>NC_137469.1:138912386-140166861 GCF_964235325.1 Thermobia domestica | reverse complement strand
CAAAAACACAAAAAGTTATAACATGCTAAGCTTGCTTTTTTCGATTTGATACAAATTTTACAAAAAGGCATAAAATTCTAAGCCAGTTAAAAATGGTTCTCGTTGGTACAAAAGGAAATAGGACACCTCAATAAATGTCTTCGCTTTTCTGATCAGTGTAAATTTACACCTTTGTTTCCTTTTTTCTGCATGGTACAAAACTAAATAATCCATCCAAATTTGAGTATTACAAAATGATATAAAATTCTGAGTTCATGTTCGCTTTCTTCGTTTGTTTAAATAGTAAAACATGGCCTGGAAATGAGATTTCGCTTTTTGTGGTTATTACAAATTTATTCCTTTGTTTAGTACAAATATTACAAAAAGGCATAAAAATCTAAGCCTGTTAAAAATGGTTCTCGTTGGTACAAAAGGAAATAGAACATCCGTATGTATATATTCATTTCTTTAAATGGCACAAAATGGTATAAAGATCTGAGTAGTACAAAATGGTATAAAATACTCAGCTAGTGATCCATCTTCGGTTTTTCTCTATTCCTTTGTTTATTTGACTAGTTCAAAATGATATAAAATGGTACATTTTGCTTTTTCCGACTCATACAAATTTATTCCTTTGTTTGTTGAAATAATGCACAGTTGCATAAAATACTCAGCTAGTTAAAAATGGTTCTTTTTAGAGTTGATACAAATTATAAGTCCTTTGTTTATTTGAATACTGCAAAATGGTACGATTTCTTTCTTTTTTCTCGGTGGTACAAAACTAAATACTCCACCGTTTATTTCAGTAGTATAAAATGACATAAAAAACTCAGCTAGTTAAAATAGCCCTTCTTCGCCTTTTTCTGAACCAGTTAAATATGGCACTTCTTGTTGGTACAAAATTGAATAGATCACTCAAATTTATTTCTTCGTATATTTAAATACTACAAGATGATATAAAATTCTAAGATTGTTGAAGTGGCTCTTCTTCACTTTTCCAGTTGGTTGGTTGGTTCTTTGCTTTTCCTCGGTGTACAAATTTATTCCTATGTTTATTTAAATAGTTAACATGGTCCTCCTTCGGTCTGTTTTTTCTAGTTGGTACAAAACTGAATACTTCTTCGTTTATTGGAGTAGTACAAAATAGTCCTTCTTCGCTTTTTTTTTCTAGTTAGTATAAATTTATTAATTCGTTTAATTAAAATGAGCATTTTTCGCTTTTCTTAGGTTAATACAAATGTATTCCTTCGTTTGTTTGAGTAGTACAAAATGGCATTCCTCGTTAGTAAAATAGCAAACAAACCACTCAAATTGATTCATTCTTAACTTTTTCTGCTTGGTACAAAACTGAATAGGTCACACAAGTTTTTTATCCGACACGCTGTTGACATGTTATTAAGGCTTAAGTATTTTGATCTTTGACCTCGATGGTCATGATTTTTTAACATGTACTAGTTGATGACCTAATACTCGATTTGGAAACAGCACCTCAATATTTGGCTCCATTTTCGCATTATTTGTTTTTAAGTTTTTTGACCTTTGACCTCATGACCACTATTTTTGGAACTTGTAGTAGTTGATGACCAATTACTAGATTTGGAAACAGCATCTCAATATATGGCTCAGTTTTTGAGTTATTAGGTTTTAAGTATTTTGACCTTTGACCTCGATGGCCACTATTTTTGAAACTTGTAGTATTTGATGACCAATTACTAGATTTGGAAACACCACTTCGATATTTTGCTCTAGTTTTTGAGTTATTAGGTTTTAAGTATGTTGACCTTTGACCTCGATGGTCATGATTTTTTAACATGTACTAGTTGGTGACCTATTACTCGATTTGGAAACAGCACCTCAATATTTGGCTCCATTTTCGAATTATTTGGTTTTAAGTATTTTGACCTTTGACCTCGATGACCACTATTTTTGGAACTTGTAGTAGTTGATGACCAGTTACTAGATTTGGAAACAGCATCTCAATATATGGCTCAGTTTTCGTGTTATTAGGTTTTAAGTATATTGACCTTTGACCCCGATGACCACTATTTTTGGAACTTGTAGTAGTTGATGACCAATTACTAGATTTGGAAACAGCACCTCAATATGTGGCTCAGTTTTCGTGTTATTAGGTTTTAAGTATGTTGACCTTTGACCTCGATGGTCATTATTTTGGAACTTGTAGTAGTTGATGACCAGTTACTAGATTTGGAAACAGCACCTCAATATGTGGCTCAGTTTTCGTGTTATTAGGTTTTAAGTATGTTGACCTTTGACCTCGATGGTCATTATTTTGGAACTTGTAGTAGTTGATGACCAGTTACTAGATTTGGAAACAGCACCTCAATATGTGGCTCAGTTTTCGTGTTATTAGGTTTTAAGTGTGTTGACCTTTGACCTCGATGATCATTATTTTGGAACTTGTAGTAGTTGATGACCAGTTACTAGATTTGGAAACAGCACCTCAATATGTTGCTTCGTTTACGAGTGATTGGGTTTTAAGTATGTTGACCTTTGAACTCGATGGCCACTAATTTTGGGACATGTAATACCTGATGACCAATTGCTAAATGTGGAAACACCACCTCAATATGTGGATCCATTTTCGAGTAATTAGGTTTTAAGTATGTTGACCTTTGCTAAAAAGTTTTCATAAAAGGGAACGAATCTTATGTATTATCTGCTCTGCTACGTAATTTCAATTAGGGGTAATGAATGAATACACCCTCTAAAATGACTATCTGTAGACCGTGGGGTGTTCGATTGTAATCTTGGAATGAATTATTTGCTATGTTACGTATTCTTATGTCATTTTTGTTATGTTAAAATAGGGGTTGAAAAATATGCTCATAAAAGAGAACGAGTTCACCCCTTAAAATAGACTATGTTTAATCTTCGCTATGTTTCGTTATGTTAAAATAAGGGTTGAAAAATGTGCCATATTCTTTTATTAGCTGTGCTATGTTCAAATAGGGGTGGAACGAGTCTTATGTATCTGCTGTGTGTTCATAATGTGCTCATAAAAGGGAACGAGTACACCCTTGCTATGTTACGTAGTCTCTTCTATGTGTTCGTAGTCTCAGTGTAATTTCTTCTATGTTAAAATAAGGGTTGAAAAATATGCCATACTCTTGTATTAGCTCTTTTATGTTACATACTCTTATGCTCTGCTGTGTGTTCATAGTCTCAGTGTAATTTCTGCTATGTTAAAATAAGGGAATGAATACACCCTTGTTATGTTAGGTACTCTTATGTGTTATCTGCTCTGCTGTGTGTTACGTAGTCTTCTATGTGTTCGTAATCTTATGTGTTATCTCCTATGTTAAAATAGGGGTTGAAAACGAGTACACCCTTGTTATGTTGTGTTCGTACCCCTTTGCTATGTTCTTTGTCTGCTATGTTGAAAAAGTGCTCATAAAAGAGAACGAGTATACCCTGCTATGTTACGTATTCTTATGTCATTTCTGTTATGTTAAAATAGGGGTTGAAAAATATGCTCATAAAAGAGAACGAGTTCACCCTTAAAATGGAAGCCTGCTATGTTATGTAGTCTTCTGCTCTTATATGTGTTCGTAATCTTACATGTTATCTGCTATGTTAAAATAGTGCTATGTGTTATCTGCTCTTCTATGTGTTATCTGCTATGTTAAAATAAGGGTTGAAAAATATGCTCATAAAAGAGAACGAGTTCACCCTTAAAATGGAGGCCTGCTATGTTATGTATTCTTCTGCTCTTACATGTGTTCCTAATCTTACATGTTATCTGCTATGTTAAAATAGTGCTATGTATTATCTGCTCTTCTATGTGTTATTTGCTATGTTAAAATAAGGGTTGAAAAATATGCTCATAAAAGGGAACGAGTACACCCTCTAAAATGGAGGTCGTAAAAGAGAACGAGTACACCCCCTAAAATGGAGGTCATAAAAGGGAACGAGTTCACCCCTAAAATGGAGGTCATAAAAGACCATGGGCTCACGTTGTACGGTGGTCAATTCCCAGGGGGGCTCATAAAAGGGAACGAGTTCACCCCTTAAACGTGGTCATAAAAGAGAACGAATACACCCCCTTAAAAGTGGTCATAAAAGGGATTAAATTCACCCCTAAATTTGAGGTCGTAAAAGACCATGGGCTCACGGTGTACGGTGGTCATTTTCCCAGGGGGGCTCATAAAAGGGAACGAGTTCACCCCTTAAACGTGGTCATAAAAATGAACGAATACACCCCCTAAAAAGTGGTCATAAAAGGGAATAAATTCACCCCTAAATTGAGGTCGTAAAAGACCGTGGGCTCACGGTGTACGGTGGTTATTTTCCCAGGGGCTTGTGAGTTGTTCTCTTATGTTCTATGTTGTTCTATTGTGGCCCAGATCGATCCATTTTCTACTACTCCTGGAAAGTAAATGTATTAACTCTGTAATTACGAAACTATGACTACAATTGAACGATAATGGACATATTCCTAATCAGGAAGGTATACAAAAATTATGTGTCCAATGAAACGCCTGACACGACTTACCTGTAGCTCTGCAATGACATATTCGTGGCTCCTGTAAGGTGCCGGCCCTCTCCTTACTATTTTAGCTCCTTTCTTACGTGTGATTACACCTTGTGGTAGTAGAAATGGAAGCAAATGTAGTGCGCAATTGATTGCTATAGAGAGAAAATATGACTAAGTCAGTATATAATAATGTTTGGAATTAGTAGATATTGCTATTGTCTGCCAAAATATTTTTTGAAGTACAATGTAAATCACACTAAATTATTCCAAAACTACTTCCATGAGTTGAAATAAGGTTTTACTTAAAGTGTACTGCTTTCTAAAGCCCTAGACAATTGTTATATTCCTTAGCACAATGATGGGGAAACATTTTGGGCCGCAGGCCAAAGAGAAACGAAAAAAATATAGGTGGGCCAATATAATTTTAAAAAAGAACAACAGTGATTGTATCACTTGTAAAACCAAGCTCTATTAATACTCGAAAGATCATGAAGGGGAATGTGATAAATGGTATTGTGAATGCATTTTTAAACATTTCTCATAATTTGGCTGGAAGTATAATCCACTGATTCTCAGAAGTGAAGTTATATTCGTCAGGTAATGAATGACGTCGTGGGCTGGGTGAAAACGTTTAAGGAGCTACATCTAATCCGCGGGCCATGTTGCCCATCACTGTCTTAAGACGTGAAGATAATAAGTCAAAGATGTGCAATTTTGGGTTCATGTACGTTTATTTAAAAGGTATTACGTGCTTCAAAATACTGACTTATTTTTACTTCTCAAAGTAAAGCATATAAAAGCTACTATTTGCTGCGATTGAATTATAACAATAAAACAATGTTTGTGAATAGACACTATAAAAAGATAATGTAAAGAAAAGAAAAAAATAAATGGGTGCTTTGCCAGAAGTAGGGTTGTGTTGATGACAAATAGACTTTTGTGTACATATTTATACATGCAACCTGAAATATGATAAATATACACGAAAACTTGATCTTACTCACCAAGAACTTTCTCTAGCGAAACCTTAAAGAAAATTATCACTGCCAAACAGATGACATTGAAAACAGACTCTGTCGCGCCGAACAAATTTTTAAATTCAGCATCGATCTGAAATATAAAGATTTAATTGTTATACAAATATATTCTATTAAATAATATATTTTACCTTTTTCTAGTCATGAAGTTCCAAAGTAGTTCATTGTCATAATGTTTTACTGCAATGTTAGAAATGCGCATACATGAATAATGTGAAGTAGCAATTAGACTCTTGTTCAGGCAAAGTAAACTATGATAAAACCAGGCAGACCGTGCTGTTACTGGTTGTACGTACAACTAATAAGTCAGATATTCCCGAAATTAGTATGATAAATTTTTACCTAATAACATTTAGTTTTATATTAATTTGGCATCTGATAAAACATTGAAATAAGACTAAACTTTCGAGCTAAACGTGTAAACCTGTTCTTCAAAACCTCGAAATATTTTCAGTTTTCTTCGTGTTCTTTAGTATTGAGTATTATATTAGTGACATTTCGGTAGCGCTTGCTATCTTCTCAGCTGCACGAATAACTAGCACGGAAAATATTACACCTCTCACGATGTCATCGTAGAGTTTTGCATGTATGCTTTGCTTGTAAAATTCCCAACTCTAATGAGGAAGGTGGTAGTTGCTACCGAAATTGTTTGGATTAGAATACTGACTACTATAAAAGACAGAAGAAAAGATAAATGCCAGAAGTATTTCGTTACTATTAAAAACCCTGCCAAATCATATCGTTGCAAACATTCAAACGAAACAAATGAAATCAAAGTTTTAGTATAATGCCTTACATTTATACTCTGTATGCTACAGAGGTTGAAGTCCCGAAACAATGAGGTCGTGTGTTTTGTAAAGAATATGAGAATGGTTATTTCTTATTTTGAAGGGAAAGAAAATCAGAAGTTTATTGGTTTCTTCCGAAGCCTACTTTCGTTTAATTGAAGTAATAACTAAATATGATATTGATTGATAGACTTGGATTTTTGGGACTGGTCCTTTTCCATCCAGGGGCGTGTACAAGGAAATTGCGGGGGGGGGAGTAGAATAGTACATAGTAGTCATAAGTATTGAATCTTGTCAAGGCAGATTTTTAATTGTAGATTCCATTACAGGGAAAACGAAGGTAGTAGTTGAATATTTAAAAAAAAGCTTGAAAAAAGCTGTATCCCTTAAACAAAGTGTTTTTCTTTCATGTGTACCCAGGGGTAATAACACATATTTTGAGAGATGAATTTGTCGCTTGAGAAATAAAGGAAATGGGGGAATGAAGAAGTGGGAGGAAAGGGAGAACTCCGAGAAAACCCACGCACACGGTGTTTGTCTACTACAAAGTTCACTTGGCGGATGTTGGGATCGAACGAAGGACACCATGCACCACCTCGGCCCTTGGTAAGACGGATTCAAAAGCACTGTACTATCAGATTCATATCCTGACTGAAATGTACCAGTATAAAGTCCCAGCATTGTACGGACAAGACATTAGCCAGGCTGAACTGCACCAAGCCAAAGAATCTAACCAGACAGTAAAGGGAGACAGTGATGGATGAGACGTATGAATAATAATACAAAAATAGCTACAATGAAGGAACTGACATGAAACTCGAAAAAACTAACCTTCTATGCAACTTGCCTACCTTCATTTCTCAGGCTCCCACACTTCCCGATGAGTAACGAAACCAACACCCGTGTTAAACAATAAGTAATTCAGCTGAAACAGCCACGGTAGTGTTCGTAGTTTGAGGGAAAGTTCCCTAGTCTAGGGAAATTTCATAGGTAAATGTAGCAAAAAGGAAAAAAGGGAATTTTTCGATAAAACGTGAAAAATTCAGGGGAATTCTCTAGTTGACTGATTAACGAATATCACTACTTAAATTGTTCTTTGTTATTCAGAAATAAACCAATACAATTGCAATAGTTTGTGTGTGCTGCAAGTAGCATAATTTGCACCCATTGTTAGCTGGTGGAGTGCACTGTGGCTCAGTGGGGAGTGCTTACCTCAGGTGCATGGTTTTCTTGGTACGATTTTCACCCAAGCAAGCTTGTGATAAACAACAATGTGTTCGTGGATTTTCTCGAGGTACTCCCGTTTCCTCCCACTTTCTCATTCTTCCATCATCATTCACTTGCTTTAATCATCGTCTCCCTTAACCTAAAGGCATAATCATGGGATGTTAAACTGAAAGATTTCACTATATTTAAATATTTCATTTTGTTGGCTGAGTGTATACTTTTGAAAAAAAAGTAAAAAGTAAACGTAAAAATTGAAGGAAAAAGCAAATGAATAAAACAAATGTGGTTGGTAGCAGAAGCGTCATTTCAGATTTTGCTTGTGGGAGGGCAAGACCCCTTGATATAAGTAAAATTTTGCGTTTTTCTCTGACTACTATTCTATTCAAAAAATCTATATATATCCCAATCTCAGGGGGTGCAATTACCCCTTCCTGCCCCCTAAATGACGCCACTGGTGGTAGTTCCCTTAATATAGCTAAATTAAAATTATTACATAACTTCTGTCATAGGTATTGGACACTCAACAAACAACGGAAAATTTGATAAAGTGAAAAGTTTGTGTCAGTCGAGGGAAATTTTCTTAAAGAAACCTACGAACAGTGCCACCAGGTTCGTCCTGCACTGCCTCGGTTAGATAGCATTCATGCTTTATTGCCACCTAGCACAAGTTCGTTCGTGTTTATGCCATACGTCCACACTATATTTACATTGAGCCCTTCTGAAGTTAATCTGTATGTAGTACTGGAGCTTCTTATTTAGTGCTGCTAAAAAAAAAAAAAAGAACTTTAACCCAACCTGAGAATGTAAGAAATGTGTCAAAACTTGATAGAACAGTCTGCTCGAGTAATGCCTGTTTTTTTTTTTTTTTTTTTTTTTTTTTTTTTTTTTTTTTTTTACATTATAGCTTTTATGCAACAGATACGGAATCCGTATTTATATGGCAATCGTAAAGGAATTGCAATTTTTCAACTAATACTTCTGGTGGTCCCTTGAAATTTTATCTGTGCAAGTGAGCAGGCCGGTAGCCAGCCCAAAAATGTAGGAGGGGGGGGAATCTAACCATATTATAGTTCATTTGCAAGCCTACCGTGAACATTTAGGCAGGCAGTAAAAATTTAGGAGCCCGACCCCCTAGACCCCCCGCGTGGATACGGGCCTGCAAGTGAGTTATTTTCATGTCACCCACCACAAATCTTTTAGGGGACTATAAGAAGGAAATTATTAAAAGAATTGTATTTTTCCAACAGTTATTTAGAGTGCTGCGCCAAAAGTAAACCTGCACGCCCCAATTCACAACAACAACAAAAAAAGTAAACAATTTACTGAATATATTGGAAAGTCGCATATCATTAACACAACAACTTTGTCTAGGATATAGAATGCCCAGAAGCATAGAGTGAGGCTTCCGGGCATTCTATCTGGGAACCAGTACCTAGAAGCATTACTCATGATTTTCGAAGGAAAATAATGCATTGTCCTGATTAACCGTCAATCGATTACAATGATCGCACACAAGCAATGTTGCATTCACACTTAAAACTAAATTCATGTTGCTAGCAGTACTTACCTGCGAAATCCTCTATGATTAGTAAACAACACTTGTTGTCCATGTTGCCTTCTAACTTTCTCTTTATCCATCCGGTAAGTAGTTCCTCCATAAGCCAGAATGAGAACATATAGTTCAGGATTATAAAGGACTTTTGTGCTCTTATGTTAGCTTGTTCGTACTTGTTTTCCATAGTCTTGCATTTGCAAACTGTCTTTTATATCTCACGATATTCAATGATTATCTCTGTCATAAAACAATATTTTTTAAGACTACATTATTACTCGTTTTTGAGAACCAGTCTCCTACTCAAATATGCAACTAAATTTCCTCATTCTCATTTTTTGAGTTATTTTCTCCTCAAAATTGAGACAAATTTACTCAATTTTTTTTCGAGTAGTAAAATGTATTCATTTTTTAATAAATCATTTTTAACAGTGTACAATGCTATTTTATTATTATTATTGCGATTTATGTGCTATCTAGGAGCAGCGGCGCAAATCTGTATTCAACATTGGGGGAGGGGGGACGGGTTCCCATAATCATCTTCTTTCTTTTTTTTTAATGATGTTCAAAATATTTATAAAGTTGAAAAACAATACTATGGAGGATCAGGGGAGCAAAGTTGTCTTCAATATTGGAAGGCGAACAGATTTGAGGCTTATTATGGGAGAAATCAATTTCGCCTCACGTTTCTGGCGATCGGACACAAATCATCACATTTCTCAGCAAAAAGCAGATTTCAAATCGAAATATTGAGGGGACAGTCCAACCAAGTTCAAAGATTCGAACATATCCTTCTCATCTCCCCGTGATTGCGCCAGTGCCTAGGAGGATAAAGAAAAAAATACATAAACTAAAAGTTGCGTATTTTCGGTCGCAGTATCCGAGTCTGCATTAATGTAGAGGGTTTCTATTTGGAATTTTTAAGTTGGCTCCTGTGGCCCTACGGTGGGACCCCTGGGGCCACTTGTTTACAGAATTTTACAGGTCCCTAACATGGGTACATTCTTACGTAACTAGATTTATCACATTTTGTGTCATTTCGGAAATATTTGAGGTCTCAAAGTTAGGAGACATACGTACGATAGTCATTTTTTTGCGATTACAGCGCCATCTATTAGAATAACGAAAAAGTGTTTCAAGTAAGAGTGTCTTAGTTTTGATTGCAGAATCAGAATCTGCAATAAAAATAGAGGATTTCCATTTGAAATTTTCAAGTTGGCCCCTGGGGCCCTATGATGAAACCCCTGGCTAAACTTGTTGTTTACATAATTTTATAGTCCCCTAACATGGGTTCATTCTTACGTAAATAGATTTGTCAATTTTTTGGTCATTTCGGAAATATTTCAGGTCGCAAAGTTAGGAGACATACGTACAATATATTTTTTGCGATTACAGCGCCATCTATTAGAATAACGAAAAAGTGTTTCAAGTAAAAGTTGCTTAGTTTTAATCACAGAATCTGAATCTGCAATTAAAAAATTTTTTTCTGTTTGAAATTTTCAAGTTGGTCCCTGGGGCCCTATGATGGGACCCCTGGGGGCACTTGTTGTTTGCAGAATTTTATAGGGCCCTAACATGAGTACATTCTTACGTGACTAGATTTGTCACATTTTTTGTCATTTCGGAAAAGTTTGAGGTCGCAAAGTTAGCTGAGACACCCTGTATATATATAAATATATATGCAGGGCCTAATTTAGGGGGTGCAAGTGCACCGCTCCTCCTTCCTTGCAAATATACACTATTTAAATTGAGGAGGGCACTGTGGCTCAGTGGTAGAGCATTCACCTCTGGTGCTTGGGGTCCCGGGTTCGATCCCGGCCACCGCCAAGTGAACTTTGTGGTGGACAAACACCGTGTGCGTGGGTTTTCCCGAAGTGGTCCCGTTTTCTCCCACTTTGTTCATTCCACCATTTCATTCATTACTCATCATCACCGTCTCCTTTAGCCTAACCGGCATAATCGTGGGACATAAAACTCAAAGATTTTATTTCATTTCATTTTACTATTTAAATTGAGAAGCCAGCAATGAAAAAGTAACACTTACCGAAACTTTCTGTCAGCACGTTTCCGTTTGGGTCTTAAAAGAAAGCAAAGCTTTGCAAAAGCAATAGTTTAAGTCGATTTTCTGAAGGTTGAAGGAAAAGGATTCACTAACTAGGGATGATACCATACCGGGACCAAGTACCTGGGAAAAACCTATATATCTTCTGAAAGTTCTTGCCATGAGAATTACAAAACTGTTTTCAAATCACGGGCAAACCCGCAAACTGATCCTATATGGGGCCAGTTTAGTGGTGTTTGTGACCCTAGGTATGGTACAGGGTGTTTCAGATAAAACGTCCAGTGCTTATAAATCCGAAACGGCAGAGAATAAAAAGATGAAACAAAAACTGAGATAGGAAAATGTCATAGAACACATCACATGGTGTTGTTGTGGTGATCCCCAGGGCCCTTCTTCAAGGGGGCCCAGGGGCCAATTTCAAATTTTCAAGTAGAAACATGTATTGAATCATACCTCATTCAATAGTACTTGGAAAACGAAACAACTTTTGTAAGAAACAATTTTCGATTTGGGCCACCGTTTTCAAGATGGCCGCAAAAAGCCCGTATCAGTTTGAGGTTGGCACCTGGGTCCCCTTTACGGAGTTCCTGAGGGTCACCACAACAACACCACTTGATATGCTTTATCATCGTTCCCTATCTCAGTTCTTTCATTTACCTATTCTCAGCCGTTTCTGATTTAGGCCTACAAGCACTGGACGTTTTATCTGATACACGACCAACTTTTTGCGGCCATTTTGAAAATAGTGGGCCAAATCGAAAATTATTTCCTACAAAAGTTGTTTCATTTTTCAAGGACTATTGAATGAGGTATGATTCAATGCATGTTCCCATTTGAAAATTTGAAGTTGGCCCCTGGGCCTCCTTGAAGGAGGGCCCTGGGGGTCACCACAGCAACACCGTGTGATGTGCCCTATGACATTTTCCTATCTCAGTTTTTGTTTCATCTTGTTAATCTCAGCCGTTCATGATTTATAAGCACTGGACGTTTTATCTGAAATAAAAATGAATATTACGATGCATCACACGTAAGCCACTGAGCCCATCATGTTCCTGTTTCGATCACTGCTAAAACATGACTCGGGTAAGAGTTTGATAATATCGCTTTGCACCCAAACATACCCATTTCGTCAGTGTTGCCAACGAATTGTAAATACAACGTGGCAGATGGTTTCTGTACCACTTGATGTATATCCATGAAAACGCGGCATAAACATCATTCGTCACTAGAAAAAATATACTTCGTTCATATTCCTCTTCCAAGAAACCCAGTTTATCAGTGTTGCCAACCAATTATAAAAATAAGAAATTGTAAAACACTTTCCGTACGATGAGACGTTTATACATTAAGCTTTGCAGAAACATCATACAAAGTATAGAAAAAGGATGTTGAGTGTGGCCATCTCCCAATCATTATAGGTTGTCAGTGTTGCCAACAAGTAAAAACATCACAATGTTGGAAATTGCGTGAATGCCATTGAAAGAATATATAACAAATGTGACAGAAGCAGCATTGGATAATGGAAAACAATGTTTGTCCCCGTCTCCCAAGCACACCAGTATGGCAGTGTTGCCAACCAATGCGAACATTCAAGATTTTCGCATTAAGTCTACCGCATTGACAAACATGACAACATGGGTACATGTGGGTTCACTTACATACTACAAACCTAATGTGGGCCACAGTCTCATTATCGGCCACACTGATGTGCTTGGGAGATGGGAACACTCACATTATCTTTTCCATTGTCCAATGCTGCTTCTATCACTTTTGTCATACATTCGTTCAATGACATTCACGCCATTTTCAACATTGTGATGTTTACACTTGTTGGCAACACTGACAACCTATAATGGTTGATAGATGGCCACATTCAACATCCTTTTTCTATACTTTGTATGATGTTTCTGCTAAGTTTGGTGTATAAACGTCTCATCCTACGGAAAGTGTTTTACAATTTCTTATTTTTACACTTGGTTGGCAACACTGATAAACTGGGGTCTTTGGAAGAGGAATATGTCCGAAGTATATTTTTTCTAATGGCGAATGATGTTTATGCCGCATTTTCATGGATATACTTCGAGTGGAACAGAAACCATCTGCCATGTTGTATTTACAATTCGTTGGCAACACTAACGAAATGGGTACGTTTGGGTGCAAAGTGATATTATCAAACCCTTATCCGAGTCACGTTCTAGCAGTGAGCCAAACAGCAACATAATGGGCTCAGCGGCTTACGTGTGATGCATCGTAATATTCATTTTTATTTCTGTCGAATATACCATACATGGGTGACAAAAACCACTAAACTGGCGCCATATAGGATCAGTTTGCGGGTTTGCCCGTGATTTGAAAACGGTTTCGTGCTTCTCATGGCAAGAGCTTTCAGAAGATATATAGGATTTTCCCAGGTACTTGGTCCCGGTATGGTATCATCCCTAGTAAGTAAAATAATATAACATTTGCCAAGTACGGAAAAAAACAGAAGGCAGGAGGAGAGAACTTTTTTTGCACACCACCCTCTTTGAAATGCTTTCCTCCGTTCTATTCATCAGTTGTCAGGAATAAAGAATGTTGTCATATATATACGATAACTTGATTGGGAACCAATGACCAACCAAAATTGTTTCTAATAATGATCCGCAACTCCTAATTACAGTCCTGTAATGCCTGTAATACACAATAAATTTTGAAATTCTAAAAGTAGATAGGTAAGGGTAAACAGTACATTACTAAAGTAAGTTTTTACATTCATTTAGGATATTGGTTGAAAAGTGCCAAGGGAATCCTGGCGGTTGTGAAACTTTCCTCGTGGACCTCCTTCAAAAAGGTTCCCTATTAAAGAAAGAAATGTACCAAGATGAAGCCTTGAAGACAGGAGATTTTGTGTTTCCAGCAAAGGATTATTTAGTGATGGAACTGCCATGGAAACGAGCTAGAGATGAAAGGCCAATAAAAAGCTCATCTCCAATGCCACAAATCCATTACGTTGGACTCCAGCAGCCACTAGTGAAGTCAGATGAACAAAGTATTGCTCCGTATTCAATCGAATTTCTTTGGAATAACATTCAAATCAAGGTAAACAGAGTAAAATTTTGTTATATGCATCTTTTGTGCAATTTATCTTCAGTAGAGACACTTCAAGTTTCAAATCAATGGATGTGTATTGATTAATTTATAATTTTATAGAAATATATAAGTGGAATACTACTCCAGGAGTTGCAGTGGCTCAGTGGTAGAGCGCTCACTACTGGCACATGGGTTCCCTCTTTCGATCTAGAATTCCGCTCACTATGTTTTGTGGTGGATGAACACCACGTACATGAAAATTTTCGGGGTCTTACTGCTTCTTTTTCTTTCAACATTACACCATTAACATCCATCTCATCATCACCATTTCATTTAGAGTTCCCTCGTGGCTAAGCAGTTAGCATAAGCGCCCTTGGCGTGGAAGACCCTGGTTTGATTTCCGGTGAGAGTTTATGTGATTCGGATCACACGTAAAATGTAGCTTCACATCTTATATAGCCTCGCTGCTAAAAGGAACTCTAAACCCAAAATTAAATCAAATCAACCGTTTCCCTTAGCCTCAGTGCATAAACCTAGGTCGTTAAACTAAAAGAATATATGGCCATAATGTTCTTGTGCGCAAGATACCTGTATTTATTATAGTGCAATAAAAGTAGGTTAACATTCGAATTTCAGTCTCTTGTGATAGACTGTCTTGAATAACGTTTTTGCCAGTTCCTTGATTCTACGTCGGTACCATGTATTGTTCTTAGAAGCAAAGAAGTCAATCAGTGTATTCCACCTCCTTCTGATTTGTGAAGCATCGTAACTTCTGGTAGTGCGCCTGTTTCAAAATAGGTAAAAGTCCGAATGACTAGATCAGGAGTATGTGAAGGGCATAGTATCAAATTCCTGCATTTTGCTCAGTTGTTCGTGTAAGTGTGGTTTCTGCATTCTTCTGTTGCAACAAGGTGCAATTTCGGTTCACCAGCACAGGATATTTTTGGCGTAGTGCAATATACATCCGCTTCAGTTACACAGAATAAGTGTCGGCATTTATGGAACGACGTTTAGGAACGAACTTGAAGAGAATGCTACACTGGTAGTTACACAGAATATAACTTTACACTCGAAACTGCCCTCTTTGACGATCAGTCCTGGAAGCTATTTATTGCTCAACCACTGCTTTTGCATATTCAGATTTTCGAAAAACTCCCATTTGTCTTTGCATTTTACAATCCGTTTCAGGAAACGCATACTACGCAAATTGTAGCCATTTCAGCACCCATCCAATTTCCTCTAATCTAAATCTTAGGTGCCACAATGAGGCAACTCGAAATGTTTTTTCCGACTTCATGAAGGTGACGCACTGTAAAGGACTTGGAGATGGTTGGTTGATTTGTGAACCGTCGTGTGCTAGTGGATAGATTTACTCAACGGTGTGTATATGACGCCAGAGTCTGTAACCCTAAGGAGAAAAGACTTTCGCTGATTTCCATAGATGGGAAGAAAATACTGTGTAGTATCCCAGGTGTGGGTAGTATCTCAGAATCGAACAAAGCGTACTACGTGTGTGGGCTTGTGGTTCTTGCTATGCTATTGATTTCAGGAATAAAGGAGAACTAAGGACACCCTATAAATCTGATATAGCAGAGATTAAAGATATGCTTGGTGCTTTGCGTAATTCAAATGATAGTGTCCTGTCAGAAGTGAAACGATTAAACGATACTGTGGCTAGACTAGTGGACAGACTTGAAAACATTGAGGGCAAGTTCGAAAGAATGTCGAAGGAAATCGGTGAACTACAAGACTACACGAGTTATCTTGAAGGTAAAATAGAAGACTTAGAAAATAGGAGCAGAAGACAATATTTAGTTTTTTATGGAATAAGTGAAAGTGCTAATGAAACATGGGAAGAAAGTGAACGCAAAGTTTCTGAAGTGATACGGAATAGATTGGGAGTGGAAATAAATGAACTTGATCTCAATAGAGCCCATAGATTGGGGAGAAAGACCGAAACAAGAAATCGGCCTATAATATGTAAATTTTTAAGCGACAAGAAAAAAGAGACTGTGCTACGAAATAGGAGCAAACTGAAAGGCTCGAACATTTATATTGAACAGGACTACTCTTACAAAGTAAGACGAGAACTCAAGAAACTACAGTTTTATTTAAATAATGCTAGGAGAGCGGGTTCTTATGTATATCTGCAGTTCTGGTACTTAAACATAGACGGGAGGAAATTTATGGGATCTGGAGAATGGAAAACACCAAAGAGACCAGAAGCGCGAAGACAATAGGACACCTGTGTCGCCAGCAGAAAAGCCGGAGGTCACGGTCGTTCAACCTTCAACTGTCAGAGAAGAAACCCAAACTAACCCCATCCCTCAATCGTCTCCCTCTCCCTCAAGAAAACAGGCGCAGAGTGCAAGTTTGGTCAACTGGAAATCAGACTACACCAGATGAATAAAATGCCTCAAGGGACAGTTCCATGTAAGTACAAACAGCAATGTCCATCTACCTTATCTTTCTTGTGACCGTATTGAAGATAAAAATAATAAAAGTAGCGAAAACAAAATCAAAGCGAGAAATAAACATTTTTGATTTTATTTTCAAAATGTGAATGGACTTAGGAGCAAACAATCTGAACCTTTTACAAGTGTACTATCAAATAATTACGATATAATTGCAACTGTTGAAAGTGGTCTGTGTGATAGTTTTTATAATTCGGAATTTTTTTATTGTAGATACACTGTATTTAAAAAAGATACGAATCTTGAATTGCTTGGGAAGTCAAAAGGTGGAGGGGTATTACTGGCAGTGCTTAAAAAACAGAATGTTTCATGTTAATTCAGATGACAATGGATTTGAACGAATTCTCACAAAACTTGTGACAAATAGTGTAATTATGTATGTTTGTGCTGTTTATATATCACCCGACTCCAATTTAATAATTTATGAAAATATTTGTCAATTCATTGAATCCAATTGCCAGTAGGGAGCACTATTCTTTGTATGGGAGACTTTAATCTTCCAGAGATAAATTCAAGTTTCTCCTTTTTGAATTCATTCTCAGTCTTTTCAACTTTATTAATTTATTTGGTCTAAAATTCATTAACAATGTACAGAATGAGAATGGTAGCACATTGGACTTAGTAATTATTGAGGTTGATGATGCTTCTATTGAAAGAGTAGAGCACCCTTTGGTTTCTGAAGATAGGCATCATCCTGCATTGGAAAGCTTATTGTACCTAAATCAACCATCAATAAGAGATAAACTGCAAAACAATTTGCGAGGTTTTAACTTTAGAAAGGCAAATTTTACTAAAATGTACAATGAATTACTAAATGCTAACTGGGACTGTCTCAAGATCTGAATGATATTAACGCGAGTGTTGGTAAGTTTTATGAAATTATTTATAATGCGATACATGTAAGTGTTCCCTCTAAAAAAATTTTGAACAAAAATTATTCCTGTTGGTTCACGTCCAATATTATTTAAAAAATTAAATGTAAGTCCAAACACCATAAAAAATGGAGAAACGGTATGGGTGATGTTTCGTTTCACAAATGGGAATTTTGTGAACTCCGGAAAGAATTGAAAACAGAAATAGCGTAAGCGTATAAATTTTTCGTTTTTGAATCGGAACACATGGTAGAGAGGGATATTAATCAATTCTGGAATTTTATAAAAATTAAAAATAGGCATCTTTCTACAGGCTTCCTTACGTATAATGGTAAGGAACTGAGAAACAATAATGATATTGCAGAGGAATTTGCTAGTTATTTTAATTCGGTTTATAGTAATGCCAGAGCCTATTATGATATAAATAAAGTTAGTCACAATTTTGTTCGTACGGATGACATTTTTGTGTTTAGAACATTAACCTGTCTCTCTATTTTTGTAAAATGATTAAAATATTATGCTGTTCGTAAAACGTATATAAAAGCAAGCTAATGGCAGGATTGCAAAGCTTTTATGTATGTAAGAAAGAAATAAAGTAAATATTTTTCCAGAACCTCCCGTTATTTACGCCACTTTTTTGTTCGTACACTACACCTCCACCCCCAACACTGATTATACAACTCGCGTCGAAGCGAAGAATAAGGCAGTAAATAGGAATGTTAGCAGCTCACTTGTGCTGTGATAGTGTGATCAAGGTCGTACTCCCATCCATATCGTCTATCTATTGTGATCATAATGGGTAAGAGAAGAGAACTTAGTTGTGAGTTGAAGGACGTAATCATAAATTTCGCATTAAAGGGGTATTCGATGAGAAAGATTGGTACGTTGGTAAAGAAATCACATTCCACAGTTCAGTATATAATTAATAAGTTTAAACAAAATGGGCCTACAAAGAATGTGCCGAGAAGGAAGAAAGAAGGGAAACTAAGTGAACGCGAGGAACGCTTTGTGGTGAATAAGATTAGAGGTAATCCAAAATTAAGTGTCCCAAAGCTCCGTCCAATGGTTGAAAGTGTGTGTAACAAACGTATGTGTAATGAAACTGTACGAAGAGTATTGCACAAGTATGGATTTCATGGTAGAATGTGTCGTAAGAAACCGTTCGTTAGCAGAAAGAACCGTACTGCGAGAAGGAAGTTCGCTAAAGAGAACCTTGACAAGGACCAAGAGTTCTGGAACAGCGTGATTTGGACCGATGAAACAAAAGTGAACGTATGTGGGTCAGATGGGGCAAGCAGGGTGTGGAGAAAAGTGAACACAGCTGATAGGGTTGAGAATACAACACCCACAGTAAAGTATGGGGGTGGTTCTGTCATGATGTGGGGGTGCATGTCATCCAAGGGAGTAGGAATATTAGAGTTTATAGATGGTATAATGGACAAGCGCGTGTACCTTAATGTTTTGAAGCGAAATGTAAAGCAAAGTGCAGAAAAAATGCAGATGGGAGCCAACTATATATTTCAGCAACATAATGACAGCAAACATACGGCTGAAATTAATAGAATGTGGTTAGTATGGAATGTACTAAAGTTGCTGAAAACACCTCCTCAGTCCCCCGACTTAAACCCCATCGAACACTTATGGGCTACTTTAAAGCGTAATGTGGGTAAACACGGGGTTTCTTCGAAAGACGAGCTTAAGAGCGTAGTGATGCAAGAATGGAAGGCAATCAGTGCTCAAACATGTAAAGACCTTGTTAACTCTATGCGTGCAAGATGTCAAATGATCATCAAAGCAAGAGGATATGCCACAAAATATTAAATTTTCTGTTGTTGGGGTTTAGTTTTATACCTTTTGGTACTATATTCTCAAGTGTACGAACAAAAATGTGACATAAAATGGACGAAGTATTTGTTTAGTGCACAATATTAGCACGAAGGAAAACATATTTTGTTTTTTGTTTACTATTAGTAAATATCGATATGTGCTTTTTTTCAAAATACAGGTCGTTTTAACAAATAATTAAATTTAACGTGAAATTTCTTGCTGACATTTGAAAATTGTCGCCTGTACGAACAAAAATGTGACACACAAAAATGTAGATTCGTGCCAGATGGGACAGTTTACGAAACATTAGATATGTTTTTTTTTTTTTAAATGTAATCGCTCTAGAGGATGTTGCGGAAGCCCTAGAAATATTGAAACCCAAAAGATCTTGCGGATCGGATGGTATACCACCCTACAGGGCCGTACCGTGGGGGCGGCGAGCGGGGCAACGGCCCCAGGCGCCGAAGTAACGGGGGCGAAAAATTCGGGAGAAAAAAGGAAAAAAGATAGGAAAAATTGCTTGGAATATATGTATGGGGGCGCCGTCGTATACTCTCGCCCTAGGCGCTGATTTTCCACGGCACGGCCCTGCCACCGTACATTCTTAATGGTTGTATAGACATTCTTAAGCATCCTCTACATATAATTATAAATATGTCATTAAAAACAAGCGTGTTTCCGGACAAGTGGAAAGAAGCCCTAGTTTACCTTATCCCTAAATCTTGTGATGCGAAGAATATACCGAATTTTAGGCCTATTTCTATTTCATCAACATTTGCCAAGGTGTTTGAGCAAGTAATATTCAAGGGGATAATGTGTCATATAAAACCCGTCATGTCAGTATATCAGCATGGCTTCTTAAAAAATAGATCAACATCCATTAGCCATTATTACAGATTTTATTGCAAATGAATTGGACAGAGGGTGTCACGAAAATGTGATGTATACTGACTTTTCAAAAGCCTTTGATTTGGTAGACCATGATGTACTGTTGCAAAAACTAACGACTTTAAATTTCTTTATGCAAGCAAGAAGTTTTTTAGTATCCTATTTGCAAAATCGTCAACAGGCTGTCATGTACAAAGGATATGTATCTTAAAAATTGCACAGCCTTATCTGGAGTCCCTCAAGGTTCAAATCTTGGTCCACTCTTTATTTCTGTTAGTGATAAATGACCTACAGTTTTATATTCATTATTCTAACACTCTTCTATTCGCCGACGACCTTAAACTATTCTCCAAAATTACTTCGCTTGAAGACTGTACAAAACTGCAAATAGACTTATGTAATATTAGGAACTGGTGTGACAATAACAAGTTTAAGTTGAACGTAAATAAATGCAAAACTCTTTCCTTTACCCGCAAAGAAAACAGCATTAAATATGACTATTCTATTGAAGGAACTATTTTAGAGACACTTACTTTAATTAAAGATCTAGGAGTGCTATTCGATCTTAAATTAGGTTTTACTCACCATATTGAAACAATTGTTAATAATTCATACAGGAATTTTGGCTTTGTTATGAGAATAGGTAAGAAGTTTCAAAACGATGCTACGTGAATGAAACTCTACTTTTGTTTTGTGAGATCGCAATTAGAATATGCGACTCTGTCTTGGTCACCAAAAACACAAAAACACGTAGGTATGATTGAAAGAATACAATCAAAATTCTTGAGATTACTTGCTTATAGAAAAACTGGCACGTATCCCAAATACGAATCGTATTCAGAAATAGTACAAAACTTCAATATGAACACGTTGAAACAACGGAGAGAACATATGGATCTTTTATTTTTACACAAATTACTACATGGTAAAATTGACTGTCCCAATCTCACTTCGAAGGTTCAATTGCATGTCCCATCAGATAAAACCCGCGTAGGAAATAGCAATACATTTTACTGCAGAAAGGCAAGAACAAATATTCTCGCTAAGTCTCCTATATGGAGCATGAGTGCTTCCTACAATACAATTGAAAGGATAACTGCTATAGATGGTTTTGGGATGTCAGAGACAGTATACAAGAATAGCCTTAAAAATATGTGATAATGAAAATATATAAATGTATAACCTTGTTAATATATATATATAAGTAAGGGTAAATGTATTTGTAAGGAACAACACTGTAACTGGGCCTAGAGGCTGTTGTGTTGAATAAATAAATAAATAAATAAATAAACGTTTACAACTTGCACGAAATTCGCTGTGCTGTGTTCACTGTACCTTCCCCTTTCGCACGACAAAGGTTTTGGTTTGCTGCCGTAGCGTTAAATTTGCGTTCGAACTCATATAATAACAGTTCACGTATCAGACTTGTTGATCACCCATTGTCTCTACCACTAAAATCTGACTGAATGTACTGACGAAGTGGTGGTCTCTGTGTTAATTAATCCAAACGCAACACTATCTTTTGGGCCAATTTGGCCCTGTACTAACAGTTGATCCCGACATATACAAGCGCCTTTTATTTGGGTTCTGGAAATATTGCAATGCTTGTCTTACCTTTGTAGAACTGGTCATGATAACGAAATAACTATGGCTAGAGGCTTTACACTAAGTGATATATGGCGAGGCTCGTGATCTGTTGCACTACCTATCGGACTCTACTATATTTAGTATGCAAAAATTTACTCGCTATCCAGTTTCGTTGTTCTATGTAGGCCTAACCTCTAAACGTAATTGAACATCTTTAAAAGTAATGAAATGGTAACGACAACAGTTCATGCTGAACTAATATATGAAGATGGAGAAGTAACAGAACAAAACACAGATGACATTATTTAGCTACTTTTGTACTGTATATGAACTAGTAATGTCTTTTCACACAGGTTAACACCGAGTGTCACCTCTGTCACTTATTTGTGAAAAGATGATCAAAAGTAGAATTTCCAAAATCATCTCACCTTGTAGTATTGTTAGCTCAGTACAATATGGTTTCCTTCCTAACGTGCTTAACACGAACTTTAACATTTTTTTTCTCATGCTATGGTTGTAGACTGCACCTGCTGGCTTGTGGTCGCTTTTTCAGCAGTCGTATCGGGTTTTACTGTTTTATATGAAGTGGCTTGACACTACGGGAACTGGTCAAAACCCCCACAGCCAAAACACCCACACTCAAGAAATGTCAAAACGCCCACACAAACGGTCATAACCCCCACACAAATGGACAAATCTCCCAAACGCACGAACGGTCAAACCCCCACAGCCAAAACCCTCACACTCAAGAAATGTCAAAACGCCCACACGATCGGTCATGACCCCCACACAAATGGACAAATCTCCCAAATACACGAACGGTCATAACCCCCACAGCCAAAACCCCCACACTGGTAGTCGGTCATAACCTCCAACGGTCATAACTCCCACACAAATGGACAAAAGAGCCACACATAGCAACGGTCACAATCCCCACATAAATGGACAAAACCCCCACACAAATGGACAAAACTCCCACATGCAGAAATAGTCATAACTGCCACACAAATTGACAAAAACCCCATATTGCCCTTGTACTTTTTAATAAAATTTTTTATTCCACTTAAACTGATGTTGCAACTATTCTTCTTGGGCGTCATAAAGAGCCGCAACAAAGACGTGAAATGACGATCATTTCAGAGTGTGGGGGATTTGTCCGATTTTGTGGGAGTTTTGTCCATTTATGTGGGGATTATGACCGTTGCTATGTGTGGCTCTTTTGTCCATTTGTGTGGGGGTTATGACCGATTGTGTGGGCGTTTTGACATTTCTTGAGTGTGGGGGTTTTGGCTGTGGGGGTTTTGACCGTTCGTGCGTTTGGGAGATTTGTCCATTTGTGTGGGGGTTATGACCGATCGTGTGGGCGTTTTGACATTTCTTGAGTGTGGGGGTTTTGGCTGTGGGGGTTTTGACCGTTCGTGCGTTTGGAAGATTTGTCCATTTGTGTGGGGGTTATGACCGTTTGTGTGGGCGTTTTGACATTTCTTGAGTGTGGGGGTTTTGGCTGTGGGGGTTTTGACCTAGACCCGACACTACAGACGCTTTAACATTGAGGGACATACCTATGTGGGAAATTCAGTTCTCTGCGCTATCGAAAGTAACCAATATCGCCAATTGAGTTCACAACATTTTGCGTGCTATGTCTTATCATCTATTGGAGAATGTTAGTAGTTATGATAAAGTGAGTTTGTGTTTGGTTTCTCCTCGTAAAATTTAAAAGAAAAAAGACACTTCTCTGCCGACACTCGGCAAGCTTATTACTAAATACTGTACACAATTTGGATCTTCAGTAGTTCTCTAAACCGACTCTTCCTTTTCTCTTCATGAACTATTTATCGCCCATTTACCCCCAGTGGATATTCCAAGGGGTTACAACCTGTAATGCAAAGAATGCTATGGAGTTGTTAAAAGGAAAAAAAGGGATTTTACAGATGAAAAACCGTCATTTAAGATGTCTTACATACGCTCTTCTGACAGCAATTAATCTGAAAAAAAAAAAATTGGTAATAGTTAAGAACAGCTACTTCTCGTCCTCCGTGCACGAGGATACTTCTTACTGTTGCACTGCCTACAGAAATGATTCTATATCATGTACAAGTGATAATAGAACACACACCAAACCCAGATCATGTTGTATTCACACTTCACCATGGAGTGAAAATACACCATGATCTGTTTCACTTACATGTTGTATTACCACTTCTACATGATATAGAATTATTTCTGTAGGCAGTGCAATAGTAAGAAGTTTCCACGTGCATGGGACATGCGATATGTGTTTTTAAATCCCCCCACAGGCATACCCTCCACACGTAGTCATACACTAAGTACAAGGGCACATTATTATTCTTCCTATACGATATAAAAACAGATATTCCCAGAAAAACACCTTAAGTACAAGGGCAACTACGTGAATGTAGCCAGACCCATGTACAATTTCCATTCGTCGACACTATTCAGTAGCAATGGCACATCCGCGAAGAGCAAACCTGTGGCTCGAATTGCAAGACGTCATCGGACCCACAAGTAAATTTCCGCAATTCATCCGAACTGCCTTCTGGAGAAGCAATCTGAAGTACCACGACCGAATGGTCTTAGCAACGTTCGGCTACATCATCGATCTACACCCTGGACCCGTTAATAACTGTGCTCCGACAACTGGGACCCTTACGAAGGAACCCAGGAACCGAGACAAAAATACGTGTCCTGTACAAGTATTGGGATGATCCAAGGCAGGGACACATGAGAAGAAGCAAGTACTTCTTCGTTCTGCCATTGGGTGTGTTACAGATCTGAACGGACTACCCAAAAGACGACCAGAAAGCAACTAATTTAACAAGTAAGTAGAAAGAAATATTTTTCTCTTACCCATCATTGCACCCTCTTCGCCTGTTCTAATTAGATTTGTTTTCACACTATTTGTATTCCGAGTTAGAGGCTCAGAACACATGAAAAAGATCTAATAAAATATACAACAAAAACACAATTACACAACTCAAACACCACCACACCACGTGCAATAAACTTCGCCATCTTTATCTGCCTTCCTTCTTCACTTCCCCTCACCTATATCAATCCTGCGCAGACGCAGTTGCATGATTCAGTGACGTGGCATCAAACATTTGAAAAGCGCTACTCGTCGAAATAAATAAACAAAACACCACGAGAGCGCAGCACAGGCACAATTTTTTTGTTCATCAATGACCATAAACTAATTAGAAGTCAGTCTATTACCTAGTTTTTAACATGCTAGATAGTCAACGAATAATCCCTAGAAGCATGGCGTTTGTCGTCCTTCCCTAAACGGGAAGTAGCGCTGCCTAACTATTGCCAAAAATTTAAAAATATAAACGTATAGCGATATAATCAACATAAACGTCAATCAAAATGCGTCATATGTAACGTAGTGGAAAACTTGTGTATCAAGGCCGGTGTTAATTTAGACAAGTGTTCCAGAGATTCACCAGTTCTTGATAAACCTAAATGAGAAATAATCACAGTCTACAGCTGCTTTCCGGACAAGATGTAATGTACGAGGACCAATTAAAGAAAATCCCGCTGACATTAACTTGATTTCCTTATGAGAACAGTACGACAATATTCAATTCCTCACTGCGCGCTTCGCTTGTAACTTTTAGCGTGAAGCATGTCATAAAAAGTATAGAGTTTGCTCATGAGCAAAATTGCCCCGTAGCGTACATCAAATATCTGCAAATACCTCCTTCTGAGAAGACTTAACACTTGATTTTATGTTGTGATTGCGATCTTTAATTTTATGAGAATATATAATTTAATAATCAAATGAATGCATTGTATCATAAATGGGAACCAGTTCGCAAAATGGTGAAACAATGTTTAAAATGTTTAAGAGCATACTTTCTGTAGGATAACGCTTTCGCGAATATACAGAGACATACTACAACGTTTGTGAGAAAATTATTCCACCAGCACATCAATATATGATAGTCCCTGTGGACAATTCTTAAACGTTGGTGTCCCCGGTTATCATGCAGCCAAGAAAAGTAATGATTATTTTCTACATCGAAGTAGACAATACGTTTGTTCACATTCCTAATTTACTTGTTGGCATCCCCGCACTTCCTAAAAGATTAAAATGGGCAAAGATAGGCGCGGGGAACAGCGTGACGTCACACGCCCCTCAGTTTTTCAGATCCAGTTCTACCCCTGGTTGAAGGCCATGGTCAAGTAATATAAGTCGAAACCATCTGTCATTCTGATGGAACTAACATTTATGTTGTAATTTATAAGGTAATTTGATAATATAGGAAATTCATAATTTCTGAAAAAGTATAACGATTGTAACAGCTGTATTAACTTAACATATTGAAAAAAATTCAAGCCAAAATACCAAAACATTCGAGGAAGTATACTGATAATGAAGGCACGCATGGAAAATATATTCGAATTACTCCCTAGACGTTGTTGGAATTAATATACGCCGTTAAATCGGTATACTTAGTTCGAAAAACAATGTATTTCGTGCTTTTTTTGTTACCTCACCATGGTAGTTGTTTCCTACCTCAGAGAGAGAGGTAAGAGCAAGAGAGTTATGGTTATGACGTCATTTAAGGACAGAATTAAAGAAGTGTTTAAGTTTGTATCGTATCGTAAAGGGTAAGGTAACATGTATAATAATGATAGTTTCCTATACAGTCTATATAGGTACTAAAGATTAAAAGCTAAGCAAAAATTAGGGCTGTATGCAGGTAGTGCGCACATTAATCTATAATACTTTTCTACAATTGCTCTCCAGGTATAATATTTACAGCGTACACAATTTTTGGTGTGTATGAAGTGAGTACAAAAAATGTAATAATGCACAGGTAACTTGTAAAAAGTAATGTAACTTTGTGATAATAGGTTGGCTCAGATCCTTGCCAATTTATTGGAAACAAATTTACCAGATTAACTAGAAGTGTCATTTACCAGATTGATATGGCGTTGGACTAACTTTCGCTCTCAGAATAGCTTTGTTGCGACGTGGAATGGAGTAGAGCTCTTGAATGGTAAACAAGTGGAATATTACACCATTCTAAATCCAGAACCTCATTCTACATTCTACATTCCACATTCAGTTCTATATGAGAGAAGGAAAGTGTAAATGTGAACTGGATTTGTCTCTCCAAAACGGAATACAGAATGTTGAATTATGTTCAGATCTTGGATTGAGCTGGCTAGGAGAGACGTTCAACTTAATCCAGATGTTCATCAAACTACGTTCCAATAACTCTAGCTGTGTGAATTTCCTTATTCGTATTCTAGAATATTGCGTCATTGCCTTGGAAAAATATCGGGACCGTATGATGCACACAGTTCCCTAAATTAGCGACATATTCATAGACAGCGGCGGGACCGGTAGGCTTCTACACAGGTCCCATTGAAAAGAAAAATACTGAGGCCTGTATATCACAGAGCAGTCGCCATGTTTCACAGTTAAGCAAAAGCACTGCTGATCATCTGCGTGCTTGGACATCCGCCACAAATAAGTTAGGCATGTGGTTTGAAATACAGTAAATGATCATTCATCAGAGCACATGAGACATTTCCAGACATCAGAGGCCTATGTTACATGTTCGCGGCACGATGGTTAAAAGGTTATGGTCTAGTATCAACGGTTTCGCTCATGCAACCCTTTCCCGTAAGCCCGTGTCATGTAATTCGTGACAAATGTGATTATCGATACAACCTGCAGAGGTAGGTGTTGCTTGAGTTCCTCCGTTACTTGCACTGCAGTCGAACGAAAATCCTGACTCTCTGCTTTAATGTTCGGTGGGACGTTTCACTTAAAGTTCTTTTCTGGCCATTGTTCCTCTTCTACGACAGTTTTGTAAGCTGTCATCACCTTGATTACTCCCCCTCACGACAGACCCAATAAAAATCACGCTCGCACTACATAGCAGAACGCCAACACTTTGTCCTCTTTGGAAATCAATAGGTCACCCGTTTTACACCCTCACCCTTTACTTAGTTCGCTGCTCACCGTCACTTTACTTCTCCTAATCTAGTACGGGGTTTACCCTAAACACCACCAGCAAAAGCTCGGCACTGCAATCTAGGCCTGACTGTTCCCATCCACCCATTTCACGTGTCTGCAACTGAAGATGGTTCTACTAAATTGATAAGAATCTGTATATTCCTAATGATATTGTAATGGACAAACAAAAAATACACACTAATACCAAGACAAAATAATAATTATTAAACAAACGAGCCAATAACAATATTGAAATCAGTAATTAAAGTTTTACTACATGTAATGTGAGATATAAGCTAAATCTAGTTTCTATAGATCATATTTGAAATCACACAGAACAGAAACAATAGTGTGGATATGCATTTGTAAATAGAAAATCTCTCATAGATTTTCAGTAGCATTAATAAAGAAGTTTGAATAATGAGTAATTAGATGTATCACAAAGAGAAAACAAATTTCGCATGAACAAGTTCTTCGTATGATCATTCTAGGCTACAATCGCACATGACATCCTGCTCTGAGAAATCCTTTAGGCCAGCGGCATTTTAATATTTGGGGGCTTTATACACAGAGTAATCCTCCTCGTTCACTATTTTAGCTGCCCTCACCACCAGTTCATCAGATTAGGGTTACGAGATTACATGTGTATATGCGCATCATTTGTTTCGGAGATTCTCCTTAATATATATATATATATATATATATATATATATATATATATATTCAACCCTTTATCCTTGTAGAACCCTTATATTTGAAAATTACATTTAATGCGGCGTTCGCCCTTTTATGACGACCGTATACGGTCGTCGTATCATTTTCCATGCTTTTCCTATTCTTCATACTTCAGACTGCAGCCACCGCTTGTCTAGAGTTAGCCTATACGGTCGTCAATTTAAATTCTGTTCCTCATGCTCCTCATGTGCCAAATTATCAAGAAAACCTAACTTGAAAATATTGAACTGGTAACCATAAAACATACGAAATATTAAAAACGTGTAAACTTTTAGTTCGCGTACATTCAGCGTGTAGCGTTCCGATCGAAAACTGTATACGTATATCGCAGACAGCTAATCCACAGTAGCGGCATTGTTGCAACTGACATGACTGTTGGTACTCTTGCCTGTCTGCTTGAAATGGCTTTTAATTGTTTCATAGGAGGGAACAGCGAGAACCAATTAAAAGCCTGCCCGGGTACAGGTGATTTATGATTCTCTCTCTCTCTCTCTCTCTCACTTACTCTCTCTTCATCTGCCTTAGCCCGTGTGTGTGATTTCATTCCACAGTAAGTAGTTGGTTGATAAGTATTAAACATGACGTCATACCATGAAGAATCGAGGCTGAGGGAAGACGCACGCCTCTGCGCCTCCCCGACCCTGTCCACAAAACTGACATGATCAACTTACGCTAGTACTAAAATTCTACAAACTGTGAACTCGAGTGTTTAATTTTTGTATCACGAGTTCTAAGCATCTACTAGGCCGATTCTAAAAACTTTTCACTACTAGGAAGATAATTTAATGTAGATTACCATACATTATAGTTTATCCCGAAAAATAGGCCCTCGGGCACTGGGGAGTCACTTTTCCATTCATTATAAATACATTTTCAGAAGCTACTCAACCGATTTCATAAATCCCTGAGCTATAGCAAAGAACATCTAATGCTAGTAAAAGTACGCTATATTTTATCCCAAAAATGGGCCCTTGGGCCCTGGGCGCGTCATTGTTTGATTCAACTAGTATATATTAGAAATAAACAGAAACTACTGAACTGATTTAAAAAATTCTTTCCCTGTTGAAAAGCTTATCCAACGTTATTGATGATACACTATATTTTATGCTGGAAAATGGGCTCAAGGGAGCTGGGGCGCTTTTTTATTTTGCTTAAATATATTTAATAGAAATACACAGAAACTAGCGAACCGATTGCAAAAGTTCTTCCGACGTGGGAAAGCTTATCTAATGCCAGTGATAATATCCTATATTTTATCCTATAAAATGGGCTCCCGGGCACTGGAGCGTTGTTTTTTGGTTACATATATTTAGTAGATATACTCAGAAAATAGTGAACCAGTTTTAAAAACTCTTTTCGTGTTTTAAAGCCTGTCTAATTATAGTGAAGATACACTATATTTTATAATGGAAAATGAGCCCTCGGATGTAGGGGGTGTTATTTTTTGATTCATTGTGTATAAGAAATTTTCAGAAACTACTGAACGGATTTCAAAAATTCTCTCGATGTGGGAAAGCTTATCTAATGCCAGTAATAATATTTTATATATTATCCTGGAAAATTGGATCCCGGGCACTGGAGCGTTATTTTTTGTTCAAATATATTTAATAGAAATATTCAGAAGCCACTGAATCAGTTTCAAAAATTCATTCCGTGTTGGGAACCTTGTCTAATGCCAGTGACGATACGAAATATTTTATTCTGGAAAACGGGCACTTGGATGTAAGGGCCATCATTTTTGATTGAATATATATAAGAAATTTTCAGCAACTACTGAAAGAATTTCAAAAACTCTTTCGATGTGGGGAAGTTTTCTAATGCCAATGATGATATCCTATATTTTATCCTAAAAATGGGCCCTTGAGTGCAGGGGCGTCATTTTTTGATTCGCTATATATGAAGCATACAGAAACTATGGAACCTATTTCAAAAATTATTTTCCTGTTGGAAAGCTTGTTTAATGCCAGTGATGATACGCTATATTTTATCCTGAAGAATGGACTCTTGAGTGCAGGGGCGTCATTTACTGATTCACTATATATGAAATATACATGAACTACTGAACCGATTTCAAAAATTATTTTCCTGTTGGAAAGCTTGTCTAAAGCTAGTGACGATACGCTATGTTTTGTCTTGGAAAATGGGCTCTTAGACGTAGGGAACGTCATTTTTTGATTCATAATATGTAAGAAATTTTCAGAAACAACTGAACGGATTTAAAAAATTCTTTCGATATGTGGAAACCTTATCCAGTTATACTATTTTATATTTTGTCCTTGAAAATGGGCTCCCGGGCGCTGGGGCGTTATTTTTTCGTTAAATATATCTAATAAAAATATACATAAAATACAGAACTAGTTTCAAGAATTCTTTTCGTGTTGGAAAGCTTGACTAATGCTAGTGACGATACGCTATATTTTGTTCTGGAAATCAAGGCCTTGGATGTAGAGTTCATTATTTTTTGATTGACTATATATAAGAAATTTTCAGAAACTAGTGAACAAATTTCAAAAATTCTTTTGATGTGGGGAAGTTTGTCTAATGTCGGTGATGATATCCTATATTTTATCCTGGAAATATTCTCGCGGGCGATGGGCGCTATTTTTTGCTTAAATATATTTAATAGAAATATTCAGAAACTACTGAATCGGTTTCAAAAATTCTTTCCTTGTTGGAAATCTTGTCTATTGCCAATGATGATATGATGTATTTTATCCTAAAAAATGGGCCCTCAAAAGCAGGGGCGTCATTTTTTGATTGGCAATATACGAAATATACATAAACTACTGAACCCATTTCTAAAATCTTTTTCCTGTTGGAAATCTTGTTTACTGTCAGTGATGATACGCTATATTTTATCCTGAAGAATGGGCTCTTGGGTGCAAGGGGCCTCTCTTTTTGATTCACTATATATAAGAAATATACAGAAAGGTCTGAATCGATTTCAAAAATTCTTTTCTTGTTAGAAAGCTTATCTAACGCTATGATGATACGTTATATTTTATTCTAGTAAATGGGCTCTCGGGCGCATGGGGGTCTTAATTTTTTTCATGTATAAAAAGATTTTCAGAAAGCATACTTAACCGATTTCAGAAATCTTTCACTATCGGAGTGATTATTTAATGGAACTGATGATATACTATATTTTATTCCGGAACATGAGGCCACTGGCTCAGAGGGCGTTACTCTTTTGTTTCATTATGTATAAGAATTTATCAGAACCAACCGAACAGATTTCAGAAATCCTTTTGCTTTCGGAAGCATATCTAATGCCGATGTTCATATGCTTAATTTTATTCTGGGATATGGGTCATTGAGTGCTGGGGTAGTCAATTTTTTTCTTTATATATCGGTTTCTTTATGTAAATGATTTTAAAAAACCTTTCGCAGGTGGAAAGTTTATATATTGTCAGTGATGTTATGCTATATTTTAACCCGGAATATAGGACAGGACCTTGCGCACTAGGAGTGTTATTTCTTTGCCAAAATTATTTTGCTGTTGGAAAGATTTTCTTATGCCAATGCTGATGTGATGTACTTTGTTCCTGAAGTTCTATTTTTTCATGAATAAGAAACCGTGTTAGGAAGTATTGTAAATATTTAAAATTGAAATTTTTAAACTATATAAAATAATTACATCCAGATACTAGAAGAGAGCTATAGAAATCCATTGAAATTCATTAGGCAAGTAAATATTGTAAAATTTCTTGGGTAAAGCAAATATAGTACTCGGGATTTGGACTTTTCCCATCACCTTTTGTTACAAAAAGTTCCATTAATAGAGAAGTATGTTACAATAGTAGTTTCCTTGATTACTTTTAGGTTAGAATGTGGTAAGAACCCGATGACTAAGCGTCGTGGGCTTTGGGGGTGAGGTAACTCTCTTTGACTAAACGTCGTGAGAGGGGTTAAGTTTTGTAGGATTTAGGTGTCTTCCTCGGTGACCGGGCGTCGTGAGAGAGAGAAGGAACCCAATGACTGTGCGTCTTAGGGCTTAAGGATCAGGTGTCTCTCAATTGACCAAGCGTCGTGAGAGGGTAGGGTAACCCAATGGCCGTGCGCCTTAGGGCTAGGTGGTTTGATCAACCTGTGGAGATTGATATTGTTCGAGGCGTGTTACTCCCTTTTATCCTGAAGTGTCGGTGATCCTCGTCCTTCCGACTGTCGGCGATGGTGGGCGACTCCTCTTCGGGACCATCGTCTGCTTGTTTCTACTCACTATTAACACGTGTAGTTCACACATGTTTATTGCATGACGTGTAGACATGCGGAACCTTACACCCTCGGGGCGTAGAAAAAAATAAGCCACAGGGTTATCTTTTGGTTTTTGGGTGCCTGTATGAAATCTGTGAATTGGTCACAGTAATACTGCACTAAAACATTTAGTGGAAATGCAGTAAAACACTGAATCACAAATGCAAAGTAAAAAACACTGGCCACTGATGTAGCACTGTAGGAGACACTATCACACAGATAAAGTTGAAAAGTTAATATTAAATCACTGACAGGTTGTACTCAAGCCTAAGCAAGATCCTTATGTTACGCCATTTCCCTCAAAGGAGAGGTTGTCAAAGCTCTGGTGATTACAGTTAGTATTTATACATTAGGTCACTAACAGTGAGGACCGTAGTATATTGTTGTGAAGTTCGCACGTCATATGGTGCTATTATAAGAAGTTTCGAATATCGGTCTAGTTGGTACTAGTCGTAGCAAATGGGTGACAGAGCACACACACACACACACACACATATATATATATATATATATATATATATATATATATATATATATATAATGGTTAAAATCACTACCGTGATAAACGTAGTCACGCCGGAAGAAAGTTTGTCAATTGAAAATCCTGATTTTCTTAACACTCTGTATATGTAGGTCAATATGTTAGTGACAAGTACATGATTCGCGACGGAGAAGCGAAAAAGATGTTGTTGCTGGCCTTGTAAAGTTCGTTTTTTGGAGATGGATAGAAAAATGCTGGCTTGCAATCATGTTCGCATGAAATTGTTTGTGTGCACGCCGTTGGAATGGCAAAATGCAGGAAGGTGAGGAAGTATAATAGTGAAAAAAACAAGGGATCTATTGCAATGTGAATATTAAGGTATGTAGTAGATTTGATCAGTTCAAAGAGGTAGCCTTATCATATTTCATATCTTGTTTACGGACACTCCGTGTGTTGGTTCTTTCCTCCTTTTTTGCCGCTGAAAACATGGAGAATGCCTGTCGCGTGTCGCTTGTTCGTAGCTACTGGAATCATGTCATTCTCGTTTTCCACTCTTCCTATCTACTCTTTTATTCTTCCTAGCTGCTGCTTTAGTCATTATCGTCGTATGGTATGTGTTCTTCGCCATCATGAGAAGGTTTGATTCTGTCGATGGAAATATTCTGTTCTCTGTCCCTGAAATTATGGGGCATGCGAACTCGATAGAGATTATTGTTTCGTTTTGAGATTATTGTAGCCGCTCCGCAGTATCTATCGGTTCATTGTGATGATTCTCCAATTCTTCGAAAGGGGAAGTAAATGAGTACTTTATCTCCAGTGTTGAAAGTTTGTTGTTTGTGTTTTTTATCAAAATACTTCTTTTGTTGTTCGTGAGCCTTCAGTAAGTTTTGCCGTGTTTTTTCTCGAAGTTTTACAAGTTGAACTAGTTCAAGGTGTAGCTGAGGGATAATCTGTAATTTGCAATCGCTGATTGTCCTTTGTTCGTACCCAAAAATTAAAAAGAAGCTGGATTTTTTCGTTCCTAATTGAGCGAAACTGTTTAAACTAAAAGTAATATGAGGTAATAATTTTGGCCAAGTTTCGTGATTTTGTTGGACAAAAAATTTTAAGGAATTCTGTAGTGTTTTGTTCACGATCTCAACTAATACTTTGTCTTGATGGTTAAAAGCAGAACAGAACTTAAATTCGAAATTATATATTTCCGTTAGTTTTCGAAGTTTCTTAGCTCTGTATACAGGATGTCTGTCCAGGTGAAGGAAACGAAAGTCGCCGAATTTCAAAATTATTTCTTCCAATAAAGACTGTTCAATTTTATCTGCCGTGATGCTATTAACAGCTGTCGTCATTATATAACGAGTACTTGTTTTGATAGCCATTAAAACATATTTTGATTTCCCTTCTTCGTGTGAATAATGTGGTAAACCATCGAACATCCATCGTTCTCCTATATGGCCTATCAGGTGATTAAGAAGTTCTCCTTGTGGCTTTTTTGGGACTTTTTTCAAGAGTTGGCACTCTTTACAGTTCTTGATTCTGAATGGTAAGTATGATTTCATGTTTGGCATGTAGTATTTGTTGAGGACTGTTTTATATGTCTTCGAAAACCAAAATGGGGGCTGACGGGTCTTTATAAATAGATTCGAACCATGGCGCTGCCAAACTTTTCGGGATACACAATAGATGAAGTAGCAGAAGTTCTGGAGGTTTTTGTGTACGGTACAATATGTTGTCTTTTAATGGAAAATACTTAGCTGTTCTCATGGTAGAACTTTTTGCCGGTTCTCCCCCTTCCAAAACTGCTGTTATATCTGCGTATGCGTCATCTTTACGCTGCTCTTCCCGTAAGTTCTTCAAACATCCTGAGTATTCTATTTGAAGAATGGGTTCCTCTAGAGAATTGGATCTGTATGCATGTAAATCTTCGGTTGAATGATGTGGGTCCATGGGTTCTAAGGTATCATTGCTATTTTGCTCTAAGCGGCTGATGATATCAGCCGGATGTTTCTTCCCTTCAATGTGCAGATATCGAAATTATAGTCAGCCAAGAAAAGTCTATAGCGAAAGTATGTTCATACTCTGTCCGGGTGTGTATGCAAAGAAGTTGGACATTTTCCACCTGTAAACAATTTAAATTTACGATTAAGTAAGAAATATCGAAATTTGCGCAGAGCGTAAATAATGGCGTATAGTTGTTTTTGCCAGACTGAGCTCTTGATCTAAGTTTTTGTGAGACGTCTGCTACAATAGGAGACGATTCTTTCTTTCTTTGTTTTGGGGTCGTAACAAGCCAGGACTCCCCTAACTGGTGAGAGCTTGCGTCTGTGTACAGCCTTATCTCGAACTTTTCGTCGAAATGATAGAAAAAAGGGGCATTCAAAATGTCTTCTTTCAGCTTTTCAAATAGTTCATCATGTTTTCGGTCCATTTAAATTTGGAATTTTTAGTAAGAAGCTGCTGGAAAGGTTCTATCTTGGTCGTGAAGTCCTTAATATGATTTCGTAGGTAAGAACATAAACCTATAAAGCTCTTAAGTATGCGTTTAGTAGTCGGCTTTTTAAAATTCTTGATATTTGCTATTTTTGGTGAGATGCTTATCTTTTTTCCGGATACAAGGAATCCAAGTACTGGGAGTTTTCTATATAACAGGTGTGTTTTCTTGGGATTGGCTCGGAAATCATGTCTCCGTAATTTTTGGAATAATAGCTCCAAATCTGACAGTTGTTGTTCCCATGTATACCAACCGATCACGATGTCATCAGCAAAATTGGTTATGCGTTTTGGTAAGCCTTCTAATAGCATTTTAATAACAATCGTTAAAGATTGGGAAGAGGATGAGTGGCCCATTACGCATCTAAAGAATTTATAACTTTTGCGTGTATGATTCATCTTAAAGGTCACGTATCTAGTGCTTTTTGAATGCAATAATATTTGGAAGTAGGATTGAGAAATATCCAGGGTTGTAATAAGGGTTTTTTTCTTTTAAACCCTGCAAAACGTTTTCTGTAGACTGGAATGGTATGCTTAAATATTTTGTATAACTATTACATGCCTGTAGATTCAATACAAGTCTGAATTCTGAACTGTTTGGTTTCTTAATCGCAATTAAAGGCAAAGAATAATTACTTGTCTGTGTCTCATAATTTTGGCATCTAACAGTTGCTGTAGCTGCTTATCAATTTGGTGCCTAATTCCTAATGGACTTGGTGGGGAAAGGTGATGGAATACGCACTTTTATCTATACGAATTTTGTTCTAGTATCCCCTAAAATAACCTATACCCTCTGGAATATGAAAACACATCCCTGTATTTGTATAATAAATTAGTTACAGCTATTCGCTTGTATTCCTGTAAATCAGGATTTATATAAAAAAGGTTAATGTTAAAGGCTTTAACGGTTTGTCTTAATGTTTCCTCTATCTCTTTTTGAGTACGAAATTGGTGTCTTTTCTTTTCATCTTCGTCCATTCTAAATGAAAATTCTTCCACATCCTCCTCTGTATACGCCGCTCGCGTACCTTTATTTAGCGTTATTATTCGTGTCTTAGGGTTGGAAATTAGTAACGTAAGGTCGTTACTCGGTACTCTCATGGTCATTGCCTGTAAGCCATATCTTTCTAATAATGATTGTAGTGGAGTAATGTATAATTCAGCGTCACAAATTTTTTTGAATCGATACAGGGAAGTAGAAATGTGATTTCGCCGGAATCTTAACCTTATTAGCTATGATGACATTTGCATTCCTTTGCAACTCCAAAGAGTGAGTAGTTTCCTGTGATATTTCTTCCGATTCTTCTTTCTCCATTGGAAAAGTAGGTTTCCTAGGTTTTTTATATAACTATATGGATTTATTCTCCAAGTCTATTTGAGAAAAAAGTCTTGTGAAAATGTCATTCCCAAAAATCGGATTAAAGTCAGCATCTATGATGCGGAAGTAATGTGAGAAGGTAGTTGTGCTAATTCTAAATTTAATTAAAGCTACTTCCTTCGAAGTTAAAGCTTCGTTAGCAATGGCCTTGAAACGAGTTTGAAATGATATTAGCCTACATTTTGAATTTACGTCTCGCCTGAACCATAGACTAAGACTAGATCCCGTATCTATTATAACTTGTAGACTGCTTGAATTTACACTACTATTGAGCAATAATTTATTATTTTCTGTTCCCAGCTTAACCTGTTCTCGATGTTCATTATAGGTCGTCTGGGTGAAAAAATTGCCGTCCGTATCCTTAAAAGTTTCCGCTGTTACCTCCTCTTCTTGAATGTTATTACGTTTCGATTGTGGTGGTTCCTGTGTAGCCCTCGCCGACTTTTCTGGTATCGCCCGCGAGGTTTGGCTTTGGCCTACGAGCCCAGTTATGCGTTTCCCTGGTTCGAATTTTTAGGATTATTCCAACACGTGGATGCACCGTGGTTCTTCTTGTAACAAATTGAGCATACTGAAGTTTTATTGCCTTGTACAAAATTGTTATTTTCGTACCACCGTTATTTCCTTTATTGGTGTTCTTCGCATCCGCTTTTTGTCCGTTTTCTTTACGATTGTTTTCTGCGTTGTTACGCCTAAAATTGGTCTTCATGGCATTCTGTGCCACTGTTTATGATAACTCGGCCATTTGATTAGCAGTTTGCTGAGGTCCGTGTGAGGAGGTTGTGAGGGCGGGTTTTGACTTTGGTGTGGTGACGGATTTGGAACATCAGGTGGAGGGGAAGTTGACTGTGGAGGGGAAATATTCTGCAATATAGTGCCGGAGGTAATGATTGCGAATAACAAGGAGCAGGTTGGGTGTGATGCACAATAGAAGTTGGCTGTTGTATATAGGGTGGAAAGTATGAATTAGGATTCGTTTGGCTATGAAAGTAGTTCACAGGAAATGTTGAGGGGAGTTTGGGTCGATTAAAGAATAAATTGCCTGTGACAATTCCACACAATTCCTCTTCTGCATAAGGTCCTGAGCTTCTTCCAATTCATGAAGTCGATCCTGCAGCCACTGAACTGTTTGAAAGGATTCTAACGCTATCTTTTGCAGTAAATTTCTTTGTAATCCCGATGTAAGAAAATGGATTTTCTGTTCCTCCGAAGACTCTTGCATTAACTGTCTGATGGCCCTTAATTTCCTTAAGAAATATGAAGCGACCGACTCATTTTCGTTTTGTTGTATTTGGAAAATTTCTAATTCCGCCTTATATGCTGGTAAATTTGAGCGGGACAGAGAAACTAATTTGGTTTAAAGTTGATCGTAACTTAGGGTGTCAAATTGGTTCTGATTCTGAAATTGTAAAACAAAGTCGAGAGTTATCCTGCAGATACATTGGGAGAATTTCTTTCTTCTCTTCAGGGTCCATGCCTGGAATAAAGCTAAATGATCGAACAGCATGAAAAATCGAACCGGGTCGTCTGTACTGTGATCAGAATATCTAGTTAGATGAGGAATATTCAAAGGTATACGGGCCCCTGATTCTGCCATAGTATTACGTATTTTTTCCAGCTCTAGTTGTAGGCATAAATACATTTCAGCCAAAAACGAATCAATCTACCGGTGAAAGTGATGAGAGTGTATATGACAATACGGATACTATTTTTATATAATCCTGCTTTTTTTAGTAATATTAACACTAAAATGTTGTAATTCCGTATTGTCTAATTCCGTAAATTCCGTTTCTCCGCTAATAAAAAACGAACGTCCCGTAGAAAAGTCCTTTTAATGTCTGTAAATAGACGCCGACGCATCTACCATTTAAAATTTTTTGGATAGAGCAAATATAATACTCGAGATTTTGACATTTCCCATCACTTTTTATTATAAAAAGTTCCACTAATAAGAAGTATATTACAATAGTAGTTTCCTTTAGTACTTTTTAGGTTGGCGGAGCAGAGTAGTAGATCGAGTAGCTAATCTAAGAATGTGCGAAGAAGGAGAATTGCATTTGTTGCTAGAACAGTTACGAAATAAAATACATTAGTATCAACTAACATCAACGCCATCTGTAAACAGTTGTTCTACTTTTAATTCTTTGTATATTACGTAAAGACTTGCTATTGCCAAACTTCTTCCCTTTTTTCCCTGGTTTTTACTAGCCCTTAGTCCATTTAAAAATATACTTGCCGTTAATATCTCCGCAGGCAATTTTGAACAAGTGAAAAACACATTCCGTACTGTCCCAGCTCCGACACCGGCCAATACAGGGCGATATGGATCCCCACCTGCATCCGTCGCCCTATCTAGGTCCCATGTGGAGTTCTAATTTTCTTTTCCCCTATCTCTTGACTTCATACACAACAAGTCGGAATTATATCTTGGAACCATAACTAACCAACGGGGGTTCAATTGGGCCCAGCTTCATGTCACATTTCCCACATGAGGCGTTGCGGAACCCTAGCTTGGCCAATGTGGAGGCGCTACATGGTTAGCATTGGAATGTATTTTAAATTTTAAAAGGTTAGTGAAATTTCTCAATGCCACGTACTCACTTAACATCAATTAGTTTTATGCAATCAGAAAAAGAAAGAATGAATACTTTCTTCAATTTCTACCTTTAAGGCTATTTTCATGGCCAAACAGGGAAAAATTTGGAAATTATTTTTTCTAATTTATTTGGTTATATAAGTAATTAACAAAATCCTTGTTAATATCAGGTATCGGCTCTACATTAACTAATTGTGTGTAATAAAAGTTTTGAAGTTCCAGTAATTGTCAGAAATCTTTGTATATAACCAAAGTCCAGAACTTCCGTTTTCTTTCAAAAGAGTGTCAGCCAGGGGCAGTTATCTTCCCTTGTGTTGAAACTGTTTCCTTGAACTCACGTCCTTTTGAAAAGGAACATTTTAATTAGAAGATTTGGAGTAGATATTTCATATTAACAAACATTGCACTAACTAATTATATATTAAAAGCATTAGTAGTGTAATTTCCCGATATTCCCTCTTAAGACTTTGAAATTAAAGTTAGGTAAGGATAAGTTTAAGCTTGAGTGCCTCCACAACAAAGTTATTTCTTTATCTTCAACATAACGTTAGGGGGTAAAATTGCAGCTGGTATCCGCATTTCTTTTTCTGTTTGAATATGGTTACTTGGTTTCGAGTGGATATATGACATTAAGAAATGTCAGTATCTATCTAACTATTTCAGTATATATTTCTATAGTAACTATTTATATATTTCTGTAGTAACTTCTTATATATACTAACCATTCAGTAACTATTTATATATTAACATTAATTAAAATTGAAATCCCGATTATTCCAAGTTTAACCTTGAAAATAACCTTAAGGGTCGAAATTAAATTGGTATCCATCCTTACTTTTATTGTTTGCATGCATTTAGCTGATCACGGGTAATTACCCGATATTAACAAACATTTCAGTAATCTTCAGTAGGACACCCATTTGCCATGCTTCTGTCCCTCAACGCTCCATCTGGGAAACGTGGGATGGAGCTCTGCGTATTTCAACCCACATTGTCCAGTTATGGGTCCCAGATAGAATCCCCACATATCGACGAAAATATAGTGGACCCCATCAGGATCCTGCCGCCTATAGTCGGACAATTTGTGCATGCCGACCAGATGCCGCGGTCGGATTGCCGGCGCCGGACACCGGCGTCTTTCCGCTTGATTTTCGACCGCGACGAGCAAAAAGAGATTCGTTCACCAACAGAAAACAAAGAGAGTTAGAAGGTAATTTGTTGCTTTAAAATACGAATTAGGGCTTATATTTCCCTCGTATAAAGCTTTCTCGAAACAGTCGGCAGACAGTCGGACGACGACTGCAAAAAGAGACTGCCGGCAATTTCTTGAAAAGCGACGTCGGCACGACGTCGGCGAAAGTTACAATAACGCGTACCAGCGGCAAAGAGTCGAATTTTGGAAAATGAATAGAGCCTGTATCTTCTTTAATGATGAAGTAAAAATTGAAACTGTCCGAAGGTTTTTCTTGTGGGTGGGCACTAATTCCATAAAATATGTCTTATGAAAACGGAGTCGGCAGAAAGTCGGCATACAGCGGACGGAACGACGGCGTCAAAGGATGGTTGTAAAGACGTCGAAACGTTGACGGCGTGCCGACCACGAAAAAGGTAAATGCATGAAAAGAAATGTAGTAAAGGGACTGCACGTAAAGGGTATATGAGAAGTAAATACTTAAAATAAATTACAAGTACGAGAGGATCCTTGACAAACATTTTGCGAGGAGACGGCAAACAGCGGACGGCGACCGCGGCAAATATTGTCGGAAAGACGCCGAAACGTTGGCGGCGTGCCGACAAGTAAAGGAGCCGAAAGAAGGTCGGCAAACAGCGGATGGACCGACCTTGAAAAGATGCTCGGACAGGCGCCGAGCCGCCTTTGCCGCTGAAGAGCCTGATTGCAGAAATCGTAGTCTGGTTGCGCTGCCTGTATGTTCGGTTCGCGTTCTTCATTTGTCACATGGTGATGCAGTGTGGGCCAGAGTTCAAACATAAAGTTCGTTGGGGTTGAGTTTCCAAATGGCGATAAAATGTTTATAAATATAAATATATTGCGTTAAAATATAAATCAGGCTGCAACAGTTCCCGAAGGAGCAGGACGCTCATCGTTTTATGGAAAATTCATTGAGTATTAAGTGGAGAGAGCAATATACATTTGGTGAGTTAATTTAATATTATGCATATACATTTCAAATTGTCATGAATTTTATATGTTGTGTTACATATGTTAATTTTTGCTGCGCATGAAAAAGATTCGGTTATAGTATGTTCCCGCGCACTGGCGTCTCTGGCATATAAAATTTTTGGGGGGCGGGTATCAAAGAAAGTAATTTAAATGGTACTACCTAGCCCAACCTGTGTATTAACTTCGATTCTATTTGTTGCCTTGCTGCTTACCTTCACGAACCCCCTAAGGTATATCGGCAAGTCATTACTTTAGGCAAGGCAGTGACAATAACCAAGTCATCTGAACTGGTTCCCGCAATTATAGTTACAGTTCCCAAAAAGGAAAGACAGAAAACAAGTGCCCTGCGGGGCTCTAACCCGCCTTCACTCGCTAACGCTCGTTCGGCAATACTATGTACTGACAGGATATCATTGCCTTGCCCAAAGTAAAGAGTTACCGGTATATCAAGAACTCGCTTACAATTGTAGGGTCCGCGCTGGCTCAGTGGTAGAACGTTCACCTCTGGTACTTGGGGTCCCGGGTTCGATCCCAGCCATCGCCATGTGAACTTTGTGATGGACAAACACTGTCTGCGTGGGTTTCCTCGGGGTTCTCCTGTTTATTTACACTTTCTCCATTCCACCATTTCATTCATTACTCATCATCACCGTCTTCTTTAGCCTAACCGGCATAACCGTTGGACAAAAAACTTAAAGGTTTCACTTAATTTTTATTTACAAAACGAGGGACAGTTAAGAAACTGTAGTACATTATTTTCTTCTTGAAATTGCAAAAGTTTACATGTCTTAGTTTTTAAGATAAGTGTCTTCTAACTCAACGCCAATGTATTTCTGCACAGTGTACGAAAGCTGTATTTTATGTTTACAACTGAAGCGTTACTAGTATGAAACCATAAAAAGTGATATTGAAAAATGTATGATTACCAAAGCCCATATGTTTTCACTACCATCGCTTACGCGTATACCCACCGTCGCTGACGCACTTGTTCCCTTCGGACACACCCCCGCGCTACCGCGCGGGCCCATTAGCGTTGCCCTGCTCTGACTCAGTTATATAGAATTCGTGCTCTTTAGTGGCCAACTAGCACCAGGGGCGAATCCAGGGGGAGGGATCGGGGCGATTGCCCCTCCCAAACAGAAATCCTTCTTACTTTATATATAAATAAAACCCATTCCAGAGTTTCGAGTATTTAAAAGTAGCTCAAAGTAGTAGTATTACAACCTACCTCCCCCCAAGAAATCCGTCCTGGATCTGCCCCTGACTAGCACAGGTTCGTTCGTGTTTTTGCACTGTAGTTTTTATGCCCCTAAGCTAATGTAAAGTAATCGAACGTAACTTAATCTAATCCAACCAAATATAACCGATCGGAGTACGTTTTGGTACTTTTTTTTTCGATTTTCAAATTGGATCTGCGATGCAACAGTAAATTCCTAAATTAGGTTAGGTTAGATTAAATAATTTTTAGATTAAGTGCTCTGACGTACTACTAGAGATGTTAGCTTGATTTTGTCTTTTGTGAATAGTTGTTGCATAATAGAGTGAGAAAGTGACCCGCAACCTTTTCTTATGGCTAAAATACTTAATAAAGCGAGGTGGTATACAGGCTGCACTCTTATAATACAATCAAAGGAACGCTATTTCCAAGCAGAAATCCTACTCTAGGGGAAAACGTCAGCGCGGTGAGTGGTACACTGAGAAAATTAATCGGTAACCAACTGGAGGTTAAAGGATAACATGGCTGCTAGAAGCAGTTAATAATTTTATCTATGCCAGGTGTGATATTTTCATGTCGCCCAGTGGAAATATTTTAGAAGCAATAAGAAGGAAATTGGTGAAATAATGAAAAGTTTTCATCAATTATTCCGGGTGGTGCGCCGAAAATAAACCTGAACGAACACAAATTCGGATTTGTACATAAGTTTTAAGCCGAAATACCAAAAAGCAAGATAATTATCTTAGAGAAACGTGGACAATTTCTCATAATGCTTGTGCCATGACAAGGTTTGTGTTCCTTTAGTATTCTCTAGTATTTAGTGTATCTTTAGTAACCTAATAAGATCCACTAGATTATATACTGCAGGACTTGTTTCACATGTGAGCGAAAACTTCCAATTAAAAAAAAAAAAAAAAAAAGGAGAAATGAGGTAGTGGTTAAACGCTCTTGTGTACAGGTTTACTTGTGGCGCAATACTAAAAAAAAAAAAAAAAAATGAAAAATTATAATTCTTTCACCAGTTTCTTTTTTATTGTCCCCTAGTCGGTTTCAAATGGGCGGAATATATTTTACTTGGCATAAATAAAATTCAAGGGGACCTCTAGAAGTAATTGTTGAAAAATTATAATTCTTTTACGATTTGCGTATAAATAAGGCTTCCAGATGTCTAGCATAAAAACAGCGCAAAAAAGCACAAAACAATCTGTGCTGGGTGGCCACTAAATAGCACGAATGCTATCGAACCGAGTCAGATAGGGCGACGCTGGTGGGCCCGCGCGGGAATACGTCCTAAGGGAGCAGGCACGTCTGCGATAGTGTGTATGCGGAGAAGTGAGGGTAGTGGAAGGAAGTGCGTTTTGAGAATAATACAAGTTTCAACAACACTTGTTGTTGTTTCATACTAGTAACTCTCCACTTGTAAACAAAATACAGGTTCTGCACACTGTGCAGAAATATGATGCCGGTGTACACGGTGCAGAAATAAGCCGCCCGTGGAAAATAACATCTAATAGAGCCATTTTTCATATGCACTCATTTGTTTTATTCGTCGTAAAGCACTTGTAATGGTTTAACATTAGTAAACGTAAGATACAGTTGTATTACATTGTATGTAATTAAGTTACCTGTAGAAATTCGTTCCTTATAAACATGTCTTTTCATGGAAAGTATTGAATTTTACCTGTAAATCTTCCAAAATGTAGTGCACCAAAACTACACCTGCACCAGACTGTCTTATTTTGATTTTTTGCTGGCCGCGGTGGCTCAGTGGTAGAGCGTTCATCTCTGGTGCATGGGATTCCTGGTTCAAACCCTGCTCCTGTCAAGTGAACTTTGTGGTGGACAAACACCGTGTGCGTGGGTTTTCTCGGGATTCTCCCGTTTCCTCCCACTTTCTTCATTCCACCATTTTCATTCATCTCTCATCATCACCGTCTCCTTTAGCCTAACCGGCATAATCGTGGGACGTAAAACTCAAATATTTCATTTTCATTTTCCGAGTGTTAACCCTTCCTCCTGACAGTGTTTCACGATGTGTAGGTACAAAACCTTGGACATCGGAAGTTTGAAAAAATTTAACAATTTAACATTAACATCTGTAGAAAACCATTAGCGACTACTATTAAAACTTTTTTGAGGAGGAAAGCTCATCATGAACGAGGGTTTGAAAAGACCCGGGCTTTTTTGAAAAAGCCAAACCCACCTGGGCCCATTTTTTCGGGTTTTTTCGAGTTTAATTGGGTTTTTTCGGGTTTAATTGTTTTTTTTTTCGAAATATTTCAATGTCTTTGGGGTAAAAGTGTTAAAATGTGATTTATATTTCAATATTGTCATTGTCACAACTTGCAACAATTGTCTACTCACTGCCGTTTTGAAAAAATGGCCGCCATTTTGATTTTTTTTTTTTACATTGGACCGCCGAGAAAAACTACACAGCAAATTTACCATATCTTGTGCTTCTACCGTCAAAATTTCAACTTAAAAGACTGAAAATTGCGCTTCGTAGCGTAGATACTCGTTCATTTGACAAAATGGCCGCCATTTTGATATATTACGTTTGTATGCCGCCAAAATCTAAACAGGGAATTTAGAGTGTCTCGTGATTGTACTCTGAAAATTTTAACTTAAAAGGCCGAAAGTTGAGTTGATTTTGTGTTTAACGTCCCTTTCAGCAGCGAGGCTATATAAGACGGGACCTACTGATTAAAGTAGAATCCGAACCACGTGAGCTCTCTCCGGGAAGCAAACCCGGGTCACCCACGCCCAGCCATAAAGGAGCTCGGCAGACAAACGAACAAATGTAAAGTTATAGTTTTGTGATATTTTTTTTATAGCGTTTCTCAAAGTTATGTTCATTCGATTGAATTCTTATTACAGATGGTTTGTGTTTTAGATATGTTACTCAAATTGACTCCTAGGAGAACATAAAATGTATTTGTTTTGAAACTTTTATCCTTTTTGCTCACCTGATCGATTTTACCTGTAGTTTATTTAAGTATATGTGCATTTTATTTGCTCCATTAACAAGGTTTTATTTTAAGATGTAATATTTTGTATTCAGCCGAATACAAAATTCTCAATTGCCAATACAATAGTGTCGCAAAACCCTGACGCGTATCGAAGTTCTATTTCAAAGTAATATAATGCTATCTTCACTAAATATAATATTCTATTTTAATACATCTTTTTGTCTGGTGAGGGACTTAGGGATTTATTGTTTAACTTGCAGCTTCAAGGTAATGTTTCAAAGATTTCTCAAGAAACTCAAATTCCTACCATTGGATATACGGCAGGATTTCTTTTCTTTTCTGATTCTCGTTTGGGGTGGCGACCGTACTGTTGTAATAAAGATTAACCTTTTGTCACTCGCGCCAAATTTAGTAACATAACTACTCGCGCGTTTGCTTTTTTCCAACATTGACATTTTGAGATACAAACAATATATTTAGTAAACTTATTTGAAGTAATGCATGCAATTGTTGAGTAAATACTTAGGATATTTGAAATTGTTGCTATAGTGCTGTCAAAATGTCTTGATCCGTGGCAAAAATGCGAACTAAAGTTCAAACCATCGACACATCCACGCGTTGAGCCAATAAGGGTTCAGCTGTTGCTAAACGAGAGAGCCTTGGCGAAAGGGAGTGAATTCCTTCAGCCGATAGCAACGCTTGGAACAGAAAACTAGGTGTCAAGTCAGTGTGTTTTATCTATAGCTTGTCAATATCTCTTCTCTGAGATCGGCTTTCGAAATCATCGAATCTTATGCCCTGAGTAGCAGTAAAAAGCTCGTGTAACTCATTGCTGCTCTTACGATTAGAATTCCTGTTCCGTCACATGTCCACAATGATCGTACATCATCACGTGCTCCTTTCTTTTGGGAATCAAATAAAGACGTCGAAATAAAGTCATTAATTTTGCTCTTGAAGTTGCTGTACAGTTGCAGTGCGTTCTTCGCCGAAACTTGTTCGTAATTTATCCAAATAATTGTTAGTACATTTTACAATTTAATCAATCACGGCTATATCGATAAATTTCGAAAAAAAAACAAAAAAAAAAACTGTTTACTCAGTGATACCCTTAGCAGTAAACTTCTGTTCTAGCATCTTTTTCACAATGTTTTTACACTTTGTCTTTGCTGATGCTGCCAGTTACTATTTACAGTTTGTTTTCCTGTCTTTCCCAATGAAACAATATTTTCACTGTAACTGTAATTCACATCCATATCGTTTGCATCTGAATCTGCATCTACACTGTTCTTATCTGCTTCACTATCATGATCAATATCATCTTCATTCACTTTTTCATTACTTCAATTCGCATCACTTTCAGCAGCCACTAATTTTCGATAGTTAACATCAGACTCATCACTAATATTGTCAAGCCACTTCTCTATCTCACTTCTATTCAAGAAGCGAGACGTTGCTTAGAAAAACAAAACTTCACTCATAAACAATAATTATCACATTAACGATCGCGCGTTGGAAAATTTCAAACTCCATAAAAATATATGTTTGCTAGTGTTATCACGGAACTACTCGCGCGCTTGAAAAAAGCAAACGCAGACGAAACTATTTCCTCAACCTGTACTGGAAGCTACTACAATTGCAGCACGTCAGCGAGCTTTAGGGTGAAAGAGGGGAAGGAGCCACTTGAGGAATAGCAGTGAGGGTGACTCCGCTAATGCGACCCCATTCGTAAAAATCATTAGTTTTTACTCACCTGTTTGCTTTTTTCCAACAGCGCAAGTGACAAAAGGTTAAGTAAAAGTTAACTGTTTCGACGTAATTGAATTCTTCATCAGTGACTATAGTTTTCATTACTCTTACAGGTTTTCTTGTAACATATAGCGTCTAACATATAGCGTTGAAGCCGGTTCATTGCAACAAGGTCTATTACACTGTGTAGTTTGGTTTGGTTTTGGTGTGATGAAGTATATTTTCGATTGTAATAAATATACGTGATGTGCCAACGCCGTACACATTGAAGAGTATATTTTACAAAGCATTATATTTGTTCTATTTTAGATAGTTCATTTATTTCTGGAAGCAAGGGGAAATGTTGCTCAAGAAATACAGAAGTGTTGCAATGGAAGAAGACCCACAGAGAGCAGTAGCGTAGCCAGGATGTGTGTTTGGTGGGGCAAGTGCTGTTATAGGTACATATGGAACAATTCCAAACAAAAAATATATAAACACAAAAATATCTAAAAAATTACAAACATCAAACTACATTGTCGGACCTCTTTGGGGGCCCGGCCTCTCTGGGCCCCCCTTCCCTACGCCACTAACGGAGAGTATTGACAAAAATCATATGTACTAACATCCTTAAACTTATTTGTGAAGAGTGGTAGGATATATGTGGGACTACAGTTTTTTTTTTTTTTTTTCCTTTTAGAACGGGTGAATTTCATTCAATCATAACATTTGTAAAACATTTCCCATTTTAATGCGGTTTATTTCAAATCACACGGGAATTATGGTCATCACTTACCTTTGAAGCGAATATTGAGAATTACGGCTTTGAAATTGATTTTTGTTTTGCCAATATTACCTTAGTCTCCCTATCCCAGTTTTTGTCGTTAAATTCTTTTTTTATTATTACTTCATCTTTTCTATGCAGTGTTGTAAAATTTTCTGTATCTCTCTATATCCTCACAATCCTGATTCTGAGCTATTTAAATTCTACATTACTATTTCATAGGTTTGAAGTTTTCTTCAATTATAAAGACAACTGTTGTTTGATATTGTTCTTAACTTTTTTTTTTTTTCGTGGAATCAGTTAAGAGAGAAAGTGTAATTATATTTCTCAGAGTGCAAGCTCCTTAACGGTGAGGTTCAGTACCATCGCCTCCTTTCTTTTCTATCCCATTGATTTGTAGGGGAAGTATTCTTCCTTTTCTTTGAAATGAATAAAATTTTTGATGTTCTGATTTTACTGATTTCTTCTGAATATCTATTTAAATGTCCCTTGCTTTGTCAAAATGATCTTTTAGTATATATAAGTATATTATTATTTAAATTAGATGTCATTTATGAATATTAAAAACATACAACACAGAATTTTATTTCCACAAAGTAAGAGACATTTAAATAGACCTGAAGAAAAATAATAAAAAGTAAAACCCTTAAAATCTCAAAGAAACAGAGGAAGATTTCCTCGTATATATCAATGGGCTAAAAAAGAAAAATGGCTGAGTTATTCAAGACAAAATATGGATAGCAGGAATTCTTTAGAATAATATAGTGCTTTTTTGAACATTGTAATCACTTCATATATATTTGCTTTTCTGATTTTACATACTGTATGAAGGCTATCCGTGTTAAAACTCAATGTTATGGAATGCTACAAATTTCTGTTTAAAAAAAAAAAAAAGTAGTAGTACATCCGAAGGTATATTACATATAACTTCTAAATGATGATAAGGTTCATTACATAGGCTAATGTATATAAGTTAATACGATGTGCATTGTATTTTGTTAATACAATTTGGTGTGTTTTTAGTGCTAATATAGACCAGAAAAAATTGTGATCTTCCCTTCATTTATTCTCTTAAAGAATTCCTTTAAAACAAAGGATCTTTGCAAAGTATTATGTTAAAACACTTCATTTTTTATGTAAATAACTTCATTAACCTTTTTTCTCTATATAATGGGTATGCACTATGAGTATACTGTGCATGTGGCTGTTTCATTTACGATATAAATTATTTTCTCACATTTTTCTGTTTCATTGTATACAATTAATGTATAAATCATATAGGAACGCATTAAATGAACAATTAGTTACCTACTTAATTGTTATTTTATCTTAATATGATTTCCACTTTTAAAGTGTATTTAAATAAATATTTAAGGCATAGAGTTAGAACTGACAGCTTAGTCGTTAGAACTTGTATTTAGTGCATTTCAGTGTTTGGTTTCTTCGAATATAGTCATGGGTGTAAGCAGACAAGTGATCGCTCCGGCCACTTTTTTTTTTTTTTTTTTTTTTTTTTTTAAATACCAAAGTTACAACAAATGCAGAGACATTTTGGCTTGGCTGCTTGGATACACGTCTCTGTTTTCCATATATTGACAAACTAACATGGTTACTCTCCACCTTTTTCTTGTTTACTTTAACCTTCTTTTTTTTTTTTTTTTTTTTTGCGTGTAGGCTCGGTTTGAATCTCTCCGCCACCACATACCTTTTATTACAGTATTTTTATTTATAATTTTTACTTCATTAATTTTTATTTAAATCTCATTTTCCATTGGGAGTGTGACCCCTGTACTTTAAAAAAAATTTAGAAAATCATTGACGTTTAAAATCCTTTTCCAATAGTTGATGGGAAAACGACAACCTAAAAAGACCGTATTTCCGACGGATTGCTGCGGCTTTTTTTTTTTTTTTTTTTTTTCGAAGAAAGCGTTTGCAACAAGCAAATTTTGATTGCATAGAACAGTGTTGTTCCTAGTGGTCGTGATAGTGAAAGATGTGCTTTCAGGGGGAAAATGTACTGACTGTTATAAGTTTTTCACATTAGGCGCACAGACATGTTAATTGAATTATTCTTAACGTTCATTATTAGCTGCTCAGTTGTTATTTTTGGTTCGCTTTTAAGCATTTGTAAGTCATTCCCAGATACTTTTCCTCTATATAGCACTTAAATCGTACTGAGAATTGTAGAAATGTACTGCGTATGTACCGAGTGCAATATTACTGGTGCGGGGGGGCCGCGGTGGCTCAGTGGTAGAGCGTTCACCTCTGGTGTTAGGGGTCTCGGGTTCAAACCCTACTCCCGCCAAGTGAACCTTGTGGTGGACAAACACCGTATGCGTGGGTTTTCTCGGGGTTCTCCCGTTTCCTCCCACTTTCTTCATTCCACCATTTCATTCATTATTCATCATCACCGTCTCCTTTAGCCTAACCGGCATATCCGTGGGACGTAAAATTAAAGATTTCATTTCATTTTTATTACTGGTGGGAATCCGCCATGATTTTCATTGCAGTGCTACGCATCTTTTCTGCTGTCTGTCGACTGGTCGGAAAGGCAACTTTCCACCGGCGGTGCTGGCGCATTTTATGCGCCTTTCCGGTTGTTTGCCGACTGCTCGAAAGGACCTCTTTTCGATGTCAGCTTCTCAATTCTCCCACAGGCGGCATTCGACCTCTTGCCGCAGTCGAAAAGTAGCCCTTTGCCGACTGGATATCAACCCTTCAGGAAGGCAAAATTTTCACCACCTTTTACAGTAGCTTTGCCTAAGTTTGCCTCCGTGCTATGATTTCTCATGAAGGGCACAATTGCTAGTTCTGAAAGTATATAATACTTCCATGTCCCATTCAATTTCTTGTTTTTTGGCTGAAAGTGCTGCAAAAAAGCAAAAAGAACAAATTTTGTACTGGGACACACAAAAAAATGCAAGTTTATACTTCAAGAACTTCCAAGGGTGCTCCTTGTCGAGAAATCATAGCATGGAGGAAGACTTAGGCAAGACTAATGTAAAAGCTGATGAAAATTTTGCCTTCCTGAAGCGTTGATTTCCAGTCGGCAAAGGGCCACTTTTCGACGGCGGCAAGAAGTCGGATGCCGCCAGTGGGAGAATCGGGAAGCCGACGTCGAAAAGAGGTCCTTTCCAGCAGTCGGCAAACAGCCGGAAAGGCGCATAAAATGCGCCGGCGCCGCCGTCGAACAGTTGCCTTGCCGAGCAGTCGGCAAACAGCCGGTAATTAGCATTAAATGCGCCGGCGCCGCCGTCGAGAAGTTGACTTGCCGAGCAGTCGGCAAACAGCCGGAAATGAGCATTAAATGCGCCGGCGCCGCCGTCGGAAAGTTGCCTTGCCGAGCAGTCGGCAAACAGCCGGAAAGGTGCAGTAAATGCGCCGGCGCCGCCGTCGAAAAGAGGCCGGCATAAGGAGTCGGCAGAGGGTCGGAAAGAGGTCTTTCCGACTGTTTTGCCGACTCTGGCGGTCGGCAACAGTCGGCAAAGAGTTGGCAAAGGGCATTATTTTTTACGATTTTCGACCGCTTGCCGCCTCGGCAAAAGGTCGGCAATTTTGAACAAGTAGATCGTCGTGCCGCCGCGGACGGGTGCCGGCTGCCTACCGGCGGCCTGCCACCGTCGACGGCGGCAATCCCTCTTGCCGACCGCGGCATCCTGATGGGGGAAGTTTTTTTATTAAAGAAAACCTAATGTAGCGATCGATGTAGAAACCAAATTTCATGTCGATTTTGTTCTGTATAAATCAAGAAATAGGTGAAAAGAAAATGGGCATCCCATGTGGACCGAGATGGATCTGTATGGCATCTCCATATCCTATCTAGTCTAGATAGATCTATGTGGGTTCCATGTGGAATTCCATTTTCAGACTTGTAATTATGAAGTTAAATGCGTTTAAAATACTTAACATTGTAATTATTTATTCTATTAAGTTTATGTGAAACCAAGTTGCTAAAACCGTGAAGCAATTTACACTGCATTTCTTTACTTCAGAAGTAAGGTTTAAAACTGTACAGTAATAACTTTATTTTCAATTAAATATTCGTTGTTAACTCCTGCGGGAGAAACACACGAGACAATGCTAACTACATATACAAGATGACCACGTGACTATGTTACAAAGTTTAAGGGATGATTCCTGACACGGAAACAAGAAAAAAAGTTCAAATAAACTTTTGTCCAACGTACATAATTTCGCAGGTACAAGGTGCCAAAAGCGTGGGAAAGTGACATTCAAAGCTCTATAGCTCGATTATGGTGAATGATAGAGCTAATGCGGCATGTTCACGTCAAAGACACCGAAGCTACTGTATTCAAAAATGCTTAGGTCGAGATCGTGCAATTCGTACAAGGGATTCCCCAAAGGATCGTATAGATTACCGGATAATCTGTCAAGAAAGATGGGTCGAAAAGGATACGGATGAATAGCTGTCCCAACTGCTAGCAACAATGCGTCTGTACTAAGTCGATATCTCGCACAAGCACAAAATGGCGAACAGTTTTATACGTGCCATGTGTGGTTGCATAACGCGCACTAAATAATAGTGGGAAAATATGAATAGATTGGTGCAAATGGTAAATACATGGTTGTACACTGTCCTGTTCATTGTACGTATAGACGCGTTTAATAAAGGGAATAATCATGAAACGTACTAAAATGTTGTACAAACATCACACTAACATTGTTTTCTTCCATGTAGTTTTGTCATTGAAAGCAAGTAAAACTTGGGGAAAAACCGGAGGATATGGGTGCTTTCTTCCAGGCAGAAACCTTATTTTATTTGATGATACGAGCGGAGGATACTTTTTACGAGAGGGGGATTTTTTCGCCATCCCGTGTTAATGTGACCAATGCCAGAGAACAAGAGTAAAATATCCGTTTCTTATCATTAGCCGTAATGTGGGTTACCCGAACATTGAAAAAGATCAAGGAAAAACATTTTTCAGGACGTTTGTTTTAGCCGTACACGAGCAACAGTTACATCCCTATCATCCGCAGAGGGTTCAGGCCTTACGTCCAACTGATTTTCAATCTCGCGTTCGGTTTTGTGAGTGGTTTCTCCAACGCTCTGTAATTGATCCGCAGTTTGCTTCCTACGTTCTTTTCACCGACGAAGCTTGTTTTACAAAAGACGGGATATTTAATAGTCACAATAGTCATGTATGGGCAGACGAAAATCCTTATGCAATTGTGGAAAGAGGCCACCAAGACCGATTTGCCATAAATATGTGGGCGGGTATTATCAGTGATCAGATAATAGGCCCATATTTACTACCACCACGATTAACTGCACCAGTGTATACGAGAGTCCTGCGAGACATACTTCCAGAGTTATTAGAGGATGTCCCTCTCGGTGTTCGTCAACGGATGTGGTTTCAACATTAGTGCTCTCAACGGGTCGGGTCGGGTCGGGTTGAAGACCAACCGACCCGACCCGTGACCCGAATTGACTGACCCGACCCGATGACCCGACCTGACCCGACTGATCCGAACCGTGATCCGACCTGATTGACCCGACCCGACAACCAAACCCGAGCTGACCCGATTGACCCGACCCGAGCTGACCCGACTGACCCGACCCGAGCTGACCCGTCCCGACAACTAAACCCGAGTTGACCCGACCCGACCCGTAACCCGACCCGAGCTGACCCGATCCGAGTCGGGTCGGATCGGGTCACGGGTCGGGTCGGGTCAACCCGATTTGTTTGAGAGCACTATGGTCACGACACTGGGTGAACGCCAAAATGCACTCCCATTGGGAATTAAACCCGGACCACTAACTAGATCAAGCGGGGGATTTGTATATGCATCTTAATGAATATTTGGCACTTTTGAGGTTTGGTTATTTCTTTTTATAACTGATACCAATGTCCGACGTGGGAGAAATTTATTTTTTTTTCTTGCTTTAGTTCTATGTGACGAAATTTTTCTTCAAGGTCAGTGTTCTTACCTGCTCGGACGGCAGGGGGTCTTCTCGGAAGGCAGTAGCAATAGTCTCTTGGCGGAGATAAAAGGAAATCGTTTAACTACAATGATGAGGGTTGAGGAAACAGGAGAACACCTGTGATTTTTTCCAACCCTTCAACTTTCATTCCAAAATAGGTTCTTATGATTCCGAGACCCGTGCCACTTTCTCGGCAATTAAAAGGTATTTTACAGTATATATAGTTGCACGTTAGAAGATACATAATATGAATTTTGTAATTTAAAATTTAAAAATACAGTATGATATTTAATTATAAAGTACTAATTTTATTTCATCACTTTTAGCCCAACAAATGAAATTCAAACAATTCGCTCCCTGGGTCTTGCAGGCACGTAGCCAAGGGGGGTCCGGACCCCCCTTCGAGACCAGAAAAAAAATCAAGGATAGACGAAACAAAATGAAATGAGAAAAAGAAGGATCAGCGTTAAAAATAAACGACATGAAGCTTTTGGTTACTCTTTCTTATGAGTAAATTTGTATTACTTGCAATATATGGTTACAAAGTGATTCTGGAAGAGTCAGGCTGTGGTAGAGCGTTCACCTCTGGTGCTTGGGGTCCCAGCCCCCGCCAAGTGAAATTTGTGGTGTACAAACACCGTGCTCGTGGGTTTTCTCGGGGTTCTCCCGTTTCCTCCCACTTTCTTCATTCCACCATTTCACTCATCTCTCATCATCACCGTCTCCTTTAGCCTAACCGGCATAACCGTGGGACGTAAAACTCAAAGATTTGGAAGAGTCAGGGAATTTGAAATTTCTAGAAAAGTTGCGGAAATCTCAGAATTTCTGCTACTAGTCAGGGAGATTTCAAGCTTCCGAAAGCATAGTGCCGTTGTGTAACAGCGTGGACACTTTTAATCATAATTTTTCGTCATCGCATCCTTGCAATATCAAACATGTTATTTCAAAAACAATTTTCTACTACTCCTTTAACCTGTCATTTGAAACAGACAGTAGTTGACGGATAATAAAAACAAAGATATATGTGGAAAAAAAGTTCTGTTAACATTTGATTCAACAGAAAAAGGAACGCAGATACTGCAGAATATTTTACAAGACATTATTGAGTATGTACTTTTTATAATAGTAAATATGTACTTTTTATAATACTTGATTTCATAATGAAAGGAAAATTGTTGTTTGAATAAATAGAGGAAGGATGTAAATATTGTATAATCTTTTTCAATACTTTTCTTTTTTAATATTACTTGAGATTTCTTCATAGTTTATTAAAATACTTACCAACATATCCTCACAAAACAATATATGTTGATAGTAAAGTAGTTTAGATTAATCGAGCTCTTTCAGAATTTCATGTCACGCCTCCCCCCCCCCCCCTTCGTTACCAAATCCTGGCTAAACTAACCAATATATATTCCAGTAAAATTGTTTACAATGATCGAGCCCCTGGTGTGATGACCACAATATTTCATGTCACGGACCCCTCCCCCTTCACGCAATCTGGCTACGTGCCTGGGTCTTGGTCATCAATACAGCGTCTTATTCTTTGTCTTGCAGTCAAGTCTTGGTCCTGCATTTGGAATCTTGGTGGTCTTTCATGCTATACAAGAGCCAAGAATGCTCGCCTCATCGGTACAAATGAAGACCAAGTGTGATTTGATTATGGTTCTTTCATGCTATAGACCCTACAGAAAGCAAGAAAATACGCTCATCGCTACTCGGTGATCACCAAAACAAGGCCAAAAGTAAGATTACTATGCAATTCGTCTTGCATATCCAATCTTTATCTTGTTCTTGTATCGATGTCCTTGGACTTGGTGAAATAAAATGAAATATTCAGTTTAAGGTCCCTCGATTCTGCACCGAGGTTAAGGGATATGGTGACCACGAGAAATGAATGAAATGGTGGAATGAAGAAAGTGGGAGGAAACAGAACCCCGAAAAAACCCACTACACGGCGTTTCTCCACCACAAAGCCTACTTAGCACAAGCTGGGATCGAACCATGGACACCATGCGCCAGAGATGAATTCTGCTTGGGCTTGGTCGTCCATATCCAATCTTTCTTTTGGCCTTGCTTAAACAACTTCTAGTTTTGTTCTAAATCCAGACTCCATATTGGCGTAGATATTAATATTACAGTCGATTGGTAAAATCAATCTTCCACATTTAAAAATTAAAGTACACACAAGTACAAAAATAAGCATTTACCATAAAAACACTAGCTGCAAGTGTTCAAAATAGATTTATGGTTTCTATAAAATCAATTGAAAATTGCTATTTTTAATTAGGCAGCTAGTGAAAAACAGCAGTTTTCGACTCCAGTTGAGTATAAGCTCAACCTAAACTCAGTTGACCAAAGTGAACTGACCCGACTGACCCGACCCGACAACCCGACCCGACTGACCCGACCCGAGCTGACCCGATCGACCCGACCCGACAACCCGTCCTGAGCTGACCCGATTTACCCGACCCGACCACCCGACCCGAGCTGACCCGACTGACCCAAACCGACACGAGTAGCCTGACCCGACAACCCGACACGAGCTGACCCTACTGACCCGACCCGACAACCCGACCCGAGTTGACCCGACCCGTAACCCGACCCGAGATGACCCGACCCGTTTGAGAGCACTATTCAACATGATGGCGCCCCAGCCCACTTTTCAGCTAGTGCTCGAGAGTATTTGAATCAAACGTTTCGTGACAGATGAATTGGAAGAGGCGATCGTTGTAATTGACCTGCACGTTCCCCAGATTTGCTTCCACTTGATTTTTTCTTCTGGGGTCATGTCAAAACACTTGTCTATGAAACGCCTATAGACAACGCAGAACTATTAGCACGAATACTCACTGCCTGTGATACTATAACAACAACTCCTGGGTTGTTACAGCGGATGCGTCAGAACTTACTGAGACGCTGTAACGCCTGTGTTGAAGTAGAGGGACGCCATGTCCATCACACATTGTAGGATAATTGGGAGATTTGTCTCGTTTACAGGCCATTGAAGATGTTCTTGGCTGCATTAAATCCTGCTGTAAAATGTTGAGTGAAGGCATTATTCCCATTCTTGTGACTTTTGTTTTTAGGAAACAACCTCTTTTGCATTATGGTTGTTTCGCTCAGTCTTGTTTATTTGTTTTCAATGACAACAATACACGGAAGAAAGACTTTAATAGTATGTTCCTTTTACAACATTTTAGTACGTTTCATGACTATTACCTTTTATTAAAAGCGTCTGTTTAATGATAGGACAGCGTAATATCATGTATTTACCATTTGTACCAAATTATTCACATTTTCCTTTCATGTTTCCCACTCTTATTTAGTGCGCGTTATGCAACCACACATGGCACGTATAAAACTGTTCGCCATTTTGTGCTTGTGCAAGATATGGACTTAGTACAGACGCATTATTGCTAGCAGTTGGGACAGCTATTCATTCGTGTCCTTTTCGACCCATCTTTCTTGACAGATTATCCGGGAATCCCTACAATCCTTTGGGGAATCCCTTGTGCACGAATTGCACGATCTCGACCTAAGCATTTTTGAATACAGTAGCTTCGGTGTCTTTGACGTGAACATGCCGCATTAGCTCTATCATTCACCATAATCGAGCTATAGAGCTTTCAATGTCATTTTCCCACGCTTTCGGCACCTTGTAGCTCCGAAATTATGTGCGTTGGACAAAAGTTTATTTGAACTTTTTTTCTTGTTTCCGTGTCAGGAATCATCCCTTAAATTTTGTAACATAGTCACGCGGTCACCCTATATATCCAATGAAACTTAGTCAAAGATGTACTTGCTTCGGCGCGACGGTATAAAAGAAGAAAAATTAGGCAGGCGTCCTGCAGTTCGTTGAAATTCTGCATGTGCTTTAGGTACTTTTACATTACACTTATAAAAAAGTTATTTCGTGATCAAATGTTTGGAGGAGTATGTACCCCACTCAAGAGCTTTTTTTTTACGAAAATACGAAAGCCATATTCCCTGATTTTACGTCTACAATATCTGTACACAATTTCATTTGCTTCGGCCAACTTCTTGCTACCATTCGCGCGGCAAATTTTAGAATTTTGTGTGGAAGCTTTTGCTCCCGAACCGTTCTTCCGTACAGAATAATAATTTAAAAAAAAAACACGTATTCGCTTATCTTTTGCGTATTGTCTCTAAATGGAGTTTCATTGCAATTCTGCATAATATGCTTTAGGTACTATTGAATTACACTTATTACACATTTTGATATTTCGTGATCAAATGTTTCGAGGAAGTCTGTGTGCCCCACCTAGAAGTTTTTTTCCAGGAAAATAAGAAACAAGTTTTCCCTGATTTTACGTCTACAATAATTGCAAACAATTTCATTTCTTTCGATTCACTTCTTGTTCTCCATCAGGTGTCAACTTACAAAATTTTGGTTGGGGCTTTTGCATAAAGATGTATATCTCCGGAGATATCAGTCGGTAGTATAAGTTTGCATTATATCTGAATTACTCTCTAATATATGAAACCTTGTGTGAAAGAGAAAGAAATGGGAAAATAATAAGAAATGCCAACAAAAGACCAGAAAAGAAAACAAAAGAAAAAACATATAGTCCCTCTTCTTTGATTGCTCTCTGTTGTTTTCCATAACTAAAACAAACGACAAGAAATATGTAACGGCAAAGGTTGGTACCCTTGTGCATTGAATTTTTTCATAAATATCATGGAGTAAAATTTGTGGGACCGTATATTTCGGGTTTCATAGTCATATATCATGAAGGGATTCCACTTTACCTATAGAATGAAAAATGACGACTTTTTCTGGAAATTTGAAAAATCAGAACAGATTTTTATTCTGACAATATGTGACTTTGACAATATTTGCACTCAGAATACAATATTTGCACAATATACTTAATGTTTTCTAGTGGTTTCCATAATCCTGCGGAAGCTAGTGGGTTCAACGATGTTAATCGTCTTTCTATATATATATATATATATATATATATATATATATATATATATATATATATATATATATATATGATGGAAGACTATTTGTCTGTTATAAGTAGAGGAAGAATAATTGGAAAGCTGGAACGCCTAAAAAGCAAGTTGCTCGAGCAGAAGGGGAACAAGGATTACAAACCAAAGCGAAAGACCGCAACCGAAAACGGAAAACGAAAATGCTTCTATTATTGAAAACAACTTTAGGTCAGGAATACAGTGCAGAGACATGTAACTGTACTCATATTATTCGTTCTACTTTGCAGGTCAAACTACCACACATATACATGCTCGGTTACAGTTCGCAAGCAGTGCCGTAACGAAACTCCTCGGGGCCCCGGTGCAATTGGATATTTCTGGTCCCACACAAATGAACGTATTTTCCCATATAATAGTAAAAACAGCAAACACATACACACACAGAAATACTTTCCTCCAAAGTAAGATTTAATAATGAGATAACCTAAGGTAGAAAGGGTAATTTACATACTGCAGCATTTTGCAATTTACGATTATTTTATATAGCTTTTAAAAAGCTTAGTATTGTATCCATAGTCTTTTTAATATTAGTCAAATTGAAAAACGTATTAATCACAATAATTTTTAAAAGAAAACAAAAATTAAGGAAATTATGTTATTCATACTATATCATAGTTACTCATATGTTATTTACAGAGAAGAACATCATGATTAAGAAATAAGGGGATATCAGGAATGGAAACAATTTCAAAATAAACTTATTGTATTGGATTCAAATATTCAAACATTCAAAGTAATATACAATACAACAAAAATTTATTGTCGATTCGAAAAGCTTTTTCTCCTAGCTTTAGCATCAGCAAAAGCTGAGACCACCTTGTCTATGTTTAGTCTTCAACCTTGTTTTCGTTTCACATATAATATTAGGGACGGGCACGAGTCGCGCTAAAACTAGACTTTACTTGAATTAGAGTCAATTTGAGCCTAGTCGAAGGTAATTTTCTTGAATCGAGTTTAACAAATGGCTCGCTCATTTAGCTCGTTTTAACTCGTTTTGAAATCATAGTTTGATTACAGTAAAAAGTGAAAGCCATGAGAAATGTAAGCAGTAATGTGGAATACATTTAGTATTGCTGACAAGAGGGAACACTGCTCGCATCTCGTCTCGTCTTGATAACGAGACAATAGGTTTTTATAACAAGACAGCCTCAAATGTTTTGAGGACCAATATAAGTATATACTGTGGTTCTTACAATCAAGACTGAGAGCTGCACGGTCGAATTTTTGAGCCCAAGCAGAAGCCCAACTCGAGTAATAATGTCAATCGGCTTGGCTCGGCTCGGTTCAACTGAGCGAACAGCTCGAGCCGGCTCGGTTGGGATGAGCCATCGGCAATGCTAAATTGAATCGATGAGTTACTTGAACCGGTCTATTGGGATGAGCCATAGACTGGCTGAATTGAAGCGATGACTGGTTTGAGCCAGCTCTATTGGGATGAGTCATCGACTTGGAACAATAGAGCCCATGGCTGAAGCCGGCTCGGTTGGAGTGAGCCATAAGTTCCGTTCGGCTCAGATAAGCCATCGGCTCGATTCTGGAAACGGATGGACTTCTGGAAACGGATCTTTATAATGATAAGTTCTGTTACTACGTCCAATATTTTTATCTGTGGTCCCTTTTCTTTCTCTTCTTCTGTCTCCTTTTCTCTCTCTGCCTCACTTCTGTACCTCTGGCAGATATCTATTCGTTCAATTTTTCATTGAGAAGTGTTTAAGTTTCTCCCTACGTTAATTATGAATCTCGTTTAGTCTAATGTTTATTCTTTCACTTTATTGATACTAATACATGAATATTTTGAAATTAGAATTGTGCTCATGTTGTTGATGATTTTAATACGGGAGAAAGGAAACGAGGTGAGAGATGGGTTGTCTTTTTACCAGATACGATTATGGGGTATATTGGACACGGATAAGAAGGGATATATTGGATGGTCTAGCTACACGGTGTCACACTATTTTTTTTCGTGTGTATAAGTTCAATAATTCACCATGAATAGAATCAACCACAAGTGTTTTTGTAATGAAGAAAAAACAACATGAGATGTGAAATCTCTTTTAACAAACTGTTGAGATTTAAGAGTCCACAAACTTTACACTTTCGGGTACTGATTACCTTGAAACATCCAGTAGCCACAATTATCCCGAGATAGGGAGCTTATATTTAAAAGAATGACATTCTCAGCAAAATACAGAAGTCTTTTAGTCTGAGAGAAAAGAAGGAATGAAATCTTTGTTTCTAGTTCTATTAGTTTTGTAGCTCTAAATCTGTGGCAAAAGTACTGATAGAAATAAGGACAATGAATTATGACTATTTTGTAGAACATTCCACTCTAATATCACGGGAGTTTCATCTTTCGGTTTGCTTAGTTCTGAAAATATAGAGTATATTGTTATACTATGTAAAGTACCTGTACTGTCGTTGATTTGTGATGACTATCAGAAACAGAAGTAAAAGGTAAATTACAGTAATGGTTTTCGATTAATAGCTTTCTATTAAAGGGTAAGTATAACTAGTTTTATTGTAACATTTTTTGCCTTAAAATGCTTGTCCAAGTTTATCCTCTTGCACTTCAACCTTGAATACGGAAATGGAAGAACATAATTAGATTTTGATTGTTGATTCTAGTACATATCAAGCATAATTTAGCAGATCTAGGCCTGCACGATATGTCGATATATCGATATTGTCGAGAACGATATTAACACATATCAACGTCCGATATCGTAAATATATCGACATCGATATATCATCATCCTAAATTCTCTATATCGATCTTCGGAGAGGCGAGGTACAGGGAGCCCATAAGACTTGCGATGGATGAAGAAATAAAACTTAATTTTTACGATAATGTCTTCTAATGAGAATTGAAGACTTTGATAGGAGAAACCGTCACGTCTAAAAATTGAAAGTGTAAAGAAAATATCTTCACAAAGGGTTCTCTTCATCCGATTTCTTTAAAACTTGGCGCACATACATTAACCGAAAATAAATCGACAGATATTTTTTTGTTTCTTTCGGAAAATAGGTTAAGGGGGCAAAGGGTCCCTTTACAAAACGGGATCCCCTTGATTAAAAGGATCACATTAAAGAAACGAAACTCTGCTGATGCACAGATGACTTCAAAGTTTAAAATATGGGTTTTGTCGTTTTTGCGAGAAAAGGGTTGCAGAGTCAATGCCCCTTCGAAATGCCAAAGACCCCGCACAATCCTGATGAAAATTGGATTTCGGTGGAACTGCTTGAAACCGTGGTATGTTGTAGATATGGTGTTCCTGAGAAGGAGTCTCAATGGGCACGACCACTAATCACTGGCCGTTTGGCAACAACAGGGCCTCATTTTTGCAAACAGCAGAAGGTAACGTTATTTTGGATTTCGGTGGAATTGCTTGAAGCCTGATATGTTGTAGATATTGTGATCGTGAGAGAGAGACTCAATTTGCACAACCATTAATCACTGACCGTTTGGCCACAACAAGATTACTTTTTTAAAAGAGCTGAAGGTAAGGGTATTCTGAATTTCGGTGAAATTTTTTGAAACCGTAATATGTTCTAGGTACTGTAATCCTGAAAAACGTCTCAACAGGTGCAGGCGCCAAGGAATGACTGTTTGGCCACTGAAGGACAACTTGTTTTTTTTATTTTTTAATTAGAACCCAAGGTAACGATACTCTGGATTTCGGTGCAATTGCTTGAAATAATGATATGTTGTAGATATTGTAATCCTGAGAAAACCTCTCAATGGATACAACCACCAATCATTCGGTACCTACGGGCCCACATTTTTTAAAACAACAGAAAGTAAGGATACTCTGTAATTTTGGTAGAACCTGAAAAGTAGTATCCCACAACCAGGAAAAGAAATGGAGAAAGTAGCGACGAACATCATTTAAGAATAGAAAACATTCAGATATTTATCTTGCGGGAAAAAAGAAAACCCTGGAAAGCCCTAGAAATTTTTCTCAAGATAACGACATCTACAACATATCACAGTTTCATTTATTGAAACCGAAATCAAAATATCGTTATACCAAGCTGTTTTAAAAAACTGTATCTGTAGTGACCAAACGCTCATAATTCGATGATTGTTTCCATTAACACTTTTCCTCATGATGAAATCATGAACATATCTTAGTTTTACTCAACCTTACCGAAATTCAAATATCTTCAAACTCGGCTGTTTCAAGAAAAGTAGCCCTGTAGTGACCAAACGATTAATCTGTCCATTGATGCTTATTCTCAGGACGACAATATCTACAACACATCACGGCTTGTCATTTTGACCGAAACTAGAATATCGCTATCTTCGACTCGGCTGGTATCAAAGAAAGATGTTTCGTAGTCACCAAACGGTTAGCCATTAGTGGATGTGTCCATTAAGAACTTTTCTCAGAATCACCATTTCGACAACATATCACAGTTTCAGTCATTTTTACCGAAATCCAGAACATCACCATTTTCAGTTACTTTCAAAAACTGGCCTCGTAGTGGACAAACGGTCAGTGATTAGTGGTTATGCCCATTAAGACCTTGTCTCAGAATCACAATATCTACAGTACATCACGGTTTGTCATTTTGACCGAAACTAGAATATCGCTATCTTCGACTCGGCTGCTATCAAAAAAGATGTTTCGTAGTGACCAAACGGTCAGTCATTAGTGGATGTGCCCATTAAGACCTTTTCTCAGAGTCACCATATCGACAACATATCACAGTTTCAGTCATTTTTACCGAAATCCAGAACATCAATATTTTCGGTTACTTTCAAAAACTGGCCTCGTAGTGGCCAAACGGTCAGTGATTATTGGTTGTGCCAATTAAGACCTTTTCTCGGAATCACAATATCTACAACATATCACAGATTCAGCCATTTTTATTAAAATCCAGAACATCACCTATTGCGGTTACATTCACAAAAGTAGCCTTGTAGTGGCCAAACGGTCAGTGGTTAGTGGTTATGCTCATTAAGACCCTTTCTCAGAATCACAATATCTACAACATATCACAGTTTAAGTCATTTTTACCGAAATACAGGCGATCACCATTTTAGGTTACTTTGGAAAAGTGGCTTCGTAGTGGCCAAACTCAGTGATTAGTGGTTATACCAATTAAGAATTTTTCTCAGAATCACCATATCGACAACATATCACAGTTTCAGTCATTTATACGGAAATCGACATCAACATTTTTTATTACTTTCGAAAAAGTGGTCTCTTAGCGGCCAAACAGTCAGTGATTAGTGGTTATGCCCATAAATACCTTTTCTCGGAATCACAAGATCTACGACATATCACAGCTTCAGTCATGTTTTACCGAAATCCAAAACACCACCATCTTCGGTAGCTTTAAAAAAGTGGCCTCGTAGTGGCCAAACGGTCGGTGATTAGTGGTTATGCCCATTAAGACATTTTCTCAGAATCACAATATCTAGAACATATCACAATTTCAGTCATTTTTACAGAAATCCAGAACATCATCATTTTCGGTTATTCAAAAATGTGCCACGTAGTGTGCAAACGGTCAGTGATTAGTGGTTGAGCGCATAAAGGTCTTGTCTCGGAATCACAAGAACTACAACATATCACACCTTCAATCATTTTTACCGAAATCAAGAACATCACCATCTTCGGTTACTTTCAAGGAAGATGGCCTCGTTGTGTCCAAACGGCCAGTAATTATTGGCTGTGCCCATTAAGACCTTTTCTCAGAATCACAATGTCTACAACATATCATATTTTCAGTCATTTTTACCGCAATCCAGACCATCAATATTTATGGTTACTTTCAAGAAAGTGGTCCTGCAGTGGCGAAGTGGTCAGTGATTAGCGGTGAAAGTGACACGTGCTGATATTTATGTGACTTTTGAAGTTAGACGTAGGGACGCCGATGGGGAATACAGTTCTGGTCAAAATATTAGACTTATTAATACCTTCTTTCCACATTTGTTTCCTCAAATACAAACTAGTAAAAATGGACAGATATTGGATATTATAGATTATCCTGGTTTAATTTCGACAGCTGTAAACACATGTATTATTTCAAAACCAGAAGCAAATCATTATGATGAATGCGGATGGGAAGGAGTTACATGGCGAAGAACAGAGGAAGAATTAGTATTTTTGCTAAGACTTTTACCAGGATTTTGTTCTGATTATAAAGATATTATGTGGAAAGAAGGATTTAAATATACATTTAAAAGAAGTGGTTCTGATGTTAGTGTATTTGCTATTTGGAAAACAAAAAGGAGGATGGAACATATGAGAATGATCAAGCACATCCAGGTAAAGTTAAGATTACAAATATGGAATTGAGAATGTCTATTGTTAATTATGAACTTTACTATGCTACCTTGTTAAGATCTAACATGTTAAAAGAGGGTAAGATTCCTATTTCCTTCAACATATATTAATGTTTATAGAAATCAGTTAGTGGTAAATACTTGATTTAACCACAGTTTGATTTAACTACACTATTTAACTCAAGTGAATTTGATATGCCTAATTTTGTGATTGCATCTTTCCAAAGTGATAGGAATGATAATCAAGAAAGAGATTCAAGCTATTTTGATCATTGTAAAGTCTAGAATATAGTTTTTCGTAATTCTAGAAACGAATCTTTTCCTTTAGAATCTTTGAACGTAGATTTTGAAAAACATAAATATCTCAAAGCTTACGAAATGTATACGATATATAAGAGAGTTACAATTGGAAACACTGAGATGTATTATTATCCTAAAGAGCTTTTAGAAAGTAGACCAATGTTTGTAATTAACACAAGCAAGCATAAATCAGTAACTGTATGTGATAGAACTGATTTAAAATTGACTGTTAGTTTTGAAAGCGATGTACCAGATAAAACGATTGGTTATGTTGTTATGATTGGTAAGAATAATTTTGAATACGATGTCCAGAAAAAAATGATTGAGAAGATTTAAATCAATTATATGTTTATTAGATTTGTTTAGTTTGTATATATTTTTATGATAATATCATAAAAACTTATTTAATAACAATGAATATTCCAGATAACATTCCACGAGAGAATCGAATTGCGTTAATAGAGGATACTATATTAAATCTTTAGAAATTATTAAAAAAACAAAAGGAAGTTCAAAAAATAAAATATGAATATATCACTCTTATTACGTTATCAATTCTACTATCAGCTTCAACAGGTTTATTAATATATTTATTCCAGTTACAGTATATTCGATTATTACAACAACATTTCCATCAGCTTCTGCAGTAATCACTGGTCTATGAACAGGATTTAATATAGCTTCGAAGAAAGAATATTATAAAAATACGGTGAACCAAATTGAATTGCTTAAAGATGAGCTTAACATTATTAAAGTAATGAATGGAGAATTAACAGACGAACATACAAAAGATATTCTTGATAGAATTACCCATATATTGAATGAGATAAGATTATTAGAAAAATTGAGAAGTTTTTAAAAGTTTTTTGTACAATAAATAGGAAATGGCATCACAATTAAACAAGAAAAACAATATTAACGTTTTAAGACTTGTTAAATTGCAAGATCTGGAGAAAGGAAAATCATACAAAATAAACTTATGGAAATTGATACCAACAAAATACACTGGTGAAAGAGTATTAGTACATTTAAATGAAAAATACAAAACCTTATTACCCCAGAGATTAAATGAACATACTGATCAAGTTTTAAAAGAAATAAAAACTAAGGAACTGCTTATGAGGTATGATGGAATGAAAGATCTTTCTAATGGTTATAAAATGCACCAACTGTTCTTCAAAAATGAATCTAAAAAGTAAAAAATGAAATAAAAAATATTTTTAAATAATAAATTGAGTAGTTAGCATGGAACCTCTAAAGACATTCATTCTTACTAATAATTGCAATGTAATTGTGAAAAATGTGCAAAATGAAACGCAAGTACTATTCGAAAGCAATGGTTGTTTACTCAGCTTGAACTGTGATCAATGGACTGAGTTTAGGAAATCATTGTTTCCCATAGAGAACTAAGTTAGCAGAAGATTCCATTACCAGTATCCAAACTTGTAATTTTAAGTATGTTTTAAGTGTTCTTATGGTTATAAAACTATAAAACTGAGATCTTTAGACATACACAACGCATAAGGAAAAGCAGTAATTTTAAATGCCATTGGAATTTTAAAAATCCATATATAAATAAGAGAATAATTTGAGCTTTTCTAATAATATTCTTAACGTTATGCAGCTACAAAAATTTCAAAAGATAGTAAATTTGTTTCTCTCTTGATTCTCGTTTGAATTTTCAAAATTGATGAGTATTTGGCAAGTTATAACAAAATCAAAATTTCGGGAATTTTTTACGGGTTTATTTTTGAGTTTTCGGGAACATGTTATTTGAAAACTCTTAACATTTCATGTAGATTATGCTAGTATTTTTTATTTTCAAATATTTCAATTTTATGATTTTGCAGTGTTGCAAACTTAGAATCGAATTTGTTACTAACTTAGTTATTTTTTAATTTTATAGGTTGGCAAGAGTTATGGGTCAGCTAAGGACTAATTGCCAAAAATTAAATATCAGCCCTCTATCTTTTATACGAACCAAGATATCCTTTTTTTGTTTTGAATTTGCCGGATAGTTGAACATATTCAAGCAGTTACTCAGTTACTCAATAGATTGCGTTTACATATGATTTAGTTTATCACTTTGCTAATAGATCTCGTTGATTGTTGAAGTATTTGTTCATATATAAGGACTAATTTCCACTCGATTTCTTTGACTACGTGTTATCCGAGCGTGTTCGCTCATGGTCTGGCCAACCGTGAATAGTTATCAGCGTGGTCAACGTCGCAGGTTCGAATCGCCTCCAAGGAAGTCGAAGAATTTTCACTCTCTCCTCTACAAGCCAACAAATCAGAGGGAGTTGATGTGAATGGAGACTAGTGCTAGTCGGGAAAGCAAAATAGAGGCAGCAGAAGCAACAGAAACAAACAAAAAAAGGAGCCTGAGAGGCAGCCAAAAAGGAAAACCAAACAAACAAATAAGAGAAAGGCGTAAGTCCTCTCAGGTCCACCTGTGCACAGGTTTTGCTGCTTATTACTTCGAAAAATTTATTTATATGTTATAGACTTTTCTAGATGTACCAATTTTATGGTTGTATATGTTATAAAAGCCTATGCGCAGAGCAGCTCACTTAATCTCACTTTAGAATTGTAGTTATGTAAATACTTTGCACTAATCTTCTGTGCTGGCCAAAGATATGTCCAAAATGGGTTGGCCTGGCCCAGAAGTTATATAAGACCTTCTATAAATGCTTTGTGCTATTCTTCTGTGCTGATCAAAGATATGTCCGAAATGGGTTGGCCCAGAACTGACCTATATACATTACTACTACTACTACTACTACTACTACTACTACTACTACACACACACACACGCACACATCTATATATATATATATATATATATATATATATATAGGAGGGGTTACAAGGGGGTTATAGGGGCTATAGCCCCCCTTGACGCTCAGGTTTATACTAGATAAAATAAACTTCAATCCTGCTTTACACTGGATAAAGCGGCAAAATATGGTTTAGCCCTTCCCTTGATCGTATCCTGGATCCGCTAATGTATATATATATAATGTGTGTGTGTTCTAGGTGAATGTTTTCATCTTTGTTGTACATGATTTTATTCTTTTACAGTGAAAATGTAGGAATTTACTACCTCAAACAACTAGGATAAATTAATACAATTGAATCAGTCATTGCGAAAAGGCCATATGTCCATCCCACCACATTCTTTCTCCTCAACGATTTACTTTGGTAGATATATGGCCTTTTCGAAATGACTAATTTAATTGATTTCTAATATAAGAAGTAGTTATTTTATCATTGCGTTTAAAATATGTATGGCTGGCTGATTTAAGTGGAAGCAGAAAAATGCACTTTTACAAGTAAAGAAAATAAGTTATAGCCTCTACTTAAAAGAGGATCTTTCTATTCTTGTGGGCAGCAGCAAACTTAACAACTTCTTCAAGATCTAACGATTTAGCAATTTTCTTTAATATAAAGCAATCCTAAGTTTTTCAACCTATCTTCAGTCATTGAATGCGTATATGTCTTTAATCTTTTCAAACATGAGAATGCCCTTTCACATGTAGCGCTAGAAACTGATATAGTTACAGAGATTATATCTAGCTTGTAGGTTTCTAGGAATGCGTTTTTGTAGCCGCAAAGGTCAACGAAATTCATCAAGGAATCAACTTTAGTTTCTCTTGTCTTCATACAACTTAATTGTATTTGGGAGGATTTTGAGTTCACTTTTGAATATTTCCAAATCATTTCCATAATATTGAGCCATAGGCTCCGCAGTGTTGTAAATTAGAAAGTTTTCACTTTTTGTATGTAAAGTGGTGATTGATCTAATGATTTTGTTACATGATCCAAAGCGATTTTCCGGCTCAGTGATTACCGTATCAAAATAGGCAGAAAGATATCTCTTAGTATATTATCTTTAGAAAATTGGTTTTCTGCCTCCAATCAAGGAAGAGATTCCTCCAAAATAAATTTGTGATATTTTGATGGCAATGTCTAGTTCGTTTCCACGAGGAACCCATACAGTCTATCTGTTTCCGGCTCTGGAATTTCAAGACCATTTTCTTTTCATATCTCCAAACATTCTCGATAAATTTGTTCGAATGTTGTTTGCTGAAATTGATATTCTCCAGACCTCATCTTTGACAGTGTTTGAACTAGTGAATCTACAAGAATCAAACCTTCCAACATGACTGCATCTACTTGAGATAAGGCGAAGCTCAAAACTATAGCATGGCAGCAGTCATCTCAAATTTTACCAACCCGAAAATTTCTTCTCGTACAGATCACACTAATTTGCCGGATAGAATAATGGAAGTAAATAAATATTACAAGTTCCATATTCGGTTTAATACTGCATAATAATATAAATAGTTGTTTTGTAGATAAACTGTAATAATAAAGTAAAAGTGATGGACAAAGACAAACGATCTTAAGAGACAAACGTCACACGAGCTGAACTCTAACGGGACACTAATTTGCCGTCCCAGCCCACTTTACATTTTAAGCATTGTTCTCGAAGCTTAACTTTCACTTTAAAGTAAAATTCCAATAATTATCATGTAATCTCAATATTACAGAAAAATGGCCCGATTTCACGCTCTAAATATATGGTAGCCTAATCAGTGACGAAACCAGACATTTGGTGCTCAGGGCAAATTTTGCGATTAGCATCTTCTTCACCTACATCTACATTAATAAACACATAAATTAGTTTGCTGGCGCCTGGAGCAACTGCCCGGGTTACAGCATTTTGTTTTGATCTGGCCATAGTTAAATTATTTTTGGTTACTTTTATCCTTGAGCTCTAAAACTGAGTAATAAATGTGCCTTTACTTTATTAAAATGATGAAGTGAACACTTTTTGAAGCAAAAAGAGGAAATGTGTTTTTCTTTCCTTAATATCAAACAGTGTTAGAACAGACACTTCAATCGGGACTCCTTACAAAAGAAGTATATGTGGCCTTTTTCTTTCTTTCGTTTATTTACCTTCACTAGCTTTTACAATTTGACGTGAATTCAAATACACAAACACTTCACATACACACCGAATGGTCAAAGCTCAGAGGTAGAACATCAGCTTAAGATTCGGAAGATGAGTGATCGATTCCTCGTGGATAAATATTTTGACTCAGAAGATTACCAAGGTTCTTCCTCGGCATCACTAGGGAAATTTTTATGGCCCTTTGACTCATTTTCCTAATTTCTATCCTTGAGCCTGGGATGTTTCAAAACCTTAAAATAAATTCTAATGTAGTTTAAATAACTTAGCGCTACTATCCTGTAGTCGATGCTAAATAAATATTGTTAGTTTTGAGATTAGATTTGAAGGAGGTGCATTAATTAGTATATCCTGTTGAAAATTCATACCACGACTGATTTACTGTTTGCATAATTGCTACTATGTTACTTTGTCAGAAATGCTTAATGCTTAATTTTCTCAAAAATGCATATTTGACGAAGAACAAATATTAATCTGTGATAAAAATGGGTATTCACTTACTGAACTTACTGAATGGAATATCTGTGGACCAGTCCCACAAACTCATATATATATATATATATATATATATATATATATATATATATATATATATATATATATATATATATATATATATATGATTACTAAACATCAGATAACGGGATGGTACAACCTGGTTACAAGAATAACTACCACTTTTAAACAAAATAGCCTTAATGCCGAGACCAAGTTGTATCATCTCGGTATCTTACCTGATAGTTAGTAATCAGAAGATTGTAGTACTGGCTCTGTGATAAACTTCGGAATTTCTCTAGCAGTAGCAGTTTTGGGATTAAGCTACAGTTAAAATCGTTTAAAATAAAATATTTTTGAACGATTTATTTATAAAGAATCTCTGATTTTTGTTAGCCCCATTTCCCCAGGCTCTAGTTAGTAGTATAGATCCACCAAATTATTTAATGGATGATACACATTTGTTCTATGTTACCATAATCAATGGAAAGTAATTACTTAGTGTACAAAGACTTCTTTCGTCCAACACAAGTGTACTGTTTTACTGCAGTGCTTGCTATTTGTAACTAAACACCTCATATTTTAGTATGACTTTCAACATCGAAGCGACGAGAATGCCGACTGATTTTGCTTTTTTTCTGGTTCTTTGTCAAAAAAGGAAGAAGATAACCCGATAAGGGACAGAAGTTAAAAGGAATGTTCAGATGGTGAGGTCAATGCACGCATCTTACAGGTTTCGATGAATTAGATCTTGCGTACTACAAATAAAAGCGAGCTTGGAGCTTTTACTCGGAACGCAGACTATTGAACATACGGTATTCTGCAGTTGGTAACTCTGTTGTCGAGAGATGTTTCGGTAGTAGTTTCACTTGTGTGTGTGTGGGAGGGGGGGGGGCGCTAAGTGGGCCAAGAATTAGAGCAAGAGAGCCTGGCCCCCATGCCTTACCTTGGCTCCGCCACTGCTACTGTACTTTGTAGCAAAGCCATATCTAGATATCTGAACGTCTTCCTCAGATGCAGACAACAATGTTGCTAAAGTGAGAAAATAAAAGCTATTGAGCACCTCAGTCATTCCGTGGAAACGGTGCTTAGTTGTGACACAATACTATCCAGAATAGGATAAAATACAGCGACACGAAATTAATCTTTCAATCCATCTGGTGTACTATCAGTAGGCAGTACATCTAAATATTTCTTTGCAAACCTTTCATGATTCTCTTGAAATGTTTCTGAAATACTGAATTTCGAACACAGGTCTTTTGTGGATTTTAAAAGCTGGTTATATTCCCCGAAGATCTTTCATTTGACATTTTCCCCTGCTATCAGAAGACTGCAAACTTTTCGAAGTTACATACATTGACATTAGGATCTTTTCCCAAATGACTGAGATCAACACAAATTCAAATTTATCTAATGCCTCAGTTACTCTCAGCTCATGTGGTTTCTTACTTGTCAGACAAATCGTGGTAAGGAACTTTTCAACATCAGCAAGTCTTTCTTTCATGCAGCTAACAGCAATACGTTTTGTTTTCCACCTAGTTATTAATTTGTTTTAGTTTTCTTCTTTAATTTTGAAGTCATTTCATCAGCTAAAGCTAAAAATGACTATCTAGGAACACTAACACTAAAAACGAAAAAAAAAAAACAAATATCTTGAACATCAAAAAATTGGAAACGTATGTGGAGGCTTTTGCAGTATCAGCAAAAACTAGATTCAGACTATGCGCACAGCAATGAACATACGGAGCGTTTGAGGAAGTATTACTAATTCTTGCTTGTAAAAAGACTATAATCTCCGCGCATCACTGATGCTCCATCATATCCCTGCCCTCTGCAAGGTTGTATGTTGATTTGGTTGCTGAGTAAAATTTCACGAAAAAGATGTTTATAGTTGCACTATGCTTATCAAATGCATAAAATACCACGAAACTTTCTTAATTTCTAATGTCGCTTCTTCATAGGTCACAACAACGTAGCGAAGAATGACACTATCCTGATCAGTTTTTTATGTACAAAGATGTATCAACGATTATTTTAAAAAAATCGAACTCTTCGAAAATAACTTCATGAATACTTCTTCCACATAAGAAATAAATAACAGAATATAATTATTCAGTGTCAAGTAAGAAATAGGTTTAGCGGGGCCTCCTGGGCTTGGGAATTTCAAAAACGAAAACAAAAAGGTTACGAAAGTTACTACTAGGGTCTAATCTAAAGTTTTACCACAATGATTATTTCTCATAAATAAGAAATGATCTTATAGGCTTGGGGGCTTCCCCAAAAAATGTTACTAAAATTGCTGGCAATTTTAACATTGACAATGATTGTTCCCATACATAAGAAGTGAATAACAATATAAGTATTCAGTAGTGAGTAATAAACGGGTTCAGTAAGACCTTTAGACCCCAAAATAGAATAAAAAATATTACTAAAATTGCTGACAATTTTAAAATTTACAATGATTTTCTCTCTCACATAAGAAATTAATAATAACATATAAGTATGCCGTAGCCTATCGAGTAATTAACGGGTTCGACGGGTCCCCCAAGCCTAGGAGTACACGGTGCGTTGCACCGCTTTCACCGCTCATTGTTACGGCACTGTTCGCAAGGACGCACATCAAAAAGCCAAAATACTTCTGGAACCATGTAATCGGCAGTGATGAGAAAGTGGTTAGTTTATACGAAGGAGGAAGCCTGTTGAAAGGTTCTACGATACGTTATTTTACGAAGACATGTGCTCAAAATTGAAAAATTCACAAAATATCATCTCTTTATGACTTACGGTTCCCGAGATATGGCTCCTTAAATCTCCTGAAATCCGAACTTTTTTGGCCAATATCTGCGCCAGTTGGCCAGTGGTCACCGGTTACAATTTGCTACCAAACTAGTCAGCGTCCTCTTATGTATTAATTAACACTAACATGATCTCTCCATGACTTACGGTTCACAATATATGGCTCGTTAAATCTTCGGAAATCGAACTTTTTGGGAACTGTAAGAGTGACGCAAAAAAGTCCATCACTTTCTCAAATAGTTTTTGATACACTATCGTATGGAGGGCTCAAAATTGAAAAATTCCCAAATAACAGACACACACATTCAGTGACGAACTAAGTTCGTAGAAAATATTTAATTATTACATTATTGGGTACTTGCGTACGGTTCACTGTAAATTCCTTTTGCATTTCTATTTTCTCTCTTCCCTTCCGGACATTGCAAAGTGGAGGGTGAAGCCAGTATAGGTCTATCAGACATGCTACTTAATGTGCAATTCTGCTCAATAAGTCATTCTTTTAGTTATTAAAAATGTTCGTGTTCTTACATCCTGTATGCTACACGAGTATGTAAAATTTGATGGCCGTCTGTAGTAAGTGTAGATCATTGGAAGAGTTCTTCAACATACTTCATGACCAGATATATTATGGGGTGTATACGCTAGTACACGAGGCACAACCGGGTTTGATTCACTCTGGGGCCACTCTGTCGAAAAACTGTAAAATGCTTTTTCAGGCTAGCAACCCCACATGAGGTTTTCCTGGGTTTTCTTCATTCACACTAGGCAAATGCCTAGTGGTATCCTCACTTATAAGACCCAGGCCGCTTCCTTCCTTCCCCAATCCTTTCTTCCTTACCTCTCCCCGGAAAGTGTGCTCGCTGAAGGACGTCATCCGTCAACACGTGACAGGCTAAATGGCCATAGATGCAGAAACCCCAGAAATCTAAATTTTAAATCCAAAACCCTAAAACCCGCAAGACGTACAACCATCTAATATTTTTAGTAGATTAGTGTTCACTCGCCCAAAATTAATAACAGTACCAGTGCATATGGGGATGTGTGTACATTGGGCCACAGATATTCTTGATGTACAAAGTCCGCGAGATAGGCAACCCAACTAACGCCTGCTCCAAGAGTAGCTGGTAGTAGCTACCAAAGCAGACTGAAGTTGCCCCCAACTGTTAAAAGCACAAATCGTAAAGAGTGTTTTTGTGCAGGACTGGAGCGAAACGCTGGCTGACGAAATGACAAAAGGGTTTCTTTGGATACTTGTACTCACAGTAAATAGCACAATACCAGAAAAATGTACGGACACCAGAGGCGCCGATGATAAGATAACAGTCAGGGGACTTAAATAATATTATAATTAACTCAAATGAGGAATCATAAACAAGTAAACTTATTTCAAATGGCTATACATATATGCGTATCAAATAATACACGCATAGATTATGTGGTATATGTATTAGGTCATTTTTTCAAGTAAACACAAAGCCTTGCGCTGAGTTTTGAAACTATTAACAATACTCCTACCTGCAAATCAATTAAAATATGGAACGATCGTTCGGGGCAAGAGCTCAGCCTCCAATGAAAATTTTGGGGGTCTAACAGGGCCTGAGTTCCTTGGTTCCGGCTCCACTGATTGATACGTAATACTACTTCGAAAGAACTTATCCGATTTCATTATCGTTACATGACTTTTGAGAATGCTAAATATTGGCATGCAGTAATTTATTTTTAAATATTAAAAATGGAAAATTAGATAACACTCAAACAAGTTGGAGAACTTATCCGTACTAAGCGTATTTCCCCTTAGGTTGCAAATATAACTGAATTTCCTGATTTGTATAGTATTTGTGAAAATTTACACACTGAGACACAAGGATAGAAGGGGAGAATATACTGTCAATTAACAACAATTTAAAAATGCACGAAATTAATGGATAATATCAAATATAGAACCATTAACAGAATTAACTCTGTAATTCGTTTTCTCCATTCATTTTTCTTCCTTTATTTTCAGGATTACACCATCACTGAATTTCTCCACTGGAGATTATCTTCGTTTAGCAACATCCAACTGGAGCTCAGCCTTGTAAATGAAACTTTTAAAAAAGTGTAAAAGAGCTGGATCGAGAATCGAACCCGGGCTAGGAATTTGGCAATTCACAACGCTAGTCATTTACCTAAAGCGTTACTTACTCTGGCTCCCGTAATTAAAGTCTATTCTCTTCGCTCTAAACAGTAGCTTGTTTATAGTCAAATTGATTGACGAAACACAAGAATATGTAATTGAGGACTCGCAGGGCATTATATCATTGTATTCAATAAATTATCATCATTGCAGATTTATTTTAAAAAACTAAATACAGAAGTCCTTTATTTTGAATCAAATACTGCGCGTATAATATACACGTAAACAGACTAAAAACGAAAATGAAATAAAATGAAATCTTTGAGTTTTACGTCCCACGGTATGCTGGTTATTCTAAAGGAGAGGTGATGATGAGTAATGATTGAAATAGTGGAAGGAAGAAAGTGGGAGGAAACGGGAGAACCCCGAAAATCCACGCAAACGGTGTTTCTCTACCACAAAGTTCACTAGGCGGGAGCTGGTATCGAACGCGGAACACCAAGCACCAGAGGTGAACGCTCTACCACTGAGCCACCGCGGCCCCAGACTAAAACCGAATCAATTAATGCGTAGTAATCGTGGTTCAGTGGTCAAGGCGCTCGACCTCTGCCGTGGGGGAAGGTTTTTTATTTTCAATATATTGAAACATTTCCTTAAATATAAAGTTCTGTTTTGAAGTGCTCGAAAAAATAAAATCAACTCGTTTCGTCACATTTCAAACCTCAGTCACATTTATTCACAATGTCTATCATTTATATATGAAGACGCTAAAATAAGGAACGTTAACATTTTTCTAATGGGAACAGATTTCTGACTTGAATAAAACCCTTAAACCACACGTCCAAAATGAAAATTATTTATGTTCCTGATACCTACTGCAATGAGAGACAGGGGGAAAGAGAGAGAGAGAGAGCATGTGAGAGAGATAAAAACAATATATGCTTGTATTTTTACTTACAATGATGTAAAATGTTTTTGTAATTCATAATCTGGATTTTTATAAAGCGATTTGAACGCTTGAAGCGACTTAATGTTCATAAAGCTTCTTTTTCTTAAGGCCGTGTCTAACGTTTTCAGCGGAGATCATCAATCCCTATATAATAACATGGTGAACTTCTTTCCAAAATATTATGAAAACTATTTGTCTTATGCAATTCAAAATTTCTCCAGATGTTAGCCTACCCCAACACTACATGTTCACTTTTTTTATTTTTTTATCTAGCTCTTATAGTTCATTAATATTACTTTTTACAAATAAATATTACAGCGTTGGAAAGCATATAAGCAGGATTTGTTTCCCTGTTTCGTGGAGATGCAGATACCTGATCCATTCACACCATTGTTCCTCAGTGATCTTCAAAAAGTTGATAGGGGAGGGAAACAAGTTACGAAATGAGATAAGATCATTTATCTAAAAATGCGGAGAGTGCATATCTTCGAAGTTATGTTCATTGACAACCTGATCATATGGTCGGAAGAACAAAAGGTTGCGGGAGGCAAGACTGGTTGCTGTCAGAAATGAGACAATCTTATCTATCTATATATCTTTTTAGTTGTATTTTGTAACAAGCTTTCTTGTCAAACAGCGTGCGCTTTCCCTATTTTCCTATTTCAACTATTTTTGATCCTAAATCTTGATTCTTGCGTGGTGAAGAAAGGAGACACATCAGAGGAATCACAAAACTAAAAGCATTATCATCAATATTTTGCTTTCCAAAATAAGGAATATAACTTTAAAAAATAAAACTTTAAGGGAAATATCTGGGAAGATGAAAGAACAAATCATGGCATTTCATGTGTGTGCATAACAGTAATAGGTATATACAAAATAAATAAATAAATATTACAGCATTTCTGAGGGTCTAGATCATTTGGATCCGATAGTGGTATTCCAAAGATAAGCAAGTGAAATACTTTCACTTGATTTTGACTGAAAACTTGATTTACAGAATATATATAGGGTGAGTCAAAAGTCCTTGGACACCTGCGTAAGTTTGAAAATCTGTGGGAAAAGTAAAAAGTGATGATGGGAACAGAGGTTTAGTATTACCGTAAATAGCAAATTTGTGGAAAAATCGAATCGAAATCATGTTTACTAGAGAAATACTTTTTTAGTTCCTGCAATAACATTTCTCTCAAATAAAAAGAAGTTAATATATCGAAAAATTAATGTAGCTGTATGGCCTATGGACACAGGAGATTCAGTGCCGCCTTTACGAAAGCTCTCCATTGATTTCTATTATTAGCTAACTGGCCCCAGTTTCTACTTTATATTCCAATCGCTGCGAGAACCATTTTAATATTATCCTCTCATCTGCGTCTTGGTCTTCCTAATGGTCGTTTTTCTATTTAGATTTCCAGTTAGAGCTTTGCAAGCGTTTCTATTTTCTTCCATTCTGGCTACATGACCTGCCCATTTGAGCCTCCTAGACTTGATGACTCTAACAATGTTTGATAAAAGTATAAATTATGTACTTCCTCCATATGAAGTTTCCGCCATTCCATATTCCCGTTCCTCTTGGAGTCCGAATATTGGTCTAAGAATCTTGTTTTCAAATACTTTCAGTCTGCGATTTTCCCTCAGAGTCAGTGATCATGTTTCGCAACCATACAGCACACCAGGCATTATTATTGTTTTGTATTTTAAGCTACAAATTCTTCAACAGAATTCGCGACAACAAAAGATTTTTAACTGAATAATAACACAAAATCCATGTTTTCAGTTGACATTAATTTCTTACTTATTATAGTTTTGGTCTGTTAATAACACCGCTCTGCAATCTGAAAAAAAGTATTTGATGTTTTGATTTTGAATGTTGTTTCCCTCTAATTTTGAGACGCTGATTCCAAATATGTAATCGATTTTTCTATCAAGTCTAGTTTGTTCACAAAGAAACGAAAACCAATATGTCGCATTTACACAATATATTTATATTTGTACATTATGAAAAGACCATTTTCATGCTTAAGACAGGTATGTAATTGCCAAAATTGCTTACAACCACTGATAATGATACTCCTATTAATCAGGAAGAAATTTCCTTCGCTTTGTACTTCGTCCGTACGTATCCTCAGCTGCATTTCCCCTTTTCTGGTATCAACAGAAGTCTGCCATCATGTTCGTAGTCCACCCACCATGGTATCTTCGTTCCATGTCCTTTAAATCTTGGTGAAAACGTTCGCCATGTTCTTATTGTAAAAGCCAAGATTATGTAGGAAATAGTCCAGATGAGAAAATAGAAAGTGTTACACTCATGTTACATCCTAGTTTCCTGAAATTGTCCAACATGGCCTTCACACTCCGTTTATAATCTGGACTCCTTGTATTTCCTAGGAAGTTTTTATAACATCCTTGTAGCTGTGCCAGGCTTGCTTTTCTGTTGGGTTCATTGTAAGGTAAAAATTGGGGTTACATATTAGTTTCTTGATCTGGGGTCCAGTAAAAACACCTGCTTTCAGTTTCTCCAGGGTTATTCTGGGTAAAACATTACATATTTACTTAAAACATGCACCGTCCTTATCCAGAGCACGTACAAACTGATGCATGATACCCAACTTTATATGAAGGGAAGGGAAAAGAACTTTTGTGGGTTCTACAAGCAGCTCATTTGAAGGTTCTAGGTTCCGGGTGTGAACGGTCCTCTGGTTGGCCTCTCCCGCCTCTGCCAGTGATTTTTTCTGTCGCGACTGTCCCATTCGCACAAGAAGCAAGGCATTTTTGTGTTACAAAGCTGTAGTCCAAGTAAAAGTTTGATAACCTTGAGGTCACCACATAAAACCCACTCATGCTTGGAGTACTTTACGCGCTGCAACAAAAATTGCAAACTTTCATATGATTCTTTCACAATAGTAGAATAAGCAACTGGTACAGAACCAAGGACATTCCCATTGTGGAGTAAAACACCTTTCAGGCTGGTTACAGACGAATCTATGAAAAATCTTCAGTCTGAAGCTTCATACTTTACACCAAGCCACGTAATAAGTTATGCTATATCATTACAATAGATCATAGAGCTTTCTTCTGAAAATAAAGACACTATTTCTTGTTCCCGGGATCTGTAATGTGAGATTTTTGTTCCAGGTAACAATAAATGTCTGGCTTTCAGTACGGACCCTAACAGTTCGGCACGCTCCTTTGGTAATGTAAGATCACGTACTAAGTCTTTCAGTGCTGTCTGACTAAATAAGTGTGGTTTATTGTCACTTGTACTGGGTACGTAGTCGTCTGTATCTGACCCACTATTGTATGTTGCATCACTTAACATTTCCTTTCGCGGCGGTGTACTGCCTGATGGACGAGACGGTACAGGCAAAGTTTCGTCATGTTTCATTGGTCGCATTGCAGATCTCAAATGAGGATACACTATATCACGTTGGTTCTTGGCACTGAAATCTTGCACTTTCACCTGACAAAAATAACAATCATCCGTGTGGTTTAATTGTTCCCTCCATACCATTGGAAGAGCAAAATAAAATTTCTCTCTTTGTCCGTTCATCCACAACTGCAATCCTTCCACGCATGTCTCACATACCTTCTGGGGTGCCCATAGTTTATTTTTGTCACCAAGTACAAGTCCGAAATAGGCAAAATAGGCTTCTTTCACAAATGGTGTTATGATTAGTCTTTGTTTACACAACATGTACTTTCCACATATATAACAGAAAGTGTTCGGGTCGTTTCTGCAGCCACGTGAAAACATTGTTTTCTTAATTCACAAATCCACGTTTTACGACACCGTCCAGCTCACTCCAGTTCGTGTTAGCAGACTACCTGTGAAATAAAGAGGTTCGTAAATAGTGTCGCCAGACCAGATACTCTGTGGTATTCACAATTTCACTTTAGATTTATCACTAGAATCAAAGATAATCGGAAACATTCCTTGACGTTCTATAGCATACAAACGGGGCTTTTATTAAACACAAATCTTTCAATTACTCAGAAACCTGACGTGTTAGGACTAAACGGATTGCACCGTTAAACTCAGCGAAAAAAAATCGTTTAGGAACACCTATTCGTTCGAAAACATCATTTTTCATGCAGAGCACTGTAATGATCCTAGATATTTGAAGGTATCCACTTTCTCGAAAGAATTATTTGATATTTTAACGCATCCATACAATACAGTATTATTACGATCCCAACAAAGTTACATGTATTTAGTTTTCTCTGCATTTACTTCTAACTCCATATCCCTGCAAGCGTTAATTAAGATTTCTGCATTCCTTTCTATTGTCCTATCATCTTCTATTAAATTGTCATCATCAGTGTACGCCATAACCTGGTAAATACAATTCAGCTCTAGGACCTGATTGCTGTCTTTGATTTTCCATATAGTGTCCTTTAGAACAAAGTTAAATAATAATGGCGACAACGCATCTCCTTGTTTCAGGCCATTTTCGAAGTGAAAGCTCGTGGACATAAATTTTCCTACCCGAACTTTACTTTGGGATTCATTTAAACATCTACCTTTTTCGGTATTCCAAATTCTGTAAGCATGTACAATATTTGCCTCCTATCCGAGTCTAAAGTCAATAATTGATATGCCAGGATATTGCATTCCCATTTCTTTTCAAGTATGAGTTGAATGGTGAATATCTGGCCCATAGTTGATCGATTTTACCTAAATCCGCTCTCATAATCTTCAATAATTTCATCTGTGTATGGAGTCAATCTTCCTCATAGAATGTTTAAGAGGATTTACTGGATGTTGACAAAATAGAAATGTCTCAATAATTATTACAATCAGTGTTGTTGCTTTTCTTCTGAATTGGGACAATGATTCTTTTCACTCTTGTGGTAATTCCTCCTTGTTTCAGATAAGGAGAATGAGTTAGTGTATCTTGCTCTATAATTTTTCCCCTCCAGCTAAAATTAATTCAGCCAAAATTTCGTGTACACCCGGAGATGTGTGTTTCTTTAATTTTTAAATAGCGATTTCTGTTTCTGTCTGGTTAGAGTCTGGAATATACGGTTATGCTGTGTGCATTTCACTTTCTCCATGAACATTAGTTATTGGCTATGTGTTAAGTAAACCGTCAAATAAATCTTTCAATCTATTTATGATGCTATCCTGATCAGTGGCAACTGTTCCGTTGGCTTTCTTTAATGTATAAGCTCGACGCTGATAGTTTTGATGCATTTATACACGTCCTGAATGTTTTTATTTTTACTATTATCTTCAAGTTTATTAATTTTAGCTTTCAAAACTCGCGTTTCTTTGTTCTAAAAGTTTTGGAAGTTTTCCGCCAGATGACTGAAATTTAATGTGGTTATTTCATTCGAATTTTGTAGCCAACGCTGTTTCTTCTGTTTTCTCTTCTCTGCTACTTTAGTGCATTCCCGGTTGAACCATGGTTTGTTCCTACGTATTTCTGTATGCCTCAATATTTCTTTTGCTGAAATTTTAATGGTATCTCTAATTTCAACAAAGTATCCTGAACACTAGTGCACTCCGAACCTTCTAAAACCGAGAATCTATTCGACAATTCAATCTGGCTCCACTCTCATCTGACTCTCCTCTAATTTATTTAAATAAACCGCTCCGTTTTCAGATATGGAATATTTCCTTTATTCAACGATAGTCTCTCTCTTATTATCGCTGCTACCAGGTGGTAATCAGTATCACAATCAGCTCCTCCGACCGAACATCAGTAGAGCTAAACTGTTTCTTCTGTCTACTAAAACGTGATCAGTTTGGCTATGTGTTTTTTCATCTGTTGAAGTCCAAGTATTCAATGTCGCGATGTGAAAATTTTGTAATCTTCACTATAAGGTTTCTGGATGCTGCAAAGTTCACGAGTCTAACGCCGTTGTCACAACCTTCCTTATGCATTTATTCCCTATAATCGGCTTGAACATACCCTCTCGTGCTACTTTCACATTGAAATCTCCTAAGAGAATTTTCATATGGTATTGCCGGAGATGATCAAATACCCGTTCTATTCTTTCGTAAAAACTGTCTTTTTTAAATCGTAATCCTTATTTTCTGTTGGGGTATGTGCATTTAAAACAATATTATTATATCACCGACCGTTAAGAGAAGTAAAAGAAAATCTATCATTAACAAATTCAACCCATGTAATTGCTGATATTATTCGTTTGTGAACGAAAAGCCTTACTCCTAGTTGGTAATTTTTAATTCGCTCCACGTAAAAGAACATAAAATTTCCCGACTTGATTCCTCTATTTCCTTCTCATCTAACTTCCTGATATCCCACTAGGTCCATCCTATATTTCTAAACTCATTCGTTACAAATTTTAACCCGCCTGCACTATGCAGACTTCTTATATTCCATGTTTCAAATCTCATGTCGATTTTACTTTGCTAAGTTCGTGCCAAGTTAGCAGTTCTGATCCGAGGATTCTGCGAATATATCTGAACAAGCCTCTTTTTACAGGATGAGGTTGTTAGCCCCACACCAAATCCCCTAGCTGGAGGATCACCCATTGTCGTCTGTCCACGACTGCTTATTCAGTATATTCGCAGCAAGCTCTAGAGGCCTTCTCCTTGATCCATAGCCTGAGGACGCGCCATGTCGTGCTGAGAGGAAGACCACATTTCACGGAAATTACTATAGCTATATTTTAGAAATACAATAGGTACTGATTATCTAAACATTCTTTAAAACACATAGGAACAATCAATATGCTCGGATATATGGATGCATATTAAGACTGTGAAGGCTTCGATGCCATAAATATCGTAAATTAGAGACTAGTGTCAATGAATACATCGTACGTTTGACTATCCGAACTATTCTTGATGTGTCACATTGTTTCGTTTTATAGCTACATAACTTGCTAGTTTTGTAATTGATTATACTCTTTACCTGTTCTCTGCCAATAGCAACTGTCCACAACTATAATATAAAACTGAAATACAGAAGAATAAAATGTTTTTAAATATAATGTGATATTTCGAAGGTATATTATGTCAAGGGCGCCTTATATTCTTCACAGATTCTTTATTAATAGTCACTATTTGAATTTATTAATAACTACTTTTGTAAAACATTTACTGCCTTTCCCCCTACAACCCATCTTCCCCCTCTCCTCCCCATTTGTACTAACACCTTATCAGACCTCTCTACCACCCCGGGTGAGGTTTTGGTTCTCTTGCAGTCGCTTTCTCCACATAGATCTCTTGGGCCCGACAACATTGGCTCTCTGTATCTTAACAAAACTGCTTCAGCTATTTCAGTTCCTTTATCCATCCTATTCAATAGATGCTTCAGAGAAAGATATTATCCCACCAGCTGGAAATTATCTCATGTGACCCCAATATATAAATCAGGACTTAAAGATCAAGTATCCTCCTATAGGCCAATATCTCTTCTTTCTGTAATATCTATTATCTGCGAAAAAATAATCAAAGACAGGCTTCTCAAATTCACGTCGCCTTACATTCACACTTCTCAGCATGGTTTTCTACAGACAAGCTCAAGTCTCACAAACTTAAGTACTCTTCTTTCCTGTGCAGTTCAATGTATAAATAGCAATACTCAATTAGATGTCATTTATTTTGATCTCTCAAAGGCCTTTGATTCTGTCAGTCACATTCTTCTTCTCCACAAGCTTTCCAATAGGTTTAATGTACATGGTAAATTTCTCTCTTTAATCACCAGCTATCTAAAGGAACGTAAACACAAAGTTCTTCTTTCAAGGGCGACTTCTAACCCCGAACCTGTGATCTCGGGGGTGCCTCAGGGAAGCGTACTGGGCCCCCTGCTATTTGTCCTGTATATGGACGACCTCTACTCTCACCTATCAGTTAATCCTAGTGGCTTTTTGCTTTTTGCTCACGATTGCAAATTATATAGAAAAATATCATGTTTCCATGACACAATTGCCCTACAGGAAGACATAAATTATCTTGTAGACTAGTGTGAAATGTGGCATTTAAAACTTAACAGTAAGAAATGTGACGGTATTACAATTACTCTGAAAAAGTCTCCTGTTCCCTGCAAATACCATATTAACGATTCCCCTATAACACATTCTGCCAGTCATAATGATCTTGGTGTCATCTTTGATTCCAAACTCTCGTTCTCTGACCACATCTCCTCACTTGTTAAGAAGTCAATGCGTATGCTGGGGCTTCTTTACCGATTCACTGAACTACGTACTGTGGCATCATTAACAACATTCTATAAAACTCTTATAGCACCCAAGATCGAATACTGCTCTCCCATATGGGCCATGGCCGCACCTACACATCTCTCTAGACTTGAGTCTGTTCTCAATTTCTTTATTGCAATAGTACGTTTTCGTGTTCCCGCACTTCGAATATTACCTAAGGAGGAAATTTTGCGATATCTTAATATCCAGACGCCGGAAGTACGCAGAAATAACTCTGATTTGAAGTTTTTTCATAAGATTGTAAATGGGAACCTAAGATCAGAAACCCTAATTCAACAACTATCCTTACATGTCCCTTCCCGCAAAACCCGGAATACCCACCTATTCCATCTTGCACGCCCTAGGTTGACAATTATACAGAGGTCTCTTTTTCACCGAGTACCCAACTATTATAATAATCTAACTAGTGAGGTGGATATTTTTTCGAGATACCAGGTGTTTGAAAGAGCAATAAAACGCGTGCTGGCTAAATAATATTACTTGTGCATTCTTTGTTAATACTATTGGTGTTACTGTTGTTATTTATTTTTAAATTGTTTTTCTTTTTTCTTTTTTCCCCGCTTGTTGATATTTCCCTGTGTAAAATGGCACAATTATGCTGTATCTGGGAATTTGTTCAATAAATAAATAAATAAATAAAAGCTGGTATACAGGATAACTAAAGCCACTTATCTATAATGTGATGTTTCATAGGGCGCCTTATATAAAGGGCGCACTGTACCTTTCATGGGTTCTTTACCAACACTATATGAATGTAGTCTATTTATTGTAAAGAACTGTGGTATATAGAAAAATAAATAAAATCGTTCATCTTTGATGTGGTATCGCAATGGCGCCTAATGTAAAGGGCGCACTGCACCTTTCGCGGGTTCTTTACCAAAAATTGTAAGAATTTATTGCTAAAAACTTGTACCTTTATTTATATCGTATTGTTTAGGAGCAGGGTTGAAAAAAAACGTTTTTTTAAAAAAATCAAAAAGAAAGTTTTTTATGTTTAAAACATGTTTTTTTTCTTTAAAACGTTTTAAACGTTTAAAACAAAGTACTTTGTTTTAAACAAAAAAAACATGTTTATAATGTTTATTTTGTTTAAAACATTAATCTAAATACGCACATATATTACATTTTTACACTCTTAGGTATTGCTTGCCATCTATATTCAATCCCTAGATCAAATTTCGGGAACTTCCCTAATCTCGATCCGCCCAAATGTTCAATTCCGGAGAAAGAAATCGGGATTTTCCCGATCTCCGTTCACGGAATATGTAGTTTAGTTTCTTTGTGTTACGTTCTACTGGTAGACTGCATTCTTAATCTTTAAACGCCCATTGACGCAACTGCTGTGTCAGGGCTTTAAACTTCAATGGCTCAGTCTTAAACCTCAAATTAAGGCTGGAAGATGGTTTTGGTACCAATTTATTCCTGAAAGATGCAGCTTTGCTGGTGTGCATTTTGTGTATATGGGAGGAGGAGGGTAAATATCGTGTTTTTTTCAACAGTTTTTTTTGGGGGCCATTCCCCCTCTTGGGGGATAGATTCATAAAAATTGTTACGTGAAGCAATGAAGTACGCCACTACATGGTAATAACGCGTATTTGTACTTCTTGCTTATATGGGGGAGAAGGGAGGGGGCAAAGTTAGCCAATTTATGTAGTTTAAGTTTTTGACGTAAATTACATTTATTTTTACAACAAACATCAATAGCTCAGTTCTTAATTAAGCTAGAAAGATGATTTGGTACCAAAATATTTTTGAGAGATGAAGCTTTACGTCAGTTGCATTTTATGTATATAGGGGGTACGTATGTACGGCCGAGAAAGGGAGGATGAAGTTCATTTTTTAATTTTTCATCAATTTTTTTCATCAGGTTTTGGCGGGTATTCCTCCCCCCTTTGTGGTACATCCATAAAAATTGGTATGGGAAGCAATGAAATAGTCCCCTACATGATAGTAACCTGTATGTATACTTGCTGTTTATAGAGGAAGAGGGGGTCAAATTTGGTTAATTTACATTCATTTTCGGGACGGTCCCATATAACACAAGATATATTTCACTGAAGTGGTCTAGAAGCATAATTCTTGTTCGTATACATGATGTGTGCAGCAAAAATGATTTGCATATGGACGTGGTACTGTCGTGGGGGAGGGGAGAGAATGTCTAATTCAATGAATGTTTTTCTGCGCATTTTTTAATACTTCCTACATAAAACGAATTCATTACGCAATGGCTACCATTTCTTATATTATTGTCACAAGATGTGGCCTACACATTAGCATCATTTTGTCAGCGCAGGTAACTGCAAGAGTTGCCAGGGCCCCGCAAAGTCCATATTTTCGTATTTTTTAATAATTTTATGTCTGTTCTTTTTCTACGAATACGGCGGGAATTTCACGAATATTATCTCATTGCAATTTGTGGTATATAAGCTTTCCAATGGTGTATAACTCATGACTCTGTGATAATTAGGGAGGTCACCAGAGCCCCGAACGTGAGAGTCTACCATTTTGTTAAAATCCTTGGCGGGCGTCTAGAGTTAATTGTGTTGTTATGCCGTAGACATTAATCATTATTAGCTACTCATGTTGCAGATAGAGATGTATCTTGAAAACTGTTTAGTTAAAATATGTCATTTGCTCCTTGTAGGCTAGTCACTGCTCTTTTTTATGAGTTGTATTGTATTTGTCAGAATATTTCTTCTAGCTTATGATGTGAGAACTCTTCATTATTATGGAAATGATAGTGATCAATAAAATACCCAAGTTTTGAATTTGTGAATTTGGATCTTAGAATAGTGTAACAGTGTGTTTAACCTCCGTTATTCTTGGAAATTAAGAAATGTTGAAATACTTCATTTGAATTTCTGTTGGTTTAGTTATACGCACATTGATGTGCAGAATTTCGTTTAGTAATTGCTATTATAATAAGAATATAACTCTGCTTGTAATTTAATTACTCCATGCACAAATCTTGCGGAGGATGGGTTGTTTGTTAGAAAATTAAATTAACTTACTCAATCTGACATTTTAGTTGTTTTAAACATGTTCAACCACCATCTAAAAAAAACACGTTTAAAACATTTTGTTTAAAACGTTTAAAACAAACTGAATAAAACAACAGCCCTCGTTTTAAACACTTGTTTTAAACATTTTGTTTTAAACATATCAACCCTGTTTAGGAGGGCGCACCGGAACACGTCCCGGTTTCCCGGTGGGTCAGCACGGGCCTGATTCAAGTCCCTGTTTTTAAATAGGAAGGGGGTGAATGACACATCAAATAACACTAGCTTGAGCTCAGGAATTTAGTGGTGTAATTTGTTTTTTTTTCTATCTTGTACACTTTAGAAAATATTAATGTTCAAAGGTGGGAAATTACCTTGATGCTGAATGCTACAGCACATGTTCTACGTGTTGTCCATCCTGTGCAATGCACAACTGTAGTCGCCGCAACCACTCTGACTGCACACGGAGGAGAATGTCTCCTAAAATTTGGTCACAGGCTTGTTGGATGTGTTCCTTCAGGTGTCTCAAATCACGGATTGTCTCAGCATACACTATCTGTTTAAGATGTCCCCATAGATAAAAATCAAGGAACGTTAAGTCAGGTAATCTGGGCTGCCACTCCACGGGACCACGGCGACCAATCCACTTCCCTGGAAGTTTTTCATCTAAACATTCACGGACACCAAGTCCATAGTGTGGAGGGGCTCCACCGTGCTGAAAATAAGATGGGAAAATGTCGTGGCAGGGAACACAAGGTCCTGCAGCAGCATCAGATACTGTGGTGCAGTTAAGGTGTTGTAAATGAAAAATGGCCCAATGATGCGGGTGTCCCATATGCCACATTACACCATCACCTTCGCTGGACTCGGGTCAACCCAGTTCGGATTTGCGTCACACCAGTATCGACAATTATGTCAATTAACGTCCCCGTTCAAAGTGAAATACGCATCGTCGCTGAACAGTATGCCCTTGGCAAACGCAAGATCCAGTTCGTGTTGTTCTGAAGCCCAATGAAGAACTCCAACTGGCGATCAGGGTCATCCTCGTTCAGTTTATTTTGCATGTGCAGCTTCTAAGGATGCCACTGATTGGTGTGCAATATCCGGACAACGGAGGATTGGCTTATTGCACATGCTAGGGACACACGACGGGTACTTCGTTTAGGACTTTTCACAAACGACGCAACAACCGCCGTTGCGGTTTCCTCATTGGTGGCAGTCTTTGGTCGCCCACTACGTGCCCTATCTTGAACAGAACCCGTATCCCGGAATTTGGTGATCACGTGAGCCACCGTGCTGTGCGATACCGGTTCTCTGTCTGGGTGCCGTCTGTTGTAGTCAGCTGCGTTCCCCTGATATAAGGATGATTTCGATCTTCTATTCACGTGTCAGACCCAGTTTAGATCACCTGGAACAAAGAGAGAACTGGGGCAGTATCAAGGTAATTTCCCACACTTGAACATTAATAACTTCTAAACTGTACAAGATAGAAAAAAAAACAGATTACACCACTAAATTCCTGAGCTCAAGCTAGTGTTATTTGATGTACCATACACCCCCTTCCCATTTTAAAAAAATGACTTTAATCCAAAATGTCGGATTTCAAGATGGCGGCCATGAGTGACATACACTCCAAAAGTTGCGGTCCCTCATCAAGCCTCTGTTCCGATCATTACTTTTTACTTTTCCCGTCGATTTTCAAACTTATGCAGGTGTCCAAGGACTTTTGACTCACCCTATATATATGTGTGTGTGTGTGTGTGTATGTGTGTGTGTGTGTGTGTGTGTGTGTGTGTGTGTGTGTGTGTGTGTGTGTGTGTGTTGTGTTGTGTTATACAGTATATTTGGACTGTTTCCTGATCAAAATTACGTTACATCTTATGAATCCACAATTACGTCACTTTTGAACAAAGAGATGTTTATTGTTGTTTTCCCTATGTAGTTCATAACACTTCATAATTTTATGGAAAAATATCTGGCAACGTGTATTATTTCTACTCTCCTGATTCATTTAAAGAACCAATTACCGGTTAGTCGCAAACTAGAATTATTATTTTCAGCTGAGGAATATCAAATTTTCAATCAAATTTGGCCGATACATGAACCTTGTCGCAAATTGGAATGACCACAAATCGCACTGAATCAATAAAATTATATCCACAGAAAGCAATATTAGTCCATATATCCACATTCGTGCATAAGCCTACTTCTGTTTTGTAGTTGACCAGTTATCATAAGAGAGTTAATACTTGATCTGATGATGATTTGAGGGTGAAACATCTCAATCAAAATCTCGCGGCCTACAATTTCGCCTGGCGAATACCTGGATAACGTGTAACTTATGTAACTGAGATACAGCACTGAAAAGTTTGCTCCATTAGTAATATTATGAAGGATAATTTATATTTATTCTCTAATAATGATAACAAATATGTTTTGGTTAGTGGCGCATTTAGGAGGGTATCAGGCTCAAGAGCTCCCCGAAATAATTTCATTATTTTTTTTCACATTATACGTACAACACAAATGCTTCTTACTGGTTCTCAAGCCTCCCCCTCCGAAACAAGATCCTAAAATGACACTGGTTATGATAACATTTGAATCGATATTATAAGTACATCTCTTCAAGCTTTTTGGCAGTTTATACTGGTTAATATTTCACTATGGCGTAAGAAAAACAAAAACTGGATATTGGTCGATATTTGTGATTAAACGTATGTATTTTTTATTTCTATTCACATAATGATTGGATAAACTTTTAGCTTATGCGAATACCCACCGTTGCTAACGCACCCCAGCGCAAGTCCACCAGTTCATCCCATTCTGAACGTTTGTTGGCCACAATGTCGAGAACCACACGAGAAGTATCTTTCTAAATTCGAGACGGCGCAAGAAATACAACAATTATCGTCTCGTTTTCGAGACGAGAAATTTCTCGAGTCCCGTGGGCAGCACTGATTCCCCCAAGTTTTGATTTCAAACACTGTTTTAGTGTTACTTGATTCATATGTAAAAACCTACAAATTGGTAAAATGATGATACGAAAGCAATGAAGAGCATTTATCTACGTTTAAAATATGCAAGTCGTTATACAATTTAAACCAATAATAAGTATGGTTTAAATATTATTATACCACATTATTCATGGACCAATCGTGACGAGGAACGGTTCTGATACTTCCAGATGAAATGAAGAAAAATTAGGGCATAATTTCTTAAAAACATAAATTACCAAAACAAAACAATAAAATGTCGAGACAACAATGTGGAGCACAACAATTTCTATTTTATTTTAGGAAGATTTAAGTCTCGTTTAAGATCGTTAAGCTCTTCTTGAGTGACCAAAATGAGGTGACGTTGACTGGGATGTAGATGGCTGAAAGTCTACATCTTCCCTGTTGCTTGGAACGTCTGATGTATCTTTTTTCTGAAAAAATAGCATAACGTTCTTGAGCTTTAGATACTGGAAGATCTTTACTGTAAGGAACTGGTCGAATAGCTGATATTATATTTTGGTACTGAATCTGAAGTTTAGATTTAGAGGTCAAGCACTTTACATCTGTCAAACAAAAGTAACAGTCAGTTATATGATCTATTTGTTCACACCAAATAATAGGAACAGCAAATTTCACAGAACTACGCTTTTCTTGTAGCCAGTTTCTCAAATTCCTGGAAAACATAGTGCAATATATGTATATGGCCCAGGACTCATAATTGTCTCCAACCCTACAGTCAAGTACAGTTAATAAGCCATTTTTAACTAAAGACGTAAGGCAGCTTTATGAGTATTAGATGCAGGTTCATCACACACCTAGCAAAATAAGTCAGGTTTATTTTTACATGCACGGCGCACTGCACTCCATTCGAGCTTAGCTCACGAATTTCTGCCGCGATTTTTTTTTTCGTCAACCTCGGCAGTGATTCGTGAGCTAAGCTATAGCTAAACATTTATTCAGTACTTATTTGAAACGCAGGTGCACAGCATACACTACCAAAAATGATACAATGCGGCAAATCTGATTACTCCTAATGAAACACCAGTCAAGCAAATAATACAATCGAACCAAAAATTACTTAAATGCTGGACCATACGGTAGCATAGTTTGGCAACATAAATCTTAACTCGCTTATCACTAGATCTACTACCTGAAATGAAGATAAGGAGTGAGGAGAAATGTGAGAAGCTAGTGTTTCCACGTATAACACAGAAAAAGACTTCTACGTAGTAGGAGAAAATTGGAGGGATGAGATCTCCCTTTGAGCAGCGTATTTCTTTTGTAAAGAAGAAAAATTGTCGCTTGGATGACGTTTAAATGAGCGTATAGTATAAGGTATATTACAAATGCAACAATTTTTATCTTACACGTGTAAACACATTTCTGTCCTTTCCGGTGGTCAAATGGATAGAGCGCGCACCTTCGGTGCAGGGGGTCTCGAGTTCGATTCCCAATAGGAGAACATTGAATGACACAGAGGCTCGAATTCCACCTTAAACTGTAGGCCCACGTCTCATGTAATCTCGCTGCTGAAAAGGTACGCCAATTTTTTTTATAACCAAACCAAACATTAATCATATTTCATCACCATCCGTAAAAATACAGTAATTCACAACACAAAATTTCAAACATTTCAATTTTTCACAAGATTGGTATGTGATACATAAAAATTGATTACAGATTTGACTTTCTCATGCAAAAATACATAAGAAAATCAAATTTTCCTTTAAAGGACTGATTTCGTGTTGCACAGTTATTATCCGTCCCGTAACGTGTGGTCAGATGGTTAGCGTACTGGAGTCCTGCTTCAGAGGTCTTGACTTCTATTCCCGCGCAGCGCTAACTCTTTATTTGTTTTCCCAAAAAATAATTTTATATATTTTAGCTTCAATTAATACTTTATTGAAGTTACACACAACACAAATTTCGATATTTGTTTTGCAAACTAGCTTTATGAAGTGGTACTTAGTAATAGTGTTATTATGATTAGAAGTCATAGGGTTATTTACAAAAAAGCAAACCATTTTTGTTGCAATTTGTATTTTCTTGCAAATTAATAAATTACGGATAAATACATTATTTTTAGCGAAGTTAAAATGTATGAACTTGTTATTCGAGTAAAATAATTACACATAAAATTGTTACTTTGCGTGCGAATTGAAATTAGGATCTCTGATTCTGCAGGTGAATACGCTAACCGTATGACCACACACCACGGGCCTGCCAACTCATATTTTCATAGTGTTTCGGTACCACTCCTTTGCATATGTAAGTGCTTATTCACGTGTTGTGCATAGCCCCTCCCCGAAAAAAAATCCCAAATACGCCACTGTATATTGATATCAGTAGATATATTATGGTTATCACAGTCGTTGTGTAAAAAATGTTCTTGGCGCTTCGTTTCTTTATCAGTGGACAGTGTGCGAATTACAAGAGGGATAAGGAGAAATTCTCTTTGGTAATGCTGGATGTATGCTATAACCAGGAGCGTCATTTCAAACGAAAGTTGCATGGGAAGCTATAACAGTTGTTGCCAAGGGCGCCAGTTAGGGGAGCAAGAGGGGACAATTACCCCCCCCCCAGGAGTTTCAGGAATACTTATGCTTTAATCAATTGTCTATTAATATACTACTACAAAACATGAAAGTCTTACGTCGGTGGTGCGCTTGCCCCCCTCAAGCGAAGTCTCAAATTATGCCTTTAGGTGTAGCAAGTATCCAGTATTACCAAAGGGGACTTCCCCCTCATATCCCTTGTAATTTGCGCTGTCGACAGATATGGATACGAAGCGCCAAGAACATTTTTTGCACAACGACTGTGCTAACCACAATATATCTAGTGACATCAATAAACAGTGGCGTATTTAGGATTTTGTTTTGGGAAGGGGCCATGCATAACACGTGAATTAGCACTTACGTTCCTCCTTTTGGGTGCCGACAAATTTTAATGAAATTGTGTAGTTACGAAATTTATTTCGAGGAGCTTGAGGCCAATAGCCGCCCCCTCCCTAAGTACGCCGCTGTCAATATATTTATGGATACAACTGATTTGAACATTTTTATTGTTGTATGCATTATAAACATATGGTGAATAAATATTTCACTTGTAGTTACTAATGGCTACTTTATTAGTTAACAACAAGATAAATGACTGGAGCGGGACCTTTTGCTCGTAAGGTATAGATATTCCTCACTCTGCGTCTTGATAACTTAACGCGTTATTTCATTTATGCGGAGAGTCAGAAACTTTAAGACTCGTTTTCTGGCTATTGCAGTTTGTAATATTGACACTAAATGTTCACTCCTACCTCGCGAAAGCTAGCGCGGAAGTTCATTTAGCAAAGTCTGCTTTCCCCTTGTCAATAACTTGTGTTCCTACTCGGTTATACACGTTCTACAGTTATATTATTTCTAGTAATCTTGAACGACAGGGACACGAACACAGACACATCGAGAACATTTAAAATTCCAAAAGTTCTCCCACCGGGAATCGTACACCACAGACGCACGTGCTAGCCACTAAACCACACAGGGAAGTAAAGAGGCCAGCGCATTTTAGAAGTTCTACTTGAAATGCTCGAGATATGCACTCGTAATACATTGAGTAATTTATTCGATGGAGGCAAAGCATTTTACATTGAATCCTAGTCCTTGTTTCGTTTTCGTGTTTATTCTTTGTATGTTTCGTATAGCGCATGAAATAAGAAATACATTTTTCGCTACGCTGTCTAGAAATACTATTTTAACTGATCATAAAACAGAAATCTGTTGGTGAAGTAATATGGGGTAATATGTGGTATTCTATTTTTATACCGAGATCCTTCGTTGCTAAGCGGTTAGCGTATGCACCTTTGACGTAAGAGACCCGGTTCGATTCCCGGTGTGTGCTCATGTGGTTCGAATTCCACGCTAATCATTAGATAAACGTCTCATATAGCCTTGCTGCTGAAAGGAACGTTAAACTCAACATCAACTCAACGTTAGTTTTATACTATCACTAGAAGCAAGGGGTATACGATACTATTCTGCTAAAACCATGCATTTATTTCTTTGTCACATATTACAAAGTATCGGACTATTTGCGATATTAATTATAAAAGCTTTAAGAAAAAGAAGCTTTATGAACATTAAGTCGCTTCAAGCGTTCAAATCGCTTTATAAAAATCCAGATTATAAATTACAAAAACATTTTACATTGTAAGTAAAAATACAAGCATATATTGTTTTTATCTCTCTCACATACTCTCTCTCTCTCTCTCTCTCTCTCTCTCTCTCTCTCTCTCCTAGACCCCTCTGTCTCTCTCTCACACACAGTGTCTCTCTTTCTCTACATATACACTTGTATATTGCAGTAAGTATCAGGAACAAATAATTTTCATTTTAGACGTGTAGTTTAAGGTTGGTATTCAAATCAGGAATCTGTTCCCATTAAAACAATGTTAACATTCCTCATTTTGTAAATAAATGTGATTGAGGTTTGCAATGTGACGAAACGAGTTGATTTTAATTTTTCGAGCACTTCAAAACAGAACTTTATATTTAAGGAAATGTTTCCCTATATTAAAAAAGAAAACCGTCCCGCACCGCAGTAGTCGAGAGCCTTGACCACTGAGCCACGATTATTACGCATTAATTGATTCGTTTTTAGTCTATTTACGTGTGTATTATACGCGCAGTATTTGATTCAAAATAAAGGACTTTAGTATTTGGTTTTTAAAAAGTCCGCAATGTTGATAATTTAGTGAATACAATGATATAATGTCCCGCGAGTCCTCAGTTACATATTCTTGTGTTTTGCCAATCTATTTGACTATAAACAAGCTACTGTTTTGAGCGTCAAGAAAGGGCTCTTTATTTAGGGGGAGCCAGAGTAAGTAACGCTTTAGGTGAATGGTTAGCGTGGAGATTTTTTAATTTTCCAGTTGGGTTCGATTCGCGCCTTGTTCCTTTACACTTTTTTCTATGTTTCATTTACAAGGATGAGCTCCAGTTGGATGTTGCTAAACGAAGATAATCTTCAGTGAAGAAAGTCAGTGATGATGTAATTCTGAAAATAAAGGAAGAAAACTGAATGAAGAAAACGAGCTACAGAGTTAATTCTGTTAATAGTTCTATATTTGATATTATCCATTACTTTCGTGCATTTTTAAGTTGTTGTTAATTGACACTATATTCTCTCCTTTTCTCCTTGTGTCTCAATGTGTAAATTTTCACAAATGCTATACAAATCAGGAACTTTCAGTTATATTTGCAACCTAAGCGGAAATACGCTTAGTATGGATAAGTTCTCCAACTCGTTTGAGTGTTATCGAATTTTGCATTTTTAATATTTACAAATAAATTACTGCATATTGTCCGTTCACTCTAGGATGGAAAATTGTTTACAAACAACAATTGTAGTGCGAGCGTCAGCACCTTGCTTCTCACCCCTACATGGTTAATTCATGGTTGCAAGGCACATGAATCGCCGAACCGAATGTACCTACTTCTGCACAGTTATAGAACAATTATTATTACTACATAAATTGCTGCTTTTCGGATGACTGAGATACTAACGTTATGACAAATCGAGTTAGTTATTATGATGACTGAGATATTAACGTTATGACAAATCGAGTTAGTTATTATGTAATACAATCTTACATATACAGTACAACCCCTCAAATCCGAACCCCGGAAATCCGAAAACCCGGCAATTCCGAACACGTTCTCAGGAGAAAAATAGATTTAATCACAATTTTTTAATAAGGTTTTAACATTTTTAGACTTAATGCTTATTCCAAATCATTATCTAATTATATTCTTACAAGAAGACAGTTATAGATATGCGACAATCATTTTGGACATGAGTGTACACCCTCCAGTCAAGATCACTGCCCTTTCCAACACTGGGCCACCCTGTCTAACCTCAGTCGTTGTTTTACCGCCAATTCAGTGACGAAATAAGTACGTAATATTATTTCCCGGGTAATCCGAACCACCCGAAATCCGAACAGGCTTCAGCCCCAATTAGTTCGGATTTGAGGGGTTGTACTGTAATGCACACTCAATTTTGTACAAGTATTCTTGTTCGAAAGTTTGCGAAAACCTTGTACGCCTGGCAATATTGCAAGCATGCAGTTTGTATTGTAAACATTAAACAGAGAGAATGAAGACCGTTAGGTTTTCTGGACGACGTTGTTTTCATAATAAGGCGACAGAAACATCTTGTACTGATTGTAAACAGAGGCTGGGAATTTGATGCGAGTACAGGTGGAAATATTCTCGCCACATTATTGCCTGTTGGTGAAGGTTTGCAAGGTTGCAGACTGCCAAGTCTAGAATTTCATACTAAAGAGGCCCACACACGGTCCATGGTTTGCGCAAACATCATGTTTGTGCAAACATCGTGTTTGCGCAAACACTCGGCCACACACGATACAACTGTTTGCACAAACTTCAGTTCAATTTTGAGTTTAATCGCGTAAGCATGTCCACTGAAACAGCTTGTTTAGCGATAGTAATTGCTTGTGCTTTGGAAGCGGAAATACCCGCGAAACCAAAACGAAAGAAGAGGGTGTGGATGAAAGAGTGGTTGATTATGATACATACATTGGCAACATTATTCACAATGTAAATGTACTATTCCAGCAAACTCAAGAATTTTGACATCCTAGAAGTATATATAGCAACTAAATTACTTACATGTTAACTTTTCCAGTGAAAATGCTAAACACTTGTCTTCAACACTACTTTCACTATCATGTCAGTTAATATTTCGTCTTTGTCTGAATCTGACTCTTGTAAATTTATTTTTATGGGTTCCAAAAACTGTAAACACAAAAAATAATTCTTCGAGCTTGACTTCGTAGCACTTGAAAGAAAAAGAAAAAAAGGAAGACAGAAAATAAAATTTCTGCTGTACTCGGTTTGCTTATAATTCCTAAGCAACTCTATATGCTCGAGTTTGTTTTGGGTTACGATAATTTATGACACCATTCAGACGCCTGATGCTTTTGATTCCCTTATAGAGGAGAAAAGAGGGTATTAAAAGTTGCACATAAGGCAGTGGAACGTGAAAGAAAAAAAGGAACAAAACATACTGCGTTCCTTCTGTCGAATAACAAAGGGTCTATCTTGAAGTAAATTTCAAAACAAATTACAAACTTCCCATGCTTTATTCTTACGATGATGGCAAAGATTGCAAAGGTATGTAGCCACGGAGGGAAAGGGGGCTCTGTCTTTCCGAACTATTTCCAACTCCAAAATGAGGTTCGTCTGGTATATGTTTAATAAACTTATTTAACAGTTAATGCAAATGAAGGACTTTATAATAAAATATGAATTTTTTTTAAAAAAATCAATCATCATCAATACGGTTTCTATACCTAATTGAATCAACTAAAATTAATCATATGCTTTATATTCTCATTTCCCTAACTGGGTGCACTGTGAACTCACTACTATATTATTGCATAATAATATCGGAGTTAATATTTTTTCGTTTTTTTTCCTCTTTAGAATTTTAACCTACATAAACACAAAGTCAGATAAACAGACTGCTATAAACAGCATTTATTTTCTTATTAATAGCTTATTGATTCATCTTTTACACTCCGGTTTTTAACTTCAGTACTGTCACGATCTGTCTTTTGATAAGGAAGCATTGTGAAAATATAATATGCGCATAGTATGTATGTATGTATGGTAAGTTAAAATCCTTTCATGTTGTGAAAGAGATAATTTGTTCTGCTTTTAATATGTGAAAAGCTTGCCTCCCCCTGAAAGTAATCTTCTCCTAGAACAACTTGCTGGCTACACCGCTGATTATCCTGTAATAAAAGTTGTGAGTTCTATTTGAAAATCGAAACAAAATCCACTATAAATTAGACGCGGGACTCAACGCTCGTTTTACTAATTGTTTTATATGGAAACCTTTCAAAGCGTCTATCATGACAACCAGTTGACATAGAAAGATGTAGTTTTCACGTATTTGTTCGTAATTATTTTCTCTACTTGGTAAAGTGAGCAGTTAATGTGTTAGTACAATAGTTCTAAGTATCGCCTGTGATATTGTCAAGATTCGCAGTAGCGCGAGAAGACAGCGTGCATAACTGCTTGTCGCGAACTGTCAACACCGCTCAATGCCAATTGCACGCCGTGTGAAGCCAACACATGACCATGTCGTTTCTCAACTGAAATCTGCAGTAACTTCTCATATGCCACATTTTTCAAATTCCTGTTTTTATAATCTTCACTCTTTACCTTCCACAGTTCAGGTAAATTTCGATAAAGGTCAATAAATTCTCGCCAGAATTTTTGATTCCTATTCATTGACGCCATAGCGCAAGAAATAAGCGTCTGTACACTAGGCTTCCTACTCGGAAATAAAGCTCGTGTTTGCACAAACATGCCCATACACGGTCCACGTGTTTGCGCAAACATCATGTTCGTGTAAACAATTTTCGAACGAGTTCGATGTGGAAAATGTTTGCACAAACGTTTGCGCAAACAGTTCATACATCGCCACACACGGTCAAACTGTTTGCACAAACAGCCTTGTTTGCGCAAACCATGGACCGTGAGTGGGCCTCTTAATTGAACGAGCTTTGAGAAGGATTAGTATGATGCAATAATTATAAATACTAACAACTATAGACTTAAAGTATTAGGAAATAAAGCATGCTGCTGTAAGAAGAATATAATACACATAGAATTACGTGTTCAAAATACAGTATAAAGCGAATTTTAACATGTAAATATTTTAAAGCAATACGCATTTACCCAGTTTGGGTGCCCTTACCAGACACTGTCCAACACAAAAAAGGCATTAAAATAGGTAGATCGAGCGTGGGCATGAACCCAGCTCTGGCTGGTATTCCTTATTAAGGTTTTCCTCAGTTCCACGAAGTGAATGCCTAGACGATAGCTTCTGTAAGGCAGGGGCGGATTCAGGACGGACTTCTGGGGGGGGGCGGTGGGTTTTAGTACTGCTACTTAGAGCTACTTTTAAGAGCTCCAAATTCTGGGATGGGTTTTATTTAAATATATAAAATAAGAAAGTTTTCCCTCCGGGGGGCCCCTAACTTCCTCTGGATCCGCCACTGCTGTAAGGCCAGAATTGGGCCAAACACTGAGGCCCCAGAATTGGCGGGAAATATATTATGCCAGAATGTTGCCAAAACTTCCACAAATATTATGGTGGTGGGTTCCGATATCCCTTTTTCCTTTATATGTATTTGAATTCATTATGAAGTAAATGTAGAAGTGTTTCTTTCTTTCTTCTCATCTTTCTCATCCTCGCTCTCTTTTCCCCACCTTCTTAAAATCTGAATACTATACTCCTGTAAGATTGTTTCTCTCCACGACCCAAGGTTTAAAGAGACCAACCTGATATAGTTAACTATTAGCCGAACTGTACCAATAAATTCACATTAGAGACAGCGCCGTAGCTTAGATTTTTTCTAGGGGGCAAGCATTAATACGTGTATTTGGGCCTCCTAGAGAAAGTTTTTTCTCATTCTAGGGCCCTCCTCTTTCTATCTTTCTCTTACTATTTATGTCCCCCCGGAGCCTGTGGCCCTCCCTCATAGCAAGGTCTGCGGGGCCGTTACTTACGCCTCTGGGCCCCTTCCATACATGACAAATTAATTCAGGGGACAATATTGACAAATCTCAAAACCATACGAATAAATATTATTTCTAGGGCCCCTAATAGTACATGTTTTTCAACTCGACTTTTGTTTTATTTACCTTTTGTGCGCTGCTTTATGTAATGTAGTGAAACTGTTTGATGCTTCATTTATAATTTCATGTTCGTATCGTATATGGATTAAGAAAATTTTGCTTCAAAATGGGCCCCTTCGAACGGCGGGGAACCTCCCTGGGGGGAAGTTGCCCCTCCCCTGCCCCACACAAGTTACGAGCCCTGATTAGAGAAGAAGTAAATTGTTTCGAAAATTACGCAACTTGCAAATACCAAACCCTACTAGTGCTTAAGTTGATAAGTTAGTGCCACTGTTACCACTGCGATAAGGGGAAAGAAGGGGAAGGACTGGTAAGATTCGCTAGCCAGGTTTTGTGTCAAAACACAGCGCCAAGCTACAGTAAACGGACAATACCAATATTTAGTATTCTCAAAAGATAGTTAACGAATAATGAAATCGGATAAGTTCTTCTTTCGAAGTAGTATTACTATCAATCAGTGAAACCGGTTCTCGGAGATCCGGTTTTCAGAACTGGTTCTGGAACCGGTTCCAGACCTGGATCCGAAAACCCGGTTCCAGAACCGGATCTTTGGAACCGGTTCCAGACTTGGATCTGAAAACCCGGTTCCAGAACCGGATCTTAGGAACCGGTTTCAGACCTGGATCCGAAAACCCGGTTCCAGAACCGGATCTTAGGGACCGGTTCCGGATCTGGATCTGAAAACCCGGTTCCAGAACCGGATCTTAGGAACCGGTCCTAGACCTGGATCCGAAAGCCCCCAAAGACCCGTAAAGGAGGCACAAAGTTCACCTTCAAAAAAATGCAAAGAGGACCATGCGCTTGTGCCTTCCCCGCCCAGACCCGCTTGTGCCCCCCGCCCCAAAAAAATGTTGGTCCACCAGTGAGTGTTTAGCCAAATGAGTTTGCCAGTTTGCGTGTTTAACTAACGAGTTTGCCAGTTACCCAGTTTATTTAGCCAAATGAGACAAGCGGCCGCCGCCTGGGCGCCTGCCTGTCGCTTCCACTATTTCATCTAGCACACTGTTCACAGCCTGCTCGGGTTTAGCGTAGGGATGGTCACAAAGTTTCGGTTCTAGCGGAACCGGTTCCGCGAAGAACCGGTTCCAGACCTGGATCCGAAGAACCGGTTCCAGACCTGGATCCGAAGAACCGGTTCTAGACCTGGATCCGAAGAACCGGTTCTGGAACTGGATCTTTTAGAACCGGATCCGTTCAGACCCGAAACCATCAGGAACCGGTTCTGGCCATCCCTAATTGTTAATAGTTTCAAAACTCAGCGCAAGGCTTTGTGTTTACTTAAAAAAATGACCTACTACATATACCGCATAATCTATCCGTATATTATTTGATACGCATATATGTATATCCTTTGAAGTAAAGTAAGTTAAGGTGAAGTAAGGTAAAGTAAGGGGAAGTAAGTTAACTTGTTTATAATCCCCATTTGAGTCTATTATAATATTATTAAGTCTCCTGACTGTTATCTTCTCGTCGGCGCCTCTGGTGTCCGTATATTTTTCTGGTATTGTGATTTTTACTGTGAGTACAAGTATCCAAAGACTCCCTTTTGTCATTTCGTCAGCTAGCGTTTCTCCTCACTCCTGCACAAAAACACTCTTTACGATTTGTTCTTTTAATAGGTGAGGCATACTTTATGCTGCTGTTCTAGCTACTCTACCAGGCGTAATTCTTCCGTGTCGTGACAAAACGCTGTAAATTTGGCGAAGAAGTTTTGCGAAAATGAGCCTTAAAGTTTTCATCCGAAAATGTGATCTGTATCGTGTAGAAATAGTGTATCTTGACTTTGGAAACACGTGGTTACATGTAATGTTACGTAAATGCATGTTGTGTGATTAAATTTGGTGAAAATTGATTGGTTGACCATTATTACACTGGTTCTACACGATACAGATCACATTTTCGGATGAAAACTTTAAGGCTCATTTTCGCAAAACTTCTTCGCCAAAGTTACAGCGTTTTGTCACGACACGGCAGAATTAATCTCGGAGCAGGTGTTAGTTGGGTTGCCTATCTCGCGGACTTTGTATACACGACTCCAAAAGTGCATTACCACCTGCAATTCTCCTTTTCCTGCAATAGCAGGCAACCCAAAAAGCTCGGCGGTTGGGTTGGTTGCAAATTCGAAAGGCGTTGGACTAAACCTCAATTTTGTCAAAAATATATCAGTGTGGCAAACTGCAAATAAGAGAATAAAACAAATTGTTAAGAATGACAATTTTATTAATGTGACGGAGTTGGTGACATGAAAAGTTACAAAATGACTTACTTAAGCAGTTCAAACAAGATGAATGGTAAGGAACAGATATAAGAAGAAACCATTTCCCTCTTTCCTCCCACCTCATAAAAAGAAACTCATAAAAAGAAAAAGTTATATAATATAAAGGATTCATATAAAAGCCTAACAGCACGAAAACAAATAGATAAACGAAACGAAAAAGAGACAAACACAGAATAGGGGACACCAGTGGTGTAGCAGACTTGCGGCCCTCCCATGCAAGATAAAGAAATGGGACCCTAGTTGTAAACCCCATTTTTAAATAATAATAATAATAATAACAATAATAATAATAATAATTATTATTATTATTATTATTATTAAAAAGTCGTTTCCTTTTCAAAATCTCTGACTCTGCCTAAGAGCATGAATGCATATAGCGATCATGTGTGCACGTTTTGTCAATGAGCGGTCCCAAAGGCCAAAAGAGGTGGAAATCTCCAAGAGAGAGAAATAAAATAACTTTCTTATGGTAAATTCTAGTTCAAAGTTCGAAGCACTTGCTCTTGCACGTGATTTTTTTGTTTCTTTTTTCAGGGAACAGAAAAGTTCTGGCGCCTTAGAAATTATACCATATAATATTGCAAATTTGCAAGTGGATCTATTTACATTGCAATTTGTGGTAATAAAGATATTATGATTAGAAAACAATATTGTAAAAAGTAAGTTTAATTTCCTCATCCATCGCAAGTCTTAAGGGCCCCTTATACCTCGCCGCCCCCCGAATATCGATATCGAAAATTTAGAATGATATATTCATGTCCATATATTTGCAATATCGAATGTTGATATATGATAATATAGATATCGAGGATAGCGATGTATCGACATATCACAGGTTCAGGTCCGAGAAGTGATGCTTGAAATATACTGGAATCAACAATCAAATTCTAAATAAGTTCTCCATTTCCGTATTCAATGTTGAGGATGAAGGGTGTGAACCCGAATAGAAATTAAAAGAAAAAAAAACAAATGTTAAGATAAAAGTAGGTTTTCCGTCTCCCCTTGAATATAAAAATTAACAGAAAACTATTACTGTAATTTACCTTTTACTTCTGTTTCTGAATGTTATCACAAATCAGCGACAGTACACATACTTTACATAGTATACCAATACACTGTATAACTTTTCACAACCAAGCAAGCCGGAAAATGAATTTCCTGTGATATTAAAGTGGAATATTCTACAAAATAGTCATAATTCATTATCCATATTTCTATCAGTACTTTGGTGCAGACTAAGAGCTACAAGACTAACAGAACTAGAAATTAGAGATTTCATTCCTTTTTTCTCTCAGACTAAAAGACTTCTACATTTTCCTGAGATTTTCATTTTCTTAATATAAGTCCCCTATCCTGGGCTAATTCTGACTACCGCGGTTTCGAGGTAATCGGTAAACGAAAGAGCAAAGTTTGTCGACTCTCAACTCTCGACAGTTTGTGAGAAGATATTTCACAGTTCATGTTGTTATTTCTTCGTTACATAAACACTTCTAGTTGACTCTATTCATGGTGAATCACTGAACTTATAAACATTTACAATTATTGAAAAATGAATAATTATTTTTAAACGTAAAAAGTAGTTACAGTTCAGTAGAATGCAGAAGTGAAAGAAAATATTGTTTGTTTGTTGAGATGTGAAAACTGAATGTGAATAATAAGTGTTTCCCATTCTCTTGTCCAGAGGGGGATCTACGGTGGACTTCTGGGTGCTCGGTGGTTGGTAATATTCCTATTTAGAGCTACTTTTAAGGGCTCCAAACTCTGGAATGGGTTTTATTTATATATAAAATAAGAAATATCTCCTTTCTGGGGGGCAATCGCCATGATCGCCCCCTGGATCCGCCCCCGCTCTTGTGTAGCAGACTTTGAAGATATTTAGCTCGTGTATGCTCCTGCTGATTAGGGATTGCCACATATGGATAATTTTTTATACTGAAATCGGATAGAAAATTACCAGGATTTGCAATATCCAGTTGACGGATAACAAAACGGATGACGGGTAAAAGATAATATCAGGATAACGATAACGGATAATATCCGGATAACGATAACGGATAATATCCGGATAACGATAACGGATAATATCCGGATAACGAATGATGGATAATATCCAGATAACGGATACTATCCACATGATGGATAACGGATAAGATCTGGGTAACGGATGATATCCAGATTTCGGATAATATCCGGATAATGGATTTATCAAGATAATTTATAAAATTAAGATAACGGATAATATCTAGATAATAGAACATTCGGATAACTGATTTCATCCGGATGACGAATAAAGGATAATATCCGGATAACGTATATGGTTTGAAAAAGACCATATAGGAGAGGGACATATCAGTTCTTTCTGCTCATGGAGTTATTAAAAGACGATCATCGGGCAGTGGACTTTACCATTGAAAGATATTGCTTCTTAAAATATTTCCAAGTAACTTCCAATTTTCTTGTTCTTGTTGTCAGGCTCAATGGTAAACCGCTTACTCTGGTGCGTCTGGTCTTTATTGTTTCGATACTTGGCAAAGTAAGTTTGTGGTGACAAGATCGTATTAGTGGGATTTCTCAGGGTACTCCTACTTCTTCCCACTTCTCATTCCACCAAATTCACTATTATCATTCACTTGCTTTAATCATTGGACGCGGTGACTCAGTGGTAGAGCGCTTCCTCTCGTGCATGGGATCCTCACTGTTTCGATCCCCGGCCTAGTAAATTTGTAGCGGACAAGATCGTATCCGTATGCTTTGCCAAGGTACTCCCGCTTCCTCCCACATTTCATTCCACCATTTTATCTATTATTATTGACTTGCTTCAATCATTGGGCGCAGTGGCCAAGTGCTAGAGCGCTTCCTCTGGTGGGCCAATTAAGTTTTTGGTGGACAATATAGCATACGTGGGTTTCCTTCCCGCTTCTTCCTACTTTTCATTCCAAGAATTTATCTATAATCATTGAATTACTTTAATGATTGGACGCGGTAGCTCAGTGGTAGAGAGCATCATCTGCTGTGCCAGGTAAGTTTGTAACGGACAAGATGGAATTCGTGGGTTTTCTGAGGGTACTCCCGCTACCTCAAATATTTCATTCAACCAATTCTTCTACTCTCAATAACTTGCTTTAATCATTGGGAGCAGTGGCTCAGTGGTAGACCGCTTCCTTTGGTGGGCCAAGCAAGTTTGTGGAGCACAAGATCGTATCCGTGGGTTTTCCCAAGGTACTCCTGCTTCTTCCCACTATTCATTCCACCAATTCCTCTATTATCATTGACTTACCTTAATCATTGGGCACAGTAGCTTACTGGTAGAACGCTTCCTCTGGTGCGTGGGGTCCTTAATGTTCGATCCCCATCCTAATAACTTTGTGGTGGACAAGATCCTATTCGTGGGTTTATTCAGGATACTCCCGCTACCTCAAATATTTCATTCCACCAATTCTTCTATTCTCAATGACTTGCTTTAATCATTGGGATCAGTGGCGCAGTAGTAGACCGCTTCCTCTGGTGGGCCAAGTAAGTTTGTGGTGCAGAAGATCGTATCCGTGGGTTTTCCCAAGGAACTACTGCTTCTTCCCAATATTCATTCCACCAATTCCTCTATTATCATTGACTTACCTTAAACATTGGGCACAGTAGCTTACTGGTAGAACGCTTCCTCTGGTGCGTGGGGTCCTTAATGTTCGATCCCCATCCTAATAACTTTGTGGTGGACAATATCCTATTCGTGGGTTTATTCAGGGTACTCCCGCTACCTCAAATATTTCATTCCACCAATTCTTCTATTCTCAATGACTTGCTTTAATCATTAGGAGCAGTGGCACAGTGGTAGACCGCTTCCTCTGGTGGCCCAAGTAAGTTTGTGGTGCACAAGATCGTATCCGTGGGTTTTCCCAAGGAACTTCTGCTTCTTCCCACTTTTCAATCTACCAATTCCACTTTTACAATTGACTTGATTTAATCATTGGGCACGGTGGCTCAATGGTAGAACGCTTCCTCTGGCGCATGGGGTCCTTACTGTTTCGATCCCCTGCCTGATGAGTTTGTGGGGGACAAGATCGTATCCGTGGGTTTTGTCAGGTTACTCCCGCTTCCTCCCGCATTTTATTTCGACAATTCTTCTATTATCGTTGATTTGCTTCAATCATTGGGCTCACTGGCTCAGTGGTAGAGCGGTTCCACTGGTGGGTCAAGTAAGTTTGTTGTGGACAAGATCGTATACTTGGGCTTTCTCAGGGTACTCCCGCTTCTTTCCACTTTTCATTTTACCAATTCCTCTTTTATCATTGACTTGATTTAATCATTGGACACGGTGGCTCTATGGTAGAGCGCTTCCTCTGGAGCGTGGGGCCCTTAATGTTTCGATCCCCGTCCTGATTAGTTTGTGGTGCACAAGATAGTATCCGTGGGTATATTCAGGATATTCCCGCTTCCTCCCACATTTCTTTCCACCAATTCTTCTATTATCGTTGATTTGCTTCAATCATTGTGCGCAGTGGCTCAGTGGTAGAGCGCTTCCACTAGTGGTGTCAAGTAAGTTTATGGTGGACAAGATCGTATACTTGGGTTTTCTCAGGGTATTCCCGCTTCTTCCCACTGTTCATTTCACCAATTCCTCTTTTATCATTGACTTGATTTAATCATTGGGCACGGTGGCTCAATGGTAGAGCGCTTCCTCTGGTGCGTGGCGTCCTTAACACTAGAAGGACCGGATGGGTCAAAATGAAACATCACCATATTTTAATATTCCACTGTAAACGTACTTGAAATATTAAGTGAATAATATTTTATGAATTTGTTAAGGTCAATAGCATTAACAAATTCATAAAATATTATTTACTTAGTATTTCAAGTACGTTTACAGTGGAATATTAAAATATGGTGATGGGTCATCTTGACCCATCCGGTCCTTCTAGAGTTAATATTTCGATCCCCGTCCTGATTAGTTTATAGTGGACAAGATCGTATCTGTGGGTTTATTCAGGATATTCCCGCTTCCTCCCACATTTCTTACCAGCAATTCTTCTATTATCGTTGATTTGCTTCAATCATTGGGCGCAGGGGCGCAGTGGTTTCCTCTGGTGGGACAACTACGTTTGAACTGGACAAGATCGTATCCGTGGGTTTTCTCAGGGTACTCCCGCATTTTATTCCACCAATTTTTCTATTATCATTGACTTACCTTAATCATTGGGCGCGGTGTCTCAATGGAAGAGCGCTTCCTCTGGTGGGCCAACTACGTTTGTGGTGGACAAGATCGTATCCATGGTTTTTGCCAGGGCACTTCCGCTTCCTCCCACATTTCATGCCACCAATTCTTCTGTTATCATTGACTTGCTTCAATCATTGGGGTCAGTGACTCGGTGGCAGAGCGTTTCCTCTGGTGGGCCAAGTACATTTGTTGTGGACACGATCGTATCCGTGGGTTTCCTCAGGGTACTCCCGCTTCCTTCCGCATTTTATTCCACCAATACTTCTATTATCATTGACTTACCTTAATCATTGGGCGCGGTGTCTCATTGGTAGAGCGCTTCTTCTGGTGGGCCAAGTAAGTTTGTGGTGGACAAGATCGTATCCGTGGATTTTGTCAGGGTACTCCCTGTTCCTCCCATATTTCATTCAATCGATTCTTCTATTATCGTTGATTTGCTTTAATCATTAGGCGGAGTGGCTCAGTGATAGAACGCTTCTTCTGGTGGGCCAAGTAAGTTCCTAGTTGACATTATGGTATCAGTGGGTTTAGCCAGGTTACTCGCGCTTCCTCCCACATTTCATTCATCCAATTCTTTTGTTATCATTGACTTGCATCAAACATTGGCAGAAGTGGCTCAGTGGTAGAGTGCTTCATCTGGTGGGCCAACTACGTTTGTGGTGGACAAGATCGTATCCGTGGGTTTTCTTACTGTACTACCGCTTCTTCTCACTTTTCATTCCACCAATTCTTCCATTATAGTTGACTTGCTCACTCATTGGGCACGGTGGCTCAGTAGTAAAACGTTTCATCTGGTGCGTGGGGTCCTTACTTTTTTTATCCCCGGCCTAGTAAGTTTGTGTTGGACAAGATCGTATTCGTAGGTTTTCTCAGGGTACACCCGCTTCTTCCAACTTTTTATTCCACCAAATCTTCTATTATCATTTACTTGCTTAATAATTGTGCGCGGTGAGTCAGATGTAGAGCGCTTCATCTGGTGGGCCAACCACGTTTGTGATGGACAAGATCGTATTTGTGGGTTATCTCAGGGTACACCCGCTTCTTCCAACTTTTTATTTCACCAATTCCTTTATTACCATTGACTTACTTTTATCATTGGGCGCGGTGGCTATGTGGTAGAGTGCTTCCTCTAGTGGACCAAGTAAGTTTGTAATGGAAAAGATCGTATTCGTGTGTTTTCTCAGGGTACACCCGCTTCCTCCCACATTTCATTCCACCAAGTCTTCTATTATCATTGATTTGCTTTAATCATTGGGCGCGGTGACACAGATGTAGGACGCTTCTTCTGGTGGGCCAAGTAAGTTTGGTGTGGAAAAGATCGTATCCGTGGGTTTTGTCAGGGTACTCCCGGTTCCTCCCATATTTCATTCAATCGATTCTTCTATTATCGTTGATTTGCTTCATTCATTGGGCGGAGTGGCTCAGTGGTAGAGCGCTTCATCGGGTGGGCCTAGTAAGTTTGTAGTGGACGTGATAGTATCCGTGTGTTTAGCAAGGGTACTCCCGCTTCCTCCCACATTTCATTTCGCCAATTTCTTCATTATCATTGACTTGCTTTAATCATTGGACGCCGTGGCTCTGTGGTAGATCGCTTCTTCTGGTGGACCAAGTATGTTTGTGGTGGACAGGATCGTATCCGTGGGTTTTGACAGGGTACTCCCGCTTCTTCCCACATTTCATTTCACCAATTCCTCTTTTATCATTGACTTACTTTAATCATTGGGCACGGTGGCTCAGTGATAGAGCGCTTCGTCTCGTGCGTGGTGTCCTTATTGTTTCGATCAGGAGCCAAGTAAATTGTGTGGTGGACATTATAGTATCCGTGGGTTTTCTCAAAGTACTCACGCTTCTTCTCACATTTCATTCCACCAATTCCTATATTATCACTGACTTACTCTAATCGTAGGGCACTGTGGCTCGGTGGTAGAGCGCTTCCTCTTGTGTGTAGGGTTCTTATTCGTTCGATCCCCGGCCAAGTAAGTTTCCGGTGGACAAGATCGTATCCGTGGGTTTTCTCCAGGTACTCCCGCTTCTTCCCACTTTTCCTTCCACCAATTTCTCTATTATCATTGACACTTTAATGTTGGGCAGGGGAGCTCACTGGTAGAGCTCTGGTGCATGGTTTCCTTATTCTTTCGATTCCCGGCCTAGTAAGTTTGTGGTGGACAAGATCGTATACGTGGGTTTTCTCACGGTACTCCCGCTTCCTCCCACATTTCATTTCACCAATTTCTCCATTATCATTGACTTGCTTTAATCATTGGACGCCGTGTCTCTGAGGTAGAGCGCTTCTTCTGGTGGACCAAGTATGTTTGTGGTGGACAGGATCGTATCCGTGGGTTTTGACAGGGTACTCCCGCTTCTTCCCACATTTCATTTCACCAATTCCTCTTTTATCATTGACTTACTTTAATCATTGGGCACGGTGGCTCAGTGATAGAGCGCTTCGTCTGATGGGCCAACTAAGTTTGTTGTGGACAAGATCGTATACGTGGGTTTTCTCAGGATTCACCTGCTTCTTCCCACTTTTTATTCCACCAATTCTTCTATCATCATTGACTTGCTTTAATCATTGGAGAGGTCTTGGTCACTTGAGCATTGCGGTGATATCAGAAATCAGATTCGGTCCCAAGCATTTGGGTTGCGATGTAAACCTTTGCTGTGGTTCAATCTCAGTATTTTATTACGCGAGATAAAACCATCCATACAGCTATAAATGTTGTTCTATCTTGCGCAACCATGTATTGATATTGAGCCAATTCGGAACCTCATTTCTGGCGCTTTGAGGCCAGGAACCGATTTTAGTCATTACGCTGTCCTCAAACGACTAGGATCTTTCCAATGTTACCATCCGCGTACAACAACCCCATGTTTAAAAGGGGAATAGAAAGGACTCGTGTCTAAAAGTTGCGCACCCAGTTTCTTGACGTCAAGGCTAGGGATCAATTTCTGACATCTCAATTGTGCTCAATGGATCAAAACCTTTCAAACGCCGCCAACAACCTCATCTTTAATAGGTGAATAGAAGGGACCCGAATCCATAACGCCAGGACCCCACTTCTTGAGCTTCGTGGCCTGGGCCAGACTTCTGACATCACTACTGCACTCAGGGGACCCGGACCTTTCCAACGCTATCACTCGCGTCCAGCAACTCCATGTCTAATATGGTCGTCCTGACATAGGAGAATCGACTCCATGCTTTTTTCATAATTATTCTCCAAATGGATTTGTATACAAGGTTGTTTGGCAAGTTTAGCAGCATGTCTAAAATAAGCCTATTGAGAGCGGCTCTTATTTGTTAAAGAATACATAATGATCGCTTTTGGCTGTTGCAATGGTCTGTGCAAGTGGCTTGGTTAAAAAAAGAAAAGAAACAGCGTAGCATAAGAACAAAAAGGTGTTTCTCTTATATGTTAAAAATAAAAGCACAGAAAGGAAAAGTCAAAGTTTGGCAAGGTGAGTGTCAGGGGACGCCGACTTCTACTTCGCCCCTGGCAACGAAATTTCTAGCTACGGATCTGAGCTCCAACACTTATATGTCTTTCAGAATCTCATCCCTTACTTACAACAACGTAGTTTGATCAACCTGTTATACCAAAACGTTTGGAAAGAACCTGTGAGTGTGACCTATTGATAGCTATGCATTATGTTGACAGAGTGCTAGTCTTCAGTTTAGCAACGAAGGTGCCCTCAAGCGAAATACCACGTTGCTCTCTACTTTTGTCTGTGCCTTGTAAATCGTAACATTGTGTTTAAAGGCAAACAGAAACAACGTCAGTTGTTTAGTAGTTCTGTGTAGAACAACTCATAAGGCGTTTGTGTCTTTTACACAAATACTTTTTTGCCAGATTGCTGTTTGAAGCCTTTTTTGCATTATACACTATAGAACAACATATCCAGATTCAGAGAAGTCCACAGAAATTTTAAAGAAGGGTGAAAAATATCTTTGTTATTCAGATGCTTTATTATTATTATTATTATTATTATTATTATTATTATTATTATTATTATTATTATTATTATTATTTTCTTAAGTACAGAGATACAAAGAACAAGAACTCCGTCACCATTAACATGGAAGCGAAAATGACTTCGAATTGGAAATAATAGATCAATGCTTTCAAATTCGGGGAGAGGCTATAGGGCAGGGACGGATCCAGGGAGCGATCGGGGCAATCGCCCCCCTCCCACGGAAGAGAAAGCTTTCTTATTTTATATATAAATAAAACACATCCCAGAATTTGGAGCTCTTAAAACTAGCTAAGTAGCAGTATTACAATCTACGCCCCCCCCCCAGAAGTCCGTTCTGGATCCGCCCCTGCTACAGGGGTACTTTAGGGCTCACTGCTTTTGCTTGCAATCCACGCTCATTGTTGGATAAGTATTATATTTTATTATATTATTTGTCAAATTGAGCGAAATAGTTTTACCTCAGCGACAAATTCAACAATTAGGATTAGGAAAAACAACGCATTGGTTCAAACACACACAGTAAGAGAGAGTCAATTTGTTTTTTGAGGTTCGCGCCGTCTCCCAAGAAGAAATTTTGCTAAAACATATGTTGGAACGTTTTAACAAGGAACGTAAATGGGCATCCGGTATATCAGTACTTCAAATGAAAAGCAAAAAGAAAAGAGAGACAAAGATGAGTGTATTTTCCTATACTGTAATTTCGGCATTGACGAATACCGTTACTGTTTTACTGATCTACTGTACGCACTTCTGCGTTTTACTAACCAAGCCTCAATCATGCTATATATACCATATAGGCTAGGTCCAATGTGCTGCCAATGCGACTTTTCTTCAAGGAACTTTTTTATTATTACACGCTCAGAAACAAGGATAATGACCCGAAACCTAGGAAGATCTAGAGAATGAACCAGTAACAATAAACTGACAAAGGGAAGGAAAGACAAAAGTGGAAAACTATTGTAATCCAAAGTCGAGGCATTTTTTCTTGCAATAACCGACCCTTCAAGTCGGGGGAAGTTTCTTGAAATAATAGTAATATATTTTAAACTTGCTCCTTATTTGAGCTTACGTGGTAATTTAAGACACAAAGATGTATCGCAATTTGCAATACATTTTTCAATTTGCATTGCATTTCCATGTTTGCACTGCATTGCATTCCCATTTGCACTACAAACTGCGATGCGATACTCCATTTAAAAAAATGCAAGGAGATTCCTGACCAGTTGTTCTTTCAGAAAAAATGTTCGGGTGGGGGGGCACTGCTGGTACTATTCTATTTATTATTGTATTATAGACGTATTATTTTGGTCTCCTCCGGGGGCCACTCTCAGAGCTCCGGGGAGGGGGGCAGTGCCCCAAAAAACATATCTGGAAGAAATACTGTTCCTGACACGAAGATTAGACAAAAGGTAATAACCAACCTGGGTGCACAAATACTTAATTTCGGAGTTATAGGCTGCCAAATCATGAAGAACTGAACTTTAAAAGTCCATAGCTCCAAAACTAGGCGACCTACTGTAGTAGGGTCAAGACTTTATTTAGGAACTAGTACGTGCGCTATCCAAATATCCATGTTTCAGAATTCTGCCATACTTCTGCAACAATTTTTATACAGGTATTTGGTGAGTACATCAAGTTTTATGCATATAGCCAAAGTTCCTCTTTAAAAATTGTCGCGTGTGTACTTTAAATTCTGAAACATTGTATTTTTGGATAGCGCACATATTAGTTTCTAAGTGAAGTCTTAACCCGACAACGATAGGTAGGGATGCGCACGAGACAAGATTTGAGGCTGTCTTGTCTCGAAAATGTGCTGTAAAAGTAATGTCTCGACTGGAAAAATGTATTCTTTTCTACTGGAAGAGCTGTGCCTCGACTCGAAATTTGTCAGGAAAATTCTGTCTCGACTCGTCTCGTGCGCATCCCTAACGATAGGTCCCATAGTTTTACAGCTATAGACCCTTAAAGTCGCGAATCCAGGATATGATCAAGGGAGCGACTAAATAACAGTTTGCCGCTTTATCCTGTGTAAAGCAGGATTGAAGCCTATTTTATCCAGTGTATACCTGAGTGTCAAGAGGGCTGTAGCTCCCCTTGGTTGAGTTGAGTTGATTTTGAGTTTAACGTCCCTTTCAGCAGCGAGGCTATATGAGACGTGGGCCTACTGATTAACGTGGAATCCGAACCACATGAGCTCCAGCCGGGAATCGAACCCGGGTCTCCCACGCCAAAGGTGCGTATGCTAGGTCCAATCCGTGGCTAAGCGGGAGGAACTCTAGCTCCTCTTGGATCCGCACCTTTATAATATATATATATATATATATATATATATATATATATATATATATATATATATATATATATATATATATATATATATATATAACTGTTTCTGAGTGATTAGTTTCGTCAAAATTATTTTTAAAAATATGTGACGAGTTTTCAGACATTCGAGTCGAATCAAGATTTTTACGAGCAGTCTCGATTCGACTCGAGTTTTACAAATTGTGTCTCAACTCATGCGCATCCCTACTTCTCGGTTCGGTTTGATATTGAATAAGCGTTGAGCCAAGCCGCACAAGTCGTTGACAACCGTAGACCCAGGCAGAACAGTTTCAAACATGTTTGCCTGGCACGCTATAACTTTTAACAAATCTTGGCCCAAGCACGAATAATTGCTCCTCCGGAACTCAAACCCAGAACCGCGTGAACGATGTCCTTGTGTCCTAGATTTCACGACTACCGAAATCGGCAGACAACTAGTTTTTAGTATTCAGACGCAAACCGCCTATCTTTCAAGTTTAATCACAGAAAATAATAATAATAATAATAATAATAATAATAATAATAATAAGTTGTAGTGGAAGTAGCAATACTACTAATAATTATATTGTTTATGTAGAATAAGTGAAAAGGGAACTTGAAACTACACACAAGATTTGGCTCGATTTGGCTCGTTTTGGCTCGAATCGACTCCAAACTCGATCCAAATTCGAGTCCAGTTTCGAGTCGAATTGGAAAAAAAATTTCGAGTCGAGTTCTCGAGTCGAGCTAAAAGATGTCTGTTCCGAGTCGAATCGAATTTAAAAAAAACTCGCTCGAACTCGCTCCTGCCCATCCCTAACCACTGCCCCTGAGTGCAGTAGTAATGTCAGAAATCAGGCCCAGGCCACGAAGCTCAAGGAATGGGGTCCTGACATTATGGGCTCGGGTCCCTTCTATTCACCTATTAAACATGAAATTGTTCGACGGCGTTGGCAACATTTGAGTGATTTTGATCCGTTGAGCACAATTGTTATATCAGAAATCGATCCCTAGCCTTGACGTCAAGAAACTGGGTCCGCAACTTTTAGACACGAGTCCTTTCTATTCCCCTTTTAAACATGGAGTTGTTGTACGCGGATGGTAACATTGGAAAGATCCTAGTCGTTTGAGGACAGCGTAATGTCCGAAATCGGTTCCTGGCCTCAAAGCTTCATAAATGAGGTTCCGAATTAGCTCAATATCAAAACCTGGTTCAATATCAAGATAGAAGAACATTTATAGCTGTATGGATGGTTTTATCTCGCGTAATAAAATACTGAGATTGAACCATAGCAAAAGTTTACATCACAACCCAAATGCTTGGGACCGAATCTGATTTCTGATATCACCGCAATGCTCAAGTGACCAAGACCTCTCCAATGATTAAAGCAAGTCAATGATGATAGAAGAATTGGTGGAATGAAAAGTGGGAAGTAGCAGGTGAATCCTGAGAAAACCCACGTATACGATCTTGTCCACAACAAACTTAGTTGGCCCATCAGACGAAGCGCTCTATCACTGAGCCACCGTGCCCAATGATTAAAGTAAGTCAATGATAAAAGAGGAATTGGTGAAATGAAATGTGGGAAGAAGCGGGAGTACCCTGTCAAAACCCACGGATACGATCCTGTCCACCACAAACATACTTGGTCCACCAGAAGAAGCGCTCTACCTCAGAGACACGGCGTCCAATGATTAAAGCAAGTCAATGATAATGGAGAAATTGGTGAAATGAAATGTGGGAGGAAGCGGGAGTACCGTGAGAAAACCCACGTATACGATCTTGTCCACCACAAACTTACTAGGCCGGGAATCGAAAGAATAAGGAAACCATGCACCAGAGCTCTACCAGTGAGCTCCCCTGCCCAACATTAAAGTGTCAATGATAATAGAGAAATTGGTGGAAGGAAAAGTGGGAAGAAGCGGGAGTACCTGGAGAAAACCCACGGATACGATCTTGTCCACCAGAAACTTACTTGGCCGGGGATCGAACGAATAAGAACCCTACACACAAGAGGAAGCGCTCTACCACCGAGCCACAGTGCCCAACGATTAGAGTAAGTCAGTGATAATATAGGAATTGGTGGAATGAAATGTGAGAAGAAGCGTGAGTACTCTGAGAAAACCCACGGATACTATAATGTCCACCACACAATTTACTTGGCTCCTGATCGAAACAATAAGGACACCACGCACGAGACGAAGCGCTCTACCACTGAGCCACCACGCCCAATGATTCTAGAAAGTGAATAATAATAGAAGAATATATTCAATGAAACGTGGGAAGAAGCGGAAGTACCTTGAAAAAACCCAAGGATACGATTTTCTCCACCACTAACTTACTTTGCCCACCAGAGGAAGCGCTCTACCACTGAACCATTGCGCACAATGATTAAAGTAAGTCAATGCTAACAGATGAATTGGTGGAATGAAACGTTGGAAGAAGCGGGACTACCCTAAAAATACCCACGGATACGATCTTGTCCACCACAAACTTACTTGGCCCACCAGAGGAAGCGGTTTACCACTGAGCCACTGCGCCCAATGATTGACCCAAGTCAATGATAATAGAAGAATTGGTGGAATGAAATGTGGGAGGAAGGGGGGAGTACTCTGAACAAACCCACGGATACGATCTTGTCCACCACAAACTTCTTAGATGGGGATCGAAACAATAAGGACCCCACGCACCAGATGAAACATTCTACCACAGAGCCACCGTGCTAAATGATTGAACCAAGCCAATGATAATAGAGGATTTGGTTGAATGAAAATTGGGAAGAAGCGGAAGTGCCCTGAGAAAAAAAAATGATACCATCCTATCCACCACAAACTTATTTGCCCTACCAGAGGAAGCACTCTATCAGTGAGCCACAGCGTCCAATCATTAAAGTAAGTCAATGATTATAGATGAATTGGTGCAATGAAATGTGGGAGGAACGGGAGTATCCTGACAAAAACCATGGATATGATCTTGTCCAACACAAATTTACTTGGCCCAACAGAGAAAGCGCTCTACCACTCAGCCACCCTGCCCAATGATTGAAGCAAGTCAATAATAATAATAGAAGAATTGGTGGATGGAAGTGTGGGAGGAAGCGGGAGTACCTGGAGAAAACCCACGGATACGATCTTGTACACCACAAACTTACTTGACCTACCAGAGGAAGCACTCTACCAGTGAGCCACCGCTCCCAATGATTAAAGCAAGGAAATGATAATAGAGGAGTTGGTGGAATGAAAACTGGGAAGAAGGAGAAGTACCTGAAGAAAACCCACGGATACGATCTTGACCACCAGAAACTTACTTGGCCGGGGATCGAACGAATAACGACCCCACAAACAAGTGGAAGAGCTCTACCACCGAGCCACAGTGCCCAACGATTAGAGTAAGTCAGTGATAATAGAAGGATTGGTGTAATGAAATGTGAGAAGAAGCTTGAGTACTCTGAGAAATCCCACGGAGACGATCTTGTCCACCCCAAACTTACTTGGCCGGGGATCGAAACAATAAGGACCCCACGCGCCAAAGTAAGCGGTCTACAATTGAGCCACCGCGCCCAACAAGAACAAAAAAATTGGAAGTTACTAGGAAAATTTTAAGAAGCAATATGTTTCAATGGTAGAGACCACTGCCCGATGATCGTAGATCGTAGATCCGCCTCTGGACATGAGAATAGGAAACACTTATTATCCACATTCAGTTTGCATATCTCAAGAAATAAACAATATTCCCTTTCACTTCTGCATTCTACTGAACTGCAACGACTTTTTATGTTTTATGTTTAAAAATAATTATTCATTTTTCAATAATTGTAAATGTTTATAAGTTCAGTAATTCACCATGAATAGAGTCAACTACAAGTGTTTATGTAACGAAGAAATAACAACATGAACTGTGAAATATCTTCTCACAAACTGTCGAGAATTGAGAGTCGACAAACTTTGCTCTTTCGTTTACCGATTACCTCGAAACCGCGGTAGACAGAATTAGCCCAGGATAGGGGACTTATACTAAGAAAATAAAAATCTCAGGAAAATGTAGAAGTCTTTTAGTCTGAGAGAAAAAAGAATGAAATCTCTAATTTCCAGTTTGGGAGACCCGGGTTCCATTCCCGGCGGGAGCTCATGTGGTTCGGATTCCACGTTAATCAGTAGGTCCACGTCTCATATAGCCTCGCTGCTGAACGGGACGTTAAACTCAAAATCAACTCAACTGAACTGTAATTTCTAGTTCTGTTAGTCTTGTAGCTCTTAGTCCGCACCAAAGTACTGATAGAAATATGGCCAATGAAATATGATTATTTTGTGGAACATTCCACTTTAATATCACAGGAAATTCATCTTCCAGCTTGCTTGGTTGTGAAAAGTTATACAGTGTATTGGTATACTATGTAAAGTATGTGTACTGTCGCTGATTTGTGATAACATTCAGAAACAGAAGTAAAAGGTAAATTACAGTAATAGTTTTCTGTTAATTTTTATATTCAAGGGGAGACGGAAAACCTACTTTTATCTTAACATTTGTTTTTTTTAAATTTCTATTCGGGTTCACACCCTTCCCCCTCAACATTGAATACGGAAATGGAGAACTTATTCAGAATTTGATTGCTGATTCCAGTATATTTCAAGCATCACTTCTCGGACCTGAGCCTGTGATATGTCGATACATCGCTATCCTCGATATCTATATTATCATATATCAACATTCGATATTGCGAATATATGGACATGAATATATCATTCTAAATTTTCGATATCGATATTCGGGGGGCGGCGAGGTATAAGGGGCCCTTAAGACTTGCGATGGATGAGGAAATTAAACTTACTTTTTACAATATTGTTTTCTAATCATAATATCTTTATTACCACAAATTGCAAGGTAAATACATCCACTTGTAAATTTGCAATATTATATGGTATAATTTCTTAGGCGCCAGTACTTCTCTGTTCCCTGAAAAAAAATCACGAGTAGAATCATGTGCTTCGAACTTTGAACTAGAATTTACCATAAGAAAGTTATTTTATTTCTCTCTCTTGGAGATTTCCACCCCTTTTGGCCTTTGGGACCGCTCATTGACAAAACGTGCACACATGATCGCTGTATGCATTCATGCTCTTAGGCAGAGTCAGAGATTTTGAAAAGGAAACGACTTTTTAATAATAATAATAATAATAATAATAGTTATTATTATTATTATTATTATTGTTGTTATTGTTATTATTATTATAAAAATGGGGTTTACAACTAGGGTCCCATTTCTTTATCTTGCATGGGAGGGCTGCAAGTCTGCTACGCCACTGGTGTCCCCTATTCTGTGTTTGTCTCTTTTTCGTTTCGTTTATCTATTTGTTTTCGTGCTGTTAGGTTTTTATATGAATCCTTTATATTATATAACTTTTTCTTTTTACGAGTTTATTTTTTTGAGTGCGATGGGGGAAGAGAGAAATGCTTTCTTCTTATATCTGTTTCTTGTCATTCATCTTGTTTGAACTGCTTAAGTAAGTCATATTTAACTTTTGATGTCATCCAACTCCGTCACAATAATAAAATTGTCATTCTTAACAATTTGTTTTATTCTCTTATTTGCAGTTTGCCACACTGATATATTTTTGACAAAATTGAGGTTTAGTCCAACACCTTTCGAATTTGCAACCAACCCAACCGCCGAGCTTTTTGGGTTGCCTGCTATTGCAGGAAAAGGAGAATTGCAGGTGGTAATGCACTTTTGGAGTCGTGTATACATCAAAAATTTCTGTTGCCCATTGTGTACATACAAACAAAAGAGGGTGTCATTATCACCTGATGCAATATCTGCAGCTACTGATCAAAGCATCAAAATTTACGAAAAAGAAACAGCACTGTTGTTTAAATTAAGGTAATGTGATGCTGAGTTCTTGTTCTAGAATATATTTCCACTGTATAGAAATTGTTATCTTCTACTTTATTCCAGTAACAAAAGTGAAAAAATCTTTTCCATTAACATAGATTCAAGTAATCCTTGTACATGGAAAAGTTTATACTACAATTGAACTTCATTATAGCATTTTCGGTTTCTGCGGCATTTTATCTATTACGTCTAATATTCAGTGAGACTAACACCGAAGATGGAGTGGTTCAGTGGGTCAAGATTTATGACCTACTGTTACCCACCACCTACCGTGATCCTCTCTGACCCATCACTCACCGTGACCTACTGGCCCTCTCTGACCCACTATGATCAACCGACCTACTATGCTAACTGCATTGAAAACATTATCTTCTGAACACTGGTTAATTTGTCTACGGTTTGTTTCCAAGGCTTCCATTTTTCACCCTTTTTCTTTTGTTTTTCTTTATTACCTGAGCTGAGTATAACTAAGTGAAAAAGAACTTCAGGTACTTTCGGATATTGATATTTCTAATTCTAATAATAGCAATAAGACTTACTACTTGACTTTTGAGAAATCTTTGCGTTTTGAAATGAACTGATTACTGTTTTGGTGAGTGTTGGACAGGAGTGGGTCAGAGTGCGTTGTGGTGGGTAATGGATTGGATTGGGTCATGGTGAGTGGTGGATCAAAGTGAGTCACAATGGGTTGTGGGTCATTGTGGATCGTGGTTTTCAGTGGGTGGTGGGTCATTTGTTCGTGGGTCACAACGGGTCTTGGGTCAGTGGGTCATGGGGCAACTTTTCATTGACCCAAGCCATCTCTGGTCCAACACATTCCTCATAAGGCAAATGATCATATACCATGCTTAGTACAACATTTACAAATGCATGACATCCGTATGACATCTCCAACTAGTATGTTTGGTGTGAGAGACGTGAGATCGATTTGTAGTGGAAGCTTATGTGGTTCGAATTCCATGTTAAGCTGTATATCAATGTCTCATACAGTTTTACTACTGAAAGGAATGCTAAACTCCAAATCAGAAAACTAATCAAACTCGTATTTGTAAATTATTATAGGTTTGCATAAGCGCTCAAATATCTAATTATTCCTAACTTTCAATGCCTGGCGCTCATAATAAACTTCTCGTTTATTACGGTACTGTTCCAGAATATATATACCTTGATGTCGTTATAAATGAGTTTGACTGTAATTATAATGTGAATCTCCCCCGCAACCACTACGATTTCTTAGGGGGGAGGAATGAATGCTGAAGGGCAATGACAAAGACATGAAGGAACACAGTAAACTGTTTCATTTATTTATTTATAGCACCTGTAACGAAAGTGTAGTTCCTTTTTCAAATGATATGTTGTACCGACAAGTAATACGGTACACAAATCCAATACTACAAAGTTTCACCATTAACTGTAAATATTAAAAAATATAGAATTTAATATACTTTATGTGTTATGTGTTATGTTTGTCGTATGTAGCAAGAAGCACAATATTTTATGCAAAAAAGTAAAGTACGCTTTATTGAATTTACTTTGGTTTATACAATTGCAAAATTATCATACCTAGGTTTCAGTCAATTTAAAACTTCTTTCCAACGCTCTTTTTTAGAGGAAGAAAAGTAATTTAGTGCATCAGCTGCACGCATTAGACTATGGCCCTTCTAGACCATGGGCATAAACATATTTGAAATTAATACGGTACTTGCGTGTCAAACCAGGTAAATGTAATGTAATGTTGTGTTATGTAATATAGTATCTTTACATTTCTTGTTGCAGGAGTCCACACCAACAACTGTAAAGGTTGCTGTTTTATCGAGCACCTGTGATATTTCAAGCATCAAGTATCGAAATAAACATGATGGTAAGTTAAAAGTTACAAGCATCGGAAACCCATAAACTAACCGAACGTTTAGGTGAATAGCCAATTCAATTAGCAATGTTACCCTAGTATAGCAACACTGGGACGACCTTTGTCTAAGCTTCTTATTAGTGCCTCATTAAATCAGTTTGATGCCATTTGTATCTGAGTGAGCGTCAGAGGTGGAAATAGAATTCCAGAACTAAGGGGAAGGACTACCATTAATAGATACTCTTTGATCAGGTTCCGTCATAAGGGCACAAGCACAGGAGATCGGTGACACATGCAAACTTTCATGGTTGATCAATTAAAGTGCCAGCGTTAGGATGTAGAATAAGTAGCACCGGTGATCAAACAAAATCAAGAACACCGATTACTCCAGTACAATATCTGAAATATACTTTAATATAACTACGTTGAATATGAGACATAAGTCCAATTTATGAAATCTCAACATGAAGATGTAGAGCAGGAGTCGAGAAGCGGGCTAAATATATCCCATATCTTCTTTTTATTCGCCCTGTGTGTTTCATTTTGGTGTTAGGTAGCACCTACCTCAGTACCGTGCCATGAAAAATCAGCGCTCGGGGCGAAAGTATACGATGGCACCTACGTACATATGAGTGAGGCCAACAGATCAACCGTGAAGTGTAAGAAATTTTCTAAATTATACCCTGCTTTTCCTGAATTTTTAGCACTTTTTATTACATTTTTCCTTCCATTTTATATATATCTTTTCTTTTTTCCCTACCGAATTTTGTTCCCCCTTACTTCGGCTCCCGGGGCCATCGACCCACTCGCCCTCCCGCCCCCCACGGGACGGCACTGACCTACCTGTAAATTATTTACAATCGGACCCTATTATTTCTTCTTGCTTTGTAGATCGGACTTCTTTCCGTATGTAGGTGGGGTATTATCCTCTTGCTATTCAGATGTATAAAATAGCACTAAAGTAGCAAGTCATTCATCGAAATTTCGTACGGCTATTTCACACTTAGAGTACTCCAAAACTATTTTAACTTGGATTCATTCTGTTTTATGACATTCAACGACTTTGTTGCGAACCAACAAAGAGGGGAAACAAAGAATAAAACTAAAAGTTCTTTCTGTGTCCATATCTTCGTGTCATTCTATACATTTCTCCTACATTCATTCTTGATATTTTACTTACAAGGTAAGCTATCCAACTCCTCGACGAGTATCACATTGAAACTTGCGCAAGTGGAAGAACATGTTGAGAGATGGAAATATGTTTACTCTTACGATTCACAACTTCGTCAAACCAGAAGTAGAATAATTGTGCCCCCACAGCACCTAAGAGTTATGTATTCTGGTCATACATGCCAGAATGTGATACACTGGAACGTGTTTTCTCACGAAGACAAATATTGCAAACTCAAGATGATAATGGTCGATGTCAAATGGAACACGATACGCTATCGTAAGTTCCAAATGAGCACGTTCACCCGGTGGAGAAAAGGGACACAGTGAAACCACAACGCAAAAATATCTCTCTATGATTATTATTATTGTTATTAGTATGACTATTATTATTATTATTATTATTATTATTATTATTATTATTATTATTATTATTAGTAGTAGTAGTAGTAGTAATATGATTAGTATTATTTCTTTATTATTTGTTGCTAATGTGTTTTTTCTTACATTTTAAGCTCGTAAGGGCCGAAGCAAATAAACGCATAAACTAGAGTGTTATACTTGATCAATGCAGGGGTGGATACCTACTTTTGGGCCAGGGCCTGATCTTAACCAACTCTGCACTTGTTGAAAATATTTAGTAGACCAATTTTTTGTTGTTCTTGACAGTATGTATACAAATGAAAATTGTCTGTCAGAACAAAATTCAAAATAATAATTATTTAAAAATAGTTTCCGGTATTAGATTCTAATTACATTTATCTCTTCCGCTTATCTTCACGACCCCAGGTTGAAAAACTCTGTTCTATACTAGTACTTCTTCTTGCAGACCTCATGTTCATGTGGGTTGAGGCGTCAAGCCAGCGACTCAAGGGTCCCGACTTCGAATCCGGGCTGAGATATGTTTGTCTGTGGATTCTAAAGCCTTTATAGCAGTGCTAGTGGATACTCAAGAGGGGCCGAAGTCCTTCGTTACTGAACGTGTCCAACAATACATTTGTTGTTTTCTTCCTATTATTATTAGTTTTGCTCAAAATACTGCTCATATTAATAATTCTAATCATACTACTACTACTACTACTACTACTACTACTACTACTACTACTACTACTACTACTACTACTAATAATAATAATAATAATAATAATAATAATAATAATAATAATAGTCATATTCATAACAATAACAATAATAATCATAGAAAGCCATTTTTGCGTTGTTGTTTCAGCGTGTCCCTTTTCTCCATCGGGTACACTACTCGTTTGGAACTAGGGATGGTACCGAGACCGAGACGGACTTTTATATACCGAGACGAGACCGAGACCGAGACGGCCTTTAATCTACCGAGACGAGACCGAGACGGACCTTTATAAATCGAGACGAGACCGAGACGAGACTTAGCTCAGTCTCGAAAGTCTCGGTCTCGTCTCGAATATTGATATAGACAACTATTAAGATTGACCTTTACTCAAAATTTCTTTCGTTGCTGTATTAGGTATGGGAACGGTTGACTAATGTTCAGTGGTGTATTTAGGGGATGGCTATCGGACTGAAGCCCCTCCCGAAATAGATTTGTGATCATTTTTTCGCATTGCACGTACAACACAAACATTTCTTACTCGTTCTCAAGCCTCTCCCGAAACAAAATCCACTGCTGATGTGCATAGTCATCTCTGTCTCTCTCTCCCTCTCTCAACATATATATATATATATATATATATATATATATATATATATATATATATACTAGCGGATCCAGGATATGATCGAGGGAGGGGCTAAAGCATAGTTTGATATTTTACCCAGTGTAAAGAAAGAAGTAGGATTGAAGCCCATTTTATACAGTGTATACCTGAGCGTCAAGGGGAGGTATAACCCCTTTAACACTCCCCTTGGATCCTCGCCTGTATATCATATCTAATATAAGTAAAAGGAAGAGTTTGTTTGTCTGTGTGTCTGCGTGTATGTCTTTCTGATTGCCTGTGTGCGGCCTGGGGACGAGACGAGAGTCCACGAGTTACGAAATTTGAGTGACAAGTATCATGTCCCAGGCCTCAGACCAAGAAGAAGCGTTTTTTTTTTTTTTAATTTTGAATCAGGAGGGGCGTTTACCGAGACATGCAAAAGTAGTAGAAAATGACCGATATTAATGTCGAATACATAGTTTTCGCAGTCGTTGAGATCAATGATGATACTTACATTAGCGATGACTTTCAAAGTCAGCTACCAGTGCATGCGGGCCGTGATTCACTTGCGGGGGAGGGGAGTACCGAGACTAAAAAAATAATACAAAATGACCGATATTAGTGTGAAATAGTTTTCGCGTTTTCTGAGATCAATGGTGAAACTCCGATTGCATTAACCTCCAAATTCACCCCATTCAGCTGCGGGCCGGAGTTCACAGGAGGGATACCGAGACATGTAAAAGTAATCCAAAATGGCTGATATTAGTGTCAAATGTATAGTTTTTGCGGTCGCTGAGATCAATGGTGTCACTTCCATTAGCGATGACTTCAAATTCAGCTACCATTGCATGCAGGCCGGGGTTCACCTGCTGGGGAGGGGGTACCCAGACATGCAAAAATAATACAAAATGACCGATATTAGTGTCAAATACATACAGTAGTTTTCGCGGTTGTTGAGATAGTGATACTCCCACAGGTCTTGACTTCCAAATACTGGTCCCAATGCGAAAAATAGGTATTTCATCTAGTTATATATAATAGTCATATATATTAAAAATGCTGAATTTTTTTATCATTCTGTGTGAAATATGGAAGGGGAAATTCTTCCAGATACTCTGCAATACCACTAGATAAACAAGCAATATTGCCAACGCAACATAAAGTTGTAATTTCTCAAATTGCACTACGTTTGATATTACACATTTCTGTTCAGTTAATTTAGTTTAGTGCATGAGTTTTCTCGGGGTTCTCCCGTTTCCTTCCACTTTCTTCATTCCACCATTTCATTCATCTCTCATCATCACAGTCTCCTTTTGCCTAATCGGCATAACCGTGGGACGTAAAACTCCAAAATTTCATTTCATTTTTTAATTGAGTTTAACGCCTCTTTCAGAAGCGAGGTTATATGAGACTGAACGTGCTGATTAACGTTGAATCTAAACCACATGAGCTCCTGCCGGGAATCTAACCCGGGTCTCTCATGCCATAGGCTAACTGCTTAGCCACGAAAGAGCTCTACATATTTCTAATTTAGATATTAAATTAAACCACGGAAGCACATATATTATTCAGTGTAACAAAGGACAATACATATAACTAAAATCAACAATTTGGAGATCTCTAATAACTCAAATGGCATGAACATTATAACATTAGTGTTCAGTAGTTTTAATTACAACAAGTCGCACTTACATTATTTTAAGCAGTGTTGCGAACTTAAATAAATTGCTAAATATTATTATAAATATAGTGCAAATAACGTAGCTAAAGTGCAAAATATTTTAAAATTACTCGTAATTTGTTTTATGGTGCAAGAATGTTTTCAAAACACGATGTTTTTCATAGTCTTTGGGCTATTTATAACTAGCAGCGTTCACCCCGCTTCGCTGCGGTCACCCCGGAACGCAATAAACTTTGTTACTTAGATAATTTTTACTTTTTCGCTTTCAAGTGATATGATAAAAACCATAGAAGATTGCACTAATGTTAACATTATATCGCCCGTCATTTATGTTAACCCGCCCCGCTTCGCTGCGGTCACCCCAACCCGCCCCGCTTCGCTGCGGTCATCCCGGAACGCAATAAACTTTGTTACTTAGATAATTTTTACTTTTTCGCTTTCAAGTGATTTATAGCGCCTGTCATGTATGTTAACCCGCCGAGTCACATGGTCATGCGGGTTGCATATAAATACGTTTATTTTTATACCTATGATGAACTAATAACAAAGGATTTGTACGTATGGACACCTGAATGGTCAATTATCTCAAGACACTGGTAATTGAAAATTAAAGTGATATGATAAAAACCATCTAGGGTCCAAATCCTAACAACCCCCCAAAAATGAAAGAAATTGGTTCACCCGTATTAGCGTGATGAGCGGATAAAGGATTTTTTCTACGTATGGACACCTGATTGGTCAATTATCTCAAGACACTGGTAATTGAAAATTAAAGTGATATGATAAAAACCATCTAGGGTCCAAATCCTAACAACCCCCCAAAAATGAAAGAAATCGGTTCAGCCGTATTAGCGTGATGAGCGGACAAAGGATTTTGTGCGTTCTCTTTTATATATATAGATGTTAATGTCAAAGTTTTCGTTCCAGCAATACACGTAAAAGCAAATTGTAACTGAAATTAAACGTAACTGACAACTTTTCAGTAGCACTAGTTGTTCTCCCTAAGCCTTAGGCCTGGTGTATGTTTTAGATTAAAACACTGTTTTATTAAAATTTTAATTACACCCTAACTGCATTTCATTTGTTATAGTTTGACCACCGACCACCTCAAACTCGATCCATATCATATAGCTATATGCAATCATTCAAAGACTTACAGTTAGTAATACACATTGTGTTGATTTTTGGTTTGTTTTGTTTTAGTTTAACGTCTCACGATTATGCTAGGGCGGCTAAAGGAGACGTGGAGTTACTGATCATAGTGGAATCCGAAAAACTTCGGTCGTTGAACATTACCGCCACCGGGAATAGAACTCGGAACCGTGCGAACCAAAATCAAGGGTACTAGCCATTACAGCAAATGGGGGTCCTTACATTGTGTTGATTTAAATAATTGAGTCAGTGTTGCCAGATCCGAAGATCAAAAAGTAGCATGTCTGTGCTCCAAAAGTAGAGGATATGAACTACTTGTAGCCCAAATATATAGAAATGAATTATTTGGCAACTAATGACTGGTACTAATGAAATAATGTTTAAAATAGATCGGAAAATGTTATGGACATATCGCAAGGCGAAATTATGATCGATAGACGAAAGCAATTTTAGATTGGATACTACGTGACAAAAACAGCCTAGGAAATGTCCACATACAAGAAATTGTGACAAAATCAGGAACCACTGGGGAGTAACCTGAAAAAGAATTATCCAAGATAGATAGTTGTAGAGAAAACTTGGGAAGACTTCATCCAGCAGTGGATTGATAATGCTTGATTATGATAATGGTGATGATTTTATATCGAGACCTCAGAGGTAAACTAAACCAAGTCATAATTTCGTAATTTTACAGGAGAAGCGAAAAACCGGTTCCTTAACTAAGATCTATAATACTGTTTTTCAAACTATACTAAGTAGTTACAAAGTAGTAAGTTGGCTTTAGGCTTGCATTATTACACCACTAGAAATAACATCATCATCATAGGTATTCTGCCTTTATTGGCAGGTCACTTGCCGCAGCTGAGAAGCTTCCATGCTCCACGGTCCTCCGCTAACCTTTTCGTCTTCGCGTATGATCTTTCTGTTTTAATATCATCCATTAATTGTAGTCTCCTTCGCCCCCTCCCTCTCTCTCCCGCCACCATACCCTCTAGGACATCCCTCATGATACAATCTCTTCTTAGGCAATGTCCTAACCAGTTTCTCTTCCTCTTCCTAATAATATCTAAATGTGTTCTTTTCTCACCTACCATTTCTAACACTCTCTCATTCGTTTTCCGCTCGACCCAACTAACTCTTTCCATTCTTCTCCACACCCACATTTCGAAGGCTTCCAGTCGATTTTCGTCACCCTTACGCAATGTCCACGTTTCCACCCCATACAGCACAACACTCCACACGAAGCATTTTATGAGTCTTTTTCTCAACTCTTTGTTCAAGAAAGAACATAGTGTATTAAAAAAATATTCTAACTCAATTTGACCAAAAAGTGACTTAACATAGTCTACCACTAGTGTTCAGATATATATATATACTGTATAAATTTAGTAGGTAAGCTAGGATAAAAGTGGATCCAAAATTTAACGAAAGTCTTGCAGCAACATGAAGTATTAAATAGTCAAGTATTTTGACTATTTAATACTTCATGTTGCTGCAAAACTACGAAAATGAATACAAAAGAAAACTAGAAAGCTAAGAATAACTTGTTTTGGCGAGAGAGAGAAAGTAGATACAGCTAGCTCGAATTACCTATATATAGTTATATAATATGTATGTTCATGTTTCGCAGTAATTTTCAATCAATATAAAATTTCAACGTAATGAACGCACAATTGGTTTTCTCGAATAAAGATCACATGCACCGCTAAGAGCTCAGGAATAAGCTTAATCTATGTTACGGAAGTGGATATACGTATGCGTATGTAATGCATTACAACTTTAGGAACTTGTATAAGAAACAGAATGTACTTAAATTTAGACGAGAACTATGCGAAACATCTGACTTTGAATCTAATTGTTTCGTGATGCAATCCGAGGCCACACATAGCAAAGATGAGTGCCGTAGCCCCCATCACAAAGTTCAGGAATTTCGTGTTATAAGGTGTCAATTTAACACGTAGATGTGAAACGGTAATAAAGCATTTGATCAATTTTAAACAAAATATATTGTAGTAATAATTTACCCTATTTGTTCAGATAATGAACGTTATATTATGCTTTTAAAATGACAGTCAAAACAGAATGTATTGTATAATAAATGAGAAATTGTAAAATTTCAATTTCGGTACGATTAAATACATTCATGCTGCTATGTGTTGCGTTATCCGTTAGAATGTATTGAACAATTCTTATTCTAAGGAAGGAAATAAACTACTGTATAGTACTGAAGTTAATTTAATAGAGTTTAATTTATAGGCAGTACTGAGGCCATATGAGAATGTCTTTTGCTGAAAGTGAAATATAGGTTGCTAATAGAATTTTATCCCAGATATGATATACCCACTGATGATTGAAACTGGAACCCACGCATGGAAGGCATCAGCGCTAGCAAATTAGCTCTGAAGAAGTACACCATACTATGATTCTAAGTCAAGAATAAGGCCAAAAATAAAAAGCAGAAACGACAGACTTTACAATAATAATACTTTTACAATTTTAATTTCACCTATTTATTTCGAGACTTTCGAGACGAGACCGAGATTTGGCCCTCGAGGCCGAGACCGAGATCGAGACAAGCATTTGTTGACCGAGACGAGACCGAGACCGAGACGGCGATTTTTGACTCGATACGAGACCGAGACCGAGACAGCTATTTTTAAACCGAGACGAGACCGAGACTGTACAAAGTCTCGTCTCGTCTCGTCTCGATACCATCCCTATTTGGAACTTACGATAGCGTATCATGTTCCACTGACATCGTTCGCATCAATAACGTATTACAGATCCCAATCACCACAAACTATCATCATGTTGAGTTCGCAATATTTTTTACGTGAGAAAATAGGTTCCAGTGTATCACATTCTGGCATGTATGACCAAAGTACATAACTTTCAGGGGCTATGGGGGTATTGCGAATCGTGGAAGTAAGCATATCTGTCAACATGTTCCTCCACTTGTGCAATTTTCAATGCGATACTCGTCAAGAAGTTGGATTACTTACCTTGTTAGTAGATGTCTCCCCTCATTTTCATCATTGGTAAGTGTGCAGAAAGTACATATATAGTCGTACGAAACTGCTGAACATCACGTTTCATGCCCCGCAACAATGCACTTGAGAACGTTTGTGTTCTGTATCTGGTAGCCATCCAATACTTGCAGCTTTTTCTTATTGTTTTTTCTCCTGTTCTGTCAAAATAGCGACATTCTTCAAAACAAGAACGCGATTTGCTCATTTTTAGATCCTTGGTTAAAATTAACCTAAACATTTCTTCCTGTATCTGAAGGATGGTTGACAGCTTCTGCATGCTTACATGACTATCAGCTCTCACTAGTGTACAAAATTTCTTCATATTTTTCTTATTACTTGATGTTCAAGATAAGTCTCGCTTTGAACCATCCTACGCATTTTTGCCACCATATTTAAAAAGGTTTAATCTTTGAAACATTTGAGTTCTTGATAATGGCGGATCACCAAATCTTCAACATTTCACTAAAAATTTATTGCATTTGTTACAAAACTTCATAGTAAAATGTTTGATTTCGATGCGTGAGATTCATATGACAACTTCACACTATATGTGTTTGTCACACGTTTACCCTACATCAAACCGGGTGAACCATCAAATCGGTTTAATCAGGCACTAATAGAAAGCTTACAATAGGTCCTGTCAGTGTTGTCTCACTACGGTAATATTTTTAAAGGAGTTGGCTGTTTTTGTAAGAGTTCGGTTACTTTATAGGTGCACCATATATATATATATATATATATATATATATATATATATATATATATATATATATATATATATATTGTAATGTTTTGGTAGAGTCAAATTATAGACTGAGTGTCTTTCCCCTTCACCAAGTTTTATTACAAAATATAATAAATACAAGTGTCTCTAATTCAATGTCTCTTCCTCAATGACAAAATGAAGGAACACTAAATGTTTTGTCGGGTGCCCCGTCCACTCATGGCAGTTTCCAGAACACTTTGGCAGGTTGTAGGTTTTACTTGGATTATAAGTTTAAGATGGATCCCTAGCCCAGTGCGACATACGGTAAGGAAGAGGTGCTCCTAGTCCACAGCGACATAGGAAGGTAAAGGTTAGGCAGTCAGTTGGTCGACTGATGCTGGGTCCCTCGGTGGTCCTCCTTTTATTTGTCCTACTCGGGTCCTTGCAAGGATTAATGATTTTCGAAACTAAAAAAAGAAAGAGGAAAAATGTTGATCTTGGATTTTGCGAGAAGGAGAACACAAATTGTAACGAAGTTGAATAATAGAATGAGATATAGTTTATAGTTGAAATAAAGTAGTGCGAATTTATGTCAGTGCTTTTTTCTTCTGTTGTTGGTTCCTCTTCATTTTCCTGGTAAGTATTAGGAATTTTGTTAAATTCTTCTTTTTGGAATTGTGCCTCTTTTTCCTTAATTTTGTCTTTCCTCTTTTAGGTCCTCGTAAAGTGGCTTTATGCGGTCGATCGCAATTTCTTGAATTCTGTCCTAGAATTTAGACGGTAAATCTACTCGATATAAATTTGAATTAATCTTCTCCAGGACGCGTGCCGGGCAGTCGTAGTGAACTGTTAAGTGTTCGGGTAAAGCTACTTTCCTTGTGGGATAATATACCTTAACAAGGTCCACTGGATTATAAGTTATCTGTCTATGGCGCTTATCGTAAAACTGCTTTTGTCTGTTATGCGCCTGTTCCAGGTTGTTTCGTACTTTCTTCCTGATGGCCGATAGTTTACCTCTGTCAATTTGTATATGTTGTCTTGATTCGAGCGTGCATTCTGGCGGGGTTCTGGATTCATAACCAAACAATAAGAAACTTGCTGAATATTTCGTCCCTCCTTGTACGTATACATTGATGCCAAAAATAACGTGCAGTAACCATCTTTCCCAATCCGTATGGTGTTCTTGTATTAAAAACTTTAGACAATTCTGTATGATTTTATTAGTTTGTTCTACTAACCCTATGGAAGCATGATTATATACGGGTGAGTATTTATAGACGAAATCGTAGTTCTGCGCCAAATTTTGTAAACGGGTTGCTCCATGTGCTGGGTGTCGGTCCCAATATAATGTTGTAAAAACTCCAAATTTGAGGATAATATCGTGTTCCAAAAATTTCTGTATGTTTTCCGCGTTTATGGTGTCTACTGTCTTTGCAATGACATATCGTGTGGCTAGTTCAGTGGCTACTAGTATGTACTTATTTCTTCCTTTTCTGCTTGGGAAGGGCCCTAGCTCGTCATATATCCATGTTGTTGATACCTATCCCACCGGGTGATGTAATAGTTCGCCTTGTTTCTTTTGTGGAAGTTTCTTTAGAAGTTGGCAATCAGCACACGTGCGTATCTTATGAGCAAGGTAGTTTTACAGATATGACATATGAAATATCTTGTAAGCGGTTTTGTATGATTTTGAAAATCCAAAATGTGGATTGGTCGTATGGCGGTGGAAAGCTGCGAACCACAAATTAACTAGGGACTTCGGTATGCATAAGAGATGTTGTAATCCATAATAGGGGTGGTTTTGGTTTTTTATAAAAGATGCCGTTTTTAAGACAAAAATCTTGCTGATTTGACTGTGGAGATCTTTTCCGGATCCCTTCCCTCTAAAACGGAAATTATGTCTGTAATTTTCATCCTTGCGCTGCTCTCTTGCGATATTCGGTAAAGTCTCGTTATTTCCTGCTTCTACGATTTTAAATTGAAGGCTATTTGATTCAAAACCATAGTAGTCATCCCCTTTTCTTCGTTATTTTCTCCTTTTTCACCTTCTTTCTTAATATCTTGGGTCTGTTCTAGCTTACTGATTATATCTGCTGGGTGTTTGGATCCAGGCAAATATTGTATATCAAAATCATAATCAGCTAAAAATACATTATATCTTGGGTACTTCCCGACTGTGTCCGGCTGGGTGTTCATCGTCGCGATACACTTTGCATCTACGTATAGGTTAAATTTTCTATTTAGTAGAAACTAGCGAAATTTCCGCAATGTGTGTATATGAGAGCGAATAACTCTTTTTGCCATATGCTAGCTTTCTCTTCACTCTTCGTTAGCCTGAGGGAACAATAAGCCACAACCTTCTCAGTGTTAATTTTTGGGTCATAACAGGCCAATATTCCAGCTACCTGTATAGAACTACTGTCGCTATAGACGCGGATTTCTAGCGAATCGTCAAAGTGAGCAAGTGATGGAGCGTTTAGTATGTCTTCTTTTATTTGTTCAAATAAAACATCGTGATTCACCGTCCCTTTAAATTTAGATTTGGATGTTACTAATTGCTAAAAAGGCTCAATTTTTAACGTAAACTCTTTAATGTGGGCCCTAAGATATGAACAAAGGCCGATAAAGCTTTTGAGAATCCGCTTTGTAGTCGGTCTCTTAAAATTTCGTATCTTTCTAGCAATTTTTGGAGATATTTTAATGGATTCCCCACTAACAAGGTGTCTTAATACGTTAAGTTCCTGATAGTCAATGTGTGTCTTTTTGGGTGATGCTCGAAATTCGTGTTTCCTAAGCTTCTGGAATAATAACTCCAAATCCTGCAAGTGCTGTGGAAAATTATACGAACTAGTAACAAGATCGTCGGCAAAATTTGTAATTCTATCTGGTAGTTTCCCAAAATTATTCTCGTGGCCACACTGAGACTTTGTTAACTTGTTCTGGCCCCCATAGTGCATCTCAAAAATTCGTATGATTTTCTATTACGATTAAGCTCGAAAGTCATATATCTTCGGGTCTTAGGATGCAACAAGATTTAGAAGTAATAATTCGAAAGATCGAGAGTTGTTATAAAAGTTTTCCCCTTTTTAGAGTTTAGAACGTCCTCTGTTGCTTGAAATGGCACCGACAAATACTTGGTATAACTGTTACATTTCTGCAGATTGAGAACTATTCGAAATTCCTTCGTATTAGGCTTCTTGAGCACAAGAAGTTGTGTACTTTAAACGTTCTTCCGTTGTCCCTTTTGTCTTAAATATATATGCTTTTTCAAAAAAAATCTGGTTCATCTAGGGTGTTAAAAGAGATTTCGTGCCCTTCCTCAAGAGCCACCACTGGCGTGTTCCTCTTTATAGTTACGCTTTTGCCATTTGGATTAGAAATTATAATTATCATTTGGTTGTTTCTATCTTTTGATAGAGGGCATTTAACATATATTTCTCGCGCAATCCAGGAAGCAGTGCTACATATAGATATTCTGTCAGCTATTTTTTCTTTCCTGCTTCTTGTACATATGTATGCGATCTTGGAGGCAAAGTTATTTGCTTAGCCAGGTATAAACAATTGTGGTCCGTCTGCGAGACTATCTGAGTCGTTAGCGCTAAAAATGTATTCTCTGTGTTTTGAACTGGTAATTGCGGTTTTTTCGGCCGTTTAAAAAATGAGATTGCATTTTTGTTTAAATCAATGGTGGAATGCGAACGTTGGAGAAAGTCAATTCCTATAGTTATTGGCATTATCTTGTCAATTACTCTAAAGTAATGACTGAATGTTGTCTGATCTATTTTAAATTTTATTAATGCTATTTGGTTCAAATGAATGGTTCTACCTGAAATTCCTTTTATTACTGTCTGAAATGGAATTAGACTTGTCCCAGGGGGAACGATTTGGGCTGGCCATAGGGAAGCCGTAGAACCTTTGTCAATTATCGCATTCTGAAGGCCTAATTTAGTTTTAATTGTTATATGGGACTATTATTTTCGACCTCTAATGCAATATTTTCCCGTCTTTCTGTCAATAGTACTGATTGTTCGTATATTACAGGAATTTTATAGTTTTTGCCAGTTTCTCTTAGGCTTCCTCGTTTCGTAAATGGTGCCCGTCGGCCCCCTTGTTTTCTGAGGCTTGTAGCAAATAGATGCACCATGCTCCCGCTTCCTGCATATTGCGCACACCAAAATTTGATTTTCCGTGGGAGGAGCTTGTTGATTGATCTTCCCGTTACTTTTGTTATTTCTCCTTCTGTTTCCCTAGTTCCTATTCCTTGGATAGCTTTTGTAATTCGCTGTTCTCATACTTCGATAAGAGTGGCATATTAAAGCATAAATTCGATGCACCCTCTGTCATATTCGTGTTATTCTCTCCTGATCCGTACATCCGTTTACCTGACCTAGTTTCCCGCATAAATCGCAATGAGTAAAGTTAAGAAGAGAGGGATTATATCAAATTTAGTTGAATTATGATACTAACCTCGTCAGTGTTTCCATAAAAGTTAAGAAAACGAGCGCCCAGTACAAAACTGCGGTGCCTACACCATGTAATGTTTTTTTAGAGTCAAATTATAGACTGAGTGTCTTTCCCCTTCACCAAGTTTTATTACAAAATATAATAAATACAAGTGTCTCTAATTCAATGTCTCTTCCTCAATGACGAAATGAAGGAACACTAAATGTTTTGCCGGATGCCCCGTCCACTCATGGCAGTTTCCAGAACACTTTGGCAGGTTGTAGGTTGGACTTGGATTATAAGTTTAAGATGGATCCCTAGCCCAGTGCGACATAGGGTAAGGAAGAGGTGCTCCTAGTCCACAGCGACATAGGAAGGTAAAGGTTAGGCGATCAGTTGGTCGACTGATGCTGGGTCCCTCGGTGGTCCTCCTTTTATTTGTCCTCCTCGGGTCCTTCCGTGAGGTCTGTCTGCTTTCGGTGTTCCTCGGTGTGTTCCGTGTCGGCCTGTTGTCTGCTAGGTTGTTTGTAATCATTAGCACGTGTTGAGATGACACGTGCGTCTGTTGTGATGTGGGGAGCCTTGCAATATATATACAGGATGAACACAAAGTCGCATTCCCCAGTAACTGAAGAAATATTTATTTTGTTTTGGTGAAAGTGATTTTGAGCCCACCCTGTATACCAAGAGAGAGAGAGAGAGAAAGGTAATTATAGGGCTAGTACCCTTGATTTCGTTCCGACCTTGTGTTGAGTATTGAAACATCCAGAATGAAATGAAACTTTCACCAAGTTTTAGCTATAAATTTACGAGTGCTCTATATGATGTCCTGTAATCACATCGCCCTGTCAATCATTGTACACTTCTCCAAAATATAATTGCATTCCCGATTGTTTCTAAGTCCCTTAAAATTGTAGGTTTGGCAACATCGCAGCTGACTTAATGGTGGGGGAAGTGAAAAGAAAAAATGACGAGACTTAACAACACAGCTCACAGTTTTCTGTTTGAAATACTCAGTTGTCTTTTTATAACTTAATATAATGATACATTTAGAACATCATAGTACTTGGTAAATGCAGAGAACTTGGTTGTAAGTAAAGCACACACGCTTTTCGATCACAATATTTGTAAAAAAAAAAAGGGAGGGGTAGTTGTTAAGAAATTCATTCTCTATTCATGAAATAGGAATGAAACTTCATAGTTGTTTCGATAGTAAGTTCGGTCTGTACAGTCGCGGTATGCACATCGCTCGTCTGGTGTTTGCTTGTAAGCTGTGTGTAGTTGCGAACGCTTCGTTTTTATTCCTCGTGTTTTGCACCTTTGTGTGTGGAATTGGACTGTGAACGTCTTTATTACGACCCAGTGCTATTCTTTTGGTCTTTTGATAACGGTTTTGCGACATGGTTAGTTTACGAGTGAATACTATACGAATTAATTTTCGTCCTGTCAGTAATCGTCCCACGTCTATTAAACTCCATGAATTGACTGCTTCAACCGTTAAATTATCCCCGGACCAGGTTACGTTGACTGCCGTGAAGCCCGCATATGGGTTTCACATAGTTCTTCACAGGGGCCATGAAACTCACATGCGCTCTTCACATTTCTTCTGCTTCAAGCCGTGATTTTCACGTGTGGGCTTTAGTCTTGCCTTTGTTAAAGGGGCCATGAGGTCCGTATGTGGGCCTCGCATCCCCTGAGCTACAGCTTCATTTCTGATTCCAAAAAGTACACCTAAATCAAAAGTGATGTTAAAAGATTGCATTTCAAGTTAAAACATTTGATGGCTCCAGGGGTCGGAATTGAATTTCGGCCTTGGCAGTCAACGTGTCAGGAAAATATTGTATATTAAACTCTTAAACCAGATTACTTATGAGCAAATACTACGTGATTTACAGGGTAAAGTGGTGTACAAAGATGATGATAGTGAATTTGTTTTGGACCTTGATTCTGCTAGTGATATGTCGCAATTAGTAAACTACATGTATGTCCTAGTGAACTTGATAATGCTAAAATCATCAGTGTGCTTTCTAAGCACGGCGAGTTGCAACATATTGAAGACAAATACTATGATGCAGGTCACATTTGTAAAACTCGTACTGGCAGGAAGTTGATACGCATGAACATTAAGCATTCCATACCTTCCTATGTGACGATCGCAGGGTTACGCTTGTGGGTCACTTGCAATGGTCAAAGCAAGACATGCAGTTTCTGTGATAGTCCTTTACATTTTTTCCAAGATTGTGATAAGCGTCGCTCTAGTACTCTTCCCCTATCCTCTCGTACCGTACTCCGATCTTCCCTTTTGTCCCGCCCTGCTCCTGTTAATCTTCCTTCCGCAACGCCTACACCAGAATTACTTAATTTTAACACCTTCCCAATTTTGATCTTGCCTCGTGACATTCCTGCTGCCCAATCGCTCGACCCTCCCGTGCACCTTCCTTGTGATTCCATGATGCATACAGCTCCGTCGACTTCTGATACTATTGATTCTGCCAACGGCACAGTGAATATTGAAGAGGCCTCTCCCATTAGTGACGACCATATTGTTGATCCTCCAAAGGAACCTGATAAGAGTTTATGTTCTCTTTCTGACCAACGTGTGCTCAACAGAGATGAAGTTCCCTCTGTGCAACGCCAATCTGATGTGACAACTATCACCTCTATGACCCCTTCTGGTGTCCCACCTAGTGTCACCGCGTCACCTACTAGTGCTAGTGCTTTGCCTAGTGATGTGGTTGTTTCTACTGCTAGTAACCTTAGTGCAAGTGAAAATGTGTTTTTGTCCCAAACCCGGCACAAGAACAAGTAAACTGAAAGTGGTGACAGTGATTTTTCTTTGAAATTAATAAAGTCTCAAGATAGTTATATTGTAGAGTCCACTCGTACCCGTTTAAAGTCTCGTCCTAGGAAAGGGACTGACAGTGCCTCGGATCCTTCTTAACATCCCTTCTCTCTTTAATGTCCTCTTCTTTCTCTTTTCTACAATTATTTTTCTTTGGTGGATCCAAATGTATAGTTTTCGTATCACCACTCTAAACTTAAACCGTTTAAGTTCCTTGGTTAAGCAACATGCTTTGAGTGATTTCATACGTAAAGCAGAGATAGATAGACTCTTCACACAGGAATTGGCTTTGCCTGAATCTTCCAACCTCTTTAATCACTCCTGGTGCTCTAATTTTAATCCCCAAGGCTTAGGAACTGCAATTATCTATAGAAGTGATATAGACTTTATTGAACATCCTACTCCTCTAACTGATAGACTTACTGTGGGCCAACTACGGACTATACGGTTATGTAGCACTTATGCTCCTGCTGGGAATTCTCAAACTAGGGCACAGAACAATTTCTTCGAAACTGATCTCATGCAGGTGTTATACAATGGGTCCAATCCCTCTATCCTCGCTGAAGACTTCAATGCAGTACTTTCAGAGATAGATGCCCAGCCTCATTATCCCTTCTCACCTTCCCTCCACAAAGTGATAGAAACATATGACCTCGTCGATGTGTGGCATTCCTATTTTCCCAGCGTTCCGGGTCATACTTTTTGGACGTCGCATTCATCCTCGAGGCTCGATCAAATTTTCGTCAGCAGCATCTTATTGCCTTACGTCAAGGACATCAAAATCGAACCTGTGATTTTTAGTGATCATTATTGTGTGGTTATGACTATCAATTTACCCGTAACTGAATTCCTTAAAAGTAATTCATTGTGGTATTTTAATACGTCGATACTTGCTGAAGCGGACTACCAATCTGTCATTCGTGCTGAGTGGGCATCCTTAATGGAGGAGAAACGCAGCTATAAAGGTACTCTTATGTACTTTTGGGAGAAACGTGTAAAACCTGTGTTTCGCTTTGTTAGTAAACAATACAGTATTCATCGTCATCAGGCCTTCTGTGTACAGAATGCATATAATTCTAAGCTTTTACGGGACTATGTGAAGGCGCAGGCTCAAGGAGAACCTGTTCGGCCTCAAATCCATCAAATCAAGATTTTCTTCTCTCTAAGCATCGCCGACGTATGTACGGCCATATTCTTCGTAGCAAGATTCCTTCGACCGACTCCACAGAATCTGTTAGTACTGTCCACGTACAGCGAGAACGCAGTAGAGGTAAACAACTGATTTCGCATCTTAAAGACCTCGATGGACATTTATATGAGGGACCTCATGTGACTGCATATCTTATAGAACATTTTAAACATCTCTATGCCAAGCCTTCTTTGTTTGTCAGTGATGATACTATTTTTGATCACATACCAGATACTTTAACCAATAGTGACAGGGAGCCTCTTAGTCAGCCCTTCACGGTAGTCGAGATCATGACATCCATTAAACTTGGTAAGAGAGGCAAATCCACTGGTGTCGACTCCTTGCCTGTGGAATTCTATGTCACTTTTATTGACATCCTTGCTCCCTTTCTCACTGATCTTTTTAACGAGTATCGTGATAGTTGTATTTTAGGAACCTCCTTACGAACGGGTATCACTGTGTTGATTCTCAAACATGCAAACGCTCATGACGTTGATGCCCTTCGACCTCCCAGCTTACTGTGTACGGATCTCAAAATTTTGACCCGTTGCCTCACTCTGCGAATGAAAACATTCATTGAAGACCTCTTAAGCCCCTGCCAATAAGGCCACGGACAGACTCGCCGTATGTATGAAGCTTTATCCAATCTTCGAGATTTTATAGCATATTATGAGTGTAAAGCTGATCATACAGTGGCTATTCTTTCAACGGACTACCCTAAGGCTTTTGATAGAATTCAGCATCACTATTTGTTTAATGTGCTAACTCGCTTTGGCTTTGGTGATGAAGGTTGTCTGTTCTCAGACAACCACTAAGCTGAAGATTAATGGTGGATTAAGTGTAGCGATTCCTTTTAATAATGGAATCCTTCAGGGCGATAGCATGTCCAGTACTTTATTTAGTTTATCTCTGGCTTCTTTGTTATTTTCTGTTCAATCTCTTTTACCAGAGGTCCCTGTATATAATACTAAAATTGTTGCACAAAGCTTGTTGACGACACTCATTACTTCGTTAACAGCCCTGTAGAAATTTAACATATTCTGCATTTACTAACTAAGTATCAAACAATATCTGGTGCAAAATTAAATGACAGTAAAACGAAAATTGTGTGTTTACATGACAATTGTACACAAAAGTATGGGGTTTATTTTGCGGTTGTCGACTCTCTTAAAATACTAGGAATTGAATGGCTTCCTCATACCACACTTACCATTACTACTAACTTCGCCCACGTTGCTGCAAAAATTAGAAATATTCTTTATTTTCATAAACATCGTCATTTTTGTTTATTAGGCAGAATGTTGTTTCTTAAACAGACTGGGTATAGCGTACTCTGGCACCTCGCCCAGATTTATCCCCTCCCCCACAATATTGTTCGCTCCTTACATAGTTCTGCGTTGTTTTTTCTTTGGCACGGCAAATTATTACGTGTTTCTTCTACTCAGTTACGTTTGCTTCCCAAGGACAGGGGCATTGGCTTTCTAGATGTAAACATTCAAGCCAAAGCTCTCTTGTTACATCGCAGCTGTCAGGTCGCGTGTTCTACTCACAGCACTGTCTCTGCAGCGGTGTTTGCAGCGTGTTTTGCCTGTATTGACCTTGAGGGACCTATCAATGCCTTCCCGTGGAGTTCGAAATATCCTCACCTGAAAGACGTCATAATAAACATTCCTTATGCACTTTTGGCAAAATGTGATATAGAATGCATGTCTGTTAAGGACTTGTATTGGTACTATTTAAACATTCATCCCGCAGTTACACCACATATAATGGTCAAGCAACCCTCTCACAACTGGCCTCGTATCTGGTGTAATGCTCATATTAAATTTCTGAAATATACCCACAAATCTCTTTGGTATATTATTGTTAATAACACATATGAAACAAAAGAACGTTTGTATCACTTAAACATTGGTGCTGATAAATTGTGTAATATTTGCCAACAACCTGACTCTCTTAGTCAGATTCGAAACTTGTTCCACAGTCACTAGTATTTGGCATCAGTTGAGTGTACTTTTAAGCAAAATATGTGGTTTTTATCCTTCCTCTTTTCGTGCCACTGCTTTAATACTCTACCCAGATTTTAATTACTACTCCACTACAAAGAATAATACTGTTATTTGGTTTGTGGCACACTATTGTCTATTTGTTAACCACCCCCGGACCTTATCACCCCGATCTTTACCTTGCTTTTCTCAAATCCGCTGTTACCAGCATTTCTATTGTTCGTAAGCGGAAATATTTTGCTAATTTTTTAAGTGTCTTACCTTAATCGTCTGCTCTTTTGTATATACTATCGGTGTCACGTCAGAAGGGCTCGGACAAAAAGGCCCGAGTCAAAACGGCCCCGCGTCAAAAGGGCCCCGGTCATAAGGGCCCGAGTCAAAACGGCCCACGTCAAAAGGGCCCCGCGACAAAAAGGCCCGAGTCAAAAAGGCCTCGGTCATAAGGGCCCCGCGACAAAAGGCCCGAGTCAAAAGGGCACCGCGTCAAAATGGCACCGCGTCCAAAGGGCCCTGCGTCAAAAGGTGCCGGGTTAAAAGGGCCCCGGGAAAAGGGCGCGAGTCAAAAAGGCCCTGCACCCAAAGGGCCCGCGTCAAAAGAACCCCGCGATAAAAGGGCCCGCGTCAAAAGAACCCCGCGATAAAAGGGCCCCACGTCAAAAAAGCCTGAGATATAGCCTGAAAGCATGAGAAATATAAAAATGCTTATTAGATTAAAAGTATTCAGTGGACACCCCCTGATTTCTGTTGAAAGAACGTACATGTGGATCTATATATAGTGTTAGTCAAATTTATTACGACAGCCCAGTTACGATTCATGTGAACAGAGAAAAGTGTTGCAGGTAAGTATTCATCAGTGCCGTGTCGTAGTGCGGGTGAGCGGGGCAACGGCCCTGGCTGCCAATGTAATATTTTAGATCAACAGCAGATAGTGTTACTCAGGAAAATCTATGTACACCCAACCACAAAAACATCTTCCCCCTAAGGGTTCTAATTCCATAACTTGGGGTCCAGGTAATTTGCAGTTGTGAGAACGCCTAGACGGATGCAACCCAATTTACAATGTAACTTTTCTCGGCACTCACAGCAGTTGGTAGCACTAAGTCCAGTCTTTATGCAAGTAAAATTGTGAGTAGATGACGCACGAAACATTTCCCCATTCTGAGATGAACCTCTCTGGTTCAGAGCGTGTTGTCCAATGAACATCATATGTTGATCTCAATATTGTTGTGTATGTAATGTATTATTTCACTATATACTGTATATTCAAAGAAATAAAAACACTGTTCACACATGAATCAGAAAATGTTTGAAAGCAGACGAAAATATCAAATCTAGAACAACTGCTGGAAATAAGTTAGTAAATGATTGCGTTCATTGAAAGACCTTCTCCGATTCTCCTCATTCCAACATCTTTCTCTTTCTGGAGAAGAGAAAATCTTGCTTGTCACACTGAGCATGTATTGAAATTGAAATTGAAACATTTGAAAAAGTTAGAACCTGACCAGGATTTGAACGCGGGTCCGCCCAATATAAGTTCAATGCGCTAAACACTTACCTACCTCTTCACTTCATCTTCCGCCTAAACTATTAGCTAGTTGAAAGCATTGCATGTAAGACTATACACAAAATACTCGTAGTAATGCTCGAATAAGGAGACGTTCCTTATGAGTGTCATAACGACTTACTCGAGGTTTCCTTCTTTAAGTCAAAAACAAGTGATATAGACCTTCGTCAATGAGGAAAATATCGCGAAGATTTCTTCAAGATGAGGCTACCTCATCGTTTTTTACTGGTCCCGATTTACATTACTGCAATCCTTCCTCACTGTAACTTCTAATTCCTAAGAAGAAAAGCCGGCAGACACTATTTTCGCATTCTTTGAATTTTATCAACACGTGTAGAAATAGTGTGTGCTATGTTTATAACATAGCACTAGTTTATTTTCTTATCTTTGTATCAAGTGTGAAAGGAGAGAACTGCCATTTCAGTGACCGGGTTCGAATCCCAGCGTGACATTTATATTTTTCTTTATTCGAAGGTATTGTTTACGTAATTGATATTGTAATTCTGTTATTATTATTATTATTATTATTCGTATAATTGTATGAATTTCGATGGCAACTGTCGCCGAATACTAGAGTGAATATGGGAGAACTATGAAATGAAGTAAAGAGATGCGTGTAATTTTATCATAAAATTATATGACCAACGAATTTTATCTTATCGCAAACGGTTACCGTCGAATGTACACGGTTAAATGAGCATTATGTTGGTCAAATTAATAGAAGTTGCTGGACAAGTATTGGCCACCGGCAGAAAAAATAAAGAGTAACTGCAAGTCGAGTACGTACTATTGTACAGGGGCATGTTCAAAGACCTTTAGAGAACTATCTTCGTGGCTTGGCTCACAATTTTAATTTCCACGTAAGCAGTTTGAGACAAATGTCAAACGTATTTGGCATTTGGAAAGTTAAGCAAAATTGATAATAATCTTATGTCTAATATAAGTTGGAAGAATTTGAAAACAGATGAAATTAGCCAGAATTTCTCAATGTAAGTTCACATACTTTATATATCTGCGACTTGGGACTAAAAAGGCTAATGTCAACACGAAGTAGTTTGGAGTATATATGCTATTCATATTAACAATTGCTTTTCTTGCAAAAGAAAATATCCATTTATAGGCGTTAAAATTTGAGGAACACGTCATTTTTTTGCAAAAAAGTGACATTGGCCCTTTTAGACCCAAATCACACACATACATACACACACACACACACACACACACATATATATATATATATATATATATATATATATATATATATATATATATATATATATATATATATATATAGATATAGATATATATAGATATATATAGATAATTTTTCTTTGTAAGGATTCATGTTAAGTAAGTAATTTTCAAATATAATAAATGTAATATCTTTATCTCAAAATTACTTTTTGTTAGTAATGTTTGCCTTTTGTTTTTCACTCTTTTCATCTTATTGTAAGGCTTTATGCAAGATTGGTACTTCTAAAATATAATGTTCATAATGTAATGTTAATCAAAGTCAAGTTGTTCAAAAAATATACTCTAATGTAAAATAATTATATACGTATAAAATCTGATCTGATACAACAGAAAACATAAACAAATGCTATTTGTTTGTAATGTTTGTCATTTGTCTTTCAGCCGTTTTAAAAACCTTATTATAAGGCTAGCACTGTTAACATATAATAAGAATAATGTAATGTTCACGGAAGTCAAGTTGTTAATATTTTATATATATAATTTGATGATATTTAATGGAGAAAATATATATAATAGTTTTTAGTATGGACTTTTTGTTTATAATATATTTCTTGTTTCATTATTTTTTATTTAATTCCATGTCAATAAGGTCCAGATAAAGAACGTCGTGTACAGAAGGGGTCGCCCTCAATGCAATATCGTATATCATAGGGATGACCGGATCCGGATCTGGCCGGATCCGAAGATTCGGATCTGATTGGATCCGGATTTGGGTCCGGATCTCGGATTTCGGATCTGGATTCGGATCTCGGATTTCGGATCTGGATCTGAATCTTAGATTTCGGAGCTGGATCCGGATCTCGGATCTGGGTGCGGATCTCGGATTTCGGATCTGGATTAGCTTGACTATCCCTGATTAGCCGAGAAAACCCGACAGCCATAGTCGAGTGGTCTGCGGCATTAGGCTGTGGATCGTTTACTGTAAATGTCTTGGATTTAAATCCCGCTTCGGGCGTAGGTGTTTTTAACTGTCCTCATTTACTTCCATGTCTGTGTGGTGTCGTAATGGTTACAGTGTAATCCGTGCAAAGCGTTCAACAGGTTAAATAATCTGATAAAAAGCTGTTACCTTTTTATATATAAAAAACAGTGGTTAGCGCGTGACTTCGGTGCCCGTGGTCATGGGTTCAATTTCAGGAGAGGCACTCAACAATTTCGATGTTGAACCAGCATCGTGAGGACAATTGGGGAGTTGTCTTAAGTAAGAGGTAGCGGACTCCAGTCTAGAAAGCCGGCATTAGGGACTTCGGGTGTCGATGCGTTGGCTACACATCCCCACTTTGAACGTAAGCCCACTGGTAGGAACCAAAGGACTGTCTTGCCAAGAATTCAATTTGTTTTAATTATCATAAATGCCTTTTTATTATTAAATTTTATCCAATATTTTCTTTTCAACCAGTTTGCGAAACTCAGAGCTAGCTACTTGTTTTCTTTCTAATTCATGTTCATAGCACAACTAATCACTAAGGAAAAACAATCTTTTCAATAAAATTCGCCTCGCGTCTTTCGTTGCTCTAAGTTTAGTTATTTTTAGCTTTTTTAAAAGGTAAATGGCGTTTTTTCACTTTCCCCTCGCTTTCCCTATTTTTTCTAGTTTTACCTATGTTTCCCTGCACGGACATTGCGCCTATATGCACGTGCTTTGTGTGTTCGTTTACAAAAGCGGGCCATTTTCCTGCCACCAGAGAAAGTAAGAGTGGCCTGTATCAGAGAAATATTAATTAACGTATGTAAGTGAATATGTCTGTGATGAAGTCATAATTTCCAAGTTTTTGCATCATACATAGTTTCCTCATCCTCATTAATCTCTTCACCCCCACTTCCTGAATTCCACTTCTGGTATTCTTTCTTGAGCAAGGCCTATTTAATGTGAGACTGATGTCTCATGTAGGCTTATTAACTATAACATCAGCAATAAAGAAAGTAGGGTTTAATTTTTTACTAATTTTAGAACATTACGTTAATTAAATAATAATAATAATAATAATAATCTATATATATAAAAGAGAACGTACAAAATCCTTTGTCCGCTCATCACGCTAATACGGCTGAACCAATTTCTTTCATTTTTGGGGGGTTATTAGGATTTGGACCCTAGATGGTTTTTATCATATCACTTTAATTTTTAATTACCAGTGTCTTGAGATAATTGACCATTCAAGTGTCCATAACGTACAAATCCTTTGTTATTAGTTCATCATAGGTAAAAATAAACGTATTTATATGCAACCCGCATGACCGTGTCACTCGGCGGGTTAACATAAATGACAGGCGATATACAGCGGAAAATAGCTTGAATCTTCTGTTTAAAATTTTTTAATTGATTTGCTTATTTTTACAGACACTTTTACAATATGCCAGCACCGGGATGACCGCAGCGAAGCGGGGCGGGTTAACATAAATGACAGGCGATATAATGTTAAGATTTACTGCAATCTTCTATGGTTTTTATCATATCACTTGAAAGCGAAAAAGTAAAAATTATCTAAGTAACAAAGTTTATTGCGTTCCGGGGTGACCGCAGCGAAGCGGGGTGAACGCTGCTAGTAATAATAATAATAATAATACGGAGCAAGCTCAGGCTACTTGTTAGGAATCCTGCTTCGCAATTGGATAATACCGGGTTCGAATTCGGAGACCAGCCATCCTGACTGAGGATTTTCCAGGGTTGTTCCTCAGTTATATTGCACAAATGCTAGGTTAGTACCTTGATCTAAGGCTCTGGAGATCATCCTTCTACTCCTTTTCCAATGTTTTCATCTGTTGATTACTGCAGTGTAAAGTGGCCTCTGAGGATGTATCTGGTAGCTTATAGTAAATAAAGAATAACGACATAATATATCTTCACGAAACGTGTGGGTTAATTTAACTACAGCCTTACAGTCCCAATAGATAGCTAAAGTTTTAATGTTAATTTCCTGACTTTTAAATACTATTTTCATATTGTTTCAGCTTTCAATTTTCTCATGTATGTTCCACCGAGAATTGAACCTGAGATCACATGAACAAATGCGAATATGTTAAATATTTTTGAACACTTTAATATACAAAACACAAAACGCTTCAATGATATGATGCATGGATATGTTTTGGTTACGTCCTGCAATGTATGATTAAAGAAACCTGGAGGGTGAAGAAAAGAGAGAACAGAAATCTCTTTTATATTTACTCCTTCAACAAACACCTGACCTCAGAAGGGCAAGCAATAAGTTAGATAATAAAGTCATACAACGAACACTTTTATTAATACTAATAATACTACACAACCATATCGCTTTCCTGAAATTCTCGTGTGTATGTTTAAAGATCTACTTTGTTCCACGCCAACCAGTCTATATTTTTTGTTGTACTTTCGAAGTGAAAGATATTCATTATTACATTTGTTGATGGTTGGACTCTACTGAGTCAGAAACTACTATTAATAAAGAGTTGGTTTTGTCCAGTATTCCTGCGATTAGAAGGGTCTCATTTAAAAGATATTTCATCCTAAAGGGCATAATGTGGGACGTTAAACTGAAAGTCTGAAAGTTACCAGAGAATATCATCGTGTCATTTACGACAATATTGCTGTCATCGATATTTCATATCATTACTTCGCAAAATTCAATGCGGTGATCAAAGTAGACTTCCGTTGTTTCATGCACTAAACGCATTCTCCTAGGGTTTAAACTTATATCGCCTTATGCAGAGTCGTTTTGACGTATGATTAGCGTCATACTAAAGGTTTGACTACTGCAGGAAACATATGTTAATCGAACTCTTTAGTATGGTACTAATCATACTTCAGAATGACTTTACATAAAGCCCATAGCGTACAAAAATTCATTGCGCTGAACTCTGGGAAACACCTAGCTTGTTAGCAACTCTGGCTATCAATGAATGCGGAATTTCCACAAAAGATTGTAAATCCAAAGAAACTGCCAAATTGCTACATTATTTCGGCCTTTCTGATCGCATACGGTGCCTTTCTGCAAAACATTGAATGGTCTCTTAGGCAGTTGACTTCGAAATTGGGTTACGTTCGGAAAATGTAGCATGAAATAACTGTTGTACCTCTGTATATGATCTCTTCCTATCCTATAACCGGTGTTACGTCAGAAGGGCCCGATCAAAAGGGCAAGGACAGAAAGGCCGTAGTCAAAATGGCCCCAGTCATAAAGGCCTGAGTCAAAAGGACCCTGGTCAGAAGGGCCCTGGTCAAAAGGGCCCCGTGACAAAAAGGCCCCATGTCAAGAAATCTGAGATATAGCCTGCAAAACTTCAGAAGTATAAAAATACTTACTAGATGAAAAATATTACGTGGACATATCTGTTTATTTGTGTTGAAAGAACATACATGTGGAAAAAATATAGGGTTAGTAAAAATGTTACGACAGACTAGTAATAACCATAAGCGTGGACGGAGGAAAAGTAAATTGCAGATGGGTATTGATGCGAAAACTACATTGAATGGGGTATGGACTTCATGGCAAATACTTTAGATTCTGCGATATTTGATATCACACGATATCTTTTGAATGGAAAGAGGTGGGTTTGACACATCAATTTAGGCTAGAATGTTCCCACAAATGAGAATAAGAACTCATTTTTTAAAAATCTATCTTCATTCGTTCTGGACAGGAAGAAACACGTAGACGTAGAAAAGTAAAAGGTTGCAGGTGTGTTGATGCGAAAACTGCACTGAGTGAGGACGTGGACATAAGGACAGCCATCTTGGATTCCGCCATATTGGATATCACATAATATTTTTAAATGGAAAAGAGTATGTTTAGCTCATCAATTTAGGATTGAATTTTCCCACAAACGAGAAAATGATTCATTCTTTACCAATCCTCACTCTTTTACGAGCAATGTATGCTATGTTTGACATTAGTGTGTAGTAAACAAAAGTATCAGGACAATAAAATAATAATGTGGCGGTGGAATAGCAAATGTTGCAAGTGTATGTTGTTGCAAAAACTGCATTCAATGGGGATGTGGACATTGTTGATCACATAAATATTCAGATATTATTAAACAAACTACTATAAAATGTTCTCTAAAATTATTTTATCCTCCAAGTTAATACAGTTAGTATTTAATAGCAAACACACAACGATTTATAACTTTCTTTAAGCATTTCGGCATCGTTGTTACAATTTTCCTGGTGTAGTGTGGGAAAATATTGTTTCAATCTGTACGTAATGCTTTTCTCAAACCTTCTTTCACCGTAACTCGTATATATTGACCTTACGCTGCAATTCGTTCCAAAGATTCTCAATGGGATTAAAACTGGTACTGTGGGGTGGGCTTTTGCGCACTTTTGGGCAGTTTTAAAGCAGTCCTTTTTTTTACAACATATACTTTGTTTGGGATCAATATCTTGATAAAATTAGAAGTCCTTCTAAGAACGTTAAGATATATTTCTTTTATCAGAATCCCATCAATACACACTAACTCTCCAACGTCTTTTGAACATATATAACCCAAACCATTACACTTCCTTCTCTGTATTTTACAGTAGGCTGGAAGTTCTTAACATATATTTCTGTATTTACTTGTCGAAAAACTATTATTCTGCCATCATATTCATGCAGGTTTAACTTAAATTCGTCTGGTGCCTGGGGTCGTTAAACTGTGGTGCCTGGGGATAAAACACATTCTCACCAGTTTTTGGGTTTATTTTCAAAAGCTCTGGAAAATTTAAGTATCTTATATTTCTTAATTTGGGTAATACATGGTTTCTCTCTAGCAATTCTACCATTATATCCTTCCCGTATTAACTCTACATGGTACAATACACTGACCAGAAGAAGCATCGTTATCACCCACTACTATTTGAACGAAGTTGTTGAGCTCTACCAAATATTCGAAACTGCACATTAAAAGCATTCTATTGCTTTATAGTCGTAAAGTAACAATTAATCACAAATATACTTACTATTAAAATATGTTATACATATGTGGTAACTTCTCAATATTTTACAAACGCAAGCAAACGAACAGAAACGTTAAGAATACAATGAAATACTATTTATTAGTTGCCTGTCTAAATACTTTCTTCTACTAGAAACAAATGTCAAACTTAGCACACACTATCGCGTAAATGAATAGAGATCGGTCAAAAGTCGACTCAGTTAGGGATGCGCACAAGACGAATCGAGACAGAATTTTCCTGAGAAAATTCAAGTCGAGACACAGCTCTTCCAATAGAAAAATGCACATTTTTCGAGTCGAGACATCACATTTACAGTACATTTTTTTTAGACGAGACAGCCTCAAATCTTGTCTCGTGCGCATCCCTAATTCAGATTATCGTTTGTAGCGAGATTCTAGCCTAAATTTATGTGACACAAGTACTCCCGTCTATTTGAAAATATTTTATGGTATATAATATGTGGAATTCAAGCTGGGTGCCATGATCATTTAACGCAGTTTTAATACCAATACCAACCTATAGCATTTACTTTTCCTTTGTCCATTTGTCTCTTTGTTACTGCCATGTCATGATACTTTTTTCTATTAGATACATATGTCAAACACCCTGTCTCATAAACAAATTTTAATGTGTCAAAAATGAGTTCACATTCTCATTTGCGGAAATATAAAGCCTAAACTGAAGTGTAAAATCATAGCTTTTTCCATTAAAAAAATGTGCGATCCACAATATAGTGTAATTCAAAATGGCTTCCACGGTGACCACACTCCAAGCCAATGCAGTTTCTGCAATAATATCAATTGCAACATTTGATTTTCCTCCGTCCACGCGTGTCGTTATTACTGTTCTGTCCAAATACTTTTGACTAAACCTGTATGGAGATCCACATGTATGTTCTTACACCAAAATTAAAGAAACGTTTTCAAGATAATATTATTCATATAAGAAGTGTTTTTCTACTCTGATTCAGGGGCAGAAACTGAATTTTAGAACTAAGAGAACTGTCATTAATAGATATTCTGATTGGGCTATGTCTCGAGAATACAAACTCAGAGATATATGATATGATTTTCACTTTAGCGTCCCTTTCAGCACCGAGGCTGTATAAGATATGGACCTACTGATTAACGTGGAATTCGAAGCACATGAGATCCCGTTGGGAATCGAACCCGGTTCTCCCACGTGTACAAACTCAGAGAGACGCGGTTGAAAGCAAACTTTCATCGAGAACCGACTTAAGCGATAGGGATTGTTGCAGAACAAACAGCAACCAAACAAAATTAAGATCACCATTCAAGTTTCCTTTTTGTCTCTAATAACCACTAATATTCTTCTTTCTGTTGGACAATCACTTCTACTTACTAAGGTGGCACTATCCCCTCGTGCATCTTTGATTTCTACTCCTGTTTTGATTTCAGGCTTTCTGGCCGCGGGACCATTTCTACCCGGGCCCTTTCCACTCAAGCCCTTTTTCGCGGGAACTTTTTGACGCGGGGCCCTTTTGACGCGGGGCCCTTTTGACGCAGGACCCTTTTGACCGGGGCCATTTTGTCGCGGGGCCCTTTCGACCCGGGCCCTTTTGACTCGGGCCTCTGTGTCCTCGCTCTTTTGTCCGGACCCTTCTAACATGGAATCATACTATCAATATGTTTTTTTTCTTTTTTCTTGTGAGGTTTTTTCTTTTCTCTTTTTTTTAATGTTAAACCTTCCTGTGATCTTTATGTAATACTAAGCATGTAAATAAAGTGTTCAAAAAAAAAAAAAAGATAGCCAGGCGAGCTAAGTTCTTGCTTTGTGTGCGAATTTAGTACTTTTGAACCTGGTTCGAGTCTCACTCGATGCTCTTACTTTTTTCATTTTGTAATTTTTCATTTATTTTTGCCGTGCACTTTTATAGTATATGTATAACATAGAGGTGATGGACAACTTTCTAATTTATCCAAAAATAAGAAGGCGCACAGGTACAAAACCTTTTCTATATATCCCATTGTGATTCATTCTTAGTGCAAATTACTTCTTGCATCGATGGGTAAGATTTCCGTAAACCTCAAAATAAATCCGGAGTTCTACTGTCCAGAAGATCACTATCAGCCTTAATACCTCCTTCATCACTACCGGAACGCAGTTCATATAATAATAATAATAATAATAATAATAATAATAATAATAATAATAATAATAATAATAATAATAATAATAATAATTATTATTATTATTATTATTATTATTATTATTATTATTATACGCTTCTTTAGCGTGGGAAACCCGGATCGATTCCCGGCGGGAGCTCATGTGTTTCGGGGCTTACGTTAAGCTGTAGGTTCACTTCTCATATAGTCTCGCTGCTGAAAGGGACCCTAAACTCAAAATCAAACATATTATTATTATTATTATTACTATTATTATTATTATTATTATTATTATTATTATTATTATTATTATTATTATTATTATTATTATAGTAGGCCTATTATTATTATAAATAGGAAATAGAAAAAAGTTTTAGGGTACAAAATTTGGTGAGACATTTTATTTCTTCCCAATTTGTTGTTACACCCAGAGTCGTAACTTGTTAGGGACATCGGGCAACTGCTTCTTCCAGAGAAGCTCCCCGCCGTTCGATGGAGGCCCATATTAAGACAATTTTCTTTTACTCCATATACGATAAGAAGATGAAATTATAAAACAAAAATGAGTCTGGAGCCCATTTCAGTAAAAAAAAAAATGTCTACTATTAGGTGCCCTATAAATAATATGTATTAGTATGGCTTTCAGATTTGTCAATATTGTCCTCTTAATTAATTTGTCATGTATGAAAGGGGCTCAGGGGCACAACTAATGGAACCGCAGACCTTGCAGTGCAGGAGGGCCCACAGGATCCGGGGTCCATAAAGGGTAAGGGAAAGATGGAAAGAGGGACCCAAGAATTAGGAAAACAACTTTTCTATGGGACCCTTATACGCGTCCTAATGCTTGCCTCCTCCCCCTTCCCAGAAAAACCCTAAATAACGGCGCTGGTTACACCTATGGACTGTATGTTGTTATCTTGGTGTATCAGAACCACTTTAGGTTTTCACGACGATCTCACATTTTTTACTTAAACGTCTTAATAGCTGTCAATAGTATCACATTTGCTAGATTCTATCTCACAAGAATGCCCTCAGTTTCATGAAGCATTGGTCATCATCTTACCCCGAACAGTCTCTCATGAGTATTTTGCTTGTGGAGATGAGATGTTTTCTCTACTGCTTTTAAATCGGTATTTTCCAGGTTCCAAATAGTAGTGTTGTCAACTGACTTATGCAGCTCGGCTTCCGGCTCAGTCACCACGAGCCAAACTGAGAAGTGAGCCGAGCCAACAGCTCATCCAACCGTGGCGGCTCGAGCCGATGGTTCATTTCAACTGAGCCGGCTCGAGCCAATGGCTTACCTGAACTGAGAAGAACCGAACTGATGGCTCACCCGAACCTAGCAGACTCGAGCCGATGGCTCACCTGAGCCTAGCTCAGCCGAGCCGAACTAAGCATGTAGCTCATCTTAACCGACCCGGTTCTAGCCAATGGCTCACCTGAGCCGAACCGAACCGAGCCAATGGCTCATTCCAATCATCCCGACTCGAGCTGTTTGCTCAGTTGAATCGAACCGGAGTTCAAGCTGCGCCGGTGGACCATGGCTCGAGCCGAGCCGGTTGACACCACTATTTCCAATTGAATAAACTTTTTGCATAGCTACGTAAAGAATTAATCGATTTAAGCAGTGTTTAGTAGTTTTCATCGGTTCAGGTGAGTAGGGTTTTCATCCCCCTTCTTTGGCCCCTTCTTCGCTTGTTGAAATCGAGGAAAGCAAGATCGCCTAGAGTAGACCCGAGAGGCACACGTAAAAGGCAAGTATATAATATATTCACCATTTGCCAACATTATTTTAGTATGAGCATTGATCGGAAAGTTACTTTTCAAAAGTAGCTGCTCTACAGCTACATCATAAAAATTGTAGCTCGCTACGACTATTAGTTAGTTTTTCAGAAACGTATTCGCTACTTAAGCTCTTGTCACAAATATAGTTTACTTGGCATCATGCATTATAATATATGTCATGACATCTACTTGCGTAACTGAACTTAAAAGTTTGGTTAAAATATTACATGACACCTTTGTCTGTCAATTTGCATTTCACAGTAAAGTATGCTTTTTGTCTGCTCTTTTCAAAGTATATATATGTGTACAGAGCCGTAGCTAGGGGGCGCTGGAAGGAAAGAGGCGGCGAACGAGCAAGAAAAAAGAAAAGGTGTCGGAAAAAGCAAACCACACGGCGCCCCGTAAAAGAATTGACGCCCTATTAAATTAATATTGTTGTCAATTTTCAAAGAAATACATTTGTTAAAAATTTTCGTGCCCGCTCCGCTCGCAACCCAAGATTTTCAATAACAGTCACAACAAGTTTTTACTTATTGCTTAAAGAAAGTTATTATATACGATTTGTTAATGACTATGTGATACACAAGGTGTTGAGTAATGACAATGTGCGCAGAAGCGGTTTCAAACTCGTAAACGATCAAAGTCTGAAATACGTGTTCAGCGTTGTGATGGTGATGAGTTTGCTTAGTTAATCATGCTTTTCTACCCAATCGAACTAATAACGATGGTAAGAATGAAGGCTTAAAAATGAGAGGAGTGAAGAGACGCACGCAAGCAGCTGTTTACGCTGGAATATTAGAAATGAAGGTAAACAATCGGAATATAAGCATATTCGAAATCTTAGAGTAGGGGCTAAAAGGGTCAAAGCTTAGCCCAGCGAATTTCGTCTTTTTCAAAGACTAATTACTACCAGTGATTTTTTAAATTCCATTGACATGAAATGCTTCCAATGTAATGGAATTTATTGGGATCATTTTTCCATGAACTAGTTGTATCGCCAGGATATGTTTTCTGTGCATGCGTATCAGTTATTATCTGTTTTATCTATCTACATACAGACATAACATAGACCTTCTGAATTTCCGTTATATATCACAAAATATTTTTTACCATAAAAGAAATAACTAATTATATGGCCTATGGAACCCAGAGGTTCAATGCCGCGTTCATAAAACCTCTCCATTCACTTTTGTCCTTACCCAACTCAATCCAGTTTCTACTTTGTATCCCTATTTCTGCGAGATTCATCTTAATATTGTCCTCCCATCTGCGTCTAGGTCTTCCTAATAGACGTTTTCCGATTGGATTTCCAGTTAAAATTTTGAAACGTTCCTACTTTCTTTCATTTTCGCTACTTGACCTTCCATCTGAGCCTCCTAGATTTCCTGACCCTAACAATATTTGGTAAAGGGTGTAAATTATGCAGTTTCTTGTTATGAAGTCTCCACCATTCCCGATTGCCGTTCCTCTCGGGTCCGAATATTCGTCTCAGAAATTTATTCTCAAATGTTTTCAGTTTGCGTTCTTTCCTTAAAGTAAGCGACTATGTTTCACAACAATACAGAACAACATGCATGATTATCGTTTTATATATTTTGAGCTTCAAATTTCTCAACAGAATTCGCGACAACATAAAGTTTTGAACTGAATAATAACGAATCCTGCTTTCAGCTGACATTTAATTTCTTCGTGCATATGATTTTGGTCTGTTAATACTGATCCTAGATACTTGAAAGTATCCACTTTATCGAAAATGTTGTTTGATACTTTGACGCTTCCGTAATTTGCAGTATTACAATCCCAGTGATCTTCCATGTATTTAGTTTATGTCTATTGTTCTTGTATCATCTATCAGATTTACATCATCAGCATACCCCATAACCTGGTGAATACTATTCAGCTCTAGGCCCTGGTTGCTATCTTTCATTTTTCTCATAGCGTACTCCAGAACAAAGTTGAATAATATTGTCAACAACTTGTTTCACCAACTTGTTTCAACTTGTCAACAACATCTCTTTGTTTCAGGCCATTCTCAACGAGAAAGCTCATGGACAAGAATTTTCCTAGTTGGACTTTACTTTGGGATTCATTTAAATACATCTTAATTAATCTAACTAACTTTTCGGTATTCCAAGTTCTGCAAGAATGTTGTATATTTATCTATTTATACTAAGTGAGTCGTAAGCCTTTCGGGGTATTGTATTTCCATTTCTTTCCGAGTATTTTTCGAATGGTAAATATGTGATCTATAGTTGATTGATTTCGTTTAAATCCACACTGATAATCTCCAATAATTTCATTAGCGTATGGGATCAATCTTGCTAATAATATGTTTGAGAGGATTTTATAGGATGTTGACACAAGACAAATACCTCGATAATTATTAGAATCCACTTTGTCAACTTTCTTCTGAAATGGAACAATGATTCATTCTTTCTACTCTTGTGGCAAGTCTTCCTTATTCCAGATAAGGAGAATGAGTTTGTGTATCTTGTTCCACAATTTTCCCCTCTAGCTAAAATTAACTCTGCCGGAATTTCGTCTACACCCAGAGATTTGCATTTATTTAAATTCTTTATAGCAAATTCTACTTCTGTTCGGCTTGGCTCTGAAATATATCGTTCTGCTGTGCAATTCCCTTTTCCCACGAAGATTAGTTTTGGTTGCGTGTTAAGCAAATCGTCAAATATATGAGGACCTTTTCTCAAAACTCGAAAGAGCAAATTTTGAGAAACGGAGGTATATATGGGATAAGTATGCTATCAATCGAACTGTGAAGTTAGAACAGGCAAATCTCGAATTGTTCCATGTTTGTAAAATACTAATTCATTAGCATTTTGTCAGACCTCGGTAGAGATTATGTACAATAATAACAAAAAATCAACGCCTTTAAAAAAGATGTTTTGTGCTCTATCGAGTTTTGAGAAAACGTTCTTCACATCTTTCCATCTATTCAATATACTACCTGTATCAGTAAGAATTGTTCCGTCGTCTATCTTTAATATTGATGCGCTTGAACATGTCTCGATTTTTTTACTTCATTAATTCATACTTTACTTCATCTTCAAGTTCATTAATTTCAGCTTTCGAAAAATCGTGTTTCTCTCTTCTAAACATGTTGGAAGTTTCGCGTTTGATATCAACGAAATTTAGTGTAGTTATATCGTTCACATTTTGTAGCCAACGCAGTTTCGCCTATTTTCCCTTCTCTGTTAGTTTGGTGCATTCCGGGTTGAACCATGATTTGTTAGTACATATTTCCGCGTGCCTGCTGAAATTTTGATGCTATCCGTAATTTGAACCCAAGTATCCTCAACATTAGTGCTGTCAAAACCTATGAACGGGAATCTATTATACTTCAATCTGGTATTCCCCTGGTTCTTCTCTAATTTCTTTAAACTAACCCTCTTCTTTTTCAGATGTTGAATATTCTCTTTATTCAACGATAATCTCTCTCGCTCTTACTATTGTTGCTACCAGATAGTGATCAGTGTCACAGTCTTGTCCTCTGAACGAGAAAACATCTATTATGCTAGATTATCTTCTATAAAAAGTGAGCCATTTGATTATGCGTTCTCCAATCTGGTGAGCTCCATGTGTATTTATGAACGTCGCGATGTGGGAATTTTGTGCTCTTCACGATAAGGTTTTTTGATGTTCCAAAGTTCACGAAACTAACGCCGTTGTCATTAATTCCCTTATGCAGACTTTCTTTCCCTATAACCTCTGTTGAAAATATCATATCGCCCAACCTTCGCGTTGAAATCCTCAAATAGAATTTTCATATGGTATTGCGGGACTTGGTCGAATAACCCGTGATACTTATTCTTAAAAAGTGCCTTTTATATTGTCAACCTTATCTTCTGTTAGGACATGCACATTTAAAACAATTATATCACACCACCGACCTTTAAGAGTAGTAAAATAATGTTTATCATTAACAAATGCAACCGGTTTAATTACTGATATTACAAGAGTCGAAATTAAAATGCTATTTGTGTGGTCATATACAGAATAAAATTACAAAAGTTTACAATTATTACTGGAAATTACTGCTGTCATCCATTTCAAACATTTTAAAAGCATGTAGTTTCTTATGTATTGAAATTCCATTTCTTATCGATAGTATGAAACGTTACAAATAGTTGTACTGTAAATTTCCATAACTGATCTCCAAGTGGATCTGTATGCCAACCAAAGTTTTGTCAAGTTTAACAAAAAGTCTAAAATATGCTCCTTGAAAACAACTGTTATTTATTAAAAAAATACATAATGATCGGTTTTGGCTGTTGCAATGATCTGTCCAAGCAGATTGATAAAAAAATCAACATACTATAACAACAAAAGCTGCTTCAATATATGAACCAAAAAAAGAGGAAGGAAAAGCTTGGTGTGGTGAGTGTAGGGGGGCGCCGAATTCTACTTCGCCCCGGGCGCTGAAATCTCTAGCTATGGTTATATATATATATATATATATATATATATATATATATATATATATATATATATATATATATTACCCCTTCCCCAAAAATGTATATGCTGTCGCTGCTAGAATGGCATGTACGTCTGTTTTAAAAGTCATTACTATTCTTTTGACCGATCGTCGTCAGTACGCAATTTATTTCAGAAAATTTTCTTGTAATATTGTTGCAAAATAATTGGAGATAGGAAACAGAAAGCAATCATATTTTCTCCGTATCATCATATAAAAATTTACTAAAACTTGTGAGGAAATTTTGGAGTTACAAAATATTTTTGCGTCCTGGAAAAGGTTTATTTGTAGTTTTAGTACAAAATTAGCTACACAATATAAAAATATGTAGCTCAGCTACAGCCACAAGCTACAGGTTTTGACTTGTAGCGCCGCTACATCTAGACCTACAAAATTTGTGAGTGTAGAGTTTCTCTACAAATAGTGCACTACTTCCGAACCGACTGTGAGTTATATAAGTAACAACTATCATCTAGTATAACTTGTGTCATATACTGTAAATAACAAAGACTTGACGACAAAGTAACGCGATACATTTTAAAAGTAACTTAACCAACAGATTGAACTCTAGACAAGATATTTCACGTTTCTGTCAAATTATATTTCTATATCATTTTGCTTTTAATGTGCCTATATTAGGCCTATTCGAAATTACTCTATATATATTCAAAACTTTGGACTACTTTTTAGAAAATTAATTTCCCATAATTCATGAATCTTCACGCTTAAGCTGTGAAGCGTAAGAGAACATCAGCGTGTCATTGTTGCCAAAATTGATACTCATTAAACACTTTTACTGACATTTCCAACAGAACAGCAAAGTGCATAAACAGTAAAGAAAATGTGAGCTAATTGTCACTTGAATATCTTTTCTCCAATGAAAATCCTGCGGTGCTGTATGGATGCGAAACATGGTGTTGTAAACAAAATCGGTGAAGTTTTATTTCAATAATAAAACAATCGTTCTTTTTAGTGTTTGTTTTTCAAATGTCCAATAAAAACCATGGCCCTACTCACCTGAATTGATAAAAGCTACTGAACACTGTATAAATCCATTAATTTTTCAAAATAGCTATACAAGAAATTTATCGAGTAGGAAATTTACACCTGACTTTACAAGAACTTTGTTCTGTAACAGTCCTCTTCACAGTCGAACCAAAGATGTCTGTAAGGAGAGATCAGATACAGGAAGACTCACTAAGCCGGACATACAGTCAATTCCATAAAAGCGACTACCGATCTAACCTCTAGCGACGAAACTCGGTCCATTTGAATGCGCTGAATGAAACGTGCCGACTCTAATTGTGCAATTAGTTTAAATTAGTTGGCTTGCGGCTTGTTCATTACAGAGCCGAGCTCAGAAAGACGGCTCACGTATCACGTCTGCCGAGATGTGGCGTACCTCATCCGAGCCGAATCGAGAGGATTCTTCATCTGAGGCGAGTCGGACAGAGCGGATAGTTCATCGCAACCTAACCGGCTCTGTGGTGTGCATTACCGAACTTTTATTGGGTACCTCTACTAGAAGGATATCACTCCAAAATCCAACTAGATATGTGTCAATTTTTGAGGAACCGTGCAATGCTACTGTGAGAATTTGCATTGCAGATTTCTAAAAGGTCAAAAACATCTTTTAATTAACTTCGCTGCAGTGCACCTTTAATAATACTGACCCAGAAATCATTGATGTTATCCATGACGGTTTTGCAAAATCAAAACCTTTGCTGTGCCATATATATTATGGGCATTTTATATCAGAAGTTACAACATCCTCTGATGAAGTCTTGAAGATACAAACATGTGGCAGAGCATGAAGAAAATATTGACGAGGCAGGTTCCCAAATCTGAACGCTGAACACAGTTGGCAGCGAGTTCAGTGTTTTTTCTAGGTGTACGTATCCCCTAGAAGTTGAAACATCGCCCTGCGCAGGATCTAAGATATACTAAATAGTGTCCAACTATGGCCTCAACTCACTTTCACTTCTCTTCAGACAAGCTTTTTTATAGGAAAATGTAAAAGAGATCTCACTTTTGAGCACATCATTTATCTTTAAAAAGAGGATACAACCAGGTTTTTAAAAAATATCATAATTCAATGTATGGCTTACAACCATTATTTTGAACCTGAGACAAAACCGATTTGAAAACAGTAGGGAACACACATCATCTCCTCTCGTAAAATACTAAGTGAGAATGTTCGAAGTAAGATGATGGCCAAGGTATTACGTAACTAATGCATTCTTGTCCGATCCAATTAACTCAAGCAAGCGGTGATAGTGTTGAGCGCTATTAAGACTTTTAAGTGAAAAAAAATGTGAAATCGTCGTGAAAACCTATGTAAAATGGTTCTGATACATCAAGACAAGAGTAAAGTACATACTAGGAAGAAATGAAATATCTCACCAAATTTAGTACTCTAAAACTTTTTTCTATTTCCTACTTATAATAATAATAATAATAATAATAATAATAATAATAATAATAATAATAATAATAATAATAAAAATAATAATAATAAAAATAATAGATTTTGAGTGTAGCGCCCTTTTCAGCAGTGAGGCTATATGAGAAGTAAACCTACAACTTAAAGTAAGCCCAGAACCACATGAAACCCGCCGGGAATCGAACCCGGATCTCCCACAACAAAGATACGAATAATAATAATAATAATAATAATAGTATATTTAATTTTGAGTTTAGCGCCCCTTTCAGCAGCGACGCTGTACGAGAAGTGAACGTACAGCTTAACGTAGACCCCGAACCACATGAACTCATGTCGGGAATCGAAGTCAAGTCTCCTACGCCAAAGACATTAATAATAATAATAATAATAATAATAATAATAATAATAATAATAATAATAATAATAATAATAATAATAATAATAATAATAATAATTCCGTTCTGGTAGTGATGAAGGAGGTATTAGATCTGAAACTGATTTCCTGATCACTAGAACTCCGGATTTATTTACGAGTTTTCGAAAATTTTATGGATCGATGCAATAAGTTATTTGCACTAAGGGGGACTCACATTGGGATATATAGGAAAGGTTCTACGCCTCTATACTTATTTTTGGATAAATTAGAAAGTTCTCTGTCACCTCCGTGTAATACATATACTATAAAAATGTACGGCAAGAATGACTGAAAAATTACGGAAAAAAAATAAATTCATGGAGTGGGAATCGAACCAGCTTAAAAAGTATTGCATCAACAAAAAATAAACTACTTAACACGCATGGCCATCGGAACAACTACAGAACGCTCCTTCAGTTGTATTGGTAGATGACGAACTCCTTAACTACCCTTGTTTTTATGACGATCTTTGTTTTTCGTTGAGAAGTGTCTCTGTTTTCTTTTTTAAAAAAGAAAAAAGTTTGCTGCATTAATGCTAAGGTACTTTTTTGTACTAGAAGAATCGTTATTAGAAGTAACAAAAGAACAACTGAGAATTTCAAACAGCAAACTGTGAGCTGCGTTCATAGGTCGTGTTTCTTCTTTCCTCTCACTCAGAATGCGTTGTTGCCAAACTTGCCATTTTAAGGGACTTACAAAAATTCAGGAATGCCATTATATTTTGGAGAAGTGTACTTTCTTTCATCCTTTACAAAATCTGCAAGTGTAGGATGAGTCCTTTGTCCTTCATGTTGAAATTTTGTAGTCGAGCAGTTCATATACATTCTATAACAAGCTTCATGTTACATTGATTGGGAGAAGATTCAACACACGGAAACACAGAAGATTCAACACAGAAAAATCCATACGTGACATTGTGGAATTCGGGGACATGGACAAGACATGCAAAAAGTGAATCGAAAGCCAATAGGCAGTGAATGGTGTATGTGTGGAACATAAAGATCTGATATGGTCAGTAGCGCTACTATTGAAAACAAAGACCATTTGTCCGCCGATTGAAACTTTTGTTCCCATATTGAACGCTATTGAGAATGCCATCAATGTGTGAGCTTCTATCGCAACGTAGTGTCGGCCTCGAGAGAAACGCCACCGATGGTATTGGACGGGTGGTATGTTAAACATACACCAAGACACCGTTTACGTAGCGCCACTATCTATGCATAATACGGAGAAAGTTCTTAACTTGTAAAATAGTTATTTTAACGGGTCCTCAAAATGGCCCCCTTGAATGTTCGTGAACTTACTATATCTGCATAGCAAGTTCCGATATACTCAGTCCCAGATATCAGGAAGTCCTTTACCTTGTCAGCAAGTATATACGATTTCTTGAAGAAGCAGCAGACATGGAATTAATGGCGCATCCACTACATTCTTGGGATGACTTCGCAACAAGAAATGCAACGGAATGGAATCAAGTAACTGCAGTGGCCATGCTGGAAGGTCTTCACATCCAATCCACATTTTGTGAAATATACGATTCAGATGGGCAGGTACTGTGCTTGTAAAGTGCGCAAAGAGCTCCATCGTGTTGGATCCACATGTTTGTGTGTATTAACAGCGGAACATTTTCTAGCAAAGTGAGTAACGTGTCTAGTAGCAATTGTAAATAAGTGAGTACATTGAAGTGAGGTGAAACGAAATGTATTGTAGGTCTAGTACATGATTGTTGATTATGGCAACCCAGATATTATTAGCTAACCGTTATTAGTAGTCACGGAATGTGAGTTATTGGGATTCTATTTAGCCCAAATATGTCTGTTACGGATGTTAAATATGCCTCCTCGAGTGAGTAACGCCTTACTGGTGAACAAATACTAGCTGAGGAAAGCAATGGTCCTCCACAGCGTTGCAGAAATCTTGCACAAAATTCACTGTAAGGTGTAAAATAGCCTAGCCCTATATTTTGCATCTTCTGTAGATAGTACAGGTGAAGCTGCTGCTCGTAGATCCACACATATTCAGTCCACGGCACGTCTTTGTGGCACCGCAGTTGCTTCTATTTATTGTAAAGATATCAGCTTCCTTCATATGCACTTGAATTCTTACAAAAATGGTTGTGCTGGGTGGGAACTGCTCGTAAAGGGTTTTACATATTTGCAACAAGCAGATTATTCATTACATGAACACTGACCATAAATCAGAAAAATATTTGTATACTCGCTAAACGTATACTCCTCCTTACAAGGGAACCTTCCGAAAATGATAGTTGCAGTGAAAGATGTGGCCTATGCCAATTGAAAGAGCTGTAACAGAGATGTTAATTCCCAAAAAAGTAGCTACCCATAGCAATAGGTTCAAGAAATATAAGGGGTGGAAGTTCGGGAAACAGCAAGGTTGGACAAGGGGGAAAAGTGCAAATTCCGCAAAAAGGGGGGCATGGCAAAATACAATACTGACAAGTTATTGTATAGAAAGAGATTTGCCACAATAGGGAACAAATAAAGGCCACCAGTGGGGTTAACAATGTTGCCAACTGCAATGAAAAGTACATGTTTTGCAAAGAGCACTATATGAAGTGAGTGCAATATTCAGTGTCAACCTATCATGTAGAACATAAGATATGGCGTGTATAATCAGTGGTACAATCTAACAAAAGAAAATAGAAAAAACAGAAGTACGAAAAATACGGAAAAGACGGAGTTGACCATAATGCGCCAGATTTGATCACGAGCTGTGCATATTAGAATGAACAAAACAAGAAACACCGACTATGCAGGAAACCGACGTAACTAGAGTCGAAAAGAAAAACGAGTTCCAAAGTTGGCAACACTGGCCATGAACATCCAGACAAGTCTAATATAGTTAGGCCACTCGCTTCACAAAAAAGAAAATTCCGGCAACAGGCATCACTCGGAATGCATCAATGCTAGAGTGATTGAGGCAATGTCAAGTCGGGGAACATGAAATTTTTGGGTTGAGCCAACAACCGATAATAGAAGTATTGAGCATTATGTATGTGGAAATATACAGGTTGTCCCACCAAACTTTGTGACCTGAAAGATTTGCGAAACGAACAAAAATGAGACGGATCCAGTTGTGCAGAAATGTACCAATGTCAGGGGGTGATAAATGTGTGTGAGAAGCAAGTGCCCCCAGGATCCCCATCATAGGGCCCCAGGAGCCAACTTCAAATTTTCAAATGGCAACAGAGACCGAGTGGTACCTCTCTCGATAGATAATGGAATGTGCAACAACATCTACAGGAAACATTTGCTATATGGAGCATGTTTTCAAAATGGCCGCCACAAATATATGTTGTGTCTTAACATGGCATCGAACATTGTGATCTCAAATTGCTGCGAAGCGAAAAGAGATGTTGCAAATCCAATTGCACAGGAATGTACTCATGTCGAGGGCCAAGAAAACTTTGTAAGAAGCAAGTCCCCCCAGAGCCCCCATCATAAGGCTCGAGGGGTCAACCGCAACATTTCAAATGGGAACAGGGGGCGGATGATATTTCTCTGGATAGATACAACACCGCTTATAAGAAACATTTAATATATGAAGCCCGGGTTTCAAAATGGCCGCCAGAAATGCACGTTGTTCTTGTCAACGAGCAGATATTTTTGGTGGCCATTTTGAAATCCCATATAGTAAATATTTCTGATATGCGTTGTTGCATATTCCAAGATTTATCGAAAGAAATATAACTCGACCGATGGTGCTACTTGAAATTTTGACGTTGGCCCCTGGGACACTATGATGGGGAACTTGGGGGCACTTGCGTCTCACAGAAGTTTCTCGCCCGCTGACATGGGTACATTCCTGAACAACTGGACGTGTTACATTTTTTTGTTTGTTTGTTTTGAAACTATTTCAGTCGCAGAGTTAGGTGGGATACTCTGGACATATCATATAGGCGGTGATAGTATTGCAGGCAGCTGCACACAGCAGATCAAGCCTTTGATTATGTTTGCTTTATACAGGTGTTGATATGTGATAGAAAGACCACCAAAGGTTCCGACACCTCTAGAGTACTGTTTCGAGACATTCACAGGCGATCATTGTACCATGTGTGACGGATTGGCAGTATTCCTCTGTGCTCACTGCAAATGTATCTTCTGTTTGGACCATTGTCTCATCGAACAACTGCACGTATAATGTGGACGAGCATGTACAAATGATGCGAAGGCTAATGCCTGTTGCCGGAATTTTCTTTTTTGTGAAGCGAGTGGCTATATTAGACTTGTATGGATGTTCATGGCCAGTGTTGCCAACTTTGGAACTCGTTTTTCTTTTCGACTCTAGGTACGTCGGTTTCCTGCATAGTTGCTGCTTTCTTGTTTAGTTCATTCTAATATGCACAGCTCGTGATCAAATGTGGGGCATTATGGCCAACTCCGTCTTTTCCGTATTATTCGTACTTCTGTTTTTTCTATTTTCTTTTGTTAGATTGTACCACTGATTATACACGCCATATCTTATGTTCTACATGATAGGTTGACACTGAATATTGCACTCACTTCATATAGTGCTCTTTGCAAAACATGTACTTTTCATTGCAGTTGGCAACATTGTTAACCCCACTGGCGGCCTTCATTTGTTCCCTATTGTGGCAAATCTCTTTCTATACATCACTTGTCAGCATTGTATTTTGCCATGCCCCCCCTTTTTGCGGAATTTGCACTTTTCCCCCTTGTCCAACCTTGCTGTTTCCCGAACTTCCACCCCTTATATTTCTTGAACCTATTGCTATGGGTAGCTACTTTTTTGGGAATTAACATCTCTGTTACAGCTCTTTCAATTGGCATAGGCCACATCTTTCACTGCAACTATCATTTTCGGAAGGTTCCCTTGTTAGGATTGTCTAAATAAACTGCAATGACATTGTGTGTGAAGTATCGCCGGGAACGGTGGCAGTTGGCACATCCAAAAGGCGAGATAATCGCAACACAAAACATTGTATTTGTCAATGTTTGCTGTCTGGCACATTTCCTATTGAATGATGGGTGAAACGTATGTTGAGTTTGCATGACACAACGCCCAGGGAATAATGTATGCGGTCAATGCAAATGTACTAAGGGACTTCAGGTGAGAGAAATACCAAGAGAGTGTGATTGAGCGCGAGCTTTCTTTCTGTGTTATTGGCGACAACTGTTTGCTTCCTTGTTCTTGTTTCGTGAGTTGCGAAAGCAACAAGTCATGCTAGAAAGGGCTGGTTATGCGAAACGAAACCAGTACGTATGAGGTAATACTGCCTCACATAAGATTGCCGAACTATAACCTTTCTGTCTTCCCCCTCTCTTCTCAAAGTTATAGAAGCGGATGAGGAAGTTGTTCACTTATCACAATGGAAAATTCGAGATAAGGTCATACGAGAATTTGACAGGTTTGATTTTGAAGGAAATCAGAGAATATTCTGTCGGCTACCTTTGTGTTATTCCTACTAGCTTCATCTCATAAGCAAGAGTTGTGAGGATGACAAGTTCCTATCAGATAGAAAACGCACGGTTCATCATTGTCGAATTTTCTGAGGGAGAAAACACCAAAGTCGCACTTACAATGGCGTAACTCAAATGTGGCAAGTTGTAATAATGACCCTAACTTCTCCAAGTAAATTCGACGAGTAGAAAGGTAGTATCAGGGGTGTAATAATGTGTTACTCACTGCTACATTGCATTGTTGCGGCTCTATGGCATCTCAGGCTACTTTAAGTGACTCTTCCAGTTATGTTACACTAACGCCCCTCCAGATTAAAATGCTGATAGAAACATTACGGTGTATTTGGAAGATATGGCAAGGACATAACCAGGGAATGTGTTGGAATGTCATCCTAGCATAAATCTACTAGGACTAACCAGTGAAGACACATCTACGAAAACCCAGTCGGACAGGTAGATCATAAGATTCCAACACATGGCTTACCGACGCTTCTTAAAGTATCATAAGCTATGACAATCTAATGGATGCGAATCACCAATCTGGAGAGAGCCAGCTTTGTCTTGTATGGATGACTCCAAAAGTGCATTACCACCTGCAATTCTCCCTTTCCTGCAACAGTACGCAACCCAAATAATAGGCACGCTGGGGTTGTTAAGAATTAGAAAAGCGTTGGACCATACCTCAATTTTGTTACAAATATATCAGTGTGGCATACTGCAAATAAGAGAATAAAATAAATTGTTAAGAATTACCATTTTATTATCGTGAGGGGCAATGGATGACATAAAAGTTACAAAATGATTTTAGTTAAGCAGTTAAAACAAGATGAATGGTAAGAAATATACATAAGAGGTAAGCAGTTTCTCTCCTTTTTCCAAAGAAAATCTCGTAAAAATAGAAAAAGGTTACATAATGTAAGAGTTTAATATAAAAGCCCGACAGCACAAAAACAAACATCCACACGAAACGGAAAGAGAGACAAACACAGCATAAGGAACACCAGTGACTTAGTTGACTAGCAGGCCTCTCATGCAAGATAAAGAGATGGGATCCTAGTTGTCAACCCAATTGTTATAATAATAATAATAATAATAATAATAATAATAATAATAATAATAATTATTATTATTATTATTATTATTATTATTATTATTATTATTATTATTATTATTATTATTATTATTGAAAACTCACTTCCTTTTCAAATCTCTGATTCTGCCAAAGGGTATGTCCGCTTATAGCGATCATGTGTGCAATTTTGTCAGTGAGCGGTCCCAAAGGCAAAAAGGGATGGAAATGTGTGAGAGAGAGGAACAAAACACTTTCTTATGTTACACTGTAAGTGAAAGTTCCAAGCAGTTCCTTTTAACAGTTGCTTTTTGTTTCCTTTTTTGGAAACAAAAAAGGTTCTAGCGGCTAATAAATTACAGTATAAAATATTCATATTTGCAAGTGGATTAGGGGTGCGCACGAGACAGGATTTTCCTGACAAAATTCGAGTCGAGATACGGCTCTTGCAATAGTAAAATATACATTTTTCGATTCGAGACATCACTTTTACAGTACATTTTCGAGACGAGACAGCCAGAAATCTTGTCTCGTGCGCATCGTTAAAGTGGATTTTATTTATAATAGAATTTGTCGTAATAAAGAAAATGTCATAAGAAGACATTATTGTAAAAATTAAGTTTTATTTTTCGTCCATCGCAAGTCTTATTGGCTCCCTACGCCTCATCCTCCCGAAGATTGAAATTCAAAATTTAGGATGATGATATATCGATGTCGATATATTTGCGATATCGAAATGAATTGAAATGAAATGTTTGAGTTTCACGTTCCACAGTTTGGTGTTTAGGCTAGAAGAGACGGTAATGATGAGAAATGAACGAAATGGTGGAAAGAAGAAAGTGAGAGGAAACGGGAGAGCCCCGAGAAAACTCACGAACAAGGTGTTTGCCCACCAGAAAGTCCACACGGTGCGAGCTGGGGTCGAACCAGGGACCCCAAGCACCGGAGGTGAATTATCTACCACTGAGCCACCGGGTCCCCTTATTTGCGATATCAAATGTTGATATGTGCCAATATCGATATCGACTATATCGATAAATCGACATATTGCACAAGCCCAGATCTAAGAAATAATGCTTGAAATATACTGGAATCAACAATCAAAATCTAAATATATTCTTCCATTTCCGTACCCAAGGTTGAGTGGAAGGGGATAAATCCGAACAAACATTTTAAGGGAAAAAATATTAAAATAAAAGTAGTTATACTTCCACCTTAATAGGTTATTATTAATAGAAAACTATTACTGTGATTTAACTTTCACTTCTCTTTTTGATTGTCATCAAAATGAGCGACAGTACAGTACACACATAGTATAACAATATACTCTATACACCAGCGTCGTTAGCGGGAGGGTCGGGGGACATATCCCCCCAAATTTTAGTCAAAGTTATTTAAAGAAACTACGACAACTTTGTATATATAAATTTTGTCGGAAAGAGAATTTTGATTTTGATTCATCCGAACTCCCCAGATTTAAAAAGATAACTACGCCAGTGCTCTATAATTTTTCACAACTAAACAAACCGAAAAATGAAATTCCCGTGAGAGTAAAGTTGAATATTCTACAAAATATTCATAATTCATTGATTTTATTTCTATTAGTACTTTTGCCACAGACTCAGAGCTACAAGACTAATAGAACTAGAAATGAGAGATTATATTTCTCTTTCTCTCTCAGAATAAAAGACTTCTGCATTTTGCTGAAAATGTCGTTTACTTTAAATATAAGTCCCCTATCTCAAGCTAATTTTGGCTAGCGATCGTTGTTTCGAGGCAATCGGTACCCGAAAGTTTTCGACTCTCAAATCTCGACAACTGACTCACATATATATCACATATCATGATGTTATTTCTTAGTTACAAAAACACTTCCAGTTGGCTGTATTCATGGGGAATTACTGACCTTATACACTTCGATTAAAAGAAATTGCGATAACTAACATTGTGTAGCTAGGTCATACAATACGTATACACCTTCTCCTATAATCGTGTATGGCAAAGAGCAGCGGCGCTAGTCTGTCTTCAACATTGGGGGACGGGTAAGACCGTTCCCATATTTTTAATCGATGTTCAATTTTTTATGAAGTTGAAAACAATACTGGGGAGGATCAGCGAAGCAAAATTGTCTTCAACATCAGGAGGCAGGTTCAGGCTTATTCTGGAGGGAGAAGAAAGACTCATATTACGATAGATGAATCTGATTTCTGCGGTGAGCCTATTGTATATTATGTATCAGGCGATGTAGATGAAGTGGCAGTTCGCAGAAACAATCAAATCAGATTATTTGGGGGACATTCCTCAAGTTACAAGATTGAGGAGGAAATGTGCTCCTCGTCCCGCGGGATTTGCGACAGTACTAAAGGGATACCCTCTCTCTCCCATATTAAAATCAGTAAGATGAGGACAATGCTAATTTCAAAATATACATGTATTACTATGAATAAAGTAACAGAATAAAAATGAGATGAAATGAGATTCGTAAGTTGATGTAGGGAGAAAATTAAACACATCTCAATGAGAAATTGAAACCAATAGATATCTGTTAGAAGTAAAAGAGTGAGACAGAGAGAGAAAAGGAGATAGCAGAAGAAAAATAAAAGTGAGCACAGAAAAAATATTGGATTTAAACGTAGTAAGAAAAGAACCTAACATTATAAAATTACCGTTTCCAGAAATCCAACAGTAATATAGAAATAACGTTTGCTTTTTATATTTTTCAGAACTATTGGAATATATAGAGGATGCTTGAAAACTTCATTAAGTCACTTTCAAACTACTAACTGGTGGTCAAATTAAATACTCAATGTCCGGTGAAAGTGCAGAATTCCGAGACACATCTAGTATCACGCCAAAAATTTCACACACGCATTTTCTTTCCGCGTCGTACGGTTGCATATTCGGTAGTGTTCAGTAACATGTTGACCACAATGTGGATCAGCGATCATTCACAGTGGGTGTACTTTGCGTAGCCAAGTGCATGATATGTGGTTCACGGGCTTTGCATCCTTGTTTTTGAAGGCCTCTGAATCAACGGTCATGAACAAATACATAAGTTTTAGATGGTGAAATACATTGTCCGGCATCAGAAAGACATTCAGTATTCTTGGTTTCCGGCTTTTGATGCCTTTTTTAATCATCTTTGATTAGTTGATCATTATGATACATAATTTCCGCCAACAAAACTGGTTTCACGGTACTCTTTACGGCAATTTCGGTCTGGCAGTCAACGTGTTAAACGTACCGATCCCAAATACATTATAATAACCCTAATAGTGTAGGTCATACCTGAAATTCCTGAGTACTAATGCAAACTGAACTAAAACGAAAAGAAAGAAAAATGAATGAGTTCTACATTTCTATCAGAAAGAGCGTATATTAAAAGTCCAAATTGTATCATAATGAAAAGTTACAAATATTTGAACGGATAACTGGATGTTCCTTATATACGTAGCTAATCTTGCATATTTCACATTTCATACATGGATAAAAAAATTGAATTATAGGATGGAAACGAATTTTGTGCAAAATTAATATAAATAAAATCTTCTCGTGAAATAACCAAATTGGAAACCATTTCCTAGTCGGTTCTGAACATTTGTCTGTTCTGAATATCCACTCTCAATTTCACCTATTGCGGATATAACGTTGTAATTCTCAAAGATAGAATGAACGCGCTAGAGCTGAATCGCGCCATCGCATCAGTCAGGTGATGAGATTTAGCTTATGAACCACCACTGGGTCGAGGATTCAAACCGGTGCTGACATAGTGATTCGATTGAGACTCGGTAGCCCCACAGGAAGGAAAGCTATTTTCCTTATTTCCTTGGCATACAGTATGTATTTGTTTCTGTGTACTTGTGCGTGTGTGTGTGTGAAGGAGAGAGAAAGAAAGAAAGAAAGAGAGAAGAGAAAGATGCAAGAGATGATAAAAAACATCAAGAATGATGGATAGAGAGAGGGGGAGAGACGAATATAAATATGAAAACTACTTATCATTATTCTGTATGTTGAAGAACGCACACACTGTTTACTCGGATTCTCTCCTGTGATGTCTTGTAACTTCTCTAACCGCAGATCAATCTCTGTTGGTAGCGAATGTTTATGGGGAAAAGGTACTATCTGATGAAGATTCGAACCGAGATTTTCCGTTCGGAAGTCTTGCACGATAGCAGTACTCAACCAATTACTCTACCTGAAACTTGTTTAAGAAATGGTATTGTGTTTCTTTCTAAGAACAATAACATGAAAAGTGGATACTACAGATCAATTAAATGTTCCGAATTGTCCCAGTAGCCCCAAAGTTTGCTCTTTTTGCCACAATTTGTCCTTTCCCATCTAGCATCTATAAATCGTCTCTATCATGATAAACGTGTTTGCTTCCTCATTCTTGTGAATTGTTGGTTTAGTATGAGAAGTCACTCTTCGATTCTTCACGATCACTTTATGAAAAGAATAACCTTTGGCTTGAACAGGATCTGAACCTATGTTTTGAACCTAGACTACTGGTAAGTCCAGGACATTGCGCCTACAGAATCCTGCCACCTAAAAGTATAACTCAAATATTATTAAGTTCAGTTCTTCTCTTTGGAACCACCTAGCTTCTTCCTGTAATATGATTTACACCAAATGGAATATCGAAATTCACTCATTCCCACTAATAAACGAAATAACATACAATCCAGGAAAAATTACATAAACAATAAGATACTATGAAATAATTTGGGCGTGCAAGTTCAAAAGTGCGCTTATAATAATAATAATAATAATAATAATAATAATAATAATAATAATAATAAATATACATCTTCACTGAATAGTTACCACTTCAACGAATAATAATATCAATATACTTCTATACGTTCAACACCACGTATAGGTATGTTACACGAAGACAATCTAGCGAAAATTCTTTGAAGATTAGGCAGTTCGATTTTCTCTTCCGTTTTCAGAAAATCTACTCAAGTGGTGTTTATCCACCATAAAGTTCACGTGGCAATGTGGCATGAGAAGGGCATCTTATGTATACAAAAAATCCGGAGGTGTACTAATCATGTAATTGTAGAATAAGCTTGTGTGCAGCGTTACAAAAAATTACTTAGGTCTTGGTGCGCGTCGACCAGGGTTCAAGTTCGTTGGGGACTATAAAACACAGTGGTTCTTAACATAATTTAGCCAAAATTGTAACTACCGTCGTTAGTAGCTCAGTTGTTGGGTTTAGTATTTCGTAGTAATTATTATTGATAATGTTTAGCACTGATAATAGTTTTTTCTTTGCGTAATGGTTTTATTCTTTTTCTTATTTTAAAAATATATTCAAATAAATGTCACCATAATTACTATTATTTTCAATGTAAACGCCATTTACAATGATAAAGAACAAAAATTTAACTTTCCGACGTAGCTACAAAAATTAAGAAACGAACGGGAAGTTCGAACCCATACTCATGGATATCCAAAGTATTGCAATCACTTGTCTGGAACCGCTTGGCAATGAAGAGTACGCTCAATTTATTCAAGTTTAGTACTGCCCCTATTATAGCAAGTTTATGTGGATTTTCTTTTCTTACTCCAGAGAAGATGAACATGTGGACGGACCTATTAGTTTAGGTTAGACTTTGTCAATAAGTCTTGAAGAGGGTCCCGTTTTCAGTTCTGGAATATACACAGGTGCAAAAAGGGTGTGTTTGTGTGTAAGAGAGAGAAAAGGAATCAGAAAGAGATAAGGATGGATAGAGAGGGAGATGAAGAAACAGAAATGAATCTAATCTAATATAAATAAAATAAAGGGTACGTTCTGTGTCTGTCTGTTAGTCTATCTTTGACTAGCCTGAGGACCAGGCAAGTGGATCGAGAGTTACCGATTCTTTTGACGGGTACCTTGGTTCAGGTCCAAGACCAAAACGAAGGGCGTTTTTCAAAAGTTGAACCAGGTCTCAAGGAGGCTTTTACCGAGACATGTAAAAGTAGTAGAAAGTGGCCGATATTAGTGTCAAATTCATAAATTTCGCGGTCGATGAGATCAACGGTGAAACTCCGATCGCATTAAGTTCCAAATTCACTCCATTCGGCAGCGGGCCGGGTATCGACGGGGGATACCGAGACATGTAAGAATTATCCAAAATGATCGATATTAGTGTCAAATCCATAGTTTTCATGGTCGCTGAGAACAATGGTGACACTTCCATTAGCGATGACTTTCAAACTCAGCTACTATTGTATGAGGGCCGGTGGTCACTTACGGTGGTTACCGACACGTGAAAATAATCCGAAATGACCGACATCAGTGTCAAATCCATAGTTTTCGCGGTCACTGAGATGAATGGTGATACTCTCACAGGCGTTGACTTCCACATAAAGCCCCCATTTGCTATAGGTGTTTTCTTTTAAATTCGAACCAGGGCGTCTCAGAAGGCGTTTACCAGGATATCTAAAAGTAGTAAAAAATGACCCATGTATTTTCTTTCGTTGCTCAGTTTGTTTACAAAGATATTTTATCTGACCCATGCGAAGAATGAGTATTACAACTATTACGTGATAAAGAAACGTTATCAAAGACAGAAAGAGACAAAGACGAATGAAAGAGTTTACACTATATTCTCATTATGGTAAAGAATATACAGAGTGTTTACTCGGATTCTTGCCAGCGGTCGTCCAGCATCAAAACTATCAACACATTTTCAAGTTCTCTGACATAATGTAAAAAATCGTCATAAATTTGCTGTAAGCAGGACAGAAATTGAATAAATTGATACCTACTAAGCGTAATCATCATAGCCGAGGGCTTCCCGATGAAAGAGCCTTTGGAATTTTAACTCTTTGCGATGTTTGTATGTATGTGTCCCTGTCGTTATAGCTTACTGGAAGAACTAGTAAAATTAATATGAAACATAATAATAGAAAGTAGTTAATCATGTTACTGAGGAACGTCCGACAGAAAAGAGATCTTCAGGTATGTGTTTAAAATACTTTTGTTTTCTATGAGTATGGTTTCGAACCCCATAACTTCCACTTTTGGTTTCTACGTTTTGCAGCTATGTCGGTTTTTCTTCTTTATCAATTGTAAATAGTGTTTACATTCAAAATAAGAGTAATTATGGTGGCATTTATTTGAACGTATTTTTAAAATAAAGAAAAGAACAAAAACAATAGACCCCTGGGCAAAGACAAAAACTATTACCGTACTAAATATTATCAATAATAATTATTACGAAATACTAAAACGAACAGATGAGCTTCTAACGACGATATAATTTTATCTAAAATAGACTGACTCCCCATTCATACTTTTGTTCGTTGAAATGACACTTTACAGTGAAAATGAACATTTGTTATTATAATGGTAACCAAGAAAGTCCTGTCGCTTTTCTGCACCACCTTCCAACATCGATATGCCGACGTATAACCGTTCCCAAAAGAAATGAAGCGTATACTGTAACTTGCATTTTTTCCGCAACCACTATGTTTTCGTTATGTATAATTCTTTCTTTTAGAGTTCGTGGGAGAAAGAAGTTAGTAACTAATATTTCTTTAAAATTTTTAGAAAAAATGGTGGGAAACAAGGATGATATAAGCGGAAAATAGAAATCAATAGCAAGTTTCGGCTTGTACCAACATTGAATAAACAAAGAAATGACAGCACAGGTATTGGTAATTAAGTTAGGCGGGAACTTTGAAACTGAGATTTCAAAATATTTATGTTTTCATTTTAATGCACATAGTAATGCAAAGTCCTTAAATGCTTATTAACACAGGTTTTTATATCCAAATTAAGTTGCAACATAATAATTCTAATTAGAAAACCAGAATCGGCCATGTAAACTGAAGAATAGCCTATACTTTAGATAGGATGAAAAAATATAAAAGTATAACCTAAGTATGTGGTCGAGTGGGTTGTGACGAGAGTTAATAAATTCTACGCGGCTGTTCGAGTCCATCTCAATCTTATCATTTAAAAAATATATTGATATATTTTTTAAATCACGAATTACATTAGGACACGCTTCATGGGTGACAGTTTATATTATAATACTCTATACTATGAACTTTCATTAAAAGAACGGACAGACAATCATTAATTATTACGTTGTAAGTTTTCAATAGATTCAATACTTGATCGTGCCGTCTGTGAATTTTATGAAATATGAGTTGGTTTCTATATTACGATGATCAGGAATACTAATATGTGTTGTCAGAATTTGCGCTTCCAGAAGCCTCAACATCACACGCGACAAATTAGCATTTCTACATTATGCAACTTTTTCAACTACTGCAGAACGTGTTTTCATTATTTATCTTGAAACAAAACCCTCCTCAACCGTATGTTTGCTCTATTGGATGCTGTATTTCCTACGATGCTTTCATGATCAAATATGTAGTGTCATTTAATGTAGAATTGCATACGTCAAAACAGTTGAAAACTTTACCATTCTTTTAACTTTACTTGAATTTAGACCCCAACGCTCTCAAGCAGATTTAAGAAGATGATATTGGAACTTCTAAGTTTCTCAATAAATGCATTTTTAGTAATTATATTAATTTTACTTTTGAAAACATGTAACCAATACTTTCTAAATTTACAAATTCCCTTATTTATACGTAGTTATTGTTGAACACAGTTTTCATTTTTATCCAATGGCAAAAGTAAACTTTCAATGTTCCCTTTTTTCTGCCTATAGACTCAGCCATGTTGTTTTTAATGAATGCCAAATTACGATTTTTATAATCAAAGAGAAGCTGTTCTACTAACTCCGGTATCAATTCCCTGCTAAGTATTAATTAGTGAAGAGTAACGGAAAATATTATGGAGAGAATGATCCAGGCGGTTATTAATGCCGAGGAATATTAGACATGTTAATAATCGGATAATCAAAACAGCCCTTTTCAAGCTAACAAATATATTCCAGAAGGTTTCTATATTGATTTGAATGGAGAAGTTTCAATCATTATATAAAAGAAACCATGCCTCTTTAATGAGAAGATTAGAACTCAGAACACCTTGATTTGAAGTTCAGCGCTTTTCTCCTATTCCATGGCACCTCCGTTAGGATTCACTGAAGAGAAGTATATTGTACTTCCTGTGTCTAGGAAAAACACATTGGAATAGGTTGAAAGTAGCATTCTTGAACGAACATCTAATCAGGTAAAAGCAGATATTATGAGTGCACTATCACTTTTTTCTCCTTACAATAGTAAACATAAGTAAAGGTGCACACTGTTTTACTTTACTGTTATTATTCAATACAATATTTCACAATTTAGGTAATATCATAATATTTTTCTTCTTTCTGTTTTCTCTTCATCTTCAGCGTTTGCAAGGGGAAAGCAGGCATTGGTAAATGAACTTCGGGGCCATCTTTCGCGAGGTAGTAATGCACATTCAAAGTATTAATATTGCAAACTGAGAGAGCGTAATATCCAGAAATAGAGAAGAAAAAGAGTCTCAAAACTTCCAACTCACCGCGTATATGACACAACGCATTATTAAATTACGGCATGGTAGAATGAGGAGCAACTACACCTCACGTGCAAAGGGTCTCGAGTTCGAATCCCGTTCAAGTTTTTTTTTGTTTTTTTGCTTTAACCAAGAAAGTATCCATTTGCAACTACAAGTAAAATATTATTGATGCATATTATGATTATAATCCATAAAACAATAGAAATATTCAAATCAGTTGTAAAACCTTGCAAGGTTCCATGTTAACTAGCAACAAAATGTAACCTATTCCGTAAATCTATTGATATCACGAGTTGTATTATGGTTGCCACAGTCGTTGTGTGAAAAATGTCCTTGATGTTTCGTATATATATATATATATATATATATATATATATATATATATATATATATCCATAGTGTGCGAATCACAAGGGGGATGAGGGAAAAACCCTGTTGGTAATACTGGATGTATGCTATAACCAGGGGTGTCATTTTAGACAATTGCATGGAAAACTATAACAGTTTTAGCCAGGAGCGTCAGTTAGGGGGGCAAGGAAAGGCAATTGCCCCTCCAGGAGTTTGAGGAATGCATATGCTGTAATCACTTGTCTACTAAAATACTAGCACAAAACGTAAAAGTCTTATGTTGATGTTGCTCTTGCCCCTCCTGAAACTAAGACTGAATTCACGCCCCTGGTGATATAGGGATATTTTTGGGGATAATGGGATATTTTTGAAAACGCATTGTGCATCGCTACTTTGAGTTTTCTGAGTTATTTGTCATTACATTTAATAAAATAATAATAATAATAATAATAATAATAATAATAATAATAATAATAATAATAATAATAATAATAATAGGGCCTGTCATTACTATTATTCGCATTGGACAAAACAATCCTGTTTATTGTTTTATTCTTTACTCACTTAAAATTAGACTTCGTATCAAACGCACATGTGGACATGGGTTACATTTGTATGTTAGGTCTCATTCCCTGGTATGGTAGGTCATGTAGCTAGAATGGAAGAAAGTAGAAACGCTTTCAAAGTCTTTCAAAGTCTAGGTAGGAAATCCCCTGTATAGTAGGTCATGTAGCTAGAATGGAAGAAAGTAGAAACGCTTTCAAAGTCTTGACTGGAAGACCAATCGGAAAACGACCATTAGGAAAACTTAGGCGCAGATGGGAGGACAATATTAGGATGGATCTCGCAGAGATTGGAATACAAAGTAGAAACTGGATGCAGTTAGCTAAGGATAGAAGTCAGTGGAGAGCTTTTGTGAACGCGGTATTCAACCTCCGGGTTTCATAGGCCATAGAGTTAATTAGTTAGTTAGGTCTCATTCGTTATCTGTACGTCTAGCAGATTCTCCGCTTTCGCAATATCGCTTTATCCATCTTTGTGCAGTCTTTGCAATGCCGTAGTTAGGGGACTAGAGCTTGGTGGTTACCCCGGGCGCTAATTCCAAGAGGGCACCGAAGGAGCAAGAAGAAAAGAAATTGTTGGAAATGAGTAAACGACACGTGGCTCCGAAAAGGTATTGGCGCCCTATTAAACAATATTGTTTTCAATTTGCAAAGAAATAGATTTATTAAAACTTTTCCTGCTCGTTTTGTTCGAAACCCAAACGTTAAGAGTCGCATTATGTTTTTACTTTTTACTTAAAGAAAGTTATTATATATGATTTGTTAATGACGATGTGATATACAAGGTGCCGAGTAATTATTATAGTGTACGCAGGAGCATTCTCAAAATTAGAAACGGTCAAAGTCTGAAATACGTGTTCGGCGTCTTCGTGGTGATGAGTTTGGTTAGTTAATCACACTTGTCTACCCTATTGGAGTAATCACGACGGTGAGAATGAAAGTATGAAAATGAGAAAATTGAAGAGGCACCCGTAAGCTTCTGTTTGCGCGGAAATATTAGAATTGAATGTAAACAAGGGGAATGATAACATTTTCGAACTCGAAGTAGCTGTAGATTAGGGGCTTAAGGGGTCACAATCAGGGTCGTACGCACGGGGTGGGTTCTTGTTGTCCAAACCCAATGAAACTTCGACTTTTGTGTGCATTTAGGCTAATTTTAGGGGAAATTTTAGGAATTTTAATATAAAATATCCACATATTGAGTTTGGATACCCCGAAATAAATTTCTCCGCACGCTACTGGTCATAGCTTAAGGAATTTGTTCTTTCCGAAAGACTGATCACTACGGGTGTTTTTTTTATTCCTTTGGTATAAGAAATGCTTCCAATCTGAATGAATTTATTGGGATCATTTCTGTAACAACTACTTGTATCACCAGCATATTTTTGTACATATCTATCTAGTTGTGTGATATTTTATCTATCTACATACATACAAAACATATACACGTATGTGTGTATATGTGTGTTAGTGTATTTTTAATATGTTAATTAATAATAAGTAACCTTAAATTCAGAACTTTCATAAAACATTTCATTTACGAAGAAGTAATTACTATAATTTCAAACATGGCAAAACTATAATTTGGAATTTAATTACAAACATTAAACATATTGTTCAACTTCACTGATCAATATTGAGAAATTCCCAAAGAAGGTTCCTTGAATTTCCGTTACATTTCACAAAATATTTTTTATCGTAAAAGAATGGAAATGAAAATGATATTTCTGTGGTCACATACAGAATGAAATTACAGAGGTTTACAATTATTTCTGAAAATCAATGGTGTACCCATGTCGAACATTTTAAAATACCATAGTTTCTAATGTATTAAAATTTCATTTTTTATCGATAGTATGAAATGTAAATTGTTTAAACAACATGGAGAAAATTCCATTAAAATTCTCCTACAGTAATTAAACCGTCTTAGACATGGAATTGGTGGAAGCTGGTAGTGGAGTTGGATAGTTTCGAGTCTCCTGATCACAGTGGTGATGTAATAAATCGGGTTCCTGCCATGAGGCTCCAGAAACGGGGTCCCAAAATTTTACTATGGGACTTTTCTATACGCATATTAAACATGGAATTGTAACACGAGGGTGGTGGCGTTGGAAAGGTTCGGATCGTTGGAGCACAGCGGTAATGTTAGAAATCGGGCCATTGCCTCGAAGCCCCAGAAATGGGACTCCGTAATTTTAGGCTCAGGTTCATTCTATTTCTCTTTTAAGCATGAAGTCGTTGGATGAAGATGGTGGCGTTGGAAAGCTCTAGACCCGCTTAGTACATAGGTGATTTCAAAGACGGAACCCGGGATCTGAAGACCAGAAAACAGGTCCAGAAACATGGGTTTGAGCCTCTTCTATTTGCCTATTAAACACGGAGTTGTTATACTACGGTGCTGACGTTTGAAATATCAGGATCGATTGAAGACAGTAGTAATGTCAGATATCATGCCTTGCATTCGAAGCCCTGGAAATGGGATCCGGACATTTTCGGTTCGGATCACTTGTATTCGGCTATGAAGCAAGGTGTTTCTGCAGGCAGGTTGTGGCGTTGGAGAGGTCTTTGTCCCTTGAGCACTGCGATTATGTCAGAAATCAGATCCGGGTCCCAAACATTTGTATTGTTATCTAAACCTTGGCTATATATCAATCTCAATATTTCATTACGCGAGATAAACCCATTAATACAGATATAAATATGGTTTTATCTTGCGCAACCAGGTATTGAGATTGAGAAAATTCGAGACTTCATTTCTGGAGCTTTGAGGCCAGGAACCGATTTCGGACATTACCCTGTGCTCAAAGGACTAGGATCTATTCAATATCACCACCCTCGTCCAACAACTCCATGCTTCGAAGGGAAATAGAAAGGGTCTGCTTCCAAAACTTCGGGACCGCATTTCTCGGTCTTCAAGGCTAGGAATCGATTTCTCACATCACAACTATGCTCAAGGGATCAAAACCTTACCAGTGCTACCAACTATGTCCAACAATTTCATGTTTAATAAGTGAATAGAAGGGACCCGTGCCCATAACGTCAGGACCCTATACCTTGAGCCTCGTTTCCTGGGCCTGATTGCTGACATTACTACTGCACTCAGGTTGTCGAACCTTTCCAACGCTACCACTCGCGTCCATCAACTCCATGTATAACACGGTTCCCTTGACGTAGGAAAATCAGTTCCTTGCTTTTCCCATAACTATTCTCCAAATGGATTTGTATACAAGGCAGTTTTATCAAGTTTAACAGCAGGTCTACAATAAGCCTCTTGAAAGCGGTTCTTATTTGTAAAAGAATACATAACGATCGCTTTTGTCTGTTGCAATGGTCTGTTCAAGCAGCTTGGTAAAAAATACGCGTAGCATAACAACAAAAAGATATTTCTCTTATATGTAAAAAAAAGAAAGAAAAAGAAAAGGCAAGGAAAGCAAAAGGAAAGGAAGGTGATGTGGGTGTATGGGGATGCCGAATTCTACTTCGCTTCGGGCAACGAAATTTCTAGCTACGGCTCTGAGCTCCAACACTTATTGGTCTTTTCGAGTCTCATTCTTTGCCTACAACAGCGTAGTAGGATCAACCTATGTTATACCAAAACGTTTGGAAAGAACCTGTGCAGCTGACTTAATAGCTATGAAATATATTGACAGAATACAGTCTTCAGTTTAGCAACGAAGCTGCCCTTAGGCGAAATATTACGTAGCTCTCTACTTTTGTCTGTCTAGTAAATCGTAATATTGTGTTTTAAGGCAAACAGAAACAAGCTCAGTTGTTTAGTTCGTTGTAGAACAACTGATAAGACAATTTTGTCTTTTACATGAATCATGTTTGCCAAATTGCTGTTTGAAGCATTTCAACATTATACATTATAAAACAACATATCCAGATTCAGGGAAGTCCACAGAAATGTTAAAGAAGGGTGAAAAAATATCTTTATCATTCAGATGCTTTATTATTATTATTATTATTATTATTATTATTATTATTATTATTATTATTATTATTATTAGTTACCAGAGTTGGGAGAAAAGCTTCTCTTTGTTGATAAAAATCGGCATTTATTAAAAGCAATATGGCTGGGTCTAAAGACAGAAGAGAGGGGATATTATTGAAAGATACAAAAATGAGAACTTTGTTCAGCAATGACTACGTATTAAATAAACAAATGTATTGATTACACCTTTATAAAAGAAAAATTAGTATAATTACTAAAAAATGCATTCATTGAAAAACTCAGGGCTAGTAAGCGTTCGGGTCTAAATTCAAGTAAGGTGTGAGAGAACAGAGTTCGATTTCCAGTGGGACCTCATGTGATTCAGATTTCACGTTAATCTCTACGTCAACGTCTCATATAGCCTCCTGAAAGAGACGGTAACTCAAAATCAACTCAAGTAAAGTTAAAAGAATGATAAAGTTTTCAACTGTTTTGTCGCGTGTAATTCAACGTTAAATGAAACTACATATTTGATAATTTAAACATCACCAGAAATACAATATCCAATAGAGGAAACTTTTCGTTGAGGATTTGAAATGAAAATTAAATGAAATTTTGAGTTTTACGTCCAACGTTACACCGGCTAGGCCAAAGGAGACGGTGATAATGGGAAAAGAATGAAATGATGGAATGAAGAAAGTGGGAGGAAACGGAAGAATCCCGAAAAAACACGCACATGGTGTTTGTCCAAAACAAAGTTTTCTTCGCGGGGCATGGTTTGAGCCCAGAATCCCATGCACCAGAGGTGAACGCTCTACCACTGAGCCACCGCGGTCCCCTCGAGAAGGAGCAGGATTTCTCTCATAAGAAGTAAACCTATTGCAAGTTGTTGAAAAATGTGCGTAATGCAGAAGTTAATCGCGTGGGAACTTGAGGCTTCTGGAGGTGCAAGTTCTGACCACACGTATTATCATCCTGATCATCGTAATATTGAAACCAACTCATATTTCATAACGTTCAAGCACTGAATCTACTGAAAACTTCCTACGTAATAATTAATGAGTGATTCCACTTTTTCTTTTAAAGCTCATCGTATAGGCTATCATAATATAAATTGTTACCCATGTAGCGTGTGGTAATGTTTAAAAAAATCGATTTCTTACAAAAAAATTGAAAGAATTACGGTAGAGTCGAACTGCTGCGTAGAAAACATGTAATTTATTAACCTGCCTCGAAACCCCCTTTTTTTCTAAAGTTAACTGATGCACCGAAGGTGCCTCATTAACTTGCTCATCTACTTATTAGTACGTTTCTACTTACTTTTACTCTCTTTTTATTTATTTAACTCTATTTTCCAGTAACCTAGAACGACAGTGACACGCACATAGAAATATCGAGAACAGTTAAATTTCAAAAGGTCTCCTACAGGGAATCGAACCCGGGACCCCGTATACCAAAGGCGCACGTGCTACCCACTAGACCAGTGGGGAGGACACCTAATTAGCCACAGAGTTAGGTTATGCTGTTTACATTTTTTTATGTTTTCTAAAGTATGGGCTAATCTTCAATTCACATTGCCGATTGATTTTCTAACGAGAATTATTATATTACAACTTAATATGGACGATGTAGAGGGCCGCGGTGGCTCAGTGGTAAAGCGTTCACCTCTTGTGCATGGGGTTCTTGATTCGATCTCAGCTCGCGCCAAGTGAACTTTGTGGTGGACAAACACCATGTGCGTGGGTTTTCTCTGGGTATTCCCGATTCCTCCCACATTCTTCATTCCACAATTTTCTTCATTTCTCATCATCACTGTCTCCTTTATCCTAGCCGTCATAAACATGGGAAAAACTTAAAGCTTTCATTTCATTTCATTTGGATGTAAAATCCTGAATTAATTAGCATTTAAGGACTTTGCAGTACTATGTTGGTAAGAGATGAAAGTTGCAGTTAATTTCTCTTCTTCGCTTATTTCATCATTATTTCCCATTACTTTTGCATAAAATATAGGTAAGGAAACAAAGTTATTGCCGAAAAATATTACAGTTAAAATTGTTCTTTTCAACACAGTTGTACATGGAAAATTTAAAATAGTCTCTATCAGCACCGACGAATTTCTGGTGAAGCGAAGAAGGTATCAAGTGCATTTTGCATCTCTACTAAAGATTTGAACTGGCGTCCTCCAGAATGATTTCCTAGGAACAGTCCTACTTGGTTAATTATAATATATTTCGGATCAGTACATTTAATGAATACTGTACTACCGAATTTGCAACCGAAATGCGCGGAAAGAAAGGGCGTTCGTTAAACTTTTGGCATGATCCTAGATGTGTCTCGGAACTCTACAGTCTCCATGGAAATTGAATGTTTAATTTGACCACCAAGTTTGGTATTCATTTTGAAAGTGACGTAGTGTATTTTCAATCATTCTCTATATATTCCAATAGTTCTGAAAAATATAAAAAACAAACGCTATTTCCATATTACTGATGGACTTATAGAAACGGAACTTTATAAAGTTAAGTTCATTGCTTACTACGTCCATTATTTTTATCTGTGGTCTCTTTTCTTTCTCTTCTTCTGTCTCCTTTTCTCTCTCTATCTCAGTTCTGTACCTTTAACAGATATCTATTCGTTTCAATTTTTCATGTTTCAAGTTTCTCACTACATAAATTATGAATCTTGTCTCGTTTCATTTTTATTGTTTCAATTTATTGCAGTGTTGGGCAAAATCAATTGAAATCAATTGCAATTGATCAATCAATTGAAAGTAATTGCTCTGAAAATTAATTGCAATTGATTTCAATTTGTAATTGACAATTAATTTCAATTGCAATTAAATTCAATCATAAAATTTTGCAATTCAATTTTCGTCAATTGTTAATTGTTAATTGGTCTCCAGGCAATTGAAACTTTTAATTGTTAATTGTCAATCGCAAAGGGTGCAATTGAAACATTTAATTGTTAATTGCAATTGACAATTGAAACTTGTAATTGTTAATTGTAATTAAAATCAACAGTTAAAACTGAAGATAAGAAGATGTGTGTATATTGTGTTGTCCACTTATTACTGTTTGACATATTTCAAATAAGGTACTTATAAGAAATGCTGGATAACTACCATCCCTTCGCCCCCCTGGGAAGAAAGCCGTAAAACTCAGTATTTTAAAAATATATTATGTTTATGGTTATCCCCCTCGAAAGAACTCTATATGCCCGTCATGCATACAATAGGGATGGGCAGGAGCGAGTTCGAGCGAGTTTTCTTTAAAACTCGACTCGACTCGAAGCAGACATCTTTGAGCTCCACTCGAGAACTCGGCTCGAAAAATTACCCCAACTCGAATCGAATTCGGATCGAGTTTCGAGTCGAGCCGATACAAAACGAGCCAATTCGAGCTAAATCCTTTGTGTAGTTCCAAGTACTACTCGCTTCAAGTATCCTACATAGACAATATAATTATCAATGATACTACTACTACTACTATAACTAATTATTATTATAACACCGTGCACCTGTATAAACATGGAGCATAGGCGATTTGTATCTGAATACTAACAATTAGTTGACTGTCGATCTCGGTCGTCAAGAAATCTTCAGGAGGCAAGCACATCGGTCACGAGGTTCTAGGTTTGAGTTCAGGAGAAGTAAGTATTCTGGCTCGAGCCAAAAATTGTTAAAAGTTATAGGACTCCACCCAAACATGTTCAAGACTGCTCGACTCGGATTTAGGGTTATCAGCGACTCAGCAATTGATCACAGCTCATTCACTTATCGAGCCAAACTGAGTAGTGAGCCGAGCCAACAGCTCACCCAACCAAGCCAGCTCGAGCCGATGGCTCAGTTGAGCTGTCTCGAACCCAGCCGATGGACTCGTTTCAACGGAGCTGGTTTGAGCCATTGGCTCCAATTGAGCCGTGTCGATGACTCGTTCCTCCTGAGACGGCTCAAGCCATCGGCTCAATTGAGCCCAGTCGATGAATCATCCCAACCAAGCCTGCTCAAGCTGTTCGCTCAGTGAACCGAGCTGAGCCGGTTGACATCACTATCCCGCTTGGGCTTCTGCTTTGGCTCAGCCTTGATGGTAAGAATTACAGTATATACTTATATTGGTGCTCACGGCGTCATTAACTTGTTACGCCACCAACGAATTTCGAGGTGCTTTGTTTCGCATCTTTTTTGCGTGTTTTGGGTCGCTTTGTGCGCCTACTCCAACATTTTGTGCGTTACCAAAAATGGGTCAAAATGGGCCTACAAATATGGCGGAACAAGTTATTGCTGTTCCGCCACCAACGAATTTCGAGGTCGTTTCCTTCACATCGTTTTGTGCCGTTTTGTGCATCTACTTCCACGTTTTGTGTGTTATGGGAAATGGGTTAAAATGGGTCTCCAAGGTGGGACCAAAATGATCTACAGTTCCACCACCAACGAATTTCGAGGTCGCTTCTTTCGCATCGTTTAATGTCAGTTTAATGTCCCATTGACCCATGTTTAATGAAGTGTTGCGGGCGTATTTTCACACTTTGTGCGTCACCAGAAGTAGGTCAAAATGGGCTTCCAAGATGGAACGAAAATGACACAGAGGTCCGCCACTATTGAATTTCGAGGTCGTTAATTTCACATCGCGTACCTCTTTGCGTGCCTCTTTCGACGTTTTGTGCGTCACTGGAAGAGGGTCAAAATGGACTTCGAAGGTGGGACGAAAATGACACGCTGCTCCGCCACTACCGAATTTCGAGATCTTTCGTTTCGCATTCCACGCTTCCTATTTCCACGTTTTGTGCGTCACCCGAAGTGTGTCAAAATGGGCCTGCAAGGGTGACAAAAATGACCCACTGTTCCGCCACTATCGAATTTATAGGTAGTTTCGTAGAGTGCCTATTTTTTAAAGTTATCTGCGCCTACTTCGTCGTCTTGTGCGCCACGGGAAGTGAGTTAAACGGGCCTTCAAAGTGGGAGTTAAATGACTCACTGCTCTGCCACTTCCGAATTTCGAGCTCCTTCCCTTCGCATCGACTAGTGCCTTATTTATGTCGTTCCGTATCCCTATTTCCACGTTTTATGCGTCACCGGAAGTGTGACAAAATGGGCCTCCAAAGTGTGACGAAAATGACCCACTGTTCCGACACTATCGAATTTCTATGTCGTTTCTTTCGCATCGTTTAGTACCTATTTTTTAAAAAAAAAAATGTTTTCTGCATCTATTTTTTGTCTTGTACATCACCCGAGGTGAGTTAAGCGGCCTTCAAAGTAGGAGTTAAATGGCTCACTGTTCCGCCACTATCGAATTTCGAGGTCGTTTCCCTCACCTCGTTTAGTGTGTTTTTTGTATCCTTCTGTCAGTCTGTTTCCACGTTTTGAGCATCACCGGAAGCGCGTCAAAATGGTCCATCAAGGTGTGAGGAAAAAAGCCATTGTTCCACCAGTATTGAATTTGGTGGTCGTTTCTTTCGCATCGTATAGTGCCTATTTCTTACCGTTTCTGCGCCTATTTCCATTTCAGCGCGACAACGAAAATGGGTCAAAATGGTCTACAAGTATAGCGGAATAATTTAATGCTGTTCTATCACCATCGAATGTTGAAGCCGTTTGCTTCATATTTTTTTTCGTGATTTGTGTCGCTTTGTGCGTCAGTGGAAGTGGGCCAAAATGAGCGTTGAAAGTGGGATGAATGTCTTTTTCTGACATATCTGTAGGTCCTCTTTGACCCACTTTCGGTGGCTCACAAAACGTGAAAATATGCGCAGAAATGGTACAAAACATGCACTAAACAATGGAAAAGAAGCGATCTCAAAACTCTATACTGGTGGGACAGTGGGTCATTTTTCTTCCCACATTGAATGCCCATTTTGACCCAGTACCATTGATTCACAAAACGTGGAAATAGGCTTACAAAACGGCAGAAAGCACGCACAAGACGATGTGAAGGAAACGACCTCGAAATCGTTCCTGACGGAACAGCATTAACTTGTTCCGCCATATTTGTAGGATAACATTGACCCATTTCCTGTGACGCACAAAACGTCTAAATAGGCGGACAAAACGACACAAAAATGGCATCAAACTTTGTGAAAGAAACGACCTCGAAATTCGATATTGGCGCAACAGTGGGTTATTTTCGTCCCACCTTGGAGGCCCATTTTGACCCTATTTCAGTGACTCACAAAACGTCGAAATAGGCGTCCAGAAAGGCACAAAACAAGCATGAAAGGATGTGAAATTAACGACCCCGAAATTCGATAGTGGCGAAAGTCTTGTTCTTTTTCGTCCCATCTTGGAAGCCCATTTTGACCCACTTCCAGTGACGCACAAAACAGGCACTAGGCGATTTGAAGGAAACGACCTCGAAATTCGTTGATGGTGGACCAGCATTAACTTGTTCCAAAATTTTGTAGACCCGTTTTGGCTCATTCTTGGTGACGCAGAAAACGTGGGAATAGGCGCACAAAACGGCAGAAAGCACGCACAAAACAATGCGAAAGAATGCACCTCGAAATTCGTTGGTGGTGGACCAGTGGGTCATTTAACTCCCACTTTGAAGGGCCGGTTAACTCACTCCGGTGACGCACAAGACGAGGAAGTAGGCGCAGAAAACTTAAAATAAATAGGCACTAAACGAGGCGAAAGAAGCAACCTCGAAATTCAGTAGTGGCGGAGCAGTGGGTCATTTTCGTCCCACCTTTGAGGCCCATTTTGACCCACTTACGGTGAAGCACAAAACATGAAAATACGTCCTCAAAACGGCACGAAACTGGCACTAAACGATGCGAAAGAAGTGATCTCGAAATTCGTTGGTGCCGGAACATTAGGTCATTTTCTTCCCAGCTTGGAGACCCATTTTAAACCACTTCACATGATGCACAAAACGTGGAAGTAGCCGCACAAAACGGTTCTAAACGATGTGAAGGAAACGACTTCGTAATTCGTTGGTGGTGGAACAGCATTAACATGTTCCGCTATATTTGTAGGCCCAGTTTGACCCACTTAAGGTGACGGAAAAAAAGTGAGAATAGGCGTACAAAATGGCACAAAACGATGCAAAAGAAACCATCTCGAAATTCGTTGGTGGCGGAACAAGTTAATGACGCCGGTGCTCACGACATTTGACGCTGTCTTGTTATAAAAATCTATAGTCATTTCGCTATCAAGACGAGACGAGATGCACTAAAAGTACCCCTCGAGATGCACTAAAAGTACGAGAGAAAATGCATCCCTGTCGTGAGCACCACTAAAAGTATTCCACATTACTGCTTACATTTCTCATGGTTTTCGCTTTCCAGTATATTCAGATCATGATTTCAAAACGAGTTAAACGACCTGAACTAAGAAGCTATTTGTCAAACTCGGCTCGATACGAAACTCAACATCATTTTATGGAGCTAAAAATAAACAGAATGTGTACTTGCATATTTTTTAAAAATCTCTTTTATGGAAAGAGAGACTTTCTACGTATGGGAAATTGGTAATGGGTTAATTTGTAAAAAAAAATAATCGAAAACGATCGATATTAGTTGAGAAACAAAAAATACAGTGCTTCGCATTATATATTCACTGCTTTCTATTATAATAATTGCTGAAGCTTGTGTTTAGCGTTCAGAGCACAAGGATATCAAGTTGTGTGAAAAAGGGACATATTTTGTACTGTAAGCTTAATTATATGGAATATTTTATACTTTTTTCCCTTTATGTTGGTCTACTTTACGTTGATTTGGGACTTTCAAATTGTATTCTTTTTTTCCAATGAAAAAGTATCTATAATTCAACAAGGAAATAATTATCAATGATAATTATAATAATTATCTATAGAATTGAATTCATTGTAATTTGGTCCATGACAAACACTTCACCATTTCGTACTAGCTGTTATGCCCGTTCTTCGCACGGATCAGATAAAACATCAATGTAAACAAACTGAACAAGGAAAGAACAATTAAGAAACATTTCTAAAATTAGATATATTTTGTGTAAATATATATCCAAGAATGTACTACCATGAGCAAAATAAATGACGCGTCTCTTTATTTTGAAGTTTTTTGAAAATATCTCCGTTTTCTTTATATGTTCGAAATTTCGGAAGGTTTCCCCAGCAGAACAGGTTAATAACAAACCCGTTTTTAATATTTGTGTTAGATATTAGCTTAAAATAAAGAAATTAGAAGCAAAAAACATTAAATCGACAGAAATCTCGAGAATTACCAACTCTGCTAAAGTGGGAAATTTTCAAGAACGCGAGGGAATTCTGCATTTCAACACAAAGCAGCGACATCTATGTCATTGAGAGAAATGTGGATTAAATCTACAAACTAAACTTTTAACGAATATTTCTAGTATGTCTTATTATATGCATTATCTGCAAACTCCAAATATATGAATATATGCTAAGTATTAACATAAAGATAGAGCAAATAGTGGAAATTATCTATGGAAAAGGACGAATTGGTAGGACGATCGTAATGAAATATCGTCTTTACCGGAACAGGCTCAGTTCACGTAAAAAGCAAATAGCTCAGTTAGTTAAAGCAACGAGTCTGTATGCTGAAGGTAGCGGGTTCGATCCCCTGGAAATGCCGTTGTCATTTTTATCACTACACTACGGTTATTTTATTTATCTTTTTATGTGGGAAAGAATCAAATTGTAACGTATGTGTAAAACTCATGACGATACCAAAAAAAGAAAAAATGCCGTTGTCGCACTTGCACTAGCGTCCCTAATTTTGTTTGCAAACAGTTTCGTAATTATTTCCCCTGTGCTCACTGCTCACCATATGCTCGCTGGCGCATAACGAATGTTTCCCAGTAAATGTTAATTCTAATTTGGAGAATTTTATAAAGTTTCACAATATTTCTCACTAGATAGTCTTCTATCTACGTGTTTGGATATTTTGATAACAGATGTCCCTATTAAATGTTTAATTTTCCCTAGATGTTTAATTACGGAAAAGTTTTACAATGTATTTGTATTGAATTGAAATTGTTTTGAATTTACTACATAAGGTAAGTAGACCCAAGAAGGAGAACTCAAGTAATTGATATTCTACGTAAAAGCAACCTATTGTAGAATGATGATGCTTCTTACCTTCAGCACATAAATTTACGTTAGAGAGTCAGACAGAGAAAAATCCTGTTTTTCCTCCTCTATGACCACCCATCTTAAACCTCTACATATCGTTGTTCGTCTCACAAAATTTCGGTGCTCCAAAAACATTCAAATAATAATAATAATAATAATAATAATAATAATAATAATAATAATAATAATAATAATAATAATAATAATAATAATAATAATAATAATCCTGAATATGCCATCCTTACATAATGTAAGGATATCTTAGTTTCCTAGTTTAAATCTTAAATATCTTAGTTGAAATGCTTTCTTTAGTACTTATTTGAGCAACCATGTAGGAGGGGGTACGACTTTTTATTTTGCCCCTCTCATTTCAGTACCCTTCCAACAGAAAGTAATTTTTGATAAGCAGGACAGACAAAATGAATAAGAAATATATTTACAGCATCCTCTCCCCTTTCATGATTGGAATATCACGTAATATTTTTTATTCTACGAAAGATGGCCCTGTGCGGTTAGGGGTAGGTAACTAAAAGAATACCTAATATATAGCGCCCCTTGATTGTAATATTACCGCTTCTTTATTTGTACGAAGGAGCCCCTACACAATCAAGGGTGACAAAAGGAATAGGAAGAGTGTCTATTGATTCCAGTGGTTAATCCAGCACGAACTCCTGGGGGAGGGGAGGGGAAGTGAAACATTCTTTTGATGATGTGAAGCTGTCACAAATTACCACTTAACTAAACTAAACAATAGTGGGGGGAACCGGGACCCAGTCAGTTTAAATTGATGTAAAAGTTTAATTTTTGGCTTCATATTAAAGTTTTGGTTTCAAATGAGAGTTTCAGTCCAAGTGGTCAATGATCAAATCTCGTGGGGCTCTTCAGTGTAGGCTAATACGGCCCCCTTATGAGAAAAGGCAAAATTGTTAACATGTTTATAACTTTCGAATTTTTCGTCTATTTTAAAGAAATATTTTGCTTCGTATTAAAGTGTTGGTTCCAAATAACAAATTCAGTCCGAGTGGACAATGATCAAATCTCCGGGGGGGGGGCTCTTCAGTATAGGGGGCTACGGCTCCCTTATGGGAAAAGGCAAAAATATGAAAATGCTTATAACTTCCGAATTTTCCGTCTATTTTAAAGAAATTATTGGCTTCATATTAAAGTCTTGGCTTCAAATGACAATTTCAGTCCGTGTGGACAATGATCAAATCTCGGAGGGCTCTTCGGTGTAGGGGTTTCGGCTTCTTTATGGGACAAGATTCACGTAGTTGATATTGCAAAATTGTTTTATATATATAAGTGGAAACTTGCACCATTTGGTTAATTTTACCTCTTATGTTTTGCAGATTCATATTCCAAGCAATAGTTACTCCGCAGAGCTAAAAGAAGGCACTTACTAGTTTCATTAAAATGAAATGTCTTTTATGAGAGGAGCAGACGAACGAACAGGCACCCAAACGTTGGTTGAGTCGTACGGTTGAAACTCGTTAAGCTCGCTTCAATTATTATTATTATTATTATTATTATTATTATTAAAGCTTTTTGCTCCTAATTTAGTTATTTTACTTTATTATTTAACGAATATATTGAAAATTGTCAGAGACACGTATACAGTAATTTATTTCGGGAGGGGTCCGACTTCAATATTAGGATAAATTATAATAAAATTTTAAAAGATAATCCCCAAAATTAGGCTAAATTTACAGAAAAGTTGGGGTTTCAGAGGGGGTCCGGACCCCCTGGACCCACCCCTGAATGCGTCCTTGTTTGTCAGTAACATTTCCTCATTTTGAAACCCTCAAAAACTTCGGATAGACTATATAAAGGAAAACGAGTTATTTTCGATAAAATATCACTTCAAGGAGACGCGACAGTTTTATTGCACATGGTGGTATCCAACGTTCACAAGGGCAAGAATTCCTTCCCTTTTATTCTTTTGCTATTGTGCTGTATCGAAAGGTCAGGTTTGTAACATATTACTCCTACGAACAAGCATGACTGGCAGATAGGAATACTGAACACAACTCCAGAGAAATGCATGCTGAACTTACGTCTTTACGCTTTGGTGATTTGCCCTCAAGGTCAAACGAGTGGTAATTCAGTTCCGTCTCTGTTCTTAAGCCATGTTCGTATTACTTCGAACAGTTTTGATAATGAAAAGCATGCCTCTTAATATAACAGACTTCTTTCGCGTAAGAAATCGAAACTCAGTTGGTCAGAGCAACTAGTCTGTAAGAATTAGGTTGTTAGTTAGTTAGGAGCCCAGTACGAGTAAGGGTTTTTATTACTATTGTTTTTATCTTTTTTATGTGAGGAAAAATCAAATTGTGACATCCCGATATCAAATGTATTTGATTAGGTAGCTTTGTCTTAGCTAAACTTTAAACATCAGTAACTGTCGAAATTATTTCACTAACCGATCACTTACTGAACATTTCAAACACGTCAAACCAGTGGCATAACATGAAGGTTAACCTCTCCTCCGCAGTCCTTAGTTATGCGTCCGTACTTTCAAGGGCGGACTAAGGGCCGGGCGACTGCCCGGGGCGCCAGAGAAAGAGGGGCACCAAAACGAGCCTCAGAAAGTAAATTTTATAATGTGCTTTCTACTGACGTTTTTGGTTTATATTCTTGTAAAGTAGTGGCAATTATATGATCTTTTTCCATTTCACTATGGAAGAAGAGAGTTTCATAGTACTAAGGGGGCTGTATCGAAAAATTGAGAGATGGCATGTAGAATAAAGAGTGCCGGGAATTAAGTATTGTTTGTTTGTTTGCTTGAGTTTAGCGTTCCACGGTTATGCCTTAATGGGCAAGGGAGATGTGGATACTAATTATAGTGGAATCCGAACCACTTTTATCGTTCAACAGTAAGCCACCGGGAATTGGACCCGGTACCACAGAAGGCAGGCGTGCTAGCCACTAGACCAGGGGGAGTGGAGTTGGTATTGTTTATAGCGGGCCATATTCTTTGTGAACTTTTCCTACGTAAGGATTTCTTTTTGAAAATGGGTTTAAAACAGGGGCGTCATTTAATGAGGGCAGGGAGGGGCATTTGCCCCCCCCTGAGTTTGAGATGTATATAGAGTTTATCATTAGAATAGTAGTAAATCAGTGAAAAACGCGAAATTTTACTTATATCAAGAGGTCTTGCCCCCCCCCCAAAGCAAAATCTGAAATGACGCTCCTGGTTTAAACTATTAAAAACACTATGATAAAATGTAAAATATAGGCTACTACTAGGGGAAGGGCGCCAAAAAGTCACAGGAATAATAATAATAATAATAATAATAATAATAATAATAATAATAATAATAAATATGAATGTCTTTGGAGAGCCGAAAGTATGTGACACGAATCATTATAGGTAGAGCTTTAAGATGAGTGGTCATAGGGGAGGAAAAACAGGATTTTTCTCTCTCTGACACTCTAACGTTAAGATTATGTGCTGAAGGTAAGAAGCATCATCATTCTACAATAGGTTGCTTTTACGTAGAATATCTGTTACTTGAGCTCTCCTCCTTCGGGCAACTTTGCTTATGTAGTAAATTCAAAACAATTTCAATTTAAGACAAATATTTATAGAGAAAATTAAACATTTAATAGGGAAATCTGTTATCAAAATATCCAAACACGTAGATAGAAGACTATGTAGTGAGGAATTGTGAAACTATTAAATTCTCCAAATTAGAATTAACATTTACTGGAAAACATTCGTTATGCATCAGTGAGCACAGGGGAAATAATTACGAATCTGTTTGCAAACAAATATTAGAGACACTAATGCAAATGCGACGATATTTTCTCTCTCTCTTTTTTTTTTTTTTTTGGTATCGTCATGAGTTTTAACATATGTTACAATTTGATTCTTTCCCAAATAAAAAATAAATAAAATAACCTTAGTGATAAAAATGACAACTGTCCTTCACGGGATTCGAACCGTCTACCTTCGGTATACAAACTCGTTGCTTTATCTAACTGGACTATTTGCTTTCTTACGTAAGCTGAATCTGTTCTACAGTAAAGACGATTTTTCATTACGATTGGGCTAACAATTCGTCTTTTTCCATAGGTAATTTCCACTATTTGCACTATCTATACGTTAATACTTAGCATAGATTCATATATTTGGAGTTCGCTGATAATGAATATAATAAGACATACTAGAAATATTTCGTTAAAATTTTCGTTTGTAGATCTAATCCACGCTTCTCTCACTGACATAGATGTCGCTGCTTCGTGTTGAACTGCAGAATTCCCTCGAGTTCTTGAAACTTTCCCACTTTAGCAGAGTTGGTAATTCTCGAGATTTCGGTCGATTTAATGTTTTTTGCTTCTAATTTCTTTATTTTAAGCTAATATCTAACACAAATATTAAAAACGGGTTTGTTATTAACCTGTCCTGCTGGGGAAACCTTCCGAGATTTCGAACATATAAAGAAAACGGAGATATTTTCAAAAAACTTCAAAATAAAGAGACGCGTCATTTATTTTGCTCATGGTAGTACATATGTTTTCATTGGGAAGGCCGATGGGGGCTGAATTTGTACGTAAACATTATCGGGAAGGTGTCATTATACATCTGAGCAACCCCAATAAATATGGATTCGACAAATATTGGCCATTTTCTACTACTTTTACATGTCCCGGTAAACGCCCTCTGAGACCCCTTTGGTTAGAATTGTGGAAAATCGCCTGTGGCCCCAGCCGATACCGCGAAAACTATGAATGTGTCATTAACATCTGTCATTTTCTAATACTTTTACATACCCCGGTAAAAGTCCCTATGATCCTCTGGTTCAAATTTTGAAAAAAAAACACCTCTGGCCTGCAGGCGGTTGGGACAGTATTTGGAAGTCAACGCCTGTGGGAGTATCACCATTCATCTCAGCGACAGCGAAAACTATGGATTTGACACTAATATTGGTCATTTTCCATTATTTTTACGTCTCGCAATTCTCTACCCCCGGTGATTCCCGGCCTGCATACAATGATGGCCGAATTCGAAAATCATTGCTAATGAAAGTATCGCCATTGATCTCAGCAACCGTGAAAACTATGGTTTTGACACTAATATCGGTCATTGTGGATTATTTTTACGTCTCTGTATCCCTCCTCCTCCCCCGTTGACCTCCAGCCCGCAGTCGAATAGGGTGAATTTGGAAGTTAATGCGGTCGGAGTTTCACCATTGATCTCAGCAACCGCGAAAACTATGAAATCGACACTAATATCGGTCATTTTCTACTACTTTTACATGTCCTGGTAAAAGTCCCCCTGAGACCCCCTAGTTCGAAATTAAAAAAGAACTCTTCGTCTTGATCTGGCCAAGCTACCCGTGACCAAATTTTGAAAACTTTCGGTCCACTCGTCTGGTCCACAGGCCGCACACAGACGCACAAACAAAATCTTTATTTTATTTATATTAGAAAGGTCAGATCCACCGTTATTTCAGTTTTACGTCCCGTGGTCCCACCGTTATTGTTATAGAGCGGTGCTTGAGCGATTGATGGTAGAAATTCAAACTCCGATGAGTGATCATTTCATAGCCTTGCTTTATTACAAGTTTAAACTCTTTAGTCCGTAGAGAAGAGGGTGTAGATCATGGGCCAGAGTCGATGACAATGGGTTTTGTGGATCTCTGGGTCACAGTGGGTCACGGTGGGTCGTGAGTCAGGATGGGTGGTGGATCAGTTAGTCGTGGCTAAAGTTTTCATTGCCCCACGCCCTCTTTGAACTACAGTGTTGAAAATTAATCAGTGAAAATCAATTGCAATTTATCAATCAATTGAAAGTAATTGCTGTGGAAATCAATTGCAATTGAATTAATTGCCAATTAATTTCAATCGCAATTGAATCACTGAATTCTATTGCAATTACTTTCCACTGCAATTACTTTGAATCGACTGATTAATTGCAGTTGATTCTACTTTATTAATGGCCAATTGCAATTAACAATTAACCATTACTTACTTCAATTGGTAATTGCAATTAACAATTGAATTAACAGATTAATTATTCATTGTTAATTCAATTGAAATTTGCCCAACACTGCTTTATTGATAGTAATACATGTATATTTTGAAATTAGAATTGTGCTCATGTTGTTGTTGATTTTAATACGGAAGAGAGGAAACGACGAGAGAGAGGGGTGGTCTTTTTAGCAGACACGATTATGGGATAAGAAGGGGTATATCGGATGTCCTACTTGTACGGTGTTAGCTGTCACATTTTTTTGGTGTAGAAATTCAGTAATTCACCATGAATAAAATCAACCAGAAGTGTTTTTGTAACGAAGAATAACAACATGAAATCTGAAATCTCTTTTAACAAACTGTTGAGATTTGAGAGTTGATAAACTTTACATACAGGCATAGATCGATCGATTAACTCTAAACCCCGGTAGCCACAATTATCCCGAGATAGGGGATTTATATTTAAAAGAATGACATTTTGAGCAAAATGCAAATGTCTTTTAGTCTGAGAGAAACAATTAATGAAACCTTTTATTTCTGGTTTTATTAGTCTTGTAGCTCTGAGTCTGTGGCGAAAGTACTAATAAAAATAAGGACAATGAATTATGAATATTTTGTAGAACATTCCACTTTAATATCACAGGAGTTTCCTCTTCCGGTTTGCTTAGTTCTGAAAAAATATAGAGTATATCGCTATGCTATGTAAAGTACGTGTACTGTCGCTGATTTGTGATAACAATCAGAAACAGAAATAAAAGATAATTACGGTAATGGTTTTCTATTAAGGGAAGTATAACTACTTATATTTTAACAACTCTTTTGGCTTAAAATACTTGTTCAGGTTCATCCTCTTTCACCTCAACCTTGGGTACGGAAATGGAAGAACATATTTTGATTGTTGATTACAGTATATATCAAGCATAATTTCTCGGATCTACGCCTGTATATGTCGATATATCGATATCGTCGACATCAATATTAACACATATCAACGTTCGACATCGTACATATATCGACATCGATATATCATCATCCTAAATTTTCGATTTGAAACTTCGTGGTGGCGAGGTACCTAAGACTTGTGATAGATGAAGAAATACATTTTTTTTACAATAATGTCTTCTAATGACAATTTCTTTATTACCTCAAATTGCAATGTCAATAAATCCACTTGCAAATTTGCAATATTATATACTGTAATTTCTTAGGCGATAAAATTTTCTGTAGATACCCAAAAAACAAAAAGCACCTGTGAAAAGCAATTACTTCGAACTTTCTCCTAGAATTTATGATAAGAAAGATTTTGGTTTCTCTCTCTCAGAGATTTTCATCCCTTTTGGCCTTTACGGCCACTCATTGACAAAAGGTGCACACATGACCGCTATATGCAGACATGGTTTTAGGTGGGGTCAGAGATTTGAAAAGGAAACGAGTTTTTAATAATAATAATAATAATAATAATAATAATAATAATAATAATAATAATAATAATAATAATAATAATAATAATAATAATAATAATAATAATAATAATAATAATAATAATAATTATTATTATTATTATTATTATTATTATTATTATTATTATTATTATTATTATTATTATTATTATTATTATTATTATTATAACAATTGGATTTACAACTAGGGTCCCATCTCCTTATCTTGCATCCCGCTAGTCAGCTAAGCCACTGGTGTTCCTTATTCTGTGTTTGTCTCTCTTTCCGTTTCGTGTGGATGTTTGTTTTTGTGCTGTTAGGCTTTTATATTAAATTCTTACATTATGTAACCTTTTCCTCTTTTTACGAGATTTTCTGTGGAAAAAGGAGAGAAACTGCTTTCCTCTTATGTCTATTTCTTACCATTCATCTTCTTTTAACTGCTTAACTAAAATCATTTTGTAACTTTTATGTCATCCATTGCCCCTCACGATAATAAAATGGTAATTCTTAACAATTTATTTTATTCTCTTATTTGCAGTATGCCACACAAATATACATGTATTTGTAACAAAATTGAGGTGTGGTCAAACACCTTTCTAATTCTTAACCATCCCAGCGAGCCTGTTATTTGGGTTGCGTACAATTGCAGAAAAGGGAGAATTGCAGGTGGTAATGCACTTTTGGAGTCGTGTACACATACGTTGTTGCTGGTCAATTGGCATCAGTGGCGCTTATCAGGTAGGCAAGACTGCATTTGATAAGAGTGCATGCCTTGTTGGCGTTTCCAATCTCCTCCAGTAAACTGTCGTTCCACATAGGGACGTAAATGTCATGTGAGAGAATGCAGCTTGCCTTCTTTAGTAGCACTACTAATCACATCCAGTCGCTATGTGCTGCAATCCATAATTCTCCGTTTATCAGCATTTTCTCCACCTGTTGCACGTCACTGTCTCCATTAGATACACAGACTCCTGACTACTGTGCTTGTTTTGTGAAATTACTTCCGCCGCGTCTCTAGCATCCTGATTTTGACTATTAAATCATTCATGTATTATCTCCTGAAAACTGTTTGGGACGTCTTCCTGTCGCATATCTTGTTTCTTTTTCGCAGTGCAATGTTCAGGTCATTTTCAAACTTTTCCCAGAGCTTACACTCAGCCATAACTCTAACTTTCATTATGTATCAGATGGATTTTTTCTTTGTTTGCATGCATAAAATGTTCGTCCAAGCGTTGTAGCATTATTCAGTTACTAATTGTATATTTAGTTCATCGTCCATCGTTTAAATTTTGGGAGCCTCAGTCGTAGCTTTTACATTGTTTGATTTGTCACTGTACACAAAAAATAATAATTTTTTGTTGCAGACAAGATATTAACAGCCTACGATCAGTTGGACCCATATGAACAAGTGCTGTTGAAGTGTGGCTCCGTACTCGGAGATATATTTACTAGAAGTTTGCTGGTGGCAATCATGCACAATCCTTGTCCGGAGTCTACAGCATTAGGTAGGTGGACATGAAGTATAATTATTTGGATGATAAAATACTCTAGGATGTAGGGTAGCTCTAATAGTTTGGTTAGATTCATTTTCAAGAGATCAAGTATAAATAATGGGTTTCCAGCTATCTCTTGCAGGAATCCTTAATATCCAGTGATGGGTCTTCTTGCACAACTTGTTGAAACTACGATAGTCTTCTGTGTGTCTTGTTATCTTCTGTCGCAAATTTACACTACACAATAACAATGCACATAAATGTCTGAAATATATAAGGTATTTCCGTGACTTAGTACAAAATCAGATTGATTATATACGATGACAAAAGGTACAATTTGAGAATAGAAAGTGTCCGGAAGTGCGAAGTTTCGGAGATACAGGCCACCGAAAATTTGTCGCAACGGAAAAAAAATGGCCATAACCTTAGAACTAAATGTCGGATTAATTTCTCCTCAAATGCAATATGCATTATTCGTACACTCGAAGAAACGTAGACATTTTTCCCTTGGCTTAAGCATGTCTGCTCAGGTTAGTAAATCTACTATTGTCAACACCACTCGACTATGCAGTTGACTTTCTCTCCCCTCTCTCTCTTCCCCAGCACATGAACCATGTAAAACCTTTTAACAGAGATAAACATAAAGTCAGGAAATGAAGATTGTTTTAACGTACAAGTAGTTTCTTTAAGTGTTTAAAGACATATTTTTCTTGAAAACATTACATTGGGTGCTAATCAAGCTGAAGTGCGAAGGGAGGAAAGAACACCTCTTATTGTTTTAAAAATTATATTTAAGGAAACTTCAATACACACTTTTTCTTTATTGTATTAGTTAGATAGATAGATAGATAGAGAATGAGAGAGAGAGAGAGAGAGATGATTCTTAAATTTATTATGTAACGATTAAAATCTGTAGATAGTTTATATATGATATTTATTTATTTACATACATAATTCCAGCTACAGCCGAACGCCAATTTACACTGGAATATGTAACAAATCTAAGAGATGGTAACAGAAGATGATAATAATAATAGTACTACTAATACTACTACTACTACTACTACTACTACTACTACTACTACTACTACTAATAATAATAATAATAATAATAATAATAATAATAATAATAATAATAATAATAATAATAATAATAAATAACAACATCAAGTAATAACAAGAAAGGTTGACAATAGCTTATTAGAATTTATCCATTAAAATGACGTCGTAGTGCAGAGTTACATGCAGTTTCAGAATTAAATAAATCTACGGGTGTACGTGATATTTCATTGTATAACTTAGTAAGCTTGTAGAACAGACTGCGTTGAACTACTGACAGTCTAAGTCTTACTAATTGAAAAAGATGTGTGTTTCAGAAATACAATTTTGAGAGTAACGTTTCAGATCTGACTGTGAGTTTTTGAGATCATTGATTTTATGCCGAGTGTCAGGTAGTTGAATATTTAGTGTTCGGAATAGTTCGCGCTTTGTCATCGCACGTGTGAGACGTACTCTGAAACAAACTATTGCCAGGAAGAAGTTTAGAACTAAGTTTAGCAGGGATAAGTTTGTAGGAGCTGCCATTTTCGAGATAGATGAACAAAATTCCAATTTGGGAGAAATTATTGCCTTGTAGAACGTTGCTAAACAAGAGAGGTTCCTTATCTCTGTTAATTTGTACAAAAGTACTGGATTCGAAAACCCGGTTCCAGAATCGGAACTTAGGAACCGGTTCCAGACCTTGATCCGAAAATCCGGTTCCAGAACCGGATCTTAGGAACCGGTTCCAGACCTGGATCCGAAAGCCCCCAAGACCCGTAAAGGAGACACAAAGTTCACCTTCAAAAAAATGCAAAGGAGACCATGAACTTTTGCCCTCCCCGCCCAGACCCGCTTGTGCGCCCAGAAAAATATTTGGTCCACCAGTGGGTGTTTAGCCAAATGAGTTGGCCAGTTTGCCTGTTAGGCAATGAGTTTGCCAGTTACCCAGTTTATTTAGCCAAATGAGACAAGCGGCCGCCACCATTTCTGGCGCTTCCAGCATTTCATCTAGCACTCTGTTCACAGCCTGCCAGCAGCTCGGGTTTAGCGTAGGGATGGTCACAAAGTTTCGGTTCCAGCGGAACCGGTTCTTGGAGATCCGGTTTTCAGAACAGGTTCCAGACCTGGATCCGAAAACCCGGTTCCTGAATCGGATCTTCTAGAACCGGATCCGTTCAGACCCGAAAACCGGTTCCACCAGGAACCGGTTCTGGCCATCCCTACTGCAAATAAGATTCTCCAGTAGGTTATGTTAAAGCCATAAACCAGGTCATCCACATACAATATGAATAAAATTGAAACAATTACACTACCCTGGGCTGATATTACTTGAAAAGTTTCACTCATTCGTAATGTAAGTGACCAATATTCCTATCGAAATCGACTCGAAAATACATGGGTCCATGGTAATTTGGAACCCATGTTTTACATGCTCTTAGATTTGACTCCCTGTAGGTAACTAGTAAGTTGGCCATCCAATTTGTATCACCATCTACTTCATTTACCAATAATAATAATAATAATAATAATAATAATAATAATAATAATAATAACAACAACATTTGCTAACAGTCCAGCCTCAAACTATAGTCTACCAAATGACTTTCAGCTGGGTGATGTGTAGTTAGCATATCGACTTCTCAACACGATTTTTACTGGATTTCTACGTTAATCAGATTGTATTTAGTTGACATTTGTGTGGTCCCCACATTTACCCAAATGCTATTGCTACTGAGTTTCTGGGCCTACCAGACGGCTTTTAGTTCAGTGACGTGTTGTCATCACATTGTTACTCAATATATGGTCCTACCAGACGCTTATATAAGGTATCCAAGAAAGTTCTGTCGCTTCTTCACCACTACCTTTGAACATCGATATGTCACCTAAGACGTACCTGGAAGAATAGTCACCATGAGCATCGACGATGGGGACCTCCTACCAACGTTCTGAAAGACCCCGAATTCCATCGCAGTAGAACGTGATGGACCGTGAAGGTATCAAGTGAATTTTGCACCTCTTCTAGGGGCTGGTATCCTCTAAGGTGATTTTCCAAGGAATGGAACAGGTGATAATCGGACGGTGAAGTGTCCGGGGAATATGGCGGATGCAATAGTGTTTCCCATCCAAGGTGTACAATGGTGTCCCAGGTAATCCTAGACACGTGGGGCTTAACGTTGTCCTGTATGGGGAGGACCCTTTTGCGATTCAGAAGTGCCGGCTCCAGAGTTTTGAATTTTTCTTGAACACGGCTCAACTGTTGGCGGTACATAGTTGCATTGATGCTGTGATCAGCTGGTAGCAATTCCCGATGCACGATGCCTCAAGCAGTCCACCAAACACACAGATGGACCTTCTTCTGGTGCAGTGCTGGTTTCGGCTGTTTTGGAACCGGTTAATGTGATGCTAACCCATAATGACTGCGAGGTGGAGCTTCGTACAGGACGCACTTCTCATCAGATGTCAATACCCTGTACAGAAATGGCTCCTTCCTCAGACGAGACAGCAAAGAAACATAAGTGTCTGCTCGCGTTGCCTTCTAGCCCGGAGTCAAATCATATGGAACCCATTGACCCAACCTGTAGTGCATTCCAAGTTGATGCAGGTGGTTCCGAATAGTTTCTCCATTCACATTTAATTGTAGTCCCAGTTCCTCACATGTCTGGCCAGTGTTCGCCTCAATTGCTGCCTGAAGATCATCATTTTGTACATGAGTTGCTTTTCCATTGTTCTTAAATTTGTTAAACCACCACTGGACTGTCTGCGTAGTCACGACACCTTCACCAAAGGCCTGGCATATTTTCCGCCCCACTGCAACGGCGTTTGACCGTAGTTTGTACTCGAACTGCATACACATCCTTGTGACGCTCTCTGGAGGTTCCGTGTACACTCTGTCCTCACGCAAGTTCACGTTGTGACTGAACTGCCACAACCAGGTAGTATGTTCGATATACCCATACCAACACCTGGCCAATTGAACACAGACTTCCACAAAAAGCATTATAACGTTCTTGGTTACCTTTATAGTTAAGGGATATGTAGTCAGCATAAGGACCAATTGTTACCAATTGAACCATAACGCAATTGTTACTGGGGTTTCTAGGTATAACAGAAGGATTTTAGTTGAGAGATATGATTACTACAACGACGTCCAACACGGTTGTTACCGGATTTCTATGTCTACGAGAATGGTTTTATTTAAGTAAAGTGTGGTCAGGACAGTGATCCCAATATGTTAGTATACTTCCAAAGCCTAACTGATTGGTTTTAGTTGAGTGAAGTATGATCATCAAATTGACCCAAGTGTGGTTGTTACAGGATTCCTAAGCCTGCCAGACGGCTTACAATTGAATAATGTGTGGTCTGCACATTGATTACAATGCGTTTGTTGATATGCTTTCCAGGCCTACCAGATCGCTTTAAATTGAGTAATGTATGGTCACCCATGGATCCCAACTTTAAGAAAAATGGGTTTCAAGGTCTACCACATGATCTTGGAAACTACAAAGGTGGCCCATGTTACATTATCACCGTGTGGTTACTGCACATTGTCAGTTCTAGTAAGGGATTTTCCCTAACACACTACCGCCAACAGCCCTAACCATTGTCAACTTTTGACATGTTTCCAACTCTAGAGGTTTAAATTAAATTCTAATTGTATGATGCCATCTTCCCCTTGCGTCGGTAGTTCGATAAAAATCAAATAACTACTAAATATGATGGAATACCATAGACCAAACTAATTATCATCTAACGTGACGTTTGCTAACAGAATTAAATTGAAACAAAAGTAAAAAATAGCTAAAATAATAGAGCAGCCTTTATTTGTACAGATAGTTATAAACATGGTGATCTTGTCAAAATGTAACTTACCTGAATAATATGGTATTGGATCAATTGCGGGCAAGTATTCGTCACTGAACTGAGCCATGTCATTCATGAATCGCTCTCAATGAATAGAATACAATTCGTTTTTATACTACACCACAGATTATGGAAGAAATGTATACCGACTTCTGCTCCAAAACTGGCCATATATGTTAAAGTCGAGAGAATTGAGCAAGCCAGTAGAAGTGTTGAAATTCATCCTGATAGTCCTCATACTACATCTGAACAAATATGGTTGCGTGTATTGGCATACCGTCATGTTAGAAGCTGTGTCGCTATTAGAGAACAACTTTCATACAATTCAATGCACCTGCTCACTAAGATGTTCATAGAATCCTTGGTGGTAAACAATTCTTTCAATAACACTGGTCAATGGCATTTTTCTCACAAGGAATATGAATAGTGTTCTCAGCTAAGAAGAATATTCTGAATTCGGCAGTAAAAATTTTCGCCCTTTGGGCTAGATTTTCTTTTTGACACGCTACTCCTCTCTATTGAAATCCTCTAAATTGCTTGAAAACCTTTCATAATGGTTATTCTGCTGTGGCTCAATGTCAGTAATTTGGAGTTAAAGTAAAGGCATTGCAATCGAAATATGTCCGATGAATTAAAATACCTGCCCCTGAGGCCACAAACACTTTCCAAGAAATAAGTGACTTTTGGAAACATTGCCGTTTAGTTATGCCCAAATCGTAAGAATCGCATTGTGATTGGCATCAACGTCGCAGTATTATGAGTTCTAATAGCATGTGAAGTGACTGGATGTTGTTCTAGGTTCTTTGTGTGTGTGTGTGTGTGTTGATTCAGAAGAAATGCCTCGTACTTGTGTAAATAGTACTTTTTACTTTATTTATGGAGAAGTGACTCAGAAATCGTAAAAATCACAACTGATCCTTTGCAAACAAGTCCTACGAATTTTAATTTGGGTGTAGTTTTGGTGACCAAGATAAGAAATGTGCTCCCTACATATGCGGTTTGACATATGTTGGACTACTGACGGGCTAGTTTAAAGGTTAACGATAAATGCCAACGACAATCACTTCGGAAACAAAGAAGAAATTAAAATATTTCAGTTTTACGTCCTACGTTTATGCCGGCTAGGCTAAAGGACTCGGCGATTATGAGAAAGGAATGAAATGGTGGGATGAAGAAAGCAGGAGGAAACATGAGAACCCCGAGAAACCGTGCACACAGTGTTTGTCCACCACAAAGTTCACTTGGCACGAGCTGGTATCGAATCAGGGAGAACAAGAGTTTGCAGTACCCGAATGTACCATCTCCTATAATACATGTGTCTCCAGGAAATGTGACAGCGAGTGAAGATGAATGCCGTAACGACCATGAAGGTGATGGAGAATGTGGAGGAGCTACTGAGTCCGATCCAAGATTTGAAGTGCTCTGTGACACATTGACACAAAAGGATCTCAGTGATCTTGTTCTAATTACAGTCTGAGATATTTGCTTTCCAATTGAGAGGATGGAATCTTCTTTCTCGAAATGCGAAAGTGACTGTTTCTTGTGATCGCCATGATATTTTTTGAATATTTCTCGAAGGGATATCACATTACTTTTTGTAACGATATCGAATCCATTTTGGAGACCCCTGTACAACGTCAGCATGTCAAGTGTCTCGCAGGGATCGCCATATGTTATGGATGGGATTATCTTATGTCGTGCTGTTCCCAGCGAAGTGGTTTCTTAATTTCGACAAAGAGGTTGTCAGAAAGTTATTGAAAACATCATTGCGCCACGTATCACTTCAATCTTGATTCCAGCTTATTGCTCATCTTTCCGAAATATATTGTTATGGTGCTTCCACTTTTCTCTTCTATTTAACGCATTGTTGCTTTTAACTGAATAATACACAGTCGTTAAAACTTGCCACACTTCACTGCCTCACATTCCTTTCCAGCTGTGGAACTCTTGTAGAGCTAAGATACATCCTTTTGACGTAAAAACAGCGCTGTCACGACTGTTTATGAAATCTATATAGTAAAGTTACTCTCAAAGCAATAATTCTCCGCAATCAGGGAACAATTTTCTTCTGTTCCGATTGTTGACACAAACTACTTTCCACACTTATCCAATATGAAAAATACGAATGGAATGTATCTGGGAATCTAGAAGTAATTGCAATTCTGCTTGACATAATGGTAGTGTACACAAAGTACTACTGCTTTCTATCCAGTAGGACAGCAGGGACAGAAAAGAAACACTGTTGTAGGGAAAATGTTCTGCTCACAATTAACTGCTGCCTGAATATAAAAATATGGTGAACTTTCCTCTTGACCCTAAAAATATGTTTCTACCTCCATCGTACATTAAATTGGGTTTTATAAAAAATGGTAAAAGACATGTTCTAGACATCATGTCAGTTCATGTATTTGCGACAGAAGTTCCCAAAAAGTAATGTTACTAAAATAATTGTTATATAATACGATAATAAAATTAGGTAGGAATTAGATAGTAATTAAATTCTTGTTTAGTTAGTTAATATATTTATTACATAGTTCAAGTCCTTTTGTTTTTCTTTTTGTTTTTTTTATATTTGGTTTTATAGTGTTTGTTTGTTCATTGTTGTTGGATGTTGAGTGTCGTGGTCTCGTCCTTCCCAGCCTTTTCCTTGTTCCCTCTCTTCTTTCCAATTATTGCAAATAAAGGATGATGAAAAAGGCTAAAGAAAAATAAATTGCGATTATGATAGCCCGTTTCGGTTAAAGTCTTCAGATGCCGAAACTGAAGAGGCGGAACTGAGCATTAAAAAAAGTGCAAGTTACTAAAATAATTGAAGGAATATTTATAGCACCGTAAATTATGGAATCAATGAATGATGAGAATTTCGTTGACTTGCTAAGTGATTTTCAAAAACCGCATGACTGTCTTTGTACTCTGCACGAACATTTTAGGTAACTATAAGGCAGATAATTATCGCGATATTGCACATGAACTCGTGATATTCTTACCACAGTATGGAATGTAATATGTCATTTAAACTGTATTTTCTTAACACATTCATGCACCGTGTGTATCTAAATTGATATACACGGGTTTTCCTTCAGGGGCTGCGTTTATCATTTTACATTCACAGTCGAGACTCCATTGAGCGTAGTAGTGGTACACAACACGCTACACAAACGTAGATGTATATGTGTCTTTTTTATAAAAGAGGCTAGGAAAGGTCTTCATTGTGTATCGAAAATGATACACGAAGCCCAGGAAGGGAAACCAATGAGTATGAATTGCGTTAAACACGGCCTGAACGTGTGACCTTTTGAAAGGACATCCACCAAACAAAATTTTCCAGAAATCGAAAAAGAAACGTTTTGGGGCGTCAGATTTTCACTAGGATGTGCTATTCTTTGCACAATTATTGATCAGGGGCAAAAAGTGTTTGCTAATACTTCAACAAACTCTATGCAATAGTTTGAAGGAAATATTATAAAGTAATTTGAACAAGACCCGTTTTGAAACTGTTTGAAGGACAGATACCTTTTGGAACTGAACGAAGCCATTTTGTCGTGGAGATAAGGAGTTTCGAAGACAAAAGTAATATCTATAATGATTTAGTTGTTCAGGATAACAGTGATAGTTCTAAAAGAAATTATTGTTGTAATGTCTGAAATAGAATGACTTATGAATAAATAATGACTGGTTTGAAACATTCCTCAAAGCAGGAGATAATATTATTAAAAGCAAACGAAAACATCCATAAAAACTTCAAGAAACTAAACTAGAAAAACGATCTTGTGATCAAAGCGTGTTTGCATGATAAACTACAGTTTCTGAAAATGACTATGTGTGTCAACTATCATCTTGTACCTATGCTGTATATTCCAAATTCTCCATTCTTCCTCTGGCATCATCATTTTCTGCTTCTTCTACCTTTGTAAGGGTATCATCACATTTGATATCCATGTAGAATTACAAGAAAGGAATATCTTGCCAATTAGCTTCAAAATGTAGTTGAAGCAGTCGTGACAATATCACATATTTTGGTTTCTTTTACAGGAATGCCACTTGACATGGTGGAAGGGTTAACAACTTCGACGGTGTTTTTGTCTTACACACTTTTCTTTCCGCACCAACGTCGGAGTTATATGCACTGTCACCCCTAACAAGAATTTTTGCTGTTGGGTCTTTCCCTCTGGTGATTTATGAATCTTTCGCACATTGCAAATTTGAAATCCTACTAAGCAGGCTTTAGCAGGTCGTCTCCTACAGCTGTTTTCCAGTCATATATTTGAACGTATCTCCAACTTTCAAAGTTTTTCCAAAGTTTGAAAAACCTCGAAATATTCTTCTGGTGTTGTAATAGTAGAAATCTTTCGTATTTGTTTTTCTATTCACCCAAACCCCTGTCAGATGGGAGGTACGAGTAGCCTGGAATGTGGAAACCATATGAACCTCACGTTTGTTCGGACAGCTACTTCATTAACATTGGGCTCATAATCGAGTTCTTATTCTGTACGCCACAACCGTCAGCGAACAAGCGAACAATTTCGTATTTGTCCATGTTGGTGTTTGTCATTTGGTAGTAGACACAGGAGGCAATATCGTTCGAGTCTTTGAGACGATCTGCTTCAGTCCACGTAAAGATAAAAACTTTCTTGCGACCCAGATTACCCTTTTATATACTTCAGAGATAGTAAAATTATGCACTACAACTGTCGAAAATAGTACTCTCCGAGATCAGGAACTTTCGACAAAACGAATTTTTTCTGGCAGTTAAAAGACAATGTCACTGTCCCTTCCTGTTCGGTGCGCAAATGCTCAAATAAGCGTTTGCGTGGCGCTTGTGATTTACTTAATATATTTCCAACTGTCTATCAACTTTGTTAAGTTTCAGTTTATCGTTCCATTGCATACACTTTGAACATCCAGCTGATACTGGTGATTGAAAACTTACATTATATTAAGAAACAAGATACTACGAAAATATTCGTTGTTTACTTTGAGACTGGCGTCTAAACATGAATTGTTATAAATATCATGAAGCTTTTATATTGAAAGATTACTGTCCAGATACTGTCTTTTGATTTCTCTATTGTGACAATAATGAGATTATAAAGGCTTTCAATGAATGACTTCACGGAATGTTTTTTTCTTCTCACGCGAAACTGAATACCGATCTTCACCTCGATTTTCCACTGCAGGCTTTCCAGATTTCAGATGTTTACGGTATCCCTTTGAATCATCTTTTAAGCGAAGTCCGTAACATCACTAAATGCTCTTTGACATATTTGTACATTGATGCGTTTTCCCATCATTAGATACAAGCATGAAATAATTGTTCCAAGCATTGGTGATTTGTTTGCGATCTGCTCTACATCGCTAGTGTTTGGGGATTTATGAACTGTTATATTTTAAAATTAAATTGTCTTGGTATACTTTCACTGACCTGTAGTCCACTGACTTCGGATTAAAAAAAAATCATGAAATTTTCTCATATCTTGCATTGACACATCACTACAGCGAAAGTTTTCTACTCCAGAGCGATTACACGAAGGTCTTGCTGACTCCCTAGCCTTACGCGGTCTGTTCCTATAACAAACCCCTTGCTCATTAACGATTTCTCAGTGGAATATTTTACGTCCGAGATTTATGGTTCTTTATCCATCACAGAATTAGATCGTACACACAACAAACTGTATGTAATTTTATTGTCTCACCAATTACGTTAAAGGAACAAGAAAACGTTGGAAGGCACAGCGCAAAACACAACCCAACCTTCTATTTGGGTGGATGTGACAATGAATCTGATCGTTGATTGACAATGTGTTTTGTTCAGACAGTAACAACAATTGAAGAGTTACCTACCATTACGAATAAACGTACTGTGTTATGAGAAAACAATATGTTTTTAACTTAACTGAATCTAGCTCTGACTTGTGACGAGAGTTGCTTTAAAACTGTTTTTATTTACACACTGCAAGTGTTTAAAGGACAAGAATCCGTTTGTTTCTGCAAATTTAAGGACTTTTCCTCAGCAATTTTGGTTTGTTGGACGTGGACAAAAGCCAGTTTGTAAATGAATGACATTAATCACATTTGAAAGTAATTTGCACAGCTTATCGATTTTTTTTACAACTATAAAGCATATATCAAATGAAATATGTTCATCCAATAGTGCCAATATCTCAAAATCGAATTTTCTTGGACAAGAAAATCGGAAACCCTACTAACCAAGAGCGTCACGGCTTCCCTTAGTTTTCTTTCTGTATTGGTACCGATTTTTAAACATTTTACCTTAAGAACAATTGTTGCGAGACCATGTCCTAATGAAAATACATATAATTATATGTATTTACGTAAGCTGCAATACGCATACACAAACTCCTTTTTGAATGAAGTGTGGCTGATGGAGGAATGTAATTGGATCTTGATTCAGGAGAAAATTCTCTCCGACAAACAGTCTGTTTTGATCTTGTGACTGTTTTTTAAATAATGTGCCAGTGTAATAGGATCAACGTAATATCACGCATTTGGAGCCCACACTTACACAAAACCTTCGCCTCGAGTTGTCTAAAACAAATAGAAAAGTGACGTATAGGACCATATTCCTCTCTTACAATTACGGGAGATCTCTGTCCATGTTTTCGGTTCTCGGCACTCTTTCTTTCTAGTTTGAAGTTATAGCTACAGCCGTTATCTGACAGTAATTGTAGAAGCTTGTTCATCCAGATTCTAATTAATTTTTTTAGACATTGTGCCGCATTAACTCTCCTGTGACTATCCTATATGTTGAGCAATCATTCTTACTTAGGGTTCATTTCCGTCCACTATTTTTTTTTCTCTGATGACATACTGCCACGAATTATGTACGTAGTCAATAACTTGGAGATACTGTTGCTATCGATACACATTATAACGGGTTAAACTAAAAGTCTGCACCCAGTTCTTGAAAGAATGAAACCAGACACACAAAACATGGAATCCGAGCAAGTGCGTTTATTGACAAGAAAGAATTATGTAAAGATAAGAAATTAGTGATACATAGCGAAGAGGTACTTGATCAGCGACAGTCCACAGCTGTGCCGCGATGATAGCGCAAGCACTTTGGACAGCAGTTGTGTCTATTTCCTGCAGATATTTGCTGATTCTTTGTTGCAGCTGTTGAACATTTATGCCTTCCATTTATTGGCATACACTTTTGAATTTGGTTCACCAAAGAATTCTTCAATTGGTCGATATTGAAGCAGATTGGCTGGATATCTCTCCTTGGGATCAAAGTGGACATTTTGTGACTGGAGGAATGTTTGTAAAAAATGAAATGAAATCTTTGAGTTATACGTCCCACGATTATGCAGGTTAGGCTAAAGCATACGGTGATAAGAAATGAATAAAATGGTGGAATGAAGAAAGTGGGAGGAAACGAGAAAAACCCGAGAAAACCCACGTGCACGGTGTTTGTCCACCACAAAGCTCACTTGAGTTGAGCGGGGATCGAACCAGGAACAGGGATATTTCTATGGCATAATTTGCTGAGGCTTTGTCAGGTCAGACGATGATTTTTTTCAAAATGATACTGTCATAGGAATAGAAGCAAAATATTTTGAACAAATTATTTTTGATACACCTCCTGGTTGATTGCTAATCCACTGGGCTGGAAATGAGGCTGAGAAGTCTCTTTCTGAAGTACGATAAAATACAGCATTATTTTTAAAATTCGGTTTGTTTTTAAACACATTTGACATTAGGAGGTGTTGTTTTTCTAAGAAGAATAATAAATGCCATTCATGTACAGGCATTGTTTTGAAAGACTGAACATCTTCGTGATCCAAAAACATTTTTTCTCTGCAAATTGGGATCAATCATCGGTAATTGGATTTGACATCCTTATTTAGTCTTCTGCCTAGGGTGGAGCTTTCTGGTTCTTCTACGCCTTAATATCAATGAATTTCAACGTTTTCAAGATATTATTAGGTGAAGTTGAATTTGTGTGCGCCATGTAGTGATGAGCGCAAGAGTCTTGGTTTTGCAGTTTTTGCAAGAATCTTGTATGCAAGACCAAGGCCAGGAATCTCGATCCAAGACCAAGGGGTACAAGACCAAGACCAGGAATCTCGATCCAAGACCAAGGGGTACAAGACCAAGACCAGGAATCTCGATCCAAGACCAAGGGGTACAAGACCAAGACCAGGAATCTCGATGCAAGACCAAGGGGTGCAAGACCAAGACCAAGACTCTTGCGCAAGAGTCTTGCAAAAGTACCGGTAGTACTTAATACTTTTATAGACTGTAAAAAAGAAGGAAAAAAATCATTACATCTTTTACTTGAATTTCTTGGCTTCAGTAAAAATGCGGCTGGAGTGAATGTATTCCCAGTAGTTGATCCTGTGAGTCGATCTGCCCCTGGAGCGTATAGCTACAGTATGTTGTTTCCTGAATTGGTTGTTCGCATTTTCTGTAGATATTGTTAATTTTCAAGCCACACAGTAGTCATCCTGGGACTTGTGATCTTTTTTTGGTGGATAAATACCGTGTACGCGGGTTTTCTCGGGGTTATTCGATTTCCTCCTACCTTCTTCATTCCAGCATTTCAGTCATTTCTCACCATCATTGTCTCTCTTAGCTTGGTGCATATACGTGGGACGTTAAACTAAGTGCTTTATTTCATTTCAAAGCATATTAGTGGTATTCTTCTTCCAAAACTAAAGAGAAATGTAGTATTGGACATCGGTAAGTCCGTACACCGTAGGTGTCGACTACATGGGTATGACCTTGACTCCAAGACCCAAGCATCCGTTGGAAATGTTTAATGTGTGCTCATAAAATGAATGTTGAAATAACCTTTTCATGACATTGACAAAAACTTAGTGCATATGACCGCAAGTTTGATTTCATGAGCGGTTGCTTATACGTTGAATAATTGTTTATCAATATAACTTTTAGTCTCCTTAGGTATACGGCACATCGAGGATTGAGTGATACAACATTATACCACTCCCTCGCGGTGCTCGTTCATCAGTAGCTGATTCTGTGTGTGATATAATTCATATTATCAACAACACTAATAGTGTTGACTCTTGGATCGACCTTCTAATTTTCCCTTACGCAGTACTTTGCCTCCCACCATTTTCTGAGAAAGTAAGCAACTTCACCACTTGGGTGAAGCTAAGAGTCAAAAACTGGAGGGAACATCATTATGAAGTATTAACAAGACAGCATCAATAGACCAAAGAACCCCGCAAACCACAAAAATCCACTTCACTCATCAACACCAGGTGCATCGAACAAAATTTATCAGATGGTGATATACGAGGCGCTATAAGAATACTGATATCCTACACCAGATACGTCAGTACTACATTCTCTTAAAGAAAAACATCCAGCCCACGCTCACTCATTCATCAATCTCGAACCACCTGAGGACTCGACTACAGTAATAAAGTCTCTTCCGTCGAGTTACTTAAAGCGATAAAATCCTTCCCCTCTGGTTCGGCAGGCGGAATGGATAATCTCCGTCCTTCAATCTCAAAAGATCTACTTCTAAATCAAGACTTCGTTTCAAAGGAACGTTTCAATCTGTGAATTATCCACTTAATAATCTATGAGAAAGTGTCTACCTTCTTTTTGGAGCCTAACTTATAGCACTAAAGAAGAAAAGCTGTGGAATTCGTCCGATAGCTGTTGGCAATGTTTCGAGACGCTAATCAGCAAAAATTACCTGCTTCCGGATGCGAAATTCATTAATTATTATATTATCACCACACCAACTAGGGAGCAGAATCAGCTGTACATGCTGCCAGAATGTATTACTCATCTCCTCATACTGAAGTGAAAGCATTTTTAAAAATTGACTTCCACAACGCCTTTAATGAACTTAACCGCGACTTAATGTTACAATCTGTTAAAATTAACTTTCCAACTTATTATCCTTATATTTACCTATGCTACTCCGAACCAAGCAATCTTTTACAAGTGATAACATAATTCACTCACAACGTGGAGTACAACAAGGCAACCCACTTGGACCAGCACTGTTCGCCCTAACCATCCATCACATCATTAAGGATATGAACACAGATTTAAATATCTGGTACTTAGACGATGGTACAATAGCTGGAAATATCGACATAGTACTGCGTGCTTTTAATAAAATTCGTCTAGAAGCTTCATGTATTGGATTGTTTCTTAACTCTTCCAAATGTGAAGTGAGTTTTCTAAGCGCCAGAGATGATGAAGTTCATGACCTCTATGAAAGATTTAACGAAGTAGCACCTAGTATTAAACTCTTATCACCTACCAATACGGAACGTTTAGGCGCTGCCATCTCTGCCGAATCAAGAATCAAAATTGCATTGGACAAGATATCAAAATTAGAACTCTTCTTTTGTCAATTATCAAAAATTTCTGCACACTCCGCTTAATATTTACTACGAACTTCACTTTCAATTCCAAGATTATTATATTTTCTTCGTTACTCCCCTTCCTGGCAGGATGATAAATTACTTGACAAGTTCGACCACACTCTTAGAAAAGGACTGGAATCCATACTAAACTGTACTTTGAAAGGCAGGTCATGGTTACAAGCTTCCTTTCCAGTTGAGAATGGAGGCCTTGGGATTCGTCGAGCCATGGATATCGCCATACCTTCTTTCTTCGCATCATTCTATGGCTCACGAGAACTAATTGGATCTCTTCTTCAACAGGAGGTTGAGTTAGACTCGATTAGAGATATAGAAGACTGTATTGATAAATGGACTAGTCTGGTTGCAATGGATCCCCCACCTAACGACAAAAGACATGCCCAGTTTACTTGGGATGAACCCATTGTTAAGCTTCGTTTATCTTCACTCATATCATCAACTAATAACCCAGATGACAAAGCCAGGCTGATAGCTGTCTCTTCCTCCAAAAACTGTCTCTTCCTCCAAGCCCTACCTTCTCACACACTTGCCTACACCTTTCTAATGAGAGCTTTCGTATTGCTACAACTCTACGCTTACGTGCTAATATTTGTAAGCCTCACCACTGTCCTGCCTCAATGCATACGTTGATAATAAAGGATTAGATGGTCTTTCATGTAAAAAAAAAAAAAAAAAGTGCGGAAGACAATTTCGACATCATAATGTGAACGACATCATTTGTAGAGCCCTCGTTTCAGCGGGAGTTCCTTCAATAAAAGAACCAAATGGTTGTTGCCGCTCTGATGGTAAAAGGACTGAGGCATGACCTTGGCACTGTGGAAAAAAGGAAAAGCACTAGTCTGGGATTTCACGTGTTCCGATACGTTTGCCCCTTCCAAAATGCCCCATTCTTCAATTCAGGCAGGTCTCGTCGCCGCTCACAGACAATCCGACAAAATACTAAAATACACAAACCTACTGGACAAATATTGGTTTGTAACAGTTGCAATGGAAACCAGTGGGTCTTGGGGTCACGAAGGAGCTAATTTCATTAAAGAAGTTGGTCATTGGTTAGCGATCAAAACTGGTGACCCACGAGCTACTGCATTCCTTTCTCAACGTATCAGCATTGCCATCCAGCGCGGGAATGTGTCACCGATCTTAGGCACATTACTTCCTGGTAATGAATTGGACGAGATTTTTCTTCTATAACCCACAATAAGATGGAAGTACAGACATCATAAAAGGCTGACAACCACTTTGACGATGTTCCGAAGAATGTATTGAATCCAGGAAAGGAATTTCTTATTTACTGGCGAAATATAAATTTATTTGTTATTGTTTAAAACTAGGAAATAAAGAATTATATATTGAAAAAATATTTAAGTAAATAAATAATAATTCGAATAGGCTTAATATTCAGTAAGATTTTCGAAACATTATACCACAATAATAAATCTATATTATAAAATCGAAAGTGACCATGTTTTTGATTCCTAATCTCTTGAACCACCCGACCGATCTCGATCAAATTTTCAACATAGATGAAGTTCAAGCCTGGAACGATTTTTTCATTTTATTTTGACGGTGCAACGTAGGGAAAGGGGAGGATGGAGATATATGTAAAATAAAATGAAAAATTTTACATTCATTTTTGACATATATATGACTGTCTTTGTGACTTCATCACCTGAACCAGGCGATCTATCTCAATCAAATTTTCAACATAGATCAGGTTCGGACTTGGGGTGATTTTTATCATATCACTCTGACGGTAGAACTTAGGGTTTGGGAGGAGAGGAGAAATGTTCTAAAACAAGTAAAACTTAGTAACTCTTGAACTATCTGACCGATCTCGATCACATTTTTAACAGAGATGAGGTTCGGACCTGAGATGGTTTATGTCATATCACCTTGATGGTGCAGCTTTAGACGGGAAGGGGAGAGATATTTAAAATCGATAGAAAATGATCGATATTAGAGTGGAATCTATAGTTATGGGGGTAGCTGAGATAAACAGTGACACTTCCGATGCTGTTTAAATCAAAATTCATCCCCGTAGCTTGATGAAGGAGAGGGGATATACAGGGTGTTAATGTACTATACCGACAAACTGTAAGAGGTAATTCCTCACATCAAAATAAGAAAAAAAGTTCATGGACCTATGGGTAAAAGTGCATAGTTTCAGAGCTAAGGCTGTCCAAAATCGCGAAAAAGCTAAATTCCAATAGGCCCTATTTCGAATTCCAGAAACCGTGGATGGTAGTCCTTATCAGCATAAAGGAAGACACGCATACACAATCCAAAAATGCATATTTCATCAATTTTCAATGGGTGTGCAGGGTATTCTGTAGAGGGTATAATTCTCAAACATGGTCTAAATAGTTTTCAGATATACCCTGATTTCAAGGAGGGTCCAAAGTACGCAGGAGGAAGTCTCGACAGCAAGGGACATCCAGTGCTTCGGAAGTGTTAGGAACCGGTAGGTCCATGTTTTTCTTTTGTGTGTGTGTGTGTGTGTGTGTGTTCGGAATAACGTGTGTTGCAATGTATCCTCATCTGCAATAAATTGTTCGCATATACTGTAACTTTCACATTTTCATTAATAACTCGCTTTTCTGACTATATTATCGCTTCTTTGTGCGTTCCTTAACAAAGCAGTGTAATAATGCATAATTATTTATTATTTTAGAGAAAAAATAAAGCAAAATAAGAAAATTATAAGCAAAAAACCTTTAATCTTATGAAACCTTAGTGTGTCAAATAATTACACGAAGAATATCCCGTGGGAAAAAAGAGGGAAAATGACAAAGGTATTAGGAAACACTCACTAACATGTGAAGCTATTGAACAGAAACATGAACTGAAGAGTCAACTACGTATTTCTGCGTTTAGTATGCAATTCACACTTCATGCACAGTTCCGATATGCAAAATCAGTCAATATCTTCAGTTGAAATTACTGATATAGGGAGAAAATGACTATTTAAAACTTCAGGTGTGAACGTGCGCTTGGAGCGATATATGAGCATTATCACAACATATTCTTTCATGAATTGTCTCGGTGGTAAAGCGTGTTTAGTAGTGTTCTTGAAAGTCTAGCATCGGAGGGCGGCAGTTCGAATCTGCCTTCCGGCAGTTTTGATTTTTTTCAACATATGGAAACATTTCTTTAAATATAAAGTTCTGCTTTGAAGTGCTTGAAAAAAAAATCAGATGAACTATCACGTTTCAAAGCCTGTTACATTTGTTCACCCTGTCATCATTTATATACGAAGACGCTAAAATGAGGAACGTTAACATTGTTATAATGGGAACAACTTTCTGATTTGAATACCAACCTTAAATCACACGTCCAAAATGAAAAATTATTCATGTTCTGATACCTATTGTAATATACAGGTGTGTATATATAGAGAAAGAAAGAGAGAGAGAGAAAGTATGTGTGAGAGAGAAAACAATGTATGCTGTATTTTAATTACAACGTAAAAAGTTATTGCAATTCATAATCTGGATTTTTACAACGCGATTTGAACGCTTGAAGCTACTTAATATTCATAAAGCATAAAGCAAATAGTCCGATACTTTGTAATATGTGCCAAAGAAATAAATGCATGTTTTAGTTGCGCCTGAGTTTTCGTCGAGGCAACACGTCCTGTGTTGCTCGCGCCTTGGTGCTGATTCTGCTAGTAGTGATAGTTTTTTTTTTTGTGCGAGTTTTTGCTGTGCTTTTTGGACTTGAGCAGAGTGAGCTTACCACTTGATTTGGGTGATTTCTCCCCGTTTTTGTTCAGTGAAGTGCAAGATTACGACTGATTACGATGGCCAATATTAGGCTTAACACTCTTCGCATTAGTTTTCAACCTGTCTCCAAAGTTCCGAATTCGATTTCGCTCCATGAGTGGATACGAACCACCTTTGAGCTTGCACAAGATGCAGTATTAAGTATTGAACTAGACTTTCCACGTAAACTTCTATATATCAAATTAATTACTCAACAGCTCTGTGAACAGATCATTACTAAATTTGACAATAAAGTACCGTATATAGATGCAGAAGGTACTTACGACCTTCCGCTTGACTCGGCTTCTCATAGAATTAAATTCGTACGTATCCACGCGGTACCTATGGAAATTTCTGACAACCAAGTGAAACAAGTACTTCAAATTTATGGTGAAATTCTTAGTGTTAGTGACGAACTTTATACTGATGGACATTATTATAAAGTACGTACTGGCCGCAAAGTTGTGAAAATGATTTTAAAAAAGAATATCCCTTCCTATATTACTCTCAGTTCTCTTCGTTGTTGGGTGACGTATCCCGGACAGACAAAAACTTGTGCGAGGTGTGACAGTGAAACGCATTTGGTGTCCCAGTGTGATCGCCGAACATTTAGCGCCCGTTTAGATCATCGGTCCAGTGATTCTTCTGGAATTTCTACTTTGGGTAGCCGCATTGCTCGACCTATCCTACAACTGAAGGATGCGCCTGCTATTCACAACTATAGTGTGTTTCCGGTTTTGCCGACAAAAAGCGGGCCCGCTATTACTACCATGCCGACAACTCCGGATGACTCTACCCCGCCAGCCCCCTGCGAGGCAGCTTCTGTGTCCCGACCAAGTGATACATCCTCACAGGTCCCGTTTCATGAAGAGGGTATGGCCAGCCAAATTCTTCCTAAGGTTAACCCCGACGCAAATAAGGTAGGTGACTTATCTGATAAGACTGAGTGTCCCGGACCCCAGCCAATGACTTTCGATACTTCAGCACCTGCGCGGCCTGAACCTGTTGTTAGTGATTCCCTTGACATGGTGCCTCCTATCTCCGATGTGCTCGACTCGACTGGTAGTGGTTCCCCCGTTACGCCTACATCCAGTGTTTATGACACTCCTGAACCCCCTATTAGTGAACAACTGAAAAAGAAGAAACGTTCCAGTCACGAGGTGAATACTGGGAAAGTTTTGAAAGTGACCGGGAAGACCTATGATTCGACCAGTAGATTAACCCGCACTAGATTACGACAGATGTCTCAATTAGATGCTACTACATGTAATGATGGGGAGGTTGTCCCCGAGACTTTGGACAGACCCGCTACGCAGTGAGAATATGCTAGCGGTCTGTTTGGGACTTTTGTTTTTGTTAATATGGCATCTTTTTGCTGCTTTCCTTGGGCCTGCCGGTTCTTTTGTGTGTGCCTTTTCCTCCACACCAAGCCTTTCCTTGCAGTTCTTAATGTATTCTTTTAAAATAGGAACGGTCAATTTTAATGGTCTAACATCTCCTACCAAGCAAAGTGCTATTTTGGATTTCATTAAATGTTATTCTCTTGATATACTGTTTGCTCAGGAAGTGACCTTGACCGACCTTCAAGGCCTTTATCAGCACACCTTTTTTTCTAACGAAACTGTTAACTAGTCTGGAGGATCGGTCATATCATCGTGCACTTTATGATACAAGTATGAAATTTACAGTACACAATAATTGATGTGTAAACAACAATATTAGGGGTGGAGCCAATCGAAATTGGCGCTCTTGTCATAATGGCGGCCATATTGAAAAAATAATCTCGTAAAGGCGTTTTTTCTCAAAAATAGCTTATATTTTTCTCTTTATGTGCAAATGACAATATTATTTTAATTATTATTGACCAAATAATGAACAGTTTACACATTTGTATATTTTAGTTTGTAATTTAGTTTATTTAGTTTGCTATTTTTCAACATGGCGCCCAATGTGACCAGATTTAAAATAAAGCCATAACTATAGAGTGGTGGGTATCAAAATATATGTTCTTGATGTGACTAATTGCAAATACACGCTTAGAAATACTATCAGACGGTCTGTTCTTGACTTAAGAGAATGGAATTCATAGCACTATTAAGTAGAGTAAGTTTATCTTTCTAACTTTACACATCAAGCTTGTGGAAATTGAAGTTTGAATATAAGATTTCTGCAATACCAAAACTGTACAATAAAACATATCACATAACAACAAAATTGAGAATTTTACATCATGTTAAAACATGAAGGAGAGTAAAATTGGAATTTACAGTCTTTCTTCGTGTATTCAACGTTCACATCTTTCACATCTACAAAGAGCTGTACATGGTAAGTCAGCTTTCAAACAGCTACACTTTCCAGAACACACTTTGGAACAATTACATTTCAATATCTCTCTTGAAGACTCACTGACTAGTGGAGTTGTTATCCAACGAGGTATCCATCTTCCTTCCTCGGTTTGTGTCCATCCGTAAATACTCGGAGATGGAAGTTCAGGTTCTCTTTCAAGTTATCGTTACCAAATCTGTCCTGTTTGATAAGCTGTTCAAAGTAAATGCTGTAGCAAAGCATCTTGAGTTGGAGGTATAAGCTCAAGCTCACGATTCTTTCGTGTAAACATCTTTTGCGTTACTACATTTATGTCATTATCTATGCTGAAATGGTCATATAGCGATACAACAAATTTTTCAACAATTGGAAACACTGTCTTCACGGTTTCTACATCTGGAACGCTTGATAATACTTGAACGACGTAACCTCATCATAAGCTTTCTAGGCTGTCCAAGCTAATATTTTACCTTTACCCGCAAATTTAGATGTAGTGTCACTTCCCGTCAAAGCATGAAAAGCAAGTATTGCAGAGCTTTTTTCACTTCCCAGTGCCTTTGATATTGCTGTAGCATTGATGTAACGCATATGTTTTCCTGATCCATACAATACATACAAACAATCACATTCCAACTTAGCTGCATGGTTGACTGCCAACACAACCACATCTAAGTCAACCGTACAAACTTGTATATTTCGATACCCTTCTATTATACCATCTGCTGCATGTAAAAATATCCTTGTGTCTGCTTCATCTTGAGAACATGGTACTATTCGACTTAAATCCGCAGGTTGTGAACTAACGGCAGTGTTTCCTTGAGTGACAACAACTTTTCCTGGATATTCTTCTAAACTTACAAATTTGACCAATAAAAGAAATAATTCTGTTTTGTTTTCATCAACTTTAAGAAAGTCCTTCCAGTTTTTAGGCACCTTTTTATTCGCTTCAATTTTTCTTCGAATGCCTGTTCGTCTCTTTTCACGAACACAACTCTTCAAGCTATCTGGTTTATAGTTATCAAACACTACGTCAACACGTTTTACTTGTCCTGTAAATCGATTTCTAATCATGTTTATGAACTTTTCGGCATAGTCAACAAACGAATCTGTAACTTCTGGTGTCAGAAAGTGCACAATGACTGCATAATCATTTCAACATCAGGTGTAACTCTCTGGGAGTTTCATCAACTTTTTTCCGTTGTGCACTACACGCTCTTCAACTTGTTCTTCACCCAAATTTTCAATATCTGGTTGCTGAAACAGTAATATTCCCGTTCCATGAAATGAAGTAGTAGATGATGTAGATGAAGGATTATGATCTATATTATCGATTGCAGCTGTAGTAAAAACATTTTTCTTCAAATGCAACGGAGCTACTGCCTCTACTTTCATGAAATGAATTATAGCAGAATTACCCAATTCTGTTGAGAGGCAGAGAATTCTGTCATAAGATACACTAAGTCCTAATTCAAACAACACACCAACTATTTGTTTTGATCTTGTATATGAGTGAATCATACATCCAACGAAAAGGGGTAGCGGCGTTTCCCTATTTGGAGAATGGACTAAATGCTGTGAAATTTTTCTACGTTTTTTAAAACAATTAAAGGATAAAAGCTGGAAAGAGAGAGACAAACTTGGGACATATAATCCGCTTTGTTTTCAATGTTAGGACCTTGGTACTTATCCTCAAATGACCCTTTAAATTGAAACTGGGGATGTTTAAAAATATCTCGTCTTACTATGTTTGCAGCATAAGATAAAACAATGGCATCTAACTCAGAATCATGAGAACAGGCTTTCTTGAGGCTCTCTCCTATATCACTGTTTCTCACAAGCAAAACTTCTCGACCAGTGTCATGGGGTTCAAGTTCTAGAAAATGACCAAGTATTTTCTCTTTTAGCCACGTTGAATGCACTGTACTTGGGTCACCGCCCAGTTGCTCAATTCTCTGACAATAGAGTTTCTTGAGATGGCTCAACTGCAGCACAGGGGCAATTTCGTCGTCATCAAGAATACTTTCAATGTACACTAAAAGTTCTGCTAATGCGTTTTTTTTCATATATATGAGCGTATTCTTCTTCTGATCTTAATTTTAAATCTCTTTCCCGATTATATAGGGCCACAAGACATGTTGCATGATACACTGCATCTTAAGCAAACATATCACCAGCACTTAGCTTTGCAATTAATTTGTGGTCTTGAAGAGTAAAGGACACATGATCTCACACGTTTATCAATTTTAAGTGTTCGTGATTTTCGAAATGACTGTGATTTTTCATCCACTGGTTCGTCACAAAAGAAGCACAATGTACACCCACCTTGATTGACTGAAAGTGAGTCCTTTGATCTGGTATTTTTCTCACTTGATGCAGATATGTCTGACTTATCTTGACTTCCACTTTTCTTCTTCTTTTTTCTTTCAATTGCCGTGTTCAATTTAGTTTTATTGAATTTCAAAGAGCAGCTTTTATGATATTTTGCCTTTTTATCCATGATTGTTTGCTTAATACCTTGTCCTTCATCCAGCCTTCTTATGTTAAACCTAGAAGGTAGTGACTCTATTTCTTCAAATTTTACTAAATTTTCTGCTATAGTTGAATACCCAGCAGCTTCATTTGATGATTTACCAGCAAAATCACCAGGACAGGTCAGTCTCTCCTTTGTTACTTCTTGGCAAAAAAAAGACAAAGATCCCAGTTTGTGATATCATCACGTGGTTTGGAAACCTCAGTATTGTCTATTAGTTTGAAATTTCGTTTCATTTTAGCTACAGTTCAATTCTGAAATAAATCGAAAACAAAATTTGGGTTACGCTGAAAGACGAAAGAAATAGCAGGCAAAATAACTGTAAAACAACTAATAAAAATAAATAAATCAATCAAAATTAAACATTTAAATTCAACATTTTACCAGGCCAAGTGTCAAATGACCTTTATCAAGAGAATAAAAGTGAAAAATAGATTATAATTTAAAAATTAAAATGCATTAACATGTTAAACAATACAATTAAATGTTATTTTATATGTACTGAGCGGCCATTTTTAATATGGCGGCTATCTCAACGAAATCACGTGATATTTTTGGGCTCCACCCCTAGAATTGTTTCTTATGATGTCTATAAACCGTGTGTAAAATTTGACGCTTGTATCATAAATTGCACGATTCTTTGATATTTTGTTACGGATCCTCCAGACTATAACGGCACGGGTACTGCACTTATATATCGTAATGATATAGAATTTGAACAGTTATACAAACATCCCACCGGCCGGATTATTACTGGAAATGTGGCCAATATCCGGTTTTGCAACTCGTATGCCCCTGCAGGTACACACCGACGGCGTGAACGTCATAATTTCTTTAATTCCGAGGTAGCCTCCGCCTTACATGACAGTTCTCGTTTGATTATATGGGGTGGAGATCATAACAGTATAGTTTCCGCTCAAGATTCCACTTCTACTTCGAACTTCTGCCCTACTTTATTACAGGTGATTAACCAATTTAATTTATGTGATGTCTGGCGTCATTTTCATCCCCACAATCCTGGATATACCTTTTTCTACGCCACTGGATCTTCACGCCTCGATTCTTTTTATATCTCACAGTCATTACTTCCACATGTGCAATCTGTGGAAAGGATTCCTGTTTGTTTTTCGGATCACATGGGCCTAGTTATGACTATCCAGCTACCGCTTCAAAAGCTTCTGAACCATAATAGCTTATGGCACCTCAATACCGGCATCCTTTCTGAGCCAGAATTCCAGCAGTTGCTACGCCAACGCTGGAGAGAAATTAATCAGCAACTTTTGCGACGGAACAATATTATCCACTGGTGGGAGCAACGGGGGAAACCAGCTTTGAAACAAATCTGTAAAGAATACAGCAGAGAACGGTCACAGCGATTCCATGAACAATATAATTACTACTCAGCTTCTACGCGACTATCATACGGCATTCCTTAATGGTGAACCTGTACTTCCACAAATTAAACAGGTAAAGGCTTTCTTGTTAACATTACACCGCAAAAGACTCCACGGTATTACAGTTCGCAGCAAAATCTCATCAATGTCACCCACTGAGCCTCCGAGTCTTGTACATATCAGTGCTGAACGTCGCAAAGGCAAACAACAGATTATTCATAATATACTGGATGATAAAGGTGTTTTATATGAAGGAGCTAATATTATTCCATACTGTGTGCGCTATTTTGCTGATTTATATCGCAACCATGATGTTCCAGCTAGTAATGACGGTGTTTACGATACCTTGAACCCTCTCCCAGTTGAACTCCAAGCAGAGCTTGATGTTCCCTTTACTGAAGCAGAAATTCAGCATGCCCTCCTCCAGGCAAAAAAGAATAAATCTAGTGGCATTGACTCCCTACCTTACGAATTTTACCAGACATTCCCAGATCTTTTCATTCCTTTTTTTACTGAACTTTTTAATGCCTTTCGTTCTAATTTACAAGTCGGCAGAACATTTACACACAGTATTATAGTGATCATTCCTAAGCAGCCCAAGAGCACTCGCATCAACCAATTTAGACCTATCAGTCTCGCATGTTGTGATTATAAACTTCTCGCAAAAGTTCTAGCAGCTCGGTTACGTAATACTTTAAGTTCCATTCTGTTACCGGAACAATTTGGTCACGATCAGCAGCATCCTACATATCTGACTTTATCGAATATTAGGGACACGATCGCTTATTTTGAAAGTCGTCCGAAATTAACTGCAGCGCTTTTGAGTACTGATTTTTCTCAGGCCTTCGATAAACTAAGCCATCAGTACTTATTCACAGTTCTTGAGAAGCTCCATTTCGGGCCAGTATTTTTAAATATGGTTAAGACGTTATACTCCCAGCGTACTGCCCAACTTAAACTGAACGGTGCCTTAACGCGGGTCTTTTCAATTAACCGGGGGCTTATTCAGGGCTGTCCCTTGTCCCCTATGCTTTACAGCATTGCCGTTATGCCGGTTCTGTATAAGATCCGGAATGAAATGACGGGATTGTGTGTTCCTCCGGCTACTATTAAAGTTCAGAGTTTCATAGATGATATTTGCTTTTTCTTTCGCTCCCAGCGCGATTTAGATACTATCCTTACTAATCTCCAGATATTTAGTCAACTGTCTGGTGCGGAATTACATCCCACGAAAACCAAATTACTTTTTTTGAATGATACGTCTTCTTGCCCTTTTGTCTCCCCCTTCCCTGTCGTTAACACTCATAAAATTCTCGGCATTACTTGGCATACCACTATAAAAGCATCTATTCAGGCAACATATGGAGTGGCTGTTCCTAAGGTCATTAACTTGCTTTATAAACACAAAGCTTGCAATCTTACATTACATCAGCGAGCGACCTTCTTAAATATTTTTGCCTTCAGTCTATTGTACTATATAATGCAGATTTTTCAGCTTTCTGTCTCAGACGCTAACACACTTAACAAACATTTGTTTGCCTTTTTGTGGTATCAATCGACACTGCGAGTACATCGTCGAACTGTGTGTACGACCAAGCAAGTAGGAGTGTTAGGTATTAAAGACGTGGTCTTTCAAGGCCGTTGTCTACTACTACAACGCACGTGTCAGCTGTTAACTTCCTTTTCTGAGTCTTTCTCCGCGTGCCATATCATGCGTTGCCTTCGGCACGTGACTCTCAGTTCACCTGTTTCTATTCTGAACTGGTCCCAACCTTACCATTACCTGCGCACCGTCATTCTAGACATTTCGTATGCTCTTATCAGTCACACAGCTATTGAAGATATGACTGTGAAGAAATTGTATACTTATTATGCAAATTATCTCTATACTCCCCTAAATGTGTTACTCGCCATCCCAATTGTTCTTGGGCGCAAATTTGGCATAATATTAATTCCTCTTTTTTACCCTCTGGAATGAGAGAGTTATGGTATAGGTTAGTGCATAATGTATTTCTTACTAACCATCGAGCATGGGAACTCGGTTTTCGACCAGATGCTCAATGTATCCGATGTGGACAAGCTGACACACTCATCCATCGCTTGCAAACATGTCCATCTATCCAGCATTTGTGGCGTGGCTATACACATATTATAGCACGAATACTTCGTGTTGATCAACGGATTATTAATAGTGAGCCGTTTTTTCTTTTGCCTGATTTCAAATACTTCCCACGTCCTAAACACAATATCATAGTGTGGTTAACTATTCACACAGCGGCTATCCTACTTACCGAAAATGAGCTGGTGACACAAGCAATGTACATTTTTAGACTACAGTGCTCTTTAAAAACAATGCCTTCAGATCTACGCTTGCGTCATTTTGCCCACTACCCGACTGCTGTTTACTAATTATTTTTCCCGTGTGTGTGTTTGTGTGTATACTTCATGGGATTGATTTTCAATTGTATTGCAGTGGTATCCTTTTTGTAATTTGTGATTGCTCTTTTATTCTTATTATATATACATATATGTACTGTAATTTCTTGCAATAAAACTGACTGTTCAAAAAAAAGCGTGTTTAGTAGTGTTCTTGAAAGTCTAGCATCGGAGGGCGGCAGTTCGAATCTGCCTTCCGGCAGTTTTGATTTTTTTCAACATATGGAAACATTTCTATAAATATAAAGTTCTGCTTTGAAGTGCTTGAAAAAAAAATCAGATGAACTATCACGTTTCAAAGCCTGTTACATTTGTTCACCCTGTCATCATTTATATACGAAGACGCTAAAATGAGGAACGTTAACATTGTTATAATGGGAACAACTTTCTGATTTGAATACCAACCTTAAATCACACGTCCAAAATGAAAAATTATTCATGTTCTGATACCTATTGTAATATACAGGTGTGTATATATAGAGAAAGAAAGAGAGAGAGAGAAAGTATGTGAGAGAGATAGAAAACAATATGTGCTGTATTTTAATTACAACGTAAAAAGTTATTGCAATTCATAATCTGGATTTTTACAAAGCGATTTGAACGCTTGAAGCTACTTAATATTCATAAAGCATCTTTTTCTTGCAGTGTCGCAAATAGTCCGATGCTTTGTAATATGTGCCAAAGAAATAAATGCATGTTTTTAACAGGATAGAATCGTTTACCTTTTGCTTCAATTGATGGTATAAAATAATGTTGAGTTGATTTTAACATCCCTTTCAGCATCGAGGCTATATGAAACGTTTACCTACTGATTAGAGTGAAATCCGAACCACATGAGCTCACACCGGGAATCGAACCGGGTCTCTTACGTCAAAGGTGCGTATGCTAACCGCTTAGCTACGAAGGAACTCGGTATGAAACTAGAATAGCACACATTACCCCATATTATTTCACCGAAAGATTTCTGTTTTATGATCAGTTAAAATAGTATTTCTGGACACCGTAGCGAAAAATGTATTTGCTTTTTCAAGTAGTGTACGAAAAATACAAAGAATAAATACAGCAGAAACGAAACCAAGAAATGAATTCAAAGTAAAGTGCTTTGCCTCTCTCGAATAAATCACTCAATGTATTACAAGTGCATATCTCGTGCATTTCCAGTAGAATTATTAAAACGCGCTGGCTTTGTAACTTGGCTGTTTGGTCTAGTGGCTAGCATGTGTGTCTGTGGTGTACAGCGTACCGGATTTGATTCCCGGTGGGAGAACTTTTGGAATTTTAAATGTTCTCGACGTGTCTGTGTTTGTGTCCCTATCCTTCAAGGTTACTGTAAAACGTGTATAACCGAGTAGGAAATATACAGAAATTACTGATAAGGGGAAAGTAGACTTTGGTAAGTGAACTTCGGGGCCGCCTTTCGCGACGTAAATTCAGAAGAAAATAAGTGGGTTTAGCGAGGCGCTTCAAATTACAGTAATGATTGACGCTTCGGTTCCCAGTCAGGTTTTCTTTCAATATAAGGATATTTTATTTTTTCTAAATACAACGTTACATTTTTAACATTTGAATTGGTTATAAAAACAAAATCAGATAAACTGTCAGCTTTCAAACGTCTGTCACTTTTATTCACCATCTGTTTGTATACGAAGATGACGCTATGGAAATGCTAGCACTACCAAAGTTCAAATAGATTTCTAAGTTAATATCAAATTGAAAACATACGCCCAAAATGAGAATATATGTTTCTGCTTTATATGTATAGTTCAATTATACCAAACAAAATCCGCTATCCCCATTCCCTTTGGCGGTAGGGGTAACTTTAAAATTTTAAAGTGGGACCCCCATTTCCTATTGGACATTTCGATTCACCAGAAAAAAGTGACTGATTTCACCCAGAATTGAAAACAATTCCTTCACGGATGGTACTATAATCGATACGGGAAAAGGAGGAGTAGCAAAACGTTATGAATATGATTTTGTCAGATCCGTGCTCTGTGGTCATACAGTTAGCATACTGGACTGCACAGTCAGAGATCCTGATTTCAATTCCTAGTAACCCTAGGGGAACACCAAATGAGTACATAACAAGTAGTGACTATTTTCATGAATATATGCATCATATAAAAATCGCTTAAAGTTTGATACTAAGATATTGTTATTATTATTATTATTATTATTATTATTATTATTATTATTATTATTATTATTATTATTATGTTACATATTACTTGAGCTTATAATTAGGAAGACCTAGGCGCAGATGGGAGGACAATATTAAGATGGATCTCGCAGAAATAGGAATACAAAGTAGAAACTGGATCCAGTTAGCTAAGGATAGAAGTCAGTGGAGAGCTTTTGTGAATGCGGCATTAAACCTCCGGGTTCCATAGGCCATAGAATTAGTTAGTTAGTTAGGAGGGTAAGCAGGGGCGTCATTTAGGGGGGGCAGGAGGTGGCAATTGCCCCCCCAAGAGTTTGAGGAATACATATACTTTAATAGATTGCCTACTAACATACTAGTACAAAACGTGAAAGTCTTATGTCGGTGGTGCTCTTGCCCCCCCCAAGCGAAGTCTGAAATGACGCCCCTGAGGGTAAGTGTGCCTAAAGTCAGCCGTCTCCAGTAGTCAGCCATTTTTCAGTAAAAAGCATATTAAATAAACATACAGTAGCTTGTTATCAAACAAATAATCAACTACAACTTAAATCTGAGCTCCAGTTTTCAACTTCATTTGTTCTGGCCTGGTGTGACTCCTCGTGGCAGAAAAGAAAAATTATCATTTGAGGTCTGCTGATGCAAGTGAGCAAAGTACGCATTTTGTTAATGAAAAAAATAAGGAAGAAGCTTTACTTCGAAGTTAAGTTAAAATTATATTATTGTAAAATAGTACGAGTTATTGCTTTCTTCTATGCATGAATGTATCGTAGCTTATTAAAAATTCGTGGTTTATGATACAAAACAAGATATTGCGTAGAAATAAGGGGGGCTGACTACAAGTTGCATTTTTGATAACGTTTTCCGGTAGTCAGCCATTAGGGGCTAACTACTGGAAATGACTCTTCACTTCAATTTCCAATGGTCAGCCCCCCAGTACTTTCAACGGACGACTACTGGATACATATACTCCAGTAGTCATCCACTTATCATTCATTCAATTTAAATGACACATGACATACAACTAAGACACTTAACTAATACGTAGAAGACTTTTCTAACGATTTAATGAAAAAGTAACTGTTATGATGTCACTAATTGCATCATACAAGCATAATACAGTTATAAAGTACGGGACAAAATTAAACGATTGAAAATGCCATTAAAACTTATGACGATGTTGGTCTTTTATTTTTGTCCCGTACTTTAATATCAGTCTGGTATTGTAACCATTTCAATTCTTGTATTTTTCTAGAACTGAGGGAAAAAAGGTTAAGGATTTATGGCGGGTCTGAATTATTTCTCTAAAATTTAAAAAGGACAGGTAATGAGTATTTATTTTACCCTAATCAATGTCAATTTTACCCTAATGTCGCGTTTCTGCACGTTTTTAATTCCAAGGCTGCAATTGCTCTTCAACTATTATTATTATTATTATTATTATTATTATTATTATTATTATTATTATTATTATTATTATTATTATTATTATTATTATCTGTTCTTATCTGCTCTGTTCCTAGAGTTGCCTGATTGCCGAAACAATACAGAATAATCATAAATATTTACATTCTAACTCACTGTGAGCGTGAGGAAAATATGTCTAACAGTTTAAGAACGCGTGATTTAGCGTTTCTTTCAACCAGTCCAAAGACATCTACTGGAATAGACTCAGTGTCAGATGTTTTTGCACTCAGATGCGTTGAGGATACTCTATCCAAAGAGTCTTCTTATTCTACACTAATGAACACATATAAGGCTATTGTTCTGTCCGAAGAGGATCGATCTGCTATCAGTAGATACATGCTAGTGAAATGTTCGATATCTTAGTCCTGGTACATACCTAATTTTAGCAATTGGCAGTCTAGAGCATACAAATATATCTTCGATATCAGAAATAGACGTTACGTCTGACTCAAACCAGGAAAACAACATATCCGTTATGGCATCTTGTACTGAAGCGACGCAAGGTGAAAGGTCTGCTTCTGTTTCTACAGTCAGTAGAGCCAGAAATAACTCCATATTATCTCAGAAGAAATTCAAAGAAAACCTTCGTAAAATACTTCCATATCATCTGGCTTTGATTAGCATCTTTTCTGGCTAGCTCCAATCAAAAACAAAACTACCAAACATGTGCCCAGAGAAAAAGTTCAAAGTGCAGTATCCTCCCAAGCATGGAGAAATTATCAGATGGTAAAGAATGAAAAGAAAAGAAAACTAGAAGAGGAACGTCTAAAATGAAAAAGGGAGAGAATACAAAAGAAAGGAAAAAATTTAAGTCAAACAAAAAGAAAAGGACTGTCAAGCCAAGTAGCACTAGTAGTTAAAAAGACGAGACGCAAGAAGTTGTTGAAACGGCGTCTAAGGCCTGAAGAAGAATTCATAAGTAATTCTTCTTCAGATTCATTCTTAATTCTTCATTCATTAATTCTTCTTATTATTAAGAAGAAGAATTAATAAGAGAACGATACACTTAAATATATTGGGTGTCACTTTTGTGATCACTGGTACCACTTAAAATTCACGTGCCTCAGTGAATTATCGTACGAGGAACCTGCTAAACAAGTGCTTATGTGTCCTGAATGTGCTTAATGAACTTCATATTAAAGGGTTAATGTCATAGCTAAATATAAATATCAATGTAAATATAAATGTAAATATAAATAGGCCTATATATTAGTTTTAAATAGGCTAGTCTAGGCCGAGGCACATTTTTCTTAGTTTATGCTAAATATCATACAAGAAGTCTTTTTTCCTGTATCGCAATATATTTTCCACAAGGCCTGCTTCTAGCCACAGAGGTTTGGGGGGCCATAGATATGTTAGTGGGGACAAGTCATTAAAAATCTCTTACACATATCTAAATTGTGTTTTTTGTGTTGAGGTCTGGAGGAGCCACGAAAAGTTTAGGAGGGCCAGGCCCCCTAGCTCCCTCTAGTTGCGGGCCTGTTTTCCACATAGTTTTTCTTTGTAGGAACTCTGAGTGCAATATATTTGTCCCTTAATTTGCTACTGAGGAATTGATCTCTATTCCATTAAAAACGTCAATTCTATAGTGTGGCTGAGTACTGGTTAAAGTAATGGCTGACTTTTGGCTTTCATAGGCCGACTACTGTTTTTTTCAGGGTTTCTGGTATTTTCTTTTTCCTGTGTAATTATTTATAAAAGATTTCCTATGCGAGCTACACAAACGTAAAATTTAAACACTGTTCTTTCTAATGACATATGTAATAAAAGTTATTAGTAAAAAATGATTTTTTTATACTTTAACAAAGTTGAAAATCTTAAATGGTCGACTACTGGCACATTTACCCTATTACTTGAGATGCAAACTATAGTTGCAATTTTTTGAAGGAATGTTGCCTAACTGGAAAGTAGAACTTTACATATTGTTTTGTCTGTGAAACATATGCTTGTTTAGCTTTATTTGAAAGTGTTAATTTTGCCAAAAATATTGAACGTTGGAAAACTGCAATAGCATTTCCTTATACGGGCCAAAAAAAAGAGAGCTGATATATCTAAAGGAGGCAATCGTAACAAAAACGGATAGGAGATAAAGATAAATCGAAAATGTTATGTTGAAAACATTTTCATTGATTTTGTCTTCTGCCTCAGGCACTGACAAGGTCAGACAAATATTGTCTATTACGTTTAAAATTGCCTAAAGGAAAGTTGAACAGAATACCACAGATCTTATCACTCAGTAATCAGTTGTGAAGTGCTCCCTTGTAGTCAAACAACATATATCAAAATAACGTGTTTTCTGCCTCTTAGCAAATAAGAACTACTATCTTACTAGCTCTTGGAGTAACCAAATGCGCATGTCGTTTAATAGCTTCAACTAAAAGGGGTGCTCATTCAACGTGCAACTCGTGAAAAGGGTAGAAGTCAGAAATGGCTGAGAATAGAAAAGAGCGTGTTCTTGCTTTAGTGCAAGAAGGCTATTGCGCTTCACAAGCCGCTGAAAGGTGTGGAGTTATACCAAGAACAGCACAGAAGTGGATAAAGCGTTTTCGAGAGACTGGAGAAACTATGCGGCGCCGAGGTAGTACCACTACCTCGGCACCGCATAGTTTCTCCAGTCTCTCGACACCTGAGCAGGATGCGCAGCTTGTTGCTGCTGCGCGACTTAATCTCAACATGACCGCCAGACAACTTCGGCACGCATCAGCTTTTCCAGGATCTCGAGATACTGCTGTACGGCATCTTAGGGAAGCTAATCTTCACGCCCGTCGTGCTGCGGTGAAAGAATTCCTCTCGGAAGAGCATATAAGACGACGGCTTCGATTTGCGGAAGAAAATGTTAACCGTGATTGGACAAATGTTGTCTTCACAGACGAATGCACATTTTCTTCCTCAAATAATGGCCCAGTAGTCGTGTATCGTCCGAGAGGCTCCAGGCATGATCCCAGATACGTTTTCCACAAACGTCACTGTGGACGCGTATCTGTATCTGCTTGGGGTTTCATGACATCACAGTGTCTTGGAGTACTCCATAGGGTAGAGGGGCGTCTTACAGGTGAGCAATATTTACATATCCTTCGGGATGTTATGTTGCCTTCTGTGCGTTTTATCTACCCCGATGGAGTAATCCAGTTTCAGCACGACAGGTCTCTGGTTCATATGTGTCAATTAGTTCAGAATTGGCTCTCGCAGCAGGCTGATTTAGAGGTCCTAGATTGGCCACCGCGTGGAGCCGATATGAATATAATTCAGACAGTATGGGCAGAGGTCAAAAGGGTGATGAAGGAGAACTGGCCTAACCCGCCTCCATCCACAAAAAATCAACTATGGGGAATCGTTGAAAACAGCTGGGAAAAGGTCTCCCGTAGTGAACGCTTTCTCCGCCGACTTACCGAAAGCATGCCCAGAAGGCTCCAGGCAGTCATCGATGTAGAAGGTCGTTGGACCTTCTATTAGACACTTATATATAAACAGCCCTTTTCAGGGCTACGTATTCCCTTCCATTCTTTTTTTTGAATGCCAATGAAAATGTATTTACGTCTCTTTCACCGTTAAACAATGAAAATGAAAAAAACATAATAGCAGTGGACAAGACTCGATCGTGCGAACTTGTGTATTGTAATCTTTCACTTATCCCCTGAGCTACGAAGTAACACGCATATTTTTTTTTGAAAAAGATGTTAGTAGTTCATAACAACACACTCCCTTTTTATGTAATTCATGTGCCCCTTGCTGCTATCGATGGCGTGAAAACAAAATGCTACACATTACCCCATATCATTTCACCAGTAGATTGCTGTTTTCTGATCAGTTAAAACTGGATTCCTGGATATCTAAGCGAAAAATGTATTTCTTTTTCATGTATTCTACGAAAAACCTAAAGAGTAAACAAAATCGAGACAAGCAACTTTCTCGAACAAACCACTCAATGTATCAGAGTCATTGCAAACAACGTCTCGCTGATGTAATGAATAACAACATGTAGTAAAGATCATGGGGTCTTCAGATCAAATACAGCTTGTCATATGGTTTTGTTTTCTTCAGCACAATAGAATTTTTTTAAAAAATTATCCAGTCATGTGAGAAAAACAAATTTTGCAGAAATATAATATTTCGTTTTGAGAGGCGTATTAGCACGAAGAAATAGTTTTATTTTTGCAATCCAAACCGTGAAGAATAAGCTAATGAATAGCGTTTATGGGTCTTTCGATAAGCAGCATCCAGTGTGTTGTAGTCGGCAACGTTACGTTTTTTCTTTTCTTTTTTTCTCGTTTTCGCGCATCACATTCTGTTTTTCAATGACTTCTAATGCTAAATTTTAATCCGCTGTTACTTCGTTCGTCGTTTTCACTTCCACCTACAATATTAGATTTAGGCATAGCTGACTATCCTCTAATTTGTATCGAAGTTTTGTCAAGTTTCTAGTGAACGTCAGCTAGTACTAAATGTATTCAAATATTTATTTCAAACGGCTGATTTGATTTCCCGTGATGATCGGACAGACAAACACGACGTCACTTTTACATATTGACCGCCTTATTTGGAACTTGCCCCATTTCCCCCTCAAAACTGGATTTTTAAGGACAACGGAAGATGGGCTCACATATTTTAAAATAAGGTATTTTATATCCATCTGTTTCTCTTACGACATATGTGTTAATGAATCCGACTGGACCAAATGCTAAATACCGTATATTTAAAAGATAATTTCAAGTGCTTCATCCGTTTTGCTGTGAAGACAAGACACAATCTCGATGTCATCATTCTTAAATATTGAGCAAAAGCGATACAAATTGCCCCTCTTCTCCATTTAGTACCGAAATTTCTAAACACGGTCGGACACGTGCACACTCGTTTTAAATAAGGTATTTATGTATCATATTTCATCTCACAAACGTGAGAGATTCTATTTTTGCCATACATTTAACCCCCTCTCTTCTGTTTGGATACGCATTTCAATAAAAATGGCGTGACAACAACCCAGTCCAAGGTAGGTGTTAACTATGTTAATAAAATTCATTTCAAACGGTTCAGCCATTTTTCGTTATGATAAACAACGTGTTTTTAATTTATATACTATGCAAATATAGGATAATAGTATTGTTCTGTCTTGTTATTTATTTATTTAAGTTATTTATTGATATAAAATTGAGGTGTTACGTTTAATGTTTAACAATACCTAGCATTTACCATGTTATCAACCGTGAAGTAGCGAATTTTGTGTCTAATATTTATATTATATTCAATTTAATGTGTCACGCTAGTAGCAAATTAAGCATACATGCGAAAACATTGTTCACTTTCAGTTCTCAAGAGAATTTCTTTCCTGTCTTTCTATTATTTTGTCAATAGCTTGCAAAACACTGGCATCAAACTTTTGCAATTATATTTTTTAACGTTTTTCCCATAAACTCCCCTGCAAATTTAACCTGAATCGACCCTTACCGCGAATGGAACCTGAGACTACAAGAACCAAAAACACTCGCGCTAGTCACTAGACTTTTTAATTTTTATTCCACGTTAATTAGTAAGCCTACGTTTCATATAGCCTCGCTGTTGAAAGTGTTACGTGAATATAGACTAGACCAAAATTAATTATTGGTGTCCATTTCAGGATCACTCAGTATTATGTTTTTAAGTGTTAGTGTTACAAAATCCAACACTTTTCAATGCCTTATTAAACAACTTATTTTTTTAAAAAAAAGTCTTGAATGTGTATTCACGGATACAATAAGAATAAAAATCACTATTAGAAACAAACATTTGCAGTAAAAGGAAAAGCAGAAACTATTTGTGTAATAAAAATGTATATCTTTGTCAAAATATTTGTGACTTGGTGTAATCTATATTCACGTAACATTCCTCCACTAAAAACATGCTACCGAGTGATCCTGAAATGTACACCAGTAAAAAATTTTGGTCTAGTCTATATTCACATAACAAAAGGAACAAGAAACTAAAAATCAACTCAACACTACCACCAATAGCAGCAAGGGGCAGGCGATACTACCCCGAAAAAATGCATTTATTCCTTTGACCCGCATTGCAAAGCATCGGACAATTTGCAACATCAATTACAAAAGCTTGAAGAGAAAGAATATTTATGGACAATAATTTTCTTACATACAATATTCAATTATAAAATGCCTACTACTTATCTTTCTTATTTAATTTATAGGGCGCGATGGTTCACTGGTAGAGCGCTTACCTTTGGTGCATGCGGTCTCTGGTTTTATTCTGTCCAAGTAACCTTGTGGTGGACAACATTATGTCCGTGACTTTTCTCAAAGCATTTCCTTTTCCTTCCACTTTCTCATTCCACCAATTCTTATATCATTTTTCTTACTTTAATTATCTTCTCCCTTAGCCTAAAATAGCAGGATTCTAGAACACTGGTGCGTATACCAATTGAGTGGTGATGAAGAAAGCAATCAGCCTGGTTAACCTGCCTTCACTCGCTATCGCTTACTCGACATTAATATATGAATTGTGTATTGAGATTTGATAAAGAAAAGAACCAAACTGGTTACTAATCCAAATTCTCCTCTATGTGAGGACCAGCAATCTAGAACCTTCCCGCCTAAAGGGCGTAATAGTGGGATGTTAAATATTTCATTTCATTTTCTAATTTAATTTAGCTCTTCCACATAATATTTTATCTAATATAATAATAAAATATTATCAAGTGCTCGCAAAGCTGGGAGCGATCTTGGAATCTACCGTAATGTGCGGTAATCTTATTAAATATGTTTCACTACTAGATCAGTTGTTGAATGTTTCATAATGCTATATTAAATTCCATAAACATTCAAGTAAAATTGATGAGATTGACAATTTAAACCGCACAGTATTGCAAAGCTGGCGGTGTAAATATTTACTCCGTTACGCAAAGTCTGTTTCAAATACAACCATTATTATACAGTTCATTTTCATAAACTTGTTCTTATAGCAACTATATCATTTCCTATTTAAATTCAATTTATAGATAATTTTGTGTTACATATCACCTGATACTCATGCTATAAACTATACAATAAGTTAACATTCGATGAAAAATAAATAAGAAATGTATAATGTTACAGATTCTGGAATTGCAATTTAATTCAATTTTAAACTGTATACATTTTCTATATGATGGTTTAATTTACTTTATAAAAATCCAGATTATGATTTACACTAACTGTTTTAATTAAAAATACAAGCTTATACAGGGTGCGGGAAAAGTCCCGGAACGGTCCAATATCTCGCGACATATACAGATCAGCAAACCAAAAATAACACGTGTTAAACAGTTTTGAAAAATCTATTCAATGATACCAAACGCAACCCTCCATTCCCACACGGGGGGGTAACTTTAAAATTTTAAATGGAAATCCCCATATTTTGTTGCACATTTGGATTCTTCAGAATAAGTAACAGTGATTTGACCCAAAATTGAAAACAGTGCCTTCATGGATAGCACTTGAATCGACACATAAAAAATGGAGGCGGCAAATCTTTATGAAAATGTGGCCTCTCAGTGTCGAGCTCTGGGCCATGCGGTTAGCGTACGGCACTGCGGCATGAAAGATCGTGAGTTCGATTCCCACGCAGAGTAAAATTTTTATGTGATTTATTTACCCAAATAACGAATTCATACATTTTAACTTCCATAAAATAATGCATTTGTCCATATTTATTAATTTGCAAGAAAATACAAATGGTGACAAAAATTGCTTATTTTTGTTGTAAATAACCCTACTACTAAGAACTACTTCATAAAGCTACTTTGCAAAACAATTATCGATATTGTATTCCATGTAACTTCATCTTCGCACACACTGTTTTCAATTTTTGATCAAATCACTATCACTTTTTCTGGAGAATCCAAATATGAAATCAGAAATAGGGGTTCCCATTTAAAATTTTAAAGTTATCCCCCGTAGTCCCCAAGGAGGTAGGGATAGGTGATTGCGTTTTCTATCATTAGATAGCTTCTTTAAAACTATTTAACATGTGTTATTTTTGTTTTGGTGATATTTATACTTCGCGAGATATTGGACCGTTCCGGGAATTTTTCCGCACCCTGTATACAATATTTTATCTCTTTCTTTCGCACTCTCACTCTCTATATTACAACTCAGTGTTGCAATAGGTTTCAAGAACATGAATCATTTTCATTTTGGACGTATGGTTTTAGGTTGGTATTCAGATCACAAATCGTTAACGTTCCATATTTTTAGTGTCTTCGTATATAGCCTAATTGATGAACATAGTGAATAAATGTGACTGAGCTTTGAAAAGTGATTGTTCATCTGGTCTTGTCTTTTTAAGCACTTCAAACTAGACATTTATATTTTAAAAAATATTTCACTATATTGAAAAAAAAGCGTTCCACATTGAGGCTCAAACTGCCACCCTTCAGTTCTAGAATTTCAACAGCATTGCTAAACCCGCTTGGCCACGCAGGCATGTTACGAAATAACGCGTTCTGATATTAGAAATAGAATCGCTCCAAGCGCAGGTTTACACTTGAAATTTTAAATAGCCATTTTCTGTTTTTTTTTTCAGTAATTTCAACTGAAGATGTTGATTGATTTCCCATATTGGAACTTCACGTGAAGTGTGAATTGTATGTTTATCTCAAAAATACATTATTTTCTGTTTCTTCAATTTTACGTATTTGTGAGTGCTCCTAATACCTGTGCACTGTATGGAATGAATTTCCCTCGGGATATTCTTCGCGTAATTATCTGACAGACAAAAGTTTCATAACAATCACAGTTTTTTGCTTATAATTTTCTTATTTTGCTTTATTTTTTCACAAAAATCATAACTAATTATTCATTACTACACTGCTTTGTTAAGGAAAGCACAAAGAAGCGATAATATATTAAGAAAACTGAGTTATTAATGAAAATGTGGAAGTTACAGTATATGCGAACAATTTATTGCGGATGAGGATACTTCGTCACGGTGTATTTCACGTTTTTTCACTTATAAGCGTGAAAGATAACATCGCAGTATGCTTTTTCCCGAGTACTAGAGACCGTGCTGCTAACGATCCTTAATAGTCCAGTCAAATTACATCAAAAACGGGCCAAACCTAGACATTTAGAATAGAAAGATGGGACCTTCGGGAATTTGTTTGTGATCTCTTCCTCATTAACCTCCAGAATATCCCCCAAAAATCCGGTTCCTGTTTTCTGCCAATTTGGATAAATAGACTGCCATCTTGGATCCCTTACATGTACTTAGTTTATGCCACATAACTTCTAAACTAATTAACGTAGAAGGATCATCCTTTCTTTATTATACTCCTAATATTATAGGCAATGTAACAAGTTATTATCACTTTTCTCCGAGTAACCATTTTTGCACAACTTGAGGATGCATTGAAAATTTAGAATCTGTATTAAGTTACATATTCTTTTCATTGCCTCATAACACTTAACAGAGTAGAAATATGAAACAAGTGCTCGAATAAAAGTTGTTGGAAATTTCATAAGCTTTAAAACGATGTATATATCGTCACTATATACAATGTCATAGATACACAATGAAGCTTGAAACGTACTCGAACTGCCTACAATTTCTGTAGAAACATATGAATGAATCATTTAACATGAAAAAAAGAGAGACTATTTAGTAATTTGAGACGGCTTCTCATTGCAATTTCCGGTAAGTATCAATAGGTTTGGAAGTCCGGCTAGTTTAATAAATAGTTTGTAAACAGTGGCGTCGGCAAGGGGTGCGCAAGAACTCTGAAAGTAGACTTTCGCACTATCTTTCTGTAAGTAAGCCTATGTGTCCATTGAAATTAGTGTTTGAGATAAACGTTTCAAAAAAGAAGATGAAAGCTATTGAAATATGTTTTAGTGATGTTATCTTACAAAAAATCTAGTTGCGGGTTTTCCGCCTTTTTGAATAAATAGCCCTAGTCCAGTGTAATTACAACAAAAATCGATCAGACTGATTTTTTTTTTTAAAAAAAGCTGTTAGAATATGTTATATGTATTGATATTATACTAAACCAGTCCCAAAACTCTAGTTGTTGGTTTTTCATATTTTTGCAGCCAATTATATGAGCAATATGTGAGGTTTATCACAAAACACTATGGTAAATAAATTATTATATTTGATGGTTATGATTGTCAACCTAGCGTAAAGTGTATAAAACAATGGACATGAACAAAGAAACCAGGAATACGCGCAATCGTTGAGGATAACAACCACATTGTTCGTTTATCTCAACAGGAATTTCTTTCTAACACAAAAAACAAATTCAAATTGATATTACTTCTGACGAAATATCTCGAGAAATTTGACTGTACCATACATCAATCACCTGGAGATGCACACACATTAGTTGTGATAATCGCAACAAATTTTGCTAAACTGGCTCGCTACTAATAATGGGAGAAGATTAAGATATTTTGGTTCTGATTGTAGCACTCGCAAAAGCTGAAAACTTACATGTTTATTTCTGGCACGAAGCTACCAAATAAGATATGCAACAGTACCACACTTCAGAGAACATCGGGCGATATGGTGAACTGCATTTTATCTTTGCATGCCTTCACTGGTTGTGATACACTTCTGCTCCACACAATAAAGGGAAAAATGTTGCGTACAGAATACTGGGAAAAAATTGAGAATTGCGTCGAGAAATGGATGTTTTCAATAACCCAGCATCATCTGGTGATGTGGCAGCTGCTGGTGAAAAAATGTTCTTAGCGTTATATAGATGTGCAGAGAAATCTGCATGTACACCCAGCCACTAAAGTATCTCCCCTCTAAGTGCTCTAATTCCATTACTTAGGGTCCAGGTCTTTTGCAGTTGTGAGAACACCTACACAGATGCAACCCAACTTACATGTAACTTTTCTCGGCACTCACAGCAGTTGGAAGCACTGAGTCAAGTCTGTATGGAAGTAAAATGTGAGTAGATGACACCATAGATGTTCATTTTACTTCGACCTCACTCACCCTCGCCCTCGCAGCAGCAGTTGGCCCTCGCCCTCGTTCACCCTCGCCCTCGCGAATGGAATTGTCCGCCCTCGCGCGCCCTCACCATCGCTGCCGAAACTTGACCTCGCCCTCGCGCACCCTCGCCCTCGCCGTCGAAGCTTTTCCTCGCCCTCTCGCACCCTCACCCTCGCCCTCGCGCACCCTCACCCTCGCTGTGGAAGCTTCTCCTCACCCTCGCACACCCTCGCCCTTTTCGTCGAAGCTTTTCCTCGCCCTCGCGCACCCTCACCCTCGCCATCGAAGTTTGTCCTCGTCCTCGCGCACCCTCGCCCTCGCGATAGAAGTTGTCCATTATACTCGCTCGCCCTCGCCTTCGTGCTCAAAACTTTTCCTCGCCCTCGCGCACCCTCGCCCTCATATCATTGAGGGTGAGGAGGCCTCGAGAGGGCCTCCTTCGTGAGGATCAGAGCATCAATTATTCAACCTATTTGTTGAATTATTTCCTTATCGTCAGCGGCGGGTCCAGGGGGGCGATCGGGGCGATCGCTCCCCCCCAGAAGAGGAAACTTCTTTATTTTATATATACAAATATAACGCATCCCAGAGTTTGGAGCTCTTAAAAGTAGCTCTAAGTAGCAGTATTACAACCCACCACCCCCACCAGAAGTCCGTCCTGGATCCGCCCTTGCTTAACATACGTCCTAAAGAAAGGAAACTAAACATATTATCGTATAACTTACTGTGGAACACCTAAAATGGAACAACTGTTACAATGGAGATCTCGGTCGATAGTGACGTTTACATCATTTATCAACAGTATCCAATGCCTTTACTTCAAAATATTCCTTGAACTACGATGCAAGCATAAGTATTCAGCCACACAAGGGCGGCTCTCGTGAGGGTGAGGGTGAAATCAAGGTTTGATGAGTGGCAGTAGAGTGACTGCTGCGGACTATCTGTCAGAATTTGACAGTCAACACATTGGCCATCCCTGATGTATGTAGCGTAACTGAGGAGTTTGAACAAATTCAAAGGGAAAGATCTAAAGAGCTTAATTTTGAAACTCCGTCAGCAAACAAATAAAATACCGGTACTTCAGAACACTATTGTTGAATTATCACTCGGAAATATATACCCACTCTAACCTATAACATGAATGACTTCATTGATTTCAATGTGAATATAAGTTAATTGGTATTTTAAAATATAAACTGAAATGTGTCAACGTGCTTGTAAGGTTAATTTCGATGCTCAAATATTGTTAATATTCACCACTAATAGAGATACATTTGTCCTACCTTAACAATGTTAAAATTTTTAATTTTTTTCAATAATTGCCATAAATATGAAACTTTGTCTTAAGAAACTACCCTAGGGGCCAATTTGTGCACTTTATCACTTTGGTCTTGGTTCATTTTTGGCAGCTACCATTATTGGAAAGTTTATTTTCAGTAATTCCCACAATTATGAAATGATATCTTTCAAACGTTGTCTCAGGGATTCCTTACACTACAAATACGTAAAGGCAAATGAAAAATGAAATCTTTAGTTTAAGATCCCACGATTATGCAAGCTAAATGCTAAAGGAGACAGAAGTGAATGATGAAAGAAATAGTTGAATGAGAATGTGATAGGAAACTGGAGAATCCCCAGAAAACCCACGAACACGATGTCCTCCACCACGAATTTACTTGGACGGGAATCGAACGTGCGACCCTTCGAACAAAGGTAATTTCTCTATCGCTGAGCCACCGTTCCTCCCTAAATGGCACGCTCAGAGCTTAGCGCCTCCAGGGTCCTTGGAAAGATTATGGAGCCTAAAATGATTTAGCACTGACTTTTATAAATCCACCAATTCAGCAATTAATAATGTAGTGCAAACTTTAATACGTGCAAACTTTAAGATTGTAGTAATGAAAGAAAAGATGAAATCTTTAGTTTAGCGCCCCAGAGTTATGTAACTGCTAAAGGAGATGGATGAAATTGCAAGTGAATGATGATGAAAGAAATGGTGGAACGAGAAAGTAAGAGAACAAACCTTTATTTTCTTTAGCACAAATAATTAAATGTGTAGATTAATTGATTTCCAGAAATTTTATTATAATTGGCAATTAAAAACTGAAAGGGCGATCACAAACTTTTCTTGCCCAGGACCTCGCAACAATTTGTTACACGCTGCCATACATCATTAAAACAGGAGTAGAGTGACTGAATTATTTTGCTCTGTGGTTGAAAAGTAATAATGCAAAACAGACAATTATTGACTGGAAGAGATAGGATAGTTTAAAAATTCTGACTGGGGAATAAAATCTTCATTTTTACGTCCTACGATTATCGCAGTCTTGTAGCCAACCTGGAACGAAAGAGATTCAGCCCACTGAAGATTCTTTGCGAATATCATTTCAATGTGAATTTCGAACAAAGATCTAAGCTTACCTTCATGCTTAGTTACGTCAAACAACTAACATATAAGGTGGAAATTATTCAACTTTTTTCATAAGATGTAATCCAGCTGACTAATTAAAATTTTATAAGCTTTATATGTTATATGTTGATTGATTAAATGTTGCACCTGATAATATGTAGTAGTTACTGCTTGTTACATAGTATTAGCGTGTGTAATGGTTGTATGGGGGAGAGGAGTATTTAAACGCTAATATTCTAAAGTGAAATATTTACATAAAAATTAGGATAATTAAACATTTTCAATAACTCCCTCTTAGACTTCGACTCTGGTTATAGGTCGATTACCGGTGATTATTGAAAGTTAATGATATTGAAATATACAAAGGAAGTTAGTATAGTGTCTAGCAAGCATGTCTGCTTTGCAGCAAGTCTCAGGTTCGATTCCCTTGAGTGAAGTTTGAACGCATTATGGTGGTTCGGATCCTACCATAAACTATAGATTCACGTACCATTTAGCATCGGCATCGGTGATGAATTATAAAGGGACATTAACTCTAATACGTCAGAATACAGACAGATCGACTGATTCCCAGATATTCATAAGTGAAACTTATATTTTCCAAAACAGCAAATTACGTTAGTAGAGTGCTATTTTTTTCTAAATATAGATCATGAACGGTTTGAAATTATGTTTATTCTGTTGTGTGAGAACGTTTCTCTATAGTTAGAATTGAGGACATCTTCGAAAATTCCCCTTCGGGAGGATGAACACTAAGAATCATGAAATTATAGGTGTAAACCTGAATGCAGTTTTACCCACTTATCTCAATAGTAATCTATGTAAATGTAAGGTCACTTGACAGGTCCAAATGCAAGGTCACTTGACCAAAGGCTTAGATATTGTCCCCACAACCTCCACGATGCGGGGCCACCAACTCCAGGGATGTAAAATATATAGAAAATGTTTAGAAAGTAGTGGCGAATAACTAGGGGCTGCAGCGGGCAGGGGCTGTTTGCAATAATAGACTATCAAAAACTTCCTGCTCAAGTCCTAAAATTTCACATGACATGCACCATAGTCTTAAAATTTTCACAGAGTATACGCTAGTCTTAAAAATTTCACAGGTTATATATGCTAGTTTTGAATATAGTACTACACGCCTTGAAGCAGAAAGCATGCGCAAATGACTAAGATTGAGCAATACACCTTCGTATACTCTCGACTACACCCCTGAATATATGCTTTTATTTTCTTAGTTTGCTTACATACGTGTGACGAAAATCTGGGAGGAACGCGACCACCCAAGCCCCTCGTTACGACGCCCATGATTAGATTAACCATAGCCGAATACTTCAGGTAGTTTTGCTTCTTTATTTCTAAGTTTTCCTATGCTTTGCTGACTAAATATCAGTTGTCAGGGAGCTTTAAAACTTGCGATATAGAACCAAATCATTCTATTTTAATATCCTATTTAGCGAAAAAAATAATAATAAAAACTTCGATAATGAAGGGTAACAGAACACAGAAAGAAGCCTACTGGACGCCCAAAATAGTCTCCCTTTTCAAGACTGTGCGCTGCATATTCTTACACTATATTAAAAACGCTTTCAAAGATACCAATCTTAAAAAAAAATAAAATAAAATAAAAATAAAATAAAATAAATAAATCTTTAGTTTAACATCCAACGGTTATGCCATCGATGGCTAAAGGAGACTGATGGAATTGCAAGTGAATGCTGATGAAAGAATAGGTGGAATGAGAAAACGAGAGGAAACGGGAAAATCCCGAGAAAACCCAAGTATACGCTATCGTACTCCACGAACTCACTTGGCCTGGGATCGAACGAGTGACACCTGAAACCAGAGATTAGCTGTAGCACTGAGCCAACGTGCTCCCGTCCAATAATACCAATCGTGTTAATCGTTTAATTGCAATAAATATTTTCGTTTTTAGTTTCCAGTATTGACTTAATAGTTTTGTAACTGGGTACTTGGAAAACGGATAGGATTTCAATTAAAACCGTTTGTGGGCTGGCCTAGATAGTTGCCATCTACACTTAACGTAATTATCTTAGAATGAGATTTTATTTACTAAATTGACAATTCAATTAAACCATTAACAGTAGTGATTTATAAGATAATCCTAATTTAAGATCAATTAAAATTATTGATCAACTAATAACTGACTTTGATGAAGTGGATTACACTAAGTGTTATCAATTTACGGTGTCTACATTTAATTCATTTAAAAAGTTCGTTATTGAATTCTTCGCCCTCACGCCCTCGCGTCTTCGCTTTTCCTCGCCCTCGCGCAACCTAACCCCCGCCATCGAAACTTGTCCTCGCCCTCGCGCATCCTCACCCTCACTGCCGAAAATTGTCCTCGCCCTCGCGCACCCTCACCCTCTTCGTCGAAGCTTTTCCTCGCCCTCGCGCACCCTCACCCTCGTCATCGAAGCTTGTCCTCGCCCTCGCGCATCCTCGCCCTCGCGGCCAAAACTTGTCCTCGCCCTCGCGCACCCTCACCCTCGCCATCAAAGCTTGTCCTCGCCCTCGCGCTCCCTCGCCCTCGCGGCCAAAACTTGTCCTCGCCCTCGCGTCACTGTGGGCGAGGAAACTTGAGGGTGAGGATGCCCTCGAGAGGGCCACCCTCGCGATTGTGAACATCTTTGGATGACACACGATACATTTCTCCATTCTGAGATCAATCTCTCTGGTTCAGAGCGTGTTGTCCAATGAACATCATATGTTAAACTCAATATTGCTGTGGGGGGCGCGGTGGCTCAGTGGTAGAGCGTTCACCTCTGGTGCTTGGGGTCCCGGGTTCGATCCCAGCCCCCGCCAAGTGAACTTTGTGGTGGACAAACACCGTGCTCGTGGGTTTTCTCGGGGTACTCCCGTTTCCTCCCACTTTCTTCATTCCACCATTTCACTCATCTCTCATTATCACCGTCTCCTTTCGCATAATCGTGGGACGTAAAACTCACAGATTTCATTTTTTTTCAATATTGCTGTGTATGTAATGTATTTTTTATTATATATTGTATATTCAAAGAAATGAAAACACTGATCACATATGAATCAGAAAATGCTTGAAAGTAGCTGAAAATATCAACTCTAGAACAACTGCTGGAAATAACTTTGTAAATCATTGCCTGCATTGAGAAACCTTCTCCAATTCTCCTCATTCCAACATCTTTTTCTTTCTCGAGGAGAGAACTTGCTTGTCACACTGACTATGCATTGAAATTGAAATTGAAATAGGAATACTTGAAAAAGTTTCAACCTGGCCGCGATTCGAACCCGGATCCACCAAAAAGAAGTTCAATGCACTAACAGCTCACCTACCGCGCCATTTAAACTTCCACCCAAACTAATACCTAGTTAAAGTCGTTTCGTGGAAAACTATAAACTAGATACTCAAAGAAACAAACAAATATAAACGAAATATAAATAAAAATATAAGCACCAAGAAAATATAAGCACCTTGTGTGAATGTCTTAATGACTTACTCGAGATTTCTTTGTTTAACTCAAAAACAAGTTATATAGACGTCCATGAATGTGGAAAATATCACGAAATGTTCTTCAAGTTGAGCCTACGCCATCGGCAGAGCCATAACTTGTGAAGGGCAGGGGGCCCGCCCCAGGGAAGAACCCCGCCGTTAGACGGGGCCCATTTTCAGACAAAATTTTCTTACTCCATATACGATACGAACATGAAATTTGAAATGAAGCATCAATAGTTCGCTACATTACATAAACAAAACAGCACACGAAAAGTAAATAGAACAAAAATGAATCTTGGACCTATTTCAGTAAAAAATGTCTACTATTAGGGGCTCTGGAAATAATATTTATTTGTATGGCTTTCAGATTTATCAATATTGTCCCCTTAATAATTTTGTCATGTATGGAATGGGCCCAGGGAGTAACTAACGGAACCACAGACCTTCCCGTGTGGGAGGGCCCACAGCCTCCGGGGGCCCATAAATATTAAGAGAAAGTTGGAAAGAGGGGACCAAGAATTAGAAATTCAACTTTTTCTAGGGGGCCCAAATGAGCTTACTAATGCTTGACCCCCAAGAAAAAATCTAAGTTACAGCGCTGGTCAACGGTTGGAGGGATTGTCCCGATTTACATTACATTTCGTCTTTACCATACTTCTAATTTGCAAAGAAGAAGAGAAGACAGAAATTATTTTCACATTTTTTAAATTGTAGAAATAGACAGTTCTATGTTTATGCTCCATAACTACTAGTTTATTTTCTTATGTCATATGAGGAATTTGTGGCAAATTGAGGCCACATGATCATGAGGCTGCTGATCATGAGGCGCAATCCACTAGGGGTTCGAATTCCTCTGAAGAGCAAGGTCAGAATTTCAACTGTCCTCAATATTTCTGTGTTCGTGTCCCTGTAGTGTTTGCAATACGTCAAAAGGATATGAGTGCCAATGGCGAACAATATTGCGGTTTGGGCGATTTGTTTGTTTTTTTTTTTAAATATGAAAGCAGGGAACTCCCATTGCATCTACCTGGGTTCAAATCCCTTCTTGGTAATTATGAATTTTTCTGAATGGGAAGATAATGTTTATGTAATTAGTGTTGTAATTATGTCATTCCTTTATTATTATTATTATTATTATTATTATTATTATTATTATTATTATTATTATTATTATTATTATTATTACCTCAGAAGGACAGAAAAAGTAACATAGTCGAAGGTATTCAGAGGAACAGAAAAGATATAGAGTCTGTCAGATGTTTCTTAGGTTTACATATGAACGCAATAATATTGTTACGTTTATGGATTTACAGATAGAATTATCATTTTATGACAACAAGAAATGAAATATAAATATTTGTTAGCTGATAACAGTAATGCATTTTGTTTCGCCCTTCTTCTAGGTAGAAAGGCGAGGTGACATCTTAAATAGGATCAAGCCCGTGACTACCATTGTAAGTTCAATCACAATTTGCGATTTGTGCACAGCTACGGACAATTCCTTGGAACTAATTTTTGGCCGATACTACAGCAGTAAGGACGTGTTTAGTCCTTACGTATTTATAAATTCTTCTCCAAACACGTTACCTTTCAGACGTTTAGGAATGAAGTTGATATGGATGACGTAACTTTGTGTTGTTGGCATTTCACCTGTGAAGGAGGTCGTCTCAACTCTTACAAGGAGAAGGAAGACTTTGTTAAGTGAACTTCGGGATCATTTTTTGCGAGGTAGTAGTGCACATTTAAAGAGTTAATATTAGAAACTGGGGGAGCGCAATGGCCAAAAATAACAGAAAAACCGTCTAAAAGTTTCCTACTCGCTGCGTATATAGTGCGACGCGCAAATTAGCAAGCGATTGCATGGTAGAGTGTATAGAAGCTGAGACTCAAATGAAAAGGATACCGGGTTCGATTCCCGTTCGAGTCAAACTTCTTTTCTTTTCAACCAACAAAGTAGTCAGTTGTAACTATAAGTAAAATATTAGTTCTCCATATGTTAATAATGAAGTAAAACGATAGGATTTTTCAATCACATATAAAATCTTTCGATGTTCCATGTCAAGTAGAACAAAATATAATATATTCCGTGAATATTATTGTTACCGCCGTCGTTGTGTAAAAAATGCTCTTGCAGTTTTGTGTCTACATCTGTTGACAATGTGCGAACTACAAGGGGGATGAAGGGAAAATCAGCTTTGGTTATAGCAACATCCAGTATTAGCAAAGAGGATTTCCCCCTCAACTCCATTGTAATTTGCACACTGTCAACAGATGTAGGCACAAACCGTCAAGAACATTTATTACACAACGATTGTCGTAACCATAATCTAACTCGTGATATTAGTATATTTACGGAATAGATTAATTTTCTTGCTAGTTAACATGGAACTTTGAAAGATTTTACAAGCGATTCGAAAATTTCTAATGTTGTATTCATTGTACACATATGGTGAATTAATATTTTGGTTGAAGCAAAAAACAAAACAATGTTTGACGTGAACGGGAATCGAACCCTTTGAATAAGAGTCTCAGATTTTCCTTACTCTGCGACGCCGTCACTTGATAAATTCGTGCGTCGCACGATATATGAGGCAAATAGAAAATTTTTTGAACACGGTTTTTCTCCGTTATTTTTGCACATTACGTTCTCCCAGTTTGTAATATTATACCACCTCACAGAATAGTGGTGCTCTTTAAATGTGCACTACCACCTCACAAAGAATAACCCCGAAGTTCACTTACCAAAGTCTGCCTTCTCCTTGTTAGACCCAGAGAAATTGAATAGTTTTCATGTTAGTACACATTAGAAGTATCAGTTTTGTAGATTATAAAAATTTACCGAATTGCCACACCCAGAATCGAACTCGCGTGCCCAACATTACGAAATTAACGCTTAAGTCATTACTCTTAGACATCACTGTTTTGGGGGAAGGAAAAAATGGAGCTGCAATAAAATTAGGAATTATACACTTTTACGATTCCAGTGTAATAATGCTGAAACCTTCTGATTTCAGCCATGATAAAATAGTAAAGTATTATCCAGAAAGAATAGTCCATGGAAGTCAACTTTAAATTGACAACTCATATGTACGGAGGCGCTGCCATATGCTCTCGCCTCGGACCCTGATTTTTCACGGCATGGCATTGGACAGATACTTATATTGATTGGAATTTGGTGCTTCGGGGCACTGGATTATTTCTTTAAAGTTAACTAATTTAATGAACCTACCTCAGTACCTTGTTTCCTACTTTGTCGTGTTTTTTTTCACTTTTACAGTTATCCTACTAACTCTTTAAGAACGGACAAAAACAGAAACATTGAGAACAGTAAAAATCAGAAACACTATTCGCGCGTTTCTTCCTTGCCTGAAAAAAAACAATAAAATATGGTGAACATGCAATTTTTGGTAATCCATCTTCTATGTGTTGTCAAATCTGTAAAAGCAAACCAAACAAAGAGCAATATTAATACACAAAACGCTCAACATTTTAGCAATTCATGACATAACTATTGCATGATCCGAACTCCGTGTATCCAAAATCATCATTTGTCATATTTTACCGAAATACGTCATGACTTTTCCGACAACCTGGTACTTTAAATGTTGTTAATACGCAAAGTTCATTAATCTCAGCAGTTATTAACTTACCCTCTTATCATCATCAAAACCTTTAGGGCACTTCCCTTAAATATAGAAAGGTGAAATCCAGGCTTGGTGTAGCATGCAAGTAAACAAATAAAAAGCAACAGGATGATATTTCCCGACGCCAAGCCCCTTTCAATGGAGTGTTTTGATTAATCAACAAAAAGACGTGAAATCCAATCAGAAAATTCATAAAATATAAAATATTTAGCCAAGTCCCCACTTACAACAACAACAACCATAATAATAATAATAATAATAATAATAATAATAATAATAATAATAATAATAATAATAATAATAATAATTACGGCCCTGCGTCGTGGCAATCATTTTTAATAATTGGAAATTATTGTTTACGTAATTGATTTTGCAATTCTGTTATTCCTTTATTATTATTATTATTATTATTATTATTATTATTATTATTATTATTATTATTATTATTACTGTTGTTGTTGTTGCAAAGTCTAAACTTGACTACATATTTTATATTTTATGAATTTTGTGATTGGAATTCAAGTCTTTTTGTTGAATAATCAACACACTACACTTTAGGTGGTTTTGGCAAGGGAAATATTATCCTGTTGCTTTTTATTTGTTTACTTGCACGCTACACCAAGCTGGATACTACATTTCACCTTTCTATATCTACTGGAAATACCCTAAAGGTTGTGATGATCATAAGAGAACAAGTGGATAAGTGATGAGATCAACGAACTTTGCGTATTAACATTTAAAATATCAGGTTGTCAGACAAGTCATGACGTATTTCGGTAAAACGTGACATGTGATGGTTTGTAGATATACTAGAGTTATCCGGATCATGGAATAGTTTGTCATGAATAGCTAAGATGATGAACGTTTTGTATAGTATTATTGCTCTTTGTTTTATTTGGTTTTACAGATTTGATCAAAGATGGCGTGTATCAGTGAAAACTTGACCCACCACCCACCGCGACCCACTCTGACCCATGATCCACCACCCACCTTGGCCCAGTCTGACCCACTACGCACCATGACCCACTCCAACCCACAACCCACCATGAACCACTGACCCACTAAAACATCGTCATCAATTCTGACCAATCATCCACGTCCTCTTCTCTACCGACTAAAGAATGTATACTTGTAATAAAACCAGGTTGTCAAATTCTAACTAGTCAGAGTTTTAATTTTTACGGTCAATCCCTCAAGCGCCGCTCTGTTACAATAATGATGTATCTTACCTTTACGATATAAAACGGTAAAGTGTTTGTCATGGGCAAAATTACGATGAATTTCAATTAAATTATCATGGTCTAATTATTTCCTTGTTGACTTATCGGTACTTTTCAGTGGAAAAACGGATGAAATTTGAAAGTCCCAAATCAAGGTACGTAGACCAACATACAGAAGCTTACATTACAAATTTTATTTCTATTTGTCTCATAACTTTATTGGTTGATTGCCCTGTGCTCTAAGGAACGGGACAATAGGAATACTACAACGGATTTCATTATATCTTTTGTTGTTAATAACAACATTCTTTCAGATAAAATTCTTTCAGTCTCCTTCAAAGTAATCCACATTAGATGCGATGTAATTCTCCAGTCTTCTTTGTCACTGTTTGAATCATTTCTGGAAATCTTCAACTTTGATATCTTCCAGTGCCCTCTACTAAGCTCTTTTTACACCCTATACATCATTAAAATACCTCCCTTTTAGATTTTTCATTTTCGGCAATATAAAAACGTCTCATGTAGAAGGCCTGGCAAACACGGAAGTAGGGAACGGCTGAACTCACTCCTGTCTGTTCTGAAATTCCGTCGATCTTGAAACAACGTTCCTTGTTGACTTTTTAGCGGATATTCTCAATGTTTTCGTCGTTTTGAGATAATAAAGAGCGTCCAGAATGAGCATGATCTTCAACATTGATCTCATCATACTTAAACCGCTCAAACCACTAGAAAACTTTTGTGTGCTCGTAGCATCCTTTATGAAAGCCTGTTAAAGCATTTGGTGAGCTTCCGTTGCAAGCAAGAAGCAAATTATCTAACATAGTTTTTTTCCCTTTATATCTCTCATAACGTTTTCTCAGACGGCAAACGAGAACAGTTGAGAAAAACAATCAAAATCAACCTCCTATGCAGACGCCGCTTAGGCAAATGATTTGAGGTCTCTACTAGACTTACGTAGAGAAATAACTCTCTACTACGCCTAGGAACGGCCGTGCGCTTTCAGACCGGTTTCTTCTGCCCCCCCCTCGTACTTTGCTCCAAAGTGTGAGGGAGTTGAAGTAACAAGTTTGTGCTCCCGGATCCATACGTTAAATTAACCCAACCAGTTTCACTATGTAGAGAGAAGGGAAAAGGACAACATACAGTTTGATCCACTAGACAACGATGGGAACGAGAATAGTTGCTTTACAAGACATAAGAGAGGGAAAGGGGATAAACATATCTAAGCTTTTATAAACATTCTAGAAAGAGACAAATATGATTAAAATTGTCAATACGATTATATAATTTCTCTCTATTCCCTTATATTTTAATATACTTATTACTACATCCTAACCTCTCCATCTAGATTTGTCTGACCCTATATAAATCTACATCGTTGACTTTGGTACAATACTATTTATGACATAATTCTAAATAATTTTAGTGAGGCTATAGTAGCTCCCTAATACTGTAATTAAGATACAATATTATAAATATTATCTGCAGTGCTCTAATATTTGTATCTAAATATTGATTTAGATTTATTTATAGGGAATAATATAGTATACGAATACGAAGCTTCTCTAAGTCCCTCCGATTTAAGTCAGTAATGAAATGATACAGAATCTACGAACCTTTAGGTTTCAGTATCATATAGAAGTGTTAGTTTAGTATCTATTAAGTACATTCTATAGTTGAGTATTTAATATAAACGAACTATGAAACGATTTAGTCGGATACATCGTAATTGACAGAATAACAGTAACACATTTTCACTTACACGTTTTCTTTCTTCCACTGTGTGACTATCTTTGACATCCTAAGCAAACGCACGATTATCTCAACGAAGCAAGGTTGCTTTACGAAGTGGATCCTTGCCAAATCAATCTCTAATCGATGTCATTACCCGTTTCATAGTTTGCGCTTTGAGGGGAGGGAGTCTGGACCCTACGGATAATCCCCCACCATAGGTCTCTTTCTTCCATTTCTGCTTCACGTGTAGTGTACAGGCTGTCTATAGTTTGTGATTGATTACTTGACCATGTATTGTTACTGTGCTATTCCCCTGACGTCTTGCCTCTGCGTTTTCCTCAGTTATATGACCATTGTTACCCACCCCCTGTGTCGTTAAGTGCTACCCCTCCGCCCTCACTTGTTAGAGTATTGTCGAATGTAACGTCACACTGTAATATATGATTAGAGCTCCTTCGTGGCTAAGCGGTTAGCGTACGCGCCTTTGGCGTGGGAGACCCGGGTTCGATTCCCGGTGGGAGCTCATGTGGCTCGGATTCCACGTTAATCAGTAGGTCCACGTTTCATATAGCCTCGCTGCTGAACGGGACGCTAAACTAAAATCAACTCAACTGTAATATATGATTAACTGCGATTCTATGCATATTTTCATCGAACACGCTTCATATATCGTCTTATTATCCACAACGTGTTGTGTTGCCCGTGCCTCTACTCCCCCCATATGTACGCAACGGTTGCGATCGAGGGGTTTGCCTGCCTATGGATTTTCTTGTTCACTAACACAAATCGATTGATCGTAGTCTCGTTTCAGATTTCGTGTGACACCAGAACAAGGCCCCTTGTAAGCGTTCCTCAACTGTGTAACCTCCACCGCGCATTTACAATTGAAATACTCCATTAGACTTTGAACCAGCAAGTGCTGTCCGTGTGCATGAAAGCAGTTTTCCAATAACATAACTAAAATTACACTTGCATTGTTCTTTGTGTTATTTAAAGCAGATTAATGCATTTTTTCCTGGACCCAGTTTGATTACTTTCAGGACAAACCTTATATTTATATATATATATATATATATATATATATATATATATATATATATATATATATATATATATCGGGTGTTGCAAAATAAGTGTTACAACTCTTGGGAGGTGACTCCTGCCACTGAGACAAGAAAAAAGTTCTCTTCAACTTTCGGCTATCGGACATAGTTTCGGATCTACAACGTGCCGAAAGCGTGGGAAAATGACTTTCGGACGCCAATAGTTTGGAAACTATCCAACGTAAAGATGGCGGGTAAAAAATTCACTGAAGAAGTCATACCTGCTGTATTGAATTTTGCATGTTTCACAAACCTACCATGCACGCGCAAGGGATTCCCCAAAGGAACGTAGGGAGTCCCTCATAATCTGTCAAATGAAAATTGGTCTAAAAGGGTGTGAATTGATAGGGCTTCTATCAGGTAACAATAATTCGTTTGTATTAAGTCGATATCTAGAACAAATACAAAATGGCGGACACCTTCAAGCCCGTTGTGTGTGGTTGCATAATCGCCAGGTACGGATGCTGGCCAACAGTGACGTTCTGTGTATTAAGTGTAGCGAATTTGTATTCAAATGCTCTAGAAAGACATCTGGAGTGTTGGCAGAGCACAACACATGAAGCAGGGTGATTCACATGTGTGGAAACACGTAACGAAAAATGCCCAGGAAAAATGCACTCATACTAAGTAAACGTGATTTCAAAGAATCGGAAATGTAAAGAATAGCATCAAGAACATGAAACCCATTGCCAATTCACGAATTATCCATCAATCAGATGCAATATGATGTGCACGGTTGCATACGAATAAGGATAAAACAACTGAGGCCAAGTTAAAATTGTGCAAGGGGACTCACAAAGGAACTGGGTAAACTAAATGAATGTCACTAGTGGGATCGCATGATCGATATTGAAATGTGGCCAATGTGTGTGTTGATATCAATATGTAGCTAATGGACAAATGTCAACATGTCCCACTACTGCTGGGACACCGTCTCACGCGTGAAAACTAGGAAAATAACGTTGTACATTCTGCTATTACATTTGGTCCACGTTTTGGTAGAACGTACCTAACTAGAACACGATTGTATCAATGTCCCTCTTTGTTTGAGACATTGTCCCACAGTTGACACATAGAAAGAAATCTCTTAATCCATGGTTCAAATTCTGATAGAGCGTGAAAATAACAAACTTGTATCACGTCCCATGTCTCACGTACTCGAAATATAGGGAAATACCTTTCGAAATTCGTATCTTACACACAGTGAACATGCCAAGACAAAGACGAAAATGAACCAATTTGGCACATGTTACACTACAGCTGGAACACCATACATATGGAAAATAAAACGATATGAGAAATAGGAAGAAACGTCTTAAAGCTCTGATTGTTTACAACTGTGCAGTAGAAGTAACAAAATGAAACACACAAGCATGTCGGGAGGCTGTACAAGGGAGCTTGCCAAACAAAGTGGGTGCTCCTCAAAGAAATGAATACAGAGAAAGTGAGGCTCCCTCGACCATTAGAGCTAGAGCGCTCGTTTTCGCTCGTGTGGTCACAGTTTCCAATACTACTGGAAGCCCACGACCTCAGATTCAAGACCCGAGTAGTTATTTTCCTATTTTTCGCACGTGGGACGGTGTCCCAGTAGTAGTGGGACATGCTGGCATTTGTCCATTAGCTACATGTCGATATCAACACACACATTGGCCACATTTCAATATCGATCATGCGATCCACTAGTGACATTCATTTAGTTTACCCAGTTTCTTTGTGAGTCTCCTTGCACAATTTTAACTTGGCCTCAGTTGTTGCATCCTTATTCGTATGCAACCGTGCACATCATATTGCATCCGATTGATGGAATATTATTGGTGAATTGGCAATGGATTTCATGTTCTTGATGCTATTCTTTACATTTCCGACGCTTTGAACTCACGTTTACTGAGTATGAGTGCATTTCTGGTCATTTTCCCTTATGTGTTTCCACACATGTGAATCTCCCTGCTTCATGTGTTGTGCTTTACCGACGCTCCAGATGTCTTTCTAAAGCATTTGAATACAAATTCGCTACACTTAATACTCAGAACGTCACTGTTGGCCAGCATCCGTACCTGGCGATTATGGAACCACACACAACGGGCATGAAGGTGTCCGCCATTTTGTATTTGTTCTAGATATCGACTTAATACAAACGAATTATTGTTACCTGGTAGAAACCCCATCAATTCATACCCATTTAGACCAATTTTCATTTGACAGATTATGAGGGACTCCCTACGTTCCTTTGGGGAATCCCTTGCGCGTGCATGGTAGGATTGTGAAACATGTAAAATTCAATACAGCCGGTATGACTTTTTCAGTGAATTTTTTACCCGCCATCTTTACGTTGGATAGTTTCCAAACTATTGACGTCCGAAAGTCATTTTCCCACGCTTTCGGCACGTTGTAGATCCGAAACTATGTCCGATAGCCGAAAGTTGAAGAGAACTTTTTTTCTTGTCTCAGTGGCAGTTACCTCCCAAGAGTTGTAACACTTATTTTGCAACACCCAATATATATATATATATATATATATATATATATATATATATATATATATATATATATATATATATTGGACATTTGATTAATTTGTTAATTAATAGAATGTTAATTACGATTATTTGATTGTTTCTGTAGCGGTCAAGAAGTTGTTTGAAATGGAGATTTGGCAATGTGGTAGCAGAGCTGCTTATGTTGAGCCTAGGCACTTAACCTATTTCCAAGGCGATACAGATTACCAGGACAGATGCTTCTGTAGTGACAATGTTCCAGAAGGCAAGTAACTGTTTCTGCTAGTATTCGTTTCAGTGCCACAGTGGAACAAATTACTAACCAATGCTACTATTAATAATAAGACCTACATCAAAAGTGTAGGTACTTCAGGGCTGTTTAGATTTTCGCGAAGAGACATAAGAAAGTTGTGTCCAATCCACTTTAAAGCATCTATATATAGCAGATATATTGTACTTAAGGTTGTTATAGTTTATTAAATATCCGAGAGAAATATTTATACCGTAAAAGCTTAAGATATAATGTCTTGTGTTTCAGACTCTGAAAATATTGTGCAGCATAGACTCACACTTGTGCATATTTCTGGTTCCAAAAACTCCCGGATGGAGTTATTCTTTTCCGCTTTCGGTGACCTGTGGGACACGATACTTCGTGGTGTGGAGACGCCTTCTGATATCATAGAAGTAAGGTTGTCTTAATGATCCGCTGCCAATATTGAATATGTCAGTATGCTCTCCGGCAATAAATATACTGTAACTCGAAAATGAACTTTGGTTGAACGCTTAATGGATATATCCCATCCCTCCTCTTTGGGAGAATTTTAGCAACCGCCCTGAAGACGATGGGAAATTGGTTGTAGGCAATCCTTACATTCTATCCTTGGTTGGGTTGCAGCGTGGTCATACATTATTACGTGGTCGAGATTGAGGACTAAGCTTACCCCTTCTTTCAAATTCGTATTCGAGTCTACACAGGACAAATGTCAATCATTTGTGATTACCCAATTGAAATTTCATTGACGTAAGAAAAAGCAAGTCAGCATTAATTTCCTTTCACATTCACTCCACACACTACTTACATGACTTGCGTAATCACTGTCTGGGAGCTGCACCACTATGTTAAATGGCGCGTATACTGTAAATCACGATTTGTCGCATTTACTCCATTTTCCTCACATTTATGGATAAAATTCTGATATTACTAAGTGGAGATAATAGAATGCAATCTACTTATAAACATATTTCCAAAATATATAATAAAATTATAAAAATATAAGCAAAAAACAAAATTGTGCTCGATTTTGTGTATCCTGGCAATCATACTTTCGAAGGATTTTTGCAGTACCAGAGCACGATTGCGAAGGGAAATTGAGAATTACCAGTAAGAAAAAAGCTAGAGCAAGAAAGTAGAAAGTAGAATATAGTATTGAATTTATTGATAGTGTCAAGAATGTCTGTCTAATTATTCTTCTGCTTTTCAGAGTATTGAAATTTCTTTGGTTTGGTAAGAATCATACTCACAAGTGCGAGAAATGCGATAATATTCATAAGTCCTGTAAGAAATAAAGAATATTTTCTTTGAACGAAAATAAATTATACAGATCGTGGTGTGGAACATGAATACTTCCAAAGAAAAGAATGTCTATGAACAAACTAGAGAATGTCTACCATATCATACAGTAGCATGGCCAACTGATATTAAAATGATACAACAAACAAGCATAAGCTTTTTTTATAGCATTACTACACATTAAGCATAACTTACTAAATTTTTGGAATGACAGTTTAGCACCTCACATTTCGGTGTAGGTCTACTCCTTTTCTCGTTCAGGGCCGCAGCGGCTCAGTGGTAGGGCTTTAATCTCTGCTCCGTTGAGTCCTTGGTTCGATTCCAGTTCGTGCCTAGTGGACTTTGAGGGAGAAAAACACCATGTGCGTGATATTCATCGGGGTTCTCCCTTTACCTTCCACTTTCTTCGTTCCACACTTTTCATTCATTTCTCACTATCACCGTCTCGTTAAGCCTAATCGTGATAAACGTGGGATGTAAAACTAATATTTAATTTAATTTCATTTTAACGTTCGAGCGACGAAAAAAAAGGGTGGTGAGAGTGATAAAAATCGAATTCGAAATTTCAATGAATTTAAGGTTCGTAGCCCCCTCACATCGGTAAAATGGGTTTTCGATATCTGTCCATCTGTTCATCACGCTTTTACATGTACTCAACTAGAGGCCATGCCATTCAACATATCTGGACCAATTCTAGACACAGTGTTTTTATAATATTCTATCGTTTGAAATTTTCATTCTGCACCTACAAATAAAGGTAGTTTACAGAAGGATGAAAATTTAAGATAACTCAATTTTCTCAAAAACAACCGTAATGAGTTTATTTATTTTTTTTTATAAATAAATATTTTATTAACAACCCTACACCATAGTACGAATCATAGCTCTGAGCAAATAAAAAAGGAGTAATTTACTTTCTGGGATGAGTTAATTTTACACAATTGTCTCAATTAGGTTTCATAACTAAATATTTCACTAATAACCTAACAATATGGCATTGTTCATGCGTCATGTAAACATTCAGAAGGGTGAGTAAAGGTGAAGATTTACCCATGGGATGAATTATCCCTCGGCGGTTTTCCCGTTAACGCCTCAGACAATGTTGTTGATATTTCTTAAAGAAATGTTTCACTAATAATCTAACAATACTGTAACATTATAACTCGTTTGTCCTGAATAATTTTAGAAGGAGTGGTTTTCTCAAATGATGAAGTGTGTATTTTGACAATTTTCTCACAAATAACAGAGACGAATGTGTTAATAATTCATAAGTAATCATTTCAGTAGTAATCTTGGAATATGACATAATTCACTTGTCCCGAAAAAAACAATCCATAAGAGGTAGTTTATTTGAGGGCGATTTTCCCCCCACTTGGATTAAAATATAAACTTTAAGTACAGAACGCCTTACCTGTTTGGTACTCGTGAAAAGTCTGTATTTGAATTCGACAATAATATCGGTTATTTTTTATCACTTTTATATATCTCCCTCCACCAAATTGCAGAGCTGAATTTTTATTTTAACGATATCGAAAGTGTCACTATTCTTCTCAGCATCACTATGGATACGACACTAACGTGGTTCATTTTTGATCATTTCTATATTTCTCTCCCTCTTCCTACGCTACAACACCAAAGTTAATGGATAACCTCATCTATAGGGGTAATTTGAACGAGTTCGGTCCGGTAGATCAAGAGTTATTAAGTTACAAAAGTAGTCACTTTAATTATGTATATATATATATATATATATATATATATATATATATATATATATATATATATATATATATATATCCCCTCCACTACCCTCCCCAAGTTGCGTGCCTAAATTTAAATTTAAACGCCATCGGAAGTGTCATGTCATCTCAACGACCAAGAAATCAAACTCATCTTGTTAAAAATTAACCTCATCTGTGTTAAATATTTTATTGATATCTGTCTGGTGATTCAAGAGTTACAAAGTCACATAATCACTTTCATTTATTTATATACTACCAGAATACCCGTTTATAGCACGAAGAGAATAGGATCTAACTTTCATTTTGGGCATACAGGGGAGAATTTGGATTTGAATGGCATCAGAAGTTTCACTGTTCATTCCTGAAAACTATGAATTCGGCAAATATATATGTCATTTTCCATCATTTTTAAATATCTCTCTTCTCCTAAAGTGCACGGTCAAAGTGAAATAAGAGCACTTCCAGACCCAAACGTAATGTATGTTGAAAATTTGATCGATATATATCCCCCTTCCCCTCTCCTAAATTGCACCGTCGAAGTGAAGTGATAGAAACTACCACAGACCAGAACCTCATCTATGTGGCATATTTGACCGAGATTGGTCTCGTGCTTATTGTTTTATTTATTTTTATATATCTCACTCGTCCCTCTTCCGCAGATCCTACCGTCAAAGTGAATTATAAAAATCCACCCCAGGCCCAAGCCCCAACTATGTTGAAAACGATTCCGCACAATCCTTATTGAAATTGGATATCGGTGGAATTGCTTGAAACTGTGATATGTTGTAGATATTGTGTTCCTGAGAAAAAGTCTTAATGGGCATAACCACCAGTCTCTGACCGTTTGTTCACTACAGAGACACTTTCTGAAAACAGCCGAAAATACCGATAGTCTGGATTTCGGTCAAAATGCCTGAAACCGTGATATGTTGTAGATAGATTCTGAGAAAAACTATCAATGGACAAAATTACCAATAACTGACCCTTTGGCCACTATAGGGCCGCTATTTTGAAAACAGCCGAAAATCCATCCCAGCCCCGAACCCCAACTATGTTGAAAACAACCCCGCACAATCTTTATTGAAATTGGATATCGGTGGAATTGCCTGAAACTGTGATATGTTGTAGATACTGTGTTCCTGAGAAAAAGTCTTAATGGGCATAACCACCAGTCACTGGTGTTTGTTCACTACAGGGACACTTTCCTGAAAACAGCCGAAAATACCGATAGTCTGGATTTCGGTCAAAATGCTTGAAATCGTGATATGTTGTAGATATTCTGATCCTGAATAAAAGTCTTAATGGGCACAACCACCAATCACTGACCGTTTGTCCACTATTTTGAAAACAGCTGAAAATGCCGATATTCTAGATTTCGGTGAAAATGCCTGAAACCGTGATATGTTGTAGATAGATCCTGAGAAAAAGTATGAATGGACAAAATTATCAATCACTGTCCGTTCGGCCTCTACAGGGCCACTTTGTTGAAGGCAACCGAAGATAATGCTATTCTGGATTTCGGCGAAAATGATTGATAACGTGACGTGTTATAGATACTGTGCTCTTGAGAAAAGTTTCAGTAGACACAACCACAAATCACCCACCGTTTAGTCACTACAGCGTCACTTCTTGTAAACAGCCAATTATAACTATGTTCTGGATTTCGGAGAAAATGAATGAAACGGTGGTATATTGTAAGTCTTCTCATCATTATAAAAGGTCTTAATGGGCACAACCAGCAATTTTTGACCATTTTGTCACTACAGGATCACCTTTGAAAACAACCGAAAATACCGATATCCTGGATGTAACGGTGTTGTGTAATTTTTATATAATAACTTGTATTTACGGGCAAAATGTGCTCTTAAAATATGCACAAGTTGTTCAAAAGGAAGAAGAAGAAAATATAAAGAAAACTAGATGTATTTTTTTCTGTTATTATGATTGATGTACTGTTTTGATAGTGATATGACATGCTTTGTAAGTTGTCATAGCAACGGAAAATATATAATATATAGATAATCCATCTTGTGAAAACTACATGTTTAATGTCTGTAAATGTTTAACTTATTACGTACTACAATGAAAAAGGTAATATCGAAATGAAGGGTTTAGATGGATTTTGATAAAACAGTTATTATGCAAAACAAACATTAAGCTCATTACATACTGGTGTTTTCCGTAGTAATACACAGTTAATGGTCGTTATATGGATTTCAGTGATAATGATTGAAACCATGATATGTTGTAGATATTGTGACTATGAGAAAAAGACTCACTGGACACAACCACCAATCACTGACCATTTGGCCACTGCAGGTACACTTTTTTGAAAACAGCCGGAAATACCGATATTCTGGATTTCAGTGGATTTGCTTGAAACCGTGATATGTTGTAGATATTGTGATCCTGGGGAAAAGTCTCAATGAGTACAACCACCCATCACTGATCATTTGGCTACTACAGGGCCACGTTTTTGAAAACAGCAGAAGGAAACGGTATTCTGGATTTCCCTGGAATTGCTTGAAACCGTGATATGTTTTAGTTATTGTGATTCTGCGAAAAGGTCTTAATGGACAACCATCAATCAGTGACCATTTTGAAAGGACGAGGCCACTTTTTTGAAAGATACCACTTACCCCATGCCGTAAGCGTCTACCTCACTTCACTTTTGAAAATTTTACCACCAGCGGCCTACCAGCGACAGAGACACGACGAAACGCCGATGAACCACAAAATTGCTCGCTTAAAATATGTAAAATCGTCTATATGCATAACTTGTTTACATTAAGGTGTTTAAAACGACTAAAAATTAACAAAACTATTAGGGGTGGGCACGAAACCACTAATCTTTCTATTAGTAGGCGTGTGCTTTTAGGACTGCCACCGAGCCGATTAAGAAAACCTCGCTTGTAGAGGTATAAATCGTTGAAGTCTTTTTTAAATTGACCTATCTGGGTGTTGCTGTAACCGTGTATGTTCGATTAAAACCAGTGATGTAATGCTAATTCTTTAGGTGGGTATACGCTTCATCCCTTGTCACACACACACACACACATATATATATATATATATATATATATATATATATATATATATATATATATATATATATATATATATATATATATATGATGTTCAATACTTTTAGGCTTTGCACTATTAAGATTTGAAGTTCAAAGTTCATAAGAAAGTTATGGTGAAATATCCTTGCTTATAGGCAATTCACACTGGCTCTCTGTGCGTATCGGTTACATAACAAGCAGGATATGTATATGAAGTAGCAAGAGAAGTCTGAATGGAAAGTTATGTTTTGGACAACAGTTACCGAACCACTTAACCTATCAACCAGAGATTAAGAAAAAGATTACCTATAATTAATGTTATAGATTAATTTAAAACCTTATTTAGCTCTCTGCGTTAAGTAGGTCAGGCTCTAGAAGTGTTTGTACTTGTATGACTGATAACTATAAGAAGGAAAAATGACTTGGACCAATGTTGTTTCCGCCACTTTGCTTATTCCTTTAGTCCTATATATCACTGTGACACTTTCAAAGGATGTATTTAATGTACACAGAAATACATATATCTCGTTTGAGTTAAAATGTTGAGTACATGTGGAGTAATTTAAGATTGAAATTTTGAATTTTAACATTGTAAATCGGTCGCGAACCACAGCCTACTAGCTGCTGTGATGATCAGGGCCATAACCAAGAAGAGATTAATCGACCTCAATCTGTAGTTTGTCCGTCCTGCAGCTTACAACCTCTCTCTTTCTCTCTCTCCCAAATTGTGTTTAGTTGTTCTTTTGCTCGGAAAATGAATTTAGCTTTCTTTTGTCGGATCATAATTGCATTAAATTAGAGAAAGCTTAATTTTGGTTTCGTTGCCGCATGACCGTTTTAGAATTGATAGATTGAGTTATCCTCTATCCTAAGTACCAACAGCATTAATGTCGAAATTAGTATTCGTATTAATACTAATATCGGGCTTATTGCTGTTGGTACTTAGGCTAGAGGGGCCGCGGTGGCTCAGTGGTAGAGCGTTCACCACTGGTGCTTGGGATCCCGGGTTCTATCCCTGCCCCCGCCAAGCGAACTTTGTGGCGGACAAACACCGTGTGCGTGGATTTTCTCGGGGTTCTTCCGTTTGCTCCCACTTTTTTCATTCCACCATTTCATTCATTACTCATCACCGTCTACTTTGGCCTAGCCGGCGTAACCGCGGGACGTAAAACTCAAAGATCTCATTTCATTTACTTAGGCTAGTGTATCACTCAACTATTCAATTAAAACAATGGCAGCTATGCCCCAATGAGCAAATAGTTAATGACTTGAAGCGTTAATAGTTAAGTATAAAGAATAGACAAATAATACGAAGACAAGCTATTTTCATGAACTACCACACCTAGAACTTAGAATTTTAGATGTCTGAAAAGCAGAAATAAACTTGGTTATACCACTGTCATAAGTTCAAATCTAGTCTTTATTGCGATCTTCAGACACAGAGCTTTGTTTTGCTGCTTTAAATGCATTACGATGGTTCCGGAATTCCATCTTAAAATGCAGGATAATGTTTCATACAATCACGGTGTTGAAAACTGACGCTAAACTTCAACAAATTCGTATAAAGGGACGGCTCTTGAGGGAAGTCACACCGGGTCTATGCCAATTTATGGTCGAATATTTTTCATGTTTGCAACTTGGTCCGATAAGGTTTTTTTAAAAAATTAAACGTTTAGTTTTTTTTAAATATCAGAAGCGATTCAAAAGAGCCGCTTCGACCAAAACAGCAAATAGGCACCTTGGAGAGCATTTTCGAGGCCAATTTATGGTTGAATTAAGCCCTGATACCAGCGCCCAAGTTAGAGTCGAGTAGTATCGGTATACCCATCTAAAACTTTAGGCCAATAATTTCTTTTGATTCGAACTTTAGGTTTCCCGTCAGGAGCGATTTTTAAAAATCACAAACGACAATTTTTCCGAGAGAAGTAGCTCAAGTGGTAGAGCGTGGCTTCGCATTCGATAGGTCGTGGGTTCGATTCCCGCTGCCAACCATCCTGACTATGGTTTTCCTCAGTTCTACCATGAAAATGCGAGGATAGTACCTACTAAACAGGCCCTGACCGATACCTGCCCAAATTCTTTCTATTATTATTGTTGTTGTTAGATATGCAGTATAAAATGGTCTCTGAGCTGTATCTGGTGATTGTTAAATAAATCAAATAAATACGCACCCTGGGAAGAAAGGAAAATAGATAGACAAAAAATGCTCTCCTCCTAAAAGTATTTCCTAAAAGAACCGGGTCCAGATAGGTATAAAAAAACAAAACAAAAAAAGAGAGAAATATTCAAAGGTGCGCACAATCCGTATGCAAAATTTTAATCTTGATATCTCGAAAACTAATGTTTTTTTTTTTTTTTTTTTTGTAATTTCCCTCATCACTCCGCCCCCACTTGGCACCTCCAAGTTTACCATTCGGTTCCGAAACGCATCTGGGGTGTTCTTTGGTCTATGCTTGACTTGACCTATAAAAAACCGGGTTCAATACGTGTTACATGAGCTTAATAAGCGTTTAAACACAACACTATTCCATGATACTAATTCGTACCACAAATCCCTAAAGGGTTTAACACTACTAAGCAAATATTTTCGAAGTGAAGGCTGTATTGAAATAATCAAAGTTTGCTTTGACATGCTCATACGCTACAAGTCTTTCCTAATTTTTGATTTCTACCCCTTCCTGTTAACAAATTTTCTTCAATTTTCTTTTTTTATCTAAAAGAAAATGAAATAATGAAGAAAAAAATTTATTTTTACCCCGTCCCTTTTTATTTGTTCAGTAGGTTGAGGAAAAACTACTACTAGTACTAGCTGCTGAGTATTTATCGAAATCAATCGCTGCTTTCTTTGATGTCAACTGCGGCTACAAATGCACAGTGCTAATTCGAGGTTCGCTGTTGTGTTTGGTATTATTGGGAACGACGGTAAATGTTTCAAACTAGACCGACGATAGGTTGTATGTTTTGTTGTATTTGTGGAGGCCAACGATTTCTTGGTGCAGACACATTCATTTAATTTCCTTTTAACTCTTAAAAAAAAGACCACATTTTTTCGGAATCTCCTTCCGCGATTAGAAAGGAACTTATTCTATTCCATATTGTCTTGCTCAAATTGTATCCAATCGACAGATTTTGAATTGAATTTGGAATTTCGAAGGTAGTGACAACGCATGTGACATCTTGAGGAAAAATCACTGCATGTTCAGAGCACTGTTTTCCATTATAGAAGAGATTCTCTAAAAATTTGATTCCCACACCCCGAAAACGCAAATATTTTAAAAGAATTTAGACATCATTTGCGGTAACAGCCTGACGACCAGCTGTTTAGTGAGATATTTTTGTTTTGAAAAGTACATGAAAAGCAGTTGTTTGTTCCAATGAAGTGAGTATACTATTGATCGAATGTAGCGTATACCCGCGTACCTACTAAATTTTAGGTGGCTATACGATAGTTTCAAAAAATTAGAGGTGGGTATACGCCGTATACCCTCGTATACCCTGCATCACATCCCTGATTATATCCCTTTGGCATCAAATAAAATCTGCTAGCCATGTAATTTTATAACAAAACGATGCGCATCTATTTACTTTATTTCATAGTTCTCCCATATTCACTTTCAAATGATAGGCGACGGTTGGAATCTAAATTCATACAATTATACGCACTCATCGCAACATTTTTCACTTCATGATGTGGAAGCAGGATTTACCTTAGAGTCCTGAAAATCACATTAGAAATAATTCGCCAGGTAAAAATAATATATAATAATAACTGCATGCAATATTTCATCTTGGTCCCTCCGAGATTCTCCGCGACGAATTGAAGGAACGCGGAACAACATTAAGTTCTCCCTGCTACCCAGTGGTAACTTCTAGATAACTCTCTCGACTTGACGAAACCCTGCTGCCAGTGGCACACTCCTTCGACACGTCGGTATAACGACGATCGACATTTACCACCAAGTGGGACACTAGATGTTATCGACCGATCTCGATCGAATTTTCTACATAGATGAGGTTCAGGCCTGAGATGGTTTTTATCTATTAACTTTCCTAGTGGAATTTAGGAGGAGGCGTGTATATATATATATATATATATATATATATATATATATATATATATATATATATATATATATATATATATATATATATATATAAATGACCAGTATTAGTGTCGAATCCATATTTTTCAGAGTCCCTGAGATGAATGGTAAAAATTCCGATGCCTGTTTCATCCAACTTCAGTCCCGCTAATTGGAGCAGAGAGAGGTGAAGATATATTAAAACTCATCAAATATATTAGTGTCGAATCCAAATACATACTTTTCACGGGTACCAAACACGTAAGGAGTTCTGCATTTAGTTTTTATTTTAATCCGTGTCGGCAAAAATTTCACTCTCAAAATAAACTACCTCTTATGGATTGTTTTATTCGGGACAAGTGAACTATGCCATATTGCAAGATTACTACAGGAATGATTACTTATGAATTATGAACACATTCGTCTGAGTTATTTTCGAGAAAATTGACAAAATAAGAAATTAATACTTCATCCTTTGAGAAAACCACTCCTTCTGGAATTATTTGAGACAAACGAGTTATACAGTATTGTTAGATTATACATGAAACATTTATTTAACAAACATGAACAACATTGTCTGAGGCGTTAACGGGAAAACCGCCTACGAAAAATTCATCCCATGGGTAAATCTTCACCTTCACTCACCCTTCTGAATGTTTACATGACGAATGAGCAATGCCATATTGTTAGGTTATTAGTGAAATACCGGTATTTAGTCATGAAACCTAATTGAGGCAATTCTGCGAAAATAACTCATCCCAGAAAGTAAATTACTCGTTTTGTATTTGCTCAGAGCGATGATGCGTACTACCGTGTAGGGTTGTTAATAAAATATTTATTTATAAAAAATAAATAAATTCGTTACGGTTGTTTTTGAGAAAATTGAGTTATCTTAAATTTTCATCCTTCTGCAAACTACCTTTATTTTTAGGTGCAGAAGGAACATTTCAAGCGATACATTATTATAAACATATTGTGTCTAGAATTGGTCAAGATACGTTGAATTGCATGGCCTCTAGTTGAGTGCATGTCAAAGCGTGACGAACGGATTGACAGATATCGAAAACCTATTTTACCGATATAATGGGTCTACGAACCTTAAATTCATTGAAATTTCGAATTCGAGTTGAGTTGAATTGATTATAGTTTAGCGTCCCTTTTAGCAGCGAGGCTATTTGAGATGTGGACCAACTGATTAACGTGGAATCCGAACCACCTGAGCTCCCGCCGGGAATCGAACCCGGGTCTCCCACGCCAATGGCGCGCATGCTAACCGCTTAGCAACGAATGAGCTCTAAATTTCGAATTCGATTCTTATCACCCTTTTTGTTTCGTCGCTCAAATGTGAAAATGAAATTAAATTAAATCTTATAGTTTTACGTCCCACGTTTAACACGATTAGGCTTAACGAGACGGTGATAATGAGAAATGAATGGAAGAGGTGGAACGAAGAAAGTGGGAGAAAATGGTAGAAGCCCGATGGATCCCACGGGCAGGGTGTTTGTCCCCCACAAAGTCTACTAGGCACGAACTGGGATCTAACCAGGGTCTCAACGGACCACAGGTAACCGCCCTACCACCGAGCCACCGAATGTGAAAACGAATGGACCTACACCGACACTTAAGGTTGTAATCTGTCATTCCAAAAATTTAGTAAGTTATGTTTAATGTGTTGTAATGCTAGAAAAAATATCTTATGCTTGTTTGTTGTATCCATTGAATATCTATTGTTCACGCTACTGTATAGTTTAGACGAATGGTATGATTATTGTTCATACAGACGTTCGTATTCATGTTCCACGCAAAATGATCTGTAGATTGTATTTGTGTTCAAAGAAAGCATTCTTTACTTCTTACACGGACTTACGAGTATGGTCGCATTTCTTGAGCTTGTAAGTATGACTCTTACCAAACCAAAGAATTTTCAATACTCTAAACAGCAGAAGAAGAATTTGACATCAGCTTTTCCTTTCTTCATGACAACAAGATTTTCTATTTCATTCGCTGTTTGGTGCTATGTTTGTAAAACTTGCATGTTGCGTATGCTTTTTCTTCAGTTCCTGACTCATACAAACCCTCCCCTCAGTTGGTTGAAGTTGGTCTGTTGAGCAAGAACGGGGAGGGGAGGAGTAATCACGCTATGCCATAAATTGAAAACAATCACTGTTACTAATAGTACTGTAATCCTGAATAAATAAGTCGATTAAAGGAAAATATCGATATGTTATTTTCTTATTATATTGTTTCTGTTTTTATTAACATGAAAATTATACACTTCCTATTATGTTTTGTAAAAAAAAGAAAACAAAGATTGGATGGGATGGGATTCAATCTGGTGTCAAATTTCTAGTCTGCCACTCTAACCACCTAACCACGGAGGTTCTTTACTGTTTAAGGTTTTGGTGTCTTTTATAACCGCATAGAGTGTCACTTCCAACCTCAGCACAAGAGTTTTCCTCTTTGTTTCTATATTTGCGTAACCTCTTGGTTACAGACGCTAATTTATATTTGGCAGACAATCTTGACACTACTAATAAATTCAATACTTACTCCACTTTCTAGTTCTTTTGTCCAGCTCTTTTTACTGGTAATTCTCAATTTCCCTTTGCAATCGTGCCCTGCTACTGCAAAAATCCCTCTAAAGCATAATTGCCACGATACACAAAACCGAGCATAATTTTGTTTTCTGCTTACATTTTTATTATGTTATTATATATTTTGGAAACATGTCCATAAATAGATTTCTTTCTATTATATCCGCTTTTAATAACAGATTTTTTTTTACATAAATGTAAGGAAAATGGAATAAATGCGACAAATCATGAGTTACAGTATATGCTCCATTTTTTTAACATAGTGGTAAATGAAGTCCGTAAATCAGGATAAAGAATGTCGATTAATTAAAATGCTTCTATTTATGTAGTCTGTAGAGAATTGGTAGTTATATGATAGATGCGAACCACCAAAGACTATAACGCACGGGAAGAGCTCGACCTCTTGAGTACGTAGTTACTAATGCAAGTCCAGGAAAGCGTCTGCAACCTTGCAGTCGGGTGTCGTAAAACAAGGAATACATTTCTCCATACTACGTGCGCGTTTCTTCAACAGTAGGTCATCATTGGATACTGAAATAAAAAGTCATTAAAATGTCAGCACAAATTTGCTTTTTCGTTCACTTATACTATTGCTCTGTAGTGTAAGCAATCCTGTACTTATAAATTTATATATAGACTGTGTATAAATAAGTAGTGTAAAATCTTAGCCGTATGTTACAACGGATATTATTAGGCTTAATTAAATAATCTTTTAACAAATCTTAACGCTGTAATACAATAACAAATCTGTTCTTATTTGAATTAATTTCATGTAACAACCTTTGCAGCTAAAAATGTTCATCTTCCGGCTTATGCTTATTGTAAATTATTGAAGTTCTACTCTCCTACCTATCGGGAAATTACGTACGAATTACTTCCAGAAGACTTGAAAGTGATGTTTCATTCTCGTGTGGTTGTCTTCTTAGCGGACCAAAGCCACAAGTGTGAGGCCTGTGGAGGGGAAAGGATGGTACATGTACCAATTTCTGATAAGGTAATTCAATAATATTAAATTTGCCTTCTGTATTAATAGATACACTTTTACTTAAAGGAAAACCACATATGATGGTGGATGGTAGGTAAATATATACACGACTCCAAAAGTGCATTACCACGTGCAATTCACCTTTTCCTGCAATAACAGGCAACCCAAAAAGCTCGGCGGTTCGGTTGGTTGCAAATTCGAAAGTTGTTGGACCAAACCTCAATTTTGTAACAAATATATCAGTGTGGCAAACTACAAATAAGAGAATAAAACAAATTGTTAAGAATGAAAATTTTATTATTGTGACGTAGTTGGATGACATCAAAAGTTACAAAATGATTTTACTTAAGCAGTTCAAACAAGATGAATGGCAAGAAACAGATATCAGAGAAAACTATTTCTCTCTTTCCATCCCCAAAAAAGAATCTCATAAAAAAGAAAAAAATTACATAATGTAAAGGTTTAATATAAAAGCCAATTCCAAAATTTTCAAAGTTAACACCCGAAAGGCAAGAACAACTGAATCAAAGGGAATGCAACTGTTAACAGATATTGCAGACGTAAAATGAGGGAATACGAGCTTCGTATTTTAATGGAGAAAACGGTTGGGTGGGGAACGGACCCCTCCAAACATTTGATCACGAAATATCAAACGTGCTAGTAATAGTATGTCAGATGTGTGTAAAGGACATGAAGAATTGCAACGAAACTTCAATACGCAAAAAAATAACGAATACGTTTTTCAATACAACATAACTTTGTGTATGGACAATACACAAAAAAATAAACGAATGCGGGTTTTTTATGTTCTGCGGAAAAACGGTTTTAGAGGGCAAAAGCCGCAACCCAAAATTTTGAAAGTTGACGCTCGAAAGGCAAGAAGTGAACTGAAGTGATTGAAATTGTGCATATATATATTGTAGATATTGTAGAGGTAAAATAAGGATACGGGTTTCGTATTTTCCTGAAAAAAGGGTTGTGTGGGGCACGAACCCCTCCAAACCTCTGATGAAGGAATATCAAAAGTGCTAGTAACAGTATGTCAAATGTGTGTAAAGAACATGAAGAATTGCAACGAAACTTTGTGTATGGACTACACGAAAAAATAACTAATACGGGTTTTTTTATTTTCTGCGGAAAAAACGGTGTAGGGGGCAAAAGCTCTTACCCACAATTTTTGAAAATTGACGCCCGAAAAGCAAAATGAAGTGAACCGAAGCGAATGAAATTCAGCGCAGATATTGCAGACGTAAAATGCGGGAATACGGCTTTCGTATTTTCCTGGAGAAAAGGGTTGGGTTGGCCTCGGACCCCTCCAAAGCTTTGATGACGAAATATCAAAAGTGCGAGTAACTGTATGTCAGATGTGTGTAAAGCACATGAAGAATTGCAACATAACTTTTCGTATGGACAATACGCAAAGATTAAACGGATACGAATTTTTTATGTTCTGCGTAAAAGCGGTGCTAGGTTGCAGAAACCACCCCTCAAAATTTTTAAAGTTGACGCCCGGAAAGCAAAGAAGAAGTGAATCAAGTGGATGAAATTTTCCATAGGTATTGTAGACGTAAAATGTGGATACGGATTTCGTATTTTCCGAGAAAAATGCTTGGGTGCTGCACGGCCCCCTCCAAACCTTTGATCACGAAATATTAAAGTGATAGTAACAGTATGTCAGATGTGTGTGAAGAACATGAAGAATTGCAACGAAACTTTGTGTATTAACAATACGCAAAAAATAAACTGATAAGTGTTTTTTTATTTTCTACAGAAAAACTGCTTTAGGTGGGAAAAGTTCCCACACAAAATTTTGTAAGTTGACGCTCGAAAGGCAAAATGAAGTGAACCGAAGAGAATGAAATTCTGCACAGACATTGTAGGACATCAAATGAGGGAATACGGATTGGAATAAAGAGGAGAACCGAAGTGAATGAAATTGTTCACAGATATTGCAGACGTAAAATGAGGATACGGGTTTGGTATTTTCCTGGAGAAAACGGTTGGGTGAGGCAACGACCCCTCCAAACGTTTGATCATGAAAAATCAAAAGTGCTAGTAACACTATGTCAGATGCGTGTAAGGGACATGTAGAATTGCAACATAACTTTGTGTATGAACAATAGGAAAAAATTAAACGAAATTTTTTTGTTTTATTTTCGGGGAGTACGCTTTTTAGGGCAAAAGCCCCTGTCCAAAATTTTGAAATATTACCCCGAAAGGTAAAAAGAAGCGGACCGAAGTGAATGAAATCAGCACAAATATTGTAGAGGTAAGATGAGGGAATACGTGTTTCGTATTTTCCTGAAAGAAAAAAAAACTGTTGAGTGGCGTGAGGAGTAAACCGAAGCGAATTAGATTGTATGTAGATATTGGATATGTAAAATATTGCCTTTCGTGTTTCACAAGTGTCGTGTCTCCATCCGTTTTTTTTTTTTTCAAATTTGGCAGATCAACTACAAACACAAACAGTATGGTGTATTTTATAGTATTTCAGGAGGAACCTTTAACCCTTAGAATGTTTTTGCGCATAAACCAAAAGACGCGTCGATTTATTACCAGTTTTTTCTTGTCTGCCAAATTTGAAGCAAAACGGATAGGGTCGCTTGAGAAACACGGAAGTTTTTGTTTTACATAGGGTCTGTTTAATATGTACACACAATTTCATTTGCTTCGGTCCACTCCTTCCTTTGCTATTACGGTATTATTTACTGTTCTTTTTGGATGAGACCTAGACCCGAACACTGTTTTTCCCGCAAAAATTAAAACACGTTTTATTTATTTTTTTGCAAATAGTCCCAATACGAAGTTTCGTTGCAATTCTCCATATTCTTTAGGGTTTCTGACGTATGCGTATTTGTATCCTCGTCGCCAAAAGTACCTTTATATCGCCATGACGGGTATGTGACCGCGTGGTACTCCAATGAAGGGATAGTTGTATAAGAATTTGTGATTAATTTTGAAGAGTTTTTATTTTGACTAGGGAATTAACATAGATATAGGGAGTAAAGACAAAGATTTGAAGCATCAGTGCACTGTCATCTCTGAAAAGATTTTTATTCTCAGCTTTTCTATTTATTGTTTTATATGTTAAGTTAAACACCACAACATGTATCACTGATATCGTAGATCGTATTTTTTTTAAATCGTATCTGTATCGTGTTGTCAAAACATTTATCTCCAGACATGATGTAGATAGAAGAGAAAGAGATACATCTGTAATATAGGTATATGTGATTTATGAAATAAGTGTAGGAATTACGTAGTTGAAGGACACGTAAGAGAGCGAAAAAGAGATATAGAAGTCTGAACTTTCAGAAACGTCCTAGATAGGAGAAAATATAATTAAAAATTGCAAAAGGTATCAAGTAATTTATCTTTTTATTATATTCTAGTATACTTTTTTCACATCCAAAAATCTCTATCCAGAATTGCGAGATATAAGTGAATAGAGAAGCATTTCCACCTGAAGGATTAAATCAGAAAAAATGTTTTGACTTGGACTAGTTTCGAACTCACAAGCCTTGAATCCATGAGGGAGCGCTCTAAAGATTGAGCTAACAACTCCTTTTGCAAAAGAATCATTTCTACAACTACCGGTTGATGAATGGTGTGTATTAACCAAGTTGGCAGAGATAATTGCTTCATATAACTATTGCTATAATAATAATAATAATAATAATAATAATAATAATAATAATAATAATAATAATAATAATATAACAGAATTTTAAAAGCCGCATTTGTTAAAAGTTTGTCTTGCGGAGTATGCGGAGTCTCACTACGCTCGCAATCCAAACGTTTCAGTAAAACTCACAAGAAGATTTTACTTATTATTTACAGAAAGTAATTATATAATGATTTGTTAACGATGTGATATACAAGGTGCCGAGTATTGACTTACATTGTACGTAGGAGCGTTTTCAAAATCAGAAACGGTCAAAGTCTGAAATATGTGTTCGGCGTTTTGATGATGATGAGTCTGGTTAGTTAATCACGCTATGAAAGTATGAAAAATGAGAGAAATGAAGACACACATGCAAGCTGCTATTTGAGTGGGAATATTAAAAGTGAAGGTAAACAAGGGGAATAATAACTTTTTCGAATTTGAAGCAGTTGTAAAATAGGGGCTTAACAGGTCAGAACTTAACCCAAGATATACAAATATTATATATATAGTACTTTCAGGTTCCTTGCTATTTTATTCTTTTATTATACACAAATACGCTAACTGGTCGTATGTTACGAGTGAGTTAAAAATTGAATTCACTTCCATGTGAACACAGCTGAATTTGCTTTGACGGAGTTCGCTTAAGTTTTGGTTAGCCAATAGTAAACGAAACCACGTTTGAAACCCTTTGGACAGCTTAATTTGTCAAAGTTCTACTGACAGTTCTGAACGGTACGATTCGGTTCTGTTTGAGAACGGTTCGGTTCGGTTTGTGAACGGTTCGATTTGGATTCGGTTCGGTTTGGGATCACTTCGGTTCGGTTCGGTTTCGGTTAACCGTTCCAAACCGGTTTAAGTAACAAACCGAAACCGCGGTTTACGTTTTCAGGAACCGTCCACCCCTACTACAGCAGTCGTTCAGTCTTTGCTATGCACACACCATCCAAATTCACATTTCCCTAGTACGGCTCGGCACACACATATATACTGTATATCTTTTCAGAAGTCTAAAGGCGTGTTCGGACCTTTCAACATTGTTATTAATGCGAGCAAATCAGGTAAACGAACTCGCGAGCACATCAAACGGTGGCTAAAAGACGTGTTTATTCGTGATGTGGAAGAGGATTCCCTGCTGTTGATTGACTCGTGGAATGAGTGGACAGACGGGTGAAGACCTGCGAGAATTGTTACATGGGAAAAACATTTGTGCAGAAGTTATACCCCTAAAGACCACCAAATTTATTCAGCCTATTGATGTATACTGTTTTCGGCACTATAAGCTGGTATTTTGAAGACAGGATTGTTTTCGTCTAAATTCATTGTTTGTGTTACACCGAACAAATTAAATGACAGAATTTTCATCATGAAAATGCATTCTGTTAGGTATCATCAATTTTGTGCGCCAGTTCTAAAGGACATACTTCCATATGCATGGCAGAAATGTGGGTATGTCACAAGAGCAATAATTGGTTCATTTGCAAATGTTCTGGAGACAATGTTACAAGTAGAAAATAGTGTCTGTGATCATGAAGATTGTGACGAAAATGCATTTGTTAAGTGTTTGTAGTGCTCCACGATACTGTGTGCTAATGACTTCGTTATGGATCTCCATCATCACAACTGAAGAGCAAAAGGTTAGTAGGTTAATATTTGCTTACGTGCAAGAGTTTATATTATTTTTCTAATATATTTCTATTATTTTTCTATTAATTTTCTAATAACTTCAAGACATATCCTTGTAAAGTCATATGTCCCGTTGCACCTAACTTATATCACAGCATTTAAATGCTATGCATAATCGCATGTCGCTCTTGAAAATAGGTATAATTTGTTACAGTGCTGTTATTCCATTTTTCACCACAGGCATTTTAATTCAGTTAACGATTTCTCTCACTTGGCCTAAGATCTGATTGGTATAGTGGCTATTGTACATCAAGTGACTACTACTGCATTAATTAAAACCATGTAACTGCTCGCAGGACCACATTTCATAACACAAATTTAACTTGCACAGTTTTTACATGTTCCTGTGAGTGAGAGAGCTCTTAATTCAGAAGTGAAAACAGATATGTAAACTTTGGTAACGGAAATGGATCTAGGAGTAAATTCCAGTGCTATTTGATACCCCACACAATCCCCTTGCCATTTATCATAATTCAATATGGTGCATTCTAAGATGGTGATCGTGCACTAGAAGTATTCGCACATATAGATGTCTTGTGTACAATGTTGAAGTCAGATCTACCAAAACGTTTTTCATTTTTGTGCCAAAAGGGTATTCTTGGACATTGTCTACTGGATTTCAATATGGCGCCGGTGTATCAGCTCAACGAGGCATTTGCGCATCGAGTGACTATTACTACGTTACTTAGCAATTCGAAGTGAATCTTGTCACTAATTTACATCAAAATTCAACTTTCACGGTTTATGGACCTTCCTCGTGAGTGACTATCACCACTATGATTAGCGATCCACAATTAGTCAGGGTACCAATTTTCATAAATATCTACCTGTCACGGTTCACATGCGTCCCTTGCAAGTAGCTACTAAACTTAAGTTAAGTGGAAATAGTTAATTCAGATATCTCAGTAACATTGAGGGAGTAGTTTAAATTACGATATTCTTTTTATAAGAACAAGAATGTGGAAAAAATATATGACATTTTGCAGGGGAATAAGCCACAGTGTAGTGAGCCTCCAAACACAATCATTTTTGGTCTGCAATGAAAACTAATTACATTAGCCAAAAAAGGACAAAAGTAAAAACTTGTAGTTATTCAATTTACACATAGTGTAGCCCGCAGATATAGAAAACATGTATGAATATTGCAATCATGTGTTCAGAAACTTTATATTGTTTAGAGGAAAAATTGTGATCAAAATTTAAGAACCATTTATTTTTTTAAAAAATCCAACAAATACACGATGTAAAATTTAGAATGAGTGGTAAATTATTAAATGTTCATCATCCTTTCCCCATAATATTCTACTTTAAAATGTCAAAATAATACCAAAATCTCTTTTGATATGTCAAACATGAAATGTTCACAAACATACAAGTTTCGCAAATGTGTCCTTTAAAGGTGAATTCTTTGAATTATGATAACTTCAACAAAAACAAGCAAGTAGGCTATATCATGGCTTGTACTTTATATTTTTAAATAAAGTAAAATACATATATTTAAAAACAAACAATCTAATTGATAACCTTGAATCTTAATCGAGAAATTGATTTTCTGTGACAAACAATTCATTTTGTTACTCAAATTTTTGTTCCTATTCTCTGTTCTCTAGTTCAGTATACCTGTCAATTAAAAAGGCGTGGGGGTTTCTTTTTTACGACTGCCTCATATATTTCGTAGGTAAATTTATCTAGAGGACACGGTGTCTCAGTGATAGAGTACTCGTCTCCGATATGTGGGGTCCTTGCTTTGATCCAATCTCGCGTCAAGTGGGATTTGTGTTGGACAGCAACATATGGGAGGGAGTCTTCGGAGTTAGCCTCATTTCCGCCCACTTTCTTCATTCCATCATTTTATTCATTCGTATCATCATCATAGCTTTGATGCATAATCATCGAATGTAAAACTAAACACTTCATATTAATTCAAATCTTTAAGAGAAGTGAGTAAGTAAATTTTTAAGAGAAGTGTTAAATCATTTTGAAACGATTTGAAGGATTTAAAACGCTATGGTGAAAAAATATTTAATGTTCTTACTAACAAGTCAAGGAGAACAAAGTACATAATCTCTATACTAACAAGTCAAGGAGAACAAGGAACATAGTATATATTTGATCACTAACTCGTTCTTGTTAAGTATGAGCTAAACACTACTTTGTACAAATTTTCACATTTAGAATAAAAGCTATATTCGAGATGAATATTTTATTTTATTAATTAATTTTACCTTAACATAGAGAGCATATAAACAATTTAGAATACATGATTATATTCCGTTCGACTACTAACGACTTACATATCCCCATTGAATTTGATCAATTCTATAATTATAAAATCTAGAGTCCTGCTCAAAATAACATGATGATATTGAGAATGTGAACTCAGAAAGCAGGATATAAGTGTCAGATCAGTCTACTCAGCTCCCCTCCTTAGATTTTTAAATGACAAAATTATAATTGAAGCTATTATTTACATATTTTTGAAAGTTTATAGTAAACTCATAATATACCAATCATAGTCTTCGTTCTGGCTGACTTCCCCCAGCTTTTACCTTCTAGATCCACCTCTCCAGTTAATTATTTCTTTCGGTGTGATTAGATACCATAACTACTGTCAAAGGAAGTCATTCGCGTTTAGTTAATTCAGTATTACTTCTCCTTACAGCCTAAAAAATCGACAGAATGCAAATCTTATGGAAAGAAACTGCTGTGTGCAACTTATACTGAAAACACTGTGAAAGCAAGGGAATTAGTCCTGAAAACAAGTGATGATATTTTTGAGGAACAGACGGAAGCTCAGAAACAATCTCTAAAGAAAAAGCGAAATCAACGTTTAATCAGTTTGCAGGGAAAGCACACTTTTGTGTTTCCAATAACAAAGGGTCGTCTTCCAAAACCTGACGGCACCGTGGAGCCTAAGCCAAGTCGACTGAAAGGAAGTAAAGGTGGTGTAGAAAAAACATTCAAAAGGTCAGCAAGTTACGAGCTACTCCCTCAAGATCTAAAGAAGTTTAATTTTAAGAAGTGTGAATGCCAAACAATAAACTCAAACGTTTATTCACAATTGATGATTCACTGTCGTGCTGCAGGTGAGTGAGTTTCGAAGTCATTGTTTTTCAATAAGTAAGCTTTTGTATTATTTTGTTAATATCGTTATATATATATATATATTGTGTGTGTGTGTGTTAGATTTACTCACAAAATATAATACTTTATTTATCTTCACTGTGTATATACTGAAGTACACTTCTATATAAACCCGATAGCCTACGTGTACCGGGAAAGGTTCAGGTATTTCTTGTTTGTGTAGTCACCTACATAAGTGTATGGATCCTTAAGTTTTATAATGCCATTAAATGAAAACATCTTTTTTTTTTTTGCTTTTCTCTCAAACGCCTGGTTATATAGGCAGATCAATACACACATACTTCTGCTGTTGATAAGACTGAAACAGGTTTTTACTGTTATGATGCAAGAACTATTTCTTCATTCTAAAATAGATCTCTATTGTCCAATGAACATTTGTACTAATGACATGATAACGCGTTCTGTGTATAAGTATTAATTTATTACATTCTGCATGTGAGCAGAAACGAAAACACTGATCATACATGAGTTAGGAAAATGTTCAAATAAACCTCTTCTTCTTCTAAACCATTTACTCAGTTAGCTGGGAGCAGCTTTTGGATCGCTGTCCTCCACCTCTTTCTATCTTTGTCATATTTACTGTGACATCACAATGTATACATACAAACAAAACTTCATTCACGCTTCCAATTTTTCACATCCTTCAAAGTTAGACAACCAACATTGCAGGGACGAATGATTGGTTGAGAACTAAGTAACGTGTTTTACAGGTGTTCCAGTTTTTTCAGAAGATGTCAGTGTAGCAAATTGCAAAACAGTAGAATAAAATACATAAGTAATTTCGTAGCAAACTGCAACAAATAAGCAATCAGGAAGAAGATATCATTTAGTATCTACGGAGTGACTGGTGGCATGAGAAAATTACAGTGATTTTATTTAATCTTATACATACGAAGGTAAAATGAATGTTGTTAAAAATTTCATTTTGTTTTACATGATACAGTATTTGGTAAAATCTCCGGATATTTTACATTATTTGCAAATAATTACCTTTACTTTTGTTAGTTTCGAGTTTTCATATCTCTACTGAACATTTATGAAAAACATATCACATCGTGCGTGGTTATTTGACTCTATCTTTGTTTTGCGAAAATTTCTTTTATGCGCAAAACCATCGTATTTTTTATTTTTATTATATATTATCATTATCTCATTTACAAATTAAATCTAACAAGAACATTTCTGGTGTTATATTATTGGTTTCTAGCGTGTTATGAAAATGTAATATAAAATTTAGAAAAATCTAAGAAAGTAAATATAAGATTAACAGTGTGTGACACCTTAATTTCTGAAAACTATTGGATCAATCGAAAACAAGTCATATGTTTCAAATATGACAAATAGTAAAATCCTATAGTATATCTTTGAGTATTTTATGAGCACATAACGTGAGTTTGTATAATTTAATCTCCAATTAATAATTCAAGCACGTCTCCATTAGAAGCCTTTACGATATCAAAGAAACACGAGATCTCACTTGTAGAACGCCGTAACATATTATGCACTACCTGTTACTATATTCTAAGTAATTCCTTAACGAAGAATTAACCAAAAAAAACTAAAAAGTAACAAATAAATATAAATGACTATTCCTGATAATATTTCAATAAGACCTCTCTCCAATTGCTCTCTCTCTCTCGATTAATATGTGGATGATTATTGCATCTCATCTCTAAATAGAGCACGTTGAGCAAAGAGAGTTTATCATTAACCGTGTAAGAAGAAATGAAATTTAAAAGTATTACTTCAAAGTAGAGTGAATTAGAAGTGGAGACTTGGGAATCACTAAACCAGCGCCTATAACACCTCGACTATTATTCCATTACCCGTGAAGTCTCCTAACTTGAAAGTTGTCTTCATAAAATGAAGGTCGGAGAGAGAAAGAACGAAAAAGTGTTTGAATGAAAGAACAGAAATAAACCTAGACACGTATTGCTTTCCGAATGAAAGTGAAAGTATCCATTCTCGGTTAGGACAACCCTTTTGAAAAAATATTGTAGAATACTAGTAACCGGGCAGTAGTCGGTTAATTCATACTTTGCTCTTCTAACCTATTTCTGGGATACTACTTACATAAAACTGACAAAAATGTTCTATCATGATATTGTAAACGTATTTGTAGTCATAAATTATATATACAGGGGCATCGTTAGCGGGGTGCATGAAAATGAGCGTTTACCCATCGCGTGAAACTGCATACCTCCTTCCACACCTCAGTTTCCCAACTAGCATTATAATTGGTTAGCTTCACTTGAAGATCGTAATGGATTCCCACGAAACTACCAAGCGACAGACTGGTGTTCGAATTCATCGTATACATATTACTTGTCATCTTCTAATTTAATTTTAGATATTAGTTTTATTAGTATGTTAGTGATTTTGTATTATTATTATTACAATAATAATAATAATAATAATAATAATAATAATAATAATAATAATAATAATAATAATAATAATAATAATCTTTCCAGCATAAATCATTTCATATATTTAACTTGTTTTACACGTTAATTAAGGTGGAAAATGGTAGAAATTTATCATTTAGGATGGGCAATTTAGTATTTTCTTCAGAATATATACTGAGTTGAGTTGATTTTGAGTTTAACGTTCCGTTCAGCAGGAGGCTATATGGACCTACTGATTAACGTGGAATCCGAGCCAGATGAGCTCCCGCTGGGAAACGAACCCGGGTCTCCCACGCCAAAGAGAATAATACTGCTTTCGGTTTATTAAATAGAATGATTTTCTTTCTAATAGTTTATAGAAATTTCGTAATTTATAAAGCAAATTTAGTGAATGTTAGATCGATTTGTAATAACATAGACAATACAATTGCTTCGAAAATCCTTGTTTGGAATTTAAACTACAGTAGGTTTAAATAGTTCTCACTCGTGACATATATTCATAGAAGCAGACCAAAGTGCTCTAACCTATACGTGGTTGCTAAGAACATACTTATCTACATTCCTAGATGTCAAGAAAACCTATCTTGCTACAAAAATCTTATAGATGGTCTAAATTTTGTAGATGCTCATTTGGCTCACTTCGTGTACTAAGATTTTCACCAGGAACAGCAATCAGAAGAAGCTTCTTCCGGAAAATCTTTCACAATTAATATAGAAAAGCAAAGACTTTTACGCCTGCTATTTTGCCTAAAGTTCTTAGAGCTAGTCTTTCACAAGAGATACAGATAAGCAAAAGTTTCTATCGTCTGCCATTTTGACTTTTTTTTTTTTTTGCAGCAAGGCTTCATCGGGAATATAAATTAGGAGTATCACTTTCTGTTTGTTATTTTAGCTTAACTTCTTACAGCAAGATTATTAAAAAGAAATAGAGATCATCAGTAGATTCTGTCGTTTATTTTCAATACTTTGACTTCACTTTTTACAGCAAGACATTTGTAAAGAATGCAAATTAGTACTAACTTCTCTGGTTTGTTTTTGTAGTCTAACTTTTCCCGGCAAGACTTTTAGACTTATATAATAGAACTCACTAAAAGCTTGCATCATCTGCTATTTTTCCTTCGGTTTTTGCAGCAAAGCTTTCATAAAGAATTCAGATCAGGAGCAACTTACATCGTCTGCTATTTTCGCTTCAGTTCTTCCAATAAGAATTTCACAAGGAATACAGATCATACAGTGCTTATTGTCATCTGTCGTTTATCTTCAGTTCTTGCAGCAAAACTTTCACAGGGAGTTACGATTAAAATTTCCTATCGTTTTTTATTTTGCCTTAACTTTATGCAACAAGAGTTTTTCATGGATCACAGATAGGTAAGACCTTCCATTCCCTACTGTTGCTCTCCTTCCGAATTATTGTTAGCAAAGAAAGTAGCTCTGAGCATAAAAGCACATTTTTCAACTTTGGGTATGTGCTTATGTCTAGTCAATGTCGTGTTGTTCGTACATGTCTTTATGAATAAAAGTACACACTAAATTTAATAGTATACTGCAAATTTCGAAACGTGATGCCTTTCGACTTACACATCGCATTGCACTTTCCATATAGCTTACTTGTTGTATGTGAGCATCATACATGCCTTAACTTGCCTTTTCAGCGTCGAAGATACATTATACATGAAGTTGCATCTCGACCAGAAACTGAATATGACATTCAGTATCAAATGTAGCAAACGTATTCATAAGGGAGTTTTTAGTTGAGTGATGTGCGTTCAGCACATCGACACTAATAGCTATTATGTCTGACTTTTTTGAACTCCTAGATATTGATATCCGTATAATCTCTGACTCACCAGCAATGGAAACTAGTTTCATGTTCAACAAAAGAAAGTCTGGCTATCCATTCGACAATCAAAAGTTCTATATCGTATGCATTATTAAATTACCGGTACTTCAACAGAGAATAAACTGTATGAGTTTACCTTAAAGAAACAAGTAGTTTCGTTTCATAGTTGTAAAAGTATTCTAAACTTCCAAATTCCGCGAATTGAATGTTTAAGATATCTATAACTCCAGCTGCAATACAAGGATAATTTGAGAGTTAAAAACCTATTAAGTAGTAAATTTCTATCATTTCCGGCCGAGGTAGAGAGATACAGAAGAAGGTGGTGTCTGTTCTTAAGATCCAGAACTATTTTTTTTAAATCACCGTATCTGTTGACCTTCTTCTATGACGATAAGGGTTGAAACAGGAAATGGATTACTTTTATCACATCTGCTTTTGAATAGAGGGACAACGGAGGGGACGAAATTTATTCTTTGGACGCTGAATGTATTCCGAAAAATTATTTCTCTATATCTTATCGTTTATCCTCAATGGAATTCAATATTGATACTGGAAGTATACATACTAATAATTTCTACCACTTCCGATTTTAATAGGGTGATACGGATAAAAACTTCTTTTCCTTGAAAAATATAGCTTGGCGCCATTTATTACCGTTTTTCTTCCATAGCAATCAACGTGGCTGATCTCTACCACGTCAGGTTTGAATAGAGAGTTCATGGAGGAGTTCTTAGGACACTAAATTGATTCTGAAAAAACTGCTTCTAGATATCTCTTACCGCAGTGGTTCTCAAACACTTCGAGAACGCGGACCCCTTGTTTATTCGGAAAGTGATCTGCTGACTCCTTTACAATGTTATTTCAAATTTCGCATAGTATAAAAATATACCAATTAGAATTAACACTGACATGAAAAAGGTCAAGAAAAATAATGCAATAGGGAACTTATTCTAAAGATACATGATTGTTTCCTGGTGAACAAAATTTCAATTGAAAACACAGCAACTTTCAAAAGCGAAAATCAATGTCTTTTTGAGGGCAATGTATTTGAATGTCGGCTTCAGGGCAAAAATTTAGTAAAGCAGGAAAACATTCAAATTTACAAACGTAGATATAATTTCATTTTTTTAGTACTTCTTGCACAACAGCTGTGAGTTCCATTTTATTACAACACATTTCAATTTTTAGACGTCGCGGAACCCCTGGCTAAGTCCCACGGTACCCCCCTTTGAGAACTACTGTCTTACCGTTTACGCTCGATGGAAATCAATATTGAAATTGGAATTACTAGTGATTTTGTACCATTTTGAGTTTTACTAGTGTGTTACAGGTGGTAATATGTTTCTTGACACGCTAAAACGATTTCAGAAAGCCTGTTGTCGCTATCTATTACCGTTTTCTATGTATGACGATGAACGTTGAAAGGGGAAGCCCTAGTAAAATTTTATCCTTCCGGTTTTAGTACAATAATACGGCGATAGATTGTGTCGTTTTAGGATTACGCTAAATCGTTTTCAAATACTGCTTCTCAATATCTATTGTTGTTTTTGCTTCATCGAGATCAATATTAATGCCGGAATAACTAGTAAACGTTTACTACTTCCCGTTTTAGTACATTATTACAGGTGGAGATGTTATGTTTCCTTGAGACGCTCGACGAATTCCGAAAAACCACTTGTCGCTGTCCATTAGCGACTTTTTCGTTGTATGCCAATCAGTGTTGAAATCGAAAGAACTAGTAAGTTTTACTACTTCTGGTTTCAACAGAGTAATACGAGTAAAGATGGTATCTTTATTGAGACAGTTAAACGATTCCAAGAAAATAAATGCTTGTCGGATATCGATATCTATTATCCTGGGGGGCCGAGGGGACCCGGCTCCCCCAAAGCTCATGTGGGCCCCCATATTTTATTTATAAATATACAATATTTTGCATAATTTGAATGCAATTTGTCTTAAAATCTTCATATATATACCTTCTGCAACTAAATGACCCCCCCCCAAATTTACAGAGAAATCGGCGCCCTTGCTCCTTGCATATAAATATTGAAACAGAAAGTACTTGTAAATATCAACCACATTCAATTTTAATAATAACATGCGGTCGTTTCTTTCAGAACCTGAATCGATTCCAAACAACAGCTTGTCAGTATTTATTACCGCTTTTTGTTCTACGGCGATCAACGTCGAAATTGGAAACGGATGATTTGTACCACTTCCGAGCTGAATATGCGGTTAACGTTTAGTCCAGTCAATATGTACACTCATGTCCAAAATTATTGACGCATGTCTACAAATATGTTGTTGTAGGAATATAATTTGATAACGAGTTCTTCGAGTATTTCTTACAATATTAGTACGTGCATAATCGGCAAAAACATATAAATATGGTAAATTTCATGACAAAAAAGAGCAGTAAATAAGAACAATAAAACGAAAATAAAACTTTCTTGTCCATTTAGCAACATTTTGTTTTACTCATTCTAATTTCGTATTTATAATTATTTTCCTACGAAATTTACCACAAATATACATTTCCCGATTATACACATAGTATCAGTATTAAAGGTACCCTGCAAAATCATTATCAAATTATATTCTTACAAGAAGACAGTTATAGATATGCGATATGTCATTTTGGACATGAGTGTACATTAACCCGGAAAAAATCACAAGCTGAAATTTTGCACGTATCTTTAGGAAGGTGTATATACCAACATACTAAACATCCTGAAAAATCCGGTGAAGGATTTGCCCGCCATATTAGAAAATGTCCGCAAAAACGTGTTTTTTTTTAAGTAATAAATGGTTCTCACTTTTAATAGCTGTAACTTATGTTGTATCTACACTATTGATATTATTTTTATTTCATTCGAATAACAAAGGATCAGGCATGCAGACCACGCATCATAGTTACCAATTTACTGCAGATGTGGAAAATAACGCAGGGATTTCTTTTTAAAAATCCCGATAAATTCCCTTCGTCCAATTAGTTTTCTTATATATTAGCCCAGAAAAAATCATAACAAGCTGAAATTTTGTCCATACTTTTGGAAAGATGTATACAACATAATACTAAAAGTCCTGAATTATCCGTTGACAGGTTTGGACGTCATATTGGAAAATGGCCACCAAACCGTGTTTTTAGAAGGTAATATCTCGTTCTCACTTTAATAGCTATAATTCACGTTGTAGCTGCACTATTGATACTACTTTTATTTCATTCGAATAACAAAGGATTAGGCTTGTAGACCATGCATCTCACCAATTTGTTGCACATGTGGGAAGTAACGGAGGAATTTCTTTCTAAAAATCACGAAAATTTCCATTTTTCCGATTAGTTTTCTTATACTTTAACACAGAGAAAAGTCATAACAAGCTGAAAGTTTGCAGATATCTTGGGAAAGGTGTATATAACAACATATTAAAAGTCCTGAAATACCCGGTGAGAGGTTTGGCCACCATATTGGAAAATGGCCAACAAAGTGTGGTTTTTCATTATAATAACTAGTTCTTACTTTAATAGCTATAACTCACGTTGTATTTGCAGATTGATGTTATTTTTACTTTACTTGAATTACAATGGGCTACGCTTACAAACACTTGCCAGTCTCCTACACGCGGGTAAGTAACGGAGGAAACTTTTAAAAGAAATCCCCAAACTTTCCCTTCTTCCGATTACTTTCTCTTAATCAGTTGACAATCTCCTCCTCTGAAAGTAGCAACTAAATTTACATTAAATACAACATAATACGCAAAATATAGCTTCCAAGTTTCATTAGGATCATAAGGATAAAAAAAGAAATAACAAATATTTATACAACTGGTGTACCAGGATTCTATCGGAAAATAGTTTACCCCTAATCTTAGGCAAATAATCTACGAGTCACCAAATTCTCTATAATTTAATCAATAATAACACTTATAAGAAAAAATCTGAAAACGTACACAGTCTACAATAGTTCCAATTAAAGAGACTTTTACAATATTTTCGTGTATCCGAAATGAAAGGCAACCATAATTGTGGAAGTCGTTAAGAACAGAGTACCTTTTTCAGTACACAGTGTTTCTAAATGCAGTCTGGATTTTTATTAACGACTATTACGTTTCAATAGTGCCCATGCTCGTATTTTCAACGGGATTGATTTCCTCATAATAGGTATTAGGGCAACCACTGCAATTACAGTGTACACACAACGAGGTACATATCAGTCCTATTTTTCTGCACTTAAATACGCGTTCACATTCCATCTTGCAGCTCCAATATAAGTTAAAATACAGAGTCCAGAGCTGGAGCTTTCACTGTCATGATTGGTTCCAAACACGCTTCAATCCTCTGCGATTCTCAGGAAGTAGAGGGTATCTTGTTGCTCTTCCAGAGTTGTACCTGATGGTAAAGCCGAAATAAGTGCTGATGGGCTGCTGCACTGGTAGGTGGCAAAGCTTCCAACTGAATTTCACTTATGGCGGATATTTCGCAATAACTTTCATGAATGCTTGATAACGCAGCTGATCTAAGGTAAGCACTGACCTTTCAGCACCGTACAAAGTAAGAAGAACCAGTTCACCAGGAACAGTGAAGGACTCAGGAATCACATTCTTATCGTTGAAAATGCCGACTTGTATTTGTAGGTCTTTGCGGTTCTTCAGCAAATGGTATCCCTTTTACCTTCCTTGGCTGTAAGGAGCTGATGATGTATCGCACCTGCGGCAGCATATAAAAAAATTAAATGTGTCTTCGTGTTTTCAAGATTTTCTTGTAATTTTCTTGAACTGAAGACTTTAGAAGGAACTTTCCCTCTGTCTGGTTCAATAAATGTAACATCTATGAAGGTACCCAAGAAAGTTACCCACCCACCACCTTCGAACATTGATGTGTCACCTAAGCCATACCTAGATCAAAAATATTCCCCATCAGCATCTACGACCTTCTGCCATCGTTCTGGAAGGCCATGGATTCCATCTTGATAGAACATGGTGGGCCGTGAAGCGAAGAAAGTATCAAGTGAATTTTGCACCTCTACTAGGGATTTGAACTGGAGTCCCCTAAGGTGATTGTCAAAGGAATGGAACAGGTGATAATCGAACTGTGCAATCCAGGAAGTATACCGGATGCAGTAGTGTTTCCCATCCAAGGCATAGAATGGTGTCCCAGGTCATCCTAGAAATGTGGGATTAGCTTTGTCCTGTAACAGGAGGATCTCTTTGCGATTCAGAAGTGCTGGCTCCAGAGTTTTGAGTTTTTCTTGAACACGGCTTACTGCTGACAGTACACAGTTGCATTGATACTCTGACCAGCTGGTTTCAGTTCCCAATGCACGACATCGCAAACAGTCCACCAGAAACACAGGAAAACCTTCTTCTGGTGCAGTGCTTGTTTCAGCTGTTTTGGAACCGGTTCATTGGGTGCAAACCAATAATGACGGCTCTTCGGAGCATCGTGCAGGACCCACTTTCCATCATATGTCAACACCCTGTCCAGAAGTGGCTTCTTCCTCAGACGAGACAGCAAAAACACACTGGTGTCTGCTTGCGTTGTATTTTGGCCCTGAGTCAAATCATATGGGACCCATCGACTCAACTTGTAGTGAATCCAAAGTTGATGACGGAGCTGTCGAATGGTTTCTCCACCCAAACTGAATTGTAGTCTCAGTTCCTCAAATGTCTGGCCACTGTTCGCCTCAATTGCAGGCTGAAGATCTTCATTCTGTACATGTGTTGGTCATTCGGAACGTGGTACGTCCTCGAATGTTTCGTCACCATCCTTAAACTTGTTAAACCACCGTTGCAGTGTCCACGTAGTCACGACACTCTCACCAGAGTGATTTTTAGAAAGAAATCCCTCATTTATTTCCCGCATGTGGAGTAAACGGATAAGTGTGGTCTGTAAGCGTAGTCCTTCGTTTTTCGAATGAAGTAAAAATAACATCAATAGTGCCAATACTACATGAGTTATAGCTATCAAGGTGAGAAGCAGTTAGTATCTTTAAAAACCACTATTTGGCTGCCATTTTCCAATATACCTTCCAAACCCATCATCGGATTTTTTAGAACTTTTAACAGGTGCTTATATACACCTTCTCAAGAGTACGTGCAAAATTTCAGCTTGTTATGATTTTTTTCTGGGATAATATATAATAAAACTAATTGGAAGAAGGGAAATTTTAAAAGCAAAGCCCTCCGTTACTTCCAGCATGTGAAGTAAACTGGTATGTGTAATACCTGGTGTGTAAGCGTAGTTCTGTGTTATTCAAATGAAGTAAAAAAGCATCAATAGTGCAAATACAACGTGAGTTATAGCTATTAAAGGGTGAACCAGTTCCTATATTGAAAAGCCACACTTTGCCGGCCATTTTCCAATATGGTGGCCAAACCCTTCACCGGATACTTAAGGACTTTTTGTATGTTGTTATGTACACTTTCCCATAGGTATGTGAAGAAATTTCAGCTTGTTAGGATTTTTTCTGGGCTAATATGTAACAAAATTAATTAGAAGGGAAATTTCGGGGATTCTTACAAGGAAATCCCTCCGTTACTTGCCGCATATGAAGTAAACTGGTAAGTGTAATATCTAGTGTGTAAGCGTAGTTATTTGTTATTCGAATGAAGTAAGAATAGCATCAATAGTACAAATACGTCTGAGTTATTGCTATTAAAGTGAGAACTAGTTCTTACATTGAAAATACACACGTTGCTGGTCATTTTCCAATATGGCGGCCAAACTCGCCACCGGATAACTCAGGACGTCTAGTATGTTGTTATATACACTTTTCTAAAGATATGTGCAAAATTTCAGCTTGTTATGATATGTTTCTGGGCCTCCCTTTTTTTTTAGTCTAATTTGACTAGACTAGTTGGAGATTAAACACATTCTTAAGACGCTGAATCAACTGCTTAAAAAAAAGTGTTATTCTAGCTACCTCTTACTGTGTTTCATCTGATACCTATCAATAGCCATAACCGTTCTATACGACTTTCGACACTTATGTATAGCACAGTTTGGAAATCTAAAAAGCTATTCTTACCTTATAATTGCTTCATTTATTAATTATTTAAAGCACTCATATCTGCCAAGGTGTTTAAATAATAGGATATAACTTAATCCTAAATCTAACTAAGCCAGAGTGAGCTACGTTTATATGTTATGATAGAATTATAATCATTTAACCTTCTAGGCATGTTGGATAAACTAGTCAGTGTGTTATTAGAAGCTGGAGAAGCAGCTTTGAAAGCAGGCTACACTGCGAAAGCGTTGGACTTCCTAGAAGAAGCAGATGTATTACTTCAGGTACGTTTACATTTGTTTATTCATTTATTTATTTAGTGGTAGCAGAGAACATGGTGAATCAGTGGTGACTTATTTCTGGAGTATGATGTTCCTGGTTGAATTCCAGGCCAAGTAAGTTTGTGGAGGACAACATTGTGTTTGGAGGCTTTCTCCGGGTACTCCCATTTTCTCCCACATCCTCATTCCAGCGATTCTTCCATTTCACTTAATCATCAGTCTCCCTTAACCTATAGAGCATAATCGTTGAACGCTAAACTGAGAGATTTCATTTCAATATTTTTAGTGGTAGCATTAGTTGTTATTTTGATGAAATATTGTTTCCCACCACATAATTCTAATCCACTAATTGAAAAGAACCAAGTGAAGATTGTTTCCCTGCTTGCCTCATTGTGGAAATTATTTGAATATCAATATAAACTTGGGGTTGAAAGTATTACTTAACGAAGTGGTCAAAATCTTTTGACTTCTCCTTTATCGCGACGCAGTTTGACCGTCGGTTAATAACGTAATAATTAACGGACGATCGAGTGGCCTACTGATAAGATATCAAAATAACTTACCTCTTTTGTTTTGTAGATGCTTCTTAGGTCCTTTGTGTAAGCTAATGGTTAGTGTTGTTGCTTTACAATCGGGAGGTTCGTTAGTTTGGTATCCCCCCCAAAAAATTTTTTGAATCGAAAGATCCATTATATTTCAATCAAAGTTTTTCTTGCAGGCCATATATCTGGAGAACTACTTATAATGTAGTCAAATCCAAACTATCATTTGACCCAGTATGATGTGCTTATTCCGTAGAAAATACGAAAACTTTATTTAGGAGCCGTTCAAAAATTTTGTGTCCCCTGATCCAAAAACTAATTATTGGCCAAGATCGCAATCGTTTATTGCATTTTTTTTATCATTCTTAATATTCTTGTTTCTTTTACATAAGGCAAATACCTTAGTAGTACTGGTATATTTAAATACAGGACCTGGCTGACTGCTTTCCACTGCCTGTCCTATTGTTGTAGATTAGGGTCGTAGGTTCAGCTAGTTTGCTAAATAAATTAAACTATTGTCATTAAATGCGTTTGTAATATTGTAAGTTCTTTCTCGATTTAATATTAATATAAAAACCGGCAAACTTACTCATAGATGCAAAAGTTGATTTTTTGTTTAACGTTTAACACTAGAATGCAAGCACTTCCGAGATACCTAGAATGCCCAGTGGAACAAAAATATTCCCCTTCTTTCGTTTCTATAGCAAATAAGATATATTTTTGAAAATCTTAATATTATATGCCTTAATCTACTAAAAGCTTCAAAATAGACGTATTACATTATTCTAGCATTGTTGTGAGGCAGGGGAAGTGGGGAGGGGGAAGCAGGCTAGAGTAAAGAATATATGGAATTAAGTTCAAGTGCTTTTATTTTGTATGAAAATTTTACGTTATATCTGAACTAATGCTCCAGCGCATTTATTTATTTTCTGCTCTTATTACAAAAAGTGTTTGCTAGGAATGATATTTTTTGTACTAATAAATGGGAAGAAACCTAACAGAAATTTTAAAAAATGTTTTGTGGAAAGTGTTCATTTGAATTTCTACACCACCGTCCTTAAGGTGCAAACAGTATGATCAGTTTGCATGACATGCAATACATACAAATGTTTTCATTTCTTTCGCAGTACAGTGTTTGCACACAACCTTGTTGCAAGACGTACACACATTGCATGATCGTCCACAACCCACTTTACATTTCTTGCGTACCGGTACCTGACAACGCCTTCGTGTAGTTTCTGTAGAGCTGGAAAATGTTGATGTTCCCGATGTCTGACTCTCCTCTCTAATCCTTCCTATCATGTACCTTTCTGCCAGTTCCTCTGCAAGTTGCAAAATAAATTTGCGACGTTCAATGACCTTTCCGGTGACCATCTTGAACAGCATCCAGGAATTAATTGCTGCCAGGTCCAGTAAGTTACAAAAAGTGTGTATAGGGCATCGTCAGCTGGCAGGCTTCACAGAATATTTGCGAGTCATCATTTCAACTGAATCTACACCACTCTTTGTCTTGTTGTAGTATATAACAGTTTCAGGTTTCTTCTTGCCATCTGCTTGCAGTTATACTTGTGGATGCATTGTGCTCAGTATCATGACACTTTTGTTCGCTTTTACCTGGTAAACCGTGAGGGTAGTTTGTCCATGTTGGAACACCTGTATGTAATGTAAAGGAGCCTTTGATTTTTTCACAGAAACTGGAATCTCCCTGCGTGAACAATTCATAGTTCCTACTAGAGTAGTAGAAGCAGAACGTAGTCTGTTAGCAAGTGCTACAGAAGTAAAGTAATTGTCACACGTGGCATTTCTTTCTTTCTTCAAGAGGGGCTGAACTAGTTTCATCGCAACATATTTTGAAAGTCTTTCCCTGCCGGACGAAACTCATCCTTGCCCAGGTAGGGGAAGGCGTTTACATATTTTTTATCATTGTCCACGGCTACCCAAAACTTTTGCCCATATTTATCGGGCTTGGACGGCATATACTGCGTGAAAAGACATCGCGCTTTCGACGGGAACAACTGTTCATCCACAGTATGTCTTGGCCTGGTACGTAGCACATCTGTTAATTCTCCACGAACTTATACCATATTTCTGAAATATGATAAAATTTGTCTGTTTCCAATCTTGTGCGTCTCGTAGACTTGTCGTCGAATCGTAAGTACCTCAGAATCTCCAAGAACCCCATTTCTGGAACCATAAGGAATGTACCTTGAAACCTTTTGTGTGTAGCACCACGAACGTACATTATTGCAATAAATGCTTCTAACTCATCCAGTGTCATCAACCAACTTTCCTCTGCAGTTTGTCTGCGTGCTTCTGCATGCGTCCGCATTCTATTCAACATAGGATCATCAATTATTAGGCGACAAAAACTGGCAACACTGTCATCAGCAATGTGGCGTATCGCGTGTGATGTCGGACCTTGTTTTTCTTTCAGTACATTTTGCTTAGGAATCCTACCACTTGCAGGATTACCTGGACGTGCTACATCCCAACGGGAACCATCTAGAGCAGTAATTGTCGTACTAATTTGTAAAACGGACTGTTCCCTTGCATTACACACACGCTGAAACGGTAGCACAGTTTCTGAAATGGATTCGCTACCATCATCTGCCACAGAATCTGAAATTTATGTCTCATCAGAACACTTTCTCAAATTCACTTTTGCTACTTTTTTGGTCTGTTGAAACTCACCTTGTACATCACAGGCCCGTTTATGTGAGAAACAGGAATCAGAGATGTGATCACTGCATGATTCATTAGATAAAATGCTATCACTTGACGACACAGAAATGAAGTCCTCCTCACCGCTGAGGCTGCTGTCTGACCAACCTCCTTAATCTCCCTCCGATAGTTCACAAAACACTTGACGTGTGCTTAGTCCTTTATTTCGCGACATTTTCACGCACGCGACATTTTCAAGTAGTGTCACGCATTGTTGCCATCGCAACACAAACTTATAGCTTTTCAAATAGAACGTATATCATTTTATGACATCAAAACAATTGATATTAAACGTGAAAGAAAAATAAGCAAAAAGTGAGTTATCAGTATTGCCAAATAAGGGAGATATGAGGCTCTGGAACAAATGCGCCACAACAACAAGACTGCAGAAGGACCAAATGTACCAGTTTGGAAGTAAACCACAGCATGCACAGCATCCAGTTACTAACAGGCTTGATAAGTCATGTCTAGTGTGTGGCTAGAGCGAGAAATGTACGCATTTTGAATTTTATCTGTGGCTTTCCTGTTGCATGTATTGTTGTGTTACATTAAAATATTTTGCACCAGTATGTTATAGGTAACATGAATGAAGTTTGTTTTATCTTCATGTTGTCTTACATGCTAACTATACGTTTCCTATACTCTTGACTGACACCTACCACAGTTCATTAATCTTTGCGAATCGATTCTGACGTACTTTATTTCGTATCCTGTTGTGTCATAGCTTTTGTGTACTCTTTTCAGTCGCTACGCCTTTGTTTCTGTGGTTTGGAGGGCATTCAGGATTTTAAAGTGTTGCAACCCGAAGACAATTCGTTTTATAGCTCTCGGGAACGATTAGAGATATCGATTCTACAGAAATGCCATTGGAGTTGCTGCGCTACAGGAAGACTTGTTCACATTTCAGCATAATGTCTCATGAAACTTCTTCTTTCTACGGGAACTCTATCATGTGCCCTTCTTGGGTGAATCCTATATCAAGCCCGTTAGTCACTGATTCTGTGCATGCTATGGTTTACTCTCTCTTATACATTTGGTCCTTCTGCAGTCTTCTTCTTGTTGTATATTGTTCATTTCTCTGCACGGACTCCATAATTTCTCAACTTTAGAGCCTCATTTCTCCCTTATTTGGCAACAATGATAACCAACCTTTTGCTTATTTTCTTTCACGTTTTATGCCAATTGTTTTAATGCCATAAAATGGTATACGTTCTATCTGAAAAACTATAAATTTGTATTGGGGTGTCAACACTATTTGTGGGACACTACTGCTATATTCTTAGTCACACGTCCGGCTCCCGTAGGTATCAGCTCACCTGCATACATTTCTCATTTTCTGCCGTTTTTGGGGTATAACTCAGCACAGTCTCGCCCGGTCACTGCTTGGTATACGTAGCGGGTAAACAAGGCATTTGCGCACCGAGTGACTATCACTACATGATTAGCGACCCAGAATTATTCAGGGTACCAATTTTAACAAATATCTAGCTGTCACGATTCGCTTACATCCCTTGTCAGGTAGATAAACAGGAACAAATTAAAAAGGAAGGGAAATGGAGGCCTTGAAAGTAAAACTTATACAAATTCACCAGTGTTCAGAAGATGCTGTCTACAGTGCAGTGAGCAGAGTAGGTCAGAGTGAGTCGGTGGGTCGAAGTGGGTCACGGTGGGGGTGAGTTACAATGGATTATGGTGGGTCGCAGTGGGCCACATACTGCTGACCCACCTGGCCCACTGACCTACTCAGAAAACTTGACCTACTTGACCCAGTGGCCCACTCCATCTCTGGTCCGCAATGCACATCCCTCTCCAATCCTGGGAGTTGCCCAAACCAAACATTAAGGCAACAGTTGTGATACTCATCTAGTAAAACATACTGTCTCTTGATCTGAACCCGATTCTTGGCAATATCGGTTGACTTGTAGTATTTCAAACTTTACTATAGGCTTCATCTTACTGCTGATTCCTGCTAATCAGGACTACACACCACAGTCACGCGTTATGAAAAACGTGACAGGTAGACCATCCAGGATGTCAATGCGAAGAGATAGACACAATACAACATCAAGTATTTGGTGCCCACTACTGGAATAACGGCTAGAGGGAAGACATCAAATAAAAATGAAAGAAATAAACGAAATTATTGTTAATGAGGAGAACTATAGGGTATTAAGCAAAATAACAAAGGACTAAGCAAAATTAAGAAGAAAACAATATACTAGGACAAATGATTAAAATTGAGGAATTCTATGTAATAGGGGCTTATACCGTCATAGATCCTTTTCAGGGAGATTGCACTCTTAAATTCTTTGGTATTAACTCTATAAACCTGCAAAATTTCATTGCGATTCATTGCTCCCACACTGAAGGATTAGAGGTCATCGTGAGACGAAAGGGAGTATCTGCTGATGTAATGTTCGTGGGGTAGTAGTTTGAACAGCGTTGAAGAGATTGCAGTGTGCTAGCACGAGTTCGTACGAGTTCGAGTAAAGTCCGAAGAAACAGGAGAGAGAGTCAAGACAGCGATAGTAATGCAAAGGAAAAGAAAACAAACTCATGTTAGAACTATATAACAAGTAGTGCCAACGATATTCCCGAAAAGCAATTTGCATGATTGGACAGGTGCTCTAAAGGTGAATATTGCGAGAACTTAAATGCTGAGGGAGAAGAACAGTTGTTTGCTGAATTTTACGGAATGGTTCAAAGGAACTACAAGATGCCCTGCTGTCAAGCCTACTACAGAGTAGACGTACTCAGCCAAAGAACGAGACGTATGTTCCGTTTTCTGGACCCAGATGCTATTGCTGAGTACGAGGAAATGTTCCGTCAAGTCCAAAAAGTAAACCAAGAACTAGACAGCGGGGATGCAGAAGATGATCTTCATGACTATGTTTTACTAGCCCTACATAATGCATAGACTGTTTCCAGTGCCCATACTTTTACATGTGCAGTTTCTACATAATAGATGAACTACTTTAATGTTTATTGTTACACATATACTGTTGTTTACTTTATATTGTGTTCCTTACTCCTCAATTACGTTTCTTTATTTTAAAAACAGTGTATCATACAACTGCTGTGATACATATAAGCGAGAATCCTACAGTCATTCTCTCTAAAAAAAAATAAATAAAAAAAGGGGGGTCTATGTAAGCATTTTAAAAATATTCATATTTATGTTATAGTGAAACAAACGGTTAGTTTCTTTGCATTTTGTAGAAGAAAAAATAAATCCACGTTTCTCTTGTAGGGTGCACATGAACAAAGGTTAAATAAAAACTATATCTGTGTTTGACATGTTTACACGCAATTTTCTCGAAACGGTTTCCCGTTATGGGCCCTTATTACATAGAACTTCTCAACTGTAAACAAAACGAAGAAACACAGAAATAGGAATGACGTTTATAATAGTGTAGCTGAATGAATGGAAGAGTGGCTGTAAATCTTTCTGGACAGAAGGAGTCCTCCAGGAACGTTAGCATTCCACGTGTCCCAGAAAGAAACTGTATGCGTGGACTCGATATATACCCGGTTAAAACGGGATACGAATTCAGGATATATCGAGAGAGTGTGTGGATCTTTGCTTTTTCTCTTTCGTATGTGTCGATAACGGTGTCGGGAAGTGTGTTTTGTGTAAATAGTAAATATAAATACCTTTAATGAAAAAAATATCTCGGAACGGAAGCAAAATCCAGTATCCGCATTGCCGTATTCAAATGACATGCAGATTTCACAATGAATGGACATGAACGTGTCATCCCTACATTCGAATCAAACCTAGTCTATTCGACAAGCATGACAACGTTATGTTCTTACACAAAACAATTAGGTGCCATGAACAACGGAGTAAGTTCCTGTAGTAAATTAACACTTTTAATATTAAATAATGGTTGACTCGTAGTAGAAAAGCTATGAACACGGAAAATGATCAGCCGTATGCATTAAGTTTGAACACGGAAAATTGGGATAATATCAAGAAAAATTCCCTCCCAAAATACCTCCCATCAACTTTGGTCCCCTCTGGAGTGGCCCCAGACAAAACTACAGAACCCAAATCTATCTTGAAAAATACTATACGGGTTAAGAAATGAGTGTACCAAGTTTCGTTTTGATAGATGGAATAGGGAAAGGTTGTATACCAATAAAGTCTGTACATACAAAACCGAATCTATGTCCTGACATATAAAGAGAATATAATATAAAAAATATAAACGCAATACCATTTATCCTGATATCAAAGATTGTACCACATTCTCTGAACAACGAAGCGAGCGTTTCTATAGTTATCACGCATATTGTTAAGTATATGTGGAGGGGGAAATTGGGGATACGTCGCAAAAATGTCTTCCTAAATAACTCTAAAGTGAAGTTGTGCGTCCTCTAAAGCGAGTCAGTGTGCGAATTACAGGACATTTTACAAAAGTGACAAAGTGTACATCTGAGAAATTTAGCATGGGGAAATTCAAAACTTATGGAAGACATCCAATTCTTCAGGTGATTTCCCCCTTCCCCTGATCAGTCCAACACTGGTAGGAGTACACAATTAAAATGTACCTTGAAAAATACTAGGAGGTATACTTATAGGAGGTATATCCTTAAGACAAGGGAGAACATATAGTATGACACCGTGAGAACGGAATAGAAAACAAAAGAGCATGAGTGGGGGTGTTGGTAGTAAAAAGGCTTTGCCACATAGAACTATATCACAGTTGCTATTTAAAACGCTTGCCTTATTCTACAGAGAATGTGGTACAAACCTTGATTTCATGATAGATCGTACTGAGTTTATATTTTTTATACTGTGCTTTCTTTATAGGTTAGGTTTCGTATGTATCGTGGCGGAAACAAGCCAATGATCAGAACAAGTCATTGAACTGACATATTTGTAGTTTCGTGTGGAGAAGACACAAACTTGTGAACCTAAGGTTTAAGAACAACTCAAGTTATTAATATAAACTTTGCGAAGATTATTCACTTGTATCATCATAAAAGAAATATGAAAGATGTTTTGAAACGAAAAATAACATAATTTTGCAAGAAGAGGCAAAGAGACCTAACGTAACCAGAATAAAGAGGAATCATTTACCGCGTAATGATCGTGGTTCAGTGGCCAACGCGCTCGATCAGTAATCTGGAGGCTCTTGGATCGAATCCACGTCCGGCAATCTTTTTTAATTTTCGATGGTGATTGATCCACGATGACACAGGTTTTATTATATTCAGATATTTGAATACTAGGACCTTTCAATACGTGAACTATCAAACTTTCAGTAATAGTAATAATAATAAACTAATAATAATTATTATTATTATCTTGTAGAAGATTAAAAATTAGAAACTTATTATCGCTCAAGTCATACCATTACAAGCTGAAACGTGACATTTGGCCAAAATATTTTTCTTTTGTTTAATGTTGCACACGAAAAGAGGCATTTCACATCTTGATTTCCAAACAAAAGAAACAAAATCGGGATGAGAATTAACATTTTACATTTGAGACGGGACAAGACTAACTCAAATTATCGTCTCGTTCTGGAGACGAGAATCGAGAGGAGGCAAAAAGTATCGTAAACATTTCTCCTCTTATCTGGATTCTCCAAATAGTATATGTCCACTCTTTAAGTAATAGTTGTTCTGTAGACTAAATTCTACACGCTATTTCAGAGCTCATTGTATTTCAGAGCTCACTGAATTATGATGTGTGTATATATTTTTGTAGCAAAGCTTTTATAATTACATCTGCATATTCTACAACTTACTGTTACTGTTCAATGATATTCAGTTATTTTTATTACAGTTATTTTCCTTAAAGCTTACAGCAGAATCCTTTCTACATGAAACTTTCGTAGAACGCTTCGTTTGAAGCTTGGGTAGTTGCAGAGGTGTGTCTTGAAGATGTGGAACCCCTTCCCCGAAATTCTTAATTTTAAGTAAGTTTTGCCGAATTTTAAGGCAACTTTAAAACGTTTAATACCATTATTATTATTATTATTATTATTATTATTATTATTATTATTATTATTATTATTATTATTATTATTATTATTATTATTATTATTTGTGAATATTTGAGACCTCAATATTCATATTGCAATGCAAATAAGCATACTAAAGTTGATAGGAAAAAGGAAAAATTTTTTTTGGACCCTCTATAACGATAAATTGCCTTATAAGAGATACTTTGAAAGGAAAAGAAGTGGAAAAAGAAGGTGTCAGCTCCTGGACAATACGAAAATCTAACCTTCTGATGCCTTAACAGAAACTAAGTAGAATTTATCTTCATCACGATACATAGTAACGCCCTTGCTTTGGGTAAAAGGCCTTCGATTATGTATGCCTTATATTGATACTTTAACAAAATACACATACAAATATAAAAAGAATAGGTCCTATTTACAAATTTTGGTTAAACGTATATATGGAACGTGCTGGAAATGACGAAGGAAAATATTATTAATATTTCTAGCAAGAGTGAAAGAAACAATTCCACAATGAAACAATAACGTTTCAGACACATTTATGACTCATACTAGGCCCTAAGCATGACACTTATGTATTCGTGAATCGTTTGCTAAACACGCTAAGTTTTCAAACAGTACGAATCGAGATTGTAGACTGTGACGCCATGTTGTTAGTGTTTCCCCTGTGAAGGAAGTCGTTTCAACTCTAACTCGTAAAAACGAGAGAAATTGACCATTTTTCATGTTATTATACGTGAGAAATATCAATATTCTAAATGACAATTTTTAAAATTTCCTCAGAAGGAATCGAAACGCGGACCCATAAATTACGAAACGAATGCTCAAGCCACTACCCTAAGACTTCCCTGTTAAGTAAGAGTCCAGAAACACTCGTGTATGTAGCAAATTGAACACCTTTACGATTCCAATATTTTATTAACGCTGGAACACTGTTTCGGTCGTGATAAAATAATATAGTCCGGAGAATTCAAATTTATATTTTAAATAAAGAACCACAAACACACAAGAACATGAGGAAGAAAGTGGTCTTAAGAGTAATTCCAATCTTTAACTGGAACCTGGTGCGCCATACCACTCTTTTTTCTGATTCACCGAAAGCATTTATGTAACTTATCTCTATTATATTCGGTTATTCTCGTTTTACAGGTACAGGGCTCAGTGGTAGAGTTCACTTCCAGAGCTCGGGGCCCCTGGTTCGATCCCAGCTCGCGCCGTGTGAAGTTTGTGGTGGACAAACATCGTGTTCGTGGGTTCTCCCGTTTCCTCCCACTTTCTTCATTCCACCATTTCATTCGTTTCTCATACCGTCTCCTTTAGCCTAACCAGCATATCCGTATGACGTGAAACTTAAAGATTTCATTTAATTTTCATTTTCGTTTTACAGTTATTTCCAATAACCTTGAATGACAGGGACATCAACACAGATACATCGAGGACATTTAATATTTCAAAGGATCTCCCACTGGGAATCGAAACTCAGACCCTGTCTACTGAACTATCTGATGGATTGCGTACCTGATTCGTTCCCAAGGCAAGTAAGCTTGAGATGGACAACCTCGTGCTCATGGGTTTTCTCCTGGCACTCCCACTTTTTCATTCCACCAATTCGTCCATCATAATTCACTTGCTTTAAGGTGATCTGGTATCCCTAGCAACCTTCAAAGTTAGTCCATTTCAAAAGCATAGCAACGTTTTTCACCGTTTTCTTCTTTATTATTAAAGTTACAAACGTCAAAATTTGAACAAACCTAGAGAAGACATATATCTATGCCCTGCCTTCTTTAGATTTTGGAAAAAATCCCAGTCAGAAAACTTCCATCTTTAACTTTGGAAATATGGCAACAGTAAGACTCCCTGCGACGGTGTAGTTTTTCCTTTTTGCTCGAGTAGAGGGGCAAGTTTAGTTCTCTGCCTCCCTTAAGTTCTTCCAGTCAGGTCACTCAAGCAGCTGTACAACCAAAACCTTGTTTTCTCATCTCTCTCCCTCTCTTTTTTCTTTTCATTTTGCGAACTTCTGGAAGGGTAGTTGTCACTTGTCAGCTTACCATTTCCGCAAAATAGCATAGTACAAATGTCAGTTTGTGATCTTTGGGAAAGATTGAAGAAAAAACATTGTTAAAATCAATCTAGGACAAAATTATCCTTTGAGAGCGAAGTCAAAACCCGCTCTTCAGAAATAATTGAGAGCTACTTACATGAATAATTTTTGAGGGAAATATGATCAAATAAAATGGCATGTGGACAACATTCCTGAGACCTGCTATTTTAAAAATCACTTTCGTTCTTTGTTGCCTGTCCACATGACCACTTCTATACTATCTACGGCTGGACCTTTTTTTTCATTTTTCATACACATGTGTCCGGTGACAATACAATATTTCATAAATTACGGTTAGGATGCGCACTGGTCGAGACATGTCTCGAATCTCGACTCGAATTCGAGTCGAGACACACTTTGTAAAATTCGAGACGAGTCGAGACAAACGTATTTCTCGACTCGAAGTTTCGAGTCGAGACACGAGTCGAGTCGAGACAGCTCCTAAAAATCTCGACTAGACTCGAATGTCTCGAAAATCTTTCTATAACTTTTAATATTATTTTGAAGAAAGTACTCATTCAGAAACACTCGGCACGAGAATTTCGGAAACTGCAGGACTTGTCAGGTGTTCGAGGAGTGTTGTGATGTGTGTCTTCAACAAGTGGCGAAACTAAGGGAAAACGACGTCCAAACGTCTAGGGGTTGGGCGCCCCCCACCTCATTACATTTGTCCGACGTCGTAGGCTGGGCAGACTGGTAAAACAGGACAGGCAGCGAACTGCGTCGGAACCAACATCAGAGTTTAATGCTGGGTAAAGTGCATGTGTGTCTGAACTGGTGTTGTAAAATTTCCGGAAATTTTGAACATGTTGGTAAAAAACCGTTTTTTTCGATTTCTTTGTTGAAAAATTGGAAAAATTGAAAACATAAAAATATTTGTATTAGGTTAATTTTACTAGTAATCATATCTTATTTCTTCAAACGCGTAAAAAATATAAGTTCAAAAAATTCAATATTGCGAATATTAAGAAATAGCACTCGAAAATAAAACTATTCCAGTCATTATCTATATATTAAAATGCTAGATTTACACGTATATGTTTGTCTCAACAGAAAAGTTTATATGTTTGTCTCCAGTCCTTCCGACAATGAGATCTTGAACCCACAAGTGCTAGAAACGTGCCGTTTTCGTTGGTCGATTCCAAATTTTGTGTAAATTTTCCAGTTCTAATTGAATATTTTAAAAAAAACATGGACATTAGTTCTTTATTACATTTTTAGGGGTACAGTGGAAGTACTGAAATTTTTGAAAAAGTAAAGCATCATATCCTGTGAGTTATATATTCGAACATAGCATAGTTGTATATATGGGTTGTATATCTCTCAGGCGTTTATTTCATGGCCAAATTATAAGAAAACGAAGAATAACCATTTCTCCAGTCTAAGATGAATCTTCATTGTTTGGGGAGTTTTTTTTTTTTTTTTTTTACAATGAACTCCGTATATCTCTGACATAATTAATTGTGTGTGTAATTTATTTTCTTATTACATGATGCATCCAAAGAAAGGAAGGAAACACTGGTCATATATGAGTTAGAAATTCCAACCACAAGTGGGCTCAAATCTTGCAAACGGTGCAAAATATTGCAAAAAAATAATCGAAAAAATTCCCGTTTATGATACCCCTTGCCGATTTTTATGAAGGCATCTTTCATTTGTATCTGTAAAGGGACATGTAAAGATATGAGGAATGACAAGGAAATTCATGTTCATATGTGAATGATGCGCTGTGTAGAGAGCGCAGGTTCAGCTAGCTGAAAATTAATAGTCTGCACTTATTTCTATTATGTCATTTATTCGTGGATGTGTATTAATTACAGAACTTTTACAGTTACATACAAGCCTACCAACATGAAGTGTTTCTGTTGCAACAAATAGGTCTCTTGAATGAAACTAAGTCCTTAATATGCTCTTTGATCTAGTGAAGTTTTGTTAATTTTAACCAAATCACTTCTTAAGAGAAAGAGCAGTAGGCAAACTTCACCGATATTCATGCACTATAAAACTTATAATTACTATTATTTAATATTTTAATATAGACACTTATATAAACTTTATGTACAAAATCCTGTATGTAAACAAATACATGTTTTCTAGTGCGACAGATTATCTACTACAATCAAAATGAAAGTGACTATGTTTCTAACTTAATAACTCTTGAATCATCAGACCGACCTCGATAAAATTTTCAACATAGATGAGATTCGGGATGATTTTTATCATTTCAATTTGATGGTGCAACTTTAGGGAAGGGGAGAGGTAAAATGACAGATATTGCTGTCGAATCCATAGTTTTCGGGGTCGCTTAGATGAACAGTCACTCTTCCGGCCGTTTAAATCCAAATTCATATATATGATCGAAAATGGCCGTCGAATCCATACTTTTCGGGGTCCCTGAGATGAACAGAAGATGCCGTTTAAATCCACAAATTCAGCTCATTAGTACTTCTAAGGGGGGACGGGAAATGTAAAGGTAATTGAAAATTACCGACAGTAGTGTCGAATTCATAGTTTTGGGACTCTATAATTTCATTGATGACAGTTTTGGTGCCCTTTATGTCCAATATGAAACGTATTCTCCCCGTGCAAGGTATTCGGCTAGTCTGAAATAATAACGAACGGAACTTTCACATATGCAACCCTTTAATATAATTGCCGCTGCTCAAATTTACTTACTTGTGCGGTATATGTGTATGTGTGTAAATAAGATCATTTCTCTTTTTAAGTTATTCGAAAAACATACCAATAATAAAGAGGGAAGATTTTACCAGAAATTAGGAAACTAAAAAGTAAAATTAAAACCTGTTGCTTTAAGTATTTTTCCTGTTAGCAAAATACATTGTGTATATATATATATGCTGCAAACATGCTACAGCAAGTAAGATTACTAGCATCAGACGAAGAAATAATTTTTAAATCATATTTTCCGGTTTTTGCTAATATTTCCGAACAAATTATTATTTTTTTATTAATGGGCTCAAAATGTTTGGATATTTTACCGACCTTGATAAAACTTTCAACGTAAATGAGGTTCGGGATGGTCTTTATTATTTCACTTTGAAGGTGCAACTTGAGGGAAGGGGAGAGGGGAAAATGACAGACATTAATGTCGAATCCATAATTTTCGGGGTCGCTGAAATGAACAATGACACTTCCGATGCCCTTTAAATCAAAATTCGGCCCCAGAACTTGGAGGAGGGAGAAGATATATAAAAAGTATTGAAAATGACCGATATTACTGTCGAATCCATAGTCTTCGGGGTGGCTGAGATGAACAGTGACACATCCGGCCGTTTAAATCGATATTCAGTTCCATTAGTACTCTAAGGGAGGATGGTGATATGTAAAGATTAATTGAAAATTACAGGTATTAATGTCGAATTCATAGTTTTGGGGCTCCATAAGTTCATTGGTGACAGTTTTGTGCCCTTTGTGTCCAAAATGAAACGTATTCTCCCCGTGCGAAGAACGGTTATTCTTCTAGTCTGTAATAATAACGAACAGAAGTTTCACATACTCAACCCTTTAATATGTTTCTCGCTGACCAAATTCACTCACTTGTGCGGTGTATGTGTGTATGTGTAAATAAGATCCTCTCTCTTTTTGAGTTATTCGAAAAATATACAAAGAATAAAGAGGGATTTTACCAGAAATCAGAAAACTAAAAAGTCGAATTAAAACCTGTTACTTTAAGTATTTTTCCGTTAGCGAAATACATTGTATATACAGTAGGACGTCGATAATCCGAACGTCAAAAATCCGAAATGTCAAAAATCCAAAGCCGGTCTCTAGAAGCTTTTTACATTTTGTCTTAACGCTAGCGATAAAAAAACAATAGTGTGTCCGCCGACGTTGTGTGAAGTCAGTATTTTTACAAAAGTTAATTCATTGTAATTGTTTGTCATACATATTTTTATTTTTATTTTCTCTTAGGCCTATAAGATTTAAGTGTGACTTACAAGATCAGTGTAATTTAGTGTACGAACAGGTTCTTCAGAAACATTAAATGTAAGTAGCCTTACGTTCGGTATTGCAATTACTGCATGTACTGAATAACCACTATATCGATTCAAGAACATACCGTACTGTGTATGTAAGCCTAAATGGATTTTTTTTGTCATTTTAGAAAATCCGAACTACCTGTGGTCCCAGTTAGTTCGTATTTTCGACTTCCTACTGTATATGCTGCAGACATATTACAGCAAGTATGATTGCTAGCATCAGACCAAGAAATGGTTTTAAACTATATTTTCCTGTTTTTGCCAATATTTCCGAACAAATTATTTTTTCTAATGGATTCAAATTTCAGGAAATTTTACAACAATAGAACAAGGAAGATATCTCTATAAAATATATGTTCGATTTAACATATTAACTAAAATGATTCTTGCCCCGTTATTTTAACACTTCCCTGCCATCAAGGGGGAACTTCATAATATTGCTCAAAATAATTTTAATGCATCTATTCTAATTAAGCTAACTAGGATTATATTTTAGTTTCTTTTGTAGCCATAACTCCATTCTATCACGGTGCTAACTTTGAAGTGTTTGGATGAGTTGTGCATAAAATTTCCCTATTCTAATATAAGAAACATAAATACTCAATTTTCTTAACTCTAAACTAGTAAATATAAAACACTTTTAATTTTGAAAGCATAATATAATAAAATATTTGAAAATTTCAATTTTACCCAAATTTTTCGTTTTTATCCAAGCTCGGGAGAACCGTAAAAAATTGTTCTTTTAAACCCAATTTTTTTTTTCAGGCCTTCACAACACTAGTCTGAACACATATTGCATCGAATACTCCTAACGATGGACCTCCGCAATCGATGACCCATTCATGTGCGAATGTTAACACCACGACATCGGCAAGTACGACTGAAATGAACACGTGACCATCGCCACTGGACCTTGGCACAGTGGCAGAGTTACATTATCTGATGAATCCCGGTAACTTCTTCATAATGACGATGGGAGGGTGCGAATCCGTCGTATTCCAAGGGAACAGCTCCTTGACCTTGCACTGCGAGACGAAGACAAGGGGGCTGCGGCTTAATTATTATCTGAGGAACATTCACGTGAGCATTCATGTGTCTAGTGGAGCTCGAGCAAGACATCATGACGGTCGAGGCGTACCGCACACTGCGTGCAGACTACGGACACCCCTTCATGACGATCATGTTTCCCATCGGTAGTAGGATTTTTCGACAAAATAATGCACCATGTCACAAAGCCAGGAATGTGATGGAGTGGTTCTAGGAACACAGGAGCGAGTTCCAAGTGATGTGCTGGCCCCCCGACTCGCCGGATCTGACACCCAATCGAACACATCTGGAATGTGATTAAACTTGACGTCAGGGCGAATCGCCCCTCCCCGGAATTTACGGGAATTAGGTGACCTGTGTGTGCATATGTGGTGTGAACTCTCTCCGGCGATCTACCAAGGATCACTACGTCCATGCCAAGACGCGTCGCCGTTGTTATCCGTTCCAAAGATCGAGATACTGATAATTAGGTAGGTAGTCATAATGGTTTGTCTGATGTGTGCGTATATTTTAACTCGTACATTTTGCTCGACTCGAATTTCCAGACGTCTGGACTCGAATTCGAGTCGAGTCGAGACAGAAGCTGTCGAGTCGAGACAGACACATATTTTCGAGTCGAGATTCGAGTTGATACAACATTTTCTCTAGACGAGTCGAGACAGGCTTAAATCTCAACTCGACTCGACTCGTGCGCATCCCTAATTACGGTATACTCATGTGTAATGTCTGCATCTCCCTTTTCCTGGAAGTATAGAAGGAAAAAATATAGATCCATGTAATATTCATACTTTCATTTCCTAATTTTAGATTTTTTCTAATAAATGAATTTTGTAAGGCGCCTGAACGTTGTGGGATTTTATCATGTGCATAAGTACACCCTCGATCAAATTCGTGTGACATATTTTGCGCAAACATTCATTGCGAGTTCGAACAGAAGAGAACCAAGTTTGATAAAGTTGGAAATGGCTCACGCAACATTTTATGTTCTTGTAACTAAATAATGGTGGCTTATTTTAAAATTGAGCATGATTTAGTAGTAAATTTATTTTGCATAATACAAATTTGTTTAAATTATGTAATACCTGGGAAACCTTTTTGACCAGACCGCAACCAGTCACTGAAGGTTGGCGGGCTTAAATATGCTAGGGGTTAATCGTAACAGTCAAGGTCTCTTTGTATCAATATCATACGGATGCATTGTGATATGAGGGGCTGAAAAGTTAGGAAGGGACCAGGCCTGCTAGTCCCGGTCATAGTTGCAGGCCTGTTGACGACTATGTAAATAGATTCCTCACTTGTCAGTACTTTATTTCGCAAAATAAACACCACTACTTTATTTCGCAAATAAATACTCTTCACTACGTTATATAAAGATTGGATGACTGGATGGGTCAGTGTGCGAATTGAATATATTTCCCAGGGCGGATGAATTTCACTCATGTACTCACCCAGCCATCACACACGTAAGAGAGGGCAAACGTTATCCCTTTCTGGGATGAAAACTTTCTCTTGCAGGGGCATAAAGATTTCTCAGAGGAGAAATCCCTGGTATCCCCTCGTCAATTTGCACACTATGACGGCCCTCCCCCAAGTTAGAAGGAAATCGACGCAAAAGGCTCTATGATCACATTTTTTCATACCTTTTCTTTCCGCATGACATATTTTCGACTCGAGACGACATCCGATTAGGGACGAATCCAGGACGCATTCCTGAGGGATGGGGTACCGTTGAGTTGTCACACTGCTACTTAGGGTTCCTTTAGTTTTATTATGTACAGACTTAAACTTTTGCAGCACTGGTGCTTGTGCCATCGGAGGTAGCGAACGACCTTTTGCTCTCCCTCAGGGTCTGCCTACGATTCTTGATACCATCCCTACAGGATAAAATTAGATACGCAGGAATGTTTTCGACTTATGTTTGAAGGCATAGGCGTAGTCAGAACTATTCGTTGGTCGGGTTTAAGTATAATAATAATAATAATAATAATAATAATAATAATAATAATAATAATAATAATAATAATAATAATAATATCCCCTTCGTATTGTGTTTCGTAGAACAGATGTAGACTTCTTCCTTTGTCACTGTCCGTCTCTGTATAAACATGTCCCACCCTCCCACATCTTTAGATTACAGATCAGTCTCGGTGATCCGTCTCTCTGTTTTTTTGTTAATTTTACTGGGATGCATTTGTTTATAGTCTTCCATCTTTCCATAAAACGAACAGTCCTCACCTAAACGATGTGTGGTGTAGTGTGCGACGCAATACTTATCCCTGGCAAACCCTAGACTTGTACGTATTGCAATCGGGGATCTCACCTGAGTCTCCCATTTAAGCAGTAAGTACGTTGGGAATTTTATTTTCTGAGGCGTTCAAAACACAAGAGAGGGAGCACTTAGAATAGTAATAATATTTTTACACAAACGCAAATGAAGCAATATATTTTGTTACGCCCAGGGATGTGTGTAAAGAAATTTTGGTTGATGTTAGGGGGTGTTTTACGAGGTTGGGAAAGATTTTAAACAAAGAAACTTCATTTCCTAGCCTTCTCTGAATTACATTGATGCCTACAGTCAGGTTTTGGGGCCAAGGTTGCGCCTATGATTTTTTTTTAGAGGAGGGAGCATAATTTGTCATTGAAAGTGGAACAATCGAATTTTAATTTTACCATAATGATGCTTTTATGAAGAGTAAACATTAAGGAGGACTTAGCATGAATAACGCGAGGGAATTCTGCAGTTCAACACAAAACAGCGACATCTATGTCATTGAGAGAGACGTGGATTAGATCTACAAACGAAACTTTTAACGAAACATTTCTAATGTGTCTTATTACATGCATTATCAACGAACTCCAAATATATGAATCTATGCTAAGTATTAATGTTACATAGAGCAACTTGTGGAAATTACCTATGGAAAAGGACGAATTGGTAGCGCGACCGTAATGAAAAATCGTCTTTACCGTAGAACAGGTTCAGTTCACGTAAGAAAACAAATAGCTCAGTTAGTTAAAGCAACTAGTCTGTATGCCGAAGGTATTGGGTTCGAACCCCACGGATATGCCGTTGTAACTTTTATTACTGTGGTTATTTTATTTATTTTTTATGTGGGAAAAAATCAAATTGTAACATATGTGTAAAACTCATGACGATACAAAAAAAAAGAGAAAGTGCCGTTCTCGCACATGCATTAGTGTCTCTAATTTTTGTTTGCAAACAGTTTCGTAATAATTTCCCCTGTGCTCACTACTCACTACATGCGCACTGGTGCATAACGAATGTTTTGCAGCAAATGTTAATTCTAATTTGGAGAATTTTATAAAGTTTCACAATGTTTCTCCCTTGATAGTCTTCTATCTACTTTCTTGGACACTTTGATAACAGATTTCCCTATTAAATGTTTAATTTCCCCTATATATATTTAATTACAGAAAAGTTTTACATGTATTTGTCTTAAATTGAAATTGTTTTGAATTTACCACATGAGGTAAGTAGCCCGAAGGAGGAGAACTGAAGTAACTGATATTCTACGTAAAAGCAACCTATTGTAGAATGATTATGTTTCTTAACTTCAGCACGTTATCTTTACGTTGATCAGACAGAGAAAAAACCTGTTTTTTCCTCTCCTATGACCACTCATCTTAAAGCTCTACATGTAATGATTCGTGTCACATAATTTCGGCTCTCCAAAGACATTTATTATTATTATTATTATTATTATTATTATTATTATTATTATTATTATTATTATTATTATTATTATTATTCCTGAATATGCCACCCTTACATAATGTAACTTTAGATATCTTGGTTTAAAGTGCTTTCTTTAGTAATAATTTGAGCAACCATGTAACAAAATTTAAAATGTATGAGGGGGCACGAAGTTTTATTTCCCCCCCCCCTCTCTTTTCAGCACCGTCCCAACAGAAAGTATATAATTTCTGACAAGCAGAGTAGACAAAATGAATAAGAAATATATTTAAAGTAACCTTTCCTCCTTCGTGAATGGAATATCACGTAACATTTTTTATTCTACTGAAGACGACCCTAGGCCGTTATGGTTAGGTAACAAAAGAAATACCTAATATATTTATTGCGCCCCTTGACTGTAATATTACCTCTTCTTTATTTGTTCGAGGCCACCCTACATAACCAAGGGTGACAAAAAGAATAGGAAAAGTGTCTAAAGATTACAAAGCACTTTATATTTTGTCAGAAACAAGGCAGTGTGTACACGGCATTGCTTTCGTTAACAAGTGTTTCACCGTTGAGTCGCTTATAAAATTAGGCAGAATAAAGTTTTCTAGAGAGATTTCTCCAGGATAGTTTGGTGTCGGGCTAATAACGATGAGTATATTTATTTACATCACCGTTAAAGAAATAGCAAACTTTCTGAAAGGAACTTACTTAGGAAACATTAGATCCTCCTTCCACTTAATTGCATCTGGCGTTCTGAATGAAACTTCTATGGGACTATTAGAAAAATATATATTCCCGTTTCCACGCTGATGGTAGAATTTCTTAAGCAGTTATTGAATTACGTTCGAAGCATACGCGTAAATAGCGCCCCCGCAACCCTGTGGCGTGGAGACCGCACAAGCTGCAAGGCCAAGAATATACAGAAAGTACGCAGGGGTGGACCAGACCAAATTTTCACCCGGGCAAAGTGACTTTTTGGCGCCCTCCCCCTTGTACTAGCCTATATTTTACATTTTATCATAGTGTTTTAATATTTTAAACCCATTTTTCAAAAAGACATTCATTACCTAGGAAAACTTCACAAAGAATATGGCCCGCTATAAACAATACGAACTCCCCGCCCCACGCTTGGTCTTGTGGCTAGCACGCCTGCCTTCTGTGGTACCGGATCCAATTCCCGGTGGATTACTGTTGAACGATAAAAGTGGTTCAGATTCCACAATAATTAGTATCCACATCTCCTTTGGCCATTAAGGCATAACCGTGGAACGCTAAACTCAAGCAAACAAACAAACAATACTTACGCCCCTGCCACTCTTTATTCTACATGCCATCTCTCCATTTTTCGATACAGCCCCTTATTACCATGAAACTCTCTTCTTCCATGGTTATGTAATTGCCACTACTTTACAAGAATATAAACCAAAAACGTCAGTAGAAAACACGTTCTAAAATTTACTTTTTGAGGCTCGTTTTAACGCCCCTCTTCCTCTGGCACCCCGGGCAGTCGCTCGGCCCTTGGCACGCACCTGAAAGTACGGACGCATAACTAAGGACTGCGGAGGAGAGGTTAAGCTTCATATTATGCCACTGGTTTGACGTGTTTGAAATGTTCAGTGACTGATCGGTTAGTGAAATAATTTCGACGGTTACTGATGTTTAAAGTTTAGCTGAGACAAAGTTACCTAACCAAATACATTTGATATCGCGATGCCACAATTTGATTTTTCCTCACCTAAAAATGATAAAAACAATCAATAGTAATAAAAACCCTTACTCGTACTGGGCTCTAACTAACAACCTAATTCGTACAGACTAGTTGCTCTGACCAACTGAGTTTCGATTTCTTACGCGAAAGAAGTCTGTTATATTACGAGGCATGCTTTTCATTAGCAAAACTGTTCGAAGTAATACGAACATGGTTCAAGAACAGAGACGAAACTGAATTACCACTCGATTGACCTTGAGGCGAAATCACCAAAGGGTAGCTATAAACGTAAGTTCAGCATGCATTTCTGTGGAGTTCTGTTCAGTATTCCTATCTGCCAATCACGCTTGTTTGTAAGAGTAATATTTTACAAACCTAAACTTTCGATAGAGCACAATAGCAAAAGAATAAAAGGGAAGGAATTCTTGCCCTTGTGAACGTTGGATACCACCATGTGCAATAAAACTGTCGCGTCTCCTTGAAGTGATATTTTATCGAAAATAACTCTTTTCCCTTTATATATCCGAAGTTTTTGAGTGTTTCAAAATGAGGAAACGTTACTGACAAACAAGGAAGCATTTAGGGGTGGGTACAGGGGGTCCGGACCCCCTCTGAAATCCCAACTTTTCTGTAAATATAGCCTAATTTGTGGGATTATCTTTTAAAATTTTATTATAATTTATCCTAATATTGAAGTCGGGCCCCTTCCGAAATAAATTACTGTATACGTGCCTGCTGACAATTTTCAATATATTCGTTAAATAATATTAATTAAATTAGGAGCAAAAAGCTTCAACACGGGCTAACTTTTGTCCACTGCCAATAATGTTAGAAAGGATATTAATAGCAAAAACTGCTAGTCAATGCTGAACCTTGAAACTTCACCCCGAACAGCAAGCCTATTATTGAGAACTACATATGAAACATTTTATCAAAACTTATCTAGCTTTTATCTGGCATGAAATTATTATATACACCAAAATGCACTATCCTAAAATGTGTATCTAAACATTGCTCTACGTATCTACGAAGCAATGAACATTTTCTATCGAAATATTTGGGCAGGAAACTCTAACAGCCAGCCATTTTATTTAAATCGTAATAAACCCTGTAACTGTGCGTTAACGTGAAGACAAAGCTTGGTCCATTGGTAAAGTGTTGGAAGAATGAAAACTCAATGTTCGTAGGTTCGAATCTATCCACTCACCACATTTTATTCTTATGTGTAACGATGAAATAAGAAAGAAAAAATGTATAACCGTTAAGACAAAACTTTAACCAAGTCTGAAGGGAACAATACTAAAATAGTAACACAATGACGTCAACCAAGAATTATTTCATGTAGCGTTTGGACGAAATTACAACTGTCAACAATTGCAGAAGTAAAAACAGGTTGATAAGCGTAATGAGTCTAGACTTCTGAATGCATTTACTTCCTCAAAACTTCCGTCTCGTCATTGGTATGCCGTTAGTCATGGTAAAACCTTTCAATTGGAAGTGAAATGACACAAACTAAAACAGTTTTAAATCAATAAATGTCTATGTGTAAAAGTAGGTGTCTCTTATCTGTAGTTCTGAGTTCCTTTTACTTTGAAGTGACAAATGAGAAAAGAAAATATGGTGATCGAAAAAAAAATCAAATTTGAGATTTCAACGAATTTACACGTATTATAGCCCCTAATACCGAAAAAATTATTTTTGATACATGACCATCTGTTCGTCCGTCCGTCCGCTACACTTTTCTGTGCACTCGCCTAGAGGCCAACCGTTCAACTTATCTACACCAAATTTTAGTTTAAGATTTTCATAGTATTTCCTATAGTTTTTTTTAAGTTTCCCTCCTACTCCCAAAACAAGGGTAGTTTTCTGTACGATGAAAATAGAAAAAAGATATTTTCTCATAACTGGCTCTAACGATCTTGTTTTCTTTCTTTTTTTATAAATCAATATTTAATTAGCAACCCTATTTTGTGGTATAAGGCATTTATCTGAGAAAAATCTACAAGGGGTAGTTTATACTTAGGGGTGAGTTTTTTCTTAGTGATTTTCTCAAAATGGACTCAAGTGTTTTCGTTCATATTTCATAAATAAATATTTCATTAATAACTTAACAATGTGGCATAAATAACTCGTTTGTCCTAAAAAAATGCGAGGGGTAGTTTATTCTTGGTGGAGTGTGTTGTCTGGGCGATTTTCTCAAAAATGACTCAAAAGAGTTTATTCGTATTTCAAAAATACATATTTCGTTAATAACAGAACAATATGGCAAAACTCGTTTGTCCTGAAAAAAATATACGAGGGGTAGTTTACTCTTGGGGGTGTTTTTCCTCCACGGTTTTTTCTAAAATGAATCAAGCACTTCGTTCGTACTCAGAAATAAATATTTCATTAAAAACCTATAATATGGAATAACTCGCTTGCCCTGAAAGAATCCTCAAGAGATAGTTTATTCGGGAAGTTATTTTTCCCTCACGATTTTCTCAAAACTTACGTGGACAATTTTATTGATAATTCATAAATAAATATTTCATTAATAACCCTATATTTTAGTATAAGTCATTTCTATGAAAAACAATTACGACGGATAGATTATTTTGGGGGTCAAGGTTTTTCCCTACAATTTTCTCGAACGACAGGCGATTTTGTTCAAATTTCGCAAATAAATATTTCATTAATAAGCAAAAGTATATCTTAACTCATTGTTCGAAACAATTCACAAGAGGTAGGTTACTTCTGACGTGTTCTTTTTGAACGACTTTCTTAAAAATGACTCATTTGATTTTTTCATATTTCATAAACAATTATTCCATTAATTGCTCTATTATATGTCTAATGAAAATGTACTTAAAGTGTGAGTTAGTTTTGTAGTGTGGATTTTCTTCAATCGAAGTTTTTTATTCGATAATCTGACATTCGATGTATTTGAATAATACGATATTTTTTTTTCGTATTATCCAAATACACACTTCAGTAACAACTGCGGCCTAACACAGTTAAGAAATTGAATTGAAAAAGTTTAGTGCGGTGGCCCTGTAATTGAATATTTTTTGGTAAACACCCTAGCTTTTTGTGGTAAACTCAGGCTTTTCTTTTTCGAGCGACAAAAGAGAGAAGAAAATATGGTGATTGTGAAAACAGTATATCAAATTCAGATTTCAACGGATTTACATACTTCATGGCGTCTACATACCGAAAATGTGATTTTTCGATACCCGTCCTTCCGGTCCGTCCGTTCGGTACACTTTTCTGTGCACTCGCCTAGAGGCCATACCGTTCAACGTATCTACACCAAATTGTAAACTTAGGGTTTACATAGTATTCCTACAGGAGATTTTCCCATTTTTTCGTACCGCCTAAAATAAGTGTGGTTTACTAACAGCCGAAAATCGAAAAAAGCTATTTTCTCCAAAATGGTTTTAACAATTTTATTTTTCATTAATCAATATTTAATTAACAACCCTATATTGCAGTATCAGATATTTCTCTTAGAAAAATTTACGTGGGGTAGTTTATTCTTGGAGGTAACTTTTTCTCGAAGATGTTCTCAGAAAAGACACTGGCAAATTTTGTACACACTTCATAAACAAATATTTAACCTTGCAACATGGTATAAGTCAATTGACCTGTAGTAGTTTATTCTTGGAGTTGAATTTATTTCCAGTGAGTTTCTCAAACACGACCAGTTGGCAACCCTGTATCTCGACAACGAAGCTGAACTCGAAAACTGCAAGAGGGCCATTTGTCTCCTTTTGATGTCACGAATCATCTCCCGAAGTTTGTGGACATCTTTCAGGTTCACCCTTAATGAAGCTTCGTTTCGAAAAGTTAACTATTAACTTTAGATATTGTTTATTTTTTTAAAAAATCACAAATGCCGTTATTAATTTTAAGGCAGAGAGCTACTTTTGAGAGAATATCTTTTTATCTCGTGCGCATTCCTTAACACTCTTGAAGAATTATCTTTCTACTCAAAGCATTGTTTTTATAATGGTTTCATATTTATGATAATTGCCGTCAACATAAATTACAGTCCTTTCAGTTTAATTAATTGTTTATTATTATTATTGAAATTAAAATTAAATGGAATATCTAGTTTAACGTTGCACGATTATGCACCTACGCTAAGGGAGAATGATGATGAATGAAATGATGAAATGAAGAAAGTGGGAGGAAAATGGAAAATTCCAAGAAAACCCATACCCATGCACACGGTATTTGTCTACCTCAAATTTCACTTGGCGCGAAGTGGAGTCGAGCCACGGACCCCATGAATGCTCTATTATTATTATTATTATTATTATTATTATTATTATTATTAATAATAATAATAATAATAATAATAATAATAATAATTGAAGTGAGCTTAACGAGTTTCAACCGTCCGACTCAACCAATGTTTGGGTGCCTGTTCGTTCGTCTACTCCATGACAACTTTTCATAAAAGACATTTCCTTTTAATGAAACTAGTAAGTGCCTTTTAGCTTTGAGAAGTAACTATGCTTGGAATTTGAAATCTGCAAAATATAAGAGGTAAAATTAACCAAATGGTGCAAGTTTACACTAATGTATACAAAACAATTTTGCAATATCAATTACGTGAATCTTGTCCCATAAAGAAGCCGAAACCCCTACACCGAAAAGCCCTCCGAGATTTGATAATTGTCCACACGGACTGAAATTGTCATTTGAAGCCAAGACTTTAATATGAACCCAATAATTTCTTTAAAATAGACGAAAAATTCGAAAGTTATAAGCATTTTCATATTTTTGCTTTTTCCCATAATGGAGCCGTAGCACACTATACTGATGAGCCCCCCCCCCGACTCCAGGATTTGATCATTCTCCATCGGACTGAAATTGTCATTTGGAACCAACACTTTAATACGAAGCCCAACATTTCTTTAAAATAGACGAAAAATTCGAACGTTATAAACATTTTAATATTTTTCCTTTTCTCATAAGGGGCCCGTATTAGCCTACACTGAAGAGCCCCACGAGATTTGATCCTTGACCACTGGGACTGAAATAATCATTTGAAACCCAATACTTTAATATGAAGCCAATACTTAACTTTTACATCAATTTAAACTGACTGGGTTCCAGTTCACCCCACTATTATGTTTAGTTTAGTTAAGTGGTAATTTGTGACAGCTTCACATCATCAAAAGAATCTTTCACTCCCTCCCCCCAGAAGTTTGTGCTGGATCCGCCACTGGATTCAATAGACATTTATCCTATTCTTTTATCACCTTGTTGGGGCTCCCTCGTACAAATAAAGAAGCGGTAATATTACAATCAAGGGGCGCTATATATTAGGTATTTCTTTAGTTACCTACCCCTAACCGCACAGGGCCATCTTTGGTAGAGTAAAAAAATGCTACGTGATATTCCAATCATGAAAGGGGAGAGGATGCTGTAAATATATTTCTTAATCATTTTGTCTACCCTGCTTATCAGAAATTACTTTCTGTTGGAAGGGTACTGAAATGAGAGGGGCAAAATAAAACGTCGTACCCCCTCCTACATGGTTGTTCAAATAATTACTAAAGAAAGCATTTTAAACTAAGATATCTAAGATTTAAACTAAGAAACTAAGATATCCTTACATTATGTAAGGATGGCATATTCAGGATGAAGATTATTATTATTATTATTATTATTATTATTATTATTATTATTATTATTATTATTATTATTATTATATGAATGTTTTTGGAGCACCGAAATTTTGTGAGACGAACAATGGAATGTAGAGGTTTAAGATGGGTGGTCATAGGGAGGAAAAACCAGAATTTTTTTCTGTCTGACTCTCTAACGTGAAGATTATGTGCTGATGGCAAGAAGTATCATCATTCTACAATAGGTTGCTTTTACGTAGAATATCAATTACTTGAGTTTTCCTCCTTCGAGCTACTTATCTCATGTGGTAAATTCAAAACAATTTCAATTTAATACAAATACATTGTAAAACTTTTCCGAAATTAAACATCTAGGGAAAATTAAACATTTAATAGGGAAATCTGTTATCAAAATATCCAAACAAGTAGATAGAAGACTATCTAGTGAGAAATATTGTGAAACTTTATAAAATTCTCCAAATTAGAATTAACATTTACTGGGAAACAACGCGCCAGCGAGCATTACGTATAGTGAGCAGTGAGCACAGGGGAAATAATTAATAAACTTTTTGCAAACAAAATTAGGGATGCTAATGCAAGTGCGACAACGACATTTTTTCTTTTTTTGGTATCGTCATGAATTTTACACATATGTTACAATTTGATTCTTTCCCACATAAAAAATAAATAAAATAACCATAATAATAAAAATGACAACGTCACTTCCATCTGGATTCGAAACCGCTACCTTCGGCATACAGACTAGTTGCTTTAACTGAGCTATTTGTTTTCTTACGTGAACTGAACCTGTTCTACGGTAAAGACGATTTTTCATTACGGTTGCGCTACCAATTCGTCCTTTTCCATAGACAATTTCCACTTTTTGCTCTATCTTTACGTTAAAACTTGGCATATATTCATATATTTGAAGTTTGCAGATAATGCACGAAATAAGACATATTAGAAATATTTCGTTAAAAGTTTCGTTTGTAGATTTTATCCACATTTTTCTCAGTGACATAGATGTCGCTTCTTCGTGTTGAACTGCAGAATTAACTCGCGTTCTTGAAAATTTCCCACTTTAGGAGAGTTGGTAATTCTCGAGATTTCTGTCGATTTAATGATTTTTGCTTCTAATTTATTTATTTTAAGCTAATATCTAACACAAATATTAAAAACGGGTTTGTTATTAACCTGTCCTGCTGGGGAAACCTTCCGAAATTTCGAACATATAAAGAAAATGGAGATATTTTCAAAAAACTTCAGAATAATGAGACGCGTCATTTATTTTGCTCATGGTAGTACATACTTTTCAAGAACTTCAGTTTGATGTGTTACGTTCTATATATCTTTTCTAACTATTTATATTTTTGAATTTGTAATTATTTTTTGAAAACATTTTTTCTGCATTTATATTTATATTTATCTATCTATGTATCTATCTATCTATCTATCTATCTATCTATCTATCTATCTATCTATCTATCTATATATATATATATATATATATATATATATATATATATATATATATATATATATAACGTCTGTCTATCTAACAACCGTTCAATTTCTCACCTTTCATTCAACATTCAAATACTATATAGAGAAAGCTACAAAGAAACTCAAGAAATAACCACGAAAACATGAAACACAAAAGCGCTTCTTTCTTCTCTTTTTTTATGTTTCTGAAGCCAAAAGCCGGTGCGATATGTTCCTCGGTCGGCAGGAATATCTCGCTTTCCGTTGTCTTTTCACGGCACAGATATTTGTACTGCTATCCATCCTGCGGTCACTCACAATAGTCCAGTCAACGAAGGCCAAAAAACCCCGATTAGAAAAAAAATCGTGTAGTTCTGAAATTTGGTACAATTGTTGGGGGAAGTGTCTTAAACAACATACTAAAAGTCCCCGTTGGTGAGGAGTTGGCAACAGGGTGAGGGAGGGATTAAATCCTTTTAACGATGGGATTTTTCCACGAGTTTGGATAATCTTTGTTAAGTAGCTACTGCGTCAGCACTACTCACCCGAATTGCATGATTAGTACGTCATTCTCTTCAAAACAAGGCAATCTGTTAAATGGAACCTTGTCCATGTCCCTATGACATACACGAAGAGGGAAATTTGTAAAAAAAAAAAAAAATCGGGAAAAGTTTCTTTAACCTTCTTACGTCCCTCGGGTCCATTTTCACCCAAAGCAATTTTTAAACTTGATTATCTCGGACACTATGTGAGCTGTGACCATCATACTTCGTGACTTATAGTTATTTTACCAAATATGTGTTTTGTAAAAATTTCGATTCAAATCTCCATCTTGTTACGTCAAAGTAGAAAAACTAACACATAAGTTCCTCGGGTCCATTTAGACCCATTAGTTCAATGAATATTTAAGTGACTGAAAAATCATTATTGAATGGATTTCTGATGATAATGCCTCCACAAAACAATGCAAAAATTATTGTTGTTATTATTATTATTATTATTATTATTATTATTATTATTATTATTATTATTATTATTATTATTATTATTAGTTATTGCAATGTCCGAAAATAATTTAGTTTCTTCCAGTATACTGTACTGGCAAAATTTAGTTTTTTTCAGATACCTTGTATTGACAACATTGTTTAGGTTCATTTTGGATAAGTTTTTATTCGTAGTATTGCTTGTTTCCCCGTTGTGCAGTAATTACAGTCCATTTTGGTGTCCAAAATGACTGCTTTGACACCAGAGAAATTCAAAACTTTCTCACTTTTTCTTACGATGAAGTGACATCTGAAACGGAGGATCAATTATTAGTGCAGGATTCTTTGTCATCGTCTTCCCTGTCTGATGAAAATTCTTCGGAAAGCTGTGATTGAAAACTGCATCAAGACCTTCCTCGTGGCTAAGCGGTTGCGCCTTTGGCGTGGAACACCCGGGTTCGATTCCTGCCGGGAGCTCATGTGGCTAGGATTCCACGCTAATCAGCAGGTCCACGTCTCATATAGTCTCGCTGCAGAAAGGAACGCTAAACTAAAATCAACTCAACTGAAAACTACATCAAACAAACAAAAATGTGCTAAGAACAAATGCAGCCCTAGAAATCGTACGATTGCTCTGTGGAGAGACATAGGAGGAGTGTGTTCATCAAACGACGAGTAGCCCTGATGTTCTGAGGAAAAGAGGTATTGCCAAATGTGAAAGGAAAGAGACGACAAAAATACGATCAAATACAGTTTGTGAAACAAATTTATCTGTAAAAGACATCCCAATCAGATTTGTGAGCAATGTCAAAAACAATAAAATGGGTGTTCACATGTTTCAAGTAGCATAAAAGAAAACAACCACTTACGTGGATTTTGTTTTCAGAAGTTTTCAATCAAAGTTAACAGGAATGCATGACCTAACGTAACCAAAAGTAACCTAAATAAAATCTGCTTGCAGCAGAGGTCAAAGGTATTATATATATATATATATATATATATATATATATATATATATATATATATATATATATATATATATATATATATATATATATATATATGGCTAATTCCATTTGTTACTTACACGACACCAGACGTCAGACGGAAGTAAATATTATGTATTACAAAAATTATAAGATATTTTCACGGGCAAGTTTTAGGTTATAAATAAGGGGCAATAAGTCCTTCATTCATTTTCATTTGCAGCATTTAAATATGTAAACAAAATGGCTGAAACAAGTCTCTATATATATGCGTGACTTACACGACAGTAGGAGACATCGTGTTTTGAATAACGGTAAACTATATGAAAATTCTGTTCTTCTATTGCTGCAAGAAAAATAAAACTTTTTACATATATTAAGTAGATACCAAGCTACAAGACCAAAAGAAAATTATTATATTTTCTGTATTTATTTTAAAATATATGCCACAAATATAACGTGACGTACACGACATAAATTTGTGACTTACACGACAAGTCTAATATTATGACTTCGTTTAATTACACTTTCAAAATCTATTGGCGGATAGAGTGGCACTAATGATTTAGATAGGTAAAAGGAAGTTAACAGACAAAACAAGAAGTTAACAATTCTTTTATTGGAGCAAAATTTGTCAAATTCTAATTTATGTCTGTGATCGACGTCTGTTAACGCAACATAGGCCTAATCTTTCTGTTGTGGCCTATAAAATTCTTTATCTTGATGGTAATGGCGAAGAAATGTTACATACAGTTGTTGTGATTCTTTTCTCCACATCTAACAAATATTTAATAGTTCTTTTTTCGGCGAAGGATAATAATACCCTGTCTCCAGTAGAGTATTTCCATCACTTCTTCGCTGCGTTTATTCCTTTCTCATGCGCCAATGAACAGTTCTGGAATGAAATCGAATTTCCTTTGTGGTGAAGAAATATCTTAGATGAGACAACATTCAATGGTATACGCTGAAACACAATGAAAGTAGTGCTAGTTTCGTGTTTTTGAAATATTACATATTTCTTTCTTATGAGGTTCCATTGGCGCATTAACTCAAATTTTTGAAGTAATACTCTTTACTACAGTATATTACATGAATGTTCGGACATAACGTGCGTGCGCTCCCAATAAATTCTGAAGCAGATTGAGGATCAATTTGTCTTTGAGAGCCTTTGCCATAGTTCATAGCCGAAATATGCCAAGACATTTCAACTTTCTGCAATTTATTGAAAAAAGTGAATAATGTTGTGCACCATCATCCGACTGATAATTCACATTATTGATCGGAAAACCCGGATGACGCCATTCAAAATCTTCCATAAGTGTAGAATAGAAACAACCAACTGTAAACATATCTTGATGCATACAATCAGATATAATTACGCACGAATCATGTTCTGTGGTTTCATTTTCTTCAGGAAAATATATTATGACAGTTTACATAGTACAACTGTTAGATATCCAGTGACCGGTTTGTATCTTTTCTTGGTACATAAAACAGTAATTTACACTAAAAATACATTTGATGTAATATTCTTTTCAACTTCTCTATCTATTTCCGCTTCCATTCAGCTTCTGAACTAGGCATATCTGAAAATGCAGTAGAAAAGGCAAGTGTTACATATCTGACATGTCCTAATTTCATAATCTTAAAGTAAACTTTGTAGTGACTTACATATTTTCGTTTGAGAAAGCATGTTTTCTACCAAGAAAGCGTGACAGAGCAGTAACGTGCTAGATTTGGCTCGGTAGGTTGCTGGTTTAAAACATATAGCTGGCAATCCTGACTGAGGTGTTCCTCATTCACACCAGGCAAATGCCGAGATGATATCCTTTCAATAGGTCTGAACGAATCCTTTCCCACATACCCACCACCGTCCTATACCGGCCTGAGCTTTAGATGCATAAAGGCAATAAATACCAATTTACAAGCATGTTTCCAAAACAACGAAAGAGTACGAGAAAACCAATAATGGTATTAAAAGTAGCTGAAGCTTGAAACTTCGGAACCACATATGCCGGCATTGTTCCAGAGACAGTTGATACTTCCTGTCACGTTCTTAGAACTTCTTTCTAGATCACATTGATTCATATTGTTAAACTTTTAATTCATTTGTTACATTTATAGTCCAGTCAAGTACACTTTACACCCATACTTCATAATATTGCTTTTATCCTCCTTATCTTTCATTCTCTTACACTAAACACGGCACTTAATACATTAATTGAGTTATCAATTCACTATTTATACGTTTTACTGCAGTTAGCAACTATTGGCAATGTAGTAACATTGCAACAAAATGTGACTTACACGACACGCATAATGTGACTTACACGACAGGGAAAGAAATGTGACTTACACGACATATTACATTTTGTATTTAAAAGAGTTACACGTATTATTTCGGGACTTTCTGCACGGTCTTTGATTACCTTCCGCTCAAATGAAGAAAATGTAGAATTACAGCTTTTTTGTTTAATTATGTATATAGATATATAAACTTGTTTATGTTTTCTTGTGACTTACACGACAGCCTACTTGAATAAATCAAATATTATAATTTTCGTGCTATTATTAAATTATGTACAAAACAATATCACTGATGTAAACCCAAACATTATCTTAATAAGTACCATACGTATTCTTCACTTACCTACATGAATTAGCAAGGGAAAAAATGTGTTAAATTCCCACTGTAGATACGATCTTCTGCGGCATGAAAGTAGCCATATTGTAACTCCTGCAGAGCCATCTACAGGGCAACGTTGGTATAATCTTGTCCACGTATGAAAAATTCGGGATTCTTAAAAATGAATTTTAATAATTATTTGAGCCAAGCTGAAACTTAAAATTTTCACTTGGTAGGGTCTCTTACCGCGGAATTGACCATATATATATATATATATATATATATATATATATATATATATATATATATATATATATATATATGTGTGTGTGTGTGTGTGTGTGTGTGTGTGATGTTTTAGTGTTCTAGATGCAAGGGCGTCTCTGGCATGTTAAATTTCGGTGAATAATAAAACAATTGTACAATTATTTCTAAATATTTGAGGACGACAGGAAAATATATCATGTATTTAAAAAATATAGGGGGCCTAGGACATCACCCCCAAACAGTGACGATTGTCTAGATTTGACCCATCTTTTGTTATATTTGAAACATACCAGTTACAACGCTATTGCATGTACAAATGTAGTGTAAACTACAAATTGAAACATAAAAAAATGAATGGGTCCATTTTGACCCAGGCGAACTTATGTGTATGCAAAAATCGAGGGACGTACAAGGGTTAAAAATCCCTTTGTATAAGTTTAGGGCCTTCTAGAGCGGCACTGGGTAAGAGCACGTTGCCTTCATGTACCCTGGAAAATACATTAGGCTATTGATGATAGTTTTGCATAATACCATTCCCATATATTTGATATTCACCTGGGAAAAATATTTCTCTATCCTATTTGATTATATACGAACAGGGGAAAAAATAGGGTCTAAACTTTCTGGACAAGGTACTTTTTATTCGAATTGTATGGTTAGTATGTCGTTCTCTTTAGAATAAAGAAAGCTTTGAAACGCAATATTGTCCATGCCCCTATGACTGAGCTAAAAGGGAAATTTGGGGAAATTGGAAAAATTCTCTGAAAGTGACTTTCTGGACACTTGGGGCCTCTTAGAGCACCACAGGAGAAAATACACGACACAAATGTACCATGAAAAATACTTTTGGGTATTATTGTGATATAAAGTGACGTGGGAAAAATATTTCCCCATCCTGTTTTAAAGTACAAAACACACAAATATATAGTAAATACATCAGTACAATTTATTAAATATATGAGTAGTGGGTTAGGTTAAAATGTCTTAAGCAACATAGTAATAGTTCTCGTGGAAGGAGCAGTCCAGGCAACAAAAAGACAGTTTATATAATACACATAATATAGAATTGAACAATTACATTAGGCAACATGAACAGGCTCTCAGAATAAATGTTAATTTGTCCATTTAACATGTTACGTACATAAACCATTCTGACACCATATAATTAAAACTCAACTTCTTCTGAGGCATGATCAAGTTCGAACGTTGTGGTGACTGGAATAGTTATTTGTTCTGTGTCCAGCAAATGATTCCGTTCTTATATGCAAGTGGCCAATTTCAGTATGCAAATTGCGCCCATCTTTACGTGCAAGATATGCTTGATTTGGCAACTAACCATCCAGATGTGTTGGAAGACTTTGTAGAAAAGGGATATTTTACTATAAATAGAAGTGGTTCACCATGGGCAGGAGTTTGGTCTGACATGGTTATTGAGCAGACACTCATGCGCTCCATGAAAAGCTCTGGCGGACTGACACGAGGAAGAGGAATAAGCGATTCTGTGTTAGCAAAGTGGGTTGGTGGGTCACCTGCGGCTTCTGCCATCTGTTCTTCATTGGAGGAATTTGCTGGAACAGTTTTTTCAAGTGGAGAGCAGCATTTTGATTAAGGTGCATCACTATAAAACAGAGATGAGCAGGACCGTCTAAAAGTTTATGAGTGGTTCAGTAACCATCCCCCTTTTCCCAGATTGGCTTCGCTGATGTCACTGTCGACAGGTATCATCGGAAACTGCAAAACAAATTGTCACCAAGCACTAAAAGTTGGAACCGAAACCATGAAAAGTTTTATTGGAAGTAACTTTGGTGTCATAAAACAATCAAAAAAGAATGTAGTGATGTCACTCACTGGCCTCTGTGAGCAATGCGATCAAGTTGAACAATGAGACAATGGTCGGTGACCCTCTAATGATCTTTCAGAGCTATGATTGCCAAAAAGAGTGATGAGGATGTTGCGAATCTTTTACAATATGAATTATCCCCATTCCCACTAGCTCTCTTTAATGAAGGTGGAAAGAGGAAGTCAAAGAAATCATCTGTTTACAGTGTACTTCCTGTAGAGTGTGATACAACTATACACATCAAAATGAGTGTCAATGTGGTAGACGGTGGCTTTCTCCTCCACCGTGTAAAATGGGATGTTGGCAGTAGTTTTTCGTCCATTTGTGACCAGTATATGGCCTATCTGGTCAATCATTATGGTGAAAACTGCACTGTGATCTTTGATTGTTACTCCGATGTCAACAGTACGAAGCGCGCAGAACAGAAGCGAAGAGGCACAAGAAAAACTTCAGTTGATATAAATTGTGATCTGAACGTAAATGTCACGGTTAAAAAGGAGGATTTTCTTGCAAATGAAAAGAATAAGACTAAACTTATTCACTTACTTACACCAAACAATGTCTGCAAGAGGAATTCAAACTAGAGTCGCTACAGCGGATGCTGATACTACAATTGTGAGATGTGGGTTAAAGAAAGCAACTTCTCATCCTACTGTTACCATAATAGGGGAAGATGTGGACTTAATCGTTCTACTGGTTGCTTTGACACCACCAGAGAACAACATTTCCTTCATGAAGCCTGGGAGGGGAAAAGTAGGAACTAAATTATTTTCGACGAGAAAACTGCAAGAACTTCCTTTTGCACAAAGTATCCTCCTACACGCATTCAGCGGATGCGACACCGCGTCAGCCATTTACATAAAAAATCAAAGCAACAATGGTTTCATTGTTCAAAAATCAATCGAGTCAGGTACAGCTCACAGATTACGAGAACCCTAAAAGAGGGGTAGCGGGGAAAGGTCAACGACACGGTCAAGTCTATTTTCGGTTTTTGAGGTGTGGTCTATACTTAGATGTCGTCTGCTACTCCGGGTAGTTATCTGTGTGCTATTCCGTGGTGTCATTTGAAACCTCCGTGCGAAAAGTGGGCGAGCCCATACCTACGTCACACTACTTCTGCTAGGGCTCTTCTCGTCATGTGTGAGCTGTAAAAGACATTGCTGACATCTTTTATAACTCCTCATCGACACCAGATGCTGTATCACAAGCCGGCGAGAACATGTTCCTCTCTCTATACAAAGCCGCTGCTAACGAACATGATTTGAATCATCACCGACACTCAGTATTCCTTAAATCATCAACCAAAATCAAAACTGACCTCCCTTCAATTCCCCCAACTAAAGGCGCGGCGGAGCAACATTCGTTTAGAGTGTACCTACAGGTACAGCAGTGGCTTGGTAACAACTTAAATCCTGATCAGTGGGGGTGGGCCCGTGGAGAGAATGGATCCCTATTCCCAGTGACAACAAACGACCCGGTAGCCCCAGATAAAATTCTAAAATCCATATTTTGTTACTGTACAACAACTGTATGTGGTAAAAAATGTAAGTGCCGGAAAGCTGGCATGGAATGCTCATCTGTTTCTGGTACCTGTCACGGTACGTGCACTAACGGTGTACGATTAGGGGATGAGGATTTCGAACTTGATCATGTCTCAGAAGAAGTTGAGTTTTAATTATATGGTGTCAGAATGGTTTATGTACATAACATGTTAAATGGACAAATTAACATTTGTTCTGAGAGCCTGTTCATGTTGCCTAATGTAATTGTTCAATTCTATATTATGTGTATTATATAAACTGTTTTTTTGTTGCCTGGACTGCTCTTTCCACGAGGACTATTACTATGTTGCTTAAGACATTTTAACCTAACTCAATACTCATATATTTAATAAATTGTACTGATGTATTTACTATATATTTGTGTGTTTTGTACTTTAAAACAGGATGGGGAAATATTTTTCCCACGTCACTTTATATCACAATAATACCCAAAAGTATTTTTCATGGTACATTTGTGTCGTGTACTTTCTCCTGGGGTGCTCTAAGAGGCCCCAAGTGTCCAGAAAGTCACTTTCAGAGAATTTTTCCAGTTTCCCCAAATTTCCCTTTTAGCTCAGTCATAGGGGCATGGACAATATTGCGTTTCAAAGCTTTCTTTATTCTAAAGAGAACGACATACTAACCATACAATTCGAATAAAAAGTACCTTGTCCAGAAAGTTTAGACCCTATTTTTTCGCCTGTTCGTATATAATCAAATAGGATAGAGAAATATTTTTCCCCAGTTAAATATCAAATATATGGGAATGGTATTATGCAAAACTATCATCAATACCCTAATGTATTTTCCAGGGTACATTAAGGCCACGTGCTCTTACCCAGGGCCGCTCTAGAAGGCCTAAATTTCTACAAAGGGATTTTAAAGAAAATTTTCCCGTTTTTTTTTACAAATTTCCCCCTCCGTGTATGTCATATTTCCACGGACAAGGTTCCATTTAGCAGATTGCCTTGTTTTGAAGAGAGTGACGTACTAATCATGCAATTCGGGTGAGTAGTGCTGACAGAGTAGCTACTTAACAAAGATTTTCCAAACTCGTGGAAAAATCCCATCGTTAAAAGGATTAAATTCCATCCCCACCCTGTTGCCGACCCCTCACCCACGGGGACTTTTAGTATGTTGTTTAAGACACTTCCCCCAACAACTGTGCCAAATTTCAGAACTACACGATTTTTTCCCCTATTTTTTGTTCGTTGCCTTGCCTACAAAGTGATTATCAGTCGACATTCACATTTCAAGCAACCACGAGTCAAAGGACAGACAGAAAGGTTCATACAGAAATCAATAAACATTTCAACAAAAGCAGGCACCAGCTCAAACTTTGAGTGGGAGTATTACAGCTGCTTTGCCAAGTTTTCAACGTCAAACATGGAAGTTTTTTTACTGAGTTTTTACAAAATCTAAAACAGGCAGGGCCTAGATATGTGTCTCATGTTTGTTCCAATTTTGATGTTTGTATTGTTAATAACAAAGAAAAAATATTGAAAAACTTTGCTATGCTTTTTAAATGGGCTAACTTTCAACGTAGCTATGGGTACCAGATCACCTTAATCATAGTCTTCCTTAACCTAACAGTCATAATCGAGGGACACTAAACGTAAAGATTTCATTTTCAAGCTGTTAACCCAAACCAATCCAAACCGAAAAACAGTTGTATTTTCTATTGCTCATTAACGTACTTACACAAACAATATATATATATATATATATATATATATATATATATATATATATATATAGAGAGAGAGAGAGAGAGAGAGAGAGAGAGAGATGGGGAATCGTAATTCCATTCAAAAGTGAAACTTCAGACTCAGAATACCCTAACCTAAAATGAAACCATTACATATCGTTTGGACCTTTTCGAAAATATGTATGGATAGTCTGAAAAGTGGCAATATAGTGTCTACTTTCAAACAAGTGAGCCACATTAGGTTCGTTTTCTGAAATAAACGGACCGTTCTGTTTCAAGTTTAAACCGAACCTAAACCAGTTAACCGGTTGTTGGAACACGCATTGTACCTAGATTGTAATTGATGTTATTATTGTTTCGTGAAATCAACTGCCATTATGCAGTCCAAATTTGAACATAAAACCCATATAGACTGCTCTTTTCGCCCATATATATGTAAGACAAAAAGTATAGACCAACCTAGGTGCACAAATGCTTCTTTACAGAGTTATAGGCTATCGAAAACATGGAACGATGAACTTTAAAGCTATGAGACATGTTTCAGACACATTTGCGGGGGTGTCGCGAGTAAACCCACGAGCACGATGTTGTCCATCTCAAGCTTACTTGACTTGGAAACAAACCAGGAACCCCACCCATTAGATACTTCAATGGGCGAGGTCTCCGTTTCGATTCCGTTCGGAGAGCCTTTGAAATATTAAATGTCCTCAATGTATCTGCGTTCGTGTCCCTGTAGTTCAATGTTACTGGAATAACTGTAAAACTAAAATAACTGAGTATAACAGAGAAAAGTTATGAATATATTTTCGGTGAATCAGAAAAATAGTGGTCTGCGGCACAAAATTCCAGTTAATTATTCGAATTACTATTAAGACCATTTTCTCCTTCATGCTCTTGCGGGGTTTTGTGTGTCTTTTATAAAATTGAAATTTCGATTCTCTTCATTATATATAGTATTTTATCATGACCGAAATCAATGTTTCATCGTTAATAAAATATTTTAATCGTAAACCTGTGAAATTTGCTACATACACGAGTATTTCTTCACCCTTACTTAACAGGGAAGTCTTAGGGTAGTGGCTTGAGCATTCGTTTCATAATTTAGGGGTCCGCGGTTCAATTCCCTCTGAAGAAATTAAAGAAATATTAATCATTTACAATGTTATTATTTCTGACGTATAACATGAAAAATACTCATTTCTCTTGTTCTTACAAGTTAGAGTTAAAATGACTTTCCTCACAGAGGAATCACTAACAACATGACGTCACAGTCTACAATATTCATTCGTATTGTCTGAGAACTTAGCGTGCTTAGCAAACGATTCATGAATACGTAAGTGTCATGCTTAGGGCCTAGTATGAGTCATAAATGTGCCTGAAACGTTGTTTCATTGTGGGATTGTTTCTAAGTTTTTCCACTCTTACTAGAAATAATAACAATATTTTCGTTCGCCATTTCCAACACGTTCCATATATCCGTTTAACCAAAATTGGTAAATAGGACCTAATCTTTTTTATATTTGTATGTATACTTTGTTAAAATATCAATATAACGCATACATAATCCAAAGTCTTTTAACCAAAGCAAAGGCGTTACTATGTATCGTGATGAAGATAAATCCTACTTAGTTTCTGTTAAGGCATCAGAAGGTTCGATTTTCGTATTGTCCAGGAGCTGACACCTTCTTTTTCCACTTCTTTTCCTTCCAAAGTATCTCTTATAAGGCAATTTATCGTTACAGAGGGTCCAAAAAATATTTTCCTTTTTCCTATCAACTTTAGTATGCTTATTTGCATTGCTATATGAATATTGAGGTCTCAAATATTCATAAATAATAATATTATTATTAATAATAATAACATAGAAGACAAATTCACTATGAGGACAGATTGTGTTAAAATCTGTAAAATCTCGTCTAGCGTTAGGCAAAACTTACAAAATAATCGGGATTTGAAAGAAGTGCTAGGGCCATCAGGACATATCCTCTGCATACGTCCCTACAACTAACTAAATGTTAAACGGAAACTTTCCAGGCAAATTTCATTTAGAAAGTAGGGCTACTGAACTCCAAAGAGCCATAAGAAAATTTGTTTTTAGTAATGGTTATGCCGGCTAAGCCACAGAAGACGTCGATGATGAGAATGAAAGATATATTGGAATAAAGAAAGCGGGAGGAAGCGCAATACGGAGAAAACCTACACACACGGTGTTTGTCCAGCACAATGTCCAGTAGGCTGGAATTCGGTGGAACAGGATGAACCATTAAATTCACAATACTTCAGTAATAATAATAATAATAATAATAATAATAATAATAATAATAATAATAATAATAATAATAATAATAATAATAATAATAATAATAAAAGTTTTAACGTTGCCCTAAAATTTGGCAAGAATTACTTAACACTAGAACGCCCAAAGGGATCAATTTGATCCTTTTGCGAAATTCATTTTTTCATATCTACCATATTTTAAGGAATTGAAAGGTGGCATTACCTGACTTTTCCTAAATTGTTGATGTGGCATAGAGAAGAAAATGATATTGTGGTTGTGCAATTTAATAATCTGATATCGATCGATTTGCCTTAAACGCCCAAGGGATCAAATTGATCCTGCAGTTGAAAATGTTATTATACTTTCTCGTATCGACTATTATTTTGCTTTTCCCTGTTCAGCTTTTAGTTAAAATGATTTAATTTGTCAAACCAAACGTTAGGGAATCTTCCTTTCCGGTACAAGGACATCTGATGGGCACTATTGAGTTAGAATGTGCCGTCATGCCGTCATTTGTCAGTACGTGGTAGTGACGTGGCAACGTGTTTGGCGCAATGCAGCAGTTGACACTTTATTCTAAGGTGTGACAAATAAAATCTATGAATAAGTAATTTTATGGTGAAGAAGGATTTACGAAAATGGCACAAAGTAAACTATTAAATCCTCAAAGTTCTTGAAGAGCTTCAAAGAATAACCGAAGACAAATCTGATGCGGTGAAATGTCATCGAACTAAGAAGACCATTAGTAATGGGATACATAATGTAGTGAGCAATCTTCTGAAGATGTTAGTCTTGCAGATGAAAATGAAACTACAGAAGGTGAGTACATTTTATCTCAGTCTGTTTTATTCAACATGTGTTTAAATTATCTACAAGTCAATAAGAAAATCAAATAATTTTAGACAACTATTGAGGAAATGTGATTAAATATTCGTTGTGATTGAAATATTTGGTCCCTTGTGAAGTAACATTTTATGGACCAATCATATACTTTGCATAAATACTTTATTTCACAAAAATGATGTAATAAATTTACATTATCTATTTGTAAAATACGAAAGCAGTCGCACTGAATTGTTCTCTCTGCCTTTTTTGCAGCCATTCCAGTACATAATGAGGTAAGATCAGAACAAGATGGACACATGTGTGGATGTTCAGGTGAAGGCATCATTGCGGCGGCGAAACAGTATACAGCTCCAGATAGTACTGTATGGGAGGAAATACCTGCTAATGTTAGAAACGCTGATCGGAAATGTCTTCATAATATTCTACGAGAAATTCCAGGGCCAACACCGCATGCCAGAAGAAATGTAAGTAGTGAATCTGTGTCAAGTGCATGACGCTTATTCATAGAAAAATTCACACTTAGAAACATAAAAAACAGTACCGAAACGGAAGCGCGTTATGAGCTGAAGAACAATACTTGGTCACTAAGTGTATCGGAACTCGAAGCTTTCATAGCGATTCTGTATGCTCGTGGCGTTAGTGGCAGTAAAAATATTGAGGTTCATGCAATGTGGTCGAAGTCTTGGGCTTTGCCATTTTGTCACGAGACTATGAGCAGTAATCGATTTTGCGAAATAATGTGGTTCCTAAGATTTGATATTAAAGCTGACAGATTGATTCGCCAGATAAGTAAACTAGATAAGTACGGGCAAAAATTCTGGCTGGCTGTATATATAGATGCGAAATATATTTTGAACACCTTCCTTTGCGTTGGTAAGGAGGAAGAACGCCCTGCAAATCAAAGAGTTCCGGAGTACGTTGTCATGCGTCTTATGGAGCCATTTTCTGGCAAAGGTTGAAACGTTACTACAGACAACCATTTTACGTCACTAAAGCTGAAAATCTGAAAGCAAAATCATCTACCAGTGAATAAAAGTAGAAGAGAAATACCGACAGAAATTAAATCAGAGAAAGCACCTTTGAAGCACAAATATTCTCAAAAGCGAGGACGTAACAATGGCCGTTTATCAAGGTAAGAAAAGTAAGAATGTTTTGGTATTGAGCTGCCTTTATGATACCGTGGTCATAATCGACAATAATAAGAAAGTTCCTGAAACCATTGCTTATTATAGTGGAACGAAATACGGGGTTGACATTGTAGACAAAATGGCCAAGCAATATACACTGAAAGCGTCATCAAGAAGATGGCCGATTCATACTTTGTATATTATACTTCATCTTGCAGTAATTAATACAGTTGTAATATACAGAGCAGTCACTGGAATGAAGATATCACGGAAGGAATTTATTCAAGGCTAGCAGAAGAACTCCGGACAGAATGCCTGCACCTTTGGTCTGAGGATTCAAGTGAAGACACAAGAACAGAAGACGACATAGATTTAAATTCAGAAATCCGTGTAAACGACGTAATTGCCAGAGACTGCCAGTAAAACTGCAAAAGTCATAAGACGTCTACAAACTGTAGTACTTGCAAAAAAGCAGTTTGTGGAAAATGTGTTCGTAAAGTAAGCTATAAATGTAGAAAATGTGTGTAATCACGGTAATACCGGGGCAGTATTGAGTACCATGTTCGTGAACAAAGATGAGGAAAGTTGTAAGCAGAACTATAAACAGTGGTTACAGGGCTTCCGAAATAAATTTTGAATTAAGATGTAAGTAATGACTACTATGTACTTATGTGGTAAACACATCAAAAAGGTTTGTACACCAAAAATATATGTTCAGATTTTATATATATATATATATATATATATATATATATATATATATATATATATATATATAAAACTTGCTAATAAAACTTTACTGGAACATGGTTTTGGTTTTCTACACAGTGAAGAAAAAGAAAAAAAAACTCTTGTAATGTTTGTTAGAAAGGTAAGTATGTACAAAAAGGAGCTAGGGATCAAATTGATCCCTACGGGCGATCTAGGTGAAACGAATTTCCGGGTGTTCTAGTGTTAAAAGTATTGATTTCGGGGACAGGGTTTCATACCTTCAAGACACATCTCTCTAACTACCCAAATTTTAAACGAAGCGCTCCACTAAAGTTTCATATAGAAATATTCTAGTGTACGTTTTAAGGAAAATGACTAAGGAAAATAACTGAAAGAATTGAAAAATAAGGCATATAATAAACTAACTTGTAGAATATGCAGATGTAATTATAAAAGCTTTGCTACAAAAATATATACACAGACCATAATTCAGTGAGCTCTGAAATAGCGTGTAGGATTTAGTCTACAGAGCAACTATTACTTAAAGAGTGGGCATACACTATTTGGAGAATCGAGATAAGAGGAGAAATGTTTACGATACTTTTCGCCTCCTCTGGATTGTCATCTCCAAAGCGAGACGATAATTTGAGTTAGTCTTGTCCCGTCTGAAATGTAAAATGTTAATTCTCATCCCGATTTTGTTTGTTTTATTTTAGAATCGACACGAGAAATTTCTCTTCTCGTGTGCATCATTCAACGAAACCGAAATATATTTAGCAAATGTCACGTTTCTGCTTGTAATGATATGACTTGAGCGATAATAAGTTTCTAATTTTTAATCTTCTATGAAATGATTATTATTATTATTATTAGTTATAATTATTACTATTATTATGCCTGAAGATTTGTTAATTCAAGTATTGAATTATCTGAATATAATAAAACCTGTGTCATCGCCGATCAATCGCCATCAAAAATCCTAAAGTAAAATAATTGCCCGACGTGGATTCGATCCAAGGACTTCCAGATTACTGGTCGAGCGCCTTAAACACTGAACCACGATTATTATGCTGGAAATAATTCGTCTTTATTCTGATTATTTTATATCTATTTGCCTCCGCTTTGAAAGTTGTATGTTATTTTTCTTAGTTTCAAAACGTCGTTCGTATTTCTCTTATGATGATATAAGTGAATAATCTTCTGCAAAGTTTAAATTAATAGCTTGAGTTGCTCTTAAATCTTTGGTTCATAAGTTAGTTTCTTCACACGAAACTACAAATATGGCAGATTTAGTTCTCATACTTTGCATTTGTTTCAAAACAGTCTCCATTACATGATCAATGACTTGCGTCTGCCACAGTACAACCTTTGCCCTCATACCTATTCCGTCTATCAAAAGGAAACTTGGTGTACCCATTTCCTAAACTCTATAGTATGTTTCGAGATACATATGTATTATCTTTTTAACTGGTCACTCCAGAGAGAGGTCAAATATAATGGGAGAGACTTTTGAAGAGAATTTTCCTGATATGATCCTGATTTTCCCTTTTCAAGTACGTTTTGGGTGGCAATGCATAACCCTCTGGAAAACTTGTGTCATGCTGAAGAGAATGAACTATAAACCATGACTTTCTAATGAACAGTATTGATGCAATAGCTATTTCACTGCGACTCTACTATATTCTTTATACTAACTGGTTAATGGGCCCCAAGGACTTACTGCGTTGTCCATGCACCTCTTTTGTGTTCATGAACATATCTTTGTTATAATTATCGAATAGACTAGGTTTGATTCGGATGTCTGGATGATATGTTCATGTCCATTCTTTGTCATACTGGCCGTACAAGGCGGAAGAACAAAACTGACCAAGGTCTGCACTAAGTGCTCCGAGTGGGCCCTGAACCTCAAGTCGGTACGCCTGAGTCTGACGTGATATGGAAATCCAACTAGGAACGTTACACAGTATATTGATTTATATAAATATAAAATAATAAGAAAAGTGGAAATTGATCATAATAAGAGTAAGCAGAAGTGAACCTACACAACGATAATGAGTGTGTAAGTGAAGTAAATATGTAAAATAGCATGGAAGATAAAGTGTAAGTTTTATAATATAAGTGAAAATAATACTAACTTTAAGGTGTAAATTGTTCCTTCATAAATGCAGTTATTACGTTATATATTAGTGCAAATTATAAATAAAGTTGTGTAGTGTTAGTGAAGTGCTAGTGTAATGTGATATGGCAAAAATTGTAGGAGAATGTGTAAGCCCGTTATTAATGAAGTATTAGTGAAAAGTATCCTAATGAAAGTGTTCACCATACACTAGAGAATCAAAACAGGTGGAAACGAAAACACACAAGTTGAAACTTTGAACAACCAGGAGAAGAGATAACATTAAAATACAAGAAAGGATAAGTTTAAAGAACTCAAAAGCAATGAATGATTAATGAACTGAACTAGGAGAGAAGGTACAATTATCACACCAAGAATGGTAAGTGTAAAGACTTTGAGGCAATGAATGATGAATAAATTGAAGGATTAGAATACGGCTTAATTCGAGTCAAGCCAAAGAGAGTAGTATAAATTAGCTTTGATATTAATCTTTTATTAACTCGGATAGTACATAGAGATTTCGAAAATTTATCGTTTTCAAATTTTATTTGTTTTGTGATCTTTCGTTGACCGTGGTTTTATTTTTCACTCCTTCCCTTTCCCATTCCACTGTTCTTGTTATAAGAAAATAAATGGATGATGAAAAATATGGGAAAAAGAAGTATTGCTATGATGATAGCCCTATTTCGGTCAAAACATTTAAGTGCCGAAAGTGAAAGATCGCGATCTGAGTAATACAAAAGCAGTCACGCTTTACAAACTAAAAATGGACTATACGAGCGGTATCAACGCGACATTAAGGCAATGTTAGCAAAGCCCAAAACTGAATGTTTCCTTGTTGGACTATAGGGACGCTAAAAACACCGTGGTGACGTTGAATTTTCCTTTCACAGTCGTTGGCTTTATATTTAAAAAATGTGGTTGCTTCTCGATTAAATAAACATTCCTAAGAACAATGTGCCATGGAAATGTGCATCCGGGAGCAAACAACACAACAAATAATTGATAGTTAATGTGTAAAATATCAACCACAACCGTTCAATGGATTTCTAAACTACATATAATGGGACAAATATATTTCTGTCATGCACCTGGTTGTCAAGCAGACAATTACCAAGGCACGGGTCCCATCGTTGCAATTGTAACAGTTGATTCGGTCAATGGTCTCGGGTTTCCATGGACACAGACCACGGTTGCCAAAAGAACTGTCCCCGAAAGATTCCCGTTTTCATGGCAAATTAGTGCAAGGCGATGCTCCGTTGGCAAATGAGACAAATTGCCGAAGGGCTCTAATTTTGCCAAACAAGATGGTTTGGTTAAAATATATAGTGAAATACTGTTGCAAAGAAAAAAAACAGACATTCATTTTTAGAACTGGAGTCTGGAGCTAGTCACAATACATGAAAACCAATCACACACATCCACCTGAGTGTAAAATAGCTTGTACATGAAGCAATAAGTTCGTTATTCTAAACGATCATAAGCGGGCAGGAGAAACCTAGTCAGATACGTCGACCCGTGTCGAACTTAATTTGTTTGGTTAAATATTCTAAGAAAACGTGCAGATAAACAGGAAGTTAACTTTCTAAGTTCTCACGAAAGATAGCATACCAAACCCAATCAAATATATTGATCTATGTCGAAATTCATTTGAAAATAATTTAATTAGTACCTAAAATCAAGTTACTAATCAAGAAAGTGTTGATTATTCGAATACCTTTTGTTCATTCTTTGATTTTGTCCGCGCCGCATTTCTCCCTACTGTGCCTGTGCCGTGCCATCAGTTTAATCTCTCAGAATAATCTCTAAAATAAATACTCATAGAATAAAGTAACACCTGAACCTCTATCCTGTTGATCTGCAAGGGGCGTCGAGTTCTCTCGTCTTCATGCGTTTCCAATGATGTTCTCCAACACCTTCATTCTACTAGTCTGCTGAAGCTTGATGAGTCTGCGGTGATAAACCAACAGAATGGTACTCTTGACTTATGGAGTCGGTCGTCCTACAATGGTGGGATTTGTTTGTCTCCGATGATCCTGCACCTATCTTGATCGTGTGTCGAATACCCCTTATTGTTGTGTTCCTCGTGGTTTTGATCAACTCAAGAATGATGACCTAAGAGTCCAATGAATCGGGAAGTTTCAAGCTATGCTTGAAGGTATGCGGAAGGGAAAGAAGGAAGCTAGTCGAGTCTATTTAACAAATATGCATTTACAACAGGTGTCTGAGAATGTACAGTTCCAATCAAAGTTTTCTTTCAAAAGTTTTCAAAAGTTCATGTTTCTTTCGTTAATAAGGTAATTTAATAAAATAATCGAATTTAATGAATTAAATTCACAGTTACTTCTAATACACAGTCACTTCATACCCCCTCCTGGAAACTAAAAATACACGAAAATTTTAATTTTCCGTAGTACAAAAAAATAAATAATAATATTGAAGAAATTCAAAAAAATGTTTGTCGAAGACAAAAGAGTTCTTTGTATGACATATTGTTTGTTTTGAATTAATCCTTGACCACAAACTGCTGAGTATATATTTCTGAGACTGTCCATGTAGTTCATTGGGTGACCTTGTAACGACAGCGTCTCTGGGAAGATGGAAAGTAAGAAAAAGAAAAATAAACATTAGTGCTTGCGTAATATCATTGTGAGTGACATGTGTTTTAAAATGTTAGTGTGGGGTCTCGTTAGTGCTCAGGGAAGGGAAATGAAAGGTAGGAATAATACTAAAGTTAATTATCACTAATACAGATTATCAAAACTTAGATACGTAAAATAAAATCATAATCAAATAAATAAATATTTCATGAGTGTAAAATCCAATGTAGACCTATATATATATATATATATATATATATATATATATATATATATATATATATATATATATATATATATATATATATATAAATGTGTGTGTGTTCCTCTAATGCAGAAAATAAGTTCAATATCAAACGTGACTAATACGCGAGCAGAAGAAAAACGGTGTAATACTATCTAGCTAACCAAAGATAGTAAAGTTAGACTGAACAAGAAGGGTACTGATTTCAGTTTGAGAGAAATGAGCTTTAAGTTATTTAGGCTTAAAGCGTCCGTAGACTGGAAAAAAATCCAAAATATGGTTATAGCCCCATATACTGGCTGTAATCAAACTATATGAAATCAGCACGACAGAACTATTCACCACATATAACCTACAGCCCTAACTAACATATAAATTCTTGTTATCTTAATCTTCTTTCTTCTTAAATCTTGTCCTCTTCGGGCATCGAATGCTGGACATCAATCATGGCATCGAATCCTAGACATCTGAAGGGATGGAGCATGGTTCTTGCAATCTTGACTTGAATCTTCTGACATCTTCTTAATATATCCATCGAAATATCTATCCATACGCGTGTCGTTGATTTTCTTCATTCTTCACATACTCACATTTCAAAAGAATATAAGAAACTTTTGTAGTCATACGTTGTCCAATCAAATGAAATGGTACAATTCTTGAAGGTACTAACGTGTTCTAAAATTTGAAGTATTCCAAGTTTCATAGTGTTCTACCGGTAGATTTGGATGCATAAATCAAAACCAAGATAAACTAACTTCTAAGCGTGGCCAGTGCTAAAAGAAAGTTTATCATCCATCTACAAGGTGTTCCTATCCACAATCCAATCTTCAAGAAAAGGGTAATCCTCATACAAGTTACGTGCGGACAGACGGACTAACAGTTTCCTCATCAATGGGAAAATATATGGGGAGTAATCGCTGATAAATGTCCCAATTCTCTCTGTCATAAACACAAAATATGACACGGTTTACGTCATCAAGATGTTCCTCTAAAAATATTCTTCTTGTAGCCAAGGCAATTTTGGCAGCTTCTAACTTCGGAAATTTAAATGCTCCAGTCGAGATGTTAGGTAGTACAATTGTAGAAAGATCACTCTCCAACATCACTTTAAAACAATTTTTATATGTCTCTCGTAAAATCTTCTTGTCTGAATTCCGTGGTCCACATGTCATAATTACATAATTAGCTGGTAAACGATAATCATTGGCAATCTTCGCTTCTCCCGCTTCAATGATGATATGGTCAAACATTCTTCTAAAAATTCAGATCCAGCTACGTTTTAAATTGGCTTTATCTGCACCACCTAAAGGAGTTAAGGTTTCATTCGTTGGATTTACTAAGGCATCTGCTTTTATATCCACTATATTACCTTTATAAATACTGATCTTCTGATTGATGGCAGTATTACAAGCAAATTTCGGTTTTTCTTCTGTATAATTCTTCCCTATAGTTGCCCACGTTAGTAGATTTTCGGCAATCACAACATCCTTGATATGAAGAGAAGGGATGAAAACTTCTTCTTCCATTGTTTCCTGGGATGGAAGATCTCTTCAGTTGGTGGTCCTTGATGGTCTTCGCGTCTCATCTTCTTCTTTTTCATCGTATGGTCTTCCGTGCAGACGTTGATAGGCATCTCTTCGTCAGAGTCTTCAAGGTGGTCCTCCTCTTCCGGGTTTTCCTTCTGGACTGCTATGCTGTCTACCTTGTAAGATCCTCGGGCGGTCTTATACTTAACAAAGTACGAATTTGGATTTTTCACACGTTCAATTATGCCTGGACCAATAAACTTTCCGCTGAATGCTTTGGCGTGACCTTTTTTTCTTGTGGTGTCTAAAATCCAAACCTTCTCTCCTTTAAAGACAGGTTTCGTATGTCTCTTGTCAAAAAATATTGTCGCCGTTTTATGACGTTTATAAAGATTTTCTTGCGCTTTGTCTCTAATCTCTTGTAGTTGCTGTAAACGAGTGGCATTATCTTCATATTGACACGGGGTATTTAAAATTGCCTGATGAAGTAATCTAGGTTTGAAGCCAAAAAGACATTCAAATGGTGAAATTTGAGACGATAAATTCTTAGTGACGTTAAGCGAAAAAAACTATGGGTTGTAATAAATTAATCCATTCTCCTAAAACTTTGTCACATAAAGCTGATTTCAATCGTTGTTCTATGTTCCTAATACTAACTTCACGAACATCATTACTATAATGCCCATGTACATTTACAAAACGCATGTTAGCACCAATCATACCACATAATTCTTTAAATAGTCCGCTAGTGAATGCACTAAGACAATTTCATAGAAAATTCCAAACTTTAAAATTACTTTATGATAAAGAAATGAAGCCAAAGTACTTGCTGTAACATCAGGAAGGGAATCTGCAATTATGTATCTGGTACATCTGTCTACTACAACTACCAAATATTAGTGATTTAACATATTATTGGGGGAATAATTCCCAGCTACGTCTATGTGGACTCGATAGAAAGGGAGGGATCAGTAAGCAATGTGCCATACGGAGAACCAATTTTCGATTTCGATACAAATCGTACATTCTTTACATTTCTGATATATGAATTTCTTCATGTTGGGAAAATACACTGTTTTTACTAACATATCATAGGTTTTAGAATAACCAGAATGGGATGATCCCAATGCAGACGTATGACAAACGTTGAAGACTTTATAACGCAAAGAAGTAGGAACTGCAACCAAAAATTTTATACCTTGAGAAGTTTTCTGTTTTCTATACAAAATTCCATCCTTAATAGTAAAATATAATGCTTGGCGTTCTATTTTAGGATTTCTATCTTCTTTCTGTTCCAACCAAGAAAAAATATCTTAAAAAAACGGATCTTTACGCTGTTCAGTTGCCAGATTTGATTCATCTAAAATTGAAAATGAATTTGTGGTCTGAGTAAATAAAATTTTAGGATCTTATTGATTCTTTTTCTCATCTTCCAAATTTCTAGGGGGGTTAGAAAAACGTGAAATGGCGTCTGCCTCTATATTACTGGAGCCACTGATGTGTGAAATAGTAAAATTATACGATTCAATTTCACTCAACCATCTGGAAATTTTACTTACTTTCTTTGTTTGCTTCAAATAAAATAAACTATGACAATCTGTCTTCAAATAAAAATGACGTCCCAAGAGAAAATACCTGAATGAACGTAATGAGTACAATAATGCTAGTAATTCAAGCTGATATAGGTGTAATTTTATCTCATTAGGAGACGTTGCACGACTACAATAGCTAATGGGAACTAGATTTGTGTCGTCAGGTGAATTTTGAGGTTGTTTCATTTGTCCAGAAAGAGCGACTTTGCTGGCATCAAAATAAAGATACAGAGGATAATCAGGCTTGTATCTCATTAGACAAGGTGCTGAAATGATGGCTTGTTTGATATTATTGAATGCTGTCTCCCGTGCGTCCTGCCAACGAAAAGGAGCGTCTTTTTTCAACAAAGAAAGTAACGCTTCTGCTAATTGACTGAAATTAGGTAAATACGAACGAACAAAGAAGCCAAACCTAAAAAACTTTTGACTTGTTTCTTTGTTTTGGGACGTTGATAGTTGGAGATTGAGTTAATTATTCGTTTCGAAATAGACAAACCGTCTTTACTAACAGTGTGACCTAAAACATCTAATGAAAAATACCCCAATTTTGTCTTTTCTGGGGAAAGCTTTAAACCAATTTCTTTTATTCTTTGAAGCAACATACGAGTTAACTGCGGAATTTCATCAAAACTATCACTAGACCAAAAATAGTCATCAACGTATGCAAATATTTTATCTTGTGGAAGACCTTCTAAGGTGAGTTTCACTAATCTGTTCATACCACTAGTAGATGTCTTGACCCCCTGGGCAGAAAATTAAAATGACATGATCCCACGCCCTGAATCGAAAAAGCTGTAATAGGTTTAGATTCTTCAGTGAGGGGAATATTAAAGAATGCTCCAAAAACGTCGCTAGAACATAGATATTTGCGTCCTGCCAAATTAGTCAAAATATCCTGGATAGGAGGAACCGGATAACTGTCAGGAACCATCTTTTTATTTATATATCTTGCCTCTTCAATAGATCTATACTGTCCGTTCTTCTTTTTAACAAGAATTACCGGAGAATTATACGGACTAATACTAGGCTCAATGATCTTACTTTTCAATAAAATGTCTACTTGTTTTTTGATCTCATCCCGTAGATGAAATGGTATCGAAAATTGGGGTCGATTTACTGGAATATTGTCTACTAATTCAATTTTATGCTTATATCCTTTAGCACAACCATAATCAAATTCATTCCAAGAAAAACTAGAATAAAACTCCTCTACTAAGTCATATAATTGCTGTTGTTGATGTGGCAACAATTCAGGGTTGACATTTACTCGATATTTATCATAACCTTCAGGAAAAGATTTCGTATCTACTGCATTGACTTCATGAACCTTATTCTTAGTGTTATTTTGTTTCTTGAAGTTGGTATCACTGGCAACATATTCGGCAAAACCTAAAACAACATCTTTTTCAAGTAAAGTTTACTTTGGTAGGACTAACTACTGAAATTACTGGATGAATTTCGTCTACAACTGATTTACGCACAAAACTTTTTGCCTCCGTATCTATTAACTCATTAGGAACTAATAAATTGCGAGTTCCTGCAAGATCATTTACTTTTTAAATGTAACTTCAACACTTCAATTAGGAGGTAAAACAACAGAGCGCGCCACTAAAAATTGAGGTTTATATAATTTCGCTATATGGTTAGAAATTTCATCGAAAGATACGTATAGCGGTAATTCAACTCTTGGAGGAATACCAAATTTAACAAGACTAAAAGAATTCTTGTTGTGATCAACCATCGCAAGATGATTTTTCAAGAAATTTTAGCCAATTATACTATTGTACGGAAAATCTTTATACACTCGAAAAGGATGCGTAAAATACTGCCCTCCTAATTTAAATTTTACTAAAGCGATTTGATCACTTTCTTCAGAATTTTCAGTGACGCCACGAATAAAAGTCGTTCCTTTGAGTATTTTATGCTTATTACTTAAACTAAAACCAGAAATTATACTGACAGTGCTGCCTGAATCCAATAGAAATAAATGCGGCTTATTATCTATATATGCTTTAACATGAAGTAAATCAGCTTCATATTGAATACGCACATAATATCGCTTACTATTTCTAACTTTGTTACACATATTATTGTCTACTTTATTCCTATTATTCGATTTAACATTCTCATTTCCATTGACTGCATTAACAGAAGCAAGACGCTGCGAATGAGTGGAAACGAAGGATGGAATGGATGGATTTCTTCGCTCCAAACGCGAATGCTAATAAGATTGTATACACACAGATTTTCCTTTCTGTACGTAAGAAACTTTTGCGGCTGCTGTTTGTTGCACCAGATGTTGTAACTGGACTTTGATACCGTCTAACTGAGCTATCAATGTATTTTTTTGTTCAGGCTGACTTACAATTTCATTTTCGTTCTGAATATTAACATCTAAAGTATTTTCTTTTTGCTGTATAGAATTATTACCAACAGAATGTATATTGTATTCGTTTGTTATTGCCAAGGACTTCAATTGCTGACTACGAATTCTGACAAGAAAATTAACTCTTTCCTCTAAACCTAAGGACTTTCCTAACTCAATAACAGTCTTATATGATTTTCTTACGACTGCAGAATAAAATGAAGGCAATAACCCATCGATTATCAAGTTAATTTGTTCGGTCACTGACATCTTCGGATCGTACTCGAGTATTAATTTCCATTTATGAAAAATGTAATCTAGGACAGATTCAGAATCTGACTGTTCCCTATTTCTCATTTCTTGCTCTAAAACTTGCGAAACTATATTCTGCGGTTGATTGTAAAGCTAACAGATAAGCACGAGCCCCACTTTCTAAACAATATGGCAACAAATGACGTTTCTGTACGTCACGTAGGTTATGAAGGACAGAAAAATCCTCAAAATGACTAAAAAATGACTGAACTGACTCGTTCAATTTGCCAGAAAATCTGGGGATTTCTACTAAACGATCTAAGGCAGAAGATATAGCACTAGTATTCTCCATTATATCTAATTTCAAAATCACACTTATAATAAATATCCTACACTACTATGCATATATATCCAACACCAAAATGTAAATAACACTTCTTATATACTAACAGAAAGAAAAACAAAATATAATGACTTGGCAAAATTTTCTCTTCTCACCCACTTGATCATTCAACTACGAAACAATAAAATAAAAATTACTCTAACAGAGCAAATGAATAAACGTAGCGAGGGTGGGCGGGTGGGCTAAAAAGTAACTCTACTCAATTTCTCTCGACAAACTATAAATTATACTGTACTTATTGCTCAAAATGCATCGTTTTTACCGTTTAAAGTCTCTAAAGTACCTAACTTATCTATCGAAATATTTAGAATCGTAAAATTTAATCGTAGAGTTGTAATCTATCGAAATTTTGGGACCGTGACAAAGGCATCTAGCGTAAGCAACAGCATCTACATCATGTGCCGCTGCTGTGCCATCAGTTGTAGCTCAGAATAATCGCTAAAAATACTAATAGAATAAAGTAACAATTGGGGATGGAGCTGATGCACAACAAGGTATTTAACTCCTAAATTATGATTGAATTTAAATGAAATTCAAATGTTTCAATTTTAAAGATGACTAGTATGGAAAAGGTGAGAGAGAGAGAAATAGGTTATGATTAAAAGAGAAAGGATGAGCACTAGCCTGATAGATCCATCGAGACTGGCGTCGTCCTGGTCATCTTGCACGATGAATGTTTTCCCTTGGAGGAGCCTGGATAGCTGGCGACAGTCAACACCTAGACCTCTATCCTGTTGATCTGCAAGGGGCGTCGAGTTCTCTCGTCTTCATGCGTTTCCAATGATGTGCTCCAACACCTTTATTCTACTAGTCTCCTGAAGCTTGATGAGTCTGCGGTGATAAACCAACAGAATGGTACTCTTGACTTAATAGTCGGTCGTCCTACAATGGTGGGATTTGTTTGTCTCCGATGATTCTGCACCTATCTTGATCGTGTGTCGAATACCCCTTGTTGTTGTGTTCCTCGTGGTTTTGATCAACTCAAGAATGATGACCTAAGAGTCCAATGAATCGGGAAGTTTCAGGCTATGCTTGAAGGTATGCGGAAGGGAAAGAAGGAAGCTAGTCGAGTTTATTTAACAAATATGCATTTACAACAGGTGTCTGAGAATGTACAGTTCTAATCAAAGTTTTCTTTCAAAAGTTTTCAAAATTCATGTTTCTTTCGTTAATAAGGTAATTTAATAAAATAATCGAATTTAATGAATTAAATTCACAGTTACTTCTAATACACAGTCACTTCACACTACGCTATTTTTATCTGTGCGCGGTTTTCGTCAATGCGCTGTTTCTGTCCAGGTTGTATTTGCATGCGCTGTTGGTGTGCACGCGCGGTTTTTGTCCATGCGCTGTTTTGTTTCACACTGTATTTGCATGCGCTGTTTTCGTCTGTGTGCAGTTTTTGTCCATGTGCTGTTTTTGTCCATGCTGTATTCGCATGGCTGTTTTTGTCTGTGCGCGGTTTTTGTCCATGCTCGATTTGCATGCGCTCGTTTTGTCCATGCGCTGATTTTGTCCACGCTGTATTTGAATGTGATGTTTTTGTGCACGCGCGGTTTTTGTTCATACGCTGTTTTAGTTCTTGCGCTCTTTTGACCGGATACCGTTTGATAAGTGACGAAAACAGCACTGCCGAAAACTTCCTTAGTTACCTGATATAATACAAGGAGAAAAGAAAGATAAGTAATTTTGAGCGAAGACTGACTCGTTTCTTATCTATTTATATTTTATTATAAGAATCATATACAGATGATAATCGACTGAAGTAGTTGCGAACTTCTTTACTTTTAGTATTAAATCATATTCTAGTGCGAAGGAAATATTATGGCACAATATTTCAGTTATAATATTTAAGTGAGTACTAAAACTACCTAAAATTTAAAAAAAAATGTATTGCCCTTTGAAAAATAGGATATCTACTTTAAAATTTCGTATTCGTACTTATTCTAGGATTTGCTGTTTGTCATTGTGATTGCGAAAAAAACTCCGCAGTCCACCGTTTGGTAATTTTGCAGGTGCATTATATTAGTTCACCCCTTTGAGTAACTGCCTACCAAACTTCACCTTCCTAGAACTTAGGAATATTGTTCCCTAGATAAAGGACAGTGGAAAAGACCATTATTGAATTTTTAATTATAAATGCATCAACCACACCCTAACAAAGTCCATGAAAACGAACTTAATATTATCATTACGTAAATATAATTCTGTAAATTGTTCTTGTTTGGATCAATATCAACTCGTACATAACAGTATAATATTTAATACAAACTTTAACAATTTTGTGATTCACAATGGTCCAATATAATTCGTTTATACGTAAAAATTTTAGCACGTAAAACAGTTTATTACACACAAGTATGCCAACTGGTCTTAAGTTACAAGTGAGCTAGAGATCAAATTCAGCTCCATTTGGACACAGCTGAATTCACATTGGCGGGCTTTGCTTATGTTTTGGTTATCCAATAGTCAACGAAACCAAGTTCTTTGACTCGGTTTGACGACAGTTCAGTTCGATTTCTGAACTGTACGATTTGGAAACGAGTCGGTTTGGGGAGTTTCGGTTCGGTTTGAGGAGATTCGGTTCAGTTTGGAAATGGTTCGATTCGGTTTGGGAACGGTTCGGTTCAGTTCCGGTTAACCGTTCCAAACCGGTTTAAGTAGCAAATAGAAACCGCGGTTTACGTTTTCAGAAACCGCCCACCCTAATCGTAATATACTATCAGAAACAGAAGTTACTGTAAATTAATGAAAGCAGAACTTCAAGTGGTTGTGAATTTCAATGTGTTGCAAAGTTTATTTTCTTTTCTTTTTTGAGCGAATGAAAAACATGTAGGGCTGGTAAGAGATGTAGAAAGTTCAATAAAATATGAGAATAAGTCAAAAATTATCCGCAATGTAGCTATAACTTTCCTTAGATTGTTCATACTGATCTGTCCTCGTTTATTTTATTGTTATGCTGTTGTGGTCATGCTATGAAAGTTCCACCCTAATTTCTCGATTTGTCTTCCTTTAGTTGCAGATAGATCATGGCCGTTCTATTAGAAGTTTGCACCAAAGAGGAACAAGCAGTGAACGTGACATGGTTCTGTTAGACAGACGAGTGACTATTGATGAAGTGCCCCATAGTTTGGAAATTAGTCATGGTTGTGCCTACGAAATCATCGACAACAGACTTGTGTTTCACAAATTCACTCGTCCAGCTGCTTCCTCGTGCGTAACAATTGTGTCACCATTTTCGAACTTTTCAATTCACTCGAAGACACTCCTTGCGGCAAGACACTGTTCCCTTATTGTGCCTAAAGTCTTTGATGGATTGCGGCCTCTGATACATCTAGCCTATATTTTTGAAAACTTTCAAGCATATACATACCAAAAATTCTAGCATTATATCACTGTTTTAGCGCTAGTATTTCCAATGAGACGAGAAATTTCTCGTATCATCTCGAAAATGAGACGAGAAGTATATTTCTAAATTCGACACAACTAACGTAACAATACTTATCTCGTTTTCGAGTCGAGAAATTTCATGAGTCTTATGGGCAACACTAGTTCTCCCAAGTCTTATGTCTCAAACGCTGTATTAGTGTTAAATGATTCATACTAAGTTGATAAAATGCACATGTATAAATGCAATGAAAGAGCATTTACCAACGTCTAAAGTCCGGAAAAAAGCGATTTTTTGCTGCGAACAACTTTTACTCTAATCAGATACTATTAGCTCAATGTTTATTTTCCTTTTGCTTACTTGAATCAGCGCAAGTGTTCACGAGCTGGGAAAGTACTCCCATGCGCAAAAAAATTGCGCGTATACTGTAACTCAAGATTTTTCGCATTTATTCCATTTTCCTTACGTTTATGGGTAAACTTCAGTTATTAGTATGTGGAGATAATAGAAAGCAATCCATCTAAGGAGATATTTCCAAAAAATATAATAAAATAATAAAAATATAAGCAAAAAACAAGATTATGCTCGGTTTTGTGTATACTGGCAACGATGATTTCTAGGGATTTTTTCAGTAGCAGATCACAATTGCGGAGGGAATTCAGTAGGGGAATCGAGGTGTTGGATCAAGGAACTGGATAGTGGACTAAAATGTTGCATTTATTGGTTAAAACCTAGTATGTAGATTGCCTGCCAAATATAAATTAGCTTCTGTAGCTAAGATGTCGTACGAAAATATAAATTAAACAGAAAAACTCTTATCTTAAGGTTCGAAGCGATACGCACCATGGTTATGAAGATTATTTCTTTAAAAAAAAGAGCCATCATAACGTAGCCTCCGTGGTTAGGTGGATAGAGTGGCTTAGTCGTAGTTATTTTATTATTTTGATACCACATCGAATCCCATCTCATCCCACCCTTTTTTTTACACAACATTATAGGAACTGTATAATTTTGATGTTAATAAGAACCGAAACAATATAATAAGGAAATAATTTATTGGTAGTATCCTTTAATCGACGTATTTATTCAGTATTAGAATACGTGTACTATTGGAAACAGGTATTGTTTTCAGTTTATACTCTTGTATGTTACTTCCCGTTCTTGAACAGCAGACAACTCACTTCGGGTTTGTGTGTCAGGAAGAACATACGCGACCTTGACAGTCTGTCCAGCCTCTCCCTTGTTACATCGACCTGATGTTAAATGATCGTTTATGTGTGTGTGTGTGTGTGCTTGTTTTTTGCTTTTTAGAGTATTGACTTTCTCTCTCTTTTTTTTCATATCCACAAGTGCAAGAATGCTTTCGTTGAACGTAACTAAATTATACAGATCTATGTATACGGAACACGAATATTTGCAAATATAGAATGAATATGAACGATAATCATACCATATTTCTACATTATATAGTAGCGTGAAAAACTGATATTAAAATGATATAACAAACAGGCATAAGCTTTTTTTTCTAGCATGGCAACACATTAAATGTAACTCATTAAATTTTGGGAATTACAAATCATCACCTTACGTGTCGTTGTATTCCTATTCTTTCTCACGTTCAAGCGACGAAAGAAGAAATTGTAGTAATCAGGGGTGCCCACAAGGGGGGCTATGACGCAAACTGCGTCATTGAAATATTTGGGGGGTTTAAAATCTATATAAATATGTTTGAAAGGGTGTAAAAATTAATCGAAAAGATTTTTTTCATGGAAGAACACCTACGGATAGGCAATTGAGGGGGGGTGCGTCATGGACATGAGGGGGGTGGGTCACACTGTAGTAATAGTGATAAAAATCGAATTCGAGATTTCAATGAATTCAAGTTTCACGCCCCCACATATCGAAAAAGTGATTTCGATGTCTGTCCATCTATTCGTTTGTTGGTTTGTCACGCTTTTACATGCATTCAAATAGAGGCCATACTGTTCGACGTATCTGGATCTAAGTCTAGACATGAAGTTTTTATAACACTTTATCGTTTCGAATTCTATATTCTCCGACACCTAAAAATAAGGGTAGTATACTGAAGGATGAAAATTTAAAATAATTAAATTGTTTCAAAAATAACTGTAAAGATTTTGCTTATTTTTTTTTTACAAATATAGTTTGAATCATTGCTCTGAAAAAAAATACATAAGGTGTAATTTACTGTATGGGATGCGTTTTTTCGAGCAATTTTCTCAATCACATTTCATAAATAATTGTATCATTAATAACCTAACAATATGACACAACTCGTTCGTCCTGTAAACTTTCAGAAGAGGTGGTTTACTCTTCTCCGACGATAACTATTATTATTATTATTATTATTATTATTATTATTATTATTATTATTATTATTATTTTATTATTGACTTAGGTTTTCCTGAATATTAAGCAATATTTCACAAAAAGCTGGTATTTTTATACAAATGTGTTCGATATCAAAGTTTCATAAAAGTAGTTACTCTCTCCTATAAATAATTTCAGAGGGGCCGCGGTGGCTCAGTGATAAAGCGTTCACCTTTGGTGCATGTGATCCTTGGTTCGACCCCAGCACGCACCAAGTGAATTTTGTGGTGGAGAAACCCCATGTGCATGGGTTTTCTCGGGGTTCTCCCGTTTTCTCCCACTTTTTTCATTCCACCATTGCATTCATTTCTCATCATCACCGTGTCCTTTAGCTTATCCGGTATAACCGTGGGTCGTAAAACTTAAAGATTTGATTTCAAATAATTCCAACCCAAACAGTTGCAGGAAGTATGTCATTTCGAATGAAACAAACTACTGTATAAAATTCTGAGTATTATTATTTTTTATATATACAATTCTAGCGGACCTTATTTCTAAATCGAAGGGTAAGAAGACTAAATTCACTCTCTTATTATTATATTCAGTGAGGCGGCTGTTGTACTACCATGAGCAAAATAAATGACGCGTCTCTTTATTTTGAAATTTTTGAAAATATCTCTGTTTTCTTTATATGTTCGAAATTTCGGAAGGTTTTCCCTGCAGGACAGGTTAATAACAAACCCGTTTTTAATATTTGTGTTAGATATTAGCTTAAAATAAATAAATTAGAAGCGAAAAACATTAAATCGACAGAAATCTCGAGAATTACCAACTCTGCTAAAGTGGGAAATTTTCAAGAACGCGAGGGAATTCTGCAGTTCAACACGAAGCAGCGACATCTATGTCACTGAGAAAAATGTGGATAAAATCTACAAACGAAACTTTTAACGAAATATTTCTAATATGTCTTATTTCGTGCATTATCTGCAAACTTCAAATATATGAATATATGCCAAGTTTTAACGTAAAGATAGAGCAAAAAGTGGAAATTGTCTATGGAAAAGGACGAATTGGTAGCGCGACCGTAATGAAAAATCGTCTTTACCGTAGAACAGGGTCAGTTCACGTAAGGAAACAAGTAGCTCAGTTAGTTTAAGCAACTAGTCTGTATGCCGAAGGTAGCGGTTTCGAATCCAGATGGAGGTGACGTTGTCATTTTTATTATTATGGTTATTTTATTTATTTTTTATGTGGGAAAGAATCAAATTGTAACATATGTGTAAAATTCATGACGATACCAAAAAAGAAAAAATGTCGTTGTCGCACTTGCATTAGCATCCCTAATTTTGTTTGCAAAAAGTTTATTAATTATTTCCCCTGTGCTCACTGCTCACTATACGTAATGCTCGCTGGCGCGTTGTTTCTCAGTAAATGTTAATCCTAATTTGGAGAATTTTATAAAGTTTCACAATATTTCTCACTAGATAGTCTTCTATCTACTTCTTTGGATATTTTGATAACAGATTTCCCTATTAAATGTTTAATTTTCCCTAGATGTTTAATTACGGAAGAGTTTTACAATGTATTTGTATTGAATTGAAATTGTTTTGAATTTACCACATGAGATAAGTAGCTCGAAGGAGGAAAACTCAAGTAATTGATATTCTACGTAAAAGCAACCTATTGTAGAATGATGATACTTCTTGCCATCAGCACATAATCTTCACGTTAGAGAGTCAGACAGAAAAAAAATCTGGTTTTTCCTCCCTATGACCACCCATCTTAAACCTCTACATTCCATTGTTCGTCTCACAAAATTTCGGCACTCCAAAAACATTCATATAATAATAATAATAATAATAATAATAATAATAATAATAATAATAATAATAATAATAATAATAATAATAATAATAATAATAATAATAATCCTGTAGTGCCATCCTTACATAATGTAAGGATATCTTAGTTTCTTAGTTTAAATCTTATATATCTTAGTTTAAAATGCTTTCTTTAGTAATTATTTGAACAATCATGTAGGAGGGGGTACGGCGTTTTATTTTGCCCCTCTCATTTCAGTACCCTTCCAACAGAAAGTAATTTCTGATAAGCAGGGTAGACAAAATGAATAAGAAATATATTTACAGCATCCTCTCCCCTTTCATGATTGGAATATCACGTAGCATTTTTTATTCTACCAAAGATGGCCCTGTGCGGTTAGGGGTAGGTAACTAAAGAAATACCTAATATATAGCGCCCCTTGATTGTAATATTACCGCTTCTTTATTTGTACGAGGGAGCCCGAACAAAGTGATAAAAAGAATAGGAAAAATGTCTATTGAATCCAGTGGCGGATCCAGCACAAACTTCTGGGGGGGAGTGAAAGATTCTTTTGATGATGTGAAGCTGTCACAAATTACCACTTAACTAAACTAAACATAATAGTGGGGTGAACTGGAACCCAGTCAGTTTAAATTGATGTAAAAGTTTAATTTTTGGCTTCATATTAAAGTTTTGGTTTCAAATGAGAATTTCAGTCCCAGTGGTCAAGAATCAAATCTCGTGGGGCTCTTCAGTGTAGGCTAATAGGGCCCCTTATGAGAAAAGGTAAAAATATTAAAATGTTTATAACGTTCGAATTTTTCGTCTATTTTAAAGAAATGCTGGGCTTCGTATTAAAGTGTTGGTTCCAAATGGCAATTTCAGTCCGAGTGGACAATTATCAAATCTCGGAGGGCTCTTCGGTGTATGGGTTTCGGCTTCTTTATGGGACAAGATTCACGTAATTGATATTGCAAAATTGTTTTGTATACATTAGTGTAAACTTGCACCATTTGGTTAATTTTACCTCTTATATTTTGCAGATTTCAATTTCCAAGCATAGTTACTTCTCAAAGCTAGAAGGCACTTACTAGTTTCATTAAAAGGAAATGTCTTTTATGAAAAGTTGTCATGGAGTAGACGAACGAACAGGCACCCAAACATTGGTTGAGTAGGACGGTTGAAACTCGTTAAGCTCACTTCAATTATTATGATTATTATTATTATTATTATTATTATTATTATTATTTAATAATAATAATAATAATAGAGCATTCATGGGGTCCGTGGCTCGACTCCACTTCGCGCCAAGTCAAATTTGAGGTAGACAAATACCGTGTGCATGGGTATAGGGTTTCTTGGAATTTTCCATTTTCCTCCCACTTTCTTCATTTCATCATTTCATTCATCATCATTCTCCCTTAGCGTAGGTGCATAATCGTGCAACGTAAAACTAGATATTCCATTTAATTTTAATTTCAATAATAATAATAAACAATTAATTCAACTGAAAGAACTGTAATTTATGTTGACGGCAATTATCATAAATATGCAACCATTATAAAAACAATGCTTTGAGTAGAAAGATAATCCTTCCCAAGTGTTAACGAATGCACACGAGTTAAGACATGTCTCGAGAAAGAGACGAGACGCGCTTTGTGACATCCAAAAGAAGAATTAACAAATGTTTTGGACACGAGGTAGCTTTTAAAATGTCTCGTCTTGTCTGGAATGTCTCAAAAACAAAAGTCTAAGTTTTAAAATTATTTTTAAAGATCTATTCTCTCAAAAGTAGCTCTCTGCCTTAAAATTAATAACGGTATTTGTGATTTTTTTTAAAAAATAAACAATGTCTAAAGTTAATAGTTAACTTTTCGAAAAGAAGCTTTATTAAGGGTGAACCTGAAAGATGTCCACAAACTTCGGGAGATGATTCGTGACATCAAAAGGAGACAAATAACCCTCTTGCAGTTTTCGAGTTCAGCTTCGTTGTCGAGATACAGGGCTGCCAACTCCTCGTTTTTGAGAAACTCACTGGAAATAAATTCAACTCCAAGAATAAGCTACTACAGGTCAATTGACTTATACCATGCTGCAAGGTTAAATATTTGTTTATGAAGTGTGTAGAAAATTTGCCAGTGTCCTTTCTGAGAACATCGACGAGAAAAAGAAAATTCAACTCCAAGAATAAACTACCCCTTGTAAATTTTTCTAAGAGAAATATCTGATACTGCAATATAGGGTTGTTAATTAAATATTGATTAATGAAAAATAAAATTGTTAAAACCATTTTGGAGAAAATAGCTTTTTTCGATTTTCGGCTGTTAGTAAACCACACTTATTTTAGGCGGTAGGAAAAAATGGGAAAATCTCCTGTAGGAATACTATGTAAACCCTAAATTTAAAATTTGGTGTAGATACGTTAAACGGTATGGCCTCTAGGCGAGTGCACAGAAAAGTGTACCGAACGGACGGACCGGAAGGACGGGTATCGAAAAATCACATTTTCGGTATGTAGACGCCATGAAGTATGTAAATCCGTTGAAATCTTTATTTGATATACTATTTTCACAATCACCATATTTTCTTCTCTCTTTTGTCGCTCGAGAAAGAAAAGCCTGAGTTTCCCAAAAAAAGCTAGGGTGTTTACCAAAAAATATTCAATTACAGGGCCACCGCACTAAACTTTTTCAATTCAATTTCTTAACTGTGTTAGGCCGCAGTTGTTACTGAAGTGTGTATTTGGGTAATACGAAAAAAATATATCGTATTCTTCAAATACATCGAATGTCAGATTATCGAATAAAAAACTTCGATTGAAGAAAATCCACACTACAAAACTAACTCACACTTTGAGCACATTTTCATTAGACATATAATAGAGCAATTAATGCAATAATTGTTTATGAAATATGAAAAAATCAAATGAGTCATTTTCGAGAAAGTCGTTCAAAAAGAACACGTCAGAAGTAACCTACCTCTTGTGAATTGTTTCGAACAATGAGTTAAGATATACTTTTGCTTATTAATGAAATATTTATTTGCGAAATTTGAACAAAATCGCCTGTCGTTCGAGAAAATTGTTGGGAAAAATTTTGACCCCCAAAATAATCTATCCGTCGTAATTGTTTTTCATAGAAATGACTTATACTAAAATATAGGGTTATTAATGAAATATTTATTTATGAATTATCAATAAAATTGTCCACGTAAGTTTTGAGAAAATCGTGAGGGAAAAATAACTCCCCGAATAAACTATCTCTTGAGGATTCTTTCAGTTTACTTACTTATTACTTATTACTTACTTACTTATTCAGTTTACTTATTACTTCGAACAGTTTTGCTAATGAAAAGCATGCCTCGTAATATAACAGACTTCTTTCGCGTAAGAAATCAAAACTCAGTTGGTCAGAGCAACTAGTCTGTACGAATTAGGTTGTTAATTAGAGCCCAGTACTAGTAAGGGTTTTTATTACTATTGATTGTATTTATCTTTTTAGGTGAGGAAAAATCAAATTGTGACATCGCGATATCAAATGTATTTGGTTAGGTAACTTTGTCTCAGCTAAACTTTAAACATCAGTAACCGTCGAAATTATTTCACTAACCGATCAGTCACTGAACATTTCAAACACGTCAAACCAGTGGCATAATAGGAAAGTTAACCTCTCCTCCGCAGTACTTTCAGCTGCGTGCCAAGGACCGGGCGACTGCCCGGGGCGCCAGAGAAAGGGGGGCGCCAAAACGAGCCTCAAAAATTAAATTTTAGAACGTGTTTTCTACTGACGTTTTTGGTTTATATTCTTGTAAAGTAGTGGCAATTACATAACCATGGAAGAAGAGAGTTTCATAGTAATAAGGGGGCTGTATCGAAAAATGGGGAGATTGCATGCAGAATAAAGAGTAGCGGGGATGTAAGTATTGTTTGTTTGTTTGCTTGAGTTTAGCGTTCCACGGTTATGCCTTAATGGCCAAAGGAGATGTGGATACTAATTATAGTGGAATCTGAACCACTTTTATCGTTCAACAGTAATCCACCGGGAATTGGATCAGGTACCACAGAAGGCAGGCGTGCTAGCCACAAGACCAAGCGTGGGGCGGGGAGTTCGTATTGTTTATAGCGGGCCATATTCTTTGTGAAGTTTTCCTAGGTAATGAATATCTTTTTGAAAAATGGATTTAAAATATTAAAAACACTATGATAAAATGTAAAATATAGGCTAGTACTAGGGGGAGGGCGCCAAAAAGTCACTTTGCCCGGATGAAAATTTGGCCTGGTCCGCCCCTGCGTACTTTCTGTATATTTTTGGCCTTGCAGCTTGTGCGGCCCCCACGCCACAGGGTTGCGGGGGCGCTATTTACGCGTATGCTTCGAACGTAATTCAATAACTGCTTAAGAAATTCTACCATCAGTTTGGAAACGGGAATACTCGTATATATTTTTCTAATAGTCCCATAGAACTTTCATTCAGAACGCCAGATGCAATTAAGTAGAAGGAGGATCTGATGTTTCCTAAGTAAGTTCCTTTCAGAAAGTTTGCTATTTCTTTAACGGTGATGTAAATAATTATACTCATCGTTATTAGCCCGACACAAAACCATCCTGGACAAATCCCTTTAGAAAACTTTATTCTGACTAATTTTATAAGCGACTCAACGGTGAAACACTTGTTAACGAAAACAATGCTGTGTATACACTGCCTTGTTTCTGACAAAATATAAAGTGTTTTGTAATCTTTAGACACTTTTCCTATTCTTTTTGTCACCCTTGGTTATGTAGGGTGGCCTCGAACAAATAAAGAAGAGGAAATATTACAGTCAAGGGGCGCAATAAATATATTAGATATTTCTTTTGTTACCTAACCATAACGGCTTAGGGTCGTCTTCAGTAGAATAAAAAATGTTACGTGATATTCCATTCACGAAGGAGGAAAGGTTACTTTAAATATATTTCTTATTCATTTTGTCTACTCTGCTTGTCAGAAATTATATACTTTCTGTTGGGACGATGCTGAAAAGAGAGAGAGAGAAGGGGGAATAAAACTTCGTGCCCTCTCATACATTTTAAATTTTGTTACATGGTTGCTCAAGTTATTACTAAAGAAAGCACTTTAAACCAAGATATCTAAAGTTACATTATGTAAGGGTGGCATATTCAGGAATAATAATAATAATAATAATAATAATAATAATAATAATAATAATAAATGTCTTTGGAGAGCCGAAATTATGTGACACGAATCATTACATGTAGAGCTTTAAGATGAATGGTCATAGGAGAGGAAAAAACAGGGGTTTTCTCTGTCTGATCAACGTAAAGATTATGTGCTGAAGTTAAAAAGCACAATCATTCTACAATAGGTTGCTTTTACGTAGAATATCAGTTAATTCAGTTCTTCTCCTTCGGGCTACTTACCTCATGTGGTAAATTCAAAACAATTTCAATTTAAGACATATACATGTATAACTTTTCTGTAATTAAATATATATAGGGGAGATTAAACATTTAATAGGGAAATCTGTTATCAAAGTGTCCAAAAAAGTAGATAGAAGACTATCAAGCGAGAAACATTGTGAAGCTTTATAAAATTCTCGTAATTAGAATTAACATTTACTGGAAAACATTCGTTATGCACCAGTGAGCATGTAGTGAGTATTGAGCACAGGGGAAATTATTACGACACTGTTTGCAAACAAAAATTAGAGACACGAATGCAAGTGCGAGAACGGTATTTTTTTTGGTATCGTCATGAGTTTTACACATATGTTACAATTTGATTTTTTCCCACATAAAAAATAAATAAAATAAACACAATAATAAAAATCACAACGGTACTTCCATGGGGTTCGAACCCAATACCTTCGGCATACAGACTAGTTGCTTTAAGTAACTGAGCTACTTGTTTTCTTACGTAAACTGAACCTGTTCTACGGTAAAGACGATTTTTCATTACGATTGTGCTAAGAATTCGTCTTTTTCCATAGGTAATTTCCACTATTTGCTCTATCTATACGTTAATACTTAGCATAGATTCATATATTTGGAGTTCGCTGATAATGCATGTAATAAGATACATTAGAAATGTTTCGTTAAAAGTTTCGTTTGTAGATCTAATCCAGGCCTCTCTCAATGACATAGATGTCGCTGCTTCGTGTTGAACTGCAGAATTCCCTCTCGTTCTTGAAAATTTCCCACTTTAGCAGAGTTGGTAATTCTCGAGATTTCTGTCGATTTAATGTTTTTTGCTTCTAATTTATTTATTTTAAGCTAATATCTAACACAAATATTAAAAACGGGTTTGTTATTAACCTGTCCTGCTGGGGAAACCTTCGGAAATTTCGAACATATAAAGAAAATGGAGATATTTTCAAAAAACTTCAGAATAAAGAGACGCGTCATTTATTTTGCTCATGGAAGTACATGTTTGCCCTAAAATAAGAAAAACATTGATAACCCAACGCAACATCACATACATTCAAGGTGACCAGAATCTTTACTTGCATATGAATCGGTGATCGAAGGAGGACAAGGGTAAATATCTGACTTCCAGATTGCATTTTGGGACTCCCGTTTTTTTTAATTTACAAAATACACAAGTAAGTGCGACAACACAGCGTTTCTTACTTAAATACTACCCAACAATACTTTTAACTACTAGTTAACTACTTACCTCATTATTGAATATCTGTTATTCTCTCCTATATCATCTAACGTAACCTTCACTGGTATTTTTGGGATAAATGGATCTTCTTTAAAAGTTCTTTGCACTTAACAGTTTGTAGAAATTGGTACAGAAATGATCAAAATTAATCTTCCTGATCAGCACAGCTTTCATAGTATCTATAGAAAGTTGCGTTTTCTCACTTGTCCACAAAGCATTCATGTGCGAGAATACATGTTCAGTTGCAGCATTATTGACGGGTAAACGTAGAAGCAATTCCACAACCTTTAGAAGATTGGAGTACGGTACGTTATTAGAACAGAAATAGGAGTAGGGTATGAATGTATGTTCTAGGACACTTTTCCCCCTTCCTACCCTAACTGCCAAAAAATATGTATCTGCTACTGACCATAGTATTTTAACAAAGAAGAATAGCACAAAGTAGATTGAGTAATTGCACTGCACATAGGCTTTTATGACATTTAAAATCATAAAAACTTACATATAAAAATTTATAACTAACTTACATCTAAAAACATAACTAACTTACATCTACTCCTCTTTTATCTTATAATGACCCCAAGCTAATATATTTACACCATCTCGTAATATATATCTTTTATCGTCTAAAGAATCTAATGAAAGTTTATGAACGGTTATACTATATATATCGTGCTTATAACTTCTAATGAGGTTTATGTCTTTATATGTTTTAACATTTTTAAATAAGCTTTCTTTATAATCATTAAACTGCAACTCCTTTGGTATTACAGCTTTAGTTATTCCTTTAGCCTTTTTCTTTTCTTTCTTTTCTACTTTAAAAGCATACATCTTCGCTCTTAACCTAATAAACTCCGTCATTATTTTACCCTTATTCTCATGTTTCATCTTACCTATTACTTTCTTGTTTATTAGTGGTAGTCCATATATGTTATTTTCCTCGTATTCGCTCGTGTCAAATTGGTCAATTATTTCTACCATACCTTTGTAAAAGTCATCAGTCTCAATCTCATATATAAAGCTATCAGTATCCATGTAACATAAATTTATATTGTTTAAATATTTCGGCTTCATAGTGTTATAGTGAAAATCATACATTAAAAGTTTGGATAATTCTAATACACTCATACCAACATATATTGGCTTATTAAATGGCAATCGCTCTTTTTTTATAGGTATAACACAAATTCTCTGTAAATATTGTTCTGTAATCAAAATTTGGTTTTGCAATAATTTTTTATACTCTTTCAGGATCACGTTCTAATTGTATGGGCTGTCTCTTTCTAATATTTTAGATTGTTTTTCCAAATACTGAGTTATTCATGAGCTTATAAAAATATTTTTCAAACTCATTTTTAGCTTGCGTTCTCATATTTGTATTTAAATCAATGTATTTCTTCAACCAGTCTGATTGTTTGAATTCTAATACTCTATGCACTTTCTTTAATTTCATTCTAAGTGACATATATAGTTTTAAGTTCCTATAGTGAATTACATATCTTTCCTTATTGTAAAGTGTTGTTAGTAGTTTTGATTGTTTAGATTATGGTGGACACATGTTTTCTGGAGCTAATGGTAAATCAGAATGTTTGTTGCGTAAATACTTCGGATATTCTAAATCTACTTCTAATATGTAACCAGTGTCTGAGTCATCTTCAATGTTCATTATATCTATGTAAGGTTTAACCTACTTAAAGTCTTTATAAGGCATGTATTGACTCATTGCCCATCCATATAAGTTATTTGCGTCTAGATATGCTAGGTATGTTGAACACTCATCTTTATTATAATTTGCCAGGTATAGCTTTTACGTATCTTTTACTACATTGTGAGATTCCTCCTCGTATACCCTTTTCTAGCATTAGTATTTTATCATAATCAGTTAACATTTCTAAGTTAATTTTAGTCATCTTTAACATTGCATCCCACGATAAGCCAGGTGCTGTATAATACCATGCGGGATCTAATCCATATGCCTTTAAACAGACATCTCAAAAGTTTTCAAATATATCTGCTAATTGAAGGACATCTGTTTTGTTATAATGTTCAGTTAAGTCCCTCACTAACTTCAGATCGAATTCTTTACAAACTCGTACATGAAGCTTATGGCGTTCAGGACTCATTTTTCTCCTGTTAATCTGTTTGTAAATTTGTCTATAGATAATGGAACAGGTTCTTCTAATTTTTTAAATGAATCAACATAATCAAATGGATAATCACCTTTAGTATTAACTAGATCAAGGTTATCAATCGGGAAAAACTTTAATGTTTCTCGAAATTCTTCTGGTTTTAAATTACTAGTTAACTCTGCTAAACTCTTTGACATAAGTTTAAATGAATCAACAAATCTTAAATTTATTCCATCTTTTGGTCCTGCTTTTATATATTTTTCATATGTTATGTACCTTTCTTCATTATTTGCGATCAGTTTAATTTTCTGTGTGTCATAAGCTAACTCCTTAATAAACAAATGCGTATCATAGCCAGCTAAGTTGTGAAGAAATACTGGAACAAAGTTAGGAATTTTATAGTTTAAATTGCAATAACTGTGAGCTGCACCTCTAAACTTTCCAGTTAAATGATCATGATCTCTTACTTTGCTTTATTTTTATTTATCTTATACAAACATTTTCTTAATTCATATTTCCATTCTTTTATTTTTTCACTCATATCATCTTTATCTTTGTAGAACCGTATTTTCTTCTTTAATATATTTATTTTTTTCTCAACGGTTGGTGGTAAGTCATTCAAGTTTTTGTCACATATATGGCAAGTATCCGAACTGTTATAAGCTTCTATTTCTTCCTCAGTAAGTGGATTCATATTAACTATCCTTTTATATATTTCCATAATTTCTATTGCTTCTTTTTGTAACATTTCAATAAATACTTTTGCGGCGTCTGGACCTATATAACTAACAGGGCTTTTGTAATCTCCATTTGAATATTTAACATAGTAACAAAAACTCATTGGCTCATGCTTTTGATATTTGAAAAATCACAAATGAAAACAAGGTTAACTTTAACAGGGTGAAATTTTAATTCCTTTTGATTTTGTTAATAGCAACTCTTCCACTTGTATCTAAAAATTTTATTGGGTCCTTATATCCTCCTATATTTTCAACTTTAATAGTTTGTAAACGTTTCTTGAGTGCTGTTTCTTCTAATTCTATCTTAATTGGTATACGTGTTGGTTTCGGTCTCTCAATTACTTTTTGTTGAAATGGGAATATATTTCTAATCTGTCTTCTGCTTTGTTCATCGTCATGTTGTTTAAGAAGGTTTATTAGTTCATGTTTTCGTAATCGGGAATATCTTTTGATTCCCTTTCTTTACATTGTCGTCTTAAGTCTATTACAGTAAATTTATTATAATTACTCATCTTATTTATTATATGGAAAATCTTTCTATCACTCTTCAATTTTTTATCTTCACCAAAATTTTTTAAATCATTTTCATTCATACACATCATTTAAACATCTGCACGCGCCTGCCATTGCTTACATGTTTCCTTGATGCGTTACTATAGAGCTTTCATGGGAATAACCCATCAAAGTTACATATACACATTTTAAAACTGAATCATTTTTGTAAACTTACTCATCGTCATAATTATCACTATCATATTCGTATTCATCACTACTCAAATTAGGTGTTTTTTATTGTGTTATTAATAATTCTTTTTCCTTTAACAGTATTTGCTTTTCTATTAACAGTGCTTGCTTCTCTAGTAGTGCTGCTAAGATCTTCGTGAATTAGTTTAAGTCTATCATGTAATAAATCAAAATGTTTCTCCATATTTATTATATAGAGAACCAAAAATGAAATACATTTTAAAAAATCTAAGAATAAAAACGAACAGGTGAATATGACTAATGCTAAGGAAATATTATCTTACAAACCTATATTTGACTGTGTATGTAAACGTTTAGATATTGGTGGCTATAATGATGAAAACAAAATAAATTTTAGCGTGTCCATAGGTATGTTAGATCATTTGTTCAAGAAAGCTAGTAAAGAAAAGTACTCGTATCATATACAAAACATTCTCTATGCAAACCTTATGAACTTGTCCGATGAGATGTTAGATTCACTGACTGATGAACAATGGTTATCTATAGGTTATGATGATTATGAGGAAGAATATAACTATGATTACATTACAGAAGACTTCATACCTAAATATCAGGAGAAAGTTAATTTGAGTGAAATATGTTCATGGAAAAAGTTATCAGAAGAGTTTATAAGAGAATTGGCTGATAAAGTTGATTGGGAGATTATTTCGGAAAGCCAAGACTTATCAGAAGACTTTATAAGAGAATTTGCAGATAGAGTTCATTGGAAAGAAGTATCGTTAAATCAAAACCTATCATAGTTAACTCATTTATTAACGAGTTTATAGACAAAGTTGATTTTGATGGTATATCTTATGGAAGCAAACTCTCTGAAGCTTTTATACGAGAACATGCAGATAAACTTTCTTGGTGGCGCTTATGTGGGACCCAGCAATTATCGATAAACTTTCTTGGTGGCGCTTATGTGGGACCCAGCAATTATCAGAAAATCTTATAAGATTACGGTGATAAAGTAAATTTGGCAATGATTTCAATGTTTCAAAATTTAACAGAAGGATTTATTGCAGAGTTCAAAGATAGTGTTCATTGGCATAACATTTCAATTTATCAAAACCTCTCCGTAGAGTTTATATATTTATTTAGACATTTCGTAGATTGGAGAGTTATAATAAGATACCATAATATTTCCGATTTAGGTAGTATATTGAATTTAGCATTCGATGTTACAACAGATGTTTTGTTTGATGCTTAACTAATCACCTTTTATGGCTATTATACCATAAAAGTTGTGACCTTAATTATCAGATAATAACCTATCATAGAAGCAATCTATACTGTTAAACAATTCTTCTTCTGATAGTGATGTCTAAAACTCATTACCTTTACCTTTACGAATATCTAGTTCTTGCAGCATTAGATTAAACAACTTGATATTGTTAGGATCTCTAAACGTTTCGTATATTACCTCATTATCTGGATACTTTTCATCTGCTTTTCATCTGGATCGCTAAGAGGCTTAGACAAACTTCTCTTCTGACAACCAATAGCATAATAGGGAAAAGGATCATTCGGTTTGTTCTTTTTATATATGACTAAGCAATTGTCTTTTGAACTATCATTGGTATATGGTGCTGCTATATGTCTTAAACTCTCATTTTGAATCTTTAATCTTTCCATTGACTGTTCAGTCTATTCTATTCTTGTCTATAGCTCTTCATTGTCTTGTTGATACTGTCTAAATTCTTGAGTGAAGTAACTAATAATAATTTCATTACATTTAATATAAAAATCTGGAGAAACCCATCTTGCTGTATCCAGTATTAACTCTTTCGGAACATATGTTCCTCGTATAATATCTAATTGACCGCCTTTGACAATCTTAAAGTCATCCCCACGAATTCGGTTCAATGTCTTTATATAAGAAATTAACTCTTTAGATTGTTTATTTTCTAACCATTTATAAAATTTCTTTCCTCCATCATGACACAACTTAGTTGCATTGAAGTATCCTGTTTTATCAATAATCAATTTAAAATCGCTAAATAAACCATACTAATAACTGTTTTTAATCTGTTCGTAGCAAATATCGTTTAAACTAAGAGAACTATCCATAGTACTCATATTTATTATATAGAAAATCATTATTTTTAATTATATTTCGTTACCAGCTAGTTTTATCGAATGTAAGAATACCTTTTGGTTCTATGTAATATGATGATTTTTGCCGGAGCATATCTGCCCCAGCTAATTTTTTTATCATAATATTCAAGTAGTTTTTTACTTTTTACTAATCTTAGCCAATCTTTAAATGATTTCCCCTCTTATCACACAACTTAGTAGCATTGAAGTAGCCTGTGTTCTTATCTATAATCAGTTTAAAATCATCAAAAATATCATACCAATAATTGTCTTTAATCTGTTCGTAGCAAATATCGTTTAAACTAAGAGAACTATCTATAGTACTCATATTTATTATATAGAAAATCATTATTTTTAATTTTATTTCGTTACCAGCTAGTTTTATCGTATGTAAGAATACCCTTTGTTTGTTTAATAGGAACAAATTGTTCCACTTGTGTTTAAGCTAGAATGAATGACGGTTGTTTTTAAATGAAGCTAAAATGAATGATTGTTTAAGCTAGAATAATTTGTTTAATAGGAACAAATTCTTCCACTTGTGAATAATTTGTTTAATAGGAATGAATCGCCCCCTTTGTTGTTTGAAGAGTAACGTTTCGTTACCCTTATCTAATTTAAACTAGCCTTTTATGGTTATTATTCCATAAAAGACATTTATATTTACATTACAACACTACTTTTATCTATACAGCTATTATGTAGAAAATCAAATCCTAACCATTTAACGTATACTTTGGTACCTTTCTTTCTCAACATCTTTTCCACCAAGTATTCAACTTTATGGTTCGTCTTTAATAGTTATGGTTCGTAAAATCTACCTTGCACTTCTTCTTCTTCTAAATCTTTAATTCTATACGTAGGTGGATTAGATGGAATAACTTCGCTAATAACAAATGCTTCTGTTGACCAATTAGGTGTATATCCTTTCTCAAATAATCCTTTCGATTTACTTATACGAACATGATCGCCTAACTTGTATTTGGGTTTAACATGCTTATATCCTTTCTTAAAAGCTTTATCCAATATTGTTTGCTCATTTTTCTTGTTAACTTCTATAGGCTTAAAACCAATTGTTCTATGCACGCGCTTATTATATTCGCTAACTAGTTTTGGTAATATTTCTATCCATTTATAATTTCCTTGTGTTGTAAACTTCTTCCACATGTTCTGTTTAAGTGTTCTATTAAATCTTTCAACAACACAAGCTTTCTTACCACTATAGGTTGAGTAATGATTAATCTTATTTTCCCCCATCAACTTCTTAAATTCTTTATTGTAAAACTCTTTGCCTTGATCAGTTTGTAAGTTACTAGGTTTTCTCGTTCTTAATATGGATTCAAATGCATCTGTAACATTCTTACCACTCTTATCATTAACAGGAATAGCAAACGCATATTTCGAAAACACATCTATAATCATTAGCAGATATTTATAGCCTTTATTTAATTTGGAAACACCTTTTAATACTCCGCTATCCATTTCCACAAGATCAGCTTGCCAAAGACCATTGATACCTTTTATAACCACACTTAGTCTGTCAAACTTTTTTCTAGATGGTTTGTGATTTTTTCTATAATGTCTTCTCTAATATCTTTATCATCATATAGTCAATCTTTCTTTTTAACGAATTGAGATTTAGAAACACCGCATACAGAACAAATACCTTTCTTTAGATATCTTGCATTCTTTGTTTGTTCTATCCTAATGGTATCTTTCTTTGTATCTGTTGATTTCTTACATTTAACACAATACATTATCTTTATTATTTATTGTATAGAAAATCAAGAAAACATTTAAAATATATCATTACCTAATACTATACTTTTAACATTATCATCATCACTTGATTTGTTTTCATCTTCATCTCCTCTTTCTATGTACATAATAAGCAATAATAATTTATCTTCTTTCAATTCAGAATCTTTGGATTGTCTAATTGTTAACTGATCATACATATTAAAATCTAATGGAAAACTTTCAAATAGTATCTCATTTAAAAATAGATTTATAAGATATTTATTAAGACTTGCTTCTATATGCATTATCCTACCTCTATAAAAAATTTGTAGCCAGCAGCTAAATTATATACAAAAAAGGCTGATTTCCCAAGACCATCTTCTGCCAATCGACATGGTAATTCTACAATTTCTTTTCGCGTAAGTAAATTAAACTCTTCTTTCACTGATTCAAGCTGTTCTCATGTTACAACATCTTGTTTATCAATAGCATTAGATACATTAACCAATCTTTTGTTCTTAAAATCAACCCAGGATGTGTAATTTGATGTAAAAACTTCTCTAAATTCTTCTTTTCTACTTTTAACATTACCAAAAATATCTATATTTATTATATAGTAAACGCCTTTACCAAAGCTCTATTTCTATGTACACCTTGTCTCAAAAAGGTTGAGCGCATTCTTTATTGGTGTTTTGAGGCAAAAATTTTCAAAGTCCAACTTCGGGTATCTTCGGGAAATAGTAAACCAGGTTCGAACCTCCAAGCCAGCCTTTGTAATCGGGAAAAAGGTTGCAGATGTGTTTTTCTTCTTTTAAATATAATAAGACTTGTTATCAAGTGTTGAAAAAAGCAACATTGATTGAAATACTTAATGACACAATATTTGGAAACTTTGTATTAATGTCACCACATGCTTGTTTGTCATTTAGCTCTCCATACGTGATGGAACATTTAGATATGTAAACGAATCTTTCCATATGTAAAAGAATGCTCAAAGTTATGACATAGAACATAATTATCGCCTAAGTACTAAAATAAAAGTCAAAGTAGAACAAAAACAGCGTTTCTAGTGGGTATGAATGTCATAATTTTCTTGAGAACCGTTATACATCGCTAAAAGTACCTTAGCAGAAGCCCTTGTGTTAGCTCACTGGTAAGCTGTTGGATTTCAAATCATAAGGTTATGAGTTCGAATCTTCTCTGGGTCAATGCCTTTTTAAAAAATTATATTTTCCGCAATGCATGAAAAATTATATAAAATAATGACATTAAATACATCAGTTGTATATATATAACATAATCATTGCAGAATGTAGTAATTATAATGTTTAAAATATAACATCTGAAATAGGTAGGTGTCCACAGTAGGTCTGTATTATATATATGAGAATGTTAAATACAAGTTAAGAAACTCGTTCACTAGCAATAAATAAATCATGTAGTGTATTTATTTGCAGCTATTTGTCATATAGAGGGTAATTCTCAACATTCATAATACAGCATGTCATTTATGTTCTTGAAAATTTATTCGATGCATAAACCGAAGGTTTAAACAGAGAATCCAAAGTCGCAACGCTCGCAAGAAATTCATGAAACCCAAAGGTCACGTGAACAGACTGGAATTGTCCTTATGAAGCACGCCACAGCAGAAAGTCTTTACATAGATTTTCAATTCAATTCCTGATATATGCTTTTGCAATGTGTAAGTGGTGATGCCTTTAGTCGCTCTCTCTCGCTCGCTCGCTCACTCTCTATTTATACAGAATATAAAAGTGGATGGATGTGTGTGTTTCAACATAATTCTGATATATCTAGCGCAATTATAACTATATTTCTTACAGTCTGGAAAAGAGTAATGTCGGGATACATATCAAAAATGCTAGAAACTGGTCGGTATTAGTATCGAATCCATAGCTTCGTGGTCGCTTAGGTGAATAGTTCTACTTTCAATTCAAGTCCAATTAAGTTCCCATTAGCGCCCAGGGTGGTTACGTAGCGACATAAAAATATCGAAATCAACCGATATTAGAATCGAATCGTAAATTTTCAGCGCCGCTAACTGCCGCATTTCCCATTAGTCCACATTAGTCCACATTTCACATTAGTCCCATTGCCTAGAGGGCAATATATTTGCAGAGTGCAAAGTTTAAAACTTGAATAATATTTTAATTTTTTCCGTATGAAAAAGTTAAAAATCAAGAGCAAATATACTATTTCATGAACAATCCTCTTTTACTGTTCTAATATGTATAATAATAGCGTAAGAAATCTAAAAATAATTCAGAACACGTTTCACATTTGTTATTTTTTGTTACGTAGTTCTAGCTGTAGCATGTAGTGAGGGGTATTTAAATGTAATAAATTCACTAATTAAGCATATTCGAATTAAGTTTTATTTTTAAGTTAGGGATGAAGGGGCGGAGAAATATGTAGTTATTGGGGCGCCGAGAGCAAAAGTGCGTAGAGGCGCCGAGCTTTTAAATGCAACACTGGTCGCTAAATTAATTGGTAGAAATTTTAATGTCATTTAAGACCAAATTTAGTCCTAACGGTGGCAGTATCCGTTTGCTCTCCTAGGAGAAATGAAAGGGGCTGACATCAAAATTATATATATATATATATATATATATATATATATATATATATATATATATATATATATATATATATATATATATATATATATATATATATATATATATATATATATATAAAAGACCGACATTAGTGTCGAAGCCATAATTTTCGAGGTGGTTTAGATAAAGAGTGGCACTCCAGGTGCTTAATGATATAGAAAATTAGTTTTTCTTTCTTTTTTTACGTTGGTCTACTTTTCCTTGATTTGAGACTTTCAAATTTCATCCTATTTTCTACTGAAATGTGTCTGTAAGGCAACAAAGAAATAATTATATATGATAAATTTAAATTCATTTTAATTCGGAAGTTGAGAAACACTTTGCCATTATATATTGTAAAGGTCAGATCCACCAGCATAGTAACAGAGAGGTGCTTGAGCCATTGACGATAGAAATTCAAACTCCGGTAAGTGATAATTTCACAGTCTTGTTTTATTACAACTGTAGCCTCTTTAGTCAACGGAGAAGAGGACGTGGATCATGGGTCAGAATTGATGTCGATGGGTAGGAGTTGGTCGCAATGGTTCAGAGTGGTTCATAGTTGGTGGTGGGTCAGAGTAGATCACGATGGATGATGGGTCAGAGTGGGCCAATGGGTCATTTGGGTGGTGGGTGATACTGGATCATGGTGGGTCGTGAATCAAATTTTCATTGACCCACACCATCTCTGGTTAAAATTCTACTAAAGATAAGAGGCAGCGAAGATGCATGTCGGCTATTATGCTCAAATTTTGCACATAGATAATAGTACCCCACCAGAAAGGAATAAATCTGAAACGGTTCACGGTATCACCTCCTAGAACTCGAGATGTAGGGGTTTGTCTGATTGGCTAAATTAAGACGTCAATGATTTATCCATCAACAAGCAAGCTTTTTATGATCGTTTCCGTAGGGAAATCAGAAGAACACGTGCCTAGTAATCGTAATATTGATAGTTCGCGTCCATCCCGGGGTATTTGTTTTGTGTTTTTTTTACTCACCTAAATATAAACAAATCACACATATAGGCATTTTAACATATTTTGGGAGAGTAATTTTGTGGTTCGATGTCGTTTCATCGCGTCTCTGCCGCTGGTAGTAAAGTTTTCAAAATGGAACTGGGGCCACCGCGGATTGTCGTTGCGGGGCCACCAATTTTTGGCGAGAGGTCAATAGTTGACCATCTGTAGTCCACCGACGCTTACAGCTTAGGGTAATGAACGATGTCTTTGCCTTGTAGACGTCATGACTACCGACGTCGGCAGTCAACTAGCTTTTAGTATTCCTTTACTAACCATCTATCGTTCATGTTTATACACGGTGTTGTACTACTACTACTACTACTACTACTACTACTACTAATAATAATAATAATAATAATAATAATTATTATTATTATTATTATTATATATATTATTATTATTATTATTATTATTTGTAGTAATAGTAGTATAATTGATAATAGAATAATTATATTGTCTATGTATTGTCTAGGTAGGACTACACACAGGATTTGGCTCGTTTTAGTTTGACTCGACTCTAATCCGAGTCGAGTTGGAGGATATTTTTCGCGCCGAGTCCTAGAGTAGACCTCAAAGATGTCTGTTTCGAGTCGAGTCGAGTTTCAAAGAAAAGTCGCTCGTGCCCATCCCTACTAATGAGAGCTTAATCGGAGGTAAGCGAAATCGAAAGTCACACTATTTATCTAAGAGACCCCGAAAACTATGATTTCGACACTAATACCGATCATTTTCTAGCAATCTTTTATATGTATCCCCCTCCCATTCACCATAGGTAACCCGACAGCACTCTTTTTCAGACTATAAGAAATTTGGTTAAAATTACTCTAGGCCAGTGGTTCTCAATCTAATTCCTATCATGATCCCCTTTTATCACATCCTCTTGCCAGCGACTCTTTTATAATTTGTGTTTTATAATAAGCTTGTGTGGGATTTTTAACATACCTATTTCTATAATAGTAGAATCCATTTTTTGTTTATAGTGAACAGTGCCGTGGCATGGAAAATGAGCGCTCGGGGCGAGAGTATACGACGATGTCTCCGTACATATGAGTGAGGTCGACAGACTAGCTGCAAAGCGCCACCATGGTTGGCACGAAGCTCAATAAAATTTTCAAAAGTAAACTCTGCCTTTTCTTGATTTTGAGCACATTTTATTACGTTTTTCCTTCTATTTTATACATGTGCACTTGCACTTTCCTATAGGGATGCACGCGAGACGCGAGAAGTCTCGTCTCGTCTCGCATTTTCGATACGAGACACGAGAAGAGAGTGAAAATTTTATGCGAGACGAGACGCTAGACGAGACTTGGTTAAGTCTCGCACGAGAAGTCTCGCGAGACTTCTCGCAGTCTCGCAATATTTGTGAATTACATTTAATTGTATATTTAGTAATTTTACATTTATTGAGTTTTCTTAGTTGAGCGTTAATGCCTCCAGGAACAAAAAAGTGATTGGGGCAATAGACATTTTATGAGATTTATTATTAATCACGGTTGATTTTCAGAATTAAAGCCTTCTTTAGTTTCTAAACATCATTAAAAAAGAAAAGCTTTGTAAATTGGAAATTTATTACAGCATCGATTTAGGACTTTATTTTGCGACACAAACATATACACGCGGGCGCGCACGAATACATGAACTTCTATTTTTGGTCTGAAAAGCGAATAAGAGTCCCTATTGCTGCGAAATATGATATTTCTGTTGTTTCTGTCTTTTTCACATTACTACTAGCGATTAATGTTGGGGAATGGCGGGGAAATCCCCTCTCGTCAAAGTTTATCCACGGCCCGGCTCGCAGAAATAACATGATATTTTTACATGGAATAAGTATTTTCTTTCTATATATTTATCAAAAACACCCCCCTCTAGTTCGGAAGTTTATTTCAAATACTGGTTTGGCAGGATGTCCCTATAGGTTTCGTGGGAGATGGTAGGAATGGCCCTATATCTGTCAGTAATTTTATTTTCTAGATCTGGCAGTATAAGTTGAAAGCGAAAGTTGATAAAATGCGATAATCCAACAATGCTACAAGCCCGACCGAACCAAAAGAATTGGGCCGTATTGTGTTGTGAGGAGTTCTTCTGTTGTGTACAAGCGCTTTTGGTGGTATAAAAACATCTTTATAAAATCACCCTTCAAGGAAACGACCAAAACGTGTAAATGTTGATAGTGACGACGATATTTTAGAAGAGGCAAATATTGCTGGAGACCTCTAAGCTGGAAAACAATGTTGGATCCAGCAACAATTTATGCTGGTTTTGCTGTAAATTATGCTATTAATTTGACGAAAATTAATGGTCCATCGATCAAATTCCAGCACAACTTTTCTTTTAATTTGGAGCGGAGGGGACGCAAGTTCGGATACCATATTGAACTCTAGGTTCCGTCTCCTTAGGATGTTATGAACATTCATCCCATGGAAAGCAATGGCAAACCACCATTCACCTTGCCAAGGGACTTTTAGGTCAAATACCTGCCTTCGGACAGAATATCACATCATCATTCATTAACAGCCATAGAATAACACATTGCAAAATTTTGACTTAGAATAAATGTTATATGCGAGACCATGCAAGAAAGTCTCGCGCGAGACGCAAGACGAGTCTTCACACTTGCGAGACGAGACCTTACGCGAGACGAGACCAACGCTTGAGTTTGCGAGACGAGACGAGACTTTCCCATTTCTCGTCTCGTCTTGTCTCGCGTGCATCCCTACTTTCCTAACATGAGTAACACACTTCCTACGAAATTTGTGCCCTCTTTTTTCGGCGCCCGGCATTGACAGTGGATACAGAAAGTGTACTATCTATATTCCCAACGACGAAGGTGCTGGTTCAAGATGGATGTTAAACTCCTTCTTTGAAGAGGCCATTAACGTACCTGATCTAAGCCCACAACTTCTTAACCAAATAATAGAATGATCATGCTACAAGTCTTTGCAACTGGTTTTCTGTAACAAAGACTTGGACAAGTTCTGCCTGATGAGGAGAGAAGAATATCCTGGTCTGGTATCTGCTGCTTTAAAAGTAATAATTCCATTTGCTACATCGTACTTGTGCGAATGTTTTTTTTCATGGTAAACATTAAAACAAAGACAAGAAATCGCTTATCAGTTGAAAATGGCTTCATAATGTTCGTCACGAAGATTGAACCGGGCATTGCTGCACTAGTGAAATTACACCATGCTTAGGTATCTCATTAGGTTTCAATTTTAATTGTAATTCAATGTGCAGGTTTTGTTCCATGTGTATTTTTCTAGTATTTCTATATGCAGTTCTCATTAGTATCATATCATACGTCTTTCATTTAAATTCATTTTTAAACAACTCTGCACCCTTTGAAAATGTTCAGTAGACTTATTTTTTATTGTTCTTTACAGTATGTATAAAAAATAAAAGTATGCCTATCAGAACAAAATTCAAAATAATTTCCGGTATTAGATTCTAACTATATTTATCTCTTCCGCTTATCTTCGCGACCTCCTAGGGGCCACGACTCCCAGGTTGAGAAACCCTGCTCTAGGCATACATGAGTTATGTTGGAACATACATACATACACTTTTATATGTATAAATGCAGATAAGAGAGAGTTGAGAGAGAGAGCGATTAAGGTATTACCGCTCTCAATCTCTTCATTTTACTTTTGCGATTCGTGAGTTTCTTACGTGACAGTTTGGGGCTAGCTAGGTTTTTGTCTTGAATCACGATCCGATTTTCGATATGCTCTACCTAAATGCTGTAATGCGAATAATGAGAAGTTACCTGCGTATGAAAATAGCTGCAAATAAATACATTACATAACTTATTTATTGCTATTACACGATTTTCTTAATTTGCATTTAATATTCACATATAACATACCGACGTTCTGTCAATACTCAAATGTTATATTTTAAAGATAAGAATTGCTTATGTCGTGAAATGATATGATTATATATATTCAACTGATATATACAACTGATGAATTGTAATGTAACTATTTTACATAATTTTCATGCATTGAGGAAAATAGAATATCATAAAAGAATCTCACCTGAACGGGTATCGAACTCACGATTTAAACGCTCGGGTGTGTACCACTGAGCTAACATGACCGCTTTTCGGAAGCTGCTTCTGAAATATAACTGAGCTCATACGTAAATTATTTTTTTCGTATGGAAATCACAATGACGAAACGAGAGTGTGAATATATAGTTTCGAAATATTGTATCATTAACTATTTCAATCAACTTTACTTTTTTTCTACACTTAATACCATTTCAACATGTCTTATTATATTTAACAGAAGGAAAAACATATCTGTACATTTTATCCCGACTGCTAAGGTTGGCTTGGAGGTTCTAACCAGCAGCTTTAGTTTACTGTTTTCAGAAGATACCCGAAGTTGGACTTCGAAAGTGTCGTCTCAATACAGCTATCATCATATCGCTCAATCTGTTTGGTATATGGTATGTGTTTTTATACGTGTAAAGTCAGTATAACAATTCATTCTTTAAAAAGGTTTTCGTATGTATTAATACTCCTTTATAAAAACTGTTTTTAATATTATTATTATTACGGCGCACCATTTTCAGATTTCTTTCGCGAGTCGTTGCCCAAGTCGTTCCCAACAATAGGCGTGTCGTGCAATTAACCAACCACGCGTCAGGTACTAGCTTTTACCTATTGCTTCCTGCTCACAGCTCAGAACATTGGTAACTATGGATAGACGTACAGCAGTAATTACTTTATGGGAGTTGGAAGGCTATTCTGCAACTGCAGCTAGCAGGCGAGTAGGTGTCCCGGCCTCTACAGGAAAGCGATGGGTTCGGAAATATAGTCCTACACGTCAAACTGGTAATTTACGATCTTCTGGTTGTCCGCATGTGTCAACCGAAGCCGAAGATGCGAGATTAGTAAACGAAGCCCGGCTAGACCCACTAAGGACGTCTAGACAGCTAAGGGAAGCTTCTCTTTTTCCTGGTAGTAAGCATACAGCTCTGGGAAGGATTCGTCATGCCGTGTTACGTGGCTGTGTTGTTGACGTGAAGGAAAAACTCTCAGACGACCACAAAATTTACCGTCTCGCGTTTGCACAGGCGAATGTGGGTCGCAATTGGGAAAACGTGGTTTTCTCAGATGAATCCATATTCACAACATTACATGAGGGACGCCGTTTTGTGTATCGCCCGAGAGGCACCCGATATGACCCTGGATGTGTTGCTGCTTGAAATCGCAGTGGCCATGTATCTATTTCATGTTGGGGTTGGATTTTCAGGCGCGGAGCAGAACAGCTTCACAGAATTGAAGGACACCTGGACAGTGCTCAGTACTTAGATATTATGAGTAATATCATGGTGCCATCTGTACGAGTATTTCAGCCTGATGGTGTAATTCAGTTCCAGCAAGACCAGTCGCCAATACATACTTCCCGTGTGGTTTAGGAATGGTTCGCAGGGCATCCTGAGATTTATTTAATTGACTGGCCGCCTCGTGGAGCAGACCTCAATCTCATGGAAAATATGTGGGCAGAAGTGAAGAGTACTCTAAGGGATAGTTGGCCTGAGGCAGATCCACCAGAACCCAAGATGACCTGTGGCATCTTGTTTCCGAAGCATAGCTGGAGGTAGGGAAAGGAGATAAATTTGTCACCCATTTAATAGATTTCATGCCCAGAAGAATAGGGCGTGTAATAAATTCAGAAGGGTGAATTTTTTTATTCTAGTGTTTGTTTTAAATTGATAACATAGATGTAATATTTTATGTAAGACTCCTGTAATTGGGATTCTCTTGTTGGAGTCAGCGGATTTAAATAAATAAAATAAGTATTGGACACAATGTCCCCGCCTTAACTCCCGAAAACAGTCCTTTTCAGGGCTACCTAAACGCTTCTGAAAATATTTCTAGAAGTAAACCACCCCTTGAATCCGATTTCTGTGCAATTCTACTAAAAAAAATAGATAATTCTCTGCAGGTTTTGAACTCAAGACGACCTCATTAACAAGCCCGTACTCTACCAGTGAGCTAACATGAACACGGAAATCCAACCTGAAGAAACACGACTTTCAATTTCCGGTATTCCATTACACTGATGGTCATATACTTTGCAAATGTTGTATTCAACTTGGGATATTCCGCAACACATAAACAAAGAGAGAGAGAGAGAGAGAAATGAATATACAAAAGCATATTCAACGTATTCGAATGAGACTCTAAGTAACGATATTCCGTTCTAAAGAGAATTTGTGTTTCTTCCCGTGACGTTAAGGGGATCGGGAAAAGTTATGTGTCTTGAAGCAGGATCCGACTTTGGATACTCTGTTTACACACTTTCTATATTCGTAGGAATATACTGTATTTCACGAATGTAAATGACATGCTGTATTGAGAATATTGAGAAGTTACATCTGTATGACAAATAGCTGCAAATAAATACACTACATAATTTATTTATTGCTATTAAACGATTTTTCTAACTTGCATTTAACATTCTCATATATAATACCGACGTACTGTGAAAATTATCTCAGATTTTATATTTTAAACATAATAATTACTACATTCTGCAATGATTATGATATATATATATATATATATATATATATATATATATATATATATATATATATATATATATACAACTGATACATTTTAATGTAATTATTTTATATAATTTTTCATGCATTGCGGAAAATATAATTTTTAAAAAAGGCATTGACCCAGAGAAGATTCGAACTCATAACCTTATGATTTACGGTCCGACAACTTACCAGTGAGCTAACACAAGGACTTCCGCTAAGGTACTTTTAGCGATGTATAAATATTCTCAAGACAATTATGACATTCATATCCACTACAAACTCTGTTTCTGTTCTACTTTGACTTTTATTTTAGTACTCAGGTGATAATTATATTCTATGTATTAACTTTGAGCATTCTTTTACATATGGAAAGATTCGTTTACGTATCTAAATGTTCCATCACGTATGGAGAGCTAAATGACAAACAAACATTTGCTGACATTAATATAAAGTTTCGAAATACTGTATCATTAAATATTTCAATCAATGTTGCTTTTTTCTACACTTGGTAACAAGTCTTATTATATTTAAAAGAAGAAAAACGCATCTGCAAACTTTTTCCCGATTGCAAAGGCTGGCTTGGAGGTTCGAACCTGGTTTACTATTTCCCGAAGATACCCGAAGTTGGACTTTGAAAATTTTTGCCTCAAAACACCAATAAAGAATGCGCTCAACCTTTTTGAGACAAGGTGTACATTACAACAAACAATAATTGTCCTTATTCCATAGCAGAATTTTTATTTGGTTTAATTGTACTTATATCATTCTTGGTAAAGCTAAAAGGTAAATTTTCTATCAAAGTATCACCCAAATATATCTCTAGAAAGTATTTATCCAAAGGTAATTCCATGTGCATTATTTTTCCATTATAGAGAAACCTATAACCATTAGAAAGATTGAATATTCTAAAGATTGGGTCTTTAACATTCTTAGTTCTCAATCGATATAATAGAGGTATGGTTTCTTTCTGCATAATCAATTTAGTAGTATCAGTCCTAATCTTTGAAAATCTTCTTTCTTTATGTATGTGTCCTGTAATGTTTCTAATACATCTTCAAATCGTTTTCTATCGTTCTCTAATTGAGCTTCTTTTGACTTAAGTTGACTTACGCTAACAACATCATTTAAATTCTCCAACATTTTTAATTTTTCTTCACTAATATCAACATCACCTTTTCTATCTACATTACCAAATATATCCATGCTTATTTATTATTATCATAAGAAATGTCCATCCTAATTTTTCAAAACATTTCTTTTACATCTCTATTTGTTTAGGTGAGTGTTTAAAATCAATATCAACATGAGCATCATGCTTTTTCAACAGATAGCACAATACACATTTTAAGGTAATAAACAATGCTCTTTTCGGATACAGTTCTTTAAAGGCCTCGTGTAAATTTTCGAACTCGTTTATAAGTTTTTTTCCATATGTTGTAATTTTAATGGTTTTGGATCGGTAACGTGATAGTGTATTAATAGACATCATCATAATATTTTGTGCATTTGTTTTTCTTTAGTACTTCCTGAACATCTTTTGTTGATATTAAATCTTTTGGTATATTTCTAAATTCATCATTTAACACCTTGAACACATCTTTGGAAATAATTCTATCCTGTAGAGCTTGTAAACGAGATAACTGTAACTTAAATCTGTTTGTAGTATCATACCATGGTTTTCTTGCACAACCAGCTCTTATTTCTTCCTTAGTACTGTAAACCCAACCACTCTCTACAGAACAATCATTACAAATGTAGCTATTCATACCTTTTGTTAATGACTTACTAGCACAATTACTGCATTCTAACGGTCTAGAGCTATAATTTGAGAACATTTCCTTTAAGGTTATTATTGGACGTAACTTTTCCAACTATTCATCCGTGTACAAAAATTTAGGTATTAACCTTCTCCATAAATCAATAAGTTTATATACGTTGTTTCTATCTTTTATGTCTATCTCACTAAAATACTGATACTATCATACTCAAAATACTGATAAAAATTATATCTATCTAGTGCATCTAATTCATCCACATGCTCCTTAAAATGATCTAAAAATCTATTGTGTATAGCTTCCATATTTATCTTAAACAAAACTTTTATGGATACAAACCATAAAAGCACTTAAACTTAATAATATTTAATCATTTTTAATCATATACATAATGTCACTAGAAGCGTACCCTTGATTTAGAAGATTTAAAACCTTAACACTAAGATGACCACATATAACTGAATTAAAGACTTGTATTCGTTCGTCATTGTAAAATAAGTTTTTGGTACCAAGATATTGTACTAGTTGCTTAGGAGGAACACCACAATAAGAATCGGACACGTACTTTTCCGTTGTTATCTTTTCAATAGCATATCCAATGAGTACCAATGTTTTCTGATTTATCGAAGTTAACTATACCACACTCATTTACATAGGGTTTTTTGTTGAAGTTCATCACTCATAAATACACCTCTAAATCGTTTTATCTTTAATTCTTTAACCAACCTCTCTATATCGAAGTTGGTCAATGGTTTTAGTTTTTTGATTTCTTTGGTTTACCTGCTCCTTGTTTTTCTTCTATAGCCATATTGTGTCTTTTTCGTTCTTCAAGTTCTTGTTTATTTTTCTTAGCATCAAGTACAGTTTTAGTAATCGCTCCTGCACCACCTGCTAATGAACAAACTGCTCCTTAAGCTGCTAGAATGGCTGGAATTGTAAAGATAAAACCACCCATATGCTTTTTCTTAATCTTTTTCATTTGTGCAGCAGTTAGAGTTAAATCCATTCCTTTACCTTCTTTAATTTTCTTGGATTTATCGTTAAGTTGTTTCTTTGTTAATACATGATCGATACTTAAATCCTTTACTTCACTGTAAGGAGCACTAAACATACAACCTTTAATAGAACACATCTTCCTATTTATTTAAGAGAAAATCTCAGTTTGTAAAAGTACAGTTGTTGTAGCTCCTCCAAAATCAATTAAGGAATCATTCTCATCTGTTATTCTTATCTCAAAATTATGAACCTTGTCTTTAGATATAGGAAAAATAATGGATAAGTAGGCTCGTAAATAATACTATGTTCAAACTCAGCATCTGTTTTAAATGATGCTATAATTCCTGTTTCTCTATGTGGGTACTCTGTATCTTTAACAAACATACAATCTGCTATATTACAGTGAACATTAATTGTATCGAACGGATGAAACTTTGGTAACTTACTTCCAATATGTGTTTTGTTCTTTCCTAAAAATTCACAAAACCTAAATCCAAGAACAGTACTTCAATTTCCCATCATGATATCAATATCACCTGTTTCTTTTTTTACTCTATTTGTTATATGATCCTCTTTTAACGTTATGTTTATGGAGCGAGATTTTAAATAATCATTAAGACTGTTTAAGCTGTATTGTCCATTTGGTATATGAACAATTTCATCTCTATACTTAAACAACGTATTATGTGTAACGTTTGGAGTTAGATATGTACTGTAAAACCCAACTATTCCTATACTTAAATAGTTGTTACTGTTGTCTAATTTGTAATGGAGTTTCTTTAAAACAGAAGTACCACTCATTAACTTAAATACCTCAGCCATTTATTATATAATAAATGAACGAGTTTGATTTACCTAGAGATATTCCAAGAAAGAAAGTAATCAAGTTAATAGAAGATATCATTCAAAAGTTAGAATACAGCTTAAAGTAGAAAAAGAGAAAACTAAGAATTGTTAGATATGTATACTACACTTTGATTACGTTATCGGCTATACTTTCTGCAACAACTGGGTTATTAATATTTTTATGCCCGTAACAATTTGCTCACTATTAACAACGTTTCTTGCGACTGGAAGTGCTATTATAACAGCTTTGTCTTCTAAGTTAAACATAAGCAAAAGAAAAGATGAATATAAAACCATTATCACTTGTATTAACTCATTTAAAGAACAGTTAGAGATAATAATACCATTAAATGGCGAAGTGGATGAATAATATATAAAAAATACATTGCATAAAATCATAGAACAACTTAAAGATATAAAATCATAAAAGGTGTTAACACCAAGGGACCCGACAATTTACCGGGTCTGAATCAAAATTTTCTCTATAATAAATGAGTAAGGAAACTATTAATTGGGATGTAAAAGAGATGATAAAAGAAACAACAGCTAAGAAAAGATGTGGAGAACTCATACCTGATGATATTCGATGTCTTATTGTGGGTCCATCTGGTTGTGGTAAGACTTTTCTGTTATTTAACTTCTTATTACAGCCAGGTTGGTTAAACAATAATTACTTCTACATATATTCTAAAAGCGTGAATCAGCCAAAGTATGAACAATTAAAAGATCGATTTGGAAAAGCAGAACTAAAGTTCAAGAAGCAAATAGCAATGTTCTTAAGAAGTAATGATTGTATTGTACCTATTGATGAATGTAAAAAATACTCTGTAGTTGTGTTTGACGATTACATTTTGGAGAACCAAGATACTGTTAGAAAGTACTTTACGAGAGGTAGACATAGATATTTAGACTGTTTCTATCTTGCACAGACATATTTAAAAGTACCTAAACAGCTTATAAGAGATAACGCTAACTTCCTATGCGTATTTAGACAAGATAATACTAATCTTAAACATGTGTAGAATGAGTTTGTTGGAGGAGATATGCCTTATGATAAATTTAAAGAGATATGTTCAAAATGTTGGCAAGAAGGTTATGGTTTTATAGTGGTTGATATGACAAGGAAGGTAAACAATGGTAAGTATAGGAACAATATAAAACACTTCTTAAACGTTTGACGTTTTTCACGTTTATTGACGTTTTTGACGTTAGTTCGTTTTCTATATAATAAATGGATGAGAAAAATTAATAAGAATATTAAGTAAAAGGAGTTCTTGATAAAGGGCTTCAAATCTTGGAAGAAACAAAGAGCAGGTATATACGATAAATTTAAGACACAAGAACAACCTGTAATTGATGCTATCTAAAATTTAGGAAGTGAGATCAAAGAAGTAGCAGAACAAAATAAAAATCTAATACTGAACTTGTTCCAGCTCTACATAAGACGACTTCAATAGATCCTAGTCTACTAGAAACACCTAAAAAGATAACTTATGATAGTCCTCCAAGTAGTAGTGATACACCTATAACAGGAAAAATAAAAATGAGAAAACAAATTAAAGACAAAGTCGAAGGAGTAGAACCTTTAACAACAGCACAATCATTTGGTAAAATTGCAACAGAATATTATAGTAGAAGAAATGATAGTGTATTTGGAATGAGAGCTGTTGAAGAAAATGGAAAAATAATAAGTTAGGAAATTCTGAAGTTAAAGTGAGTGCTGATGATTTGATAATTAATGGTAAAACTTATAAAGGAACAGAAGGTCTATGGGAATTTTTAACGTTGAATACTAACAAAACCATTGAAGATTATGATGATGACGATTTTGAACAGTACAAGGAAATAATAATAGAATCAGATGCTGCGTTCCAAAAATATAATCGAGATAAAAAAGTAGCATCTAATAGAGGTTCTAAGTACAATAATATTATCTAATAATATTTTCTATTTGGGATGATTATATTAAGCCATATTTATCTGCAACACCAACAAGAAAGAAAACACCAAAGTTTAGGGAAGGAATAAAAATATACAACGAATTACCTAAAGAATATATATATGGGTGGATGATGTGAGAAAGTAAATTGATCGGTTAATAGTTATAGATGGAGAAGAAAAGGCTGGTAATAATAACTTTTATAATGAGAAAGTAGGTATAGTGAGTATGATTAATAATAAGCTTTCACAATTTATTCCTAATGATCCGAAAGGTATAGGTTATTTGATTAAGATCTTAAATACGTTACCACCACAATTCTGGAATGATGAGAAGCTTGAAAAAAACCAATGAATAAGATTTTAAACATGAAGGGAATACCAGAGTTACACATACCAGGATTTTCTTACTGTAGGCCTTTTACGAAGCTTCAAGGAAGATTAGAAAGAGGTGATAAAGGTATTAACCCATTAGATGAGGCTTGTAAAGAACACGATATATACTACAGAGACAATAAAGATACAGAGTCAAGACGTATTGCAGATAAGGAACTAGAAACTAAAGCATGGAATAGAGCATTTAGTAGTGATGCGTCAATTGGTGAACGATTAGCTGCTTTTGGAGTTGGTACTGCTATGAATGCTAAGGTTAAGTTAGGATAGGAATTATAAGTTTTTAAATGTTATTATGTATGATTCTTTTATGGATACATTCCATAAAAGCGTTGTTTCAAGATTTTCTTTATAATAAGTGAATAGTATTGAGAGTTATGAGTTACAGAGTTTTAAACCTAACACAAGAACATTTAATAATTTGAATGAAGCTAACAAAGATATTGAGTTTGATTTCGATGTGGGGAACGGGTTTATACATCCACACAAAGCAGATTGTCAAATGACTTTTGAAGTTGTTGGTGCATCAGCTGGAGGAACATTTGGTGCAAATGATATTATAAAATTTGTAGATAACTTCTTACCATTCTTCTTTTCCCAAATTGAGGTTAGAAAACATGGAGTTGTTATAGATAAGATTGAACTACCTGGAATAAAATCTACAGCAATTGGAACATTAAAGATTTCCAAACCAGAAGTTGAATATGTAAAACAAGCAGAATTTGAAACAGATGATAAACTTGGTCTACGAAAGCACTTTAGCGTTTTGTATCCATTAAGAATAATTCCAGGCTTTTTAAGTGATTATAAAGAGGTCATGTGGAAAGGTGGATTGAGAATAACATTTACAAAATCTAACAACAATAACGATGCCTTGTACAAATGGACTGGAACAGGAGCAGGTGCAACAGCTCCTCATGATGGAAAAATAACAATAAAGAGTATGGAGATAAGAATGCCTATTATTGAATACGAATCTAATTATGAAAACAAGTTAAAGTTGAATATTCTTAAAGAATCTAAAATCATGTTTTCATTCCATACTTATCAGTGTGTTCAGAACAGTGTCGTAGGTTCTTTCTTGGAGTTAGGTGTTGCTACTCAATTTAATTCTAGACAATTTGATATGCCTGATTTCGTAGTTGTAATGTTCCAAACTGATAGAAGTGGCAAACAAACAGCAGATGCAAGTAAGTTCGATCATTGTAAGGTAAAGAATATCTATCTTAAGAATGGAAGGAATGAGGTATTTCCAAAAGAATCAAGAAACTTAGATATTGCTAACAAGGATTATTTTAAGATGTATGAAGATTATACTGAATTTAAGAGAATAACATGTGGTAATACCGAAATGTACTATCATCCTAAAGAGTTTATAGATAACAGGCCAATGTATGTGGTTAATTGTAGTAAGAGGGAAAATGTATCGGTAAATGAGAGAACAAACATAAAAATTGTAGTAAACTTTGCAGAAGCTGTAGCTAATCATACTATATATTATACGATTTTAAGTGGACAAAAGAACTTTACATGTGACCCTAAGAATGAGAAAGTAGTAGAAGAGTTAGATAGTTAAATGTATGTTGTAATGTGTATGAAAGTTTTCCATAAACGTTATTCTAAAATTAACAAAAATGATTAAAAAGTTTTTGTTTAAGATAAAAATTGAAGAGTGATCATTGATTTTCTATATAATAAATACGATGGCGAGTGATATTGAGCTTTTAAATAAACTTGGAAGTCTTGAGCAAAAAGAAGTTATTGGATTAAGAGGATTAGAATTAGATACAGAATATAAGATTGTGAAAATTGAAAAGATTAAAACTAAGTTTGGAAAGAGCATTTTAGTTCAATGCGAAGAGTTTAAGGTCTTTCTTCCACCTAGATTTACAAAACACTTAACAGATAAAATGATTGATGAGATCATTAAAGATGGATTAAAAATCAAATACACTGGCCTACAAGATAATTATCCAACTGTTGAGTTCTGTATGTAAATTTCAAATGGGGAGCGGTTTTATGAAATTTTAATAAAACGAACATTTTCCTTATAACAAATAAGCTATAGCTAATTATTTGAATAAGAAAAATGACGTTAAAGCATTGAGATTCCTTCGCATAGATGAGTTAGAAAAAAGTAAACCGTACGAGATAACATTATGGAAATTGGTTCAAACACAACGTTATGGTCAGAGAGTTTTAGTACATTTAGATGAGAAATATAAGATGTTGTTACCACAAAGATATAATGACGATACTGAGCAAGGGTTGAAAGACATGAAAAAATATAAGCTATATGTTAAGTATGAAGGTTTGAAAGATTTAGATAATGGTTATAAAATACATCAGTTTTACTTTAGAAATGAATCCAATAAATAACAAAAATGATTAAATTTTTTTTCTAAAGTAAAAAATGGAGTGGTTAGTATGGATCCCTAAAAGAAGTTTATACTTACTAATAATTTCAATGTAATTGTAAAAAATGTGCAAACGGAAGTCCAAGTAGTTTTTGATATTAACGGTTGTTTATTCAGCTTAAACTATAACCAATGGATTGAGTTTAAGAAGTCATTGTTCCCCATAGAGAACAAAGTTAGCAGAAGATTCCATTATCAGTATCCGAACTTATAATTTTAAGTAAGTTTTAAATTATAGTTAATTGATTTTAAGAGTTTTATGGTTACAAAGCCATAAAATTAAGATCTTTAGACATACAAAACCCAATACCATTTGAATTTTAAAGATCCATATATAAACAAGAGAGTTATTTGAGTCTTTTGTAATAATATCTTAAGAGTTATGCAACCTACAAGACACTCAAAAGATAGTAAATTTACGTGTCTATTGATTGCCGTTTGAATTTTGAAAATCGGTTAATATTTGTCAAAGTTACAGCAAAATTCAAAATAGTATCCTGAAAATTATGCAACCTACAAGGCATTCAGAAAATGGCGGATTTTTCTCTATCGATTGTCATTTGAATTTTGAAAATCGGTTAATCAATAACGGAGACATAACGATTTTAAAAATAAGTATCCTCCAATACGCCACTGATGACAGGGTTGGCTATCGTGTTCAAAAAATTATCATGTTTACCTTATTTGGTGGTAATTCATTGGTAATAGTTTTAAGGCTTAATTCGTAATTTTAACAATTCTGGAAAAACATGTTAAAAATAATTAGTTTCCAACCCTGTTTCTAGAATCTGTGCTACAACTTAGTTATTTAAATCTGCTATCACTGAATGCTTCAACTCTAGAGATGTGTGGGAGAAAGAGAGGAGGAAATGCAAGAAATACATTTTGTACATGGACCACTAGCGCATGTATGTGGCACGTTTTGGAACTAGATGCTAACTCCACCGAGGAAGATTATAACGGCGAACATGCATTCACTTGAAAGCTGACTGTTACGAGAGGAAAGTTGTGCGACGAATACGTCGTCCCGATCTATGCATAGCCGTTAAATCCAATGTTATCTATATGGGAGGCGAAGAATATATCCCCGTTACTTCGCTGTTATCATTCTCTCTCTGTTTCTATTGCACAACCTCTTCGTCGTTCAGAGCTGGTACTGGAAGCGTTCAAATGAACCAGTGACAGATCACCTGTTCCAGAGTAAATGCTGCATTTGTTATATTCATTCTCGTTGAATTTTAAAACTAATTATTAACGGATTTTCGCGATTCAAGTGTCAAATGAAAGCTTATAAACTAGAGATTAAGATGCAATAAATATATTTTGTGTAGGATCCCATTGTAATATTTTAGATGTAAGTTATTATGATTTTAAATGTCATAAAAGCCTATGCGTCTACTCAATCTCACTTTGCGCTATCCTTCTGTGTTAAATAATATTTGCTAAAAGTACTGGGAGGGGGAAAATGCGCTAGAAGTAACCAACCTATACTACTAATAGGAAAATACTTCTACCCAGTACTTGTCAGGAGACTCTATTTGAGTTTCACTTAGTCAATATTTCTTGTGTCAAGTACTCTTTTAAATACACACATCGTCATAAAGAGCAGTATCATCAATCTGAACGAAAGAACTAATTTCCTGAAGAAAATCTACAGTTTTTTCTTTTGTATATTCTGACAAGTGGTATACCTTTAAGTGTAATCCAACTAAATTGCTTCAAAGTTTCAAGGGGTTTTATCCACTTATCTAAATGTTCAACTGTAGTTTGATAAAAAGTATGAACACATTGGCGAAACTTAGCTACTTCTGAAGTAAAACCATCCCTATCCAAATTCTCAAGATTTTTTCTCACAGCTGCTGAAATGAAGCAATCTTGAGATGTTGAAGCTAAATTTTTCTTTAAATCACGTAAAACAGATTTTTTTTCGAAAGAATAGGAATATTGACTTTTATCAATGCAATATGTTACTGGAAAAATATAGACTTCTCCTGCCTCTCAGAGGGTTACGCCCTCTCTGTGGCATGTGATTTTCTATACATATGTAGTTATGAAAAGAATGGGATGGGCTAAGTGAAGTTTGTTATTAACATCGGTATTTAGGCATCAGTTTTGAAAAGGGTTATAGCATCATCTTTTAATTTTTTAACACTATTTATTTTCATTTATATTTTTATGATATGGTACACAAAAGATGTTAGTACAATGAAAATACCACATGTGAATATACCAGCGTTTCCCAACCGGTGTGCCGCGGCACACTGGTGTGCCACGAACGGGCCGCTGGTGTGCCGCGAGAAAATCGAAACAAATTATTAATTCTATACGAACCAAATTGCAAGACAGGGGAAAATGTATATTTATATTTCACATTACTATGAACCTCTACTATAAATCTACAATTTTAAATTTCATACTATGTTACTTTTCTGTACATTTTTAATGTAGAAAAACGTATTTATCATTGTCATGACCATTATTACTTCTTTATTGTTGCAGACTATTTCGTAACTTGAAATTTTAACATATCATTCAATAAATTCAACAAAGCAAGCATGCATACAAATTACCTACATTTGTGTTTTAAAAGTATAGGAGATTTGTTTATTTGTCGTTATTTAGTGATCTTCCCTTTTAGTTAGAGGTTAGATACAGTTTTCGAAAGAGAAAGTGGATTTTTAAAAACCCGAGTCCTATATTTCATTGCTATTGTTTTCTATTTTAAAATTAGAAAGAAAAATAAGTATAATGATTTAGCACGGGGGAAAATCAGTGATCGAGCTTTCTTCTCTGTAAGAAGGAAATTAGTAATCATTAAAATACCATGGTAATTATATATATATATATATATACATATATATATATATATATATATATATAATATGGGTGTGCCGCGAGAATTCAAGTTACACCTGTAGTGTGCCGCAAGTTCAAAAAGGTTGGGAAACGCTGGAATATACAATGAAGGATAAAGAAATTAAAGAAGGTAAGAAAATGATAAGTACAGGTTATCACATGAATAGCGAAATATAATTGAGAAGAAAATAGGTGCAAATGTGCAAGAATACCAATATAATGTGAGATAGTGCTTGTGTGAAAATGTACGATAATGAAAATGAAAGATGAGATGAAGTGCTGCCACACAAACAGATAAAAATTAGTCAGTTAGATGCAGCTTAAATCTTCTGTCCCGGGGCGACTCGGGACTAATGATCACAGGGGGAAGCCCTTGTTAGTTGTGAGGATATGTGTTAAGATGGAAAAACATGAGGAATATGAGCATGAATGACATAAATGGCATAAGTGTCGCGTTGTGCTACTGTGAGGTTTGTATGGCGGACATATAAGGAAATTAGTATATTCAATGGAGTATGCTTGTAACAAAATGCGGCATCAGTGAGAGCATCAGTTCGAAGAATATCCAGGAATAGTGGATGGCCCGTTACGATTCGAGATGTAATGTACCGATTACGAAGTTGTGCAATATGGTCTGTGATCTTCGGAAAGTCGATATATTCATACGTGAACCACGTAGGATACGGAAGTTTAATTCGATGAGCTAGTCGAATAGCATGACGCTCCAATATGCAAATTTTTTCGTAGAAGGAAGTAGAAGCATTGCACCAGGCCGTATGTCCGAAAGTGAGAATAGGTCTGAGAAACATCTTATAAGTATGGAGTAGGACATCGGGTTTGAGGCCCCAAGATGTGCCTGTAAAACGACATAAAAGATTTAATCTAATAATAGCCTTAGCTCTCAGTTTTTGCAAGTGTGCATTCCAAGTCAGTTTTGAATCGAAGACGACACCCAAGTACGTAGCAGTGTTGGTAGGGCGTACAAGATACCCATCGACAGTTACTCGCAAGAGTGTCGGATTTCGGTAGACTCTGAAACGTCTGTTAGGTGGTAGGAAGACCAGTGCTTGAGTTTTGTCATTGTTGATAGTTAAATGACATCTCTGGCACCACTTGATGAAGTTATCGAGAGTTGTTTGAAGAGCACAGCTAATATTCTGGACAGTGCTGCCAAGTGCAAGAAAAGCTGTATCGTCTGCATACTGGAAAGTGAAAACATTACGTGGTACTGAAGGAATGTCAGAAGCGTATATAATATATAATAATGGGCTGAGTGCAGATCCTTGTGGAACTCCCGTAAGTGGAAATATAGGCCAAAGGAGTGTATTACCAACTGCGACATACGCAATCCGATTTGTAATGAAAGAGTAGATTAACCTTAAATAGCAGATAGGAAGTTTAAATGACTGCAGTTTTTTAATTAGACCATAGTGCCAAACTTTATCGAAAGCCTTCTCCAAGTCCATTAGTATGAGGCAGGAAGGAAAGCCTTTGTTAAACTGATTTATAATTAAGGTGCTGAGACGTAGGAGTTGATCATGGATGGAGAATCTGGGCCGAAATCCTGCTTGATGAATAGGTAGGAGACTAAGAGTTTCAAGGTATTTATGAAGTCGGCAGACGAGTATTTTTTCCAAGAGCTTGCTGAATACAGAGGTGAGTTGAATTGGTCTGTATGAAGAAACAGAATGTACAGGCTTATTTGGTTTATGAAACATGCAAACTTTTGATACTTTCCAGTCAGGGGGATAGAATCCAGTTTGAAGAATGAAAGTATATATTGTTGCCAGGATGAGCAGAAATGAGTATGGAGCTTCTTTTATGTGGCGCTAAGAGATATTGTCAATCTCGGGCGCTGTGTTCTTCTTCCACTATAATGCAGTATCAAGTTCATCTATAGTAATGGGTGCAGTGAGTGGATGCTCAGGATCAATGACATGATTTGTTGAAGGTTGTAAAGCGGGAATGCAAGAGAGATCTTTTCGTTCAGAGCGTTTAGAGGCCGCTGTTGGTGTAAAAACAGTCTGGAGCTGTGAAGCAAAGATGTTGTCGGGCTTTCTGGATGAGCGTAAGATATGATGATGGCAGGGCCGGTTTATGAGGCTGTACTTGCTGCATCGGAATGTGCTGATGGGCACTGGTTTGAATTGCTGTAGTAATAGTAGAAAGACAGGAAGCAAGTTCAGGTTCAGTAGTTGGAGACTTTATACTAGAAATAGAGTACTCTAGATCTTCCCGGAAATGAGGCCAATTTGCTTTATCATACCTCGGAACTAGAGGTGCATGTACAGGGCGTGGGGGTTGTCCCCGAGTGAATGTTAATTTAACTGGATGGTGATCACTGCCAATAGAATCTAGTACTGCAACTTGACAATCGTCAAGGAGATTCATAGAGGTAATGACGACATCCGGTGTAGTTTGACTGATAGGTCTGGTGTGTGCAGGCAAAACATGAAGATGGAGCTGAAGATCGTTACTTTAGTACTCCTGAAAGTCTGATTTCTCGCGATTAGTTCGACTATGGATATTAATGTCCGCCATGATTATAATATTTCGAAAATTGTTGGCTATGTATCGGAAATATTCAAATGGTATAGGTTGACGTTGTCTGACATAGATTGTACTAAAATTGATAATGATTGATGGAAAGTATATGCTGAATAGTAGGTACTCCGGGAGATTAGCCAAAGCATGTGGAGTATATGCTCGAACTGGATACTTAGGAAAATATCCTAATGCTACTCCTCCTTGTGCCCGTAGAGCTTCATCTTGGAAGTCGCAGCGCTTTAGTTCATATCCAGGAATACGAGCACACATACTCGGTTTTAAGGGGGTTTCGTTTAAAGCAAAAACATTAATTTGTTCCTCTAGTAATAAAGCTTCTAGTAATGGTTTATGTTGACAAAAAGAAAAGATCGAATATTAACAAAAAGAAAAGAAATCCCCATTACGAAGAAGACTGCAGATGGTTTTAAACAGCAGTTTCCAGGGTTCCAATGTGAAAATGCACATAATTATTAGAGTACGTTGCATGAAGATTAATGTTAAAAATTGATTTAGCAGCAGAAATGATGTGTTGAATAATAAGAGCTCGCTGGAAAGGAAAGATGTTTTGTAGCACCAGGCTAACGTAGTGTATGAGGTCTTCGACAGTTAGCGGAGGTAATATTGATTGCGTAGGTGGTGTGGTTTTGTCGGCTGTTTTTAATGGGACCGTTAGTTCCGGATGCTCAGGTGTGGGTGCTAGTTTACCCTTACACCGATAACTATATGTAGGGTGAAGCCCACTGCCACATGTATTGCATTTTGGTGGTCCTTTTAAGTTGGGGCAGGTTTTAGTGTCATGAAGCCCAGAGCAGTAACCACATTTAGGTTGATTACGACAATTGGCCGTAGTGTGGTCATTATATAACTGACACTTTTCGCAACGAATTATTAGTGGACCCTGCGTTCTAGATGGTTCGACGCGATGAATTTTCTTATATATGGGTGCACCAAATCTCAGAAGATAGTCAATAGAATCTTGCCGTTGCGATAGAATTCGTACCAAATATGTTGGTCCATTATTATTGCGAATACGAATACACTTATCAACTGAAATCCCCTCTTGTGCTAATTCCTCTTGAATTTCTTCATCAGTTAAATCGGGGAAGACACTCCTAATGACAATCGACAGGTAAGGTGGCTTTCTAGGAGGTGGCTGCTGTTTCGGTCGCTTATCGGTGAGTTTGGTAAGCTTAGCGTTCTTGCCAAAAATTTCGTAAGAAGCTTTATTTCGGACTGTGATACCAAAATTCGGATCTTTAGACTTCAAGATATAGCCATTTTTGGTTTTGACGATTTTAACTAGGGTGTCACGTACCCGAGGAACATACTTTACGATTTGCAGAAAAATCATTTTAGGATTTGTGTACTTAGCATCAAAATCAGTAAGAATGTAAAGAAAGAGAGTGCCGTGAGGAGATACAGTAGACGATGCACCTGTATGTTGTCGTTGATCGACTTCCATGTCCATTGATGCTACTGGTGATCGAGACCTGATGCGTTTCGCGGATTGCGTAGATTCGTTAGATGGATGCCTATCTCGCGATACACTAATTGGTTCATGACCCCAAGAAAAGTGTCTGGTACGAGTGCGACTGGATTGACCGGTATGTGCAGGTTGTGATAATGAAATACTGGGAATAGGAGATATAGCTGGTAAGCCCGAGTGTCTGCCAAGATTCGTTTGTCCACTGATATTGCCAGAGTCTGCCATCGTGATGATACAGCCTAGGGCCGTAGCCCAAATGAAGATGAAAATGAAAGAGATGATGAAATGAGGTTCAAAAGACAAGGTGCCCTCCGAAAGTGAAAACTTCCGTCAACCCTCTGAGTGCCGTATGTGTGCTCTGCTCACAAATGCGTATTACAACACTTGGTCCTCGCTAGCACATTAACTAACACAGGAGAGGTTAGACTCCTTGATTCAGTATGGCGTGTAAAACAGAAATTACCTCAAAAACTGTAAATGTTTGACCTTGTATTTTTCCTACTGCGGAATGGAAAGTTGATGTCTGATTATGGATGAAATAAAGCCATGCCTTTGATAAAGGATTTTCAGACAAGAATTTGATTATAGGCGGACATTTTTCATCAGATTCAAAGTAAGACTTGAGGGGTAGAAACATCATCAGAAGGCGTTCGACAGCAGACAGGAGGGAAAGCCACCTAGTTTTACTATATCCTAATATATGTTTATATTCTTGATTGACAAATTCACAAAATTCTTCAAGACTTCAAATTTGAACAGTATACAAATATAAATAAGAATATATTTTTTGACACTATACCTTTTATTTCAATAGAGAGCACATAAGCTGCCGTCTGAATAGTATTATGTATTATATAAGCATTACAGCCAACTCCTATTAAGTCATACTCCAAATGCTCTTTCAGTTTTGTAAATACATTGTTCACGTCTTTTCTTAATACGCCCCCAAAATTACAGTTTGTGTTACCTGCACATATGTCTACAAGTTTATTTTGTATCCCGAGTTCTTTCAAATGTTCTGTTAAGAAGGCACAATTTAATCTGGGTACAATTTAACATGAAATAAATGTTAAGCTCCACCAATCCGAAATTCCTGAAGTAATGAATCATTTCAAAAGACTGAGAGAGCCATCTGGTGCTCGGTTACTGCTATCCCTTGCTAAATTGCGTAGACGTTTGCCGTTTACATTACACCTCTGCACAAAGAAACTGCTGTACTCATAGAGAGGGGGTGTACTGGCGAACGTAGTGTTGTCAGATTCTCAGCTCCGTAATTCCCACTTGAAAATTCACACGTTCCAGACATGGCTGAACTTTCCCAATGAGTGTTGGTACGGAAGAGTGTAAAATTTGCATTGACTATTTATATTTTGAATAATAATTACGGGACACCTGGGTCATTTTTGCTTAAAAAGGGGACGTTTAGGCGTCCCATTTGAGAATCAGAAAGAAACGAGACAACGGTTGAAAACAGGGACTGTCTCGGCTAAGGCAGGACGTCTGGTCACCTTGCATACAATGAGAAAACAAACGTTGAGTGTAATTGACACTGAATGTCGGACACGCGAGCACTGCATACAGAGCGATTAGATACCACTTGCCTGACGACCCTAGTAAATTACTCCAAACTAAGTAAGCATTCTAGAAGACCCTATAGCTTTGAGTAGGTAGAAGTGCGTACAAAGGATTTCATGACGCACATTGACATTTTAGGGAGGGCGAAACTTAAGATATTTTAAACCAGGCATCTAAAACTTTACATAAAATAAGTAATTTATAAAAGGAACGATATTTGCGTTAATCTGAACCATAGAGAAGGGAACTGGAAGATGAAACCATGAGATAAGTTTAAAAGTAAACAGTAAACTGCTTTAGTATGGACATATGTCAGGAGGAATTAGTGGTGTGTGTGTCATGCATATTTGGGAAATATTATATTACTTCTTAGGTTTCTTTCACTACACTATTACTACTGCTTCACTTTTACTTATCGTTTACATCAAATAATTGAGATAAAATAAATTAGTGGACTTAATAATGATCATGATAATTTTGTTTTTCAGCAACAAGTGAATCCAATGGCCAACACAAGTACCAATAGACACTTCGTAAAAGAGAATAAGAAGACCACGCATGTAGCCAAATGTCAGGCCCTTCTCGGGGCTGTTTATTTAAATATGGAATGTCCAGAATCAGCATCACAGTACTTAGAAAGATCGATCGTACTGTATGGTAAATACTTTCCTTCAGAGGATTGGAAAGCTAAGTTCCATCTGTACTACAGCAAGGTTCACTATACATTGGAACGCGTTAAGCTAAGGCGTAATCAATCATTGAAAATTCGCAATTTAACCATACTCAAGGAAGTATCCTTTGTTCTATCTAACTTATTTTATTACTATTTCCTCCAAAAGAAGTGGAATCAAGCATGTTTATCAGCTATTCATGAGTTGAATTACGCCGAAAAGTCAAAGCAACTAGTGTTATTGTGTAATTCTTATCGTCATAACATTGAGATAGCCTATAAAACTGGACAGTTCAATATTTGCAAGAAATATGAAAGATTAGCTTTCAACCTGATAAGAGATGACTTTAAAGATGTAAGCGTAGAGATTGTGTCAGCTCTGGGAAGACTATTTAATTGTGTTTTTACCATGCAATTGGTTCGTGGAGAGTTGGACAATGCAGTTAGAACAGGATTCAGAGTCATCCATTTCTGCAACTGCATTGAAGCACAAGATATTAAATTGTACATTCTCCCTCATATGATTCAAGCCTTGATGATGGTGCAAAGACTTTCCGAAGCCGTGGACCTGTTGAACGAGTTGTATTACATTGCCCATAAGGATAAAGATAGAGCAGCTGAAACTTGGTATTACGCCTTGTGTACGGACATGGTCCTGGATTCTGGATTTTGCCTGGAGAAATATTCCTCTTGTAAAGAATTTGTACGTAATATTCAGCAAAAGAATATCATTATTCGTGACGCTGATGCTGAACGACGCCTTTATGTCTCTACATGGCTTTGGAATGTGAGAAAACAGAACTGGGAGGATTCAAACAAATGGGCCCATCTGTATGAGTGGGATCATTTACAATATGAGGATACGCTTTGCAATACTTTTACTCTTCTCAAACTCGTTGAGTGTTCACTGTTGCTTGTTGTTCGAGAACTTAACAATGGTCGCGAGTTCAATACTGTCGCCAAGGACACAAGGAACCTTCTAAAAGAAGCGAGAAGAGCATGCTCACGTGTGCTTGTAGCTAAGCCAAGGTAAGTTAATATTTATACTTAAAATATCACAAAAAGTCTCTATTTGGGGCACTCAGAGCTGCTTTGATATATCCAACTTATAAAGGTGATAAAGGATCTGAACATACAGTGGAATACACTCGTGGAAATGAATTTACACCTCATATACACCGTTCAATTTGAACAAAATTCTTACCACAGAACGTGAATCTGTAGAAAATATGCTGATTTTACTTTCAAAATCCTAGCACACCAGGGAGGAAAGGCCAATTGCAGTAGTAGTGGGGTGCGCTATGTCTGAAATTACACATCCGTGTGCATTTCTTGTTAAAATTGAACTAACACTTGATTTTTGTCTTTTCGGTGATGCTTTAAAATTCTGACGGGGTTGCCATTGTTTTCGTTCATCCGAATACAATATGTCGGCTATCAAAAATGGCTGCTTTCGCGAATGCACAGCGCTGTCTTTAAAAACCTATATCTCCCAAACTAATTGACCAATCTTCATGCAATGAACACCAAACGACGTAGAAAGTAATAACTTTTTAAAAATTGACAAGAATTATTACTTATCAATGTAATTAATAACGTGAGAAAAAATTTTATTTCAAATTTTGCACATTTTATTATATGTTTTCTTTATATTTTTTTAAATGACAAGTAAATGGCAAATATTAGAGAACAACGTTGTGTACCTCTTAAAAGAGTAATAAATTGTCTTTAAATGGTCATGTATATCATTCAGTTTGGTTAAGAAACAACGAAATTATTATTTCCTTTCTTTGCTTGATTTTCCCGCATGAATAGAGGGAGATCGAGACCTATAGGAAAACCAACCATGAATCCGTGATCTGCTCTCCAAGACAAGTAGTTTGATATGTCGCATGCTATACCCTGACAGACTCCCCTATTAGCGCCCCTCAAGTAGATAATCTATTATATTAAAGAGAACGCACAAATCCTTTGTTACCTCATCACGCTAATACGGCTGAACCAATTTCTTTTATTTTTGGGGGGTTATTAGGATTTGGACCCTAGATGTTTTTTATCATATCACTTTAATTTTTAATTACCAGTGTCTTGAGATAATTGACCATTCAAGTGTCCATAACGTACAAATCCTTTGTTAGTTCATCATAGGTAAAAATAAACGTATTTATATGCAACCCGCATGACCGTGTCACTCGGCGGGTTAACATAAATGACAGGCGATATAATGTTAACATTTACTGCAATCTACTATGGTTTTTATCATATCACTTGAAAGCGAAAACTTCCGGGGTGACCGCAGCGAAGCGGGGCGGGTTAACATAAATGACAGGCGATATAATGTTAAGATTTACTGCAATCTTCTATGGTTTTTATCATATCACTTGAAAGCGAAAAAGTAAAAATTATCTAAGTAACAAAGTTTATTGCGTTCCGGGGTGACCGCAGCGAAGCGGGGTGAACGCTGCTAGTAACTTATACAAAACTTCTAGAAAGTTGCAGAAATAGCCTTAAAATTCTAATGGAAAGTTTTATAAGGCTCTAGATGCTTCCATGGCATTTTATTTTAAAAGTTCTAGAAGTTTCTGTACTTTTTCTAAAATTATAGTAACTTTATATAGGTTACATAATTAAACACTGAATATTAATGTTTTTTCGACATTTTTAAAACTTTCTATAGCTTGACCGAATATTCTAGAACTTACCCGAAAATTCAAGAGCAGTTTAGAAGTTTCTTGAAAATTATAGACTGTTCTGGAACTTTCTCGAACATTCTAGAACTTTCCATTAGAATTCAGTGGGGTTTTAGAACGTTCATTAGAATTCAATGGAAGTTTCTGGAACTTTCTAGTACTCGGACAAAGTACATAAGTGCGGCGGAAAGTGGAACTACTCACAGTTAGCAGAGGAAACTGCGGTTACTTGCCGAATTTCAATTGCAAGGTAAGTATTGTATCTTATTTGCTTTACGTTACCTTTAATCCTCTTGTGACTTACTCTTCGTTTCTAGTGTTTTCCCAATTCTTTCTTGTATTTTTCTTTCTCTAGGAACTTGAGGTATGTTCTCTGCACTTTGCATACACACACACACACACACACATACCTACACACACACACATACACACACACACACACAGAGAGAGAGAGAGAGAGAGAGAGAGAGAGAGAGTAGTTGAATTGAGTTGATTTTGAGTTTAACGTCTCTTTCAACGGCGAGACTATATAAAACGGTACCAACTGATTAACGTGGAATCCGAACTACATGAGCTCCCGCTGGGAATCGAAGCCAGGTTTTCCATGCCAAAGGCGCGTATGCTAACCGCTTAGAAACGAAGGAGCTCGCAGAGCAAGAGAGAGAGAGAGAGAAGCACTGTAATTTTTTTCCCAACTTGAAATAGAAAATTTTCCGGTTCCCGAAAGCTAATTGGAAAATTATAATTTGTTGCTGACTTACTTTCCTCTACTGAAATTCAATTTTGTAGCTCTATGTGCAGTTAAATATAGTGGAAAATTTTCCACCTAACATCACTAGACATAATATCCAAAATTGCCAGGCCTATGAAAAGTGTTTTCCACTTGTTTCTACATCGTGATGAAAATTTTCCGAGCTATGAAAATTCATCTCACTTGTTTCTACAGAGCAATAAAACTTTCCGATTCACAAAAAAGTTGTTTTACTTCTTGCTTCAAAATGATGAAAACTTTCCGACTCATAAAAAGTTCTTCAATTTTTCCATATAAGACAGAAAATATTTGGATTCATGAAAAATTGTTTAACTTGTTCCTACATAGTACTGAAAATTGTCTGATCCATGAAAATTTTCAGATTCTTTAAACGATCTTTCAGTTTTTAACATTTCTATACATGAATTCAATCAATTTCATGATTGCTGAGGAATTGTTACTTGATTACTGATATTTTTTTTTTAGAACGGAAAATTTTCCGGAAAAATATAGCGGAAAATTTTCCACCTCACATCACTAGATGCAATGCAGTGCTACATTCTTGTCCCTCTGGCGCATGACATCTTGGTCGCAGACGTGGCCAACGAGAGTCAGATGAACTTTTAACAAGTGCTTGCTCGCCGGTATCTTACACGAAAACTTCTCTTCTCTTTATAGTGATCTTCAACGAAGTAAAAATTTTAATACAAACAATAATTATATAAACGTAATGTAATCAATGCTTAAGCTAAGTGAATTCAAAAGAAGATATTTACAATAGCAAAACAAACAGCAATATCAGTCCATATTAAACACCTTTGAAGCTTGAACAAGCCAATATTGCTCACTACAATTTCTGCTTTTTCTTTCTTTTCTTTTTTAAACATCTGAAGTAATACACTCGAGTATGTATAGGCCTGAAACAATCTATAACACAATGTGTCGTTAATGTATTTCATTATTATATATTTATGTATGCTCAAGTATATTTTCCTAACACATTGGTCGGTTTTGATTTACTATTATTATTATTTTGCTTGAAAAAGAATTCTTTACAGATGACCCCATATAAATTTTGAGAATATCTCAAGGGACAATTCATGGTTTTCGTAAACAGAGATGCACGTACGTATATTTTCGTTATGTTTGAACAGTTTTTTTTTTTTTTTTTTTTTTAAGAAGAATTGGTTGCTCAAACGTAAGTTTCATCAGAATCTCAGGGAGGTTAAAAACTTTATTGAGTAGGGACGCACGTATTTACTAGTTTAAACATCGTTTTTATTTTTGATTTATAAAAAAATCATGTTATTTGAAATCGCTGATCGCTTATTTATAGAATTTGTATTTGAACAAAAGGTTTGGTGAAATTGACAGTTCTCTGAATATTAGTGTCAAAATTTACGCCATAACAAACTGTATTATTAAACATTTGTACGAAATAAAACGTTACATATGCTATTGTGTTCTAAAAATATACAGAAATAAATATGTATATACAAAGCACCTCAAACAAACAAATTGCAACAACATGATTATTTGAAGCAAGAAACAAAGTAGGCCTAGTAGGCATAGGTGAAAACGATGTAGGGGTGTTACAGCTAGACTAGAAACCATATAAACCATAACATTACATAATTTTCTCAATTTTCTTGATAAGTTTTCTCTTTCCTATCCCGTGGTCTAAAGAAGACAAAAGATAAACGCAAGTGAATGATTATGTGGAATTTGGTGGAATGAGAATGCGGGAGTACTGCGAGAAACTCACGGACACGATGTTGTCCACCACAATCTTACTTGACCGAAAAGCGGACCAGTATCCCTTGCACCAGAGGTGAGCCTTCTACCACTGATCCACCGTGCTTCCTTGATTGGTTAAGAATCTACTATATTTTTAAATTTATTGCAGTCATTCTTAATGGAGGGGGGCCCTAAATATGTATATATAATTATCCAAAGTTATGATTAAAATGAAAAAAATTCAAAATCTGAGTGTAAAAATGTCCCGACCATGACGCCCTGACATGGTAGGTGGATACTTGATGTAATACATTGTTATATATCTTTGGAACCGTTAATCGTTATTACGAACCTTCCATTCGTTAGTTAATTTGAAGTGCAACGTCCCGTTTCTGCACCGAGGCTACAGGGAATGCAGACCTTCAGAATGAAATGGGATCTGAACTACTTTAACACGTTCAATGCTCTCCATATGCGTAACTCGAGGGAGGCAAGCCTCCTAGAACATCGTGCCTCCCTTCTCGAGTTACATGCCTGCCTCTGTGGGGAAAATTTTGTCTCAATATCTTATGTAGAAGGAAATGATGATAGAAATAGACCTCTGTTGGTTCCCCTCCCTCATATTTCGAATCCGGGATTGAATCAAAGTTCGTCTTTTTAAATCGTACTATTGAATTTTTGTATGCAGAATCAACACAAGCTACTGTAGCTCTATATACTATTAATACTAAAAAGAAACTACATAATGAAATCGCTTTTTTTTTACGATTTCATTTAACCAGGAGCGTCATTTCAGATTTTGCTTGGGGGGGGCAAGACCCCTTGATTTAAGTAAAATTTATAGTTTTTCACTGATTTACTACTATTCTTTTGATAAAACCTATATAAATCTCAAATTCAGGGGGGACAATTGCCCCTCCTAGCCCCCCCTAAATGACGCCCCTGCATTTAACATTGCATTTATTTATTATTTTTATGTAAAACTAACCATATTTTAGGTTTATTTTGTCCTGTCGCCTGAAAGCTAAAATCCATTTCTGGAGACATTCCCCCCCTTTTTGAGAAAAACTAAAGTATTTCATATTAGCTCCTTTAGTTTTTCTGTAATAATTACTACAGCCGCACACTGCACAGTTAGGCCTCTTTCACATTATCCGGTGATTTGCCGGATCCGTATCCGGCTGTTTCCGGATCCGGTTTCAGCCCCTTTCATATTATGCGGCGTTTTGCCGTGGATGAAAAATATGCGAGCAGCGTTGCTGTGCAACTGAAGAAACAAAACTCTGTGACTCTTGTCGTGTTGTGGTGGTTGTAATGGACAGACGCAAAATGTGTTTTCTACTCGCCTTGTTAAGACACAGGCAGAAAAAAAAACGTCAGAGACACATATGGGTTCACCCTGATTTTTCTATACTGCTTCCACAATTAAGGGAAGACGAAGGAAAATTCTTTAATTACTTTCATATGTATATCGCTTCAACTATTGTCATTCATTAGTTTTGTTAACGTGGCTGCAGTGGACAAATGCAAAATAATATGCATTTTATTCGCTTTGTTACCAGGCCCGTAGCCAGCCCAAAAATTTAGAGAGGGCCTGGTACAAGTTAGGGGGGCCCGACCCACTCATAGTAGGCTATACTTAATCACCATATTATAGTTCATTTGCAAGCCTGCCGTGAAACTTTTAGGGGGCCAGCCAAAGTTTAGGGGGCCCGGCCCCTAGCCCCCCGTGGAGACGGGCCTGTTTGTTACCGAAATGAGAGAACATGCCACATACAGAAAAGATGTGCACTTTTTATTAGAGAAGCGGTATTTTGGAAGAGATTTTTCTATACTGTTTCCACAATCGATAAATTTGGGCAAAATAGCGGCCCGGTTCTGGATATTTAAAATACCGTTCCGGTATTCAACTGTTGTGACTGAGAAAACCAGGCTAAAGTCCTCTCGGGATAGTTAACCGTTAAGGTCTATCCGAGAATCTCAAGCCAACATTCAGCAACTGACCCCAAGACTGGTCTGGTAATTATTATTGTTATTATTATTAGCTGTTATGCCCGTTCTTCGCACGGGTCAGATAAAATATCAATGTAAACAAACTGAACAATGAGAGAAGAATTAAGAAATATTTCTAAAGTTATATACATTTTGTGTGAATATATATCCAACAACGTGCGTGTTTTTATTGGGAAGGCCGATGGGGGCTGAATTTGAACGTAAACACTATCGGGAGTATCAATATACATCTGAGCAACCTCGATAAATATGAATTCGACACAAATATTGGTGATTTTCTACTACTTTTATATGTCCCGGTAAACGCCCCCTGAGACCCCTCCCTGGTTCGAATTGTGAAAAAATCGCCTTTGGCGTTCAGCCGATACCGCAAAAACTATGAATGTGACACTAACATCTGTCATTTTCTACTACTTTTACATAGAAAGTAAACGCCTCCGTGATCCTCTGGCTCCAATTTTGAAAAACAACACCTCTGGTTCCCAGTCGACGGGGGCTGTATTTGGAAGTCAACGCCTAGGGAGTATAACCATCCATCTCAGCAACATCGAAAACTATTGATTTGACACTAATATCGGTCATTTTCGATTATTTTTACATGTCTCGTAATTCTCCACCCTGGTGACTCCCGGCCCGCATACAATGGTGGCTGAATTTTAAGATCATCGCTAATGAAAGTATCACCATTTATCTCAGAGACCGAGAAAACTGTGAATTTCACACTAATGTCGGTCATTGTGGATTATTTTTACATGTCTCGGTGATCTCCTGGAAGAAGTTCCTTAGCTGATGGGGACTAAATGTGAAAGTAAACGCTATCTTGAGTTTCACCATTGAGCTCAGTGACCCCGAAAGCTATGGATTTGACATTAATATCGGTCATTTTCGATTATTTTTACGTCTCGAAATTCCTCCTTCCCCTCTGGTGACCCCCGGCCCGCATACAAATGGTGGCTGAAGTCATCGCTAATGGTAGTGTTACCATTGATCTCAGCGACCGCGAAAACTATGGATTTGGCACTAATATCGGTCATTTTCTACTACTTTTACATGTCCTGGTAAACGCCCCCCTGAGATCTCCTGGTTCGAATTTTGAGAAAAACGCATCGGCTTGATCTGGAGCCTGGACCAAGGTACCCGTGACCAAATTTTGGTAACTTTCGGTCCATTCGTATGGTCCCCAGGCCGCACAAAGACAGACAGACAGACACATAAGCTCTTTGATTTATTTATATTAGATTATTATTATTATTATTATTATTATTGTTATTATTATTATTATTATTATTATTATTATTATTATTATTATTATTATTATTATTATACTATTTCGGGTTTATTCTTTTGTTTTAAGCATTCCGACTATTGACTCAAGTCTCTTTAAAGCACTGCGCTAGTCCCTGAATTCAGAGGACTATTTAAGAAATTACAGCCAGATAATTATAAAATATATAAAGTACGGTTTATTTATCAAATATCACATCATGAATTCTCTCTTGCTTTGCGTACAAAATAGTACATAAATGTATAGCAAAAGACTGTATTGCTGAAATATTTGATAGTGTATATTTCAATTTTGGGTCACCACAAATTTATAGAAGTTCATTTGTCCTTGTTACCCGGACATCTCCCAATCTTGTATTACATAGAAAAATAATAATTTATATTGATTTCGACACTTCGGTAGTATTGGTCGTTTTCAATTAATTTTACATGTCATCTTTCCCCATATATTGTATGTACAGGTTTGGTTAATTACTCCAGATGTACTGGACTAGAACATAACCACATACACAAACAAACTTTTAACATACACAAAACCACACGCTCCCATATTATAGCAGTCACTTTCTGCTCTTTTCTGGCAACACTTGCTTCCTCCCCCAACACCCATCCGGTAGTTTGCCGCGTATATGTGAAGAGCTTCATTGCTTGTAATGTCCTGCTTGGCTATACAGGGCGATTTGCCGCGCCGGATTCTAGCAGGGAGATCCGGCGGTTTTTGCTCGCCGGATAAATGTCCGGCGACCGCTGCACATATGTGAAGAGCTTCATTGCTTGCAATGTCTTTCTACCTCGTCCGGCAATTCGCCGGAAATGGATCCGGCAAATCGCCGGATAATGTGAAAGGGATATTAGGCATTCTCGATATCATTTAACAGAACAAAGTAACAAAGAATTTCCACTTGTCACTTAAAGCCGCGACTTTTCCCGTTGTCTCTTGGAAACCAGATGACGTCACAGCCACGACAGCGCTTCAGGCGACATGCGCATGCAACCATCTTGTAGTCTTTCCACCATGACTGTGACGTTTCAATTTTGTCCACAATGTTGCATATTTTTCGGCATTAAAAAAAGCAAAGGTGGATCATTTATAGATACAAAAAGGAGCTTGCTAAGTGTTACAATCTGCATACGATTCATCAGATCATTCAATGTTTGATTCATAGCACTAAACCCACGTTCACATTCTGCAGTTGGTATCGGTATTACTTCCACAGCTTTCTTAAGTTCCTGAACAGTTGGAGGCATATAAGAAGGATTGTTCTTGTATATACAAACGAAATTCTTTCACTATGAAGGAAATAAAGCGAAAGACCTTTCAAAATTTCAAGAACATCATAGATTAATATAAATTCCCTGATGAATAACCAGCTGGTTAGCTTCTTTACTAAACCCTCGAATTTCGATCTCTCACGCACCGGACGAGATTTATCTTTACTACATTTAGTCAAAAGACTGCACAATGCAATGCAACTTTCCCACAGTCACCGCACAGAATTGAATGAAGATGCAATCCAACATAACATTTCTTCTGATAATTGTTTAAGTAGTCTCTGGTTTCTTGGGCTATGAGAAAACACTGAACATAAAGCATCCATAAATGCTTTCATATGATACACATCAGAGACAGATTTAATCACATCTTGAACTGTAAGCTCAAGTTCAAAATTCATACAGTGAATCACAATTAAGTCGTTCTTCAACAGTTCATGTAATCTTGTTGCAATTCCATTGCAACAATCCTGCTTCACTGCCGCGCCATCTGTTGCTAAACCAACAAGTTGATTTTTCAGAACGTTTTCCGTTATGCCATAGTTACATAAAGTCTCTAACAAGCTTCCTAATATAGTTTCTGCTGTAGTTTGTCAAGTTCGACAATTTGAAAAAATAGTTACACGCAACACCTTCAAAAACTACACGAAAATAAATTATCATACAAGATTGATTAAATGTCGTGCTGTCATCAATTAAAATTCTCTCCTGACTCCACAATAAACTTAGCAAGAGTTTTTCATCTCCTTTGTAATAAACATTATCATGTTTTTGCACGCATGATCGGAGTATAACATATTTCTCACGGAAACCCCATTTAATCTCTGAAGTTCAACCAAAGAAAAATGTGTCAAGAAAGACAGATTTTCTTTAGCAATCATATATGCAGTACGCAGAGTGCAGTTATTGTTCTAATTTTTTTCGTCATTATGGAGTTGCCATAGACTCGTGTTTCTTGTATGAATTCCTCAATGTGCTGTTTTTTCTGATTATTCATTATTTCCATGTACTTGAGGTGGGACTGGCATCTTCCATGATCACCAATTTTGTCATTAAGTTTCTTGGGATTAGTTGCAGAAACATCGCCTATAAACGCATTGTCAATACGTACGCGTTCCATACTATTTACGTTAAGAGATCGAATTTCACTGCATACGGAACAAATAACTAATTTCGTTTTGTTTATTGCCAACCACGGTCTGCTCTTCTTCCAGTTATTAAAACGAGATAATTCAAAACAACCACCTGCATTTGCACTACTCTCGTTTCCCGACTCTGTGAAAACGATACTATTAGCATCACACTTAGCACGTTTTTCTGCTGATGGGACTTCTATGTCGGTATTCACTTCATCAAAAAGTTTTACCTTACCCGATGAAATGCCTTCATTTGCTGTTGTATTTGGCTGTCTCTGCTCCTGTTGTTTCGTACTGGGAGCATAAAATGACAATATAGTTCTTTGTTTCTCCATTATGACGGCTGTACGTAAATGGCACTACAGACACGCACTTTAATGTTTAAGATTAGTTACACGAACACAAATGTTCAAAAATAATACACACGGATAGGTTTATGATGTCATTTAAAAAAGAACTACCAGTATATTGATCGATATAAGTAAGTATTCGGTCTACACCGGTGTAAAATGCACTCTGCGCAAGAACAAACGCACAGTTACCATCAACTGAAGACGAAAGAACACTAGAGGGCTTATTCACATCTAACTTGCTGCGAACAACCCTAAAGTCCTGGTCCTGCCTATTTCTTTTCTTTATCTTTAAAGCCCAATGGAACCTATATAACTCTTCGATTGTTTGAAAATTCAAATTAACCAAAGTGGTGTATTGTTGTCAATTTAACGCCGCCCCCTATGTGGCTACGACCGATAGAGCAAAGCATCTATGTTTCCTACGCCCAACGAGTAATAAAACTTCATGTCGCAAACGGAACTATCACGGAGACTGCCGCAGACGAGAAACAAATATTTCATTGACCCCGCAAGCGCGAATGTATAGCAACTTGAATTTCCTCTTTACTTGTAATTTTTCATATTGCTTTTATTACTTCTCAACAACCATTCTATTCTAGTGATAGTATAGGTTTCCAGTGTTCTCCTGAGATCAAATTTTCCAGTTTTATTCCTTTATTAGCTATTAAAATAAGACTACTGTAGATGACAACACAGACACGTTTGTTAAGTCAAAATCGCCACTTACTAATAATTAAATTACAAATATACTAATCGTTAGCAGTACGTTAGTACTGGTTAGTACTCCAAGCATAACGTTAGTACTCTCACCCATATAAAGTTATTAACGAATTAAGTGGCGATATTCACTTGAAGTCAAGCCAGAATCGCAACTTTTGTAAATATTGCGTAAAGTATACAAAAGTGGTGTCAATCGTTAGTGCTTGGTTAGTACTGGTTAGTACTCCAAGTACATCGTTAGTACTCTAACCCATGTAAAGTTATTAACGAATGAAAGTGGCGATATTCACTTGACGTCAAGCCAGAATCGCCACTTTTGTAAATATTGCGTATAGTATACAAAAGTGGTGTCAATCGTTACTGCTTTGTTAGTACTGGTTAGTAATCCAAGCACAACGTTAGTACTCTCACCCGTGTTTCTATCAGACACGTTTTTTGGGGGGCACTGCCCCCCGGAGCTCTGAGAGTGCCCCCCGGAGCTCTGAGGGTGCCTCCCGGACGAGACCAAAATAATACGTCTATAATATAATAATAAATAATATAGTTCTAGCAGTGCCCCCGGAATACTACGTGTGCCCCCCCCCTGGAACATTTTTTCTCAATGAACGACTGCTCTGACCCACATAAAGTTATTAACGAATTATATGTCACGAAACTCCCATAAGAAATATATGGAGAATTTTTCATGGAATTACATTCTTGCCAGATCCAAAAGCACTAATGATCTCTACTAGTGCAATCGTTAGTGTTTCTTAGAGCTCCAACTCCCTACTTTAATGCGTCAATAGTTTGGACGCTACAACCATAAACTCTCCTCCAGGAAGCACTAACAACGAAACCTTATGTAATCGATAGTTCATTGTTAGCCCTTCTAGCAAACACTAATAGTTTCTTTAGTGCTAATCTCCTAGTATAGATATAGTCAATTATATGTCACGAAGCTCCCCTAAAAGTGCATGGAGAATTTTTCATTGGGATAAATTCTCTCCAAATTCAAAAGCACTAATGATCTCTTCTAGTGCAATCTCTTGTAGTGATCTCTTCTAGTACAATCGTTATATTGCATAGATATGGGCAATTATATGTCACGAAACTCTCATTAAAAATATATGGGGTATTTTTCAATTTGTAATATAACCGCCCATTTTAGAATCACTAGTACTCAACTATATTGTAATTTATAGTGATTCGTTAGTACTTACTAGTGCATAGACTCCGAACATTAATGCCCATCGCAAATGCTTTTGTGGGAAACCGCTATCGTGTAGTTAGCACACCCTAAGTTTTATCTTTTAGTGTTTATACTATTGAAAGTCCAATGTAGTGTGCAGTCGACCCTTGTCAGTCTGAAAGCTCAGATAACGTGCTAATTAATTGTGTAATTGGGGATGTCTGAACTGACAAGTTGCCCCCAGGATTTTGTAAAAATTGGATTTGGTAGAGTATAAAGTACAGGATCTGACCTGGGTTGCGTGCAAATAAAATTGAGCATATACAAAAGAAACAGATTGTGATGTCGAGGAGGTTGAGAAGGGTGAGAAGGGAGTAACTTTTAGGATTGGTTAATCTACTCGCACTTACTTGTAAATCTCGGTCTTTCCTCCTCGACGATTCTTCCATTGGATTGATGTCCGTTCATCCTTCTCTCTGGTCTATTGGGCGTCCAGGTAGTCGTGTGTTAAGGGTCTGCGAAACCCGGACAGGAAAACTAGCGTTGCGAAAACAGTAAATTTAATCAATATCGAAATCGCTCTTTAACGAAATGTCCATGGTAGTTGATGGGTATAACGTCTGCTAAGACAACGTGCTCTCTAGGTTAGAGCAAGGTAAACTTTTCGTAACTCGGAATTGTAGCTCGTGCTCCTACATGTTGACTCGTCTCTCATACAATCCGGACTACCTTTTCCCAAAAGTTTCTCAAAGGTTTTGTTCGATGTCCCTCCGGGTTAATATCCTGGGTCGTTGACTATTTCTTCAGTCTCGATGAAAAGTACTTGCTTATAGATTAACCAAAGGTGAGGTGATGATAGGAATGCTGACAGAGAAACAATCTGTCGTTTTTATTGACTAAGAAATTACATTTGTTGAAGGAATTAACAAACAGCAGGAAAACTTCCTTGTAAGGAAAGTAAATTAACTTAGAAAAAAATGAAAAGTGATTCAACTTTAAATAAACGATGATGCTTTTTACTGCCTAGAATTTTGAAATAAAATGTTCCAAAGTCCGAAATAAAATGCTTCATGTTTCATTATGTGTTCAAATACACATATCATCACAGTAGAAAGTTCTGCAATAAATCTCAGTAACAAAGTAGTAACCACTACACTATATGTGGCCTTTAGTGCTTTTAAATTTAGCAGGAATTTTACAAAATGAAAAATTCCACGTGACTAAATTTAGCCTCATCCACAGCTCAAATGCTACTAAATCTTTCCACATGATTAATGCTACGATAGTAACTAAACACTAAAGTTAGTGCTATAATAGTTGAGAAGTTATTAGAGAAAAACTCGATTGGAGCTACATTAAATTTATGGAATTTTACAATGATTATCTCACAAAGATAGGATAAACGTCAGGGTTTAATGCGTCATTAGTGCTTCCCGAAACACCAAGCACTAAGTTAGTGCTTTGATAATTTAGGATTTATATGTGAATAACTCACTCGAGGTTAAATTTAAATTCGTCAATTTTACAATAATTGTCCAACAAACGTGCAACAAACGTTAAAAATTAGTGCATCATAAAACGCAAAACATCAACGCTACTGCTATCACAGTTGAGGAGTTATTAATGAATAATTCGGGTATGACTGAATTTAAATTTATCCAATTTTACATTAATTTTCACAAATATACGACAATGACTGAAGATTATTACACCGCTACTACTCCAAAAATACTACGCACTAGCGTTAGTGTTATGATAGTTTAGGAGTTATTAATGAATAACTTGGGCGGGGCTAACTGTAGATTTTTAAATTTTTACACAATATTTCACTAGTTGTCACAAAAACGAGACAAATATTAGTGGTTAGTGCATTGTTCGTGCTCCATAAAAATTACACTATTTTCAGTGATATAGTGTAGGAGATATTAGTGAATAACTTGCATGGGTCTAAATTTAAATTTTTGAAATTTTACATTAATTGTCCCTCAAAGATTAGTGCAAACGCCAGAGATAAGTGCATCTTTAGTGCTCAAAAAGTACTAAGCACTGACGTAACTGTTATTTTAGGAGTTATTAATGAATAACTCGGACGGAACTGAATTTAAATTTATCGAATTTTACAATAATTGTTGTCTCAAAGATGGAACAGACACCAAAAGTTAGTGCATCGTTATTGATTCCCAAAACACCAAGATGTAATATCAGTCCTCTCATAGTTCAGAAGTCAGTGCAAAATTCCAAAAATTAGTGTAAAATTCGATAAATTTAAATCAGTCATGCCTGAGTTATTCATTAATGACTCCTAAACTATGATAGCACTAACGTTAGTGCTTAGTGTATTTTGAGCACTTACGATGCGTTAATTTTTGTTTATCCCAACTCTGTGAGACGATTATTGTAAAACTCAATAAATTTAAATTTAGTCCCGATTGAGTTATTCACATATAATACCTAAACTATGGTAGCCCTAACCTTAGAGCGTGGCGCTTCGAGAGGCACTAACGTTGCACTAAGTAGATTCTGGGCATCTAGTCCTCAATCATGAATATTCATGAGTGAGGACATTTTTGACATTTTAGCAGTTCCTAATGCACGGGCGGTTGACAGTTTGAAGAATTGATACACCTTCCTGCGCATCGTAATGATCTTTGAATGACACAGAAGAAATACGATAATATATGCAGCTATTAATTACTCAGCTTTGTATATGGAAAAGAGAACATGACATATAATAAATGTTTTCCGGTTACAAAATGCTAATTGGGCAACCAGAATACAAAAGAGACCTTTAGGAAATAAAATATGCAGATCACACACACGTCTAACAAGCTAATATAAAGTTTGATTCATTTATATGCACGACATGTAACGCGGCACCTGATGGTCGTTGGAATTAGTGAAATAAAATAGTAGAAGGTTCCAGATTTTTCTCAAGCTCATTATCGTTGGAATAGGGGAAAGAATACTTTAGAAGTTTCTGGAAAGATTCAAGGGTATATAAATAAAGATTTATTTGGATGATTCGTACAACGTATAAGAGATAAGAAACGCAAGTATACTGTTGGAAGAAGATATTTTACTACTAGGAGATACTGGAAGATTGGTAAGTACTAACTTTGTAGTTTTCTTGTATTATACTTGTTCATTTTTATATGGAGACGGAAGGGTTTGTTTTAATCGGAAATTGATTGTGGAATTTCCGGCATTGAACATCATATGACTCGGTGTACTTTTATGGAATTATAACTTGACTAAGATATAGTATAATGAAATATGTAGGGTAGAGAGAATCTAGATTTTTCATTGCACCGCGACTCGAACCAGGACTCTCCCACGTGGAGAACCGTACGCTAAACATTTTGCTTGCAGTACGGAGTTTTTACTTATACATAGCTATGAATTGTGTAAGACATAACAGGTATATATAAATTATATTGAATAGAAAGTTAGCAGAATCCGCGCGGAGAATAGAACCAAGGTTCTTCCACGTGACAAACCATACGATAAACTTTTTTCTTAGCAGGAGTTGTTACTTGTATGTAGCTATGAATTGTGTAAGACATATAACTGGTATTTGTAAAGTATATGTTAAGAAGGAAGTTATACTGGATAGGGAGCTATGACACTACCGGGAGTTGAACTAGGATTGTCCCAGATGGAGAACCGTACGCTAAACCTTTTGCTTGCAGTGTAGACCTTTTGAGTTATAAATGGTATATTTTTACTGCGTAAGAACAAACTTATATTGGATAGGTAGTTAGCAGAATCCGCACCGGAAATCGAACCATGGCTCTCTTACATGCAAAGCCAATATGGTTGGGAACATTAGTGCTACGTTGAATATTATATTTTTGTAATTTGAAAAGTCGTAATACGATAAGTAACTATACAATACTAGATTTTTATTTAACTTTATACATACTAGTAAAGAAGATATATCTAATAACACGTAATGTACGTTAGGTACAATTTTGACATTATTTAAACAGTGTAGGTAAAAAAAACACCAGTGGCGATAACTATTAGCATGACTGTGAACTATGGGAATTAGCCTGTCGGAGAGACTGGCGCGAGCTGGGATTGAATCAAGGACCTCATGCACCAGAGGTGAACGCTGTATCGCGTACCAACCATAGCTTTTCTATGTATTATATTTTGGATAAAGGAGAGTGAGAAATAAAGTACGCATTTATAAATGGTGGAACGAGATTGTAGGAGGAAACGGGAGAACTTCATACACAATGTTTATAGAAATACACTGTGAATGACGGAAACCATTTCGTTTCAGAAGTGACTTATTTTTATGATCACCACTATTTAATGTCTACGAACGAAGAAAGTAACGTACTCTAGCAGTTATTAGAGAATTATACTTTTTGAAACTTTATACAAAACTAGATTTTTATTTAACTTCATACATACTAGTAAAGAAGATATATCTAATAACACGTAATGCACGTTAGGGACAATTTTGACATTATTTAAACAGTGTAGGCAACGAAAATTTTAAGGATACAAGAGACGGACAATAATCTGACAGTGCAGATTGTAATAGTAATGGTGTGCTTGGTTTATTAGGATTAGTCTTATATGCAGATGGAAACAATTGCTTTAAATAAGAGATACCACTTTGAACGTATAGTTCTGTAAACTTACTTTACTCTAGAACTCATAACATTAAGTACAAGGTAACCAACACCATTGGCGATAACTATTAGCTGGACTGTGAACTATGGGAATTATTGCGTCGGAGAGACATATACATTTTGCGTATATAATAACGAGTATGAATATTTGACTTTGGCACCTAGAAGATTATGCAACCGACAAGTTAAAAAAAGTTTTGAGGATTCCATATTATATTCACAGACAGTCTAATACGATTTTGTATTTTACTGGAAGTGTAATGAATGTTTGTTTGAACTAAAAGGGGATTTTATTTATAGGTCTTGTTTGTAAGTTAGGAAAACAATATTCTTGTAATGGTGTTACGACCGCCAGAAACGAAACAATAGCTAACATGTTCTTTTTACAGTTGAAATAGATATCTGTAATAAACTATAATAAAAAACTATTATGAATTTCGACAATTTTAATCTTTATTGTAATTGTTACAAATGCATAAGAAAATAGTATTTTAATGCTTTAGTTGTCTGCATATACAGTGTAGATATATTTGTGAGTGAATACATGACATACAGTTATAATATATCAGAAGTGTTGTGATCACGAAATTAAATCTTCAAACCTTAAAGAGATTCTATTGTGAAGTTTGCACTTATTGAATTAAATTTGGTAATTTAAGACGAACTGTGGTTTCACTCTTTTACCCACTGCAATTATATTGGATCGAAATACTGAACTTACTATTTTTGGAATTTTTCAGTTACTGTTTTGCTGGTTCTATGAGTGATTTGGGAGGGCTGTTGTTTAAAGTGGAATTTGAACCATTACTAATGCTTGTAACGAGAAAGTATATCTATTCGGAAGTGGGGACTTCCTTTTACGCAGATGAGAAGTAGCCTGTGTTCAAGACAGTATTACGAAAACGAATGTTTGCACAACGAATTGATTCACTATTGCTCACACCAAGATTTTTTTTAACTGTACATGAGAGTTCTTCAAATCGTAATGCTACAGTTGTAAAATGTTTTAAAATATCATATAATACTTTCGATAAAGTAAATACGTTTAATATCAAATAATACTTTCGATAAAAATCTACCGAAATTAAGGAAAAATTTAAATGTTAACTAAAAGCATAGAAATCGTATTATTATTCAATTCAAAATCTTTTGTCGTTGTAAAATTCTATCGAGGAAGTTGAGGTTTTAATATATACAACGATAATCGTATCTGTTATACTATATATTATGAAACATGGTAGCTTCCTTACTCTGAAGGAGGTCTTTTAGGGTAAGGCATAGGCTAATTAAGCCAATGAATAAATGTTGTGGGAAATTGAAGTACCAGGAGAAAAAAGATGTTGTTCACTTGGTCGGTTTTAAATCACGAACATCAAAATGTCGTTTTACCATTGAGTCACCGTGCTCTCCTGCTTTTCAACATACTACATCAATCTGCTATAAGCATGAATCTTTTTTCCCATATCCGACTATACCTCACTGTGGGTCTACAAGTTTCAAGAGGTTACCATACAATGTTTATTGTCAAGATCAATAGAAGTAAAGCGTCTGCAGTGTGTGTCAATTCGTTATACGTAGGTTTTCTACTGGTTGTCTAACAAAAGGGTTGTGTTTGATTTTCAAGTCCAAGGGAATTATTCACAAAAGTACAATCGTGTCCTTTTACTATATAAAATGGAATAAGTATTTCACGTTATCATCTTAATAAGAAGAAGTATTTTCCTGTATACTTCTATGCATTTCATAGACATTTTATCCTTTACCTCAAAGTATTAAGCTTTCTCAGCTTTATTATTTTTACAAAGGCATATACCAAGTAAGGGTCTGCAAATCCTGAAATTTATTGAAGGGTGGATCCAGCACTAACAGTCACTGTGTTTAAACATTCTTGAAGTAGCATTGTTCTACTTGAAATAAAACGACACGTAATATTACAATATTGTCACCCATATTCTCAGCAAAATAGTACACTATCTTCTTTTTATAAGAGAAGAAAGAGTACAGGGGTACTGTAACATCAACTTTTCTACAGTATATCACGCATTTCTCTCCTACTGTAACCATATTTTCTTAAGAAAGTATTAAAATGTTTGTTAAATTATAGTATTAAATGTGGTTCGGGTCCAAAGAATCCCTCTTGAATCAGTGCATTTTGCATACAAGGTTATATGTTGTTTTTCATTTAAAGTAAATAATTAAAGAAAAGTTTTAAAGTCTTCATATCATAAACTAAACACAAGGTATCAAACTCAGTGACTCCCGTTCAATGGACAACAGTTCATTATTCACTTACGTTGGTAATGTCTGTAAAAAATCTACTGCTAAAATGTCAAAAATGTTTAGGAACTGCTAAAATGTTAAAAATGTCCTCACTCATGAATATTCACGATTGAGGACTAGATTCCCAGAATCTACTGCACTAACCTCTGACGTTTATCTTACCATTGTGGGATAATTATTGTAAAACTCGATAGATATAAAGTTAGCCCCAATCGAGTTATTCGCCAATAACTTTTAAACCATTATAGCATTAACATTAGTACTTAGTGCTCTAAGCTCTAAGAACGCACTAACCGCTAGCGTTTGTACCACTTTTATGGCACAATTCTGCAAAAGTTGAAAAATCTAAAGTTAGCCCCGCCTATGTTACTACTTAATAACTTCTAAACTATCATAGCACTAACGTTAGTGTTTAATGCACTAACATAGTACTAACCATGTGAAAAGTTTCAGTAGTATTTGAGATGTGGGTGGGGTTAACTTTAGACATCATGGAATTTTTCATTTTGTAAAATTCCCACCAAACTTAAAATCACTAATGATTACATATATTGTGACATATTGTAATGATTACTACTTCGTTACTTGGTTTTAATGCATAACTTCCAACATTAGTCCTTCAACAGTATGAACACTACAAAATAAAACTTAGCGGGTGCAACTTGCGCCTTCCCACATAACTATTCACAATGAGAAGCACTAATGTTCGGGTTTGATGCACTAGCACGTACTAACGAAACACTAACGATTACACTAGAATTGACCATTAGTGCTTTTAAATTTGGTGAGAATTTTACAAAATGAAAACTTCCCCATGTATTTCTTATGAAGGTTTCGTGACATATAACTGCCATATCTACACTAATAGAGAAGCACTGACGAAATTATTAGTGTTGTCTAACGATGCACTATCGATTGCACTAGGCTTATCGTTGGTGTTTTCTGGGGAGCAGTTAACGTGAATTTAGACCTCGAAAGTTTTTTTTTTAATTTGTGGAGAATTTGACCCAGTAAAAATCCTCATGTATTTTATGGGAGTTTCGTGATATATAATTGCTAACATCTATACTAATAGAGAAGGATTAACGATAGATACTATTAGTGTTTCCTAGAAGCACTATCGATTGCATAAGTTTCGTCGTTAGTTCTTTCTTGGGAGGAGTTAACGTGAAGTTAGCTCCACCAAAGTTTTCTAGTTCTAGCATCCAAACCATTGAAGCACTAATATTTGTAGTTGCTGCTCTAAAAAGCACTAACGATTGCATTGTAAGAGATCATTAGTACTTTTGAATTGTCAAGAATTTGACCCGATGAAAAATTCCAAATGTATTTCTTACGGAAGTTTCGTGACACATAACCATATCCACACTGATAGTGAAGCACTAACAATATTTGTAGTGTTTATCTAGAAGCACTAACGATTGCACTAGAAGAGATCATTAGTGCTCCTATGGGGACTTCTTCACGGAGGTTATTCTAACAACAGTATTTCTGGCCCGCTGCAAGCATGTCCCTAGTTACGATTTTGGCTTGACACTATTTCAATATCGTCACTTCAGTTTGTTTAGACTTCATTCGGGTGAGAATACTAACGTTGTACTTGAAGTACTAACAGTTGAAACTACTTTTATATACTTTTATTAATTCGTGTTACTATTCGGTTCGAAATCTCTTGTCGTCGCGAATTCTGTCGAGGAATTTGAAACTTAAAATATACAAAACGATAATCATGCCTGTTGTTCTGTATGGTTGTGAAACATGGTCGCTTACTCCGAGGGAAGAACATAGACTGAAAGTATTTGAGAACAGGATCCTGAGAAGAATATTCGGACCCAAGAGGAACGAGAATGGGGAATGGCGGAAGCTTCATAACGAGGAACTACATAGTTTATACGGTTTACCCAACATTGTTAGGGTCGTCAAGTCTAGGAGGCTTAGGTAAGCAGGTCATGTAGCTAGAATGGAAGAAAGTAGAAACGCTTTCAAAGTCTTGACTGGTAGACCCATAGGAAAACGACCATTAGGAAGACCTAGGCGCAGATGGGAGGACAATATTAAGATGGATCTCGCAGAGATAGGAATACAAAGTAGAAACTGGATGCAATTAGCTAAGGATAGAAGTCAGTGGAGAGCTTTTGTGAACGCGGCATTGAACCTCCGGGTTCCATAGGCCATAGAGTTAGTTAGTTAGTTAGTTTTTTTATTATATTCCCAAATGAAAAGTTTTAAAAATTATTAGACGTGCATACAATCAGTGACGTCTCCTTTGTGAAGAACAAAATAACAATTGAATCTATCTACAGAAAATGAAAACAACACTTTCTAGGTGACTATTTTGGAAGAAAGTAATATATATATATATATATATATATATATATATATATATATATATATATATATATATATATATATATATATATATATATATATATTCTCATTATCAAAAAATCACACAAAGTGCCTTTCTAAATTCCAAAACAGTTTTGTGACAATATAAAAACTAGCGTTTTAAGCAAGAAAAAGATCATTCTACTTACACCCGACAATTGTGTAGTTAGATATATGGAATTCACGTCGTACAGGAACTGAAAACGCAGAAAAATCCAAGATGAGGCTACCAGAATGGCATCCATTGAAGGACGTTTGTGAGTATGCTTTGTGTAGTTGAATATTGCATAACTTAATTTGAGTGAAGGAAGGACCACAAAACATTGAAGGACACACACGAGGAAACCAAGGACTTCCCCTTGGTGCTTTTCTTTCCACTATACTACTTGTGTTATATATTATTACCCTGCATATATCATTTGTTTTTATATCAATATCTTCTTAGGTGATGGTTTTAATAAATATTACAAAATGAAAGACATTTATCTTCTAATTGCCCTTTTAATATAAACTAGTAGCATAGCGTGACAATTCACAAGCATCTTTAAGCTCTTGAAGCTATTTCAGCATCATTTAAACTTTAAACCAGTGTGAACATTGAAGCACTTCGAGGTGGAGGGGGGGGGCAGTTAGTGTGTGCCTAAAATATATTTGTACTAGGAGAGTACTCATGCAGATTAGAGGATAATTTCTCAATGCATTCCAAAAGGAACTTTTACTCGCAGGAAAATACCCCTGTATAGGGTGGCCATATTTCAAAAATGAAAATCTGGGGCGCTATTGAATTACGAGAATCTTTGAAATGCTTAAAATTCAAAGAAATGTAATATACTAATTTACTTTCTTCCATTAGATAGAGTTGTTTAATTATTACATAATCACATTTTTAGTCATTTTAGTAGACCTTCTCCTCCCTGTAAGATTTTTTAAAAAAATTCTCAGGATCTAGTATGTTTCGTGGCTCTGTTTTAGCCCATTCAAGATACAAATGATTCGTTCAATATCAATGTACTTAAATAGTGAGTTAAATTCATGTTTTACGTATTCAATTTTTTTTTCTACTTTTGAATGGCCATACTCAGAAGTTGAAGAGAATTATTATATACATAATCCTGTAAAAAAAAAAAAAAGAAGAAGAAGAAGAAGAAGCTAATAATATTCCCTTCCTTTCTTCTTCGCTGAAAGCCAGGACATTTAAGCGTCCCGAGAAATATTTTCGGGACGCAGACCTCGATTCCGTGAAGGTCCCGAATTTTCCGGGACGAATGACAACCCTATCCCTGTACCACTGGCGTATTTAGTGTAGCTATCGGGCTCAAGACCTCCTAAAATAAATTTGTTAGTTTTTCGCATTCCACTTAATGTTTCGAAGAATTTCATTGTATTTCATATTCCTATGTTCTTTGTTCAGAAATAATACTGAATTTGTCAAATTTCATTCCCTGTAAGAACTCCGTTCTTTTATCTTTCTTTCGTCCATTTTACTCTTCTGTTTCTTTTTCTTAATTGTTACTTTCTTTCATTTCTCCTATCACACTTTCGACCATTGTTAGTTGTGATTCAAGTCGGCCGTCGTCAAAAACACGAGAAATAAGAGTAGACGAGAAGCGAAACTGGTGTTCCACACCAACTTTTACGGACATTAGCATAACGGGACTTCAGTAATTAGCCTGCAGCAAAGGAATATTTACATTGTTTAACTATAAAGAAAGGTTAATGTCTGAATTAGAGAAAATCAAAAGCGGCAAATAAGTAGCCCTGGAAATTAAGTAGGCCAAGAGGATGCTTCCTTTTTCTTCTATGAATAGAATAAAAGTTAGATTCACTGCTATTTTTTTCTGTGTATTATATCACATAAGATTCACCAATCTGCAATTCTCGCCTTTAAAACTGCAATCAGTATATTTCAGCTTCAACTTGTCTCAATATTTTCTTTCAAGTAAAAATGTACATATATAAAAATGAATATTTCCATTTTTAAAAAAATGAAATCTGTTAAGTTGAAATGGGACGCGTGTTTGCAGGAGCGCCATTTCAGATTTACTTTGGGGGACGGGGGTTAGATCCTGCATCGACATACGAGTGTCACATTTTTTCTTAGTACTATATTATTTGACAATCGATTAACCTTTCTTTGGCACTGTTGCTCTCAAGCAACATCGCATTCTATTGCGTTATACGCACGAATTATCACTTCAGTGATCATTTAATTGGCATTATTCCTTTCGTACAATATTCATATACATGATTTGCGTGTCGCTTGTTTAGATATTTCTAATCTTCATCAACAGCGGGCAGTCAAATTTAGTATTGTAGAAACTCTATTTCCTACGTTCCGCGAAAGTTCTTTTCTTCATTTTCTTTATTTGTGGTTCCTTGCTCTGTAGGAAAACATTCCAACGAAACTACTACTAATTATTGAGAGTATTCCTATGTTATTTGACCATAATAGGGCAATGCTGTTCAGTAACTAGACATAAGACCAATTTTATGGCAATGTTGCTTTAAAATAAACATCCTGTATTTTGTAACCAAAGTACAAAAGTACTTTAAAAATTACGAAATTATGATCAGGAAAACATGGTTCAACCATAAAAGCAAACTATATATTTTAATGGTAATGCTACCAATGCTTGCCAATTAAAGGGTTAAAATATAATTCTTATTTAATTCTCAAACTCAGGTGGACAATGCCAACCCCCCTCAAGAAACAAAATCCTAAATAGCCTACGCCACTGCCCTGTACATAATGGAAAAGGTTATGATTTCTCACTTCACAGTATTTTTCTCAAGAAAGACTTGAAAAGTCAGTTTTTCTAATGTACAACTATGAGCAAAATAAATGACGCGTCTCTTTATTTTGAAGTTTTTTGAAAATATCTCCGTTTTCTTTACATGTTCGAAATTTCGGAAGGTTTCCCCAGCAGGATAGGTTAATAACAAACCCGTTTTTAATATTTGTGTTAGATATTAGCTTAAAAGAAATAAATTAGAAGCAAAAAACATTAAATCGATAGAAATCTCGAGAATTACCAACTCTGCTAAAGTGGGAAATTTTCAAGAACGCGAGGGAATTCTGCAGTTCAACACGAAGCAGCGACATCTATATCATTGAGAGAAGCGTGGATTAGATCTACAAACGAAAATTTTAACGAAATATTTCTAATATGTCTTATTATATGCATTATCAGCGAACTCCAAATATATGAATATATACTAAGTATTGACTTATAGATAGAGCAAATAGTGGAAATTACCTATGGAAAAAGACGAATTGTTAGCCCAATCGTAATGAAAAATCGTCTTTACTGAAGAACAGATTCAATGTACGTAAGAAAGCAAATAACTCCGTTAGTTAAAACAACGGGTCTGTATGCTGAAGGTCGTGGGTTCGAACCCCATGAAAGTGCTGTTGCCATTTTTATCACTAAGGTTATTTTATTTATTTTTTATTTGGGAAAGAATCAAATTATAACATATATGTAAAACTCATGACGATACCAAAAAGGAGAAAATGTCGTCGCATTTGCATTAGTGTCTCTAACTTTTGTTTGCAAACAGTTTCGTAATTATTTCCCCTGTGCTCACTAATGCATAACGAATGTTTTCCAGTAACTGTTAATTCTAATTTGGAGAATTTTATAGTTTCACAATGTTTCTCACTACATAGTCTTCTATCTACGTGTTTGGATATTTTGATAACAGATTTCCCTATTAAATGTTTAATTTTCCCTATAAATATTTGTCTTAAATTGAAATTGTTTTGAATTTACTACATAAGGAAAGTTGCCCGAAGAAGGAGAACTCTAGTAATTGATATTCTACGTAAAAGCAACCTATTGTAGAATGATGATGCTTCTTACCTTCAGCACATAATCTTAACGTTAGAGAGTCAGAGAGAGAAAAATCCTGTTTTTTCCTCCCCTACGACCACTCATCTTAAAGCTCTACCTATAATGATTCGTGTCACATAATTTCGGCTCTCCAAAGACATTCATATTTATTATTATTATTATTATTATTATTATTATTATTATTATTATTATTATTATTATTATTATTCCTGAATATGCCACCCTTACATAATGTAGTACCTTTAGACATCTTAGTTTAAAGTGCTTTGTTTAGTAATAAATTGAGCAACCACGTCACAAAATTTAAAATGTATGAGGGGGCACGACGTTTTATTTCCCCCCTCTCTTTTGAGCACCCTCCAACAGAAAGTATATAATTTCTGAGAAGCAGGGCAGACAAAATGAATAAGAAATATATTTAGAGCATCCTTTCCTCCTTCGTGAATGGAATATCACGTAGCATTTTTTATTCTACTGAAGAGGACCCTAGGCCGTTATGGTTAGGTAACAAAAGAAATACCTAATATATTTATAGCGTCCCTTAACTGTAATATTACCTCTTCTTTATTTGTTCGAGGCTGCCCTACACAACCAAGGGTGACAAAAAGAATAGGAAAAGTGTCTAAAGATTACAAAGCACTTTATATTTTGTCAGAAACAAGGCAGTATATACACAGCATTGATTTCGTTAACAAGTGTTTCACCCTTGAGTCGCTTATAAAATTAGGCAGAATAAACTTTTGCCGATCATTGTTCTACAGGGATATGTCCAGGATGGTTTGGTGTCGAGCTAATAACGATGAGTATGTTTATTTACATCACCGTTAAAGAAATAACAAACTTTCTGAAAGGAACTTACTTAGGAAACAGATCTTCCTTCTATTTAGCCAGAGCCCACTCTGGAAAATTGCATCTGGCGCTCTGAGTGAAAGTTCTATGGGACTATTAGAAAAATATATTCCCATTTCCACGCTGATGGTAGAATTTCTTAAGCAGTTATTGAATTACGTTCGAAGCGTAGGCGTAAATAGCGCCCCCGCAACCCTGTGGCGTGGGGACCGCAAAAGCTGCAAGGCCAAAAAATATACAGAAAGTATGCAGGGGCGGAGCAGGCCAAATTTTCACATGGGCAAAATGACATTTTGGCGACCTCCCCCTAGTACTAACCTATATTTTACATTTTATCATAGCGTTTTTAATATTTTAAACCAGGAGCGTCATTTAAGATTTTGCTTGGGGGGGGCAAGACCTCTTGATATAAGTAAAATTTCGCATTTTTCACTGATTTACTAGTATTCTAATGATAAAATCTATATACATCTCAAACTCAGGAGAGACAAATGCCCCGCCCTGCCCCCCGTAAATGACGCCCCTGTTTTAAACCCATTTTTCAAAAAGAAATCCATTACCTAGGAAAACTTCACAAAGAATATGGCCCGCTATAAATAGTACGAACTCCGCCCCCCTTGTCTAGTGGCTAGCACGCCTGCCTTCTGTGGTACCGGGTCGAATTCCCGGTGGATTACTGTTGAACGATAAATGTGGTTCGGATTCCACTATAATGAGTATCCACCTCTCCCTTGGCCATTAAGGCATAACCGTGGAACGCTAAAGCAAACAAAAAAAATACTTAATTCCCGGCACTCTTTATTCTACATGCCATCTCTCCATTTTTCGATACAGCCCCCTTAGTAATATGAAACTCTCTTCCCCCATAGTGAAATGGAAAAAGATCATGTAATTGCCACTACTTTACAAGAATATAAACCAAAAACGTCACTAGAAAACATAATATAAAATTTACCTTTTGAGGCTCGTTTTGGCGCTCCTCTTTCTCTGGCGCCCCGGGCAGTCGCCCGGCCCTTGGTGCGCCCCTGAAAGTACGGACGTATAACTAAGGACTGCGGAGGAGAGGCTGACCTTCATGTTATGCCACTGGTTTGACGTGTTTGAAATGCTCAGTAAGTGATCGGTTAGTGAAATAATTGCGACGGTTACTGATGTTTAAAGTTTAGCTAAGACAAAGCTACCTAACCAAATACATTTGATATCGCGATGTCACTAATCGCAATCCGCAATTTGATATCGCCATTGCGATTTTACTCACATAAAAAAGATAAAAACAATAGTAATAAAAACCCTTACTCGTACTGAGCTCGAACTAACAACATAATTCGTACAGTCTAGTTGCTCTGACCAACTGAGTTTCGATTTCTTACGCGAAAGAAGTCTGTTATATTAAGAGGCATGCTTTTCATTATCAAAACTGTTCGAAGTAATACCAACATGGCTTAAGTACAGAGACGGAACTGAATTACCACTCGATTGACCTTGAGGGCAAATCACCAAAGGGTAGCTACAAACGTAAGTTCAGCATGCATTTCTGTGGAGTTCTGTTCAGTATTCCTATCTGCCAGTCATGCTTGTCCGTAGGAGTAATATTTTGCAAACCTAACCTTTCGATAGAGCACAATAGCAGAGAATCAGAGGAAAGGAATTCTTGCCCTTGTGAACGTGCGATACCACCATGTGCAATAAAACTGACGCGTCTCCTTGACGTGATATTTCATGGAAAATAACTCGTTTTCCTTTATATAGTCTATCCGAAGTTTTTGAGGGTTTCAAAATGAGGAAACGTTACTGACAAACAAGGACGCATTTAGGGGTGGGTCCAGGGGGTCCGGACCCCTTCTGAAATCCCAACTTTTCTGTAAATTTAGCCTAATTTTGGGGTTTATCTTTTAAAATTTAATTATAATTTATCCTAATATTGAAGTCGGACCCCTCCCAATATAAATTACTGCATACGTGTCTGCTGACAATGTTCAATATATTCGTTAAATAATAAAGTAAAATAACTAAATTAGGAGCAAAAAGCTTCAACAGGGCTAACTTTTGTCCACTGCCAGTATTGCTAGAAGGGATATTAATAGCAAAAACTGCTAGTCAATGCTGAACCTTGGAACGTCATCCCGAACAACAAGTCTATTATTGAGAACTACATATGCAACATGTTATCAAAACTTATCCAGCTTTTATCTGGCATGAAATTATTATATACACCAAACTGCACTCTCCTAAAATGTGTATCTAAACATTGCTCTACGTATCTACGAAGCAATGAAAATTTTTTATCGAAATGTGTGAGCAGGAAACTCTAACAGCCAGCCATTTTATTTAAATCGTAATAAACCCTGTAACCGTGCGTTAACGTGAAGACAAAGCTTGGTCCATTGGTAAAGTGTTGGAAGAATAAAAACTCAAAGTTCGTAGGTTCGAATCTATCCAGTCACCACAACATTTTATTCTTATGTGTAACGATGAAATAAGAAAAAAATGTATAACCGTTAAGACAAAACTTCAACCAATTCTGAAGAGAACAATACTCTCAATGATGTCAACAATGATGTCAACCAAAAATTATTTTATGTAGTGTTTGGACGAAATTACAGCTGTCAACAATTCCAGAAGTAAAAACGGGCTGATAGGTGTAATGCAGTCTAGATTTCTGAATGCATTTACTTCCAGAAAACTTCAGTCTCGTCATTGGTATGCCGTTAATCACTGTAAAACCTTTCAATTGGAAGTGAAATGACACAAACTAAAACAGTTTTAAATCAATAAATGTATATGTGTAAAAGTGGGTGTCTCTTATCTGTAGTTCTGAGTTCCTTTTACTTTGAAGTGAGAAATGAGAGAAGAAAGTATGGTGTTCGAAAAAAAATCAAATTTGAGATTTCAACGAATTTACACGTATTATAGCCCCTAACACCGAAAAAGTTATTTTTCGATACGTGTCCATCTGTTCGTCCGTCCGTTCGCTACACTTTTCTGTGCACTCGCCTAGAGGCCATACCGTTCAACTTATATGCACCAAATTTTAGTTTAAGATTTTCATAGTGTTACCTATAGTTTCTTTTATTTCCCTCCTACTCCCGAAACAAGGATAGTTTCCTGTAAGATGAAAATAGGAAAAAGATATTTTCTCATAACTGGCTCTAACGATCTTGTTTTCTTTCTTTTTTTATAAATCAATATTTAATTAGTAACTCTATTTTGTGGTATAAGGCATTTATCTGAGCAAAATCTACAAGGGGTAGTTTATATTTAGGGGTGAGTTTTTACTCAGTGATTTTCTTAAAATGGACTCAAGTGTTTTCGATCATATTTCATAAGTAAAGATTTCATTAATAACTTATCAATATGGCATAACTCGTTTGTCCTAAAAAAAATGCGAGGGGTAGTTTATTCTTGGTGGAGTGTGTTGTCTGGGCGATTTTCTCAAAAACGACTCAAAAGAGTTTATTCATATTTCAAAAATAAATATTTCGTTAATAACCGAACAATATGGCAAAACTCGTTTGTCCTGAAAACATATGCGAGGGATAGTTTACTCTTGGGTTTTTTTCCTCCACGGTTTTCTAAAAAATGAGAAGCAATTTTGTTCGTACTCAGAAATAAATATTTCATTAAAAACCTAGTAATATGGAATAACTCGCTTACCCTGAAAGAATCCTCAAGAGATAGTTTATTCGGGGAGTTATTTTCCCTCACGATTTTCTCAAAAATTACTCAGACAATTTTATTGATAATTCATAAATAAGTATTTCATTAATAACCCTATATTTTAGTATAAGTCATTTCTATGAAAAACAATTACAACGGATAGTTTATTTTGGGGGTCAAGGTTATTTCCCCGACAATTTTCTCGAACGACGGGCGATTTTGTTCAAATTTCGCAAATAAATATTTCATTAATAAGCAAAAGTATATCTTAACTCATTGTTCGAAACAATTCACAAGAGGTAGGTTACTTCTGACGTGGTCTTTTTGAACGACTTTCTCAAAAATGACTCATTTGATTTTTTTTCATATTTCATAAACAATGATTGCATTAATTGGTTTATTATATGTCTAATGAAAATGTGTTTAAAGTTTGAGTTAGTTTTGTAGTGTGGATCTTCAATCGAAGTTTTTTATTCGATAATCTGACATTCGATGCATTTGAATAATACAATAATTTTATTCGTATTATCCAAATACACACTTCAGTAACAACTGCGGCCTAACACAGTTAAGAAATTGGATTGAAAAAGTTCAGTGCGGTGGCCCTGTAATTGAATATTTTTTGGTAAACTCCCTATCTTTTTGTGGTAAACTCAGGCTTTTCTTTTTCGAGCGACAAAAGAGAGAAGAAAATATAGTGATTGTGAAAATAATATATTAAATTCAGATTTCAACGGATTTACATGTTTCATGGCGTCTACATACCGAAAATGTGACTTTTCGACACCCGTCCTTCCAGTCCGTCCGTTCGGCAAACTTTTCTATGCACTCGCCTAGAGGCCGTACCGTTCAACTTGTCTACACCAAATTTTAAAATTAGGGTTTACATAGTATTCCTACAGGAGCTTTTCCAATTTTTTTCTTATCACCTAAAATAAGTGTGGTTTACCAACAGCCGAAAATCCAAAAAAACTATTTCCTCAAAAATGGTTTTAACAATTTTGTTTATTTTTCATTAATCAATATTTAATTAACAACCCTATATTGCAGTATCAGATATTTCTCTTACAAAAATTTACGAGGGATAGTTTATTCTTGGAGGTGACTTTTTCTCGACGATTTTCTCAGAAAAGACTGACGAATTTTGTGCCTACTTCATAAATAAATATTTAACCTTATAACATGGTATAAGTCAATTGACCTGAAAAATATATGAGTAGTAGTTTATTCTTGGAGTTGAATTTATTCCCAGTGAGTTTCTCAAACACGACCAGTTGGCAACCCTGTATCTCGACAACAAAGCTGAATTCGAAAACTGTAAGAGGACCATTTGTCTCCTTTTGATGTCACGAATCATCTCCCGAAGTATATGGACATCTTTCAGGTTCACACTTAATCAAACTTCTTTTCGAAAAGTTAACTATTAACTTTATGCATTGTTTATCTTTTTTAAATCACAAATGTCGTTATTAATTTTAAGGCAGAAAACTACTTCTGAGAAAATAGGTCTTGAAAAATAATTTTAAAACTTAAACTTTTGTTTTCGAGACATTCCAAACAAGACGAGACATTTTACAAGCTATCTCGTGTCCAAAACATTTGCCTCGTCTTATCTTGGATGTCACAAAGCGCGTCTCGTCTCTTTCTCGAGACATGTCTTATCTCGTGCGCATTCGTTAACACTTGGAAAGGATTATCTTTCTACTCAAAACCTTGTTTTTATAATGGTTGCATATTTATGATAATTGCTGTCATCAACATAAATTACAGTCTTTCAGTTGAATTAATTTTTATTATTATTATTGAAATTGTAATTTCTAGTTTAACGTTGTACGATTATGCACCTACGCTAAGGGAGAATGATGATGAATGAAATGGTGAAATGAAGAAAGTGGGAGGAAAATGGAAAATCTCAAGAAAAAACATACCCATGGACACGGTATTTGTCCACCTCAAATTTCACTTGGCGCGAAGTGAAATCGAGCCACGGACCCCCTCCACCAAAGGTGAATGCTTTATTATTATTATGATTATTATTATTTTTAATTATTGTTAATAATAATAATAATAATAATAATAATAATAATAATAATAATAATAACAATAACAATTGAAGCGAGCTTAACGAGTTTCAACCGTACGACTCAACCAACGTTTGGGTGCCTGTTCGTTCGTCTGCTCCATGACAATTTCTCATAAAAGACATTTCATTTTAATGAAACTAGTAAGTGCCTTCTTTTAGCTGTGCGAAGTAACTATTGCTTGGAATTTAAATCTGCAAAATATAAGAGGTAAAAATAACCAAATGGTGCAAGTTACCACTCATATATACAAAACAATTTTGCAATATCAACAACTTGTCCCATAAAGAAGCCGAAACCCTTACACCGGAGAGCCCGCCGAGATTTAATCATTGTCCACACGGACTGAAATTGTCATTTGAAGACAATAATTTCTTTAAAATAGGCGAAAAATTCGAAAGTTATAAGCATTTTCATATTTTTGCCTTTTCCCATAAGGGAGCCGTAGCCTCCTACACTGAAGAGCCCCCCCCCCGAAGATTTGATCATTGTCCACTCGGACTGAAATTGTCATTTGGAACCAACACTTTAATACGAAGCAAAATATTTCTTTAAAATAGACGAAAAGTTCGAAAGTTACATACATGTTAATATTTTTGCCTTTTTTCATAAGGGGGCCATATTAGCTTACACTGAAAAGCCCCACGAGATTTGACCATTGACCACTTGGACTGAAATTCTCATTTGAAACCAAAACTTTAATATGAAGTCAAAAATTAAACTTTACATCAATTTAAACTGACTGGGTTCCGGTTCACCCCACTATTGTGTAGTTTAGTTAAGTGGTAATTTGTGACAGCTTCACATCATCAAAAGAATGTTTCACTTCCCCGCCCCTTCCCCAGGAGTTCGTGCCGGATCCGCCACTTGGAATCAATAGACACTTTTCCTATTCTTTTTGTCACCCTTGATTGTGTAGGGGCTCCCTCGTACAAATAAAGAAGCGGTAATATTACAATCAAGGGGCGCTATATACTAGGTATTTCTTTAGTTACATACCCCTAACCGCACAGGGCCATCTTTGGTAGAATAAACAATATTAAGTGATATTCCAGTCATGAAAGGGGAGAGCATACCGTAAATATATTTTTTATTCATTTTGTCTGCAATGCTTATCAGAAATTACTTTCTGTTGGAAGGGTACTGAAATGAGAGGGGCAAAATAAAACGTCGTACCCCCTCCTTCATGGTTGCTGAAATAATTACTAAAGAAAGCATTTTATACTAAGATATTTGAGATTTAAACTAAGAAACTAAGATATCCTTACATTATGTAAGGATGGCATATTCAGGATTATTATTATTATTATTATTATTATTATTATTATTATTATTATTATTATTATTTTTATTATTATTATTATTATTTAAATGTTTTTGGAGGACCGAAATTTTGTGAGACGAACAATGGTATGTAGAGGTTTAAGATGGGTGGTCATAGGGGAGGAAAAGCCAGGATTTTTCCCCTGTCTGACTCTCTAACGTAAAGATTATGTGCTGAAGGTAAGAAGAATCATGATTCTACAATAGGTTGCTTTTACGTAGAATATCAATTACTTGAGTTCTCCTCCTTGGGCTACTTACCTTATGTAGTAAATTCAAAACAATTTCAAATGAATACAAATACATTGTAAAACTTTTCCGTAATTAAACATCTAGGGAAAATTAAACATTTAGTAGCGACATCTGTTATCAAAATATCCAAACACGTAGATAGAAGACTATCTAGTAAGAAATATTGTGAAACTTTATAAAATTCTCCAAATTAGAATTAACATTTACTGGGAAACATTCGTAAATATTCGGAAACATTCGCAGGAAGTAAATTTTTACTTATCAACTTGAAATATTAGAAAATTTTCTGGTTCCCGAAATCTAATTGGAAAATTATAATTTCTTGCTGTCTAATTTTCCTCTACATGAATTGTATATCTCAATGCGCAGTTAAATATAGTGGAAAATTTTCCATCTAACATCACTACATATAATATTCAAAACTGACCGGATTATGAAAAGTGTTTTCACTTGTTTCTACAAGGTGACGAAATTTTTCGGATTCATGAAAATTCCTTACTTTTGTTTCTACGGAGCGATAGAACTTTCCGATTCACAAAAAGTTGTTTTACTTTTTGCTTCAAAATGATGAAGATTTTCCGACTCATAAAAAAGTACTTCAATTTTTCCATACAAGACACAAAATATTTCGATTTATGAAACATTGTTTCACTTGTTCCTACATAGTACTGAAAATTGTGTGAGCCATTTTCAGATTCTTTAAACGATCTTTCACTTTTTAACATTTTTTTAAATGATTTCAATCAATGCTATGAATATTGAGGAACTGTTACTTGATCACTGATATTTCTTAAGAACGGAAAATTTTCCGGAAAAATATAGAAGAAAATTTTCCACCTCACATCACGGCTAAACAACGATAGGGTATATAGGAATAAGTGGAGAATGTTTTTATGAATCGGAAAATTTTCCGTTTCAAAATTTTCCGGAAAATTTTCATCACTGTACAGGACAGACAATTCTTCAATTCATGAAAAATAGTTTCACTTGTTCCTACATAGTACTGAAAATTGTCTGGGCCATGAAAATTTTCAAATTCTTTAAACGATCTTTCAGTTTTTAACGTTTTTATATATAAACTCAATCAATTTTATGAATACTGAGGAATTGTTACTTGATCACTGATATTTCTTAAGAACGGAAAATTTTCCGGAAAAATATAGAAGAAAATTTTCCACCTCACATCGCGGCTAAACAACGATGTAGGAACAAGTAGAGTATGTTTTTATGTATCGGAACATTTTCCGTTTCAAAATTTTCCGGAAAATTTTCATCACTGTACAGGATAGGCAATTCTTCGATTCATGAAAAATTGTATCACTTTTCCCTACATAGTACTGAAAATTGTGTGAGCCATGAAAATTTTCAGATTCTTTAAACAATCTTTCACTTTTTAACATTTCTATACATGAATTTAATCAATTTATGAATACTGAGGAACTATTACTTGATCACTGATATTTGTTAAGAACGCGAAATTTTCCGGAAAAGTATAGAAGAAAATTTTTCACCTCACATCACGGCTATACAACGATGTAGGAATAAGTGGAGTATGTTTTTATGAATCGGAAAATTTTCATCACTGGTCATTTCACATACGCACTATTTTCCAGTAAGTGAGGTGATCACATAAACTAAATAAAATTAGTATTAAGGTATTTAAGATAATTTTCTTGGTCGGAATTTTACGCACAGAGTAATACACATATACACTTTTTCCTGTGGGTATATGTCTGTTATCTCAGATCCACTAAACTCGGGACATAATACACAAAAATTCACAAAATGAGTACTAATATTTGACATAAATTGCTTTGGCCGGCGTTGTACAGACACGGGTATTTCAAAGTAGTTATATCGCAATTATCTGAGGTGCACAAAACTGGAGACATGGTACACAAAACAGTGCAAATTAAGTACTAAAATTTGACAAAAATTGCTTTGGGTGATACTGTACTAACTTTTCTGGTGGGGATACGCACTATTTTCTAGTGGAAATATTTCAGTTATCAGACGTACACAAAACTTGGGACAAGGAGCAGAAAATTTTACAGGATGAACATTAAAGTTTGACGTACCACTACCTTTGGTCAACACTATACGCACTTGGGCTATTGTTATACGCACTATTTTCAAGTGGTTATATTTCGTGTATCCGAGTTGCACAAAACTCGGTACATGGTGCACAAAACTCCCCCTAAGCAGTACTATCATTGGACATACTAAGATTTTTGGTTGGCGCTCTACGCACTTGTTCTATTTGTCAACGCACTATTATCAATTAGTCATATTTCCGGTATCTCAGATTCAGAAAGCTCGGGACATGGTGTACAAAACACTAATGAAAAAATACTAACATTTGACATATTAAAAGATTTGGTCGGCGTTGCACGCACTTGAGATATTGCTATACACACTATTTTCAAGTGGTTATATCTCGGGTATTTGATTGCACAAAACTCGGTACGTGGTGTACAGAACTCTAGAGAAGGAGTACTAACATTTGACTTACTAAGAGATTTGGTCGGCGCTGTACGCACTTCCGATATTGGTATACGCACTATATTCGTGGTTACATTTTCGGCATGTGAGGTCCGCAAGTCTGCTACGCCACTAGTGGCCCTTATTCTGTGTTTGTTTCTCCTTTCATTTTGTGCTGTTAGACTTTTATATTAAGCCTTTACTTTATGAGACCTTTTTGTTTTTTACGAGATTTTTTTAGGAAAAAGAAGAGAAACTGTTTTCCTCTGATATCTATTTCTTACCATTCGTCTTGTTTGAACTGCTTAAGTAAGAACATTTTGTAATTTTTTATGTTATCTATTGCCCTCATGATCAAAAAAGACGTCATTCTTAATAATTAATTTTATTCTCTTATTTGCAGTTTGCCACGCTGTTATATTTGTAACAAAATTGAGGTTTGGTCCAACGTCTTTCTAATTCTCAACCACGCCAACGACAGTGTGTTTTGTGTTGCTTACTATTGCAGGTCGTAATGCACTTTTGGTGTTGTCCATACATATGTAATTTCTTACTGAACTTACTTCCAGCGACGTAACCAGGGCCGTGCCGTGGGAGGGCGAGCGGGGTGACGGTCCCGGGGGCCGAAGTAAGGGGGCCGAAAAATTCGGGAGAAAAAAGAAAAAAGATAGGAAAAATTGCTTGGAATATATGTATGGGGGCGCCGTCGTATACTCTCGCCCCGGGCGCTGATTTTCCACGGCACGACTCTGGACGTAACGTAATTTTCTATTAAGAGAAAAACTAATTCTTTATATATTATTCTACATTTTTAATGTATAATTCCTAATATTCTGTATTAACCTTAAATCGCTATTGTATTATTTATTTTAATGAATTATTCTAATATTTACTCAGGGCAAGCGGCTGTTTCACTGGTTTCATGGACGCAACACCTGTCATGTTATTGTTATTATTTTGGTATAGTTCCTACAAATTTACGTATGACTTCTATATAGCCCAATTTAGTTTAATTACATGGTTTATTAAACCTTTAAAAACTTAGTGACAGTTTCTTTAATTTATTGAATAAATAGGTATTCAAGTTTCATGTGGAAGCTTCAATCTTATTAAAAGGAATTCTAATTTGGATACTTACATTTTGTTAATGAACGTGGAATACAATGTAAAATATATGGAATGCTGTAAACAGATCTATTTAATCTATAACTGTAGTAGTAGCATTAACACTCTGTTTTCCAATAATCACAAAATTGCGACTTAATATGCGTATCTCAGACAGTAAACTCGTGATTCAGAAGATCGCGCCTGCAGAGCTAACTCTTAACCAATCTTTACTTCAAAAATCAAGCACGTGTCCCATCTATGTTAGATAGCGCTATTCTTATTTAGTGACGTAACAGAGGCTAGTAAACAAGGCTTGTACCCTTGGTGCCGGATTAAGGGAAGGGGGCCCAAAACTGGGCAAATATTGTATTTATTCTCACTATAAGGCAAGGAGAGGAGTTTGTAAACTAAAGATAATAAAAAAATTACCTCAGAAATGTAATAGGACATCAACAACCCACCAACTTTAGGATCATATCGATAGAGCATAAGTTAGCTTCAAAGCTATTTTTTGAGGACATTGTAAAAATCTTTGCAGCCAAAAGATCCCGCAAAGTTAAATTTTAATTCCAGCTTTTTGTGTTTTCATTTAATTTACATTGATTTAAGATATTTGTACAAGGTCCAAGTATAATAATTGAAACAAAAACTTAACTGTTTGTCATAATTAAATATTCTATTCCAAAGCAACAGACTGTTGATTCATCCTACACATATGCACATCCCAATATAATTCAAAAAACATTGTGATTTTGGATATATTATGACAAGACTATAAGAATGTCAAGCTTGGTATCCCAGATTATTTGGCATTTTGAAATCAAGCTTTACCATTTGAAGAAAAAATGGAGTAGGAGAATTACTGTGTGATGCCATTATCAGGTGTAGTCGGGGAGCGTTTTGATAAGGTTAGTAAAGGGTAGGGCGGCGGTAAGTTGAGCTCTTGCCCCGGGCGACAACTAACTTAGTTGCATTGCTGTTCTCTTTTAAGTTAGGAAACTATACTGAAGAACCATTGAGGTTAAGTGAGCTCAAGCGGTCTAAGCTTCATTGAGAATACCAATCCTGACTCCAAATGAGCGCAAGTACCATCGAAGTTAGCAACCACAAACCCGACCGACCGCAAATCTCATTAAAAGTACTTAACCCGAATAATATGCAAAATGGAGATCTCTAGTTCGCGCATAAAACAATATTTATATTCCATTGGTTCTCAAACATTAAGAAAGAAGAAAAAGAAAGAAAAATCAACAAACATTACACCAAAGAGATCAGTTCAAGAATTGAAATAGTCAAAGAAGCATTCAACAAGAAAAGGTTACTCTTAACTAGCATTCTTAATATTGGACTAAGGGAGAAGTTGGTCAAGTCCTACATATGGAGTACTGAATTGTATGCTTCAGATACTTGGACACTACGGAAGTTAGAGAAAAAAATATTTCGAGAGCTTCTTAATGTTCTGGAGAGAAAGATGGAGAATATAAAGTGAACAGAGAAAGTAACAAACGAAGATGTTTTAAAACGGATAGGAGAGAAGATGACGCTTTTAGCCAGCACCCTTCGTAGGAAGCCCAATTGGATTGGACACATCTTGCGAAGAAATTGTGTTCTTCATACCGCCATAGAAGGAAAGATGGAAGGAAAGCGAAGAATAGGAAGAAGAAGAACACGATTGATGATTTTAAAAATAGAAGAAATAATTGGGAGTTAAAAGAGGAAGCTGAAGATTGAGAAACGTGAAAGAAACATTTCCAGGTTAAAACCTAAAATAATAATAATAAAAAAATAATAATAAAAAATAATAATTTCTCTCTCTCTCTCTCTCTCTCTCTCTCTCTCTCTCTCTCTCTCTCTCTCTATTATATCTACTTATTTATAAATGTTGCAGAATGTAAATCTATAAAAGTAGTAAAGCTATGAGAAAGCCGTATTATGCGTATTAAACTGACGAAATTTAATATTGTAAAATCAAAGGTGGATTCTGAGGGAAGAACGCTTTGAAGTTTTTGAAACATTCTTGAAATGAAGGATCGTTAGATTTTCACTTCATGAAACTTTGTAAGACAATACTTATTACCAATAAATTCTACGGCTAAACAAGATGTAGGAATAAGTGGAGTAGGTTTTTATGAATCGGAAAACATTCATGACTTTTAATAAATTGAAATCTTAAATAATAGAAAATTTAAATAAATAAATAGAAAATTTATTTTGAATAAATATTTGTACTCTATGAACTCATGTTCTCTGCACTCTGCATACACACACACACACACAGAGAGAGAGAGAGAGAGAGAGAGAGAGAGGATTTGAATTGAGTTGATTTTGAGTTTAACGTCCCTTTCAGCAGCGAGACTATATAAGACGGGACCAACTGATTAACGTGAAATCCGAACTACATGAGCTCCCGCTGGGAATCGAAGCTAGGTCTTCCATGCCAAAAGCGCGTATGCTAACTGCTTAGCAACGAAGGAGCTCGCAGATAAAGGGAGAGAGAGAGAGAGAGAAACACTCTGTAAAAGTTTACTTCCCAACTTGAAATATTAGAAAATTTTCCGGGTCCCGAAAGCTAATTGGAAAATTATAATTTGTTGCTGACTAACTTTCTTCTACAGAAATTCAATTTTGTAGCTGAATGTGCAGTTAAATATAGTGAAAAATTTTCCACCTAACATCAATATACATAATATCCAAAATTGTCCGGCTTATGAAAAGTTTTTTCCACTTGTTTCTACATCGTGATGAAAATTTTCCGATCTATGAAAATTCCTTTCACTTGTTTCTACAGAGCAATAAAACTTTCCGATTCACAAAAACTTGTTTTACTTTTAGCTTCAAAATGATGAAAATTTTCCAACTCATAAAAAGTTCAATTTTCCCATATAAGACAGAAAATATTTGGATTCATGAAAAATTGTTTAACTTGTTCCTACATACTACTGAAAATTGTGTGAGCCATTTTCAGATTCTTTAAACGATCTTTCACTTTCTTACATTTCTGTACATGCATTCAACCAATTTTATGATTACTGAGGAATTGTTACTTGATTACTGACATTTTTTAGAACGGAAAATTTTCCGGAAAAATATAGCGGAAAATTTTCCACCTCACATCACTAGAAATTACCCTGTGTATCCAATGCGGACCAAAGCTATATTTACGCTAAATGTTAGTAGTAAATTTGTGGAATTTTGTTCATCAAATCGCGAGTTTTGTGGACCTCAGATAGAAATACAAATCCTTGAATTTAAATAAAGTTCTTGTTTATTCATTTAAATAAAGTTCATTCATTTCTTCTTTAGCCAGAAGTTAATTAAAATAATTAATATCAGTGTAAGCTTGTCCATGCAATCCAGTTGATAAAATAATAATTCTTTTTCTAATTCCTAAAAACTGTTGAGAACTAACAGAAATTTAATATTTTCTTCTTATCTTCTGCAATATTAAATAAACTCCGTGCAACAATACTTCAAATTCTTATTTCAGAGCCAAATGTTAGAAATAAACCCGCCAATAATGAAGAGTTTTGTAGCTAGTCTAAAGCGGTCCATTTAGTTGTAGTACATCTTCAAATTCGAAATTTAACTAGCTGAAAATTTTGTCCAAGCAAGAAAAATATTTGTACCATTAAATTAACGAGGGAGAGCAATTTCAAAATTTTTCCGCTTCATCCAAATTCGAAATATAACTAGCTCAGAATTTTACCAACTTTTGTCCACTTCTGTCCAACCAAAAAAAAATTGTACCATTAGAATAAGCGCGGAAGGCTTATGTCAAAATTTGACAACTTCGATCACATGTAGTGCTACATCTTCAAATTCGAATTTTAACTAGCTCAGATTTTTTAAAAATTTTGTCCCATTTTGCCCAATCAAGAAAACAATTAATCCATGCAAATAAACGAGCGAGTGTCATTTCAATATTTGACCACTTTTATCATCTGTAGTGCGACATCTTCAAATTGGAATTTTAACTAGCTTAGAATTTTGTCCGTTCCTGAATAGAGGGCAGTTTCAAAATTTGGCCACTTCAATCGCCTATATGGCGATATCTTCAAATTCGAATTTTAATTACCTCATAATTTTGTCCGATTTTTTACATTTTTGTACTACTACGAAAAATTTTGAACTATCTAAATAAACGAGGGAGGGCCATTTTTAAATTTGGGCCTCATCGATCACTTGTAGTTCGGCATCTTCAAATTTGAATTTTTACATGCTTAGAATTTTTGTCCAATTTTTGTACATTTTTGTACTACCAAGTAAGAATTTTGTACCATTCAAATAAACCAGGGACGTCATTTCAAAATTTGGCACTTCGATCACCTGTAGTGAGAGGTCTTCAAATTAGAATTTTAACTAACTTGGTGGCACAAAAATCTACAAAATATGGGAAAATGCTAAGCTAGTTAAAATTCGAATTAAAGATGTCACACTGCTGGTGACCAAAGTAGAAAAAATTTTGAAATGGTCCTCCTCTCTAATTTGGATGGTACATTTTTTTCTTGAATGGACAAAAATTGACTACAAATGTACAATGTTCTGAGCTAGTTAAAATTCGAATTTGAAGATGTCGCACTACAGGTGATCGAAGTGGCCAAATTTGGAAGTGACCCTCCCTCGTTTATTTTAATGATACAAAATGTTTTCTTGGGTGGACAAAAATGGACAAAAATTGGGCAAAATTGAGAGCTAGTTCAAATTTGAAGATGTTGCATTACATGTGATCGAAGTGGCCAAATTTGAAAGTGGCCCTCTCTCGTTTATTTTAAGGGTAAAAAATGTTTTCTTGAGTGGACAAAAATGGATAAAAATTAGACAAAATTCTGAGCTAGTTCAAATTCGAATTTGAAGATGTCGCGCTACAGGTGATCAAAGTGGCCAAATTTGAAAGTTGCCCTTCCTCGTTTATTTTAATGGTACAAAATGTTTTCTTGAATGGACAAAACTTGGACAAAATTCTAGTTAAATTTCGAATTTGAAGATGTTGCACTACAACTAAATGGACCCAGTCTAAAGCAGAGAGAAAAATAAAACGTGAACAAATGCCTGAATCGCAGCTCCATTTTTAAGTGGATAATAATAAAAATAATATTCTTATTGAAAGGCTGTTTATGGGATTCAACCACCTGTTGGGTTAATTTAGTTATAGGAATGTCAGCGCAACATAGAGGTGTTATTCTTTTGGAAAGAAATAACCACTCAAGATGAATAAAACTTGCCACTATATCAAAACGAAAACCACAAAACCGAATAAACTATAAAGAAAAGATTTAGTTAAAATGTACTCAAATATTAAATAACACCAACAAATCAAATAATTAGTAGGGAACAAACTTACTTGTACTCGGCACAGAGAAAATAATGTACAGGGTGGTCCGGAAGTGGGCGTACAACCCCTTTAGTTTCAACAGTATAGTGTTAATTATGGTAGAATGTCTGTACACAGTTACCTTGAAGCCTGTAAGAGTCATAAACATCGATATGATCACCATCCATGTCGTAACACGGCTGCTTTCTGCGCCATGTTCTCGCAGATGTTTTATGGAAAAACTCCGGAGACACGAGGGTGAAGGCGTGTTCCACAGCTGCTCGTAATTTCTGCGTTGTGTTATGTCGAGTGTTTCTTACTTCTTGTGTTATGAAACCCCAGAGAGCATTGTCTGGAGTAGTCAGATTGGGACTTATTGGAGGCCAGGCAAAGGGAGCTGGAGAAGATGCACAACCTCTTCCAGTCCAGTGGCCAGGAAACGTCTGATCCAGGTACTTGCGCACATGAATCGCGAAGTGCACTGGTGCTCCATCCTGCTGTATTATCTTACTGTGCCAAGCAATGTTACCAGACAATGCCAAGCAATCTTACCAAACAAATGTGGGTAAAATCTAAAACCGTCAGAAAACACCAATTAGGGGTACGCCACTTCTGGACCACGCTGTATATATCGAACGAATAGGCTTAGATATTAGATAAAATTATTTTAAAATAAGCAATAATAGTTTCCTTAAAATATTTAAGGTAATAAGCGAAGTGATAAACTATATATCTATTCTTCGTAATTTCACACACACAATTTTCACTGTGTTATATTTCACTTAAGAAACAATATATTGAAATTTGATGTAACACTCACTGTGCACCTGTCTGAAGTTGCCCCTTTCCCCTTGATTTATAAATTTCGACTCGAAATCAAAATCAATCATTTGTTTTGCGTTCGGGAGGGGGGCAACTTCAAAAAAGTTCAAAAGAGGACCACAAAACTACAATAACAGCACAAAATTGTAAGAAAAGATGTTTGGTGTAAGAATCAAGTTAGTCATTTTAACAAAAACTTGGTAATAGAATTCAGAGCTCCTTCGTGGCTAAGCGGTTAGCGTACGCGCCTTTGGAGTGGGAGACCCGGGTTCGATTCCCATCGGGAGCTCATGTGGTTTGGATTTCACGTTAATCAGTAGGTCAACTCTTATATAGCCTTCCTGCTGAAAGGTACGTTAACCTTAAAATCAACTCAACCCAACTTGATAATAGATTTCAAAAGCCCACATCTCTCTTACCTGAGCTACACAATAAACGGGAGGTAGTGCACAGAAATGCAATATTGAAACAATTACCGTTGTTGGCATTAAACGCACTGGAGCAATTCGCATACGCACTATTTTCAAGTGGTTATAGGTTGGTTACCTGAGGTGCACGAAACTCGAGATATGGTACACAAAACTCACCCGTGTCAAGTTAGACCAACCACCAACACTAAAACTACAGAAACATATCTCAAAATAATGGGCTATTTGGAAAAATGCAATGCTGTCCAAATAGCTGTCCAAAATTTATTTCGGAAGCACCTCAAAATAGGCATTTGTTTGGGTGATGACGTCAAAAATCCACCGTTTTGACTGTTCTTTTGTCTGTGAGTGTAATGACGCCGAAAATCTTCAGGATTGCGGCGGGAAAGCACCAAAACAGCCTCAGAGTCGACCACACGATTCCGTTTGTATTCTCCACTGTAAGCAAACGCGGCACTCACCATGCCGAGACTTTTTCACACCCAATTTTCATGCAAAATCGAAATGACTGTGCCTTGCGATATGGCATACACTCTCCACTTAACAATTTCAATCCAATGTGAAGAAGAATGCTATAATACTCGTAGATATCTCTTGTTATAACTAAAAGAAATCCTGAATAGTTATCCTAAATAACTACTTAATGTTTTCTACTTATAGAGCCGTTATAGAAAATGATGTAATACCTTTGTGAAAAGTTATAAAAATACTGACAGTAATGTACTATATTAGATACATGTACTACAATAATTATTGGTTTTAAATTCCTCACCTGCAATTGCGAAAAAGGCTTTGTGTGTATATATAGAATAGGAGGCACGTCTAGAAAATAAGTGTATTAGACTTTTGTAGGTTTAAAAAAAAAATATTTAAAACAAAACTTTTACATGGTTACATCAATACATACGTGAACTATATTTTCACGTCGTCGCCACCTCTTTCGATGCACTTAGTGAGACGAGAGATCTATTTTTTTATGTCTTGGTCAAAGAAGTCTGTCACCACCTCTTTTGAACAATTCTTCACCTCCACCTTCACTTTCCCGTCAGTTGAAACTTTTTCTCACCCAAATGCATCATCAGGGAGGTGAACAGATGATAATATGAAGGCGCCAGGTCAGGCGAATGAGTGGGGTGGTTCAAAACATCCCATCCGAATGACTCCAAAAGTTGCTTTGTTGCGATGGCCACATGAGATTTAATTTGTGCTACTCTGTCAACTGTTTGGGAACCACCTTGCACACAGTTTATGAACTCTCTGTGTTTCTGTTTGTTTCATGCAGCAGAGATCTGGAGATTTGTGGGAACATCACCGAAAGTTAATCCAAAGTGTATTTACGGTCGCTACGAACAGCTTCCTCATTTTTTTCAAACAAGCGAATTAGACAAAGTCTACGGTTTTTCACTACTTTGCTCATCGTACACATCAGTACGACTGTTTTCAAATTCACATCATCATTTAAACACACTACGATTCATAACTCCTTCGACATAAACTGATTAGATCTCGTTAAAAGCTTCAGACGAAGATTTTTCCTTCACAACGAGATAACGGATAACACTGCGGATCTCGCACTTGGTGGCAGATTTCATCGACATCTTTCACGGGAGACGTTACTTTGGCTACAGTTATGGTCGTACTGGCGCGTGATTGGACTCGCTGGAAAGGGTAGCCAGCATAGCAATGACAAATTTCCTCTGCCTGCGAGGGCCCTAGTACACTTATTTTGTGACTGCCTTGTACATTGTAGTATAAATAAGTCCCACATAGAAGAAATTAAAACCGATCTTTGATCTTTATTATGAAGGTTATTGCGTCCTTTTGCCTCGCCAGCTTGTGTACTAATGATGCTACTGCTATTAGAGAAGGGCGTTCAAAAATTCCAGTGGCGCATACTGGATGCCAGCTGGCGTTACCACTAATATAGTGTGTTTGAAAATAAACTCCCTAGTTTTAATGTGTCCTAGAATCTGTACAAAGTGGCATACACTATTCTAGCTTGTAATGTTTGATTCATCAACTCTCCTGCTTGACCTTGAGACGGCACCAGTGCTGTTTTTACCTCTGTTTCTTCAGTTCAGTCCAGGCAGGCGTGCAGTGCAGACCAACTATTATTATTATTATTATTATTATTATTATTATTATTATTATTATTATTATTATTATTATTATTATTATTTAATAATAATATACTAGTGATATAATACGAGGATCGTTCCGAAAGTAATGCCTCCAATTTTTAATGGAAATTAAGGAGATACAGAAATCACCACAGCACAGCTAAACAGAGCACTATTTCAGCTACTTATTATAACTTTTCCACATAGTTCCCACCATTCGTTATGCACTTTTGCCAACGATAAACCAGAGCCTGCATGCCGCGCTTGTAAAAATCGGAACCAGCTGATTCTAACCACTTCCTTACAGCTTTCACAACAGCTTCCGAGTCTTGAAAATGTTCGTCACGTAGTCCACCTTTCAGAGGTCCAAAGAGATGGAAGTCGGAAGGTGATAAATTTGGATTGTACGGTGGATGTGGTAGGAGTCCAGCGAAATTCTGCAATGAGTTGTGTGATCGTGAAATTGGTGTGGGGCCTGACGTTATCATGTTGTAGGTAAAAGTTGGTCTTCTTCCCTGGCCTTACCCTCGAAATTAGGGATTTCATCTTCTCTAGGGATGCACATGAGTCGAGACCAGGGATGAATTCAGGGGGTAGCCCGGGGGGGGGAATCTCCCTCCCGAAGAAAATTAATTCCCCCCCGGAGAAACTCAAAAAATTTCAGTCACAAAATGTAGAAATTACTTCACCCAATTATTTTCTTTTCTTTCCGTGCACGTGCAGACGAAATCCGATCTCTCAATATACATATAAATGACGCAGACCCATTCTATATGAATATTAAACATGTAACATCTAAGATAGGATACCAAATAGTGAATAAAACTTGTATTTCTTAACACAACCGAGTTTGGCAGAACATGAAATTGTTAACTGTTGAAGAAAGGTTTGTATTTTAGTAGGTACTGTACTCTCGCCCTATATTATATATTAGTAGGTAGCACTAGCACAGATTGAGATAGGAAAGGAAAGATAGAGAAGATCTTTCGATCATTCTATATGATCTCTGATGTCAGCAGACTTCAGTTCTTGAAAATGTACAGTTCTTGCATTATCTGAAATAGAGCGCCTATATCCCATTTCTCGCATCGGAAGTAACAGACGTAATGTGTTTTACGATTGTTAAAGTAAACACACTTTTCTTTAATTAAAAATAAGTCAGTTAAAGGGTGAGATTCAGAGGACGTCATTTAGAGGGATCAGGGAGGAACAGTTATCCTTCCTGGATTAGAGATTTATATAGAATTTATAAATATAATAGTAGTATATAAGTGAAAGATTGCTATTGAAGGTGATCCTGCTTAATGCCGTGCCATGTGGGAGAGGCAAGCGGGGCGACGGCCCCGGGCGCCGAAGTAAGTGCGATGTGGGCATGTGCACATATATAAAATGAAAGGGAAAAAAGTAATAAAAAGTGCTCAAAATCAAGGAAAAGCAGGGTTTACTTTTTAAAAATTTTCTTACCTTTCACGGCTGGTGCGTCGACCTCACTCATATATACGGGGGTGCCTTTGTATACACTCGCGCCAAGCGCTGATTTTCCACGACACGGCACTAATCCTACTGAAGATTTAGTAAACTAAACTATTGATGTGTATGCAGTGAAGAAACCAAGGCTAATATATTTGATTTAGAATCAGAAGTGTGAGAAAGAATGATAACTTTTTGTTAAGATATTTCTATGTATGTTTGTTTTAGGACAAAAAATATTTGAGTTAATTTAAATCTTTTTAAAAACTTCTTCATTAGTAACAAACAGTAACTACTGAATATAGGAAATAATAACAAAAATAGCTACTGTAAATAGCAGTTAAAGTTTGGTCTAAAATATTTTTGCCAGTCTTTATTTAATGTTTTAGATAAAATTAAAGGATTGTTTTTTTTTTTTTTTTTCAGTTTTAATCTCACAGAATATTTATCAGCAATTAGTCTCAGAAGGTGCATTCGCGAAGTGTCCCCTCGGGATTCACATAAAACTGATTTAAATGCAAAGTTCTCCATGGCCTAATGTGTATTGTACTAATTTTAGCAGCCCATATGGGTAATTTGCATATTTATGAGCCTTCATATACCCGGAATTCAATCAAACACTACTATAACGCTCGGTCACAAAATTGCCTTTAGTTTCTTTAGATGTAACTGAACATGAATGTGGGCATATGGAAAACAAATAGGATCAAGTACTGCTTCTCTGGCACGTGTTATCCACACCGGCCTCCATCTTGGATCCGCAATATTGAGTTCAACTTTCGATTTTTCAAATGGGAATAGGTGCATGTGATACATCAAATTCATATAAAAATTTTCTCGGAAATTCATTGGTGTAGTGAGTTTTACGGTAGCATGTACCACTTGCGAGATATTGCATGTTAAATCCCTCTAGGCACTTCGCGAATAAACATTACAGAGTAATGTGAGTTACGCTTACGTTTTTGATGTTGACAAATCAAAACCATTTCTAACTGGAAAATGCTGTAGGTATAAACAAACTCTCTACAACATTGGTGTCATAATCTTACAACATTTCTGTGAGTGATTGTTATTACTTCCACGTTATTCTACGAACAAGGATGTATTGTATTACGAACATAATGCCTAATGTAAATCTAGATTCGACCAGATTTGGGTGAAGATCTACCATATCCTATTTACGTCTGTGTGTCTGTATGTATGTACGTTCAGAAGACATTTCGTCAACAATGAATCACGTAAAAGATCACATATTCATACGAGGCCCTGCACAACTTTTTAATGGTTGAATTTGTGAAGTGCCTCACATTTAACATGCAATATCTTGCAAATGGTACAAGCTACCGTAAATTTCACTACACCAATGAATTTCCGAGAAAATTTTGTATGAATTTGGTGTATCACATGCACCTATTCCCATTTGAAAAACCGAAAGTTGAATCCAATATGGCGGATCCAAGATGGCGGCCGGTGTGGATAAAACCTGTCAGAGAAGCAGTACTTGATGCAATTTGTTTTTGGATATGCCTACATTCATATTCAGTTACATCTAAAGAAACTAAAAGCAATTTTGTGACCAAGCGTTATAGTAGTGTATGAATTCCGGATATAGGAAGGCCCGTAAATATGCAAATTACTCGTATGGGCCGCTAAAATTAGTACAATACACTTTGGGACGCGGAAAACTTTGCATTTAAATCAATTTTAGACGAATCCTGAGGGGACACTTCGCGAATGTACCTTGTCAATATTAGGTAAGATGTGCATGTGAATGGAATTGTTAAATATGCTGCTTTCTTGCAAAAATACAGAAAAACAACCTCACCCCCCCCCCCGAGGAGTTGACATTCTCCCCCGGGTGAAAATGTCTGAATTCAACACTGGTCGAGACATGTCTCGAATCTCGTCTCGACTCAACTTGAATTCGAGTCGAGATTCGAGTCGAGACACACTTTGTTAAATTTGAGACGATTCTAAACAAACGTATTTCTCGACTCGAATTTTCGAGTCGAGACACGATTCGAGTCGAGACTGCTTGCAAAAATCTCGACTCGACTCGAATGTCTCGAAAATCTTTCTATAATTTTTAATATTATTTTGAAGAAAGTATTCACTCAGAAACAGCTCTCAAAACCAATTCCAGCATTTATTACTTTAGAAAGGTACAGAACACATAAACTTAATAGTTAATCTTTCGATATCAAGATTTAATTTTCAGCTTAATTCAGTTAATTAAAACTAATAATTAATGTCGTTATATTTGATTGTACTTCAAATATAATAATTAATAATATTTGAATACCTAGTTTGTATAAAACTATTATCCGTAGCCTATATCTAGTTTGTATGAAACTATTGCGATAAAGTAAACTTGATAAATTCTCTGAATGAGCAATTGGTAGTCTATAGTAATTTAGCATAGTTATAATTATTGTGTTTTCGTTCCCATCAACCCAATAGGGCTACAAAACTTCCCCTCCCACCTCATTACAGATATCGGACGTCTTAGGCTGGGCAGACTGATAAAACAGGACAAGCAGCGAACTGTGGCGAAACTAACATCAGACTTTATGCTGGGCAAAGTACAAGTGTGTCTGAACACACAGTGCACCGAACACTCCTAACGATGGGCCTCCGCAGCCGACGACCCATCCATGTGCGAATGTTAACACCACGATATCGGCAACTATGACTGAAATGAACACGTGACAATCACTACTGGACTTTGACGCAGTGGCAGAGTGTTGCATCGTCTGATGAACCCCGATACCTTCTTCATCATGACGATGGGAGGGTCTGAATCCGTCGTGTTGCAAGGGAACAGCTTCTTGACACCTGTACTGCGGGACGGAGACAAGCTGGCGGCGGCTTAATTATGCTCTGGGGAACATTCATGTGAGCATCCATGTGTCTATTGAAACTCAAGCAAGGCACCATGACAGCCGAGGCGTATCGCACACTGCTTGCAGGCTACGTACACCACTTCATGACGACCATGTTTCCAAGCGGTAGTGGCATTTTTCGACAAGATAATACACCATGTTACAAGGCCAGGTATATGATGGAGTGGTTCGAAGAACACAGGGGCGAGTTCCAAGTGATGCGATGGCCCCCCAACTCGCCGGATGTGGACCCAATCGAACTCATGTGGGATGTAATTGAAAGTGGCGTCAGAGCGCATCGCCCCTCTCCCCGGAATTTACGGGAATTAGGTTACCTATGTGTGCACATGTGGTGCCAACACTCTCCAGCGACCTACCAAGGATCATTGCGTCCATGCCAAGACGTGTCGCCGTTGTTATCCGTGCCAAAGGTATAATACTGACAATTAGGTAGGTGGTCATAATGTTCTGGCTGTTGCGTGCGTATATTTTAACTCGTATATTTTGTCTCGACCCAAATTTCGAGACGTCTCGTCCCGAATTCGAGTCGACCCGAGACAGAAACTGTCGAGTCGAGACAACATTTGCTCGAGGAGAGTCGAGACAGGCTTAAATCTCGACTCGTGCGCATCCCTAATCTTCTCCCAGGGTCGCCTTGTAGCGTTCTAAAGTGACAGTTGCTCCAAGCTCCAGAACATCAACAAGAATCACACCCTGGTTATCCCAGAAGATTGTGTACTTCACTTTGCCTGTAAACGGCTGTCTTGAATTTCTTCTTTGAGCGAGAATTGGCATGTCGCCATTCCATGGACTGTCTTTCGGATTCCGGCTCGTAATGATCACACCACATCTCATCTCCGGGGACGATGCTATCCAGAAATTTGTCCTCTTCAGCCTCGTGGTGGTCCAGCAGGTCCCAACACATTACCATTTGCTGCGTTTCGTGATCTTCTGTAAGCATTCGGTGCACCCATCGCGCACAGACTTTGCGATAACCAAAATGTTTCAGCATTTTTTCCAGCATTAGCACTACACCAACTACATCTGGCACAGACATACACAGTCAACACAAAAAAAAATAGGAGGCATTACTTTCGGAATGAGCCTCGTAATGTAACTCAAAGTATGCATAACAATGAACAAATAATAAATAATCTGAATTAATATCTTTGAAATTGTCTTGTGTATTTTCTACACCATTGTTACAGAAAAAGGCAATACTTGTGGGGCATAATAAAGACTGTGCCCCACAAGCGTGTTGGGAAAAATTTTATTAAACTAATTAAAAGTGGAAAAGTAAAGTGAGTATTGCCTTTTTCTGTAGCCATGGCCTTCGCCTAACTTGACACGGGTCAATCTTTACCCTACTCTATGAGAACTACTCCGAAGTAGTTACGGTTTATGCAAAAATTTTCCATAGGCGAGATTACCTATATATTTCTTGGAAAAGTAAATCATCCATAAATGTTTTAAAAAATCTACGGGCAAGAAATGAAATAACTAGTTTAACGTCACACGATTATTCACCGAGGCTAAGAGAGATGGTGATAATAAGAAATGAATGAAATGGTGGAATGAATAAAATGGGAGGAAACGGGAGAACCCCGATAAAACCCAAGCACACGGCGTTTGTCAACCACAAAGACCACTTGCCGCGAGCTGGAATCGAACCAGAGATCACACGCACAAGAGGTAAACGCTCTACCACTGTGCCACTGCGGCCCCCATCAACGGCGAAGAGACATTTCCTTTAAACAAAAATAATTATTTAAAAAATAATATGATATTTCACTATATAAATTCTAAACATACATTACTTACTTCCAAACATAAAAATATATACACGGGGAAAGAGAATTCATGCACTTACTAGTAGAGATATACGGTATTTACATTTGCTGAGAATGAGAATAAATCAATTTTCAGTTAATAAACATCGATGTTTTCTCACTGCAACTTTAAAATTTTCATCCCACGTTATCTAAAAACCAATACCAATCTTGCATGAGGTGTCTTGCTAACGATAGAAAAAAATCGACATTAGAGCAATTAATTAGCACACAAATAACACATAATTACGACATTTGAATTCTTTTGATCGGAGTACTATAGCCCTAGGTTTATCGCTATAACTTTAGCCATATCCCACAATTTATAAAGAATACCTGCCAAACGGTAGCAGCATAAAAATCGGAACTAGAGCACCAATTAGCCCATAAATAGCCCATAATTCTCGTGTTTGAATTTTGGTCGATCGGACCGTTCTGAACGAATGGAGGGTTCTAGCTTGATGTCAAGCTAGACTTGCACATTTTGATTCCGATTTTCCGCTATACGTTGGGAGCCCAAAAATTTGCATTAGGGCAACTAATTAGCCCATAAATAGCGCATTATTTTGAGATATGTTAATGTCGTTCTAGTGTTGGTGGTTGGTCTAACTTCACACGGGTACAACACGCTGGAAAGTGAGTACTAACATTTGACATACCACCTGCTTTGGCCGCAGTGGTACACACTTAGGTCATTAGTATACCCACTATTTTCAAGTAGTTATATTTCCGTTATCTCATTTGCACAAAACTCGGGACATGGTGCACAAAACTCTACAGAAGGAGTACTAACATTTAACATAATAAGAGATTTGGTCGGCTCTGTATGCACTTGGGATATTGGTATAAGCACTATTTTCAATTGGTTATATTTCCAGTATCAAAGTTGCACAAAACTCAGGACATGGCGCACAAAACTCTACGGAAAGAGTACTAACATTTGACATACTAAGAGATTTGGTTGGCACCTGTACGCACTCGGGATTTTGGAGCACGCACTATTTTCAAGTGGTTATATTTCGGGTATCTGAGATGCACAAAGCTCTGAACATGGTGCACAAAACTCTACAGAAGGAGTACTAACATTTGACATACTAAGAGATTTGGTCGGCGCTGTACCCACTTTGGCAATTGGATACGCACTATTTTCAACTGGTTATATTTAGGGTATCTGAGTTGCACAAAACTCGGGACATACTGCACAAAACTATACAGAAGGAGTACTAACATTTGGCATACTAAGAGATTTGGTCGGCGCAGTATGCACTTGGGCTATTAGTGTACGTACTATTTTCAAGTGGTTATATTTAGGGTATCTGAGTTGCACAAAACTCGGGACATGGTGCACAAAACTCTACAGAAGGAGAGCTAACATTTGACATATTAAGAGATTTGGTCGGTGCTGTATGCACTTGGGCTATTGGTATACGCACTATTTTCAACTAGTTATGTTTCAGCTAACTGAGTTACAAAAAACTCGGGACATGCTGCACAAAACTCTAGAGAAGGAGTACTAATATCTGACTTACTAAGAGTTTTGGTCGGCGCTGTACGCACTTGTTCTATTTGCATACGCACTATTTTCAAGTGGTTATATCCCAGTTACCTATTGTGTATTAAAGTTGGTTGATTGTTCACAAAATTGCACAAAATAAATGCTAACGATTGATGTAACCCTTGCCAGAATCGGTGTTAGGCAAACTCAACACCTGGCATACGCACTATTTTTAAGGAGATATCTCCTTGTTATTTGAGGTGCACAAAACTCGGGAAGTGGTGCACGAAATTGCATACAATAAATGCTAACTATTGATGTAACCTTTGCCGAATCAGTGTTATCCGAACTCCACACCTGGCATACGCACTATTTTTAAGGAGATATCTCTCTGTTATTTGAGGTGCACGAAACTCGGGAAGTGGTGCACGAAATTGCATACAATAAATGGTAACTATTGATGTAACCTTTGCCGGAATCAGTGTTATCTGAACTCCACACCTGGCATATTCACTATTTTTAAGAAGATCTCTGTTATTTAAGGTGCACAAAACTCGGGAAGTGGTGCACAAAATTGCACAAAATAAATGCTAACGATTGATGTAACCTTTGCTGGAATCGGTGTTAGACAAACTCCACTCCTGGCATACGCACTATTTTTAAGGAGCTATAGGGGAAAGGGGGGCAAGAGTACGCAAATTTCCATTAAACTCATATATTTTGGTAATAAATAGTTACAACAGAAAACTTTTACTTGGAACACAAAACTTGAACTCTGCTTTACAAAATGTGAACTTTTATATGCCTCAGTCCTTGGAGGAACAAGAACTCGCAAATTGAAAATATTCAAATTCGTACTCTTGCCCCTATATGTAGGGCAAGAGTACGAAATCAAAGGGGCAAGAATACGCACCCAAAGGAACATTAACACATCACAGACGAAGGTGCCCACTCCATCATATGATGTGCATTGTTAATGCTACCATCCACTGCATCTTGCGCACTGGATCAATTTTTCTGTTGGGGGATCTCTGTAGATGATATTGCACAATGGACACTCGTACACTACTTTCTCAATGATCTGAGGAGTTATCTTCGGTTGCAGTTTTCTTGGTGCAACTTGATATTTACTTTTGCTGCTTGGAAGGCGCCGTTTCAGAAGTAAGTTGTGTTTGAAAGGAGCATGTGTCAGACTCTGATTGACCTGCAGAAGATCAAGAAGATTTAAGATTTGCAACTTGAGGGCTGAGGCAAATGGAGGAGAACTGACAACCACCAGAGGAGTGTGTGATGTGGACGGTCCGTATTGGGCTCCTGCTTACCTCCGGTGAAGATCCGGCTTTACTGGTTGAAGGCTTGGTAACAGATGAACGAGCAATCGGAGAGGAGTGTTTGCTGTGCACAGTCCGCATGAATTCATGGTTGTTTCCAGTGAGAATCCAGTAATACTGGTTGAAGGTTTGGTAACAAATGAGAAAGAACGAGCAACCCGTAGAGGAGTGTTTGAAATGGAGAGTCTGCATGAGCTCTTGCTTTCTTCCAGTGAGGATCCAACGTTACTGGCTGAAGCTTTGGGAACAGATGGAGGAAAAATGAAATGAAATCTTTGAGTTTTACGTCCCGCGGATAAAGGAGACGGTGATTATGAGAAATGAATGAATTGGTAGAATGAAGAAAGTGGGACGAAACGGGAGAACTCAAAGAAAACCCACGTGCACGGTATTTGTACACCACAAAGTTCACACGGTGCGAGCTGGGATCGAACCAGGGACCCCAAGCACCGGAGATGAGCGCTCTACCACTGAGCAACCGCGCCCCCCTACAGATGGAGGAGATCAAGCAACTGACAAAGGAGTGTTTGATGTGGATGCGCAGCATGAGCTCCTGTTTACTTCCAGTGATCCTCCGATGAAAGATTTTGGGCTCTATTCATTCTTCTGCTTGATTCGTTGCTTCAGAAATGCTTTTATGTTCTGAGCTAGCTTCTACATTTAAGTCTACGACATCTACAATAGAAGGAAGAAAGTCTTCTTCAGTGAACACATCTGGATTCAGTGGGACAATCCCACATTCAAAAAAGCCGGATGTTGCAATACCAATGGTTTCAGCTTTGTGGTAAGCCTCAGTGAAAAAAAACTCGCTACCTGGAATTGTGTATTTGGGCGGGATGGATGATTCCATGCTGTTGAATACGAGGATTTCAGCGGGCCAAAATAGGAGCGATCTAATGGTTGCAATTTATGGCTGGTATGGGGAGGTAAACTTAATATCAGAATCCCATTTTGACTGCAGAAATCAATCGCTTCAATTTAAATGTGAGAGAATTGTTTCTCAACAAGTAACAATAGCTTTTTTGTGACAGGGTTGGATCGTACATGTTGGTGTAAATAATGCGGCTATTCTACGAAAAGTTGTCAGTTGATTAAACCACAATCAGATATCATTCCCACAGAACCCGGCGGCGATCTATCGAATAACTCTTTGTTTCATTCTTTTTCTGGGAAATATCAACGCAGATGTAATAAAGGAACCAGCTGGACTCCCGCAAGAAATAGCTATGATAGTAACTCCACAATCACTAAATACAATTTTATTCACAACTGATTTTTACTGAACATTTTTGGAACTTTATAAGGAACCGTATTTATACCAGTTTCGTTCATATTGCAGATATCCTGTGGAGGGAAACTGTTTTCTCCTACAAGATCTTGTAGACAAATATAAAGGCGTTCAACTTGTGGCTTGCTAAAACCACAACCTCTTCCCACGTCATTCTTTAAAGCCTGTCGCAAAGCAATAGTTGGATGTCTACGACGGAAAGACTCTGTCTAATCTCTTCCTGCCATTCGATTCACATGGCTAAAGGGATGAGTTAACTGGTTGAGTTTAGCAAAATCGTATACTACTCTTCTTAGATCTTTTAAAGCTAAGCCATAGAAGAGTTGGTCCAGTAATGTGATTGGTTCAGTACTGCACCAATTCGTTCTCCATTTCTTCTGTTAATACTGGCATTATTGTGCCCAAAGACGCTGCAGTTTCTCCTTTAAAAAATGGAAAAAAAAATCCTTAATTATTTTCATATCAGTAATGAGAATGCATATTATACAAAAAATCAGATAATATTTAGACCATTTATAAAAATATTTTTTCAAACAGTTTATTTCGTCAGTTTCTTGTAGTAATGAATGCTTGTCAACTACGACGGTAACTTGTAAAGTTCTCGGCCTACCCTTCATGAAGCTACTATTGTAAAATGTTAGGTTAGGATAGGTTCATACGTTTATAGGATCCCATACCAAACATTGGATTAGTAGAATGTTACTACTGAAGACTCTTGACATTTAAGATAAAAGAGGACAAAATGTAGCATTTCTGAAACCTGTATAAAATAAACAAGCGTACTGTTATTCAATAACTCCAGATTTAACTACATCAGACTTTTATCTGTTTTGAAAACTCAAACACCACATTAGATATTCTTATGTGAGGTGTGGTATTTAGAATTACAATTTGTCCCTCGTACATACTAAAATATCAGGATTCTTCAGAATTCTTAACGTTATTGACTACATATGAGAACCAATGTTCATAAGGTTTGCCGTTACCGTCCGTTACAACGGAATCCATATTCTTTTTTCATTGTTAGATTTGAATCAATTTTTTTTATATAGAAAAGAAGGGGCAAGAGTTCACACGCGTATCCTCACCCCGTCCGTATTTGCATACCTTTACCCCCTAACTACAGAATGAACTTTCCCGTGATATTGCACGGCCAACTGTTACAAGAAAGTCAATTTACTCCAGCCTATCAAACAATGGATATGTTAGAAACTAATGCTTTACAGTACTTTGAAATCGTTAAAAAATTGTAAGTTATATCTTAAGTACTTATGTCCCAATGTTATATCAAACTATTAGAAAAACATAAATACTTACCTAGATAGCTTGTAGGTTTCCGCTGCACACTCAAATTTGTTTAGATTCTAGACGCCATTAACATCAAACTCCACGTGACCCATTATTGCCATACGCGAATATATTCCCCTGTTTTTAGGGAATCGTATTCTTGCCTCCCACGTACTCTTGCCCCTTCCCCCTATATTCTATCTCTAATATTTGAGATGCACAAAACTCGTGAAGTGGTGCGCAAAATTGCACAAAATAAATGCTAACGATTGATGTAACCTTTGCTGGAATCGGTGTTAGACAAACTCCACTCCTGGCATACGCACTATTTTTAAGGAGCTATAGAGGAAAGGGGGCAAGAGTACGCAAATTTCCATTAAACTCATATATTATGGTAATAAATAGTTGCAACAGAAAACTTTTACGTGGAACACAAAACTTGAACTCTGCTTTACAAAATGTGAACTTTTATATGCCTCAGTCCTTGGAGGAACCAGAATTCGCAAATTGAAAATATTCAAATTCGTACTCTTGCCCCTATATGTGGGGCAAGAGTACGAAATCAAAGGGGCAAGAATACGCACCCAAAGGAACATTAACACTTATCACAGATGAGGGTGCCCACTCCTTCATATGTGTGCATTGTTAATGCTGCCATCCATTGCATCTTGCGCACTGGATCAATTTTTCTGTTGGGGGATCGCTGTAGATGATATTGCACAATGGGCACTCGTACACTACTTTCTCACTGATCTGAGGAGCTATCTTCGGTTGTAGTTTTCTTTGCGCAACTTGATATTTACATTTGCTGTTTGGAAGACGACGTTTCAGAAGTAAGTTCTGTTTGAAAGGAGGGTGTGTCAGACTCTGATTGACCTGCAGAAGATCAAGAAGATTTAAGATTTGCAACTTGAGGGCTGAGGCAAATGGAGGAGGACTGACAACCACCAGAGGAGTGTATGATGTGGACGGTCCGTATTGGGCTCCTGCTTACCTCTGGTGAAGATCCGGCTTTACTGGTTGAAGGCTTGGTAACAGATGAACGAGCATTCGGAGAGGAGTGTTTGCTGTGCACAGTCCGCATGAATTCATGGTTGTTTCCAGTGAGAATCCAGTAATACTGGTTGAAGGTTTGGTAACAAATGAGAAAGAACGAGCAACCCATAGAGGAGTGTTTGAAATGGAGAGTCTGCATGAGCTCTTGCTTTCTTTTAGTGAGGATCCAACCTATCAAACAATGGATATGTTAGAAACTAATGCTGTACAGTACTTTGAAATGGTTAAAAAATTGTAAGTTATACCTTAAGTACTTATGTCCCAATATTTTAGGAAACTATTAGAAAAACACAAATACTTAACTAGATAGCTTGTAGGTTTCCGCAGCACACTCAAATTTGTTTGGATTCCAGACGTCATTAACACCAAACTCCACGTGACCCATTATTGCCATACGCGAATATATTCCTCTGTTTTTAGGGAATCGTATTCTTGCCTCCCGCGTACTCTTGCCCCCACCCTATATTCTATCTCTGTTATTTGAGATGCACAAAACTCGTTAAGTGGTGCGCAAATTTGCACAAAATAAATGCTAACGATTGATGTAACCTTTGCCGGAATCGGTGTTAGGCGAACTCCACATTTGGCATACGCACTATTTTTAAGGAGCTATATCTATGTTATTTGAGGTGCACAAAACTCGGGAAGTGGTGCACAAAATTTTGCTGCTGTATGATGTATACTGCGAAAGCAAAGATCAGGTAGAGAACGCCAATTTCTTCATTACTAGTAACTCTAGTTAGATAATTATTGCTAACCACTAATTTCATATTAGTACGTGCGAACTCTTTGTAATAACACTGCCTCAACAGTAGAAAATAGGGGAGAGTATATACTTTGAAGAGGAGAATCAACAATTTGATACAGATCATGGTTGAAATTTAGCTTTCCTTTGCAGCACTAAGTTTGTATGAGACGTTTGCATGGATACAAACTACAGAATTCCCTATAGTAACTGGGATTTTAAATTCGTGACAGGTAGTTACTTCTACTTTCTGGCAACATTAGCTATTCAACACATATTTTTCTGGATGTAATAAAAAAAATCAACTTTACTTCAAGCTAAATTCAACAGATTGAAACGATGGATTGAACCCGATGAACCAACTTTCCCCGTGAATAAACATGCATAGGTAACATTCTAAAAAATACAATAACCCTTCCCGTTCGTCTGTCTAGTGGCTAGCTCGCGCACCTTTGGATCACAGATCTCGGGTTCGATACCCGGCGGAAGAGCCTTGAAATATCAACAGATCACTAAGGACTCGGATTCCACTGAAGGCTCACGTCTCTTATAACATCGGTACAGAAAGGGACACTAAACTCTAAACCCACCAAACCAACCAAGCTAATGAAGAACGGACATAGTAATGTCACTATAATTTAGACTACGTGAACGATTTTTTAAAGTTTTCGTAATGGTAATAAATATAAGTGGAACTAGGGCCTCGAACATTTCTAGATCTTGTTACTCGAAAATAAGCAAATATAATATATACACATGGTGTCAGGAAATAATGTCGGAATGTGCATCCTCGGACGAAAACATGAAAAAGCCTATAGACCAACCTTGGTGCACAGTTGCGTTATTTCAGATATATTGTCCACAGAAAATTGGTTGTAACGGTACAAGAAAGCAACAACTCGAGCAATAGTTTGGAGTTTTCCGAAAACGCCCTAAAGTTTTGTTGTATTTGACAGCAACATAATATGATTTAACCTAAGAAATTTAAGCGAGAATGTTTTTAGTACGGTGACCCGTAACTTTCATTTTATGTTCTCGTGGAAGGATTAATTTCCTTAAGTAATTTGATGTCGTTTTCGAACACCCTGTGAACATACATAGCGAGACCTCGGGTCACGAACTTCATATCTATTCCACTGTAGGGATGGATACGAGTGAGTTTTCTTTGAAACTCGACTCGACTCGAAGCAGACATTTTTGAGCTCGGCTTGAGTTCTTGGCTCGAAAAAATTCCCCCAACTCGACTCGAATTCAGGTCGAGTTTCGAGTCATGTCGAGTCGTGTGTAGTTTCAATTACTATTTTTAAGTATCCAACATAGATAATAGGTCAATGATGCTACTACTACTACTACTACTTATATTATTATTATTATTATTATTATTATTATTATTATTATTATTATTATTATTATTATTATTATTATTATTATTATTATTATTATTATAACATCATGTATAACCAAGAAAGTAGGCGGGGTGTACCTGTATACTAAAAACTAGTTGACTTCCGATCTCGGTCGCCGAGAAGTCTTCAGGAGGCAAGGCCATTGTCCACGAGGATCTGGGTTTGAGTTCCGGAGAAGCAAGTAATCAGGCTCGAGCCAAAAATTGTTAAAAGTTATAGGGAGCCGGTCAAACATGTTCAAAACTGTTCGGCTCGGGTCTAGGGTTGTCAGTGGCTCGAGCGGCTTGGTTCATAGCTCATTCACTATCGAGCCGAACCGAGAAGTGAGCCAAGCCAACAGCTCACCCAACCGAGCCAACTCGAGCAATCGGCTCAGTTGAGCCGAGGCGAACCGAGGCGATAAACTCGTTTCAACGGAGCTGGCTCGAGCCGATGGCTCATCTCATCTGAGTTGGTGACTCATCTGAGCCGAGTCGGTAGCTCATCCCAACCGAGCAAGCTCGGGCCAAAAGCTCAATTGTGCCCGCTGACGGCTCGTCTCAACCGAGATGGCTCAAGCCATTGGCTCTCGGAAGTCCAGTCGAGAAAATTACCTTTGACTCGACTCTAAACTTGACTCGAGTTTCGAGTCGAGTCGAGTTTTAACTCGATTGGTGATCCAAAATTATTTTCATGGTTCAGAACCAGAGTGAACTCAATTGATTCATATCTTTATTCACTTCTTATATTTATATGCAAATTAAATTAGGTCGCTAAATTTTTGACTCTGTGAACTAACTTGGAGGAATAAAGTATATCTTCTGTACTTTGTACTGATTTCACTTGTGCAGTTTTTTTTTTTCTCTTCTCGTAGAGCGATTCTTAAAATATTCACAAGTACAGTACATGCAAGATCAGTACAATATATCTTTATCAGGTGTTCTCCGTGGATGAGTCTGTAGAACTGTCACTTTTGTAATCAGGCAGGGGTTCCAGGTTTGAGCCCAGCTAGAGGACAATTTCTCTCCGATTCAAACCGAGTAATGGTTTGTAACCCACTTTAAACTGTAGGTCCCGTCCTTCATGACCCCCCTGTTACATAGGAACGGGCTAGAAAAAACTTATTTCTATCCATATGTAATCTAAATAAATTAAAAGTTTTGTAGCCATGGCCCCTTCTTTTTTTAAAAACAAAAAAATGAATAATTGCAACTTGAGGGTGCTAATTCAACTGATCTCGGTCTCAATCTTAAGAAGTGACCGCAAATCGGTCTAACTCGAGGTCAAAAGTCAACTAGCTGTTTTCGCTCAGAATAAAGACTTTCATTACAAAAATTTGTTTTATACTTCCCGCTTTATCCCAACTTAGGCTCTAGCCCAATCTATCTTATTCTCTTATCAATTTCTTAACTGTAACTGTGTGAACCAAATAACCTCTCAGATGTTTAAGATTTCTTATCCCTTATTACAAATCTTAAGTAGGTTTTATTCATACAAATAATCTTATCTATTAGCTTCCCTAACTCACTCCTTTGTTCAGACACGCTACTCGGTTTGGCTTATTCAATCTTGAACAGTAATGAATGGTCAGACTAGTAAATAATTTGTGCTCTACTGGTAAACCATTTGTAAAACTAGTTTACATATGACCTCAAGTTTGACTTATTTTATTATTTAAAAAATAGAGGCCTCGATTATCCACAAGATAAAGAAAATGGTTCAAAAACAAGTAGCAGTGCCACGTGTACACCACGCAAAGGAGTTTGGTTTCTGTGGTACGATATTTTCACAATTAATATTGAAACTGGAAATTGTAGTAGATTTCTATCACTTCCGGTTTTAGTAGAGAGATTAGACTAGAGACGAAATATATTCTTGGAACGCCTAATAAATTGTAGAAAACCGCTTCTTATCTATTACAGTTTTTATTCTATAGCCATCAAAGTTAAAATCGGTAGTAGTTGATTTCCACATCTTTTGGAAGACAGAATATAGTAGTTATTTTTAGAAAGCTGAATAGAAAGCAAAAACCCGTTTCATTCCTGTTCTATGGAGATCACTATTGAAACCGAGCTTTCAATTGAAGATCACAAGAGGAGATGAAAGGTACACCTGAGACGCTTGAGAGCTGCTCGATTGGAAGAAACCGTTTTCATCTATTTTTGACCGTTTTTGCTATATATAGATCAATATTTATTGAAAGCAGAAATTATAGTTGATTTGAACCATTGTAGGTTGTAGTAGAGTTAATAATAGAGATTAAATATATTCTTACGAAGCAGAAAACCGGATCCCACTACATATTGCCGTTTTCGATCTATGATGATCAAAGGTCAAACCAGAAATGGTTTATTTAAATCACTTCCGGTTTGGGTAGGTGGTTTTAATGACAAATAAAATTCCTTCCCTCTGACTATATTTTGACCAATTTGATGATGATCCATTAAGCAGTTCTTTAGTTTTTTCTTTTACTTTTTCTTTCTTTTTTTTCACACACGTGCACACGCGGGTATGGTAAATATATAAAGGAGTAGGTAAACCAAATTCTAGTTATTCAAAAACCAAACAAGGAAAACTTGGTTTTTGCCACCCCTGCATACAATTAATCCATTCTAACCACAGAAGCGTCGCACTGTCTGTTTTCTATGATAAATAATATAAAATGAAATGAAACCTATCCTTCCAGAAAACAAAAGATAGGTAAATAAGAAACATTTAGACTTTTCTTCGTTGTATAGTTTTGAGTGGCAGAGAGGTGAAAGCTACTGCTTGGAAGAAGAATCCATCCGTTTCAAGAAAAAAAAAAGATGTAAAAAAGCAATCGGAAACATATGTTCAATACTGAGGTTTCAAAGATCATTATCTTTGTTCTACCAAGTATTTTGTTGACACTTGAGTCACTCCAGTTTCCATCGAAAAGGCAAATTCAGGTAGTTGCCGTCTGGGGCGGGGAGTGGTAAGGGAAACTGCTCAAGGCGTAAATGATTTTGAAAATGGAGGGATAGACATGAATTTCGCTGTTCAAATTGCCACAATACATCCTTCCCCAGCATGTGTTCTTCAAAGAATTTCACCTGTAGTAATTTGTTAAGTATGAAAGTGGGCTTTTGATCCTTTACCTGCAATAGTGATTACCTAATTACGGAAGTAATTATTACAATGAATCTAAGTCATTAAGTTTAAAATTGAGATAACCACCTCCTTTGTATTGCTCTTTGGTATCCGTATAGAAAATTGCCAGTTTCTAAGTGCAGTATTTTGTAAGATATTTACGAATTAAATTTTACATGTTACCTTATGGAGATTCTGAAGCCTCTGATGATGGGTAGACACCCCCTTAACATAGAAAAATGTATGTATCTTAAGTTATTCTGCTAGTATGGTTGCTATAATTTTCCTGTGAACCAAAAACAGTAGTTCTGACTTCTTCAAATCAGTTTTTTCATGTGCTACTTATGCTTATAGGCACACTATTCACGCGGTCAGTACAAAATAAAGGCAGAAAGGGGCTAACCTTTTTTCAGTGTGGACTTAGTATCATCTCGCATTGACTCGTGTGGCGAACAACGTGAAAACGCAGCTTCAATGTAGGTGCCATGGGCCAAGAATCGTAGGCCCTCATCACACGATTACACCCGACAATTTCCGAACGAAAAAGTTTGAAGCTTACTTGTTGCCAAAATTCGTTTTGTCTGTAGAAATTGTTGATGTTGATAATCAACATCAACAACATCTACAGACAATTTGATTCCGCACTTTCAGTTGTTTTGTTCCTTGACCCAGGCTTGAACTGGCTACGTCGAGGGCCCCTGGCGCTGATAGCTGCTTGGGCCCCCCAAACTGTTCGTAACGTCATTTTACATTTAAATTGTAAATCACTTGTTAGGAAAATGTAAATGGGCAAGTAACTTTCTGTAGACCCCTAATGATCCGTTTCCGTATTACCACTAAAACCAGACTCACATCCAAAGTTTAAAATGTTATATTTAAATGAAGTTTTCTTACACACCAAAGAAATCATACATACGCAAAATATAAATGTGATATTCTATTTAGCCTATTAATGGATTATAGTTACACAGCACAGGATATATTTCCATAACTACAAGCTTCAAAAAGGTAAAAACACACATTTCCTAGAAACACAAAACTGCTGAAGAATCAATACAATATTAGAACATTAATAGTTTTCACATTACAGTACTTATTTTAATAACTTCAATTTCAGTTCTTCGCTTGATTTGGCTATTTCATACTCCCCAGATCATTGTCAATATTGGAAAAGAAGTCTCTTTTAACTGCAATAAGCATTAAATGAGAGAGCATCTCGTTGGTCATAGAGGCCCTTAAGATTATTATTTTTATTTTATTTTATTTTTTTTTTAGTTTGGAAAAAGTCCTCTCGCAAGTTACTTGCATACTGGGCTGAGACATTATATATATTTAATGTTGAATACAAATTTGGAAACAGACCTGACCGGAAAGAAAGCTCATACACAATTTTGAATGTACACGATATACATTTTGAGCACTTCTTCTTCTCTTGGATGTGGTATTCAAATAGAATTTCATCACAATGTTCGGCATTATCATCTTCTTCACTGTTTCCATCTCTTCCTTTGCCTTTGAAGGGGCTTTCAGTTTGTAGAAATGTAGAGTAATATATGAAAAACTGCTTTACTTCCTGTATAAGTTTCGATCTACTGCATTTCGTTTATTTGCAGGCTTTTTGACACACACTTTCAGGAATTTCTTCGTTGGTTAGAATCTAATCATATTTTGGGGGGTCTAACCAAGAGCAGTCAATCAAAATAACCTTGTTTGGGACAAATCTATCAGAATGATGTTTCTAGCCGAATCTAAAATATTGAAATATATTGTTTTCAATTTTAGAATCGGAGAAATCCACTTACTATCATCTTCAGGGAGTTCGCCATTCAGTTTTCTTTCTTCTTCTTTTGCGGGATTCTTTTTTCTCGAAGACAAGTTTCTGTTTCTATTTTGACGTCCTTGTTTTCAAAAATCTTTGAATTAATGTAATGTACTTTCCCAATTTCAAAGTTTCATTGATTTCAAAGTTGTCATCTGTTCTATTTTTTTCTTTCTTTCTTACATGACTCAACAATGTATTTACCAAATGTCATGCTTTTGAGTAATCTAGTGTTTTGCTTTGCAGAAACACTGATACAGGTGACACCACATAAAAAAAGGTCCAACAAAACAAATGCTACAAATTTTAAAATTTGCTCCATTACAAATTCAGATTTCGGGCTGTAAATTTAATTTTGCAATCAAAATTTCCATTTATCAGTTCTAATAAAACTGAAAAGAAGTTTGCAACTTACTTGACTGAAATTAGTCTTGTAAATCAAAATCAACAATGGCTTGAAAGGTCTTATGTTTGCTCCATCATCGTGTAGCACCTATCTTATGTAATCTGTACAATATTTCTGACCCTGCTTAACACTTCTGTGTCTCTTTTTCCCATACAGATATCTTGTATGAATGGTTGAAAAAAGTTGCGGATTCCTGTACAAGGCCAAATAAATTTTCTGTTTCAGGACAATTGATAGTTGAGTACAGAGTTTCTTTCAGAAACAATGTTCCGGGAGGCACACTTGGTATTCCGGGAGGGGGGCATTGCTGATACTATTTTATTTATTATTATATTATAGACGTATTATTTTGGTCTCCGGGGTGTGCACTCTTAGGGCTCCGGGCAATGCTTCCCCACAAACATGTCTGGAAGAAACACTGGTTGAGTAAGCCTTTACTAAATTTAAAACATAGTCCATACAATGAGTGTAAATTATATTTGGATTGCAGGTTTTCAGATGGGCCTGAAGACCCTTGTAGCATCCTTTCATATTTCCTGCACAAATGAGAGAGCAAACAATAAGATTTGATGTGGAAACCCCGTGTTTTTTTAGTTTACTTACGACTTCATTGTAAATGTCTCTCCACTCGAATCCTGTACGGCACATAATTCCGGAAGTTTTTCATAGATTTTTCCTTGAAAAATGTATCTAACACAAACAGCTAACTGCTGTATTACTGAAATGTCTTGAGTACTGTCTATCGTAAAACTAAACCAAATATCCTTATTAAGAGCTCTCAAAATAAGGTTTCGCTACAATTTTCACCCCAGTGACGCTACATTTTTCACCATTTTATTAATTAAATTTTTGGACCAAAAAGTTAAGAAGAGATCCGCTTCCCACTCGACGCCTTCCTGACCATTTCATGCTTATTCAAACAAGACAACATTTTCGTTTTACTTTCCGCAGTGCATTTGTCAATATGAGATTTGAAAATGGCATCACATTCTGACACTAATAAGACTAACTGTAGAAAATTTCTATGGTTGTTGTCAGAATCCAGGGAATAAGCTCCTTTATGTTTTCACTTCTGTATGCTAATTCTTGCCTAGAAATAAGCACAATAATATCTATCAACCTCTTTAGAACTAATTTACGGTTTCTATTTCATGTTCCCTTTCTTTCACTTGATTTACGTTAATGAGGGTGTAACTATCACCTCCTCTACAAGAAAATTTTCAGTATCTAAAATAGAGATGCAAGGGCTCGGAAAAAAACCGGCTTTTTTGAAAAAGAAACTCGTTTTTTTCTGATTCGCTTTTTTGCTTGGGAAATTTTGGGCTTTTTTCAAAATTGTGCTTTAAATTGATAAAGCAGACTTTGTTTCGCTTCTCTATAACACAAAAAGTCATTTAATTGATGGTTGATGCCGATAATAATATAAAACCTCAAAAATAAACCTTGAATTTCGAAAAGATATTTCAAACAATTTTTCTTCAACATATTTACGTTATGAATTCCAAAGGATTAACCAATGTATATAATAAGAATTTTTTAACCTCCTATATACAAACGTAAGCAGGATTGGCAAGAACCATGGTTGTAGGGATGCGCACGAGACGAGTCGAGACAGGATTTTCCTGACAAAATTCCAGTCGAGACACGACTCTTTCAATAGTAAAATATACATTTTTCGAGTAGAGACATCACTTTTACAGCACATTTTCGAGACGAGACAGCCACAAATCTTGTCTCGTGCGCATCCCTACATGGTTGTTTTTGAAAATGTCAAAAACCCGTTTTGGGGGGGGAAGTTTAAACCAGGTTTTGGGGGGAAGTTTAAACCAGGTTTTTTTGGTTTAAACCAGGTTTTTTGATGTAGATATTTTGCGTTATGTATTTATATTACATATTCGCAGAAATAAGTTTGTTTCGCCTTGGTGTTATTATGCAACAACAGGGTTATGCTGGAGGTGGTCCCATAAGCTTAAAGAAGTCCGATCAGTAAATTTCTTAAATTGAGAAACTCCCGCCCTAGCCATCGGGAAAATACCATCATTACTTTAAATGTAAAACAATAACGGGAAAATCCTGTTATTGCTTTGCATGTAAAATTTAAAGGTCAACGTATCATAATCAATACGCTAAAACTGAGGTATTAAATTACAAATTTAGTATGCAGATATCATTGAAAGACCAATCCAAGCTAATGTTGGAAGCTACGTAGGCAATCGATAAATTTTGCCAATTTCTATCAATATATTTAAGCAACCTTGGATTCTTTATAAAACAGCAGGCATTCAGGCATGCAGAAATATACAATTTGGTTTCGTTTCGTATGTTTAGGCTTAACATCCTTACGTAATACTGGGGTTATCAAGAAGACTTCCGCTTAAAGTGACATCCGAACCGCTACTTGGTTTACGCATGAAAGAAGGGTTGTGGTTCGAGTGAGAATTGAACATGGAACACCCTGATTAAAAGGTGAAAAGGAAATAAAACTAATGCAGATGGTTTGATATATGGAAACGTCAGCATGAAGTTCACACGATTCGCATTTTTCGTTCTTTTTATTTTTTGGTTTAAACCAGTTATTTAAAAAGAAGCAGCTGGTGTAAACTAGCCAACCCTAAAAGTAAACACTTCTTTATAATATACACAAGTAACTAGCAAAATTGTACAGTGAAACCTCTCTAAAGCGGACAGCCATGGGGAATCAAAAATTGTCCGCTATAGAGAGGTGTCCATCTTAGAGAGGTTTCAATATTTTATGACGTAGATTAGTAAACAAGGTAATACGCAATTAGAAAGCATATATTTTTGCATGAATCATGTATTTACGAATATTACAAGAATGCCTGAATTATCCTCCGCCACCCAATACTCTATGTTCGGGGCACAACATGAAAGTAAGATGGTATAGTTCTCTGCTCTTTACACTTGCTACTACTTAATACATTTTCGGTGTGTTGTTTTAATTTGTGAGTTAATTGCAGTCCAGTAGTGTCTTTTTTGATACAATATGTGTACCCGCTGGCCAAAAATACCAAACTTGTTTTCTGCTTGCTTACAGATTCCAGCGAAACAGTACTGTAACGTGTCATCCCAAATGGTGGATAACTGTCAGTCACTTTTGTGTCTAAAACAGTTTGGGTGGGGTGGGATGCAAGCAAAGGACATGAGAGTGTTGTTAAACTGAGACTTCTCTGGGTTGCTGAGCAGCCAGTTGGGGAGGCAAAATTTTATCACAATGCTTCCTTGATGACACATGTATGAATTACTAAAAATGCATTTTTACTGCACTTTCCAACTTGTTTCTAGGGAAAGTGTCCGTAATACGGAGGTAAATAATATTTATAAAAGACAGGAAAGACTGTCCGTGTCCGTACTAGAGTGTGTCTGCTTTAGAGAGGTTTATCAATATGTTTTTTTTTCTATTACAGTGTTTGGGGATTGCAAAATATGTCCGTTACGGGAGGTGTCCGCTTTATAGAGGTGTCCGTTGGTAGAGGTTTCACTGTAGTATTTTTACTTCAAAATATTCCATATCCTCTCTTTGAAACAAAATAAAATTAAAACATAAGAGAAATACTTAGATTTATATGATACACTTAAAGGCTGCACATCTAGAGCTTTTGGTTCTGTATATTCTTGACATTCTACAGTTAAGTTTTATATAACCACCATCACGGTTTACCCAGTCCTCAAGTTTTCTGAATTTTTAACAAGAGGGATTCAACATATCATTACGGAACTCCCCCCTACAACAATAACAACAACAACAAAAAAGGACTACGGAATATATTTAAGCTAAGTACAACTGCACAACAAACATGACTGAGTGATTAGCTTTCTATCGGGAAATCCGGGATTCAACCCAGCATTCGACCATTCTGACAAAGCTTTTCTACATTCCATCTGTGAATGTAGAAATAGTGCGTGTACTGTGAGTTGGCCGACTTCCTTTCTTATTGTTTTTAAATCGTTATTATTACTAATTACCAGCAGTGACTGTTTTACGAAGGTTAGGGGGGCGGTCTTTCGAACTGAAGGCTATTCCCCAAAGTTACGGAATGTCTAAAACAAACGAAATATCTATTAATTATGCCTTTACTCATAAACTTTAAGCTCCCGTCAAATAAAAATTACGAATGTTTAGAAAAACTAAACATTAGTAAGAACCCCCCCCCCCAAATACTTTTTAAAATCCGCCACTGATTCTCAGTATAAAATGATCTTGAAGGTTGTATCCGGAAGATTATTGCTACACAGAGAAAAATCCGTTCTCCGGACAGCGGTATATTGTACAAACATACGGTATCCTCTTGCTTACTATAGAAATCAGTACGGAGCATACGTTATCCGTATGCAATATAGGCACTGCCCTTAGATGTTATATCATGCCGTTGCAGGATGTATGGCATCTAACAGTTTTCCGTATATCACATGCTTATACTTATGTTACCTTCGCCAGCTATATGTTATATACATCCATTTGTATGAGAGATCCTGACCGCCTGTATTGTTTCATATGGAAAGTACGTATAAATGGAACACTTATACGGAAAGTATTATAAAACATGCGGTTTCAGTTATACGTCTGTTGTACGTTAAGTCCAAAAACTACAGGAATTACGCATGTAACCTATCTTTTTAAGTACGCCACCTACAATTTTTTTTCTCAGTGTAAATAATAAACGAAACGAAATATTAGTTATGCCTGTACTCATAAACTTCAAGCACCTCCCAAATAAAATTAGGACTTTTTAGAAAACGAAACAATCAGAGAAACTCCTGCCAAAGTACTTTTCTAAATCCGCTACTGATTATTTGTATAAATTGGTATTCAAGGTTGTATCCCGAAAATTATTGCTAAATCATTGCACAGCTGTAGTATAATAGAAATGTGAAGTACTACGGTATGACTGATATATTGAAAAACGTACGCTTTGACGGATATATAGAAAAACGTAAGTTTAACTTTAGCGCTAGAAGCTAGAGTACTAAGCTCTTAGAAATGAAACACGAATGACAATCTAAAATGATCTAGAGAATAAAAAAATGTCGACAACTCAAAACTTAAAATAAAGTTAAATAGCTTCTAAAATTGCCCTCAAATACTACATTCTTCGTGTTAGCTTTAATTCGTAAAACATGTGCTCCATCCATCTTTATGGTGAATTTCAGAGCGAAATATGGCAATTAGGTCATGGAATTCGTATCTAACTATACAATATACTAAAAGAAAGGTACAGTGAAACCTGTCTTTAGCGGAATCGAGCGGGACTTGCAAAAATTTCCGTTAAAGTCAGGTTTCCGCTTAGTGGAAGTAGACCTTTCCTCTTTTAAAAAAAATACATGCTTATAAAGGGGCATACTGAGAAAATATATTGCTGTACGTACATTGTTCGATTACAGTACTTCTTTCTTCTACGAATAAATACACAAAAAAGTTTAAATGAATACAAAATATACTATGCACACGTTTTCTTTATTTTTCTAATAGCCAAGCAGGGTTTTCTGTGTACATTGTTGCTTAGCTGCTTGACTTTCCGCATACGCTTTTGCCTGAGAAATTATACTAAGTGGATCAGAATCATTTTTCCGTAAGACAAATTTTTCAGTTCCTTTAAACTTCTGAGAGCATCGTTTTCTTCTTTCCGACATTCCGTATGAATTTTGATTAAGTTGCGGGGATTAAGGACAATTTGTGGGGGTGAATATGAGTAGTGGTTGGGGAAGGTAAACACTGTCCAGAAATATTTAACAAAAGAACTAACATTTTATCGCAGACAGTGTGATGTATATGTCTCACAAAATGTCTAAACATCTTCTAAACACTGTAGTCCGGAACTCAGAATTTTCCGTTAAATGTTTTTCTTTCCGTTGTCCGCGTAACACAGTTTCCGCTTAATGAAGGGACTTTTTACGTTTTGTTCTCCAAAATTCATGGGACCGTGAAATATTTCCGTTTAAGACAGTTTTCCGTTTAATAAAGGGTCCGTTGAAGACAGGTTTTACTGTATTTAGATAGAAAAATCATGAAAATAAAAAAAGCCAAAATTTCCAAAATTCTCGTTTTTCCCCAAAAAAGCCGACTTTTTATGTGAAAAAAACCATCGATTCAAAAAAGCCGGGTTTTTTCATCTCTAATCTAAAATCAAGCAAATGGTTTCAAGAACTTAAAATTGATGTTTTTTTTTTTTTTTTTTTTACACCACTTTATTTCTATGTTCAGCATTCGGCGATATTCATTTTTTTCACTTTTCAGCACGGGTGACCCCCGTGGTCGGGGGCCCCTGGCGATTGCCAGGTAGCCGGCCTGGTCAGTCCGGTCCTGCGTTGACCTTCCTCTATACTTCTGGTAAGGGATTCAAAATCAACCGTGTGTCCACCCCTCCTCAGTTTAGACGTTCATCTTCTTAGTGTCTTTTGTGCTATATTTCCCCTTGCGTTTTCGTGTGGTTGTGCGAAAATAAATAAAGTACGCGTGTTAGAAAGTATTACGCGCGTTTCCAACAGGTGAACCCTCAGAACTTTTCCACAGTTGTATCCCGTTCCTATCCGATGCTGAACAAAGAAAAGCTCAAATCAGAACTACCGGCCACATAGAGCAATGATATTCTTTGCGCAATTAATAACAAAAGTGATTTATGACTATTTCTGCGTGACACTGACGTAACAGTTACATTTTCTGAGGTATCAAAACTGGTGGACATAGTGTTGTTGCCCCATGATTATACTTAACGTGTTAGTATGATAAGTTACTCTGACTGCAATTTCGTGCTCGTGGGTTTTCTCGGGGTTCTCCCGTTTCCTCCCACTTTCTTCATTCCACCATTTCACTCATCTCTCGTCATCACCGTCTCCTTTAGCCTAACCGGCATAAGCGTGGGACGTAAAACTTAAAGATTTCATTTTTCTGACTGCAATTTCGATTTTTTAAGCAATTCAATTAATAATAACAATAATAATACACTAATAGTAGAGTAGTAGTAGTAGTAGTAACCATAAAGTATTTGTCTTGAGGCTTGGCCCACCCTACGTTTTATTCCATGAGCCGCTACTGGTCAAAAGTATTTATATAATTTGAGTTTACACAAAAGACAGACAGTTGAGTCGTTTTCGGTTTTCACTTAAATTATTCTAAAATATTAAGAGGTTTGATTATAATAATTATTATTTTAATTTTTCCTCTCTCTTTTTTGGCCAATATTGCTGAACATATCACCATAATTATCATCATCATAGCTATTCTGCCATTGTTGACAGGTTACTTGCTGCAGCTAAGCAGCTTCGATGTACGGTGATCCTCAGCTGGTCTCTTCGTCTTGACGCAGCAATTTTCTGTTTTAATACTTTCCTTCAACTACACTCTCCTTCGTCCCCTCCCTCTCTTTTCTTCCACCATACCCTCTAGCACGTCCCTCATAATGTTCCTCCTCAGCCAATATCCCAACCAGTTCCTCTTCCCCCTGTTAACAATATCTATTGCTACTGTTTCTAACACCTTCTCTTTCGTTTTTCGTTCAACCCAGCTAATTTTCTCCTTTTTTTTCTCCATACCCATGTTTCTGCCCCATACAGTACATATTGGAATCAATAAAACAATATCTCAATATTTAATTGGAAGTTTGTTTAATACAAAGGTTAGCTAATCATAGTTGAATAGAAAAAATCTGACGTCTTTACAGTGAAAAATAATTTTGCAATTCATGGTATTTCAATAAGCTTGATTTTCTTTCATGTGTCTCAGGGTAACCTCCCTAGTTTGAGAACTAGTGGAGTGTTAGATCTGTTAAAAATATATAAAAAGATTATGAAACGCTGTGATTTATCTTGTAAGTCGTGAAGCGTGGGTCAAGACTACTCTATAGAGCAGTCTTGAGCGTGGGCACCCATTGAAAAAAGAAAATAAAGGTCATCGCCTACGTTGTACACTATCGTCATATTACACAAAAGTAAACTCATGGGCGGCGATTAGGGGAGGCAAGAGGGGGCAGTTGCCCCCCACTTTTTTGAAGTGACGACCAATTTATATAGTTTCATTTGGAAATGTAAACAGGGTGTTCACACAATTTGGAGAATAGATCTCTGACTTTTCCCTGACTTTCCATGACGAAAGTTCCAGATTTCCCTGACCCCTGAATAACTTAAAAATATAGAAGAAAAAAAGAAACCCCAGCCTTTACACTCCCCATAGTTGGCCTTGTTCTCTTCCGCTTCTGTTTTTTTCTTTTTTCAATTTTCTTTCTAAAGGAATGTAAACTTACAAACATGTGCATTACTCCGATAGTGATTAGGCCTACATATTACACAAAATGTAAAGTTACAAACGAAAGTGTCCAGTATACAGAGTATTTAAGATATAAAAAAAAATACATTATATGTTTACACATTGTAATACCAATTACTCAGCATTATAATATTGCCTATAATAATAAACAGTTCATACATGATTTTACTGATTATTAAAAAAAAAAACGCACACACACATTACTTTTCCTTTTACAGTTGTTGAATGCAACCCATTTAGAAATGTTTTTCACCCTTTCTCGCATAGTTTTCTTCTCATTGATCTGAATATCCTTCTTGTTGTCTCTGCAGTTCAATTTTCTTCTCTTCTTCCTCCAGCTCCTTTAGTTATTACTGAATCTTCCGTTTCTCTCTCCTCTTCTCGTCTCCAGCATTTATTTCTCTTTTCTTCTCCAAATACACCTGATATTGTTTCATTGAACTTCTCACTGAATTTATCATACCTCTTGTAACTATTAATCCTGGTGATCCACCTATTCTCATCACAGAATCATATATGATTCGTTGAGCCACCAGAGATTATTCTTGTAAGTTCTCAACAATGAGAATTTTATTTGTGAGACCACTTTCAAAAAATGTGTTTCTGTGAAAGAAGATAAAACACAATTTCATAACTGAATAAGTCAACGAAGTTCTTCCCATTTCCTAAGACTAAGTAAAAAACTCATCAAGTCCAATACCATCTCTGTCATTGTCTATGAATTCATTCTAGTGTTCCTTAAATTCTTCAGTCTGAGCTTTCACTATGAGCTGTAGATACTATTTCTTTGCGTTCTCAGCCACTTGTCCAGATATCCTCTTGGCATCATGCAATTCTTTTAGAACAGCGTCTACCCTTTTGAGAAAATATGCCAGGATGCAGTTAGATGTGTTTCTCGCAGAAAATTAGTTTCAACAACTATATCAGAGAACACTGACTCCCTCAATATCATCATTGAGAACACCACATTTTACATCCAGTAACAGTAAAGAAATCAACCCTATTTCATAAATTTAGTAATTGAACAATGGACCTAAATCGATTTTTCCTGACTTTCCCTGACCAATCTGCAATTTCCCTGACTTCACCTGATAAATTTTTACTTCCCTGACCTTTCCCTGACTTTAACTTATTTTCCAGAATGTGGACAGCCTGACAAAGATTTTGTATGTATTATTGTTTCATAGAAAAAAATGGTGCCATATGATATTTACCGTTGCGTGAGTAGAGTAGAGGGGGGCAAGAGTACATGGGGGGTAAGGATACGATTCCCTAAAATCAGGTGAATATATTCGCGTATGGCAATAATGCGTCACGTGGAGTTTGGTGTTAATGGCGTCTAGAACCTAAACAAGTTTGAGTGTACTGCGGCAAACTACAAGCTATCTAGGTAATTATTTATGTTTTTCTAATAGTTTGATATAATATTGGAACATAAGTAGTTAATGAATAACTTACACAATTTTATAACGATTTCAAAGTACTAGAAAGCGTTAGTTTCTAACATATCCATTGTTTCACAGGATGGAGTAAATTGACTTTCTTCCAACAGTTGGCTGTACAACATCATAGGAAAGTCAATTGTGTAGTGAGGGGGCAAGAGTACGTAGATACCTACGGGGCAAGGGTACGCGTGCGTACTCTTGCCCCTTCTGTTCTATGAAAAAGAATCCAATTTGATTTAGAACTAACAATCAAAAAAGAATGTAGATTCCGTTGTAATAGAGGGGGGCGCGGTGGCTCAGTGGTAGAGCGTTCACCTCTGGTGCTTGGGGTCCCGGGTTCGATCCCAGCCCCCGCCAAGTGAACTTTGTGGTGCACAAACACCGTGCTCGTGGGTTTCCTCGGGGTTCTCCCGTTTCCTCCCACTTTCTTCATTCCACCATTTCACTTATCTCTCATCATCACCGTCTCCTTTAGCCTAACCGGCATAACCGTGGGACGTAAAACTCAACGATTTCATTTCATTTTCCGTTGTAATAGAGAGTGACGGCAAACTTTACGAATACTGGTTCCCATATGTAGCCTCTAACGTTAAGAATTCTGAAGAATTCTGATATTTTCTTATGTACGAGGGATAAATTTTGATTCTAAATACCATTCCTTACATAACAGTATCTAAGGTGGTGTTTGAGTTTTCGACACAGATAAACGTGTGAGATAGTGACATCTGCAGTTATTGAATAACGTTACGCTTGCTTATTTTATTCAGGTTTCAGAAATACTACGCTTAATCCTCTTTTATCTTAAATGTCAGTAGTCTTCAGTAATAAATTTCAATGGGCCTTATGCAGAGTTGGTCTGACGCGTGATTAGTGCCATACTAAAAAGTTCGACTACCGTATGTTTCCTGTAGTGGTCAGTCCTTTAGTAATCATACGTTAAAACGACTCTGCATAAGGCGGTATCAGTCCAATGATTGGTATGGGATTCTATAAAGATATATGAAGCTAATCTAACCTAACATTTGACAATATGTAGCTTCATCAAGGATAGGTCGAGAAGTTTTCTAGTTACCCTTGTAGGTGACAAGCATTCTGTAACTGATGGAATAAGCTGGAAATATATTTTTATAAAGGGTCTAAATATTATCTGATTTTTTTGGTATCCTATGCATTCCCATTACTGATATAAGGAGAATTAAGGATTTTTCTTTTCTTTTTTTTGAATGAGAATCTGCAACGTCTTTAGGTACAATAAAGCCAATAGGCCTATTTACCGAAGAAATGGAGAACGAATTAGTGTAATATATCACATTACTGGATCAATTTTTCAATGAATTAACTTTAAAAGATCTAAGAAGAATGGCATACAATTTTGCTGAACGTAACTAGGTGCCTATATCATTTAGTCGTGTGAATCGAATGGCAGAAAGAGATTGAACAGTCTTTCCGTCGTAGACATTTAACAATTGCTTTGCAACAGCCTTCAAAGACTTGTCTGGGGAGAGCTCGTGGTTTTAGCAAGCCACAAGTTGAATGTTTTTTTTAATTGTCTAAAAGATCTTGTAAGACAAAACGGCTTTTCTCCACGGGATATCTACAACATGTACGAAACTGGAATAAATACGGTTCCTCTTCCAAAAGTCGACTAAAGATCAGTTGTGAATAAAACTGTATCTAGTGATTTTGGAGTTAACATAATAGATGTTTCATGGTGAGTGCATCTGGTTCCTTTATTCCCCAGACATTTCCCACAAAACAAATGAAACAAGAATTATTCGATGGCTCGCCGCCAGGTTCTGTGGGAATATCTAATTCTGGTTCATCAACTCACAACTTTTCGTAGAATGGTTATGTTATTTACACCAACATGTGCGATCAAATTCGGTTACGAAAAAGGTATTTTTACTTGTTGACAATCAGACCTTTCACATTTCAATCGAAGCGATTGATTTCTGCAGGCAAAATAAGATAGTGATGTTGAGTTTACCACCAAATCCCAGTCATAATTTGAAACTATTAAATCGCTCCTTTTTTGACCCGATGAAATCCTGGTATTCAACTGTGTGTGATAAATAGATGAGGAATCATCCATCCCACAATTCCAAGTAGCTAGTTTGTTTACTGAGGCTTACTACAAAAAAGACTCATAAAATGCTTCGTGTGGAGTATTGTACTGTATGGGGCGGAAACGTGGACATTACGTAAAGGTGATGAAAATCGACTGGAAGCCTTCGAAATGCGGGTGTGGAGAAGAATTGAAAGAATTAGTTGGGTCGAGCGGAAAACGAATGAGAGAGTGTTAGAAATGGTGGGTGAGAAAAGAGCACTTTTAGATATTATTAGGAAGAGGAAGAGAAACTGGTTGGGGCATTGCCTAAGAAGATATTGTATCATGAGGAACGTCCTAGAGGGTATGGAGGCGGGATAGAGAGGGAGGGGCGAAGGAGACTATAATTAATGGATGATATAAAAACAGAAAGATCATACGCGAAGACGAAGAAGTTAGCGGAGGACCATGGAGCATGGAAGCTTCTCAGCTGCGGCAGGTGACCTGCCAATAAAGGCAGAATACCTATGATGATGATGACTACAACGCTGCAACCATTGGTATCCAGCCTTCAAGAATCTGGAGTTGTCCTACTGAACCCAGATGTGTTCACTGAAGAAGATTTTCTTCCTTCTATTGTGGATGTGATAGACTTAAATCTAGAAGCCAGGTCTGAAGACGAAAGCATTCCTGAAGCAAAAAATCAAGCATCAGACCTGAATAGAGCCCAAAATCGTTCATCGGATGATTCACTGGAAGTAAAAAGGGACCCATGCGGTGCATCCAGATCAAACACTCCTTTGCCAGTTGCTCGTCCTCCTCCATCTGTTACCAAACCTTTAAACAGTAACGCTAGATCCTCACTAGAAGCAAGCAAGAGCTCATGCTGACTGTCCACTTCAAACACTCTTCTGCCAGTTGCTCGTCCTCCTCCATCTGTTACCAAACCTTCAACCAGTAACGCTAGATCCTCACTAGAAACAAGCTAGAGCTCATGCGGACTGTCCACTTCAAATACTCTTCTACCGGTTGCTCGTTCTCATTCATCTGTTACCTAACCTTCAACCAGTAACACTGGATTCTCACTAGAAGCAAGTAGGAGTTCATGCGGATTATCCACATCAAACACTTCTCTGCTGACTGCTCGTTCAACGGTTACCAAACTTTCAACCAGTAAACTAGATCTTAACTGGAGGTAAGCAGGGTCCCATGGGGACCATTTACACCATGCACTCCTTTGGTGGTTGTCAGTCCTCCTCCAACTGCTACCAAGCACTCAACCAGTAGATCTTGATCTTCTCGAAGTCAATCAGAGATTCTGACATCCTCTACTTTCAAGCAGAACTTACTTTCGAAACGGCGCCCTCCAAAGAGCAAAGGCAAACATCATCTTGCACCAGGAAAGCTACAACGGAAGTTGTAGCTACAACTCCTCAGGTCAGTGAGGAAGTAGTGTACGAGTGTCCATTATGCAATATCATTTACAGTGATCCACCAATAGATGACTGGATCAAGTGCGCAAGATGCCATGAATGGTGGCATGAACAATGCACATCATATAAAGGAGTAACACCTTCATCTGTGATAATTGTTAATGCTCTTTTGGGTGCGTACTCTTGCCCCTTTGATTTCGTACTCTTGCCCCACATATAGGGGCAAGAGTACGAATTTGAATGATTTCATTTTATGAGTTCTACTTCCTTTAAGAATAGAGGTATATAAAAGTTGAGTTCACATTTCGTAAAGGAGAGTTCAAGTTTTGTGTTCCATGTAAAAGTTTTCCGTTGTAACTATTATTTACCAAAATATATAAGTTTAATTAAAATTTGCGTACTCTTGCCCCCCTTTCCTATATGTATTGGTTATTTATTTTCCCTGGAGTTAAGAAAGCTACAGGAATTGCGTTTTAATTGCAGTTCAAAGCAATTAATATTGGGATTGCATATTTCTTTAAATGTCATAGCATATGCTTGCAGTATTTACTGTATTTCATTTTCTAAGAGAAAAAACATTCATTTAATGGCATGTGTGGAATTAAAAGTATAAGTTGTTCATTAATTCTCAGTTTCAATATAACTTCTGCAAAACAAGCGTCATTATTCATTACTATGATTAATATTATCCCTTCTATTTATTTGTTTCGCAAATTTATTAAATAATCTGATCACACAATTTTCCAGACAGAATTTTAAGATGTTCATGAGCAAGAACTCAAATCTCTTCTTACACTTTCGTTGTTTGAGAATATAAAGGACTAATACCTACCTGTATTGCTCTTATGAATTTACTTAATAAAATAGAAATGTGATATGCGGTATTTTAAGTGAAAAAAGATAGTATCTTATTAGTATACAACCTTTCATCAAACAGTGTTAGAAACAACTAGAAAATCTAACATTGATATACAATTGTTCAGATTATGTCTTGCCCCCCCACTTTTAACGTCCAACCGCCGCCACTGAGTAAACTATATTACATTTAGCAACATCCATTGTATATACAGTATTTCTGTTACTATTGGCGCGTTGTAGACTATTATAACTTATATCCAGAGTAAAATTTACCTATGAAAAGCATAAAATTTCTTAAAAGCAAGACTTGCAAAACTCTTACAAGTAAAACCAAGACCAAGACCAAGACTGGATGTGCAAGACCAAGACCAAGACCAAGACCACCTTGGTCTTGCATTTGCTCATCACTACATAGTACAATGAGACTCCCTCGTGGCTATATGATTACTGTACAAACCTTTGGCGCGGGAGAGCAGGATTTGATTCCTGATAGGAAATCAAGTCCTTAGGATCCTACGTTAGCTATAGATCCACGTCTCACATAGCCTCAGTGATGAATAAGAGTAAACTCCAGACCAATCAATTAACCAATCATACACAATGGAAAATATGACACTGAAGGGTGATTAAAACAAGCTTACTTGTCTGGAGTTTAACATAATTGTTACTGTCAAAACTTTGTGTGTTGTGGTCCTACGTAGGATCCAAAACACATGAGCCTACGGCAGAAATCAATCCCGGGCGTCCCGCAGAAAATACAAGTGCCCAGAAGAAATAAAACACTGTTTATAATTTAATAGCTTAGATTCAAAATTGAAATAGTTCACTTTCCTGTAACATTTACGAGTTACTATAGTAATTCATCAGTACTTCATCAATTTCTATGTTTAACATTTTCTGAAGCGTCTATGGTTGGAATTCCAAAACTGCCCCTTTGGGAGAATGTACTCGTATATTTAACAAATATTGGATGTTGGCTGTTTTGATATAATTTTCAACTAAAAAAAAAAGAAAAGATATCAGTCGTACACGAAAAAGATAAGGGGCCGCGGTAGTTCAGTGGTAGAGCGCTCACTTTGTTGCGTGGGGTTCCTGTTCGATGCCAGTTTGAGCCAAGTGGGTTTTATGGAGGACAAACACAATGTGTGTGGGTTTCCTTGGAGTTATCCCGTCTCTCCCCACTTTCTTCATTCTCTCACATTTATTCTTACCATCGTCATGCATTTTAGCCTATCCGGCATAAGCATGGGACATAAAACCAAATACTTCATTTTCATTTCTTTTTTTTAGCAAGTCCTCTCCTTTACGATTTACCTCACTACCGTTCAATAACATTTAATGCAACTGTACAGAACTGATTCTTAATCTTAGTAACAAAATGCTGCTTTTTCTGTCAATAACATTATTTTTTATACCCTAATTGTTGAGTTGATTTTGATTTTAACGTCCTTTTCAGCAGCGAGGCTATTTGAGACAGGACCTACTGATTAACGTGGAATCCGAACCACATGATTTTCCGCCGGGAATCGAACCCGGATCTCCCACGCCAAAGGTGCGTACGCTAACCGCTTAGCCATGGAGGAACTCTATACATTAATTGTAAGACTAATAGTTGACATAATATCTATAATAATAATGTTATTCAGTTACTTTTCCTTTTCGTTACAGTATGGGAACGGTTACGTGTAACGAATATTTTAATGCGATTATATTACGTTAAAAAATTCTGTCTTTAACATTATCATTGACATACAACCTCAATAAGTCATTGCAACTGTATGATAACCTCAATAACGAAATGCTCTTTTCACCTGCCAATAACGTTATTGTTAATAAGTACCGTAATTGTGAGAGTAACATTTGAAATGATACCCGTAGCAGTAACGTTACTGAATTGGTTTCGTTTTTCGTTACGATATCGGAACCGTAACAAATAACGAATATAGTTGATGCAATTAAATGCAATTATATTGAGTTAAACAGTCATGTATTTAACGTTATCATTTAAATGAAATCTAGTACGTTATCATGCATTAACTTTATTGCAGCAGTAACCCAATCTTAATAACGAAATGCTCTCTTCGCCTGCCAATAACGTTATTTTTAATAAGTACCATAATTGTGTCAGTATCAGCTAAAACGATATTTAACGCAGTAACGTTATTCATTTAGTCTCATTTTTCGTTATCATATAGGTATGGTAACAAATAACGAATTAATAATAACGCACATTATGTTAAGTTACCAAGCCCTGCCTACTACACCACTTTCCTGAGCTTCCACGGTATCAATATTTAAATACCCCATCACAATTACACACCAAGCCCTTCTCTGTCTTATTCCTTCTATTCGCTTCCGAGATTTCCTTAAAATGACTGAAAATAATAAAAAATGAGCTATAACGTCTAAGCATTTTATAAAACAAACCACACCCTAAAAAATGGTATAGTTGGCATAACCATTAAATGGTTAATAATACCAGAATAGTATTGCTTATATAGGGACAGCTATGCTTATGGCCAGTAATAGCATACAGGTATGGCTATTAAATCCGGGTTATTGTTACCATACATATGTGCAATAGTACCATATTTCTGTATTGCAAATTTAACTATAATCGGAGTTAATAGTCAATATTACCATGCAGATTACAATACAGCTACATCCCAACTATACCTTTATAGCTCTGCCTACAATACCATATTCGTTCGAATACTATACCGTATAGGTATTGCAAAGATACTAGATGGTTGGACAACAGGTGGACAACCATACCGTATAGTCATTGTAACCATTATATATTGTTGTATTTGCAAGACTAAATTACAGTACCTACAATACCGTATGGCTCTTTTAACAATACTGTCGTATTGAGACAACCATATAGCAGGGTAGGTGCACCAAATTTTATACTTGATGTAACCATACTATATTGCTGTAGTTGCAATATTATATGACTATATCTACAATACGGTATGGCTATGTAAACAAGAACGTCTTGTTGAAGCAGCCATGTAAGATGGCAGATGGAACAACCTGCATAGGTACTATAACCATATTATATTGCTATGGTAGCCATGCCGTATTGTAATATTGAAGATAAAGTATGTTTGCTGTTACCATGCGAGATTGTTGAGAGAACAATCTAGCATAGTGTGTGGAACAATTTCAGAATTGTTATAGAAACAACACGCATAAACACACCACCTTGATTCTGCTTCATATTAAACTTCACAGAAGATAAGACAGAGGTATTATTAGAAACAGTTCCAGTAACCATTTCAATACTTCTTTAAATGGTTAATGGAAATGTTTCTAATAATACTTTTGTCTTATCTTCTGTGAAGTTTGATATGAAGCAGAATCAAGGTGGTGTGTTTATAGCTATCGTAACCATGCAGTGTTGTTTCTATAACAATGGAACTGAGGTAGTATGCAATGTAGATCAGAAATTACACAGCATTTATAACAACTACTTTTATTTTCCTTTAATCAAGTATACATTACAGAAAAATTAGAAATGCAGCACAGTAATGCCAAAAAAGGAACTTTACAATAATGCAGTTATGAAAGTATATAAATCTTTTAATCAATGCAATGAAAATATACGGTTTAAAAAAATAGTAAACCAGACATATATTATTATATTAACATACTTTTGATTTACATTTCTTTCTTAATATTTTTACACGTATTTTATAAAATGTGGATGTTACTAAATAACTGTTATTCCAAGTAACTGAACACGGAAGACACATATTGATGATGTGTCCAAATTAGAATTATTTTTCATCTTACAGTTTCAGTGTACATCTGACACCATCTTCAGAGAGAGGAAATAAGATGGCAAATAGTGGGTAAGGAAATTGAGAAGAACTCGAAGTATTCAATTTTGTAATCCATTCTTTTCCCATCCTATTTTTCTCTATCTGAAGATGCTGTCAGGTGTACAACCAGACTGTTAGACAAGATATAATTCTAATTTGGATACTAAGAATTACCCCAATTACATAAACTAGAAGTTTTGAAGAATCAAGATTCACTTAATACAATACACATATATACACGGTGATTCAGAACTCGAATTCGCAGGAAAATGAACTTTGAACACCCTGGTCTTCGTAAAGTCCTAAAAACTACAAAGAAAAACGTTCTTGGCAGGACAATCCGCCTCCACCATATCCGTTACGTTTCAACACAAAATTATGAAATATTCAAATTTGAAAGTTTTACTCCCTTGAGCGGAATATGGTACATCAACTCTGTCAATCATAGTAGAGGAGTTAGTGTTCTAAAGTTCATTTCCTTACGACTTCGGTATGCATACAAGCAAGAAATATATTGATTCTAGTAAGGAGCATGTAAATGAATATCAAATGAAATTAAATGCTGATTCATTTCACATTCTAAATTCAAACTTGAAAATTTAGTGGCAAGTATTTGTGCTAAAACTGATTCACACAGAACAGGAATCAGAAGAAAACAAATATATATATCTATTATTCCATTAGACGCAGACTTACTGCTTTACTGATAATGAATATATTATATTACGATTTATGGCTGATTCGTTTTATTATTAATAAATTTAACACTAATGCTTTATTGTTGTAAGATCATATTGCACTTATTTTTAATTTATTTTCCACATTCCTAATTCTGATACAATAAATTATTTTTCAACCAAAACTGCTAAGTTTTATCTTAGACAGAAAACCAAGAAGAAAAAAAATGAGTACAACTTAACAAATATACACAATTCTTTTGAAACTTGGTAACCGTTTCCATTAAAAATGTAAATAATATGAAAAAAATACAAAACATGTTACAAGACTGCTTTTTTTAAATGGAAAATTTTGTAACTACCATGTAGTTCTTTAGTGTCAATACCTACATCATAATAAATGTGTTTCTTCCTACGTTTGATAAATAATACGGAAACATGCATAAAATAAAGCTTAGAAGATTGAACTGAATTAGTGTTTCGCTATGTCAACTGAATTTTCCTTATCATTTTATTATTACTTATTTTTCAAAAAGGTTTTTGGAGTTGGTAGTGCGTATTTCTAATGTCATTTAATCTCTCATTTTTTTTCTTTCTTTCTTTCTAAAGTGTACCGTATATAACGGAGTACTGAAAAGTTTTCAGAATAGTTTTGCAGCTCGTGAAGTTTAAGCTAGAATGATTAAACACCACCAAGCAATTCCTGTGAGTCAGTGCCCTAAGCGGCTTTGTCCTAGGAAGTTGCATTTAGTTTTTAAGCGTATCTTCCCCCAGTTATGCGCTGAGTAACAGCGAAATTGAAGGTGACGAAATTTATGAAACTAGGTAAAGCTAGAAAATCTGCTTCAGAAACACATGAAATGTTGAAGTCAACATTCGGAAAAGATGCTTTAGGCCATGGTCAAACGTCAGAACATCGGTTGAAAATAATGTCTGTTCACGATACCCGTCAATCGGCATAGGATTTTGTACCACGAAGAGAACATGGGAGGATTACTGTAAAGGCTGTGTAGAGACTTGCTGTAAAGACTGTGAAAAAAATTATACTACTAACTTTCCATCGGATTTACCCAACTCTGCACCGTGTAACATTTTCTTCTTCTTCAGAATGGAAATCAACTTCAAGGGCCGAGGATTTAACAGTATACAACACTCAAGCGAAACTGCCATCACGAAACACACGAGTGGAAATATATGCAAAAATTAAACGTGATCTTCTAGCACAAAGTCGCTTAAGCATTGACCACCAAGTGATGCACGAGGAGCCATCTGCCGGAATTTTACTGTACAGACACTGCGGAAACTGGGTACCCCATCATACACATGACATTATTTAACATGATAAACGCAAACAAAAATTTACATTAGATGCCCACAGAGACTGGATTACAAACGACACAATTTCACGACGAATATTTCCGTTAGAAGTAATTATTATTATTTTACATTTTCAGAAATTATTTTCTTGGTACAATATGCATTATTTGAATCTAACAATAATACGAAAGTATTTGATAAGCAGCAATAAGACTTGTAAGAAAAGGCACAAGGACAAATAAAATACTTAAATACAAGGGACAATAATTAGAACCATCGTTAGCGTAACGTTTCGTAACACATAATATAAATATAAAATCATAGGTTCGCTACATGTTTCCGTACCTATCTCTTTTTAAGAGTTAATGGCATTTGATTTTCGCGACGTCACGCCTGTGGTTTTCATTCCTTAATAGTATTCGATTTCTCCTAGAACCTTTCCTTATTTTTATAAGTTTAAAATAAAATGAGGAGACAAAATGTATAACAAAGAAATTGGGGCAGCTCCTGCAAGTATCTACATTTTAAGGAGTAAAAATTTTGTTAGTGCACCAAGGATCAGAACAGGAATCGTCAGGCTGACGTCCTGGATTCAATCTTACGTCCAATAGCATATTTTCAACTCTAAAATTAGAACAAAGTATAGTTTGAACTCAGTAAAGGTTATAGTAAATGGTTTATGTAATTCAGTGAGATTTTGAATGAAGAAATATGACCACTAGCAATGTATTTGCAATCAATAAAAGCTATTCTTTTCGACGTACGACACATCATAGTACCATATAATATTCATCGGAATTTAATGGCATCATATGTTTTTTCTTAAGACGAACACCTTCCCAAGATACGGTTCTTAACTTTGACACATTTATATTAGAATTGCAGCAACCCATTAAAAACTGCTTTCATAAATGTCTTTTTAGTAGTTTAAACTTAGTGTCACATGACATCCTTCCCAATTAAAAAAAAAAACTTAGAATTAAAGATGGCAGACAACGATTTACCTTCCTTTCACGCAATATTGTTTAACTTTTGTTTTAAACCCATTTCGGTAACACTAAATCCTTTTCATTAGCAAATCCAAGTTACATTCTTATAAAGGAACCAGAACCTATACAAACTTTTGCGACTGGGTACACGGATTCCTTTTCCAAAGCGGTTTTATATATATCGGGTGTAAGGAAAAGGTAGTACAGGCAGACAGACTTGATTCTACAGCTAAAACGATACGAAAATGTCTTTATAAAGTTGTCCTTTAAGGCCCCCTTTTGGAAGGGAGAGACCGGTAAAGTTTGGTCGATATGGCAATATCGCACGGGTTGTCGGTAACAAGACTTGATAGCAGCGACTTTGGAATGGTGTTTATCGTGGAGTAGAGGAAAGTGCCGTACTTCAAACGAAGGTACCTAACTTCAAAGCTCTTTGTCATTTTTCTTTTTCTTCTTCTTCTTCTTTTTTTTAAATAAAAGAGTGGAATATCGGATGCAGCAAAAGGTCTGAAATGTAGCGGGAAAATGTGAAGAGATGAAAACGTACATTTAAAATGTCAAATTGAATAAATGTCGTACAAACGGAAGCTTTCTGTGCCCAGATCATGACAAAACATGCCGTTTCAAATCTAGCCATTTTGTTGGTAAAATAAATAAAAAAAAACTGATTTTGAAAACCTTAGATAACGAAGAAGTTTAAACTAAACTCCAAAGCCGATATCACGTGTTTCTACAGAGTACCGCAAGGTGTTACCTCATAGTCCAAATTTTACCCGTCTGTCACTTCAAAAGGGAACCTCGGAGGACAAAATATCGTAAGACATTTTCGTTTCATTTCAGCTGTAGAGTCAGATTCTGTCCAAGCTGTGCGATCTTTTCCTTACACTCGATATGTAACCTTTTTCATTTCCGAACAAAAAATCTGTATAAAATTTACATAGAACCAACCATGTTTTTTAAAAGTTTAATTTCTACTTCGGTGGCCATAGGATCATGCAGGCAAAACATCTAGTTGATACAGGAATGTATGCTTCATTGCAAATGCTTTGCTAGTGGATATAATATTTTTTGACTGAAAATCACATGGATTAGGAAACATTTTCTTATGCTCGAGCCCTATTACGATTATGTTAGAAAACACTGCCCCACATGCAACACAAAATCATACCGAAACAGAAACATATATGTTGTCATTATCGATTATCTTATAATACGTAGGAGGCCCTGCAAAATTCAAATTTACTGGTATGCAGATCCACTCTTGCGTGAAAGACAAATGATATGCACAGTAGTGACCGTCATAGCCAACTGTTTTCATTTTCTTACATAGAAGGAAAATGTGCGACTCTTCGTCTAAAAAATTTTTTTTTATATTATAAAAGTTTAAACCATCTTCATGAATTTCGAACGCTACCATGCAACACTTGAACACAAATCCGTTGTATATGCACCAAGCTACTGACCGACAAAGTTTCAACAACGAAGGAGGTAAACACATTGAAAACAATGGAAAATTCTGATCTTGTGAAAGGTATATCTTTGCTCCAGGTCCAATTTCTTGTTGAATATGAAAACCGTTTTTCTGAAAGAACTTGTAACATATCTGCAATTGGTGTTTCAAACCTATAGTTTCTAGAACATTCTTTCGACAATAAGCAATACGGGCAGCAATCTTGGACGGTTGGTGTTTGGATTCATACCTCATACACCATGTGAAAACAAGTGGTCCTATATGTCGCATTAAACGTGGATAGTGAACCATATGATGATGCTTAGGTTTTAATGTATCCTGAAAAAAAGATTTGTATATCTCATGATGTTCTTCAATTAATGTACAAAGTAATTCAGAAGTGTTTACGTGAATAACTTTTGATGTTAATATGACTGTTATTTCTCTTAGCAGAATATAAAATTTCCAAACGATATTTTCTTCGGGGATTAAGTCACCCACTATCAAACCAAAGTACCTTATGAGAAATAACATTTCAGCAGCAGACAAGTTTAATTTATTCTTTTCAAGATTTTTAGAAGATAAAGGTGCCGGCTTACTTACGTCATCTGACATGCTTGCAAAGGCCGAAATCCTACTGTTTAAAATATCCATTGTGAAAAGACGTGTTTCGTTGATGTAGTACTTCAAAATATGCATCATATCATAGTTCCCCACCCCTTCCAAAAGATCATGCATCACGTCCACACTGTAATTTTTGGTAACATGAAAACTCGGCAACATGTTCCAAGTGCTATTCTCTTTTACTCCTGTCTGTGAAGCATCTCCGAGAATTACATGTAGTTCATAATTCTCAACGTCCCGCAAATTCCGGATGTTTTCTCTTGACTGCGCCTGTAAATCTGTTTTTGATGTAAGGCAAAACCTGCAAGGGTACTTAGCAGAAAATGACTCTGTAAAGCCAAGAACGGAATTCAATCCAAGATTGTCACCTGTAATAGCACACAACTTAAAATAAATCTGTACTTCTGAACCATTATACATTACACATATACCTTCACATTCTAGGAAACGCAACTCTTCAATAAGAATTGAAAAGGTTGCTTTATTACCGAAAGTTTTTCTATCATTTGAATGAAAGAGTAAGGCGAGAAATATGTTCTCTAGTTTCGCGAAAAACTCCGGTGGAATACATGCAATTATATAATAAACTACCCCTATCTTTTTTGTATCAGCATGCCCACTTAAAGGATTGTTAATTTCATAATCGTCAAAGTAAAGAAATAAAGGTAATATCAAACGATCATCAGAAACCGTTACCTCGTTTCTCCAATGCAGTCCTTGCACACTACTGAAAAGTACTTCAGTCTCTTGATCTGCACTGTTCTTGAAGTGGAGTAACGTTGACAGAACATTCGGTAACTCCAAAAATCGTTTAAGCATTTTTCGCATAGGCACAAACTTTCCAAGCACTTGTAATGTTTCCACCGAAACCTCGCCTTTCTTTCTCTTTGAAGATAATTTCTGTCCAATAACATAATCAATTGGTTTTATCAAACTGCCCATTGTCTCTAACATGCCAAATCGCCTATATTTGGTTTCCAAGCTATTATCACAGATAATATCACAATTTATCACAGATATTGTGATAATTTATATTGGTAATTATCTTGATGATTAAGGTTATTCAGTACCTATTTATCCATATCTATCACTTACTCGTGCTTACCTCGGTCATATAGTATTTACTTACTATGTGAATACTAATACTCACTCAACCTGACGTAGGAGAATGGGGTTATAGTTATTTATGAGAAACAATGAGTACTCAGTAATCTACCTTTTGCTATCTCATTTTATTATGTGAGTTTATCTATACAAGATGTGGGTGTGACTCTTACAGGGCTATTCTAGACCCGATAATGATGACGGATTAATATGTGAGTCACCCACTTGTGAATAGATTATTAGCATTATCTCAATGTTCTAAATAACAGACGTAATTATCTAGCAGCAATACATGAATTGATAAATAAATCAAGAATGCATAGCATTACAATAGAATACTGCTATTACAATTATTATTATTACTGTTATTATACTACTACTCGGGTTTATCATAACCTACGGTTACGAGGACTGTGAGAATTGCATTGCCTGACCATACTGATGTGTAAAATTAAGAAAAACCATAAAATACACAACTTACATGTTCTGGTCCATCAATACTGTTGACTTAACCAAGAATCGTTAAGACGAGACTTTTCGCGTATACTCGAGACGAGACTAAACCGCGTTTTCAGATGCGAGCCAAGACCGACCGAGACTCGATCTGAGACTGAACAAGGCTGAACGTGACTGAACGAGCCTGCATTCAAAACTGAACACCCTGGTTTAGAAACCAGGAGTTTTTATATTTGCCTCATTTGTTATTTTTCTTTCTCATGTCCTTCCGGGCCAGTCCATTCTAGACTATGAAATAATAGTTTTGTGACGTATGCATAGAAAACACAGCTTTTACACGTTCACTGAAGAAATTGTTTTGTCGTATGGGTATTATTCAGTTTCCTGGTGTCCTTCTTCCTGTTTTTAACCAAACCAATAATAACTTATTTTTCACAGTTTGGTATTTTTCCGGGTGAGATTCACTTTTAATAATACAATGTATAATCTTCGAGATTATAAAAATTTCGATCAATCTCGATGTTCTCGTGATATTCCCCCACTTAAAAAAATAATACTGAGCAATCCTGTAATGGATGCCCAAAGTTGTGAATTTCGATCATAGTTCGATGGTCACCCTGTATAAGGAGTTCAGCAAGGCACTGGAAAACACTATGTGTCGTGAAACTCTTGAAGCACACTTCCTATATACTAGATGCAACGTCAGTTTCATGCCTAGAATGCTTGGTGCAGGGACAGAGGGAAGAAGAATAACATTAACTAGCGATTGCTACCAAGGGTGGCTAATGAGGCATAAGGTTGTAATAGCGGTGTAAATACAGCGTTAACACCTTTAGTACAGTGACTAATACATCGAAAGAGTATGTCCAAGAAGGACGAACAACCTATAATTAAATGTATCGATGGGATCCAGAAGAGTAAAGCGTTAAAAGTTGCATATCAATTTCCCTGTAAACATTGTAGAAAAAAGGATTGTCTGACTCGTATGGCAGGCAATGGATTATCACACCCGTTAATCATTATATTCATGTTACAGATATGAACAATATAAACACAAAATATATATATATTTACATATATAACATAAAATAAATCAACTAAATAAAGTAAATACATAGATACATAAATATCAGGGGAATGTTGTATATTCCACTGGTTTTTCCTTTATGCACAAACCTTAGCCTTTGGAAATTAATGTGCATCCAAGATGCACCTGTAATTCCCTTTCAGTGCAATCTGCCATGAATGTAAACGTTAATGTAGGCAGAAAGGGTTAAAGGAAGGGGAATAAAAGGTTAATAGACATAAGAGAATGTGATCAGGAAAAGGGAGATAGCATACGGTTTTTTCATTTTTTTTTTCATTTTTTTAAGGATAAGACGAATAAAAGATACCACCACCAACTAATATTAGGGAATATTTACAATGGTGTTTGTGAGAAATATCTCGGGCTAAGCAATGAATCCACAGGAGGAGATGCAGGTCTGGATGGAGTGGTATAGGAATCAGGCGCAGGATCGTGTGCCGAAGGTGTTGATGCACCTCGTCCTTCCAAACGTGTTAACAGCAGGGGGTCTTCCCCATTGTTGCGAGTGGAAGAAGCACTTAGGCAAGGATGCGCGAACTGTGATGTAATATTCGAGTTATAGGATCTGGAGCGTTGTTTGGGTCTGCCGTATCGACACCAACAGAGGCAAAAGAAAATGGAGATCACACATCCTACAGTACCCACGGCACCGATAATTGTAACCAGAGTTACCATATCGAAGGGGGTTTGGGCCCTCACGGGATGTACTGCAATAAGGCCAAAAATAGAGACGAGCCACCTGAAAGGGAGAAAACGAACTCGTCTTACAGGTAGTCTACAATTGAACTATTAAAACGAAATGCAAATTCTAGTTCTATTTTTTTTTTGTTTTTTATTATATGTCTTGCCTTATAGCATGCAATAATTGACTTCCCAAGAGTTAGCTGTATGAGTTGGGGGTCATAACACAGTTAATTTTAGTACAGAAGAATTCGTTGACCTGGTGAAGGGCACGGTGGGAATTCCTTCTTGGCAGGATAGCCACCTGACTGGCGCAGGATTCACTGATGCGTGCGAATGCACTTGCATTGGGAGGCTCCTGACTACGACCGTAAGAGATCAGGAAGGAGGGGGAAACCCTGAGTGAAAGTATTTCCCAAGCTATGCAAATCAAACGGGGTTGTACATTAAAGTAATTAGTCTGTTATGTGCACATTGTGAAGAAGATGCTCGAAGCGGGTGGCCTGGTGAGTACTAAGGTACTATTAATTTACACTTCGGTTGGGCGCGACGCGAAAGATATTTTTTTTTATGTGTTTGTATATGGATTCGTGTGTTGTGTTTGTACACACGAAAATGTGTATCGGGAAAACGTGGGAACAAATGCATTCAGTGGGGTGAAAGGCAAGGAATGTAAGTTTATTGCCATGGGAATGAGCTTACTTATTGCCGTATCTATTTATGAGACGTGCTCATTTTTTTTTTTTTTTTTTTTTTTTTTGCTTAGAGAGAAAGAAGGAATGGGTGGGTCAGTGTCACAATTCTCGGTATCGCGGTCAGAATGTTTCCTGTATCTATTAGCTGAAATAGTTAAAAAGGAAACTAAATGTGACCCCGAGTGACTTAACCACACCTGATTGGACAAATCCTGTAAAAAAGATATTATTATAGCAAATAAATTACTACTAAGTACCATTCACACCAGCACACAATCTTAAAACCTAAACTGAGTGAAGGTGGGTGATTAGAATTACAGATTTTATTTAATGAAATTCCAGAAGTGCTGATTTAAAATATTTAATGTAATTCAGATCCTTCAGAGCAGTTATAACAATTAAACAAATTCTTAATAGGTTCTTATTTTCGAAGGAGGTGTTCAAAATTTTAATTGCAAAACCTTTACTCTAACAACTACAGTTACTTTTTGCAAGGCAGAGATCATTTACAATAAATAGATTTTGAATGAGGATAACACAATCAAAACTCTCAATTCATTAAATATTAAATGCTAAATTGAATTCTATAATTCATAAACAGCAAGGTAACAACCACGTCAATCAATTTAATCTAGCTGTAACAAAAAGATATCGTGACTTTCGAAGTAGCCTCGTATAATTATTAACAATTAACCTTTGAACTATTTATCTCTTTAATTCTCTCAGTAATTCTTAGTTAAGGAATGTACGCAGTGCTTGTACTACTATGAAACTATTTAACTAACTACAATACTTTTAACTAGCATTACTACTTCACACTTACCGTAATAGAGCAGGAAATAATAGTGACAGTATAGCAGAGGTAGTTACCATTTCTCAACTCCAGATCCTCTTGGGTTTAGAGACTGTTCCTTACAATACAATTCCATACAGTACAGTGCACGCGAATATTTCAAGAATTTAAAAATTAAGCAAAAAATTTATTCGGTCCGAAGGTATGTTCTAGATTTAATCAAAATTATTCGTTTTACTTCAATTTTACGTTTGAAACCTAGCCGAGATATCCAAGAGAGCTAAAATAGCAGTATATGCATTTAACAGCAATTAATTACTGAACTAGGTAACTAGTGACGTTTTCATTAACAGCACTGTAAATTAGTTAACCTATTTCCAAAGCAGGAAATACCAATTTATATTTTACTTTAGTTCTTCAAAACTTTAAGCACGTTATTAGAAATCGTTTTAGACTTTAAAATTTAATAGAACGAAACCAAAAGTAATTAGGATTTTTAATTACCATTAATTACCGACAAAGTTTAATAATGAATGAAAAGAAGTTATGGAAATCCTTCTTATATTAGTTACTACGCGAGTATGCAATTTAAAAGTGGAATTTTAATACTTGATTTAACGTTTTATTTTTCTTCCCCCATTTAAAGTTACCCAGTTAAATTTCTTACTCGACCTTCTGTGGCACAACGAAAGCAAGAAACGCACTAGACTCGATGACGTAACACACGTGTTCCGTCTCTCACAAAACAGCGTTAGGAATTTAACGTAGTTTTCTGCTTTTAAAAGGGTTTAACTACGGAAGTATTATTAAGAAGAATTAGACCTTTTAATTTTAATTATTTAACTTGCAAGGTACGTCTTCTTTAACACAACTTCACACACTAGAAACACAATTAACCTTTTCACTTTTCAACTGATTTAGCTTTACAGAACTTATTTAGACACAATTTAATTTTATATTCCTGAAACTCTTAGTAATTTAACACTAAGTTTTAGAATCACAGTTGTAATTAAGACACACTTCACAAGTTTAAACAATTCACAGCTATAACGAACTCTCGACCACGTTTTCTAAAATGAGCAAATTTCGGCGCGAAGTAATGATGTCTAATACTTGAGTCCAACCCGTGTTGGCTCAATAAACTACGATACAGTTATGAGGCGCAGCGGATCAGAATGCCATATATAGGAGCAAGACTCTCGCTACTGCGCAGCGCCCAACTCATTACATACGTCACTCCAGACCCCTGCGCTAACTGAAGTGGTTGTGTAATTTAAAAAAAAAAATCAGAATAGATTCTCTGCCGTATTACAAGAATTACCAGTTTAACATATAGACATATATATATCATTTTAAAGCTTTTTTCATGCTCTTTACAATGAAAGTACTCTCATTTCAATACAACTACATATAACAAAATAATTCTTCAAAAACAAAAACAATAAACTTCTTACTTTTTTAAAAAAAAAGAAAACAAAAAAAGTAATTTCCATAATGAAACTATGAACCAAAATGTAACGATTTTGCAATCGTTACATCAGGGAATAGGGCTACATACAACCTATGGTGTATTTTCCTGGGAATAGTTTATATTTTGTTTTTGTTTTTTGTGTAAATCCAGAAACTCAGCCTATGCTGAAGTCTATTTAAATCTTTCTCCTTCTTCCGAAAGAAATGCATTTGTTGCCTAAAGGGGTTTTTGAACTACACGGAAATTATGTGTAAGAAACCTAATGGAATATATATCGTTGTTATGCGTAACAGTGTAGTATATATATTTTTGGGGGGGGGGGGCTCATGTAAATCAAATGAATGAATGTCCCGTCTAACCGTATAGTATTTTATGCGATTACGTGTTGTTCGCCGAGAAAAGATCCAAAATATTGGTTAGAGAATTTTGTATTTGTTTGTAGTTACTTTCGCATAGGAATTACTCAAATGTTGATCGGAACGAGGGAAATGTGGGGAGGATGAAGTATATTAGATACTGTAACTATTATGTTGACCATTTTGGGGGTCAATGTGGTGGGTATTCCCTCGAGATGCAGGGGGCCCAGAGCCCTTATAATCTTAGGGAGACCAATGTAATTGGTCCACTCGTACAATTCGGGGGGAACCAAAGCCCTTAGAATTCAAGGGGGCGCATGTCTCCCTTGAATTATCTATTTGTTTTACACAATCAAACCTTTAACAGTGAACAAACTCGTTCTGTAAACAGTTGTTATGTTGGAAAATGCATCATGGGATGACATTAAGCGGGGTCCAATTGTGAAGTACCGTGATAAACTTACTGAAGCCCGTGGGTATATGCCTAAGTTTTTGCCTACAATTGAGAATAAAAGTAAATAATACAACGTATGGAAGTCTAAATAAGCTATTCCTTGTATGAATAAATGCATCATATATGTGTACGTAAGATCATTTGTCTCTGAAAGGGAAAGAGTAGGGTAACATACGGTAGTCTACGAAGCGTGTAGGATTACTCGTAGAACGAATAGCTGCACAAGTTGCATATACACTGAGACGTGTCCGCATTAGGTATAAGAACCTAAGTAGGCAAGTAACACTCAATAACAAGCTGGTTCATGAAGTAGTGACGAAAATGAAATCAATTACACATGGATTAGAAAACCAATATGGCTGCTACGCGTATGCACGCAGGCGTGTACCAAGCAGTCATTATGTATAAGTGTAGAAATGTGCATGCAATGGCTTGAGATAGTCATGTGCCCCCGTTCGCGTCTACGAATAACCCACATGGGAGGGTCTTGGGGGAACTACGGCACTATATAGTGGCGGAGGTAGAGGGGTAGACACGGGTAGGTGGGGTTTGCGGAACCTCAGGATACTAAGGCAGGGTATGATGTATGTGAAAACAAGAGACAAAGTCGGGCGTTTGAGCATATATATATATATATATATATATATATATATATATATATATATATATATGGTGCATTTATACACGGAATGCTACACGATTACTCTGCTACCAATGAATGTGGTTACAGATATTGTCTGTACTTTGTCTGAAATTCGGGACTCGGATTTTCATCCGGTATATACAGTTTCAGACGTGATTTTGCTATTGGGACCTGTTGACCGTTCATTAAGACCATATATGAATTACCATCTAGGCGGCTGTGAATTTCAAAGGGGCCATCAAATAGTTGTTGAATACTCCTGCAATCACCGGGTTTGGCATATAGGCGTTGCACAACGACTTTAGATCCAGGAAGAAACTCTGTCGGTTGCTTCTTAGAATGCAATTTTTCGCGTTGCCGTTCAAATATTTGATTCCTTCGGTATAACACGTAGTCCCGCGTTTCCCGTGCAAGAGTTAGCCTCTCGTGATTGCTTAGTTCTTGGTCGGGTGCATTAAGCACACGATCAATAATGAACGCAGGTTCGATACCAAACAGGATCGAGAAGGGACTGACGCGAAGTTCCGTGAGGGGTGTCTTATTTACACTAGCAGTGGCGGTCTGTAGAAAGTCCGGCCATCGTGCGTGTTGTTCCTTGGTAAGGAAACGCAATGCATTCTGGATGGCTCCGATTCGATTCTCAGCGTGCCCCAAAGTTTGATGATGGTGGGGGAGGGCGTAACGAACTTCTACCCCCATACTTGCTAAGAATTGCCGCGTTTTCGTGGACGTATGGGATGTTTGTTTGTCCATAAACAGTAGAGATGGACAGGAGTAGGGCGTCACTATATGGTCCATAAAGAAACTAATGAAAGCTTCTGACGTTGGGGATCTTACAGGTGCAGTAATAACAAACCCACTGGCATGGTCTGTCGCCAAATAGAAGTACTGATATTGATCTGGTTCGGAAGCGATTAACTTCCCGGCCAAGTCAATTGAAAAGCACTTGAAGATGGTGTCGTGGGGTAGTTGTTGCACTGTTTCGACAGACGGTTTATACGATCTTTTAAATAGAGAGCATTCGTGACACCTGGCTAATTTCCGATATAGCCATTGTTTCATCTGCGGAAAGTAATACTTTGATTTAACTAGCAGATGTAATTTGGTAAATCCCGGGTGGGTTAATGAATGCGTGTGTAGTTCATCAAAGATCGAATCCCGTAATCTGTTAGGAACGCAGAGTACTAGTCTGTCGTTAGGTATGGCCTTGATCTTCCTATACAGGATACCATTCGAAATCGTGAATTGCTTTTTCCATTGGTTATATTGGCGCTGAGAGGTATCTTCAGTTTGTAAGGCGCGTATAATCTTCCCTAGAAATGAGTCCTGGCGCTGTAGTTCACCTACATCAACTCGTTTGTCGAGAGCCAGCATTTGGTACTCATGCGGGGTTTCTTCCGCTTCCGCTATCGTTTCCTGCGTAACCGGGAGTGGGTTCCTACTCATCATGTCTGCCAATCCGTTCTTGCTTCCGATCAAATGTTTGATATTAAAAGAGAATGTGCTAAAGAAATCTCGCCACCTCAGTAATTTGGGACTAAGGTGATTCGAGGTTTTCATGGCTGTGACCGCTAGTGAGTCGGTGTAAATGGTGAATTCCTGTCCAATTAAATATTTATAGAATTTTTGAAGCCCAAAATAGACCGCATATAATTCAAGCTCAGAGATGGGTGGGGGCGTCTTCCTGGGCGGATGACGGGATGATGCAAACTGCACCGGGTGCCAGTCGGCATCAGAGGCGCGTTTCTGTAATAAACAGGCTCCGACGCCAATTAAACTGGAGTCTACCACCAGGGCATGCTCCGTATCTTGGGTTGAATATATCTGAAGAAGGGGTGGGTTGGTTAGAGCCTGGAGTTGCTGAATTGCTTAATTCAATAATGCCCATCTCTAATAATTTCAGTACTTGTTGTTTTGCCCTAGGCCGTAATCGGTGTGGCACCGTAAACATCGGGGATCGAAAGGGTTCTCTAGATTTTAAGTCAAGAGTGGCTTCATATGCATCTATATGGGAAAAATCAGTGTCAGACCATTTGAAAACACTGGCATATTTAATAAGCACATCCCTTAATTTCTGTTGTTGTTCATTACTCAACTCTTTGTTAATTTTGAATTGTTGTGAATCAATAAGGTGACCAATTTTCGCAAGCCGTTCTTTTATTTTCTGTTTTGCATGCTCAGCAGTCGGTGTAAACAACTTACGTACTGTGTTTACATGTAGCGACTCAGGAATGTCTGGTAAAACAGACGCAATAGCCAAAGGCGTTCCCTTGTGAAAGTGTTTGGGCGTGGAAGCCAGATTTACAACGGGAACCGCTATGTTGTCTGTACTAGCTACTGTGTGAGCAATAAAGCAACGTTTTAGGTTGCTGTTGATAGGTGTATGTATGTGAACAGCACTAAAATTGACACCTAACGGTATATCAAGTGGAATGAAAACAACAGAGCGTGGAGGGACGGTTGTGGTTTGTTTACAAACCAACGTAAAGTGTTGATTCGTCTGCACTTTCGAAGCAATTGCAGGAGGCAATTGAGTAGAGCCTACGGGTATATTCTGATCTGAATTTGGACGACAGCCAAAATGACGTAATGTGAGTGTATTATTCTGATATTCAATTACGGCTTGATGAGTTTTCAAAAAATTATTAGCCAAAATAATAGGAAATTTAGGAATTGGAATAAGCCTAAATAAAACCGTAAATGATTTTCCGGCCAAATTAATCTTAATGTATGCTGCATACTTAAGCGATAACGGGTTCTCGCTTACACCATACAGATTTGTTTCCATCTTAAATACAGTCACATTGCGTGGTAAGGCTGTCCACGGTAACAGGGAGCTCTCTGCTCCGGTATCAATCAGAAAACGGCGTTTTACGTTCCCTATAGAACCCTGAACGTAGAATAATTGGCCTTCAGACTGTAGTGGTAGGGTGAGAATGGTAGGAGATAAGGTATCATGGTTAGGGACTGGCGGTTGAGATGGACTTGAAGGGGCTGGCTCAGGAGCTGAAGGCTCCTGAGGCAAATTCAGTTTTTTGGATCGGGAACAGGTTCGAACGGTTTAGGTGGTTGGGCTATCGGGGGAGGGGGATGGGGTGGGAAAGCGTAAGGAGTCGGTGGGGGTATCCGTAATACGGATATGGCGGGGCATACGGAGGGTATGCCGGAGGAAATTGCCCATAATACGCGTGGTAATTATCATTGCCTTTTGGAAATGTATTATTTTGCTTCTTCTTCTTCTTCTGGTTCTTTACTTTGGCCTGCTGGGCCGAGTTCGATTCCTTGTTCTTGTTGCCCTGTTTAGTTTTTGGCGCAGGAGGCTTATCGTGCCGATGATTACACTTAGCACAATTGGTACATGCTTCCTGGCTTCTGCGGTAATCCTGTTGATAGGACGGAGCAGGAGAAGTTGCGCGGGGAGTGGGGGGTCTGGATGAAGTTTCCGCAAAGTGTACATGAGCCTTATGGGAATTGAACTGGAGCTGTAACTTGTCCAGCTTGTCCATTATTTCGGCGTATGGGTCTGCTTGCCTAACCTGGGGAGTAGAATATACAGTGGGGTTGGCAGTAGCTTGCGGGGCCACTGGGGGAAGCTGAGGGTCACATGACACGACCCGCTGTTCCGCAATGCGCTGGTGTAATAACAGGTCAGCCTTCTGTCTGGTAAATGCGTCCTTGATTAATGCCTCAAAATTCGCGAACGTCTTTTGAGAAAAATAATGCATGTGTTGGGGAAGCATAGCAATAACAGCATCTGCCATAAAATCTTTAAAGGGAAGGGTGGGATTGTACTTATCTGCCAAGAACGTCTTCTCAAATAAGTAGTGCGTTAGTGGTTCGCCCGGGGCTTGAACTCGCGATCTGTAGGCATTAAGTGCTGTTAATGGTATCTGACAAGACCCAAATTGCTCCTCAAACGCTGCTTTCAAACCCGCCCAGTCTTTGTTACGTAAAGACTCTTCCTGTGTCTTGTACCAATACAAAGGCGGTCCACTTAAGCATGTGGGAAAGATAGCTTTAATCCGATCGGGTGTCCACGCGTTGATCTCGGCCAAACGTTCAAAATTTGCCAAAAATCTGTCAACACTTTCAGACGGTCCATCGGAAAATACATCTAAGGAGACAGGGGGAAGGATCATGGAAACCGGTGTTGCACTATTAGTCCTACTTTGTGATCGAGTATTAGCCATAGTTAACTAGTGAAAGTAGCAAAATGAAATATGAAAATTGCACTGAGAGCGAATCACAAGTTTAAGTAACCAACACTACACATAGAAATAAGGTTTATGCATTACACATAATTATGCTCAGGCAGTACAATCATAAGTCCTCTTATTCATTTCGGGGAGCCATATCACAATTTATCACAGATATTGTGATAATTTATATTGGTAATTATCTTGATGATTAAGGTTATTCAGTACCTATTTATCCATATCTATCACTTACTCGTGCTTACCTCGGTCATATAGTATTTACTTACTATGTGAATACTAATACTCACTCAACCTGACGTAGGAGAATGGGGTTATAGTTATTTATGAGAAACAATGAGTACTCAGTAATCTACCTTTTGCTATCTCATTTTATTATGTGAGTTTATCTATACAAGATGTGGGTGTGACTCTTACAGGGCTATTCTAGACCCGATAATGATGGATTAATATGTGAGTCACCCACTTGTGAATAGATTATTAGCATTATCTCAATGTTCTAAATAACAGACGTAATTATCCAGCAGCAATACATGAATTGATAAATAAATCAAGAATGCATAGCATTACAATAGAATACTGCTATTACAATTATTATTATTACTGTTATTATACTACTACTCGGGTTTATCATAACCTACGGTTACGAGGACTGTGAGAATTGCATTGCCTGACCATACTGATGTGTAAAATTAAGAAAAACCATAAAATACACAACTTACATGTTCTGGTCCATCAATACTGTTGACTTAACCAAGAATCGTTAAGACGAGACTTTTCGCGTATACTCGAGACGAGACTAAACCGCGTTTTCAGATGCGAGCCAAGACCGACCGAGACTCGATCTGAGACTGAACAAGGCTGAACGTGACTGAACGAGCCTGCATTCAAAACTGAACACCCTGGTTTAGAAACCAGGAGTTTTTATATTTGCCTCATTTGTTATTTTTCTTTCTCATGTCCTTCCGGGCCAGTCCATTCTAGACTATGAAATAATAGTTTTGTGACGTATGCATAGAAAACACAGCTTTTACACTTTCACTGAAGAAATTGTTTTGTCGTATGGGTATTATTCAGTTTCCTGGTGTCCTTCTTCCTGTTTTTAACCAAACCAATAATAACTTATTTTTCACAGTTTGGTATTTTTCCGGGTGACATTCACTTTTAATAATACAATGTATAATCTTCGAAATTATAAAAATTTCGATCAATCTCGATGTTCTCGTGATACTATAAAATGGACTGGACATTATACTAAACATGTTCATTACTTCAGTTACTGTATTATCATCAACATGATTTCCTCGAAGAGTTTGAAAAAATTTTCTCTTAGCAGTTGCATCACACTACCGCCCATAAACCCGTGTACCCAGTCGCAAAGGTTTTGTATATGAGTTCTGGTTAAGTTACATTGACTATACAGTTTAGTAATAAAAAGAAGGGCTTCCTCCTTTACAGCCTCACGGTAATCCTCAAGAGAAAGGCTTTCCACAGAAGTTTCAATTGGTATATCACCATTATCAGACAACTGTCTCTCAACATTGATGTGACACACCTCATTTTGGTATCCACGAAAAGGCTGGTTCCCATCACCACCCGTACTTGTTCTTTCGTGTTTCAGCAAGTGTTTGCGGAATGAATTGGCGTTATCAAATTCGCGTCCACACAATGATTCCCTCAACGAAAGGGGCTCATGGCACCTAATTTGTGACAAAATTTTAAATGAAGTAACAGAGACTGACTCGTTCTTAAGTCACTATGACAAACAAAACACTTATTCATCTTCTTACAAACTAAAAAGAACGTATATACATGAAAAAACTATTTTACAAACTAAATGATTAACGGAAAACAACCTTTCCCGCCATTACATGGCACTAGATCTTTGATATTTCAGAGATAAGCGTGTTCACTGAAGGAAAATTCTTGTCGCAGTCATTTTCAATTTTGTACATATGTTTCTGCACAAATGTCCACACCTGTTCCGATTCCTTCGGATATTCTGCATCCAGTACTTGAAACGACTTGAATGTGCTATCGATTGCTTTCAGTGGAGTTTCAACTCTGTAGAGATTATCCTCAATACTCACGTAGAAGGCTTGAGGTTCATCTATTTTTGAAGCGACAACGACGGGCATGGGCTGCACACTACATCCAAAGCGCTGCATCTTTAGATGATGCCTTTCTAACTCTCTTTGAAGATCGGACGCTTCCTGTAAGTCATGTACACAGAATTATTATCACGTTACACACCTATTAACACGTTATCAAATTCCAAAAACTAGAAATACACGTATAATTAAAATGAGCTTGTATTTTAAACACGAGGTGCACCAATAATATATATAGCAATCCAATTAAACTGCTACCAACTGTTTTCAGGCATTCTTCTATACTAGAAATGTAATGTAATGAGGTCATAATTGACGCGAGTCACTTCTGCGCGATATGAAATATCTTGAAAACTAATATAGGTTAATATGACAGTATTTCGAATGTATTATTATACCCTTGAGTTGTACATTTTTAATACCGTTCATTGTGTTTGTATTATCCGATGCAATTAAGAAAAGTTCTGGGAAAATTAAGTAAAGTTCCTTAGAGGAATCTACCCTTTAGTATAAGGTTTGAGAATAATCACAAAGAAAACAATCTGAATTATTGCACTTATAAACTTGACAGTAGTTACGTGAATAGATAACTGCGACATAAATAAAATTGTCCTAAGCTTACACTTAATGGTTTACATTTACAGTAATAAATATTTCAATTAAATTTGGCAAACTTGGAATCACATCCAGACATAAAGTAACCACGGATATTTTAAAGATAAAATAAATTTATATCCTGTACCTCAATGACCGCAATTCTTGACGTTACAAATCTCCAGGAAGAAGAAAGAAAAACCTTTGCGGAAATTTGAAAAGCAAGGATGCTACAATAGCAATGAATTAGTTTTTAAAATAATGATCGTGAAAAGGTTGGCGCAGTTCCCCTACGTCCTGCTTAGTATTTTTTATAAGATTGATATTACACACATATCATTACCTCGAGTATAAACACTTCTTACTTATTTATGCCATAAAATGAAGAAAGGAGTGTTATCATAGTTCCAATATTTGAAGGGTTGAATGAAGAACATTTTTAAAGACACTGGGAAAAAGCTGTTTTGAGCCAAGTAAACATTTTATCCATGACCATAAACATATTTAACCTCTACTTATGTTTTAGAAAGTTTACATAGCATTCACCGAAAGTTTTACAGCATTTTTACGTTTACTATTCTTATTGGAATATAGGGTTTCATCACGGGAACTTCATAAGGCATAAACCTACAGTGGAACCGAAAATACGAATAACATCCTAAAATCCCCACCCCTTTCCCCCCGGGAAATCGAACGCAGTCGCCCAACAAAGGAGATAAGTGTACTAGCAACGAAGGAGTAACTTTTAGGTCGGCCTTAAGTTCGTCACGTTTGAGGGATGTCGTCCCTCGGAGAGCACACAATCCGAGAGAGGGGAAGCAAGAAAGGAATGGATGGGGAAGGAAGCGGTCTGGGACCTGTGTGTTAGGTACCATCCCGGCATTTTTAGCATCGTTCACTGTGTTTATATTATCCGACGCGATTAAAAAATAAAAAAACTCACTCAACCCAGGAAAAAACACTCAGGATGATTGGCCTGAAAAAGCTGTTACATTTCTTTGATCGAGTGATCCCACTGGGAATCGAACCCAGAACCGCTCGCACCAAAGGCGAGGGCGTTAGCGACTACGTTACGCGGAGCTACTAATGAATATTGTGTTTTCCTATTTTACGCATATTCCTTTCTATCTACACAACTTAGGTTCACGATATCTTCGTAAGATACAAATCGCGTCACATACACCGATATATACTTTACTAATTGCATGAAGAAGAGTCATGTATATTGCAAAATATGGTTGATAGCTCACTCCACCAAGGGCGTGCTGTCCCGAGGGGGCCTTTTCTTAAACAAACTTTTTTTGTTTCCATGTACCACCAATATGATCCTCTTGATATGGTATGGTATGGTAATCATATCAATTGAATGCACATCAAAGATGGAGCGGGTCAGTGGCTATGGATCACGTGGGGATAATTTTGAGTATACTTTAGTGGATCTTGGGTTACATTTACATGTTCCACTGTTACGTATGACTACCCTAACCCAACAATAACAACTGACTCATTGTAGTCCTCAAAAAAACACATTCCACTTTGATCCACTCTCGACATATTCGGTCAGTAGGTCGAAGTAGATCAGTAGATCATGGTGACACGTGGTGAGTCAGAGTGGATCGTGGTTTGATGAAAATGGTGTTTGCTTACACAATATTTTTGTTTGAGCATAGCAGTTTTTCCAGAAAAGCTGATTTTTGTTTGTTTGTTTGTTTGTTTGTTCGATAAGGTTTCGTGCAATGTTCTCCATTCTCCAATCACTAATTAAATGTTAATGACATATTTCGTTGTAATCAAGTGTAGATATTAATACATTACATAATGGTACATACTCTGACATGAAAAAGGAATCCTTGCTGTGCCTCGTATTTGGAAGGTTTCCATAATCCACCTCCGTCTTTCCTTTTGATACACGTGGACACAGATGGGAAATATCTTCCAAGAAGTATTAATATTACGACTGTTCTGGCATCTGGAAAAGAATGAAATATCAAGAACATTTGTAGGTAATTAATTTACGCTTATACAGCGAGGTCCGGAAGTGGGCGTACCTCTAATTGGTGTTTTCTGACGGTTTTTGGTTTTACCTACATTTGTTTGGTAACACTGCTTGGCATTGTCTGGTAACATTCCTTTGCATTGTCTGGCAACATTGCTATCCATTTGTTTTCTGCTTGGTAACAGTTATCAGATCAGTTCCTGAATCAGACGTTTCCTGGCCGCTTGATTGGAAGAGGTTGTGCATCCAGCTCTTTGCCAGGCCTCCAAGAAGTCCCGATCTGACGATATCAGACAATGCTCCCAGGGCTTTCATGAAGCAACACGTAAGAAACACTCGATATCACACAACGCAGGAATTACGAGCAGCTGTGGAACACGCCTTCACCCTCGTTTACTCCGGATTATCTCCGCAAAACATCTGCCAGAATTTTGTGCAGAATTCAGTTGTGTTATGACATGGATGGTGATCATACCTTTGTTTATGACTCTTACGACTTCTAGGTAGCTGTGTACAGACATTCTAACATAACTAACACTATACTGTTGAAACTAAAGGGGGTACACCCACTTTTGGACCACCTTATATTAATTTATTTGAATGTAAGTGCTAACTTTCTTACTGCATTCATTCTCATACCTGCAGAGGTTTGCTCTGTGATACGCAATGAATACGGTATATTACTTTAATTCAATAATCAAAGAAAAAAGGAAATTACATTTTGTAAGCAATGGACAGCAGTCTGAAAAAAACACACACAAAAAGTATCATCTTTTGTAACTACACCCAGATTCGGCAAAGGGATAATGCGATGTTTCTTATATGCAAATATTTGGTCCAAATAATGGTGAAAACTAATCTTAATACGATACTTATCTATCGCCTATAAGTACGTGTATAAAAGCTGTACATGAAGTATATTATTTCAAGAACCAAAGGTTAAAGTCAACGTATGTATTTCTCTTTGGGAAGTTGCAACAGATACGGATAAAAGGAGAGAAATTGAACAGCTTAATGAATCAAAATAGACAATTAACAACAAGTTAAAGACTATAGGCTGCGGAAAAGCTCTTTCGTTACAAATTCTAAACATTAGTTTCATTCATTGCTACAAAAGGGATTTCATATCTGCTTATTAACTCTACTGAATCTATCTTCTTCATATACTGTTATTCAAGTAAATACTGATTTCAGGGATGTAAACTGGTCACTGACGTCAGTATTTCAGACTCTTTGGGAGATTAAACGAAAAATGTTCAATTACTACACAGCAGTTGAAATATTTCTCGTGATCTGAGCTCAATAATGAAACAAAAGAATAACAGAGCTTTTTTAAGTGCTCGATATGTTGTCGATTTACAATTATCATTTATTTTTCTTCTAGATTTTGATTTATTCTGCTCGGACTTACGACTAAAAGGAGACAAGGGAAAATTGCCGGAGCAGCTGTAATTGATCTTTTCTTTGCTTACGGGAGTAGGCTGAACAGTGTTGCGTTTTGATAATTATAGTGAACAATACTTAATGAAATAATAAACAATGTGTACACCATTTCTCCACAGTCATAACTTACTTCCATGCACTTCCACCAATGGCGCAAATCCTCCCGTAGCGTCGTCACGGTAGAGTTCCTAGCCTTTGAAGCGACATCACAATCACAGCGCTGGAGATCCTCATCTGATAAATAGTACGTTTCCTTAAAGTGTTCCTTCAGTTTAGGATAGATGTAAAAGACGCTCTATGCAAGATCAGGGTGAGGAAGAAGTATACTGACTTGTGAATGGCGTTGTCCACAGAGTTTCTTCCCAAAGGTATACGAGCGGTACATCGAACACTAAAACACTAAAGAAGTTGAAAGTTCGACTGACGCGCGTCAGACCTGAGAATGGAGCCTTTCTTCACCGGAAAGTTGACCACCGACACAATATTAAAGCTTGGATACACTACACTCCATACAGCCCTGATCTTAAACTTAGTGACTTTTGCATCTTTCCTAAACTGAATGTACACTTAACCCACTATTTATCAGAGAACAATGTCCACCGTGCGATACGATTGTGGTGTTGCTCTATAGGCAAAGCATTCTACCGCGACGCCATTGAAGGTATGATGCGCAGTTGGAGAAGTGCGTGGAAGTGAAAGGTGACTATGTAAACAAGTAATGTTTCAGAACTGAACCCTAGATGTCAATATGCTCTTGTTTTCTTCTTCTTCAAATTATGTTCACTATAACCCGATATATTAAACAACAAGCAAAAATTTTCAGCCCACCTTTGTAATAAAAGTGAAATTTCCGCAATCTGAAATACGGTATTATAATACACGATTTTGCTTTGGTAGTTCACGGTCTTAAGTCAGAGTTTTAATAAAATTGCAAGTTTTATTAATAATCTAACGAGTTTAAGATATATTTACAGCTGTTCTGGGACAGACTGTTAAACTGTTGTTACATAAATATTGAGAGACATCAATTTCTTGTTTAAAACCGTTGTTTTTGTGGCATACACCTTTCGTATACGGAAGTTCAAGTTATAGTAGATATGAGTGCAATATTTTCTTTTAATAGGAAAAATAATTACCTTCCCTGATGTTCTCCTGCAGCAAAAGTTCTACTAATGTGGCTCCGTCATTTGTTGTTTGTTTGGTCGTGGTAAGTATATGCTGAATCTTCTTTAAGTCTGCGTTCCACGTTGAAAAAAATGTTATATCTTTCCCAGGATATAACTGGCCAAAATCAATGTTTATCTGAAAAGTAAAAGAAATTGTTGTCACATATACCTAACGCTGTTTGATGATATAATGTTCTATGCTTTCTTCTCTTTATACAAAAGTTTGGTAGTATAGTTTTCTTTGAAGTTCATTAAATAATCTTTGTTTCAACAGAGCGTTTTTAATCAAGTTATGAACATCAATGGCATTCACCCCATTATAGTATCCATTTTCAGAAAATACTATGTCTGATTGAAAAAGAAATCCCAAAGTAGGCATGTAAAAAACAATTACTTAGAGTGGAACTGATAAAATACACGCAAATATAAAACAAACTTCCAAGCGCTTTCGCATTTATGGAGTCGTCATACAGGGACGCAAAGACGAAAGTGGAATAAGAAATAGAGAAAGACACAAGGACCGCACCTATACCAACAGTGATTTCTCCACAAGGTTCTCTACTTTCTCGTATGAGTACTTGACAGCAGTCACGTGATCACACGACCACCATAGCACCTAGCAGAAATATGGCAAAATGAAATGAATTGAAATGAAATCTTTGAGTTTTACGTCTCACGATTATGCCGGTTAGGCTAAAGGAGACGGTGATGATGAGAGATGAATGAAATGGTGAAATGAAGAAAGTGGGAGAACCCGAGAAAACCCATGAGCACGGTGTTTGTGCACCACAAAGTCCACACGGCGGGAGCAGGGTTTGAACCCGGAACCCCAAGCACCGGAGGTGAGCGCTCTACCACTGAGCCACCGCCCCCCCCCTCCCAGAAATATGGCGCAACTCGTCTTACTCTATCTTTCTTCTTCCACTTTCGTCTTTCTCTCCCTGCCTAACAAAGTCATAAAAGGTGAAAGCTCTTAAAGCTTTTTTTTTTTTCATTCTTAAATCTTTGCGCGCATGTACTGCACGTGTATTTTATCTAATTTCTGGTAACTGTTTTATACATTGGTTGGTTTTTAATTACACAAAAACGTGTCTTTAACGTAAGCTTACATAATTCTGAACCTTCTGCCGCTGATGCTGGTATATTTGTAAATTAAAATAAACTATTAAATGTTTTCATAGGAACACCATCAACAAGAGTGAGGATGTGAGGCTGATCGGCGAGCGGGCTGGGTAGCGTAGAGGTTAACTTATTGGCATTGTACGTCGAAGACACAAGATCTATTTTCGGCCCACTCGCACTTTTTCACTCTGATTTTTCATTATTTCTGAATCTATACAGGATTTGGTGTACTGAAAATCCGGTTGATTTTCTCAGAATTACTAAACGTTCTACCTGCTACAAGATGCACCATCTCGTCCATCAGCTTACAGGAAAAAATTAGAACCGAAAAACTCCGAAACATAGTGCAAGACAGGATACAACTTCATACACCGAAAAACATTTATAAACTCTCTCGCCTCATGCTAGGTGCTTTTTTTGCAAAGAAAAACTGTCGTGTTCGCAATTTATATATAGCATCAACATAAGACCCTTATGCTCATGATTTTTCTTAACTCATTAAATTTTGTTACACGTTTTTTTTTTTTTTCATTTTCCTTTAAGTACAGTTCGTTCTGTGATACGGAATTACACTTCTATAAAATAATATAAAGGTATTTTCTTTCTTCGGTTACATTCATAAAATAATAATAGAAAGACGTAAACTTCTTAGCAATATCACTACACTTACAAGTGTGTATCCAAGAGGCTGTTTTAAAGCAGGAAATTCCTTGAAGTAGGAGCTGATATCCTTCTCTGACTGAATGTAATTTGCTCTCCGATTTAATGTCGTTTGTTTCCACAGATCCATGGCTCTATATTATTTCTCAACCACGTGAGAGCTTCCTCGGCAAATTCATCAGTGGACTCTGAAAATAAAGGACACCATCTACATAATTCAGTGTGAAAGAAACGTACATACTCAGTATACGTAAATACATATGTATTAATTTCTAGGACAGAAGTACAAGAAATAACATTTCAATAAACATGTGAAACAGACAGTATTATACTTCTGAACACAATTGTCATATGAGGTGTTCGGAACATGTATTTACAAAACGTCCCGTTAATATATGAAAGCAGTGATAGAGTTTTACACACAGATGAACAGCAGACATACTGATTCCACAAATTCACGGAAATTTGTTGATTTATAATGAAGCTAGTGCCCTTGAACTGTGAATCTGTTGATTGACCATACTTCGGTAGAAGTTGTAGCTGCACACCGGTTTCTCAAAGGCAAAACTCCACTTTGCCGCAAATACCTTCTTGTGTTGCAATATCTGTCCCAAAGTTTCCCTCTTGCCAAAACCTTCTTCCCTTGAGCAACTTTATAGGGGACGTAGTAAGTATGCTATTTGAAAAACAAATCACTGTTATAATATACAGTCCTGATATCCTATTGCACAACACAAAATTACAATCAAACTATATTATTTCCACAGAGAAACAAAATACATGGAAACCTGTTTAAAACGAAACTTATATAAAACGGAAATTTGCCGAAGATGAATAGTTTTTAGTCCCGGCAACTCTGTCTGATTTGCCATATGGTAAAGATTTTTCTCTTAACTGATTGCCAGCTCGAAACGTAGGGGCACTGTAGTGTCTGTCTGTCTCTGCATTGGCGTTACTACTGAACTTCTGTTTTCAATAGTTAAGATCTTTCGGCCGTGAACAAGAATGGAGATAATGTTCCTGTTATTTAAGTTACCTGTTTCCTGTTTTTGTTGATACACACATAAGCACTTTTCTACTGTCATTACACATGCATTTCCAAGAATTCGGTCATTTTTGAAAAAAAAAATGGTAGAAATTTAGACCAGTTGTTGAAAATTTCCATTGTTTCTGCTGCAGAAAATGTGGTTTCAGTGTGGCGTGTTTGGATGTAAACCGAGTAGTGATTCAGGTCCAACCTTAAACTGTATTTCCCGTCCTTCATAACCTTACTGTTGAATAAGAATATATGGACCAGACATTTTCATTAATATGTAATCTCAACAAATAAAGTTTAAAATGGAATAACGATGACCCCTAATATTTTTTTTTAAAAAAAAGGAATAAAGTAATTTGAGGGTACTGGTGCTATTGAGCTCGATTTCAACCTCAAGAAAAAACAGTAACCCGGCCAAACTCGAAGGCAAATGTCAACTAGCTCTGTTTTCCTCGCAATCGATGACTTCCAATTCCAACATGTGCAGCAGCTGTACGTGTTACTGAAGACTAGCCTTCGGCTAGCTGGAGGTCTCGCACCTAGATCACCGTTTACTCCGACTACGGTCTCGCACCTTATAAACCCACAAGTATGCCAAATTTCATCCGCAGATGTTCAGGAAAAGTCTAAGCATTTTGAGATGTAGAAGATATGATATTAAATAACTGTGAGTTTTCAGTTTTCTAAAATAAATAATATATAAATAAATAAAAATTTAAAAAAATAAAAAATCTCTCTATAATTAGATATTATTTTTGGTCAATAACTTGCATATCGCTATCAAAAGCTTGCAAGCATACCGAATTTCAAGCTTTTGTTCCAATTTCAATTACCTAAAACATGAGATTTTATGTCCAAAACAAACATGCATTTAAATAGCACCGGAAATCTTTCTTTTTATTTTAGAATTACCCTAAAAACTAAAAATATTTACTTTTGATATTTTTTTGTGAGTTACTTCCAGAAAGCTACAAACATGCCAAACTGCATCACTCTAACCTTCGGGCTATATCATTTAATTTAATAATTTTTAATAATTTTGGGCTGTAGAAGGTATCTCCATATAAATAACAAGGGAAGATTTTTCACTTTCCCAAACAACCTCACTGAACTAGGAAATGTATAGTTTTGGTGATTTACTTAGTTAATTTTATGAAAACCCTACATGAATACCGAATGTAAAGTTTTTACTCAAATACAATTTCCTAAGACTTTTTTTTTTAAAGTACACCGAAATAAGATAGGATTTTTACTCATTCTTCCTTTTCACCTACTAAAAACAAAGAAAAAAATCCTGTATATTTTTCTCCGAAGGCTATGTATGCCAAGTTTCAACTTTCCACGTCAACCGCCAGTTCCATTTTTTTGTCAGTTAATTCATGTAATTTTATGAATTATAGCTAAATTGCATTAGTTAATTGGTTATAAAAAAAATGGCACGATGAAAAGTTTGAAACTTCCGGCTTTTATCCTAACTTAACGTACGCTCTAATGCAACGTGTGAACCAGATAATTTCTAAGGGGAAATTCTAGAACACAGGTTCCCCATATAGGTTAGCAAGGTTGGTTCCTTTCTGTACCAAAATTTAAATTTTATTTCACAGAATATTGCTAGCGAGCGTCAGCAAGTGAAAGCGGGTTAGAAGACCGCAGGATACATTGTTTTCTGTTTTTATTACAGCTAAATGGGAAGTGGGACATGTGTTGTAGAACCTTGTAATTTCTATGACGTTTATATTTTCTTCTCGCTTATTACAAAGCTAAGGCATTACTGCCGCATCGCCGGACCAGTATTAAAATCGAAAAAAAGTACTAAAGTGCACTGTATACGGTTATATTTCGTTGGATTACATTAACTTACATTAGATTACCTCACATTAGGATAAGGGCATAAAAAACTACAGTGCAAAAAACACAAACCAACTTGTGCTAGGTGACCACTAAGTGCACGAATGTTATCTAACCGAGCCAAGGCAGGGCGGAGCTAGCGGACCAGCGCGGTAGTGTGCCCGAAAGGAGCAGGTGCGTCAGCGACGATGTGTACACGCGTAAGCGAGGGTACTGAAAACATCTGGTTTCCGCAATCATATACATTTTAATAGCACTTGCCATGGTATCATACTAATAATGCTTTACTTGCAGAAACAGAAGTCACTTACCTTTAAAATCGTGAACAACAGTTTCTTGGGGTCATCTTTCCTTAAACAAGTACTCAGCTAAATAGCCCTCTAAATGTTTTTCCTTCTTCCCTGACGCTGTAAAATAATACGCTCCCTTTCCTTTCTGTATTTTCAATTCATTTCCACATTTTCCACACACCGTCAACCTTTTCAGTATACTGGTCTTTCACAAAATTTCAACAACTGTCGCTCGTTATTTTTGAACAGTTCTATGTACGTAACAGACGACATGTGACAGCCTTGACATACACGAGCTATTTTCATACTCCTCTTCGCGCCACTACATCATAACAACTATATCTCTCCGCGAAATGGTCCATCCGCCTCCACATACAGTGTCGCTTACAACATCAAAAATAACCAATTTCTTCATTTTTACTATTCCCCTTATATGACTTTCACTCATTCTTCCTCATAAACAAACAAACAAAAAAAAAAAATCTCCAACTGACCCGGTAAATTTTCTAAAACTGTTCCGGTGATACAGCCGTTAACCCCAAAGCTAAATAAGCTTCATTTCGTGGGAACAATCACATTCAAAATCATTATGAATACTTGACTAATTTCAGTAAACTGTGAGATCAACTAAGTTCATATATTAGTTTCATTAGCTCATGGTCCCTTGTAAGAAGGTACTGAATGGTTAAACTTAGGTCAAGCTTCAGTACTGCTGAATGGGCTGACTGGTAAATAATTTGTGAACTACTGGTACATCATTTGAGGAATTAGTTGACTTCTGACCGAGTCTGATCGGGTTAGATCACTTCTTGAGGTCAAAACCGAGCACTCAATCCAATCAGCGCCCCACCTTTACTTAGTTTTAAATAGGGACTTTGTTTACTCCACTTTAATTTAGCCTAAATATATTTTTTAAAAAAATGAACTGGTTCAAACAAAATATCGGATTTAAAAAGAAAATGGTTTCTGCAACACCTGTTATTTATGTGCTTTGAAGTTTGAAATCACCATCATGAATTAAATTAAAAGTGCAAAGGTGGTGTCACTTAGTGTAACACAAAGAGAGAGGCCTTCTGTAATAATCTGAAAGCGACAGAAGCACACTTAAAAAGCATTAAATCGTAACCTATCGTGTTTTCTTGTTGCTACACATACCTAAACTAGCCTATCTAACCATACTTTCGCTCGCTGTCGCTTGTTCAGCATTAATTAGTAAAAATTAAGGGTGAATTATTATTAAAATTCTTGATTCCACCTATGCTGTTTGTAGAAAGTAATAAGGGCACAAAGTATAACAATTAAGGGGTTAAATTCCAAAGTTGGACGTCCGTTTTCAGCAAAATTTTGAAACTTGCACGGAAGATACGTATAATTTGATCGTTTGTGTGCTTGATAATATATAAGGATAATACAACAAAACTCTCTCTATTTGTTATATATAATAGGTTATAAACATGGGACTACTAAGCGAGCGAAGAGAACTACCTCGCGCAAGGTAACCGAATAGTTGCATTGTGGGAAAGTAAGGAGCATTCATAGTATCAATATTGCGGGTAATATACCGAATCGCTATACGTGATGTGAACTGACAGTGTTGAATTTCGTGAAGCTCCCGTCGAAGGGTACTTCTATTATAGATCCTAACGTAACCTAACCTAACCTACACTTTCTCCCAACTCGCGAAATTGAAAAATTATACATTTTAATAGCTTTTACGCAATTTTGGTAGAAAAGTATCGGACGTCCAACTTCGGAATAAATGCCCAATTAAGTAAAACTCAACGCAGAAATATTAACATAGGATCACTATGATCTTCAAGCATCGAATCGTTCTGCAAAAGCTTAAGCCTCTTCCAAATAGTACGAACTCTCACATTAATAATAACCTTTCTCTCAACTTTTCACACAAACATCTTACAAGAAGTCTTAAATCATTATTATACCTTATATAATTTCATCTGTACATTTTCGGGCTTAAGTTTAGAGTTGCCCCTCCAGTTTCCAACCTACAAAAATGCAGTTAAAACATTAAAAATTGTTAGGTTAGGTTAGTTGTTACCTGGTAAGACTTTAGTTAGACTAGAACAGTGACTGAAACAGGTTCCAATATCGTAATTCCGAGTAAAAACGGACTAGAAACTCCAGGGACGTGTAGTGCATATTACCGCTGTTACCGGCGGTAACGGTAAAAATATTAGTTTTTCGTTCTTTTCATATATCTTCAAATTTCATTATCGACATGGGAAGATGTTGCTTTTTCTTTTCTGTCTTTCTTTTTTTTTAAGTTTGGATATCCTATGCTTCATTTACATTGTGAACGAATGCAACATGCCAACACCAAATAGGAGCATAGCCCTACTGTTGTTGATACCGCAGATTTCAGAGGTAACGCGAACCGCGATAGCGTTCGTTCACTCCAGAAGCACCTTTTAGCGTGCCAGCCAGAAGCATCCTGCGCGCTCGTATTTGGACTTTCGGAATAGCCCTTATGTTACCGTTCGGCTGAGTGGAACAGGAAAAAATAGGAACGTTCCCTGTCAAAACAAGGAGAATCTAGAATATCATCAACACGTATGTTCTACTCACCGCCCGCTTAGGAGTCTATTCGCTCTCCTCTCGCTGTAGAGGATCGAGCGGGCGGTAACTCTATTATACTGTTTCGTTTGCTTCCCCATTCTAAGGATAGAAACTTCGCTGTAATTTCAGTATTCATAAGGTTATTTCACTGTTTTAACAGCATACAATTTCGGACAAATATAAGTAACAGGTTTTTCATACTAATAGCATTTAAAACGTGCTACTGTGAGACTGATGTTCCAGTGCATTATTTATATGTTAATCTATCATTTTTACACGACTTTTGTATGTTAATACGTTATCTTTAAATTTGAATAATACACCAACAGTGAACAAGAAGAAGAATATATTCCATAGGATATTCTAACAAAAATTTAATATAGGTTTACTTTGGTTCAAAATAAAGTTTCTCATTAAATGTTAATTTGAGCTTACGGGCATTATTTTTTTTTAATGAGATTTTATTTCTGTTTAAACGGTATATATAAATTTAGATGGTTATCTCATGCCTGAAGGAGCAAAGATATTGTCAGTCTCTGAAGTGTCATTAAATATATAGAAATGCCTATCGATGAAACACATTGTGCTATATAGGAACTGTTTCAAGAGGTAGGGAACTGCAGCCTCTTGTTAATTATATTTTCATTCTTATGCCCATAGACTTAATTTAGTTTTAGAAAAGTCCGTTGATTATACAAAAGGGCACAGGCGTAAATAGCACTCCCGCAACCCTCGTGGCGGGGGGGGGGCGCGAACGAGCTCCAGGGTCGCAAAATATATCGAAACTAGGGGCGCATAACTAGGTTGCGGGGGCACTGAAGCTTCAAGTTACGCTACTGGAAAAGGGTATAAGGTGTTTTTGTTTTGTTTTTTTTTAATTGTGTTGGGACTTGCTTCTTCTTCCTCGAAGTCTTCAAAAAGAACAAATGCTCTGGATTATTTAGTCAACGAAAGTATCCCAACAGTCTCAAACACAGGGTATGGAACTATAGAAGTAGGGATGAACTGTTAGAAGTCTTTAAATCCATGATGGATAAAACGGACGAATAGGATTCTCAAACCAAAGTTTGTGTAGCAAAATTATATCAAACATTTCAAAGTTTTGACTTCAATTTTTTACTTGAACTGTTTTCTGTTATAGCATCAAGATAAGAAATCTTGTTCAATATCTTACAAAGGAAAGTTCATGATGTAGGTTACTGCAGAAAGAAAACAGTTGAGTTTGAAGAATGTCTAAGATCATTGAGAGACAGTTTCAATAATATTTAGTAAAAAAACTGAAAGAACCTGAAGAGTCACATTGTTCAAAAAGGTCAAGAGTAAATGAAGTGGGATTTGACCCCTTTGCCAATGCCTATAGTTTGAAATGGTTGATACTCTGAAAGAAAAAGTGAGTACTAGATTTTCTGTTATTGAGAAACGAGAGTTACTTGTATTATCAGCAACCGGTAACAATCGTCAAAGTGTCACGCCACGTCACTGAGAAACTCTAAACTTACCCTCAATTGCGTGAACACATCGTGTCTCTATTTTGAAGTATTTTGATTTGGTGATAATAAAAATAATATCTTGGAAGCGTCATAAATGCTTAATAATACACTATTTCGTACAAGGGACTTTTGATGCTTGTGCGCAATACAATTCAAATAAACATTTAGAAATACATATCTTCAATTTACATATTGAAACTTACTGACTATCCACTTACCTTGAAATTTCATTATTAGGGTTTCTAAACCCCAGTTTTTAAGAATAGTTTGATAATTTAAACTTTCCACTATACAATCCATCATTATGGCTGCTACATGACAACTCGTAAAAGGCGGGATTTCGCATTGTTGCCATAACAAGAGTTTTATATTGTAATACCCATTCTAACCATAATGCTATCGCTATTTTAGCAATACTAAATAATCTGGTTATATAAACAATATGCATGATATTATTAACCATACTAATATTAGCAATATTTTTTTCTTACCACAGCCATACTAAAAAAATTGGTGTTGTATAAATAACAAATCAGTATTTATACATCAACTATACTATAGTCAATATTAATTTAACAATTAGCAATACTCATCAACAATGCTTTTATTGTCAATTCAGCTATACCATTTTTTAGAGTACACTAATAAAATTTGAATAATTTCCTAATGACAATTTTCAGTTCAACCAGGAGGCATGGCGCTCACCTCTGCTGGGAGGGATCCCTCGTCCAATTCCAGCCCATGTGAATTTGTACAACATTGTGCCCCTGGGTTTTCTCGGCTTTCTCCCGTTTCCTCCCACATTCTCATTACACCAGTTATTTCATAGTCAATTACTTCCAATTATCATTCGTTTCTCTTACACTAAAGCAGCGCTTCTCAACCTTTTCATTTTGGGGAACACATAATTATGTCTCAAACTTTCGCGACACCCTTGCATGTGCTTTTTTTCCTAGATGCAAAAAAGCAAATACATAAAAATGCATAGAATACATTTTTCATTATTATGGAATGACTATGAGGTACAAATCTCACAAGCAAATTACGTAAGACTCTTGACTAGAAAAATATTAACATAAAAGGAACTTATGACACCTAAGCAGGAATATGAGAAAGAAATATTACCATAAGAAATATAAGAAGACATCAAACTTGAAACTAGTGAGATGTTTGTACCTGGCGATTTTTGCAAAGCAGCAAACATTAAAAATCTCACGACATACTTGACACGTATTCGCGACACATCCGTTGAGAAACGCTGCATTAAATGGTATAAACATGGAACTAACTAGAAATTTCTTTTTTACTTCATTTCAGCTGAACTGTAATTTTTTAATCTGATTAAAGGAGTCCATTAATTGTCTTAGTTAATGAAGATATCAGTTTCCAATTTTACAAAATTTATTTTAATATTTCGGCCATAAACAATAATTTCTTCCTCTTCATAACTTTTGAATAACATAACAAAGATTTCTTTTTTAAATACGTTTTTCTCTTATATTTATAATAAAGATATAACCGTCTAATTTCAGATATTTGCATTTAAAAGCCTATATGAAAGCATTGAATAATGATATGAGAAGAGCTAAAAAGTTGTTGCAAACAGCAAAGAAGTTTTCTCGAATACAAGGAAATTTAATGGAAACTGCGTGGTTGGTACGAACTTCCAATGTAAGTTGTTCCTTTGTTTCTTGCTATCTTCCAGAACATCTACGTAATTATAGAATAATTTACCTACCTTAGTAATTTTTATGTTATAGTCTTAAGCGAAGTGCAGCCCTCAATATACATGTGATGATTTATTTGATTGAGATAAAACTCTCGCCTCTATTTTAGTAATTAGCGCTCATATCCTTAGTCCACGGGGTCCCGGCTTTGATTCCCAGTGGGATGCCATGTAATTTGAACGCATTATAATGATTCAGATTCCATCTTCAATTGCAACTTCATGTCTTATAAACCCTTGGTGCTGGAAAAGATGCTAAAATTTCAATTCAACCAACCATTCATAAATCAAGAATGTGGCTTTCAAATTTTTAAGTTTCTGGAAATGATCAAATCTAAGGAAAGTGGGCCAGTGTAGTCCTCCCAAATTTTATGAGTCGTACCCTCCGAAAATCAAGGTCAATGACCCTATAACGTAATACCACGTACCGGAATCCATATCTGTAAATTCAAGAAATAGTTGAATTTTGAATCTTTAATTGATGACTCGCTGTAGAAAACAATCTAAGTGCCAAAAACAATAGTTACTGTAACAGTAAACACAAAAGATAGTAAATTGTGCCCAAGCGTCACAAAATAGAAAATACTGTTACTTAGAAATACAACCTAGCATATAACGAAGTGAAGGTATGTATGAAAATCTAACTAAGTTATAAACGTATTAAAAACTAATTCAAGTGAAACAATTTCAAGATGGCACTTATATTGTTTTCTACAGTGAATCTTTCAGAGATCATGTTTACTTGATTTCGATCTTTTCTTAAAAGAAGATTCTAGTTTCAAATTATATTAAAAAAAAAAAAAAAAAGTTGACATACACACAAATCATACCTTTTGACTACTGACCAAGGTCTTTTAAACATTAAAGCATCATTGGATTTAGTGGGCCTTATGCAGAGTCGTTTTAACGTGTGATTACTGCCATACTAAAGAATTCGACTAACATATGCTTCCTGCAGTGGTCAGACCTTTAGTATGAGGCTAATCATACGTCAAAACGACTATGCATAAGGCGGATTATCATTAACTATACCCTGCCTCAGCTTCTACTTCCCTATAGGCCTATTCTTCTTGTTTCATCTTCGTAAATACTTCGTTGTTTTTCCTCCTGTTTATTATACTTCGCAACAACGACGCAACTATGCTAATTGTGGCCCCCCGGGCAAGAACTCGCCTTAGCGCCCCCCTGACAAACCAAACCAAAACGCTACCCCAAATATTTCCCCAATTTTGTTCCTACCAAATCCGGCGCGCGGGGCACAAGCCCCGTTCCCCCCTGTGTAGTTACGTCTAATGATGGCAAATTCCCGGGAACATATTTTCGGGAATATTCCCGGAAAGATTCCCCAAAATGGGAATTTTCCGGGAATTTATGTACAACCACAAAGAAAATTTCATTTTATTACTAAAGTATATTATGATTTCAAAGTTCAATTCCTTTTTTTTATTACAGTATATTATTACACAGCAAAAAATGGAGTGTTGAAACAACACAAAATGACTACCATTTTGGCGTATTACTTGTGTGTCAATTCAACACCAAGCCTTTTTTAACGTTTACCCGTTTAAAAGGTTGCGCCCTTTCTGCGGGAAGAGTTGGAATAGCATAGCAGGTCCAAGTTAAATCATTAGAGGGTCTAGGTCCTATTTTAGTGATAAATTTATTTGAATCTTTATTCACTTTCATGGGGAGGATCATCTATTAACTGAGTACAAACCTCAGTTGCAGTGGGTGCTGGTCCAGATTAGCTGGCTGGCATACAATTTGTGATCTTGCTGGAGCTGTGGTGCCTGAAATGAATAGAGACATCAAACATATGGTTAATTGGATGCGTAATGAGCTATGAAGGCATAATGTTTAAACCGCTGAATATACGGCAGTCAATAGAGCGGAAATGGATGGTATGAGGGTGAAGTGCTATGACGCCTCAACACATGGGTGATATTAGTAAGACAAATGATGTTATCTTCTGTTCCTGGGGTAAAACGATAAATATTTTTCATTCTCGTTCTAGCCCTAATTCGTTAACATATCAACTTCAGATCAATAAGTCATAACATTATACGTACCAACTAACGTCGATTTATTCTTCCATTTATACATACATTACAGATCAACAACAACCATACCTTTTTTTGTACGTATCCTGTCAATAATAATGTATATGTTTGATTATTGCGCATCTGATCATGTATTGACAAAATAGGTACAGATTGACAATACCATTATAATAAGAATATATCGAAGAATATATCGTTGTATAAAATGTCGCCCAGAACGGGAATTCCGTAACAGTATTACAGTGAAGGAAAGAACCCTGGATGAAATATTTTGAAACATTCACTTTTTGAATAGTCCTCGTATTAAATTATTATTACATTAATATAAGTATTTTTCTTCTCTTTTCCTTCTCCATATATATATATATTAATTCATTCATAACAACATTTTATTTTATTACTAATCACATATCAGAAAAACGTCGATTCATTAAAAAAATATCCTTTATGGGTCTATTCAAAATTATAACTATCTGATGACCTACGCAGAGTTACTAGTTAATTGATCCTTTTTACATCGAGCGATAACATTCATATACAAATAACATTATTTATAATTAAGATCGTCATCATATCAAGACGACAAGAAGATCAGAAGGCAATAATTACATTTAGAAGATTCAATTTAAGATCAATGTGATGAATTTCAATTTAACACAATCAAATCTCTTTTGAACACGTAAGGTAAAATAAAAATAAACATAACACTCAAAGTTAGTATAACACAACCAGCGAACGAGTGCGGGCGGCCGGTTTTGGAACTAAAATGCAAGCAGCAGTGTTTCTAACCGGACTACTTTTAATCAATCTATCACAGTTCTTTCTGTCTTGTTCGTAATAAACCACTTCACGCATATGCTCAAGTCAGGAGCGGAGCGATCGGGGTCTTGAGTAAGAAAATTCTTTTGCATTGACATCATATTCGGATGTACTTCAAAAATTAGGAGAGAGAGAGAACTGATAATCTTTCACCGCCACCTTCCTAACCGTCTCCCCAGGGGTCCTGGGTCCACCCCCTGATTGAGATGGTGAATAAAGATAATTTTGGCTAATCTCTGTCATTATTTAGCATGGTTTAGTAATTTAAAAAAAAAAAGATATTTCGGCCACATTTTGAAAACTTTCAAATAAAGTTTTCAAAATGTGGCAGAAATATCGTTGTTTTTTGTTTAAAAAAAATACTAAACCATGCTAAATAATGACAGGGATTTGACAAAGTTATTTTTATGTACCATCTCAATCAGGGGTGGACCCAGGACCCCTGGGGAGACGGTTAGAAGTGTTGCATTGACGGCGGAGGGGGAGCGATTAAAATGGGGTGCCTGATAATTGAAGGTTCCTTATAACCAGTAAAATTCAGACTAAATCTCTGAATTACGTAGAAAAGAAAACATACAAAATACATTTTCAGGGTAACTCTTACAGCCATTACGTTATTCTAAGATAAATGTTACTTCTGAAATTGATTAGAGCGAATATGTATTTGATTAACAAAACCACTTTCATAAGTTTTTCAAAGTATCAAGTTTAAAAAGAACGAAGTTTGTCTTCCATTGTTATCTCATTGCTCAAAGATACCGGTGATGAAGTAATTGGCTGGAAATCAATCGGCCGTTTCTTACATCAATTTATAAAGAAGATGAGTGCCAATGTTAGATATGTCAGTTCAGTATTTTTTTTTAAAAAAAACACCCAACCTCTTGCAACTATGCGTAGCGCATATTAATACTTACACTTGAAATAAAAATACAACTGAATAAAGACGACTGACTTTGCCTTTGAATTTCATTGTGAATAACAATATAGGACTTTTCAGATAGAGGACTGGGAGGAGCAGGTTTTATTAAACAAGACCGTACATCTGATATGTTTGAACTATAGGAAACTTGTGTTTACGGGCTAAACTCAGTCCTCTGAAGTCAATCGACAAATACCTTTAAGATGTTCAACAGAATAATGTATCAGCATTATTATATACTACAGACACAAATATAACACTAGGCTCCCAAGGTTCAAAATTATATTGTGTGTGAAAACAGTTAGTAGATTTAATTCTTTGTGACCTGATAGCTAAAACCTGAGAGAAATTCAGAGTTAGTCCAGAGGTAATTTCTTTCCTCATAAATAAAATTTATTGTGTGCTGAAGCAATGATACACTACTCTTACACTACCCATACGCTGATGTTTTATCAATACTTTTATTCGAACTCTACCAAAGGGCTGGTTTTCTATAATGATCCTAAAAGAAGGGTGCACTGAACCAAATTGTACAAATCAATCCCTAAAGGGAAGCTATCCAATCCCATAATTCTTTAAAAAATGAAGGAAAAATTTCTTCACCTCCTTTTCCCCCAAAGGGTTCACATTTCTGGAACAAAAAAATGAAATTTCTTTATTTTAACGTCCCATGATTATGTTGTTTATGCTAGAGGAGACAGATGATTAATGAAAGTGAAGGATTGAAAAATTAAATTTTGTTCTCTCAATGGGAATCAAACCCAGAACCACATACAATAAAAGCACATGCGCTGGCCAATAGACCAGCGGAAAGGACTTTCACAGTTCTCGAGAGGAAACGTTTCGAGATTCCTCCCTGGCTAAAACTCGAAAAAATAATTTATTTGTCAATCGATAAACATACACTTAAACAGCAGCATCATGAGCCTTAACCTTAACTTGATTTAAACTTACAGTTACAAGATATTGCGCCAAACTCTAAGCAATCAACCCAAAATTAATCTTTTAGTCACTGACATTGTCATTCCTGCGTTTTACAGGCTGCTACTGTTTTATAATGAAATCGAATAAACGTAATCAATTTTTATACAATCTGCTTAATACACGGTAGAAGCTCACTGAATTGTCAACTGTGCTATGTTGTTCTTAAATTGGTAATTTCCATTCATAAATCACTATTCACAATATGTCTGCATTACTTCAGGGATGGTCCACTACAATACATACATAAGTTACGGCGTTTTCTATTAAGCGTAAAGAGATTAGACTATGCATAAAATCTAAACTGCAACTTTAAAAAACCGTTGGATACACTGCAAAGTGAAACTCTCCGCTCCCCTGTCCCACCGCGCTTGCCAAGAAACTGATGTAAACACAACAGCAGTGCCATCCTCCCAAAACCGCACAGCTATCCTGGTCAAGTAATACAAAGATAAAATAAATTAATCACATCATAACATGTTGCACATATATAAAGTCCAAATGAAGTACTCATAACACAACTCGTAACACCCAAGAGAATAGATTAAGGATTGTTATCCAAGTTTAGTTTAGTTATATATGTTTGATTATTGCGCCTCTGATCATGTATTGACAAAATAGGTACAGATTGACAATACCATTATAATAAGAATATATCGAAGAATATATCGTTGTAGAGGCGACGCAGGAACTGATGTAGACAAAGGCAGTTCTGTTAGTAGGTGATTTACTGTGCATGAGATGGATAGATGAGAGGTGAAACTGTACCAGGATGATCAATGTCAAAAACGTCTGGATCATTGTTGTCGTGGCCGATGTTGACATGATATAGAGTCATCAGATGCTGAAGAGGTGTGGGATAATATACAGCGGGAGTGTGAAAGTCGCTGTCATTGCGGAGAATGCTAAGAAATACGGGGTGAGCAGCTTCAATACGCTTCTGAATATACTTTGAGGGGAGGGCCTCAAGATGAGATAATACTGGAGGAAAATTGATGCGCTGATAAAGAAGGCGTGTCGAATGCAAGAGACTAATGTAAAACGCTAAACGAAACGCATGACGTTCGAGAATTGCTAACTTAAGATAATACTTAGGGGTAGCTGATAACCAGGCTGTGTGACCATGTGAGAACTGGGCGCATGAAAACCTTGTAAGTATTGAGAAGGAGATTAGAATTTAGACCCCACGTGGTACCTGTTAGGCGTTTTAGTAAATTGAGTCTGTTTTTGGCTTTCTCGATGACAGTAAGAAGATATGACACCCAACTGAGCTTGGAATCAAACATAACACCAAGATATTTAAGAGTTCTATGGATTGTAACCGGACTTCGGGTCAACATGGAGTCGTAGCAACTGGGGATTTCGATGGACACGTCATCGTCGTCCAGATGGTAAAAAAACGATTGCTTGCGTTTTCGTAGCATTGATAGTCAATTGTCAAATGTTTCACCAATCGACAAAAGGCGATATTGAATAGAATTAATGGTCCGACCTTCAACCAGAAATGCTGTACCGTCAGTAAATTGGAAAAGTTGTACGTTAGGAGTAGTGAGTAAATCGGAGACGTACAGCAGATATAAGAGGGGTGAAAGAGAATATCCCTGTGGAACGCCAGAATTCAAAAAGACTAAAAAGGACAGGAAATCATTGATGGAGATGTAGGCAAGTCGGGCTGGGCTGTGAGAAAGGAATGGATAACTCTGATGTAGAAGCGGGGATGTTAAATGAGTATAACTTGTATATAAGACCCTGGTGCCAAACTTTATCGAACGCCTTTTCTAGATCGAACGTAACCAGACTAGATGGATTGCCTCTATTGATTGATTATATATAAAAGTACTGAGGCGTAACAAGGGATCTAGAATGCTAAAGTTAGGGCGAAACACAGCTTGGTGCAGTGGAAGTAACTCGTGATTCTGCAAATGGTCATGGGGACGACGAACTAATATGCGTTAAAAGATTTTGCTTAGTGTGGATGTTAATTGTATCGGCCGTTAAGATGTCACGTCAGAGGGAGGCTTATTAGGCTTTGGAAAAAGGTAAGACTTTTGAGTACTTCCAGATTATGGAAAAAAAACCAGTACGAAATATGAAAGTGTATGATACTTAATATTGCGAAGACAACAGGAGGAGCGTTTTTAATCAGAGTATAGGTAAGAGCGTCAAATCCTGGAGCAGAATTTCGTTTGTTCAGGAGTCTGGATGTCTACAGGTTGAATCGGTACTGAAATTGGATGGTCTAATTCCGGAGCATGATTGTGATTGGGGGCTCTGATCGTCTATCGACAGCTGCGTTTAGATGTAAGGGAGTATGCCAGCCAGGTAGAGCAGTGAAGATAGTTTGAAAGTGTTCGGCAAATGTGTTGGCTTTGTCTTGATCGGATGATAGTGCTTGCTGATCAACAACTAGTGGATAGGGCGTCCGTTGAAATTTTCCGATGAGCTGACTGAACTGTCGCCAATATTTGATAGGATGTGTATTTTCGTTGAATTTGTTACAAGTACTGGTCCATAGAAGGTGTTTGTTTGCAACAAGATAATTATGAGTGATGCGCAGATACTGTCTGTGGAGGCGAAGTGCTTCTAAGTTACGAATATATGTGTATTCTCTGTAAGCACGCCGAGCTGCACTAGAAGAGGTAGATATCGTAGAGGAAAATTAGGTTTATGCGAAGTAATATATGTAGTTGGAATATGCTGCTGTGCTGCTGCCTGTAAAGATTGAGTGAGGCTGTTAACGGCGCTGTCAAGATCGTCTTGTGATGTTAAGGCGAAATTAACAGAGAGAGACTGTGTAATGGTCTCATGGTAGGCTGACCAGTTGGCCTGATGATAGAGATACATCTTCTTCTTGGATATGATATTGTGCGGAGAAATATTAGTAGTTAATGACAGCTTGACTGGAACATGATCGCTCCCCAATGAATCTAAAACTTCAATAGTTATCTGAGTGTTGATCGTTGTGGAACAAATTACAATATCTAGTGTGGTGTTGCTATAGGGGCAGTTGACTATGGTAGAACATGAAAGATGGCGATTGTATGCAGACTAATAAAATCCAAGAATCGCTGTTTCTCATGTTGAGGCCTACTATGAAAATTGATGTCTCCCATGATGATGAATTTACGATAGATATCAGAAAGGTATTGAAAAAATGGTAAGGCAGATCGTGTCTCGGCCTGACATAGATGGTTACGAAGGCTATTGTATGACCTTTGAGATATAATAGCACAACATTATATTCTGGCAACTGCATTGTGTGTGATAAGGTAATAGTGCGCTGTGGGATGCGATATTGTAAACCAATGCACCTTACAGACGTGCGGCGCTGGGCCCATCGTATCTGTGGAGAATACAGTTGGGAATAAAGCAGGAAGTATAAGAACCAAAAAATGTTTCATTGAGTGCAAATGCGGCTATATTCTCCTCCAGAAGGAGTTCTTGAAACAGTACTTGATGCGTAAGGAGAGACCTTATGTGAAGGAATAACAGGTTATACGCCATAACGGATAAGACCAGAAGAATTGTAGTACTAGTGAGGCGACAGTTTATGTGCATACAATTGTTTCAGTAAGTTGTATTTGGAAATAGACGTTAGATCCACTATATGTGGCTTGTAGCTGGAGGTTATAGAGAAGTTTGGCAGAGTGAATAATTTGATTGAGAACGTGCGAGCGCTGAAATGGTAGAATGTTTTGTAAGGTCAGAGTTAAGAATCTTAATAGATCTTCCACTGTAACAGAGTGTGTCAGTGAGTTTGCAGGTGGAGTGGGATCATCTGAAGTTTTGATGGGAGCTACTAATTCTGGCTTATCAGGTGTAGGAGCAGGCTCGCCACGACAGGCGATAACTATAAGTAGGATGCTTTTCAGGACACGTGGTGCATTCAAGAGGTGCACTTGAATGTGGTCAATTTCGTGTCAGATGACTACCGCTACAATATCCGCACTTGACATTGTTGGTGCAGCTATTAGTGTAATGGTCATTGTAAGTCTGACATTTCTCGCATCATATTCGGAGAGGTGGAGGCGTGCAAGAACAGCTCCACCTTGTAGCGGAGCGATATACGCAGGCACCGTTAGCCAAAAGATGATCGATTATTTGCTGCTCGTCGGTCAGAACATGTACAAGGTAGGTAGGGTCATTGTTGTTACGAATTTTAATACATTTCTTGATTTCTAGACCCTCGTATTTCAGCTCATCAAAGATCTCATCGTCAGTGAGTTCGAGTTCAATGCCTCGGATAACTACTGGTGGAAGTGGTGGACGACGAGGTGGCGGAGGTGTTTTCTGTTGGTTCGGATTGAGAGGTGTCAACACAGCCTGTGGCCTAAAATTTTGAAAGGTAACTTTGTTTCTAACATGAATATGGAAGTTAGGATTAGGAGATTTCAAGATGATTAAATCCCTAGTAGGTATGATTTCGTGGACATCAGCGCGCGGGTCATATTTATTGATTTGCATGAAGATGGCGCGTGCAGTCCGGTACTTAGTATCGAAGTTTTTTAAGATGAAATTGTATATGGTTTCTCGGTTATCTGACAAAGTAGGAGAGGATGGCGCATTAGCTCAGTCCATCTCGGTGTTTCTCGCAGTCACTGAGGCATTGGAACCTTCTGCATCAGAGCTATAGTGCCTTGGTTTCTTAGTGTCTGATTCCTTGGAGTGCCTAATTAAAGATCGTGAGCGTGATCGAGATTCAGTCTGTTTCGAGGTATCTGCTTTAGTGGTCTCCGTACCAGCAGAGTGATCTGGTTTCGTGGCTGTACCCTTCGCTCCCGTCGGGAAGGGGGGCATGATGAAGATTTTACCTAGCAGAGTATGTAACTCAAATGAAAGTTTTTCGAGGCAATCGTATGAAATAGGTGCTAGGGGAATCCCACTGTGGCTCTCACTTGAGGCAGCAATACTTACTAGCGAAAATGTCGGTCAGTGCAAGCACTGGCCCTCCACAAAAATAGATGAGGAGACGACTATGTGATGATGGGCACGGACTCCAACTTGAGTCAGCAATACAGACTGCAAGGGGATGTCGATTGTCTGTAGCAGAACAATCCTCCCTAAATGAACAAAAATACAAATAGAAGCTCGGAGGGCGTTGGCAATCGGTCCCAGACCTGTGAATCGATGATCGATCCTGAATTCTGAGTTCGAACACCAAGCACATTGCCTTCAGAGCATATCAGAAATACCTCGTTACTGGCTGTGAGTATTTGCATTGTTTTCTATTATTTGGTATGAGCAAAGCTTTGCGAAATATATTTCGCTTTCGTGGGAAGTAACTAATAACAGTTTATGTTTTCTGTAATCGGTCACAATAATATTGTTGTAAACCTGTGAATCATCTGACACCAGTTACACAGACACCTGTGCTTCCATCTATTTTCTTTATCTGTCATTCTTGTGTCTTGGCACTTATGAACAGAAGATGGCAGCACTGTTGACTATGTAACTGTTGTCAGACGATTCACAGTTTTACAACAATATTATTGTAACAGATTACAGAAAACTTAGATTATTCGTTACTTGGCATAAGTGCCAAATATATATTTCGCAAAGCTTAGCTCATATTAAACGATAAATACCCAAGTAAATTCTCTCAGGTAGTAACCAGTTACTTCTGATATGCTTGCAAGGCGATGTGCTTGGTGGTCCATCTCACCTTGGGAGTATTCCTGGACGTCGAGAAAGCCTTTGACAAGGTGTGGCACGACGGACTAATCCATAAACTACACGTGCAGCAATTCCCACAATACCAGATACGGCTCCTCAAATCGTATCTCAGTGACCGACGGTTCAGAGTTGCCCACGCAGGACACACCACCACACCACGTGCCATCCAAGCAGGGGTTCCCTAAGCCTCCTGCATATCCCCAATCCTTTACGCACTGTATACAGCTGACAACCTACTACCCGAACCACAACCCTGGCTACCTTTGCAGACGACACGGTAATCTTTGCAAGTCATGGAAACATCAGATATGCCGCCGCCTATCTCCGAAGACATCTTGAACAACTGGACAGTTGGACAGAGAAGTGGAAGATTAAAATCAATCCTACGAAGTTAGTCGTGGTAGACTTCACCAGGAACCGCAACCTGCAGCAACTCCAGTTCCAGTTAGCCGGTTCACTCCTAACTCAAGCTGACGAAGCAAAGTACCTAGCAGTCCAACTTGACAGAAAACTGCTCTTCGAAAGCCATATAGCAGCAACAACAAAGAAAGCGTCGCAGAGGCTCCAAGCCCGCCTTCCCATCCTCCTCTCCCCTTCCCTCACCCACAAAACCCGAAGACAGGTATACGAAATGAGGATAAGCCCCATACTTCTTTACACTCACCCTGCGTGGGAACACACATCCAAAAGCCGACTGAGCTTCCAACAATATTATTCTCCTTGTCACTTATCGTGAAAGTCATATAATAACATGAGTCACAAAGCTAGAATATCTTATGCGACAGAGGTAATGACAATTTTTGTCATTTCATCTCTCAAGATCTGTTAAATTTGACATTTATTGAATGATATCGGTTTTATAATACGAATAAATTTTTCGCAATAAGGTGCGTATAGTGGTCGTAAGAAATGGCAAAAGCTACCACTGACCTTTATAGTTTGACTCATGCTTTTTCGATCATGGTATTCCTCTTAAATTTTGCAAAGGACAGTATCATTTTAATTATCTTAACCTAATTTCCTAAAGCATCTCATTCGTACGCTAAAAGAAAGATTTCTATTTTTTATGTATAGGAATTCAGGGGATGCAAATTTATTCAAAATTCCTTTACAATTAAAGCCGCCTAAACAGATATTCCTTCGAGATTTCTGTATTTTGAAAACAATTCACGATTTCAGTTCTTTGTATTTACTTGTTTCCATGTTTATTTATATCAATACTGTATGATCAGCTCCCAGAATTATTTTAGTTCCCCGGTAAATCCATTTATAACAAGCTCCAAATACTGCTACAATTTTAATGTGGTTTCAGGAGAATCTGCATATCTCATCCTTTTGTTACTCTCTATATATTAATCTACTACATAAACAAACATCAGTGAAAGAAAGAGGCTGAGAGCTAACATGTGCTCCGTGAGGAACGTTGTCATACCTTGCACTGATATATCTAGAGAGTCTAGTGTTGCCACGAGACGAAACGAGACAATACGAGACTTCTGGCTGTGTCGTCTCGTCTAGAAAAGATGTGTCCGTCTCGTCTCGTATCGAATGGTTCTGTCTCGTCTCGTGGCAACACCAGAAAGGCTGAGGCCCACAAAAGAGCTGTTAAACCAAGTGGTTAAAATTATAACTTTTAACCTAGTTTGGTTAACAGATCACAACACAAAACACGACTGCAATCCTCCAGCAACGACTGCTTAGTTTCGACTGAACCCGTAATTACTTCGATAGGAACATTTGTCAATACCGTCAGTACAGACGAAAGGCAAGATTTCCCCATTTATTCTGATATCCTTTTTTCAGAACTTCTGGCGCCACTTCAACAAATAAGGAGGCCTATGTAACTTTCCCATTTAAAAAATGGTTTATCTTCGAATAACAGCATAAAAGGATAAAAAAGATAAATTTATTGTCAAATCAGAATCTTTTTCGAAACTCAGTGTCGAGAAAGGCTGACACGTTTCTGTCTTGGTTCGGAACGAGAAAGACCATGAAACAATAGTTAGTTACTGATAAAATTGCCACTTCTACGCATACTTGTACTTCTATTAAAGGATTTTTGTACGTAGATATCTCCACCAGCCCCCGGAATAAAATCTTCTGAAACACTGATCTCAATGAACGCTTTACATTCTTTTTGAATCTGGAGTAGTATCACAAAATAATTAAACTTGAATCGATTGAAAAATGGAAGTGAAAGCTGTTTGTAAGAATCATTTTTAAAAAGTGCTTTAGGTATTCCCTGTTCTTTGTAGGGTTTGAAACGTTGAATCATTTGGATCATTTGAAATAATAAAAGATGATATACATTTCGAAGGCAAATAATTTATTCCGAGTTAATAAATTTTTAAGCAAATTCAGAAACTGTGTTTGTATTTTTCGAGACACGAGACAAGACGTTTTACGAAACGTTCGTATTGTATCGTGTCTCGCTTCAAAGAGTCCTGTCTCGCCTCGTTGCAACACTAAGAGAGTCTTACGCATTATCTTTCCAAGAAAATGAGCTAGAAACTTGAAAAGCACATTCAGTCAATTGTTATCATAGAATATACTATGGGCATAGCCGATGTGTAGAAGATGACACAGGCGGAATTTGTTTTTGGCGAGTTGGAGCCGTGGGGCTCTATTATTTGGATTGGAAACATTGGTTCAAAAATATTTTACATTTAGCATACATACATATACACATATCATACGCACACACACAAACATACGTACATGTGTGTTACATATACTTTAATTAATGTGTGGATCTAAGGACAAGGTCCGGTTCGCCCACCCAAAAACCGCCTCTGGGAGGTGGATTGGAAGCGCACCCCTGAAACATAGAATTATGATAATCGTAATCTTCTGAGATAGACTACCCCCCGAGGAATAAGTAAATAAATAAAAATAGTTTATTAATGTTTATCTTCTGTATACGATTAATTGAAAAATTTTAGTGTCTCAACAATGAGAGCCATATACAGGTGATCCTGCGTTCCTAGCGGAACTTCCCTAGTTGCGGACAAAATTTCATACTATAAACTCTTTTCGGCTCTCTCCCTCACGGTAGTTTTTCTTTTTTTATATCTATTATCTACTCCCTTGGAGTAACTGTTGCTCTGTATTTTCACGGGCTTGCAACCGTCAGAATGAATATCTTGGCTGCCTTCCCAGCTACCCAATCAGCATGCAATAGATACATGCAATAACAATCAAATCCCGCACAAACTACTCTACCCATCAAATATTTTAACATGGAAAGTTCTTTTACGCAACGTATTTCGTTTGTTTAAAATGGAATAGACCTAAATACAACTTTTTTTTTTAAATGTTCTTCTGGAGATTCGATAGCGAGACCGCTCACATCAAAAAATGAGAGAATTAGTGCTCTGACAATCTGGTAGAAATACAACATGCCATATGTACATTACTGTGATTACATTGCTATTTATTCAATGATTATTTTGCTTAGAGTTTTCTTACTCTCCAGGGTACTCTTCAAGGATATACAATTACTCTTCACTTATGTCGCGAAAAAATATTCAGCTTGCAAATTTATTTCGAGAACTTCTCATTCCCTAATACATGTTTATACTCTCAATTTGTGCGTACAATCGACAAACTTACACAGAATCTCAACAGAGTTCAAATGTGAGGTGTCTGCTGTGAAACAAAGGTCAGTTATATGGGAGGGGATTTTAGAGTGCAGCTCTAGGAACACTGTGGGCTTTTAGAGTGTAATTCTAGGAACGCTGTAGGGGGCCATCCCGCTCCACCTGAGACAAAAAAAAAAAAAAAGAATGAAAAGAAATCTGGCGGCACACAACTAATTCACACTGGTTACAAAGCAGGCACAACAAAGTTCTGAATGAAATTTGTTTATTTTTTTGCACTATTCCATTTTCCGAACAATAACATTTACCGATGACTTGTTAGCCCCTCCACCACAGCAACCATGAAAACAAATTCAATCGGAATTTGGCCAGCTCGTTTGATCACGAATAATTATCGTTTGATCCCAAGCATAATGACGTATTACACACAATTTGGCTAGGGCTTGTTACCCCTTGATAATCGGCATGTACCATTCCATAGACATTTCAATCGTAAATAGGTAAGCAAAGTTTCGTTAGTTTCTGGTAGAAAGTATGACAGATAAAGTTGATTGTTTATTTAACAATGGTGGCCTCTAACAATGAAACTAACAACAACAACTGAAATCGACAAGTACCATTTCATAGATAACTCAGTGGTAATCCGATGGGTGTGCCAAGTTTGGTCAGTTTCTGGTACAAAATATAGCAAAGTTGATTCTTTGATTAACGATGGTGGCCTTCAACAATGAAACTAACAACAATATGTGGAATCAACACGTACTATTTCCTAGATATTTCAATCTTAAATGGGTGTGCAAAGTTTGGTTAGTTTGTGGTAGAAAGTATGTAAGATAAAGTTGATTGTTTATTTAACAAAGAAGAAATCCAATGATTGTTTATTTAACAATGATGATCTTCAACAATGAAACAAAAACAATATGTGAAATCGACACATACCATTCCATAGATATTTCAATCTTAAATGGGTATGCAAAGTTTTGCCAGTTTCTGCTAAAAAGTATGGCTGATAAAGATGATTGTTTATTTAATAATAGTTTCCTCTAACAAGAAAACTAACAACAATATGTGAAATCGACACGTACCATTCCATAGACATCTTAATCACAAATGAGTGTGCCAAGTTTGGTTAGTTTGTGGTAGAAAGTATGGCAGGTAAAGTTGTTTGTTTATTTAACAATTTTAGAAATCCATCGATTGTGTATTTAACAATGGTGGTCTTCAGCAACGAAACTAACAACAATACATGAAATCGACACGTAGCATTCCCTAGATATTTAAAACTTAAATTTGTGTGCAAAATTTCGTCAGTTGCTGGTAGAACGTATGACAAAGTTGATTGTTTATTTAACAATGGTAGTCTATAACAATGCAACTAACAACAATTTGTGAAATCGGCAGGTACCATTCCCTAGATATCTCAGTTGTAATCCGATGGGTATGCCAAGTTTGGTCAGTTGGTGGTAGAAAGTGTGGCAGATAAAGTTGATTGTATATTTAACAATGGTGGCCTTCAACAATGAAACTAACAACACTATGTGGAATCCACACGTACCATTCCCTAGATATCTCAATCTTAAATGGGTGTGCAAAGTTTCTTCACTTTCTGGTAGAAAGTACGGCAGATAAAGTTGATTTTTTACTTAACAACGGTGGCCTCTAACAATGAAACTAACAACAATGTGTGAAATCGGCACGAACCATTCCATTGATATCTTAATCGTAAATGAGTGTGCCAAGTTTGGTTAGTTTGTGGCAGAAAATATGACAGATAAAGTTGACTGTATATTTAATAATGGAGAAATCCAACCATTGTGTATTTAACAATGGTGGTCTTCAACAATGAAACTAACAACAATATGTGGAATCCACACGTACCATTGCCTAGATATTTCAACTTTAAATGGGTGTGCCAAGTTTGGCCAGTTTGTGGTAGAAAGTATGGCAGATAAAGTTGATTATTCATTTAACAATGGTGGCCTCTAACAATGAAAGTAACAACAATAAGTGAAATCAACACGCACCATTCCATAGATATCTCAATCGTAAATGAGTGTGCCAAGTTTGGTTAGTTTGTGGTAGAAAATATTACAGATAAAGTTGACTGTATATTTAATAATGGAGAAATCCAACCATTGTTTATATAACAATGGTGGCCTTCAATAATGAAACTAACAGCAATATGTGAAATCGACACATAGCATTTCCTAGATATTTCAACTTTAAATGGGTGTGCAAAGTTTGCTCAATTTGTGGTAGAACGTATGGCCGTTAAAGTTGATTGTTTATTTAAAAATGGTGGCCTCTAACAATGAAACTATCAGCAATATGTGAAATCGACCCATATCGTTCCATAGATATCTTAATCTTAAATGAGTCTGCAAATTTTGTTTAGGTTGTTGTAGAAAGTGTGGCAGAAAAACTTGATTGTTTCTTTAACAATGGTGGCCTTCAACAATGAAACTAACAACAATATGTGAAATCGACACATACCATTCCCTAGATATTTCAATCTTAAATGGGTGTGCAAAGTTTGGTCAGTTTCTGTTAAAAAGTGTGGCACATAAAGTTGATTTTTTATTTAACAATGGTGGCCTCTAACAATGAAACTAACAAAAATAAGTGAAATCGACACTTACCGTTTCATAGATATCTCAATGGTAAATGAGTGCGCCAAATTTGATTACTTTTTGGTAGAAAGAGTGTAAGATAAAGTTGAAGAAATCCAAAGATTGTTTATTTAACAATGGTGGCCTTCAACAATGAAAGAACAACAATATGTGAAATCGACACATACCATTCCATAGATATCTCAATCGTTCATAAGTGTGAAAAGTTTGCTTAGTTTGTGGTAGAAATTATGACAGATAAAGTTAATCGTTTATTTAACAATAGAGAAATCCAACGAATGTTTATTTAACAATGGTGATCTTCAACAATGAAACTAACAACAATATGAGAAAACGACACATATCTTTCCCTAGATATTTTAATCTTAAATGTGTGTGCAAGGTTTGGCCAGTTTCTGGTAGGAAGTATGGCAGATAAACTTGATTGTTCATTTAACAATGGCGGCCTCTAACAATGAAAGTAACAACAATAGGTGAAATCGACACGTACCATTCCATTGATATCTCAATCGTAAATGAGTGTGCCAAGCTTGGTTAGTTTGTGATAGAAAGTATGGCAGATAAAGTTGATTGTTTATGTAACAATGGAGAAATCCAACGATTGTTTATTTAACAATGGCGGCCTCGAACAATGAAACTAACAACAATATGTGAAATCGGCAGGTACCATTCCCTAGATATCTCAGTTGTAATCCGATGGGTATGCCAAGTTTGGTCAGTTGGTGGTAGAAAGTGTGGCAGATAAAGTTGATTGTATATTTAACAATGGTGGCTTTCAACAATGAAACTAACAACACTATGTGGAATCCACTCGTACCATTCCCTAGATATCTCAATCTTAAATGGGTGTGCAAAGTTTCTTCACTTTCTGGTAGAAAGTACGGCAGATAAAGTTGATTTTTTACTTAACAACGGTGGCCTCTAACAATGAAACTAACAACAATGTGTGAAACCGGCACAAACCATTCCATTGATATCTCAATCGTAAATGAGTGTGCCAAGTTTGGTTAGTTTTTGGTAGAAAGAGTGTAAGATAAAGTTGATTGTTTATGTAACAATTTAGAAATCCAAAGATTGTTTATTTAACAATGGTGGCCTTCAACAATGAAAGAACAACAATATGTGAAATCGACACATAATATTCCATAGATATCTCAATCGTTCATAAGTGTGAAAAGTTTGCTTAGTTTATGGTAGAAATTATGACAGATAAAGTTAATCGTTTATTTAACAATAGAGAAATCCAACGAATGTTTATTTAACAATGGTGATCTTCAACAATGAAACTAACAACAATATGAGAAAACGACACATATCTTTCCCTAGATATTTTAATCTTAAATGTGTGTTCAAGGTTTGGCCAGTTTCTGGTAGGAAGTATGGCAGATAAAGTTGATTGTTCATTTAACAATGGCGGCCTCTAACAATGAAAGTAACAACAATAGGTGAAATCGACACGTACCATTCCATTGATATCTCAATCGTAAATGAGTGTGCCAAGCTTGGTTAGTTTGTGATAGAAAGTATGGCAGATAAAGTTGATTGTTTATCTAACAATGGAGAAATCCAACGATTGTTTATTTAACAATGGCGGCCTCGAACAATGAAACTAACAACAATATGTGAAATCGACTGGTACCATTCAGTAGATATCTCTGCGCTAATCCGATGGGTGTGCCAAGTTTGGTCAGTTTGTGGTAGAAAGTGTGGCAGATAAAGTTGATTGTTTATTTAACAATGGTGGCCTCTAACAATGAAACTAACAACAATATGTGGAATCCACACGTACCATTCCCTAGATATCTCAATCTTAAATGGGTGTGCAAAGTTTGGTCAGTTTCTGGTAGAAAGTACGGCAGATAAAGTTGATTGTTTACTTAACAATGGTGGCCTCTAACAATGAAACTAATAACAATATCTGAAATCGACACGTACCATTCCCTAGATTTTGTAACGTCCATTAACCAGATTATATCCGGTTTTGCTTAATTTTTGAACTGTTTATTTTATATTTGATTGTTTTAATTTTATTAGTTGTATATGTTAACATTGGTGACGGTGGCGCCATCTATCGTTTTAGACACAAACTGTTTGGACGTTCTGAATAACCTTAAATGAAATATTTTCATGCAATATTTTAGAATTATTTCCAGAATATTTTATCGAATGTTGAATAAATTCTCTCACAAGAGTATCGTAGTAGCATTATTACCAATCATTATACTAATTATAGCAGCATCAAATAAATACATTTGTTAAAAATTTGAAATTTATAATATCCTGGTGGCATCGCACAGGCATTTATTTGCGATCGCAAAATAGCATCGCTACATCAACCGTCATTTGTTTCTCAAAAGTACCAGCATTCCTTGCGCGATATGTTGAATTTGAATGTTGATCTGTCCCTGTGAAGTTGTGAACATATTTACACGATCAGTTTATCTTAGTGGACCGTATAAAGTGCACCAATACCGTCAAAATCATCAGTTTATAAACTATCCAAAGGTAAAAGCCGGGGTAAGAAAGTAACAAGAAGAAGAAGAAGTTGTGACAACGCAGGAGCTTACAAGAAAAGTCGGTAAGTAAAACGATTACATAAAATAATTTTGCTTTATTGTCTGTAAAAGTTACAAATTTGTTTACAAATTAGTAAATTCATGTGGGAGGCTAGATTTCCATTTTTTTATGTTTATACATAAAATACCGTGCAGGTTTCTTTTGGCTCACCATTCGAAATAATTGCTGAAAAATGAATTAGTTTAATAATTTCCGGATATATCACGTAAAAGCTACAGTACAAAAAATACAAATCAGCCTGTACTACGTGGCCACTAAAAAGCACCAATAGGCAGGGCTCTAGAACACAGGTCTCTCTTCCCATTTATCTGTAATATAAACAGAAATCAACGTGCCCTGCGGGGCTCTAACCCGCTTTCACTTGCTAACGCTCGCTTGGCAATACTATGTGAATTAAATATTTTACTTTGGTATAGAGAAAAAATCTATTAACCTATATGGGGACCTGTGTTCTAGAACCTTCCCGCAACAATACTATCTGAATCAGAGCAGGGCAAAGGTGGAGGACAGCAGGAGCGAGTGGTTGCTTTCCAAAGGGAAAGGATGTGGGCAAGACTTTACTTTAGGCAAGGAAGTGGCAATAAACAATTCATCTGAACCTGTTCCTGCAGTTAGTTACAGTTCTCAAGAAGGAAAGACAGAAAACAACGTGCCCTGCGCGGCTCTAACCCGCCTTCACTCGCTAACGCTCGCTCGGCGATTTGTACTTTATAATATTACTGCCTTGCCCAAAGTAAAGAGTTACCAGGCGTATATTACCATTTCAATGACAGGTTATAATAATTCTGCGTGTAGTTATACTTCTGGCGTGCCACTCGAAATCTGTGTTTCTTTCAGAAGTAATGTTCCCGGGGCATTGCTAATACTATTCTAGTTATTATTATAAACGTATTGTTTTGTATGCTCCGGGGGGCACTGCCCTCCCAAAAACAGGTCTAGAAGAAACACTGCTCGAAATACTTAGTGAGATATAATTCTTTCGCCACTTTCTTTCTTGTTGTGTATTCAATGATTTTCGCCAAGCGAAGTATAAATTTTTCACTTGGTATAGATAAAATTTCAAGGGGACCGTCAGAATTAATTGTCGAAAAGTTACAATTCTTTTACGATTTGCGTATTTATACTGAGTCCTGATGTGTGGATAAGAAGTACAGTACAAAAAATAGAAATCAATCTGTGTTAGCGGGCTACTAAAAAGCACGAATACCATCTAACCGAGTCATGGAGGGTGAAGGCGGGGGCCCAAGAGGGGGAGCAGGCACGTACTCGTCTATTTTGATCACAGGATAATGGCGCGTATATTACCATTTTAATGACGTATTCACGATTTTTTTAGGGAACAGGCGCTTGGCTAACTTTGTTCCTGGACATGAAAAAATTCTGCAAGATAATTTATTTACTTTAATACAATTTCAATGGGCTTAAACCCGGAAGCCCCCCTTAAATACACCACTGGGTTTTAATAATTGTGGGGATCATTCGAGCAGACGTTTACACCGAGAACAAAATTTATAGGTAAGATGTGAAGTATTTTTCGTGAAGGAATAAGAGTGTGAATGTAAGTTATTTGTGTCATTGCACAGCTTATTGAAATGGATTTTGAATACAAATAGGGTAGGAGTAAGCGGCGGGAATTTCCGGTTCATACGTCAGTTGTGAACATCTGCGATGGCCGTAATGTGATTTTTTTTTATAAAGAATTGTGTAATAAAGAGAGAAGGATTATAAAGTTTCTGCAGAGTCATGGTATGGTGAAGCGCGTAAAATCAACTGCGCAAAGTGTGGAAAAGATGTATTCACGAAGAAAAATTCGGAACAGAGGCAATAGCTCTACATACACTATTTTCAGTTGTAAAGGTGAGAAAGAAAGGGGGTGTAACACACGTGTATTAGCTGTGAAAGGTTTTTTTTTTAAGGATAGAAATTAAGTGTTTTTGAAGATAAGAATAATTACAAATATTGTAAATGACCATCCGTACTCTTTTATGCGTACCCCCCGCCCCCCTGTCGCTGATGTGCCTGCTTCCTACGCTGTCGCTCGGGACCCCTGCTGTGCTTCTGCCCTGACTCGGTTAAGTAGCGTTCTTACTTTTTACTGGCCACCTAGCACAAGTTGTTTCGCATTTTCTTTTAGAGCTCCTCATTTAGTGCATAGGGGAGCACGGTTGCTTAGTGGTAGAGCGTTCACCTCCGGTGCTTGGAGTCCCTGGTTCGATGCCAGCTCGCGCGGTGTCGACTTTGTGGTGAACAAACGTGCTCGTGGGTTTCTCGGGGTTATCCCGTTTCTCCCCACTTTCTTCTTTTCACTCATTATCACCGTCTTCTTTAGCCTAAGCGGCGGGACGTTAAACTTAAGGATTTTTCATTTAGTGCATGTTCTGCAAAAAGAAACCGGAAGACGTCAAAATTTGGTAAAACAGCCTGCTCGAGTATTGCCTAATTCTGCGTGCAGGTTTACTATTGGCGTGCCGCTCGAAATATTTGTTGAAAAATTATAATTCTTTCGCTAATTTTGTTATTATCTCTTAAGTGATTTGCGGCAGGCGAATGTAAGTATATATAAAATTCAAGGGGGCCATCAGACTAGATTTGCCGAAAAATTACAATTATTCTTGTATTGTATTGTATTGTATTGTATTGTATTGTATTGTATTGTATTGTATTGTATTGTATTCAGGGTTTGCCCAAGTGGGCTCAGCCCGGAAAAATACACCGGGTTTTTTCGGGTTGGACCCACCTGAGTTTTTGAGATTTTCGTTATTATATTATTGGTGCAATTAACGTGATCACGTTGGAAGTGATTATTATCAGATTTTGGACTTTCCTTGGTCACATTAGGTGCTTTCACCTTAAGGTATACAACATCCAAAGTAAGGTCTTTATAAAGTTCTTAATGCACTGAATGCATTTAGAAAAACCGTATCTTAGATTGAGATAATTATAGAACAAATTCATTTATGGAATGTGCTTATATCCGATTTGAAGTAAAATATGCAATTTTATATTTTAGAAAATACTTTCCGTGAATAGTGTGCTCGCTTACTTAGCGACGCCGAAGGACATTATCCCTCATACATCTGATGGGTTTAGTGCCATAGGTGCTGGTAGTACTAGTAAATATGTAGTGTATTGATAAAACTATTAGTATTTTTTTTATTATCTTTGATGGCAACACTGGTATTCTTCAGTAGAGTTTGGTTTTCCAACAACAGTTTAGTTATTTGTTGCTACTTTTCAAATAAGCTTTCTGTAGAATCAGCAGCAATAGCGTAAAATTTCGTGTCAAATTTAAGAATCTTAGTGCTCGGAGTTTCGAAGAGTGCGTAACGCTTACTATTTCAAGTGCTGAATTCAAACTTTGTACTAGTGGAAGTTTCGATGTGCAGTAAAGAAAGCTTGCATTTTCGGAAAATAATAATAAACCTTCGTCGCGAAAGAAGTGCTCGGGAAATTCCCGCAATTGAACGCACAAAGCATCGAAACTGAATACCGGTACTTCAACAATAAAACTATTTGAAAAAAATGAAATGAACTCTTTCAGTTTTACGTCCCACGGTTATGCCGGTTAGGCTAAAGGAGACTGTGATGATGAGAAATGAATGAAATGGTGGAATGAACCAAGTGGGAGGAAACGGAATAACCCAAGAAAACTCACGAGCACGGTGTTTATCCACCAAGAAGTCGACACGGCGCGAGCTGGAATCGAACCAGGGACCCCAAGCACCGGAGGTGAACGCTCTATCACTGAGCCAACGCGTCCCTAATAAATCTGTTTATTTTACGCTGTAAGATGTTTAGTTTCATTTAAGACAATTGAAACATTTACTTTATTAAATTGAATTATACAGGGTGTTTCATAACAACACCGACAACGTTTTTGAGATGATTCCTCACACCAAGATAAGACAAAAAGTATAGACCAACCTTGGTGCACAATTGCTTCCTTTCGGACTTGTAGGCTGCCGAAAATATGAAAAGATGAACTTTAAAGGTCTATAGCGCCAAAACTATGGGACCTACCGTAGTCGTGTCGAGACTTCACTTAAAAACTGAGATGTGCACTCTCCAAAACTACACGTTTCAGAATCCTGCGGTACTCACGCAACAATTTTTATAAAGTTAGTCTTGCTACTGGCATATAATTTGGAGTACTGGCCAACTACCGCTTGTTCAGGTTTTCGGCAGTGAACTTCAACAATAGAACCATTTATTTTACGTTAGAAAATATTTAATTTTATTTAAGACATTTTGAAACTTTTATTTTATAAAACATGAGTTATAGATTGATTTGTTTAAATTAAATTAATATATTGTTTTCAATTAATATATTTGGCGAATGTCAGTAAGGGTATTAGGCTGATTCGTTCTATATTTGTTCGTTCGTCTGCCTGTACCACACGTACAACAGGGTACCACTTTCCGTCTTTTAAGTTTAAATTTTCAGGGTACAAGTACGAGACAAACTAAACTTCTCATGTTCAGATTTTGGCGGCATACCAACCTAAAATTTCAAAATAGCGGGTATCCACACCGCAATTTTCAGTTTTCAAGTTGAAATTTTCAGAGTAGAAGCACAAGACACTAAATTAACTGTGTATATTTTGGCGGCGATCCAACGTAAAATTTCAAAATGACAGTCATTTTTCAAAACAGCAGTGAATATAAAATTGTTGCAAGTTGTGACAATCATAATCTTGAAATATAAATCACATTTTAACACTTTTACCCTAAAGGCATTTTAATATTTTTTTTAAAAAAATCCTCAATTAAACCCGAAGAAAAAACAAACTCGAAAATACCCGAAAAACCACATATGGGTTAAGGTGTGTTGGGCTTTTTCAAAAAAAGAAGGGAAGAAGAAGGGTGCTGACAGCGATGGAGGTGGTAAAAAATATGAAATGAAATGAAAATGAAATCTTTCAGTTTAACGTCCCACGATTATGTCTATAAGCCTAAGGGAGATGGGTGGTAAAAGTTAGTAGACACGTGTTCGAGAGTTTTTGAAAATTCCGTATATTAGAGTGAAAGAGGCTCAATCGTTGGTCCGACAGTGAAGCGAGTACGTTTAGAACTAGTTGAAACGTTTAGAAAGAACGTAGTTCATCTCTGCTGCATGGGGTCCTTGGTTCGATCCCAGCTAACGTCAAGCGGGCTTTGTGGTAGACAAACCGTGTGCGTGTGTTTTCTCGGGGCTGTCCCGTTTCCTCCCACTTACTTTATTCCACTATTTCATTCATTTCTCATCATCAGCGTCTCACCCTGGATGCATAAACGTGGGACGTTAAACTAATTGTTTCATTTCATCTTAATTTCCATGTACAATACCTGCTTCTTGAGTTATACATAATATTTTCAATCTGTGAACAATGCTAAACTAGTGTATTATTATAGGTTGCTGACGTTATAGTACCTACAATTCTCCGCAGAATTTGATATTTATGAATTCTGATAGAACAACTTCGTGTAGGTTTTGTTTTGGAAGTAATTTGGAAATACGTGACTTGTTAAACAATGCATGCTAGAAAGTCTCTCTCATCCATGTTCGCGAATAGTTTGTTTTCTGCATTACTACTCCCTGAATACAGCGTGGGTGTAAAGTCAGTTCTTATTTGTAACAATGAATATTTCTAAAACTAAACAACTTATCACAGTTTTATTTTCATCGAATACATTATTAGAGTGCACCATTTGGTTATTAAGTTACATTTCAACGTATGCATCCGCATTTTCCACAACTTCTAAAATGTTAACAGTATCACACGCCAGCTAAGCTGATGCCAATTTCTAGGATAATCTAGATTAAAAATAGGTATTGACTTTATAACCAGCGTGTATATTCTGAAACTGTTAAATTATTCCTCGTCTTCCTGTAGATTTCGTAGTATTTTTTTATAGATACGTTGCTTTCATCAATTTCTAATTTACAACAGCAGGGTTGGCTGGTTTAAACAGCTGTTTTTTTTTTTTTTCAAAAAAACCAACAGGTTTAAGCGAAAAAAGAAAAAAGGAACGAAAAATGCTTTAAATCGTGTGAACTTCATGGTGTGGTCTCCACATATCACACCATATGCATTATGTTTATCTACTTTTCATCTTTTAATCAAGGGGTCCCGTGTTCAATTCTCGGTCGAACCACAACCCATCTTTCAAGTGTAAACCAAGTAGCGATTCGGTGTCCCTTTAAGCGAAAGTCTTCTCCGTGATAACTTTGGTATTTCATAAGGATGTTAAGCCTAAACATACGAAACGAAACCAAATTGTATATTTCTACTTGCCTGAATGCCTGTTGTTTTATAAAGAAGCCAAGGTTGCTTAAATATATTGATAGAAATTGGCAAAATGTATCAACTGCCTACGTAGCTTCCAACATCAGCTTGGATTCGACTTTGTTTTAATTTTGTTGAATGTTATCTACATAATAAATTTGTCATTTAATATGATACGTTGACCTTAAAATTTTACATACAAATACATTTAAACTAATAATAGGATTTTCCCCAATGGCTAAGGCGGGAGTTTCCTGATTTATATGTAATTCTGTATAATGTTTTTACTTCTGTAACTACTTATCTTTTTGTCCTTCTGAAATGACTTTTGACAATTATATTAACAACTAGGCCTATGTAAAGATCAGTATAACGTATTTTTATCAGGAGTCCTTCGTGAGTGAGTCGACAATCTCACTTGTGACCAATTAGTCCCGGTTTCGTGTCGAAATGGACAATTTCTCTTGGATGTAAGCCGAGAAGCGGTTTGGATTCCCTTTCAGCATAACCTTGTTGTTGCATAATAACACCAAGACGAAACAAATTAATTTCTGTCCATATCTAATATAAATACAAAGAGTAAATTATTTAAACAAAAAAACTGTTTTTTTTTTCAATAAAAACCATGGTTTTTGCCAACCCTGTACAACTGCTTGAAAATTGGTATGTAACTTTTGTTTTATTGGAAAAATAAAACGTCAGTGCAAATATTAATTTTTGAGGATGCGCCAATTGCAACTGACTCGGTGAGACTGTCGTCTAAAATCAATGTAATTTGTTTAAGGGCATCAGTTGTATGCTCTAAATTTCCATTACTATTATTTGAGTGCTTAATGTGTATGTCATTACAGGTCTAAGAAATGAAAAACTGGGAGGTCACAGCTTAGAAGCCATCACAAGAAACATCATGAAAAAGACAAGTGCAATAGCTGAGCAATTTAGTTGGCACGGTGCAAAAGGAAAGAGCTTTCCTCGTTAACCACTAACACAATAATAGGTAAGAAACTCTCCCTACTGTTCTTTAATCTCATTTTCAGAGTGGAAAAAAATATAGAAGATGTCATTTGAAGAGGGATACACTATGTTTAAAATATTGTAAAAAAAAATGGTGCCCTTTTTATTTTCTTCGCTTTAAATACTTACTATTGTGCCATTAATACTTCTCAGAACCATCTTCCTGTAAACTTTATTTCCCAAAAGCATATACTGCAACCGCTGTTATAACATTTAATAGGCTTTGGAAATCCTTATTTTAGCAAAATGTGCAATTTTCCTGTCCTCAAGTGACACGTTACATTTAAGTGCCCGTGGAAGAGAGAGCTGAATATGTATAAAATATATTTCATCCTTTTACTGAATTCTTCTGTCATGTTGGTGGTTTTCTTGAGCATTTCATGATTAATTCCTACATTATCAAAATTATTTATTTGTATAAGGCAAAGTAATATGTATGGCCTGCTCCGTGGCAAAGAAATCGAGCAGGGTAGCGGTCATCAAAGCCTTAGTAACCATCTCGGCATTCATCTTGTGCGACTGAGGGAAAAAGAATGATCGGGCCCAGATTTGAGATCGGAGCCTTCGGAATGAGACGCTAGTTCATCAACTCAAATGCTGCCACATGTTTTCAAATTATTATTATTTTTAATATTAGGTTTAATATTTATAAGATGCTATACTTTTTAAAAATAAAAGTGCGACAACTTCAACATGTTACAACGTCCGTAATTAAGCTACAGTCTGAGGTATGTCACTTTCAGCTTTAGCTCTTGTCTTCCTTGCCCTTTATACTTTCTTCAGGATGTTACTTTTGTAACACATTATTGTCTTCACAACCTACTGTAGGTCCTACACAAACATTTTAAATATTTTTGTAAGTTTAAGATGTAATAATTGATCTCTAATCATTCCCTGCTGTTATTATGTTATTAAACACTACCTATTATTTTTATTTTCAGAAACTGCAACACGAGAGAAACGTAACTAACGATGAGATCGCGTGGATTATTGGGATTTGGCTTCAACATGCCATACAGAGACGAACAAGAAAATCAGTTAAGAATTCAGCTGCAGTTCCACAGAACTTGAAGTGACAATTCCCAGCGTCGAAATTAGAGTTAGTTGTGGTAATCAAAAGTGAGATTATACAGAAGCAAATGAGTATTTCTGGTTATTCAGCAATATGATATTTCTTGAAAGTAGCAAGAAAGTGACATTTCGTGAAAAGATCTATTCCCCATGCGCCGTAGATTTGTGGAACATATTTTTAGCAACACACATAAATATTGTTGTTGTTGATTTTTATTGAATTAGCGTGTCAGTGACATAATTTCCTAGAACAAGTTTTTAGAAGTTAAAATGTGAATTTCTGATATTTGAGAAGATTGTTCTTAATGTATAGAAACAAATAATACGAGCAGCATGAAGATTCTGCTGAAGAGAATTTAAATAAATAAAGCCAGAAAAGTGTATATTTATATTTTTATTAAACTACTAACCGATATAAACTGATACATATGTATATTTATTGTAGTGGACAGTGTAAATTATAACTACATAATGTTAGCTTGCTCTCTTTTTTTTTTTTTTTTTTTTTTTTTGTCTCCTCCTCAAAATCTTATTTATGCACAGAATGTTTCTGGGTGTTCCACTGCTACTACTGGTATGTGGCCACGCTGTGTATGTATGTTGGCGTGTCTTATGTCATATTGCGAGGTTCAGACTGCAAATTAGTCTTCACAATCATCGCGTTCCAGTTTTCAAAGCGGCTATATTGAATTTATTATTTTTAAGATAGGAAAAGGATTGCCAACAATTGTTTCCTGAATTGGATGTCTAAACCTCAATTTTTTTTTAATGGATCAAATACAACCGCTTTCAAAACTGGCAGGCGACGATTGTGAACACACTAATATCCTGTTTGAATCTCGTAAGTCACATAAGACAGCCCAACATATATGCACGGCGTGGCCACATACCAGTAGCACCAGTGGAACACCCAGAAACCATTTGTATAAATAAGATTTTTAGTAAAAAATAATGCTTAAAATTATGAGAACAAGCTAACATTATTGTAGTTACAATTTACACTCTTTATTATTATTATTATTATTAATTTTTATTTTCTTTTATTTATTTATATATTTATTTTTTTTGTCTGAGTCTGTGGGCCGCAATGGTTTTTCGTCATGAAGACAGAGTGAGGCAAATGCGTCTAAGCAGGTAAAATTGGACAGAAGAATATTATGTTTTCTTCCAGCTGCTATGTCACAGTCTGGCCGCCTTGTTTTCGACCCACTATTTGTTCCCAGCAAGAAGCCATTATATATACACAATGACGCAAAAGGCTGGAGCCCATAGGCCAACTCGGTTACTATTGCAGGTATGAAAACAAGGTAAGATATGTAAGGACACTTTTAAATTCCAGCAACACTTTTGTTTTTGTACTAGTGTACCGCTCAATAAAGAAAATGCGTTACCATACATCATGTTGGGCTACACGAATGAAATAATGTGTAGTTTAAAATTAGCTACACCGAGAAGAATTGAAAGGAGACACAGTAAAGAATAAACATTCAAATGCAATATCTACGCCAGTGGCGTAGCAACCACGGTGTTGGGGGGGGGGGAGGAAGAGCAGATACGAAGGACGCGAAATTGGGTCTTGCACTATATTTTTCATTGTGTCTTTCCGTTCCCTTTGGTCCAAATAATTTCAAACCACACTTTCTTTCATTCAGTGTTATCCAACAGTGGCAGGGTTGTACTTCTCGTTACTATTGGGCGGTATACTAATATAAATACAAAACTTGCTGCATTTTAAAAATTTCCTTCTATATCTTACCTTGTTTCCGTATCTGCAATAGTAACCGGGTTGGCCTATGGGCTTCGGGTTCTATCATGTACAGAAAATATTTTGTCATGTACAGAAAATATTCCCTAAATATTTTGTCATGCACAGAAACTATTCTCTAAATATTTTCTGAGATGTACAAAAAATATTCACTAAATATATTTTGGCATATGTAGGAAAATATTGTCTGTGTTACCAGTAAATAATTTTAAAATATTCCATGAGAAACATTTTAAAAACCATTCCGTTAACATTGTATAAAACGTTCCAAATACATTTTCAGTAATGTTTGGAAATTGTACAGGAAACATTTTTTGGAAATCTTCTCTAACGGCGTATAAAATATTTCTACAACGTTTTTGAGTATATTCAGAGAATGTTTTCAGTATTATGTGGAAAATGTTTTCAACAACATATGGAATATATTTCCTTAAGGGAAGTAGGATACATTTTCTGAAGGAAAATGATGGCACGTTTTAGAAACGTTTTGAAAATATTTCATTGCTGTGTGGGTTTACCATTTCGACACAACACAGCACCAGATACGTTTCCACGCGTCTTTCCCAGCGAAACTCTTGTTTCCAATTGACACGCGCTTCGTAGAGCTTGTGCAGATGTACTACCTTCCGGATACCAGCAGCGCCTCTCTCAGGCGAGTGATCGGTTTGTGCTGTAACGTCAGTCCTGGATATTAATAGTCACACCTTGTATTTAAAACATAGAAGTAAATTAAAATAAAGTAATTAGTCACATGGTTCTTATAGTTTGGAAGAAAAAGTAAAGAAATTGAAATAAATTCCTTCCCGGAAATTTATATGCCAGAAAAAAACGGGAATATTCCCATTTTTTATTTTCCTTCCCGCCAGGAATATTCCCACTGCCCATCACTAGTTACGTCACTGCTTGGCAATGTCAGTTCGGGAATTTGCCCAGTATGTTAGTTGAGATTTGTCCATTTTCGCATTTGGGAAATTTGTCCAAAGGAAAGTTAGTTTTTTTTTTATAAGTCATTTTCGCAATTGATAAGCAACTTCATCATTTCAGGTCTCAACCTGAGCGCAAGGATCCAAAACTCATGTTGTCGGTTCCAAACAATATGCCTGCTAGGTAAAGAAAGCATTGACCGGTGTGTGTTTCACTTTATTTTCATGTAAATATGCTTCCTTGTCTTCCTTTTCTTTGATCCATTTGCTCTCTAAAGATCCATCTTTCGTAAATTAAAACAGAAATTGCAATATTGTTAATAATATTTATAGGTCAACGTAAGATATAACCATTATAAGTTTCATATATAGCTTATATCTTTGGAACCCATCGAAAAGGGAAAAAAAACTTTACAATTTAATTAATAACCACTGTGTTTCTGTGTTTCTAACTTAAAATGGGATGACTAGATTTAGATATTAAAAAAAAAAAAAAGAAAAAAGTACCTTGGCAAAACTGGCATAATTTGACAGTCGATCTAGATAGAATCATTCTTATGTCGTTATTAATGACAATGAGGAAGATTAAAAATAATCAGTTTTCACTTATTTAAGCATATTCCGATTTTATTTTTTTTATATTATGGGTTAACATTTAATAGGAACTAGAACTAGAGGCATTGTCTCCTTAATTTATATTCTTTTTATTTTTATTTATTTATTTATTTTGATGGCTGAATTTCTTGTAGAAAAGTCGATCTTTCCTTCAAAATACTGTACAAGTCTATACAAAAAATTACAAACATACGATCAGGGGGCGGATCCAGGGAAGGGGGCGATCGGGGCGATCCCCCCAGAAGAGGAAACTTACTTATTTTATATGTAAATAAAACTCATCCCAGAGCTTAGAGCTCTTGAAAGTAGCTCTAAGTAGTAATATTACAACCCATCGCCCCCTCCCCCCCAGAAGAATGCCCTGGATCCATCCCTGTATACGATGTAACTACTAGCCAAAACGGGAAGCTACACTGTACGACTTGATGTATATATAAGGGCAATCCCGTTAAAATTCCTTCCTAACTTAAAGCCACCCACAAATGATACTGAAAAACCATTTAACAAGTAATTCCATCCCATCTCGCCTAATCCCACATCGCTTAATGATTTAACTTCAAGATAAGAATGTCAGCCATTTTAGGCGAGATGGAAGTTCCCATCTTGCCTAATCCCATCTCGCCTAAAATGGCGGTAAGGTGCAAGGAGGGAATTTCAGCACTAAAGAGGGAATTCATGTAGTTACATTTTAACCAGATGTTTCAATCAATATTGGCAATCTCTGTCAACTACAATATAAATATATAATAAGTACAATATTATACAACAAGAAAGCATACGGGAGAAGGCGATTTAGTGAATTTAGTTCACTTTTGTTTTGTTTGGGGAATACTGGAAGCTAATACATGAGCTAATCACAGGGCTCATAGCGAGTCACTTTTTTTTAACTAAGACTTACTTTTTTTTTTCAAGTTAGTCATTAATGTTACTTTTTTTCAAGCTTGTCACTAAAAGTTACTTTTTGGGGGGTAAAGTCATTTTTTTGTCGTATGATTTATCTTTTGCATTGGCAGTTTTCTAAGAAAAATATTATAAAAATATATAAATGGAAAAAGGCAGAAATTTATTATTCTTCTGAAAAGTGAACGAAGTCAGCTTTATTCTCACTTCAGCGTTTTATTCTTCCTAAAGCATAGTGAGTGGTTGGTGAGTGCTTAAGCTCTCAAGGTGGGTTTGAGAGCCCTTCTGCGTGTATTGTTTCTTCTAGAACCAAGCAAATATGTAATTAATAATGAACCTCTAGACACAAGTAATCCATTTTTTATTATTATTAACTGACAAACTTAAGTAAAATAACTTTTAATCTTAACATGTTAAAACATTACTATTTCAGCTATGATCCAGCCGGCCCTACGTTGGTTGAAAAAAAAAATATGTAAAATTTAATTTATGACCAAGTTTGACATCAAGGTTTAAAGTTACTTTTTGATGAGATTTTGGTAACTTTTTGGTCACTTTTCCATGTGCTTTGGTCACTTTTCAACTATTTAGAAGAGACCAGACTACTATGAGCCCTGTAATCAGAAACAGGATAGAAATATATAGGGTGTTTCAAAACAACACAGACAACTTTTGGGAGCTGATTCCTGACACTAAGACAAAACAAACGTATAGACCAACCTGGGTGCAGAAATGCTTCCTTTCGGCGCTATGACCAGCCGAAAATCTCGGTAAAAAGGAAAAAATAGCCATAACTCGAGAAAAAATGTAGGATCAAAGTAAGGGGAAAGGGAATGTCTATTATTTTTAGCCATAACTTCCATGAATTCAATGTGGTACAGGGGCGGCACAAGGGCTACCCCGAAGAAATTGAAGAATTCTTGGGATATTTTATCAAACGTTGACTGAGACAAATTAACTACAATTAAATACCATAATTCAACTAACAAGAGTCTTAGAACGTGGTCCAACTTACAAAAATATCCTTAGAATTCGGAAAGATACACATATTTGATTGTTATACTTTGTTTCAGTACAGAATTATCTATCGAGGAAAAACTCAAATTATATGAAGTCTATGCTTTCTAGGAGATCGCTCATGGCTATGTGGGTAGCGTACGTGACTTTGGCAAGGAGACGCTGTTCCGATTCCCATTCCATGTAACTTTGCTACCGAAGGGATGCTAGACTCAAATCCGATCCAATAATCGAAACCGATAATACATGGAAACTAATTATTGGGATATAATTTGTGAAATGAGAATGTAGGAGAAAAAAGATAATCCCGAGAAAACTCATGGGTGCGATGGTATCCACCACGAACTTTTATAGCGTGAGATCGAACGAGGTCCATCCCGTAGCAGAAGTAAGCGCTCTATCACTACAAGGGACGTATGCGAATCATGACAGCTAGATATTTATGAAAATTGGTACACTGGCCAATTGTGAATCGTTAATTATCCTGGTGTAGTCACTCGATGCGGAATTGCCTGGTTTTCCCGCTACGTATAATATATATACCAACCAGTGACCGGGTGAGGCTGTGCGGAGATATACACAGGGAAAAGGTAGAAAATGAAATATGCGTTCAGGTAACCTCATACCTTTAGGAGGGGGACACGCAAGCAAGAACATATCAGTAGAGTCACACAAGAAGTGTTGCCACCACAACCCAAACTTAAAGTGTTTTTAAACAGAACGTATACCATTTTACGACATTAAAACAATTGGCATAAAACGTGAAAGAAAATAAGCAAAGAGTGGGTTATTAGTGTTGCAAAATAAGGAAGATATTAGGCTGTAAAGTTTACAAATTATGGGGTCCGTACAATAAAACGAACAATTATTCAACAACAACAAAACCGCAGAAGAAACAAACGTACAGTAAGGACTAAACCACAGCATTCAGTGACTAACAGGTTGGATACGTCATATCGAGCGTGTGCGTCTAGGGCGAGAAATTTACGTATTTTGCCATACTATCTATGGCTTTTCTGTTGTATGAATTGGTGTATTATGTTAAAATATTTTGCGCCTGTATATTACTGGTAACCTGAATGCAGTGTGTTTTATCTTCATCGTTGTCTCACATGCTAACGTTTCCTATACTCTCGAATGACACCTATCACAGGTCATTAATCTTTGCAAATTGATTCGGACAGACCTTGTCACAGATTTGTTACCTTTCGTGCCACAGCTTTTCTGTACTCTTTTAAGGCGCTACACCGTCATTTCTGTCATTTGGAAGGCATGCAGGATTTTATGCAGTGCTGCAACCCCAAGACAGTTCATGTTATAACTCTTGGGAACTGTTCGAGATATCAATTACACACATACACAATTGGAATTGCTGCGCTACAGGAATACTTGCTGTTCACATTTCTACATTATGTCACATGGGAGTTGTTCTTTCTACGACGGCTATAACATGTGCCCTTTCTGGGTGAATCATGTATCAGGCCCGTTAGCCAATGGATGCTGTGCATGCTGTAGTTTACTCCCTACTGTACATTTGTTCATTCTGCAGTCTTGTCGTTGTAGTACATTTGTTCGTTTCTCTGTACGGACCACAATTTCTCAAATTTAGAGCCTCATATCTCCCTTATTTGGCATCACTGATAACCCAACATTTCCTCATTTTCTTTTACGTTTTATGTGAATTGTTTTAATGCCATAAACTAGTGTACGTTCTATTTATAAAAAAAAAACTATTAGTTTGTGTATAGATAGCAACACTGCTTGTGTGACACTACTGCTATGTTCTTAGTCAAATGTCCCCTCCTGTCAGTTTACCTGCCCACATATTTCATTTTCTGTCTTTTTCTGGAGTTTTGAGGGTGTAATTCGGCACAGCCTCGCCCGGTCACTGGTAAGTATATGTATAGTGCGCCACAGATGACAAGTTGGACGGAAAATATGCAAACTAAAAACAGTGTTGCAAATTTTTGAACTCTAGTAGTTACTGTTGTTATAAGAACTATATTGTGCTATTAATGCAGAAAGAAAAAAATGTTCAATTTTGTTGTTCATGTTATTCCCTTCCGCTTCATTGTTGAGTCGTACTCGAGAAATATATCCTTTTACTTTTCGGTTGAACGATCTTCAGGCCCATATGTCGTATAAGGAGTATAAATAGAGCGAGTTATGAATAAAATTAATTCCTTGTCTATTTAAAATCTCTTGATCTATTAATGACATTTTTTTCAGTTTCGCTTAGTATGTTTGAACAAGATTTGATTCGTAGCTCAGTTGCTAGAGAGGAAACTGAGCGAGCGTTGGCGACGTAAGGCAGTTTAACTTAGAAGTAGAAAACATAAGCTTCCACTGAAAATTGAACCCAGGCCTCATAAAAATGTGAGAAGACGGAACCATATAACCATGATGGAGTATGTTACTTCTCTAAAAGAATTATTTCAGTTACCGCATCTGTCGTATGTAGAGTTCCTAGTTCGATTCCAACTCGCACCAAGTCTGTTTTGTGTCGGACGCACACAAAACACCATATGCGGTTTTTTTCATGGTTCTTCTGCTTCCTCCCGCTTTCTTTATTTGATCATTTTCTTAATTTTTATCAATGTCTTCCTTAGTGTCGGACAATAACCGTGGAACGTTAAAGTAAAAAATTAAAAAAAAACTGATGCAGCTAAATAGATACAAAATAACCTGTTTATTATAAGGTTTTTTTCTGAGTAGAGTAATATATTATTTTCAGCCTTGTGTCAGGAGGGGCACGGTGGATCAGTGGTAGAGCGTTTACCTCTGAGTCATGGAGTCCCTTTTCCGATCCCCGGTCAAATAAGTTTGTGGTGGACAACATCGTGTCCGTGGGTATATATATACTAGCATTCTTGGTTCTTTATCTGATGATCCCATGTTCAAGTCCGTTTATCGTGTCTGAGGTTTTTCAAGACGTTTTCTTCAAGCTTCATTAGACGAATGAAACGTTTCAGTAAGTAGTGACCAACTTTCTTGTACGTCGTTTTATGCTGTTGATTGTTGATTTTTTCCAGTATAAATGACCGTCTCAGAATGTATCAGGAACTTGATTAAGTATATAAATAAACATTAGTGTTCGATATAAGCTCAATGTATGCAAAAAGATATGAGGTGGTATGGTCAACTCAACAAAAATTTACTTTGGTGAAAGCGCATTTTAAACTGTCTTCATAAGAACATATTCAACAAAATGTTCATCTATCAATTAGTTATTATTATTGGTGGTGATTTGAGTTTAGCGTCCTTTTCAGCACCAAAGTTAAGTGAAACGTGAACCTATAATTTAGCATAGGATCAATATTACATAAGCTTCCACGGGAATCGAATCCTGATCTACCGCGCCAAATAGCTAATAGTTTGTTTAAGTTCTGTTTTTATTAATTCCTTCAGTAAATAAGAGGGCACGGTAGCTCACTGGTAGAGCGGTTACCTATAGTGTGTGAGGTCCCTGGTTCGATGCCCGGGCAAGTAAGTTTGTGGTGAACAACATCGTGCTCTTGGGTTTTCTCGGGGTACTCCCGTTTCCTCCTACTTTCTCATTCAACCAATTCTCCCATTATTCATTTCCTTTAATCATAGTCTCCCTTAGCCTAACAGGCATAATCGCGGGAGGTTAAACTCAAAGATTTTATTTCATTTCATTTTGAGTAAATAAAAAAGCAGACCCAATATTGTTTGCCCTTACTACCCGAAACACATTATAAGTACAAAAGTTGTTTAAAATTAAAATAAGCCTATATTGAAAATAATAGTCCTTTTTCGATTTCATAAAGATTATATGTGTAAATAAGAAGTTTTGTTAAAATACCGGTCAATGCTTAAATGTACTATGCCAGCATCACTCTATATCAGAGTAGTGAAATGTTCTCAGTTATTGCAACGCTCTTCTTCAAGACGACAAGAATGTTTCAACCAATAGGGTTTGTAAACACATTACACATCCCCAGAGCGACTGTCAACAGAGCTGAGTTGCCATACTTACACATCTGTCGCCGCGCCGTGAAGAAATCCCACTCATGTGCTTCATTTCTTAAGATTCGCGCGGGTTGAAGCGAGATTTACAGTACATTTCGCTCTTCTCAACAGATGAAAAGAAAAGAGAAAAATGGGGAGAGAGGCGGAGGAAAGTACTCCGTAACCATAAATACGCTTTCGCCAAGAATATTAATTTAAACTTTTTATTATAATCATTTGAACATAATGTCTTATAATGATACACAAAGGAACATGCAATTTTAACAAACGACATTTTTTATTATTGAGAAATGAAAAATAAAATGTTGTGGCGACAAACTCACTTGATGTACAGTACATATTAATCATCATCGTCTTTCCCATCATGGAGAGCTAATATTGATATAATCATCATCATCATTATTGCTACTGTCACTGTTTCCTAACAGTGTGACACGTTTGTTGACAATTTTTAAAAATTCCTCGCGTTGTCCAAGCCTTTTGTATTAAGTCCCATTCATGTTTCATTACATTATTCCAGAATAAATTGTCAACTTCGTCTATTGCATCATAACAAAGTTTTTCGACATTCTTTAGTGCAAAATTAGTGTTCTTTCGTGTTACATAACTCTTTAAATGTACCCTTATCATATCAATTGCATCGATATGGCAGTTTTAAGTAGGATTGTAAGTAGTGTTGCGCCAGGCCCACAACTAGAAGGGGGCTAAGAAACCTTCCCGCAAACTTTTCGTGGCCCCCCTTAGACGTTAACACCAAATGCTATTATTAAAACAAAAAAACACAATTTAGCTATGTGTCAGAGAATTTTTAATGACTTGGCCCCCCTAACATATTCATGCCCCCCTCCAAACCTCTAACGCTGGTTTGGGCCTGTGTTGCGCACGAGACGAATGCATTTTCAAATTAGAGAGGAGACGAGAAACATACAAGTAATGATCCTTGTATCGTTATCAAGACGAGACATCTTTCAAATCTAATAGGAAACTAGTTCACCCGCGAAGGGAAATGAAAACGATACTTGTAATTAGGACCTAGTAACAGAAAAATGTTTTTCTTTTTAAATATTTTTAACTTCTTATTTTGATAGACATTTTTATTTCTATACTTTGTTACCAAATACAGCAAAGAATATTAAACAAATAAAGATTAGTTAGAAAAAACATTTGGAATAAAAGAAGGAGAAACTGGTGAGACTTACAACTGTAAGCGATTTGCAGCAATAATGAAAAACTTATTGGAAACCGGAAATTAATTATGGGGTTACAGGCAAGAGGATGTGATAAAAGGGGTCGTGATATTAAATGAGATGAGAAAGCCCAGTTTATTGTATCTTTAGTAAGTCTTTCGTAGTATTTTATCTTCAGTGATTATTGTGTTAAGGAATCAAAGTGCACGAGAATTTAAATTCATTATTATAATAAAAGAATAGCAGAATACCTGAACGTGCCGGTATAAAGTATAGGCCTATACTTAACGTGCAAAAAATTCAAAGATCCTAAATACTAACAGACACGTGTAATTTGCAAACAGCTTTACATCATCGTTGAGTTTTACGTCCCACGGTTATGCCGATTAGGCTAAAGGAGACGGTGATTATGAGAAATGAATGAAATGGTGGAATGAAGAAAGTGGGAGGAAACGGGAGAACCCCGAGAAAACCCACGCACACGGTGTTTGTCCACCACAAAGTTCACTTGGCGGGGGCTGGGATCGAACCCGGGACCCCAAGCACCAGAGGTGAACGCTCTACCACTGAGCCACCGCGGCCCCACAAACAGCTTTACAAAACAAACTGAAATTAAATTTTGTATCCACTACAAACACAATATCAAATGATCCTGAGTGAACAGATCTTTTTGTATTGGAAACTGTGTCTCGTCTCGAAATTTGTCAGGAAAGTTCTGTCTCGTCTCGTTTCGTGCGCATCCCTACGGAATTCGTAGAATTTTTCTACGTCAGTTATTCTTAACTGGTTGCCCGCGTCTCTCAGGGGTTGTAGAAGGGCACAGTGACTCAATGGTAGACAGCTTACCTCTGGTACGTGTGGTCCCTGGTTCGATCCCCAGCCAAGTAACTGTGTTGTGGACATCATCGTATCGTGTCTGGGTTTTCTCGGGATACTCCACTCTCCTTCAACATTCTCATTCCACCATACATTCCGTCATCATTCACTTGTCTTAATCATTGTCTCCCTTAGCCTAAAGAACATAATCGTGGCTCGTTAACTGAAATATTTCACTTCATTTTTCAGGGTTTAGTTAGAGTGTCGACGGATCACCGTTAAGGTAGTTTCTAATACGTTGTATTATTGTTGCTATTATTTGTAAGGAAGAAGGAGTGTATGGGGCTCATAATTTTCAAAAGGCTGAGAACTACAGTTGTACGTTGATTGTAAGAAATGCTAAAGGTACTAACTAAATTCGATGCATGAGTCTTTTAGCATTATTAGTCGCATTATGGAGAAGAAATAGCTCAGACAACTTTCTATTGACGGAGAAACAGGGAAAATAATTCTACAATGACTGAGTAAAGATGTTCATAACCAGGTGGAAAAAGAAACGTAATGGTAGGATAGTGCATTGAACACCAGCCCAGGTTACTTCAATTCATATTTGATAAGGTCTAGACATTAATATGTGAGGATATGTATTCCCCTTCATATTAGGGTATTAGCACCCTTCATATTAGGGTATTTCACATTACGATTAAATAGGCGTTTCAAGGTTATTTCTGCAAGAGTTGAGTAGTCAACAATATTGAACTAAATTCCATCGATTGCTTCATTGAGCCAGTAACTATTTCTGAACCTATAAAATATCCAGTAAAAAATATTTTAAATTTCGATGAAATTATACAGGAACTCAATGGAAGATTCTTAACAGTCACGACGATAATTTTAATTAATTGGGTGGGGGAAGGGGTGAGACAGAAAAAATTGGGAGACAGCAAATTTTTGTATACGAAAAGGGTAATTTAATATTACTTCACCTATATTATAATACAATTTGTCTCCGGGGCCAGGCGTTGTCACCGGAGATGGACACTCATCTTTCTATCCCCCTCAGGTGTTGTCGTGGTATCGCAAACGTATTTGAGCCATTCTATCTCAACTATGTCTCTTCTTGCGCTGCTGTCGATATGTGATTTCCCGTACCTCCCTCGAAAGAGGAGTGACAAGTTGTTGCGACCGAGATCTTTCAATCGTTAGATGCGAGAGCGTTGCCAGAATGAACTAATTATTTCACGGACTTCGCTCTGTACTGTCTTGTTAGCCATTCTAAGTAACCTACGATCTTCAATCGTCAAGAAAAAACGACTGAATGACAAATTGGCAACACAGCGGAGGTCATTCACTTCTTTTCCGTAAGCAAAGGGTGGGTTTCCTCCGTCAGCGGGTGGCGGGGGTGCGGCTGAAGTATAGTTCCCATAGTTTCCGAGGGCACAGGTGGAATAGACAGACTCTAGGGCATGTAAAGTGGAAGGGCACCGCGAACGGAACGTGTGTATAAAATTTCTACTAGGAGAACTTATAGGAGCAAGACAAAAAAAAAAAAAAAAAATACAGTCAGGTAACATGTAGAATAAAGTTAGAAGTACTTGTGATAGTAAGTTCAATAGCGAATTAGTTCAGGAATGTGAAAACACTAAGGATATATTCTAAATTTAAAAAAAAAATGAAAGAAAAGAAAAAAACGAAGATAAGAGAGAGACTAAAGTAATGGATTGGTTATAAGATACAACGCATTCTTAATAATTACACTTAGAAGAGCTGTGCTCTCCCATACAACAAATATTTCAGTATTTTCCAAAAACGATAAGTCATATACTCAGAGAATATGTCTATCGGAAGGGCAGTTCGTCCTCGGAAATTTTATTCTACTCTGAGGCAAGCTAGATTAATCAAACATGTATATCTACTTCTTTTTATGAATTTTAACAGCGTTCTTCTAACTTGGACAATGATGTAGCATGATTATCTTTTCGTTGTAGCAACACATCGAAAGTAGTCTGGAAGCGTCCCGTCGTCAACAATAGAACCGCAGAGGGTCTAATTATACTGGTACTCTGACGATTTTCTTGTCAGGTGTGGTCGGACAGGTCATTATGAGAGTAAAGATTTATTGCCCGACCATTAGGTGGTCTGACTGCTTCTTGGAAGGTTGACCGTTAGGAGGGATGGAGTAGTTGCTAGAAAGGTTGTGAAAATATGCACAGCATACTTTTGGAAAAATCAAAATGACATTATATTTTTTATTTAATTGGATCGTAATATTTTAATTCGATCGCATGCTAAAGCATACTCTGTAGAACATCTATGCTGTGATCATATTGATTATTTTTAATTGGATCGTATATTTTTAATATTTCGTAATACCTTCTATGGATCGTTTCGATATGAAGCTTATTAGAACAGCTATACTGTGATCAAATTATTTTTCACAGATCACTTCTTAATTATTTATTTTCTCATAATTACTCGTTGAACAATCTTTGAATGTGATCATATTAATTATTTGTACTTTCGTATTATTTATAATAATACTCGTTGTTATAAATGGGAGAGAATAGACTTTATTCGTACCGGACATCTTTATTTGCACTGTCGTGAAGACCTAGTTTTTACGGAGTACATATACAGAGCATGGTTTTCGTACGTCTTTGGCTAATGAACTCAAGAGACGAACTGAGCTTTTCGCGAGCTTTCTGAAAACCGATTGGGTGGGAGTGAAAGATGGCGTTGTCGGGTAATGACCTTGCAGGTACGTGTTAAACATGAAGACAAATACAAAAGAAGACAGACGCCACGTCGGGCAAACATCACAGAATGCCGACAGTGTAACAAAAACAAGTTTGGTGCCGCAGTGGGTTAACATAAGACATTGTCGGCGGAGAATACAAAGAATATTGGTGTTGCTTTAGGTGAACATGTTGAAACTTGCCCATGTGCTAATTGGCAATAGAAAAGAAGTTTGCCGCCATGAATAGTGAACACGTGACAACCTTGCGGGTATGAAAATACTTTAAATACGAACTATAGCGGGAACAATATATAGAGACTTCATGCAGTCCTTTGAGAAAGAGGAACCTTGTGATGTTAACACTGAAGCATTGTCTGATGCTGAAACAGAAATATACGAATCATCGTCAGATGAAGAATACGATATTGATGCAATAGAATCACCGTGCTAACACTTTCACCAACCCCTCCGTCATCTCCAGTTGTATTATCAAGAAACTCACGATTTTGTGGTTTAGATTGTTGTTGTAATGGTGAAAAAGTGGACCGTGAATGTATAAAGAAAGCTATTGAAAAATGGAATTTCAACGATACATTAATATGCGACGGATGTAGAGCAGCATCCTATCATTATTTTGCTCATGATTGTATGAATGTGCACCCAAAGTCATTGTAAACCCGTGCTTGGAGTATTATAACAAGTCCTAGTGTTGAAGAAGATGTGTTTTACCTGTATGCAAACCCGCTTATTATTGGAATATTAACAAGAGAATAATTCTATGAAACGTATGCAGAATTATTAAGTCTCCCGGAATTAGTTGACACTTTCCTAAGAAAAAACAGAGGGAAATCGGACATTCCAGATTGAAAACACGTATTTGAATACTGCTAGTGTTACATGTGTGTTGCGTAGTGGTGAAAACATTAATCTGAATTGTGTATTAAAAACTATGAAAGTATACTTACATAATAATCCAATTACGTACATGGAATGCAAGTTAAATTTTCCTCGCGATTGTACTCATCTCCATAATACTGGAACATTTGTAACGAAGTCCTTATCTCCTGATAAAACTCTTAGTGAACTCTTTGAATTCTTTGAACAAGAACATAGCGAAGTCTCATTTGTATGGTTTATGCGGAAAACTTGTGATCTTTTAAAAGTACAGAATTTCTTGGAGAGATTATTCCGCTTTTATTCATCACACAAATGAAATATTACCATGTGTAAATCAGTATATTATCGATATTCAAGATTTTTAAAATGTCTGATAACGAATTTATCATTCGTGAGTTTTGTTTGACTGTAGGCGATGATACAGAAAATTTCCATTCCTTCGTAAAATCACCAATAGATTATAACATATTATTACTAGTTTCCCAAAAACAAATTGACTGGTTAACATTATATTTACACGGTTTGAAATGGAATAGCAATACTGGATATACTGTATCATGCATAGGAAACTTTGTATATCAATTATGTGCAAAGAATTAAACCTTTTATTCTAAAGGTTTAGTGAAATCTCTTTGGATAAAAAGAATATTTGCATTAAATAATGTTATTGATTTAGAAGCAAAACATTGCCCTATAAAAATGAATTATGTGTACACACATTTAATGAATACTGTTCTTTTCATACAAATATTGTAAATAAATCAGAATTTGCATATCGTGATGCACAACAGTTGAATTATTGGTAGAGATATGAAAGATCAACAGCATTAACTAATAAATTATCAAGGTTGTAATGTTTTTTCTTAGGAATTGTAATAAATGCAGGAAATTAAGTTTCTAAAAAAACTATTGAAAAATTTAAAAAAACAAAAATATAAAAATTTTAAAAATTGTAAATATATAAAAAATAAAAAATTGACAAAATATTTGTGTTTTCTTTTGTTTCCATGTTTATCAACGATATCATCATTCTGTTTCAATTTTTTCCTGTTAAACATTTTTAACACTTATGAAATGAATGAGTGCGAATAATGTGATGCAAAAAGAATAAAACAAAATATCCGCTCAACACAGAATTATCGTTTTGATATTGATGATTGTTCGTAAAATATTTAATATACTTGATAAAATTTTTTAATTTCCTTGAGCATGTTCATAGCAAGATTATCAAATTAATATCCATGGATTTTGTTGTCGATGTACATTGCAACCCAAAATGATCCACTTGAATCAGATGTATCGAGATTAGTCACAAGTGCAGGAGGAGGTTTTACCGTTACAGGAAGTCTGTCAATAGGGTAAATCCCAGTAACACTTGCACCAGTCACTTTATCAGCTAGTAGCACGTTTAACAATTCATCACTATACCTGATGAATATTATTATTTTTAATCATAGTAGTTAGGTAACTTTCACTGTTATTCACATGTAACACATAGTCATACACTTTCACATATTCACTATACAGTAATGCTTCATGAACACTGCACTTATATTGTCCGAAACGATGTTCATTATGTGCACACCTGTGAACGTGAAAACTTAATAAAGTATACTTTTGACAGTTTATTTCTTCTAAATTTGTAACATCTCTGAAGAATTTCTTAAAGGAAACACTTCCTAGTTATTCCGTATGTGTATATGGTTATAGTATTTGAACAATATGTTTGAAGTATTTCCTTAAGATATGAATATTCTACATCGCCTTCGTGCCTGGTAATGACATACACATTCTCATTTAGGTACCTGTTTGTAGTTATGATGGGCTCAGCTAACATATTTAAAGGAAATGGTGGTTTAAAAATCCAATTTTGATAAAAGGAAACGTCAGGATTTGCAATGGCATCCTGACGTTTCCTCCTTTACAATAAACTCATCATCATTATCGTGATTGGCAGAGAAGTGTACAAGAACTCTCAACGTACTCAACTGAATAAGTTAGAAGGTGTTATCAGCATAAATATTTCTATTTTTCTCTACTTGAGCTAAGAAACCAAATTGTGCATACACAATGCATGTAACAGGTTCATTTTTAAGTTTCTGAAAATGATACTTTAAAATTTACAGGGGAATCGCGTACTACATCCCATGTCTTGTCATCTAAAGTTCATGTTGGAGATACAATAAAAGCATACAGAGCATATCCGTTTGGATATTCATCAAAAGTAACAGTATGTGAATAATTTTAATAATATATACCAGTACCTGAAATCAAAGTATAACTTAGAAGGTATAAATCGTTATTAAAATCAGGAGTGAGGGAGTTGGGAGGAAATTATTTTGAGCCGACCTGTAATTACAGTTTGTTAACGTTACACATTCGGTATCCATCAGGATTAAGATGTGATTTCCCATTGAAGGCTGTGTTGGAGATGAAACCAATAACCAGGCCTTTAGGAACATTACCCGAAAAGAGATTATCAAGGTTTTAAATATTTGCTTGCGCAGGTATAGTATAAGATCTTGCCTCCACGCTTGTCAGAGGCAACATGGACGTTTCCGAAACAATTCGCGTATTTAATTTCATACCTAAATCTGCAGCTAGATCAATGCGACGTATATGAAGAATAACTTCCTCGAAAGAAACTTTATAACTTGTATTTTCAGGAGATATTAAGCAAAAATTATATTTACTACGGTGTAATTTTACACGTAAACTCACTTTGTTGGGAGGCATACAATCTAAACATACAATATCAGTATGACCACGTCCGTTCATTTCAAAAGATTTATTATTTGTCACCTTATTAGCACGTTTTTGAAAACTAGCGTGTGTGTTATCTAAATTATTAAAATGTTTTGCAGTATCTTTATGCCACATAGCATATGCAAAATGCGTTTCAGAAGCATAATAAAAATAAATTAATAATGATTCAATTTATGCACGATAAAGATAAGATCCTGATAAAGAACTAATTATTTTATCATTAAACGAAATATTAATTTGACTAAATAATGAATGTTACAAATTATTTACTGGTGCAACGGTATTTATTTTATTTTATTTACTGAACAAATTCCCAGATACAGCATGACTTTGCCATTTTACACAGACATGCTAACATAAGAAAAAAACAAGACAACAATAACAACATAGAGAAAAGATTGTAAAAGTAAAACTATTCCTTCAAAACTCATCTTGAGTTAAAGTTGTAGCATCAGCTTTTGTAATTTTAGAACGTACATAAAGGTATAGATATGTAGGATGATAAATTCTCTGTTTCTACCGAAATAAAAATTTCAATACGTTCTTCTAAGGTAAATGTAAAAATAGGGAGATATTCAGCTTTTGTAGTTGCTTCATTAGTTCTCTGTGTCATTGGTATTGAAAATAAATCAAATTCTTTGGTACAACATTCAGAAATATTTGAATTTAGGAGCGCCATTATGAAAAGATGTTATTTAAATGTTTCGTTTTGTTGGTGGTCAAAACTTTACAAATGCAAGAGCCTTCCTCTTGCGTGATCGCCTCTTGACGCTACCAGTTAGCAACTGTCCGACTTTATTAATGGCTTTTGTCTTTAAACTACCACCAGCTTTTACAGCGCACGAACAGATTCATTAAATGGACGATTTTCTAATACATCACCCTCAACTTGTATACACGTTTGTAATGCCTGACGCAATACAATTTTTGCACCTTGTTTGAGAAATGGTAAAGCAAAACGAAATAACCCTTTAAAGAAACTACCTATCCCATTTCCCCTTTGATATGAAGGTCCTGAAAATTATGGCATTCCTCGTCCACGATGATAAGTAACACGTTTTGTTCTCATCTTTATTATTATTTAGCAGATGTAGTTGGGGGTTCAAAATGTAGTGTTAGGGTTACTCTCCCAGAACGAAATGGCAAATTTCGCCCTGTATGATCTTTTAATATGAACAAAAACACCAGAGGTGCAAAAAGTGCAGCCAAGTTCTTCAGCCTCAAAAAGTGTTGAGATGAGGATGGATGAGCCAAGTTCCTTGGCCACTGCATCTGAAAGGGACCTGGAACTTGGCGCGAGGTGTCTAAAATATTCAAATACATTAAGATGTCTGTTCCTAGTTTCACGGCCGGGACATTTCAGTCCTAAGGCTAGTGGTGACCCCCAAATCCACCACGCTCACAAGCACCATTCCTAAGGCTTGTTAACATCATTTACTTTGACACTTCGTGGGGGAATATAAGTTTTCCTTGTCTGGGTTTCGAACCACCAATCTTACTGCAGCATTCTGTATATGTGCTTTAGCTCATTAGCAAAGTTGATATTCATGATTGATGGTGGTCCCAAACCCACCATGCCCACCACCACTATCCCTAAGGTTCCTTAACATCATTTTCCTTGACACCTCGCGCCAAGTTCCAGGTCCCTTTCAGATGCAGTGGCCAAGGAACTTGGCTCATCCATCCTCATCTCAACACTTTTTGAGGCTGAAGAACTTGGCTGCACTTTTTGCACCTCTGGTGTTTTTGTTCATATTTCACTTCTTTTTGTAGTTTACCATGTCAATATCGTATATTGGAATTCTCAATTGTGGCATATTGCTGGATTTAAATTTAAAATTGTACATTTTTAAATGAGTCATAATGTGTCACATACAACATTAGTTCCCAAGGGCTCTCCCACCGGGAATCGAACCCAAGACCTGTACAAGAAAGGCGCACATGCTAGCCACTAGAACAGCGGGGAGGATTTATTCTCACATATATTTGTCAGAGCGTTATGTCCAAACGAGATTCCAATTCATTTACCCGAACTACAAAATCACGATCGCTAACATCTCATTTTTCATTGCCTAAATACGAAGAGTATCAACAGGGCCCAAAACCCTTGATGCTGAATCCTCACTGCTACATCACTAGACATAGCTGGTGTTTCAATATACCTAGTTGTTCTCTACGTTTTCACATTGCGAAATTACGGAGTTCATTACATTACGCACAGTTTCATACTGCCTCGGGTTTTCCTTCCAATGATATACACCTTTCAAATAGCGTGTAAACTTAATAATATTTGCTACCAACATATCCTAACTGTATATAAAGCTACATGAACTGGCATAAATTAAAGGGGAGCTTCCGGTTGACGTGAAAAGTTGAAATGGTGAAAGGGGATGAAGAATTTTCCCATGTTATTTAAATGTTTTTTTTTTTCATATAATCTCATGTTTTAGGAACTTGGAATTGGAATAAAAAATTGAAATTCGGTATGCTTGATACGTTTTCATTAGTATTATCTAAGTAAATCAGTAAAAATAAACAATTTCAACTTTAGAGTGGTTTTCTGGGGAACTGTAAAATCTTTCCCATGGTACGTATTTATATGGGACACCTTTTACACCCCAAAATTATACGGCAGTTCTTGTAAGGCTACAATGACTAAATTTGACGTGATCGTAGTTTTTCGGAACTAACCGAAAGAAAAATTGCCAAAAGTGAATATTTTTAATTTTTAGGGAGTCTAAAGGGGAGATGAAGAAATTCCCTATGCTATTTAAATAGGCCTTTTTGTGACAAATAATCTCATATTTTAGGTACTTGAGATTGGAATACAAACGTGAAATTCGGTATGCTTCAACGTTTTCGTTAGTATTGCCTAAGTAAGTCAGTAAACGAAAATATCCAAATTTAGAGTGGTTTTATGGGGAACAGACAAACCTTTTCCATGTTATTTATATTGGACGTTTTCTAAACCCCGAAATGTTTAGGCACTTCCGGCAGGGTTAGAATGATGAAATTTGGCACGATTGTATCCTCCCGGGACTAACCAACAGGAAAATTGCTAAAATTGAATATTTTTAATTTTTAAGGAGTCTAAAGGAAGATGAAGAAATCACCATGTTATTTAAATAGGCGTTTTCCTGGAATACAAAATCTTATCTTTTAGATAGTTGAAATAGGAAAAGAAACTTGAAATTCGGGAATTGTAAGCTTAAGAGGTGTAAGGAAGTAGAACGAGCAAAGGCGAGGGTGTGGGGGCAAATTCAGAAAATATGAAGAGCACAAGGCACGAAATTCACTGTTGATGAAAAGTCTGATACGTACGAGATTCTCACAATGTTCACAGATAGAGACACGAAGTATCAAGAACATTTTTACATAACAACTGTGGTAACTATAACTCTGGTATCAATATATTTACGAAATCGGTTACATTTTGTTGCTGGTCTAACATAAATTCGAACAATTGGATTTCTCATTTCTTCGAAAACTTCATTAATTTTAAACATTCTCACCTCTACATTATCTTACTTATCAAATTAATTTCAATATCTATTTAATAGGAATGACTGCAATAAAGGAAAAATATTCACCGAAAAAAGACAAAATATTGGCTTTCCTTGTCTGGGTTTCCAACCACGAAATTTACGGCAGTATGTACGTGTCTTAGCCCACGGTTTTAAAAGTTAACTGATTCACAGAACGTGCCTCATTAACTTGCTTAACTACTTATTACTAGCTTTCACTTATTTTACTCACACAATGAGAAAAACTGTATGTGGCGTACGTAAAACGTTTGCTACATGTCTAAATCCTGTAGTTGTTGGACTTAACGTACACTGAACGTATAACTGAAAAGTATATTTGAGCGTATTTTCTGTATAAGTGTTCCGAATAAACGTACTTTTTACACGAACGAAAAGACTGTACGTAGGCGGTCAGGATCTCACATACAGATGGCCGTATGTAACTTATAGCTGACGTACGTAATGTACGGATGACTGTTAGATATCAGACATCCTGCAACGACATTGTGTAACATCTAAGCGGGAAAGAGGTATGGATAACGTATGTTAAGTATAGCCAACACACCAGCGAGGAGGGCACCAACTCGACCACTCAGACAATTGACAACATTATCACTATGCACATGATGTGTTCAATAACGGAATCATTCCCGATTTCTGATTGTACATACGGACAGTTTTTTTTTCTAATGAAAAAATTTCCTTAGCAAATTCCTCAAATTTCATTTTCAAGCCGTTATAGTGTACCTTTATGGAGAGTTTCGCATCTTTATCCCATTAAGAAATACCTAATGGCTACGGACAGTTTTTCGCCCATAAAAATTCCCATAGTACATTCCTTAAATTTGGAACCTTTATTTACACAGGTCATTACATAAGATAGGTACCATTATGCAGAGTTTCAAATCTCTATCTCATTTAGAAGCACCTAATCAATGATGAGTGAGTAAATGAACCTGTCTCTGTTTGAGAAAGGCAAAATTTTTCACCCATAGAAAATTCCATAGCACATTCCTTAAATTTCGGATATTTTTCATATTCAAGCCATTATAAGCTACCTTCGTGTAGACATTCACATCTTCATCTCATTGGGAAGCTACGGACAATTTTTCGTCTATAAAAAATTTCCCATAGCACATTCGTCACATTTCGGACTTTTTCCATACTCAGATCATTATAAGATACCTTTTTGCAGAGTTTCACGACTTATCTCATTGGAAATACAAAATCAATATGATGAGCGAGTGAGTGAACCGATTTCTGCTTGACTAAGAGACAGTTTTCACCCATAAAATTTTTACATAGCATTTCCTTAAATTTCGGACATTTTCCATACTCAAATCATTATAAGGTACCTTTATGCAGAGATTCATCCTTCTATCTCATTCAGAAGTACCTAATTAATGCTATGAATAAGTCAATCATTGAGTGAACCGATTTCTGCTTGGATACGGACAGTTTTCACCCATAAAAATTTCCTTTAGTACATTGCTTAAATTTCAAACCTTTTCCATACTCAAGTCATTATAAGGTACCAATATACAGACTTTTACGTCAATATTTCATAAACAAGTACTTAATCAATGTGACGAGTGAATAAATGAACCGATATCTGCTTGGCTAAAAATAGTTTTCCACCCATAAAAAATTCCCATTACACATTCCTCACATTTAAGACTTTTTTCACACTCAAATCATTATAAGGCACCTTTATGCACAGCTTCACGTCATTATCATTGGAAACTAACAAATCAATGTGATGAGTGACTGAATGAACCGTGCTTTGCTAAGGACAGTTTTTCGCCCATGAAAAATTTCCAATAGCACATTCCTCACATTTCGGAATTTTTTTTACACTTAAGCCATTATAAGGTACAGTACCTTTATGCAGAGTTTCACGTCTCTATCTCATTGGAAAGTACCTAATCACTTTGATGACTGAGAAGACGAACATATTTATGTTTGGCTAAGGACAGTTTCTCGCCCATAAAAAATCCCATAGCACATTAATCACATTTCGGTCTTTTTCTGTACTCTAGTCATTATAGGGTGCTTCTATGCAACGTTTCAGGTCTATACCTCATTGGGAATTATCTAATCAATTTGATGATTGAGAGAATGAAACGATTTCTACTTGGCTAAGAACAGTTTTTCGCCAATAAAAAATTTCTTATAACACATGCCACACATTTCGGAATTTTTCTATGCTCAAGTCATTATAGGGTAACGCTATACAAAGTTTCACGTTTCTATCTCATTGGGAAGTATCTAATCAATTTGATGAGGGAGAGAATGAAGCGATTTGTGTTTGACTAAGGTCAGTTTTTCGCCCATAAATAACTCCCATAGCACATTCCTCAAATTTCGGACTTTTTCCATATTCAAGTCATTATAATGTACCTTTATGCAGAGTTTCACGTCTCTATCCCATTGGGAAGTACCTAATTAACTTGATAAGTGAGTGAGTGAATCGATTTCTTGCTTGGCTAAGGACAGTTTTTTTTTTTAACTATAAAAACTTTCCCGTAGAACATTCCTCAAATTTCGGACTTTTTTCATACTCAAGTAAATATTAAATACCTTTGTGCAGAGTTTCACGTCTCTGTCTCATTAAAAAGTACCTAATCAATTTATGAGTGAGTGAGTGAAACGATTTTTTTTTCATGGCTAAGGACAGTTTTATGCTCATAAAAGATTTCCCATAGCACATTTCTCATATTTCGGACTTTTTCCATACTCAAGTTATTGTAGGGTACTTTTATGCAAAATTTGAAGTTTCTATCTCACTGGGAAGTACCTAATCAATTTGATGAGTGAGTGAGTGAAACGATTTTTTTCCTGGCTAAGGACAGTTTTTTGGCTATAAAAATTTCCCATAGCACATTCCTCAGATTTTGGACTTTTTCCATGCTCACGTCGTTATAGGGTACCTTTATGCAAAGTTTCAGGTTTCTCTCATTGGAAAGTACCTAACCAATTTGATGAGTGAGTGAAACGATTTTTTTCCTGGCTAAGGACAGTTTTTGCGTATAAAAAATTTCCCATAGCACACTCCTCAGATTTCGGACTTTTTCCGTACTTAGGTTGTTATAGGGTACATTTATGCAAAGTTTGAAGTTTCTATCTCATTGGTAAGTACCTAATCAATTTGATGAGTGAGTGAGTGAAACGATTTTTTTCCTGGCTAAGGACAGTTTTTTGGCTATAAAAATTTCCCATAGCACATTCCTCAGATTTTGGACTTTTTCCATGCACACGTCGTTATAGGGTACCTTTATGCAAAGTTTCAGGTTTCTCTCATTGGAAAGTACCTAACCAATTTGATGAGTGAGTGAGTGAAACGATTTTTTTCCTGGCTAAGGACAGTTTTTGCGTATAAAAAATTTCCCATAGCACACTCCTCAGATTTCGGACTTTTTCCGTACTTAGGTTGTTATAGGGTACCTTTATGCAAAGTTTGAAGTTTCTATCTCATTGGGAAGTACCTAATCAATTTGATGAGTGAGTGAGTGAAACGATTTTTTTCTGGCTAAGGACAGTTTTTTGCCTATAAAAATTTCCCATAGGACATTCCTCAGATTTTGGACTTTTTCCATGCTCACGTCGTTATAGGGTACCTTTATGCAAAATCTCAAGTTTCTATCTAATTGGGAAGTACCTAATCAATTTGATGAGTGAGTGAGTGAAACGATTTTTTTTCTGGCTAAGGACAGTTTTTTCCCATAAAAAATTCCCATAGGACATTCCTCAGATTTCGGACTTTTTCCATACTTAGGTCGTTATAGGGTACCCTTATGCAAAGTTTCAGGTTTCTATCTCATTGGGAAGTACCTAATCAAGTTGATGAGTGAGTGAGTGAAACGATTTTTTTCCTGGCTAAGGACAGTTTTTTCTCATAAAAAAATTCCCATAGGACATTCCTCAGATTTCGGACTTTTTCCATACTTAGGTCGTTATAGGATACCCTTATGCAAAGTTTCAGGTTTCTATCTCATTGGGAAGTACCTAATCAATTTGATGAGTGAGTGAGTGAAACGATTTTTTTCCTGGCTAAGGATAGTTTTTTGCCTATAAAAAAATTCCCATAGCATATTCCTCAGATTACGGACTTTTTCCATACTTAGGTCGTTATAGGGTACCCTTATGAAAAGTTTCAGGTTTCTCTCATTGGAAAGTACCTAATCAATTTGATGAGTGAGTGAAACGATTTTTTTCCTGGCTAAGGACAGTTTTTTGTCTATAAAAATTTCCCATAGCATATTCCTCAGATTTCGGACTTTTTCCATACTCAGGTCGTTATAGGGTACTTTTATGCAAAGTTCAGGTTTCTATCACATTGAGAAATACTTAATCAATTTGATAAGTGAGTGAGTGAAACGATTTTTTTCCTGGCTGAGGACAGTTTTTTGCCTATAAAAAATTTCCCATAGCACATTCCTCAGATTTCGGACTTTTTCCATACTCAGATTGTTACAGGGTACTTTTATGCAAAATCTGAAGTTTCTATCTCATTTTGAAGTACCTAATCAATTTGATGAGTGAGTGAATGAAACGATTTTTTCCTGGCTAAGGACAGTTTTTTGCCTATAAAAAAATTCCCATAGCACATTCCTCAGATTTCGGACCTTTTCCATACTTAGGTCGTTATAGAGTACCTTTATGCAAAGCTTCAGGTTTCTATCTCATTGGGAAGTACCTAATCAATTTGATGAGTGAGTGAGTGAAACGATTTTTTTCCTGGCTAAGGACAGTTTTTTGCCCATAAAAAAAATCCTATAGCACATTCCTCAGATTTCGGATTTTTTCCATACTTGTGGTGTTATAGGGTACCTTTATGCAAAATCTCAAGTTTCTATCTAATTGGGAAGTATCTAATCAATTTGATGAGTGAGTGAGTGAAACGATTTTTTTCCTGGCTAAGGACAGTTTTTTCTCATAAAAAAATTCCCATAGGACATTCCTCAGATTTCGGACTTTTTCCATACTTAGGTCGTTATAGGGTACCCTTATGCAAAGTTTCAGGTTTCTATCTCATTCGGAAGTACCTAATCAATTTGATGAGTGAGTGAGTGAAACGATTTTTTTCCTGGCTAAGGACAGTTTTTTCTCATAAAAAAATTCTCATAGGACATTCCTCAGATTTCGGACTTTTTCCATACTTAGGTCGTTATAGGGTACCCTTATGCAAAGTTTCAGGTTTCTATCTCATTGGGAAGTACCTAATCAATTTGATGAGTGAGTGAGTGAAACGATTTTTTTCCTTGCTAAGGACAGTTTTTTGCCCATAAAAAAATTCCTATAGCACATTCCTCAGATTTCGGACTTTTCCCATATTTGGGTCGTTATAGAGTACATTTATGCAAAGTTTCAGGTTTCTATCTCATTGGGAAGTACCTAATCAATTTGATGAGTGAGTGAGTGAAACGATTTTTTTCCTGGCTAAGGACAGTTTTTTGCCCATAAAAAAATTCCCATAGGACATTCCTCAGATTTTGGACTTTTTCCATACTTAGGTCGTTATAGGGTACTTTTATGCAAAGTTTTAGGTTTCTATCTCATTGGGAAGTACCTAATCAATTTGATGAGTGAGTGAGTGAAACGATTTTTTTCCTTGCTAAGGACAGTTTTTTGCCCATAAAAAATATCCCATAGGACATTCCTCAGATTTTGGACTTTTTCCATACTCAAATTGTTATAGGGTACCTTTATGCAAAGTTTCACGTTTCTATCTAATTGGGAAGTACCTAATCAATTTGATGAGTGAGTCAGTGAGTCAGTGAGCCTGAAAACTGCATATTTTGGGGGTCCAGTACTCGAATATGGTTGAAGGTATAAACGTGAGATTTTGCATATGAGTACATCTGTGGAATATCTCCTTATATTCTAAATTTCATGTTTCTACCCTTAATAGAATCGTTTTTACAAAGCCTCGAAATCGGCGATTTTACCCAAAACTCTTGTTCGTGTATAATATGCTTACGGCAGTGCAGGCCAGTTTTCATTTGCTTCGCGGAACTTGGCTGCCATGCACTGCCGTGCATGTTGATAGTATTTCGATTGTTAAAACAAAATTTTGGAAGCGGTCTATAATGAATATCTTCAAAGATAATTCTTTGGACTTATTCTTAATATAATTCTTATATAATTCTTTGCCTTATTTAATGTTAAAGATTGTTGTTATACGTAATAATGGTGCTTTTGTATCACCTAAAAATTGATATTATGTAATATCTGTATAAATAAAAACTAGATGTGGATATCCGATATCTACGTATGGTTGTTTGAATCAATGAGATTCTTTAACAAGATCTGATTTTTTAGAAAAATCTAATCTAAAGCTAATGTGGGCAACAATGTAACTGATTCTACATGATAATCACATTCAGCATGTACAACATTCCAAAAACTAAATCTTATAAAACTTGGCATTGCGTTTAATTAATCTAGTAAATGAATGGATGGATAATACCCAACAATAATTTCGCTTTTCATAGGAACTGCATATTTAAATTTGTACCATATAACATTTTCACCTTCGGTAACATTATAGCATCTTAATGGAATATGTACTTCACTTAATCCTACATACCAACGGTTTGTGATAAAGGAATATTATTTTTTAATTGATTAATAAAATGTGTTGAATTATTTGTAGGATGTACATCTGCACTACCATTTGAAACTAATGTAATGCAAATACTGCCATTAATACTTTCAGAAATCATTTTCGTTTAAAGTGCAGTGTCATGTTTGAAGTTGAAAAACGAAATGGTAATTTTAACTCGTGTTCATTTTTTAAGTTTACTTCTCTCGTATCAAAATATTTCTCTTCAACCTCAACATAATGCGGTGTGGGAAACATAAAAGATTTTACACGTCCGTGTTGTTCATAGTCTAACCAAGCTGCGGTGCAAGGTGGATGTGTTGAGTGAGTGCTCTCTGCAAATAATTTAATTTAAAAAGTTCTACTGATTTTTCAACTCATTTGAAGATAGCGACATGAATATGAATAGCCAGAGATTGTGATAATACCATCTGTAAGTGATAGAAGTGAATAATTATCCAGTTTAGGCGTTTGGTTGCAAATGTGAACAAGCAACTGAGCAGAGCTGTGTCTGTTGTTGCAATTGTGAAATTATCTTCAACAAGTAAGTTGAATAGTTGGACTTATGTGCTGGAGGTTTGATCTAGTACATTGCTGGGGTTTGTTTTCCTTTACTAAATGCTGTTTCTGTGATTCAATCTCAGTATTGGTGCTGTATATGGCATACAACATGTTACTTATATGTTTTTGTTTCTCCGAATCCCTGTGTTATGGAAAATTAGTGTGCCAATTTCTAAAGCGATGACTAGCAGCAACCACTATTAAAACTTGCCGCCATTTTGGATCCCGATATAAGTATAATTAACATAGTGTGCTGTATAGTATAAATATACTGTTATATGTGGTTCAATTTGGTTATCGAGAATTAGAGTACTAGTGCCAAATTCTTTGATAAACAGGAACCATACTGAACGGATACCAAAGCAGGAACATAAGCAGGAACGTAAACTTTGACGCCATTTTGAATCCCGATTTAAATATATTTAATACAGTAGTGCGATCACAATGTCTTCTTGTACAATTTGTAATTCAAAAGTTAGTCGCTATGATGACGCACTACAGTGTTCAAAAAAGAATTGTAATAAATTATTTCATATAGTGTGTTACAAAATATCTGTGGAGAAATATACGGACATGAAGCAGACGGGTATTATAAAGGAATGGGTATGTAGAGATTGTAATGGTTCTAATCCGAGGGAGGTAGTAATTACAAAAACTGTACCACCGAGCGCAACTGAGTCAATGCTAATTAACAAAAGTACATCCTCAAAATTGGATGACAAATCTTTGAATCCTTCTGATATAGGAATGAAGCTTGAGGAACTCTGTGCTCAAATAGCTCAATTAACAGCTAGTGTTCAATTTATGTCTAATCAACACGATGAATTGTTGAAGAAACTTGAACTAGAGATTAAGGGTAATATTCAACGGGATAAGGATATAGCCAAGCTAAAAGCAGAAAACATAGAATTGAAAAAGCAATTAAAATTACAGGATGTAGAAATAAATGATCTTAATCAGTATGGACGTAATAAAAATATTGAAATACATGGTATACAGGAGCGTACTGGTGAAAATTTAAAGGAAGTTGTAATCGACATGGCTCAAAAATTAAGAATAAAATGTGGGGAGGAAGATATTGATGTTGTTCACCGATTATCAAACGGTAAAAATAAACCAAAAGCAATAATTGTACAATTTACAACGCGCACAGTGAGAGATATGTGGTTGACTAAAAGAAATACGGGTTTAGTTAGTAATAATTTAGTATCTGGAAGTAATGATAGTAGAATATTTGTGAATGTAAATTTAACACCTAAAAATAAGCAATTATTTTGGAAAGCTAGAACAGCTGCAAGAAATACACAGCATAAATACTGTTGGGTAAATGGCAATGGACAAATTTTAATTAGGAAAAACGAAAATAGCCAGGTTATGATTATTAAAACTGAAGAAGATGTACCAGGATTTCCAAATTCTATTCCAGTGTAATCTTGAAATATGTAGGCTATAATTTAAGATGGCAGTAGTTAAAAGTACGTTTGATATATATTACCAGAATGTGAATGGGTTAAAAACTAAAATTAACGAATTTTACCTAAGCTCTACCATGTTTAATTTTGATTGTGTTGCCATTACTGAATCATGGCTAAGACATGAAATATTTAATAATGAGTTGTTTGACGATAAATATTTGGTCTACAGAAAAGATCGTAACCTAGAGCGTAGTAATATGAAAGATGGAGGTGGTGTTCTCTTAGCTGTTCACAATAATTATATCTCTGAAAGAATAACAAGATTTGAATTGCCAGATAATGAGGATTTGTGGGTTAAAATTCAGTTATCAGATTTAACATGTATATATATTTGTGTAGTTTATTTCCCGCCACATAGTTCAGAAGAATTATATTTAAATTTTTTTCGAAATATTGAAAGATTTAATGAACTAACATTATCTCAAAATGTTTTTATTATAGGAGATTTGAATTTGGCGCTTTTAACAGATTATTTGGATGGTAACTATTTTTTAAATTTGCCTAATTTGGAGAACAATGTCTTACATAAAGTAAATTTTTTAAATTTCTCACAAATCAATAAAGTAAGAAATCTAAACAATAGAATTTTAGATGTTGTATTTACTAATGTATTACACGTTGAAGTTCTTGAATCTGATATTCATTTTGTTCAACCAGATCGTCATCACCCATGTTTGAATATTAGTATTCCGTTTTATAAAAATTGTAAGACACGAAATGAAATGGAAGACGTAGTCTACAACTTTTGTAAGTGTGATTTCTTGAAACTTTATCAGTTATCGAGATGTAAGAAATGGGATTCCTTGTATGAGATTAAGGATATTGATAATTGTGTCGAGTTTTTCTATTCTGAATTATATGGAGTTTTAAATGAATGTACACCTAAAAATATCAAGAGGAAACGTTCATATCCAACCTGGTTTACTCCTGAAATAATAAAAATGTTAAGGAAGAAAGAACGTTATAGAAAGAAATTTAAAAAATCAAGACTTTACTCAGATTACATGCAATTTGTTGCACTAAGGACACAAGTAAAAAATAGTATTGAAATAGCTTTTCGTGATTATAACAACGCAATAGAAGAGCAAATTGTAAAGGAACCTAGGAAATTTTGGAACTATATTAATAAGAAAAAATCTTCAAACATAAATCAATCAATACTTGAATATAACAAAGAAAAAATTGTTGACAATAAATTGAAATGCGAAGCTTTTGCTAAGCATTTTCAATCAGTATATAGTTCTGAAATACCTAATATTAAACTATCAGATATTTTTCTGAATGATGTTTCTTCGATTGTAGATACAATGTCACTGGATAGGATCACTGAAACAGAAGTAATCGAAGCTATTGACAAAATGAAAGGTAAAAGGTCAATTAGTAATGATGGTATACCATCTTACATTTTTAAAGGTTGTAAGGAATTTATTGTTAAGCCATTGACCTACATATTTAATCTGTCTATCACTCAGTGTTATTTTCCTGCAAAATTTAAAATATCAGCAATATGTCCAGTTCCAAAAATTAATCCTGTAAAATTAATACAAGACCATAGGCCGATAAGTTTGATTTCTTCTCCAGCTAAAATATTCGAATCAGTAATCTGTAAACACCTGTTTAATCACATCTCACGATATCTCTCTGATTCCCAATATGGTTTTAGACATAATAGATCAACAGTAACAAATTTGTTGAATATAAGTCAAGCAATTAGTGAAGCTCTTACCGTAAGGTCTCAAATTGATGTAGTGTATACAGATTTTAAGCGAGCCTTTGATTTGATTAATCACGAAATACTTCTTAAAAAGATTAAAGGATTTGGTATTTCAAATGAATTAATCCGACTATTTAAGTCATATTTAAGCAACAGAATCCAATATGTAACATATAATAATTGTAAATCTAAACAATATTCTGTATATTCTGGAGTACCACAAGGATCCAATTTAGGGCCTTTGCTATTTTTAATTATGATAAACGATTTACCTGAAGAGTTCCAATATTCTTCGTGTCTAATGTTTGCTGATGATACTAAATTATACAAACAAATTTCTACAAGAGATGATTGTGAAAAATTACAGAGAGATCTGGTGAGGTTGAGTGAATGGTGTCAAAGAAACAAATTTGAACTCAATATTTCAAAATGCAATGTTGTAACATTTTCAATCACAAAGAAACCTGTTATATTTAAATATATTATAGGGAATCAAGTACTGGAGAGGAAAGAAGTTGTCAGGGATCTGCGAGTATGGTTTGATGCAAATCTAAAGTTTACATATCATATGGATATCAAAACAAATGAGGCGTTTAAAATGCTTGGATTTATTAAACGATCGTGCTGTCATTTTAAAAACATAAAAACAATATTAACTTTATATAACTCTTTTGTAAGAACAAAATTAGAGTACGCTTCTATAATTTGGGAACCATATTACCAAAAACCAAAGCAACAAATAGAAAAGGTACAAAAGAAAATGTTAAAATATATTAGTTATAAAATAGATAATATACCAACTCGTTATGTATCTTACAATATACTTCTCAGGAGGTTTCAGCTTTTGTCACTGGAGGATAGAAGGTTTATTCAATGTGTATTGTACTTGAAAAAACTTATTGATAACCAAGAGGATAATATGTCTTTCTTAGGTAAATTACCATTCTATTGTCCTCGTCAAAACCTGAGATTCAGACAAATGTTTTATATGCCTGACAACAAAACAAATTTAGCAAAAAACTCTCCGTTGTATAGGATATGTGATAGAGGCAATAAAATACATTCTATGGGTCTGGACATATTTCAATTAAGATGCTCAATATTTAAACAAAAATGCCTCCAAATGTTACTTAATAAAGTGTAAAGATTGTTATTATATCTGGTACTTATTGACTGTACGTGAACAAAACAAGAGTAATGGTTACTTGTTAGAATTACTTTACATGTAGCACATTCTGCACCATTATAAAATTAACAATTTGTGCTTTGTAATTGCCTTCGGGTGTTAAGTACAAATAAATTATTATTATTATTATTATTATTATTATTATTACATTATATAAACTAAGTTTTCGAACTAATGGTCCTATATCTTGTTGTTTTACAATATTAACGCTCACATTAATTGTATTGGGAATATTATCATCTAAATCACATGGAAATTTTCCACATGATAACATTAAATCAACGTTTCTAATCTTTGTGTATACAACAGTAGATATCTCCCTGGATAGATGGCCGAGTCAGCCAAAAATTATCTTGTTTTCCTAGAAATCGATATCATTTCCTGGAATTTGGAGTCTAGTTTCGACAAGCCTTTAGTTGTTATGTTCATAGCCTTTTACGGCTACCATAGGAGCCCGTTTGAAAATGTTGGTTTGTGAGAACCGGCTGTTGCTATGTTCATAGTCTTGGATGCTCATACTCTTGGACGGCTATCGGATCTTGATGAGAGTCCTTTCAGTTATCACGATCGAAGCTTTACAATTGATTGATTGATATTTGTCTTTTCGTTATGTATTGAATAGCTATTTTGCATAGCAATGGTCTTCGTCTTTCCCCGCCAAGAATCGAATCCAGACCAAACTGGTAATAAAACGTAAATAACGAACCTAAAAATAAATTTAAAAAATACAGCATCGCATTACTATTATTATTATTATTATTATTATTATTATTATTATTATTATTATTATTATTATTATTATTATTATTATTATTTTGGAAGTGAAAAGTGAAACAGACAACTAACCTTGATTGTAGCATCGCTAACTTACGATATAAAGACTCTGTACACAAAAATCAACTTTGATGGGGAGCTGGGATCGAATTTGATACTTCATGATTTTAGAGTTGAACTAGTCCTTGTATGAAAAAAAGAATAGCACTTCGTTTCACAACAGAAAGGAACGAATTAACTTAATGTCTTAAAATATTCAATGCTTTCTCACCGAGAATCGAACCTGAACCCTAAATATGCTTTCATTTTGAAAGCCCTCTTACCGGAATCAAAACGCAGGACCTGTACTTCACGACTGTCCTTGATTGCAGCTTTGCTAACTTACGATATAAACGTTCTGTACACAAAAATCCACTTTGGTAGGGAGGTGGGATCGAATTTGGTCTTCTTGATTTTAGAGTTGAACTATTCCTCGTATGAAAAAAAAATTCACGTATATAGCAATTCGTTTCACGAGAGAAAGGAAGGAATTAACTTAATGTCTAAAAATATTCAAGGCTTTCTCACCGAGAATCGAACCTGAACCCTATTGTTATTGTTATTATTATTATTATTATTATTATTATTATTATTATTTGAGTGAAAAGTGAAACAGACAACTAACCTTGATTATAGCATCGCTAACTTACGAAATAAAGGTTTTGTACACAAAACTCTACTTTGGTAGGGACCTGGGATCGAATTTGGTACTTCATAATTTTAGAGTTGTACAAGTCCTTGCATGAAATAAAAGAATTTCAAGGATATAGCACTTCGTTTTCACGACAGAAAGGCTCGAATTAACATAATACCTTAAAATATTTAATGCTTTCTCACCAAGAATCGAACCCAGACCCCCAAGCGTTGCGGTTCTTCGTAAGTGTATGGGATATGTATAAACATTTTCGACTGACTTGCACATCATCGGAACCGATTTCCCTAGAGGAACGAATTAACTTAATGTCTTAAAGTTGAATGCTTGCTCATCGAGATTCGAACCCGGACCCTAAATATGCTTTCATTTTGAAAGGTCTCTCACAGGAATCCAACACAATTCCAGTACTTTACGATTTACAATTGAATTAATCCTTGCATGAAAAAAATGCTTTCTCACCGAGAATCGAACCCGGACCCCAAAGGATCGTGGTCTTTCGTAAGTGTATGGTACATGTATAAACAAAATGAAACATGATTTCCGCTCCGTCATCCCTTCCTCCATCATGCATGTGTGCACAGATATCTGTATGCATAGTGTCATTAGTCTCTGTTGATCAGCTGCTGAAATAACATGGCTGTGTAAATCATATGTTACTTTATAATATTGACTTTCATAGATTTCGAACATAATTGAACATAGAAACGTAAGCAAGATTAGTAAAATACGAATAGTGGAAGATTAAAAATGGAACTTCCACCAAATTCTGTATCTGAAAGGATACCATCCCAACAAATGCCAGAATTACCATATAGTAGTGCATACAAACGTTTTGTTCCTCAATATAATCAGTATTGTACAAAGGAATTACGTTTAAGAACATTCGAACATTGGCCTATTTCATCAAAACAATGTCCGGATCAATTAAGTGATGCTGGATTTTTTTACACGAACAAAAGAGACCAAACTATATGCTTCTATTGTGCTGGTGGATTAAAAGATGGACTAATAACGATGTTCCATGGATAGAACATGCGAAATGGTTTCCTAATTGTCCATTTCTTTACCTTAAGAAGGGATATATGTTTATTAAACCAATACAGGAAAAGTGCTCTGATATGCAAGTATTTCGTAGTGCTCCGAATGATGATGTACATAAAAATGCCAGTAAAAGCTGCAATAAGGAACTTAACTTTCAATATGGTAGAATTTGAAATGAAATTTGAATAAAGTTCCATTACATACTTTTTCTTTGTATATAACTGTAAAAAAGTACATGTACATATTCTAAAGTTATCAAAAAGCATGTTTTTATACAAATAATATACGTATGTACTATTATGTATAACCTCCATGGATTTTATTGATAATGATGCATTAGCATCGTATTTGGAAAAATGGAAATATATGTTTAATATATAAAGGAATGAAGATTAATTTATCTGGACGTAACATGTACGATCTTGAATTTACTGAACTGATATCATAATCGTAAGTGTATAGGGCATATATAAACAAGACGAAACAATATTGTTCCTCCTCCTTGTCATATTAAATGTTGAATAGTCTTAATTTAATGAAAGCCAAATTAATTTGTATTGCACTAAAAACTGGCACATTTGAATAATTGAATCGTATTGGTAAAGGCCTTGTATTTGGATTTAAGTGAAATTTTAACAGAATGGGAAAACTTGTACATTTGATTCCACTTGTTTTCAGACTACAAACAAAAAACTCATAGATTCAATTACTACTGATTTATTTGATAGTGTACAAACACAGTCAAGTTTGACGGAAACGAACTCTAAAGTTGATGGGTGTCAATGAAGTGGACTTCTGTTCATAAAGAAGCAGAAAATATTTTTCATTTATACTGAGCAGTGTAGTACTAATTCTAGTGCATTTAATAATAATAATAATAATAATAATAATAATAATAATAATAATAATAATAATAATAATAATAATGATAATATAGTGGAATTGAAATCCTTTATTATTTTCACACAAAATTTGTATTTTGTGATCGATCAATACGGAAGGATTTTTAAATTAGTATACTAATGTTGTTGTTATTCCGGTACTTCTCTTTTAGGAATTAAGAAACTTCATTTAGAATGGTTGATCTAAAAAGAAACCGTACGGACGTCTTTTTTTTTCGATCACAGTACAACGTACGTTTACGGTGAACAACATTGTGTTTGTAGATTTTTTGAATTTATCAGATAGTCCACAGGGTGTGAACCGTGATCGAATCAGGGACCCCAAAAGTACTGGATGTAATAAATCCTCTATCACTAAGCCACCATACTCATCAAACCTAAAATGTGATAGGCTTGTACATCGTGTAAAGACTCCCACGGAAAATAAAGATCGGATCGAATTTATGATAATCAGTGTTAAAACCAGAAATAATTTCTATCATTTCAATTTGATAAAGAAGTGACAGAATTTATTTTGGACCGGTGAATTGTTTTGAAAGAAACCAGTTCTTGATCTTACTGTTTTGAGTGTTGATTCTCGAAGTATTCTCAAAAATCTTATGTCGTCTTGTTTCGTTTTGAAATCGTAAGTACAAAATGATGATCTAGAAGTTATCAGCATCCTTAAAGCATGAAAATTTCAATCAGTCAATTAGACGGATAGACGTAGCTCTTTCATGTGGCTTCCCGTTGCATTACATAGTCTGGAAGTCAATCTTCAGATTGCATTGTAGTGTGAAAAAAAGACAAGCATACAATGCAAGACTACGAACAGGTTTGTATGTTAATTCCTTGTTTTATCACATTGCATGAAGAAAGAAAGAGAGAAAAAAAGTATATATATATATATATATATATATATATATATATATATATATATATATATATATATATGTGTGTGTGTGTGTGTGTGTGTTTGTGTGAAAAAAGAAGAATACAATGTCATGGCTGCGCTATCTCGTTTCTGAGAAGTGTGATTATAATAATCTGTATTCGTTCACAGAGGACGACGATGTTATGCAGGCCAGCGGAAAAGACTAAAAGAAGTTTTTCTTTATTACTAATTGTCATGCACTGTGGCAAAGTGCATGCAGTCTCTAGTCCTCCGAACATCGTGCCTGTGAGTTTTCATGGTCTACTCACACATTCTCATTCTACTAAGTATTCATTCATTCATTTGTCTTAATCACCCGTCTCCCTCAGCATAATGGGCATTTTGCAGGCACATTAGATGGCAATACTACGAGTCTCGGATGTCTCTGTTTCATTTCGAATTTGAAAAAATGTACTTGTCGATTTGCGACTTATCTCTTTTCGTACCGAAAAGTTTCTCGATTCGTTGTAAATGAATCTAAATGTAATAAATTTTTCTTCACGAACTAAGAAACATGTCTGAAACAAAGAGAGGTGTGTTTATGCCCTTATTATTATTATACTGAACACCTAACACCACCACCATCATCATCATCAGCCTTGGAGAAACATGACTCTAGCTAATTCCGAACTCGTTATCTTTCTTTTTTTTAGAGTAATTAACTGAAGGTGTGATGATTGACAAATCTGAGGCACGGATCAACATTAAGTTCCAGCACTTGCTTTGTACAGGATGCATACCAAGAAGCTTCAGCATTTGAAAAATAAAGTACTGGTTGTAAGTCCTTTACCACTGAGACACCACACTCCTCAAACCTAAAATGTAATAGGTTTGTACATCATGTAAAGACCCCCCAGAGAAATAAAGATACGTCCCACAAATATGCCCTTTCTTGATAAAAGGACATATGATTAAGACAAATGAATAAGAAAAAAATAATAGTTGATAGAATGACATTGTGAATAAATGTTATATCAGTGAGTCATCATGCATCCTGAAACCCATTGAATTTGTGAGTAGAAGAACAATACACGTACTAAAAATAAAAGATACATGTTCTTCTAACCTGACATAATTGCTTTAGAAAAATAACAAACAAAAAATAAAAAATACAGGAATGAACAAAGTAGAAGTAAACAGGAGAACTAATGCTCACAGTTTTTTATTTTATTTACCATTCCTATTAACATAAACTCGGATTGAGGCAGGAACCCCAAGCACCAGAAGTAATCACTCTACCCAGGCCCTTATCCACAGGGATGACGAGCGCCCCTAAAATTTTCACGGTAGGCTTGCAAATGAACTAAAATATGATTGAAATTGGGTCTCTCCTAAATTCTACTCCCCCTCTCCCTACATTTTGGACTGGCTGTTGACAATCTACCATTGGGACTCAAACATTGATTCATCTTGACCGTTAAAAAATTAAATTGTGATTACTCATCACTCTTTTACAAAAAGTTACGAATACTGTCAGCGAACTTTCCATTGTGATAATACCAAGGAGACAGTAGACAGTATGGCTAATGAGGTAATGCTTAAAATTACTAATATTTGGCGAACATGTGCCTATGATTAGCAACCAAAATTAGCATGTCCATGCTCCCTTTTAGAAAATTTTGTCCCAACTGGACCTGATTCAAAATGTTAGTGAGTTACATTAGATAGTATTTGCAAAGATGTGATCTGCACAAGAGTAACATGTAATCGTTTCTTAGAAAATTAATTAATTTCGAAACGAAAGTCTAACATTAAAAATGAATCGAATGACTCCATTAAAAGATTGAAATCTATTGTACACGTTCATCATCATCATCTTTAAACATCGGAAGTTTACTTTTTTTTAAAATGAATGAACTACATACGTGTGCAGATAAATATTAAACCAAGACATTCATCAACAAAAGTGAGAAGTGTTAACGTGATGTTCTGACGTAATGCTGAACAACAAAAGATAGCATATATCTAAAGAAACACTGACCTATCCTATATACAGAAGGAGTAGCAATGTAATATTCTGCAATATAATACATGATGCATTTTTATATAACTCTGCACATGTCGGCATCAGGTCCACAATTTGAATTACACTAGTGAAAACAGGTTGCATCGCGTAATGGCCAATAAGTTTTGATCTATATTTGTTGGAGATACAGTAGCATCATCATTACGTATAGTCTTATAATCTTCTTGTACACACGAAAAAGAAAGTATTCTACAGTTGACAAATTTTCTTTTTCGCATTAGGGGGGCGCGGTGGCTCAGTGGTAGAGCGTTCACCTCTGGTGCTTGGGGTCCCGGGTTCGATCCCAGCCCCCGCCAAGTGAACTTTGTGGTGGACAAACACCGTGCTCGTGGGTTTTCTCGGGGTTCTCCCGTTTCCTCCCACTTTCTTCATTCCACCATTTCACTCATCTCTCATCATCACCGTCTCCTTTAGCCTAGCCGGCATAACTGTGGGACGTAAACCTTAAAGATTTTTCTTTTTCGCATTAACTCGCGAACAAGTGAATTAATCTGTTTTCACGTTATCTTTGGAATAGTTATAATTTGATAACTTGTCAACTCGGTACTGTAATAGGAAAAGAAACTTTCTTAACTGAAGAATATTTTTCCTGGCTGTATGTACGCTAAATGATTATCCGCGAAGATGTATTGCTTTTTAAGACAAACAAGAAAAGGTAATTCAGATGACGAATTACATTAGTCTTGTGTTACGTTTTTTGAACAAATCTGAGAAAGCGGATAGATCTAGCAATGTAGTATTCTGTGATATAATACATGATGCATTTTTACATAGCTCTGCACATGTTGACATCAGGTCTACAATTTGAATTACTCTATCAAAGATGTACCTAGACTTATATCCGGTTAATCGAATCTGTAACTAACTGACCACTTACACTTCTAAAAATTGCACAAATCTGAAATTTTTCAGATGAACCTTTAATGCGAAAAAAAAGTTGCATCACGTAATGGTCAACAAGTTTTGATAAGTGATGACACTACGGATAAAAAATATCTATATCCTCCTAACTCTAGCAATTCCCCGAACTCAATGCTAACAGGGGTAATATAAATCAAAAACCATCGCTGACAACGGGGCTTGCGTGTAAAAATTTCTAATTTCGATATCGTTTTTTCTGAATATAATGGTACACACTCTTTAAAGGAACATAAGACTTCATAATTCCCATGGTAATACTTAGATTTTGTAAACAAAGTAGCTGGAATTCCATCCGTTTGTAGTTTAGGAAAATGAACTGAATAGTTATGTACGAGGAACTTCATTTCAAATTCTATTTTAAGACAAACAAGAAAAACGTAATTCAAATGATAATACGTATAAGAAATTAAATAATCACTATCTATAGCAATTAGGTACCACATTAGAGGTGATTAAATTCCCCATTCATTATCAATTCTTTGAAAAACTTAGTCTAGAAGGATTAGGTTTGATTATATAAGACGTAAATCTACAGCCTAAAGTTGAATTCGAACTACATTATCTATCATCTATTGCCGAACTCAGGTTTGCTATAATATAGGTACATACATCCATGAAAAACAATGAAATAATTAATTCCAATACTAATACTATCTACGTTACGAAAATATCAATTAAATAAGCACTGAAATAATAATCAAAAACACCACTATTAAACTATATAAATACTATACTTATAAAATGATTTCTTTCCGTGATGTTATAGAGCAAGAAATAAAGCCCTACATATACTAGCAGTAATAGTAACTAAATAACTAGCTACCGAATATATAATACAATGCTAATCACTATATTCAGGTAAATATTACAATTAAACTTCATTCTATTCTATAAGAATCAGAATATCTCGAAGCTATACGAAACATCAATCTACAGATTAACTTGGAATCCGTCAAGAGTCGAACTCAAGTTTCCTACACAGAAAGTACGTGCACTAAGTGATTGGACGCGAATATGTATTGCTTTCAGCAAGTAGCAGGAGATACATTCGGAAAACTAATGTCCTGATCAATTAAGTGATGTTGGATTTTTTACACGAACAAAAGAGACCAAACTATATGCTTCTATTGTGCTGGTGGATTAAAAGATTGGACTGATAACGATGCTCCATGGAGAGAACCTTTGTGGTGGACAAACACCGTGTACGTGGAAGGTCCCAGGTTCAAAATTCTGTTGACGCCAAGTGAACTTTGTGATGCACAAACACCGTGTACGTGGATTTTCTCTGGTTTCTGAAGCAGGCACAGCTGTGGAACGTAAAACTCAAAGAATTCAAAGAACCTTAATAAATGTTATTCGTCGTGTTCGTACAATTACTTTCATCAATTTATACATGACTCATGTAACATTAAACAGTGATTGAGATCTAATACTTGGATGAACTAGTATTGCTCATAAGTCTCGGATGTTTCTATATCGTCTTGAATTTGAAAATGCATCGTGTTCGACTACTTTATCAACTTAAAGTTTATATATATATATATATATACCTTATGTAACATTAAAACAGTATTTGGGATCTAAACTTGAGTAAACCAGTGTTACTTACGATTCTCGGATGTTTTTGTATCATCTCGAATTTGAAAATGTACTTATCGATTTGAGACTTGCCTCTTTTTGTATCCAGAAGTTTCTCTCGTTTTGTTGGCAATACTAGTTACCCTAGTAATAGTATTTTGAGGTTTCAGCTTTAGATCTTCATAATAAATCTTTCAATCCCCCCTTCATTTGTACATTTTGTTTCTACTGTTATATCTCTGTAGTTATTAGATAAAACATAAAATGTGGACGTGATTTAAAAACAAAGATAGATTAGGAATGTTGAAAGAAGCATTTAAATAAGAAATAACCTATCTTGTGGATCTTTGAATAAGAAGTTAAAAAAAATTCTACGGAATAAAAACATAAACGCTACCCACGCACACACGATGTTTGTACATCACAAAGTTCACTTCACGGGAACTGTGATTGACCTCGAACCCGTGCACATTTGAGGTACAATTCATGTTCATTCCTGTTTTTTGTTTACTGTAATGAAAAGGTGTGTTCTAGGTCAGATCACCACAATTCCTTAATATTCCGACTTTTCTGTAATTTTTTTTATTCGAACATATATAAATGTTTAATGCCTGCTTCTGAAGAGAGAATTTATTCCGTTCAAAATGACAAACACATACGGGGTAATAATTTGCATTTTAGCTTTTATACTATTACGTGTTTCCCAAGAAACAACATTTACATTTGAAAAGGATGGTGAAGTTGAGAATTTCAGAGGAAAATCTTCCGCAGAAGCGAGTCAGTTGTGGGACCATGTTCAATATAACTCTGATTCTTCTGAGTTTCATGACGGAGAAGATACAATCCAAAGTAAAGTAGATCTAATTGTAAATCTGATCTTATGTGCTGTAAAAGATGTCAAAACAATTGAAGATGAGATTATATATCTACATAAATCTAAACATTACTTCAAGTTCTACAAACAACAAGAGCTAGTAGTTGATAGTGTGAAATTTGATGCAAGATATAAAATACAGAAGTGGCACGGAAGTGATCATTCTAAAATAGATTTTCCAACTACATTAAAATCTCCAATTGCATATCATATTCACAAGAAGATTGTAAAGATAGAGGCAGTTGATAAGATATGGGAACAAAATTACATTAAGAAAAGGGATGATTCAGGTAATAATGCATCAACACGTTTACCAGGCATTGGGGAATGGGACCAACCACGCCCAACTGGACAGGGAGTTCAGGGGATAACACTCAGTAATAAAACTGATGAAATAGATTTTAATATTCCTAAATCTAATGCCTGTTATTTATGTCCAAACAGGATCAGCATTATAATTGGTGGCGTCATTGCTATGTTACTTTATGTGCATTAAAAATGTTTAAATTAATTCATTGAAATGTTAATATCAAGATTTTTATTAGAGTTTGAATTTAAATTTTGCGTGAATTTTAGTAATCGTAAAATTTAATGTAAAGAAACATATTTGAAAACTGAATACACCGGGACCTTATTTTCATAAACCATGTGAAAATTCTCCTCATTATTACAATAAATAAATTTAATGTGGACATCTCATAATAAATTGCCATTAGGTTAGAAAGCGAGTTGTAAGTATTTGAGATCTAAAACTTGAGTGAACTAGTGTTTGAAAATGAACTTGTCGATTCGAGACTTGTCTCTTCTCGTGCCGAGAAGTTTCTCGTTTCGTTGACAATAATAGTTCAACGTTTAACATAGACAAACATTTTGAGTATTTGTACTTTAAATAGTCTAAATTACTTAACTATATCTTTTTCCTGCTTCCACCTTTCGAGTTCTTTAAAACTATATGTTGAGGTCGTTTATATGTTTGTGGCCAATCCTTTCGACAATGGGATCTCGGAAATTACAGGCATTAGAAAGATGTTTTCAGTGGTCGATTGAAAATTTTGCATAGAGGGCTTGTATATGACTCAGGCGTTTGTTTCATGGCCAAATAATAATGAAAAAGGAAGGAAGAATACCATTTCTCAAGTCTAAGATAAATCTTCGTAACTGATAATCTAGATATTCTATGCTTGGTCGCCCTCTTCCTAGTTTTGCTTCTGCCTTTCTCTCTATCAACACGGATTTAATAAGAAAAGTCGTGAGAAACACTAAAAGTATTTCACATTATTGCTTATATTTCTCATGGCTTTCCTTTTCCAGTCTAATACGGCCATGATTCCAAAACGAGTTAAGATGAGCTGAACGAGCGAGCCTTTTATCAAACTCGACTCTACTCGAAACTCGACCTGAAAACAGTGACTCGATTCAGAACTCAACTCGAGAAAATTAAATTTGACTCGACTCGCGTCTATCCCTAAGATTTACGCATGTAACCTACGATTTTACTTACGCTACATAGTTTTTTCTTTGTGGCATCAAGTCTGTATATAATTGGTTCATATTGAGCCCCAAAGTTTTCAAAATCTTCAACTCAGTCCATATAATGGAAATTTAAACCATTTTGAGAAATGTTGGATAATGTTGCGTGTTGTGTGTCATCTTCTTTTTTTTCCATTGACTTCCAATAGAAATCTAATTGAAGAGAGAGAGAGAGAGAGAGAGAGTAGGTATACAGCCGCGTACTGATCAGCTCGTGGGATTTTCATTTACTTATTGCAATCCATACATACAAAATATTGACTTAGTTTCTTCATTATTTGCTCTTAATTCCTTTTCACTTATGCCTAAACTCGGAATAGACCGAAGCATATAAATTCATTATCTAATAAATTAAAATCTTATATTTGATCAATGCAGGTCATTATACCTACTTTGGGCCACTCTGTGATACGTTCAAAGATAGTTCACATAGACAATGTTCTTAAATCAACTTCATATGGCTTAAACCAGCGAAAATTTGCTGTTTTCTTGGAACATTTTGCATAAATATTCTAGGTTTCCCTATCGCAGAGAAGTGTGCTGGGTATCCTGTGCTCCACGGGTATGAAAAGTTCCTGGAACTTGAGAGATGAAATTAGCAATTTTCTTCAAATCAAAGAACAAAGCACAAACTTACTGACAGATTCTATGTTGTTACAATATGTTTCTTTCATGACAGTATTACCAAATATTTGTCACATTTTAATTTGAAACTTTAAGGAAAAAACATAATTACTGCAAACGTTACGTAAATAAAAACGTTAGAACACAAGTTGCAGCTTTGGGAGAAACTGTTACAAAACGAAGGCTTGATACATTTACCAATTTGTGTTAAGTATGGAACAAGTACAAGGCACTTGCTTTGTACAGGATGCATACCAAGAAGCTTCAGCATTTGAAAAATGAATTGAAAGAAAGATTCCGCGATATCAGACCTATCAAAGATTAGCTCTCCCTGTATTCTGCTTCTTTCTGAACTGACATTAAGGAATGAGCAGCTCGTTTCCACATGGAATTAACATAAATTCAGCCCAATATAACTCGAAACAAAAACTCCATGAAGGGGTTTACCAGAATTTTACAAAGTAAAAAATAGGAGCAACTAAAAACAATAGGAGTAACTAAAAACTAAAAAAATGAATCGTACATTATTTCCATGTTCGGTAGTTCGTATCGCTGTGAAGAAATTTTCTCACTTATGAAAACAACAAGTCCGTAGCGAGATTCACGTTAAAAACATTATCTGACCAATGTTATAAAAATTATTTATGTGCGCATCATGTTTTTATTATTATTATTATTATTATTATTATTATTATTATTATTATTATTATTATTATTATTATTATTATTATTATTATCATTATTATTATTAAGTTTTCTGCCTTTCGGTAGGTCCTGGGACTAATGTGGATTTCTTTTTAATTTTAGATTTGGGACTGGAAATGTTTCTTCCACTTTTGTCGACCTTCAGCTTCCTCTTTTAACTCCTAATATTTTATCCTATCTTTCAAATGAACGATCAGCTGTGTTCTTCTTCGTATTCCTCGCTTCACTTCCATCTTTCCTTCTATGGCTGTGTGAAGAAGACAATTTTTTCGCAAGATGTTTCCAAACCAATTGGCCTTTCTACGAAGGATGGTGGCTAGAAGTGTTTTTTGATAGTTTTAAATTGTATAAATGGACAAAAATTTTCCTACCCGGACATTACTTTGGGATTCACAAAAGTTACAGGCATTCCAAATTGCTAATTTTACCTGTCATGCAACGAAAGAGAGAGGTGTTTCTGTACCTTAAAGAAAATAAAGCGGAAAATATTTGCAGTAGCGATGCTTTCTATTCAGAAAAACTTGATGAGTAGCATTTCAGATTTTGATGAAACCATAGAAAAACTTGAAGCTCGAAAAGAACGAAGAAAGACCATATACAAACTCTTTATTTTATTAGCGCCGTATCAAATGAAAAACTTTTATGTTCCATTTTGACGTGTATGTTGGATCCCTTATCAATTTGGGTATGGTATTGGAAGATATCAAACATTTTAAATTGCAACATTGGACCAACAGTAGATTGTGTACAGTGGGCCAATCAACCAATAGACAACAGTGTACTACGTTGAACCACTGTTTTGTTTTCGCTTGTTGGCATCGATGGTTGTTGGATTATCGAATTTGCCGTTGGCATTTTGATAGTGGCTTTGTCATTGATGTCTACAAATAGACAACGGTTGGCACGCCGTTTGACAACGAAAATGTTACTTGGACACCCCTGGGGGGCCTTCACTTCAACCCCTTAGATTATATTTACTGATTTCGGACATTTTATATTATTTTTTATCTTTTCGGTTCACTTCTCTGATTCCCCAAGACCACATACATACAGACATACAGATAGACAGACAGAAAGATATATACTTAGGTATATTTACATTTATATTTCACACTTATAGGAACGAATGTTCATGACGTGTCAAACAATCATTGCATGAGTAATATAGTTTAATCTTTCGTTCCAGTGGGGCACGGATGCTCAATGATAGAACGTTCACCTATGATGCATGAGGCCCCGGTGTTCAAATCATGTCCCCAAAAAAATGAACTTTATGTTGGATACATTGAATGAGTGCTGTACTTTGACCTAGGGGCTCGGTGGTTCAGTGGTACAGCGTTCACCTCTGATGCATGAGACCCCCGTGTTCAAATTCTGCTCCCGACAAGTGAATTTTGTAGTGGACATACACCGTATGAATGGATTTTCTTGAGAATTCTCCCGTTTCACCCCCACTTTCTCCACTTCATCATTTCACTCATTTCTCACCTTCCATCCATTAGCTTAGTAGGCATAATCGTGCGACGTAAAACCCATTTTGTTTGATAGCTTTTCGGCTCCTTTCCTCCATTATCATCGTAGGCATAAACGTGGGACGTGAAAAACTAAGATTTCATTTCTTTTTTCCCTTGTTCCACATTTTTTATTCTATTATCATTACTTGAAAATAAAGTGACTCGATGTTCCAGGGCTCTCCCGAGCACATACTACAGACAGGTAGACATATTAGAATAAAACTTTAAGGTACATATTATTTAACATACAATTAAAAGTACTCTATCTTTTAACGTCCGATGTTTACTAACGTGTCTCATTCGTTTAGGAAGACTGTAGGTCAGTCTGTTGCCTAGTTGCAATCCGAATCATAAAAACATTTGGAAATGTTATCTTATCTGTTGCTCTTGAAACTAAACACTTTTAAGACGGAATTCAATGTGCTAACAAACAGAGAGAGAAAGAGATACTTGCAAACAGACATCCACTATATATGTCTGTGTGTGTGTGTTCTTTTTAATGTTACAAACTGAACTCATGCAAACTGAGCTATGAATAAATACATTTTATAATTTGTTCTTTCAACTGCCTTTATAACTAAATGAAGAAAGAACTGGAGGCCTGGGGAGATCGGTTCCGCTGATGTGCAAGTCAGTCGAAAATGTTTATACATGTCCCATACACTTACGAAGAACCGCAAACCTTGGGGTTCTGGGTTCGATCCTTGGTGAGAAAGCATTAAATATTTTAAGGTATCAAGTTAATTCGAGCCTTTCTGTCGTGAAAACGAAGTGCTATATCCTTGAAATTCTTTTTTTTCATGCAAGGACTAGTTCAACTCTAAAATCATGAAGTACCAAATTCGATCCCAGCTCCCTACCAAAGTAGAGTTTTGTGTACAAAACCTTTATATCGTAAGTTAGCGATGCTATAATCAAGGTTAGTTGTCTGTTTGACTTTTCACTCAAATAATATTAATAATAATAATAATAATAATAATAATAATAATAATAATAATAATAATAATAATAATAATAATAATAATAATAGGGTTCAGGTTCGATTCTCGGTGAGAAAGCCTTGAATATTTTAAGACATTAAGTTAATTCGTTCCTTTCTGTCGTGAAACGAAGTGCTATAGACGTGAAATTCTTTTTTTTTCATACGAGGACTAATTCAACTCTAAAACCATGAAGTACCAAATTCGATTTCAGCTCCCTACCAAAGTGGATTTTTGTGTACAGAACGTTTATATCGTAAGTTAGCAAAGCTACAATCAAGGACAGTCGTGAAGTACAGGTCTTGCGTTTTGATTCCGGTAAGAGTGCTTTCAAAATGAAAGCATATTTAGGGTTCAGGTTCGATTCTCGGTGAGAAAGCATTGAATATTTTAAGACATTAAGTTAATTCGTTCCTTTCTGTCGTGAAACGAAGTGCTATTCTTTTTTTTTCATACAACGACTAGTTCAACTCTAAAATCATGAAGTACCAAATTCGATCCCAGCTCCCCATCAAAGTTGATTTTTGTGTACAGAGTCTTTATATCGTAAGTTAGCGATGCTACAGTCAAGGTTAGTTGTCTGTTTCACTTTTCACTTCCAAAATAACAACAATAATAAAAATAAAAATAATAATAATAATAATAAAAATAATGTGATGCTGTATTTTTTAAATTTATTTTTATGTTCGTTATTTACGTTTTAATACCACTTTGGTCTGGATTCGATTTTTGGCGGGGAAAGACGAAGACCATTGCTATGCAAAATAGCTATTCAATACACAACGAAAAGACGAAAATCAATCAATTGTAAAGCTTCGGTCGTGATAACTGAAAGGACTCTCATAAAGATCCGATAGCCGTCCAAGCGTATGAGCATCCACGACTATGAGCATAGCAACACCCGGTTCCCACAACAAACATAACGAAAAGACGAAAATCAATCAATCAATTTTGAAGCTTCGATCGTGATAACTGATAGGACTCTCATCAAGATCCGATAGCCATCCAAGATTATGAGCCGGTTCTCACAAACCAACATTTTCCCACGGGCTCCTGTGGTAGTCGTAAAAGGCTATGAACATAACAACTAAAGGCTTGTCGAAAATTTCCTCCGAATTCCAGGAAATGATATCGATTTCTAGGAAAACAAGATAATTTTTTGCTTACTCGGCCGTCTATCCAGGGGGATATCTACTTACAACATTTTTAATATCAAGTGCATTTTCATTAATAAATCCAAATATATGTTGGAATCTTGGTATAATACCAATCATACATTGATCTAATTTTAAAGAATATTTAATAACAATTTGGTTTTTATTTTGTAAATGACGTAAGATACGAACATTTTCATGAATCAATTGCAAAATAATTCAATCGATGAATAATATCCTGGCATGATTTGAACATGATGACGTTCAACTTTTCATCGATAACAGTAGTAATTATTTCTTCATTTTCACCAACATTATAAAAACTCTACGGAATATTAATTTGGGTTAATGCAACATCCTATTCCCCAGCACTTAAATAAATAGGTTGTGCTAATTTAACTCGAAACGATGATGTATTATCATCAAAAATTTTGCTACTTGCATTTGAAGGAAGAGTAACGTAAAAGTCGTGAGTAAAGTTCGAATTCAGTTTGCAGACCCATTTGCAGTTTGCAGACATCCACCCATTTTTACGTTTTAGTATTTTTTCAATTAGGCAAGTTTTCTTTGAATTTGTAATTAGTTTTTGTAATTTTTGTGCGTAAAACATTCTTTTAATTTCTTCGCCATTCCAATCTTTAAATTTATATGACAGAATTCGGTTAATGCATATATCAACATCAAATATTTCTGGAGACAATTTATGTAAATATCCTTTTTCTAATATATGTTTTTACTTACAAACACGAACATAATCACTCGGACTAAATTTACAAGTTATATTTCTTTCATTAATTTTATTTCCGTATTATGTTTCCCACACTTAATTGACATTGAAATCATTTACTTTTGCAGGTGTCATTTTAATACTTGAATGATATGAATGATTATAATGGTTTACAATTGGATCTAATACATTAATATAACGATAAGTATATTTTGCAGTAAACGAACGAAACAATTTTTCTTTTAATGTACGTATAAAACGTTCTGCTAAAACATGTTTAATTTCAGAATGAACAATATAATGCTTAATTTCATATTCTTTAAACAATTGTTTTACATGACGAGTATAAAATTCAGCACCTAAATCTGTACGTTATTCACGGTCAACTTGATTTTTTAAATTTTTGTTATTGCTTTTACTATTTCAGGACTTTTTTGTTTTTAACAGAACAATATGCATAACGTGAAAAATATCAATACAACATAATATATATTTAAAATTATTATTATTATTCCCAATATTTTGCATATCTGCTAAATCCATTTCTAATGTTTTAAGTGGTGCACTAACAATACTTTTTACGTTCAAAATCTTTACGAGCGGGTGCATGTAATGTATATGCATCTTAAGACGCTAACCATTTCTTTAGTTTCTTTTTAGATAACTTTGTTTTGCATTGTAATGTTTGTATGTTTGATAAAGAATCAGGATTTGAATAATCATATATTTTTTATAATTTTCTCATTTTATATACTATATTCTTTCCAGTGTGTAAATAAATTCCCTATTACTGCAGGACTAGATGATTTTCTTACTTTACGAGTACGTTGTCGATTACTACTATTACTATTCACTTTTGATGCTGGTGTGCTAATAGTTGTACTAATAAATTCTTTAGGAGCATTAAGATCTTCTAATAAATTTTTAAATTCATAAATAGCTATAGAATTTCTTGAATATTTTTATGTACGAACAACATCAGTTACTAAATCTATAAGATTTGAATCTAGTATTGTTTTTCCATGAACACGTACTATACCAGATTTATCCAACTTATTTTTATCGATCTTGTAAACTGTTTTAATAGTAGATCTGTATTCATACAAAGTATTTTCGGTACTGTTTTTAAAATGTCTGATACAAATGGTAAAATAGAAGTATTGTTATCATGTTTGAAAGTTGACGATTCTTCTTGAATGACAGGTAAAGAAGTAGATTTATGCAAAGATGAAGTATACTGTAAATATCGATGCAAAGGTTGTTGATATAATTTCCACTTTTGTTGTACACTAAGATCACAACGTTTTAAGATTTTATTCATTTCTTCATGTAAACGTGATTGATGTGAATCTATGGATTTAATCTTATGGATTGAATTTCATGTACAGCATTTTCAAAAACTAAAATCATTTTACGTAATTCTGACATACTTAACGACCAAAGTACTACTTCCTACTACTTCAAGAAGTGGTCCCAAGATTAATGGTAGAAGCGCACCACCTTTTTGTAGTAAATTCTTTGTTGTCCTTAATGCAGTATGCTGCTGTAATAGAGCACGTAAGATCTTATTATGTCTACGTAAACGTTGCTTCTGACGAGTATTTAAAGTAATGTTTTCTTTTATTATGTCTTCAGCTACTTGAAAATTGTTCATATTAAATCCCCTGAAACATTTTGTAAAATTAGTTTTCGTTTTGTAATCTTGCATTTGCACATACCACGGAGCATGATGTAGTCTTACTTCAACATCTTGATGCAGACTATAAAATTTCTCAATGCATGTCTCTTACGTTACCGTACTCACACATAGTTTCATTGAGAAAATATTTCTAGGTATTCGCAATCCATCGTTTGTTTTCTGTCAGCTCGAACAATAAATAAGTGTGAGGCTCGCGTTTTATTTCTTCGAATACATTCACGACTTCTTCACTATACCGAGGAATAATTTGCCTTGCTAAATATTGTATTTTTAATTTATCACGTGGATTTCTAAATACTATAATATAATGTGCATTTACTCTAATATCACGTACAGGTTTTACTTTTGGAAATAAATTTTGAATAACAAATATTATAGTTAACTTTTTATGATGTACATAATTTGTAAATAAATTAGCAGCATTACCATTAGTTTCTGACATTAAATCATCATGTATTAATAATGTATTTTCTTTAATTTCAAAATTATTTGTCAGATATTCCCTCTACAAGACATATTTTTGCATTTGCATCTAATTTTGGTATTACTGCACTATAACAGAAAACAATACCATTAAATGGTATACTAAACGTTTGATCACGTTCATTAACCCGTCAACGCCTAGCGTCCCCTGCAGGTCACACTACTTTAAAGGTGTCTTCTTGTTCACCAACGTCTACCAATGGCTCCTAGCGAACAACAGTAGCTCCAGCTACTTACCTATGCATGTTGCATCACCACATAAAAATGTTTCGAAGTCCACGTAATGTACAAGAAAGAAGACTGCTTTTAAATTAGTGTAACATGTAGGTGACATTGACGGGTTAAGTAAACGATTTAGAAAGCAAGTTTTACCAGCCTTTGAAGACCAGCGATTAAAATATGAGAGGGATGTTGAAATTTCAACATCTTGTACTCAAACCAATGCATACAATAGAGCATTTGCTTTATATACACAGATATATAAAGAGAGAAAAGAAATGTTTTGTAAGAAAAGGAAACGGTTAAAAATCACTCGGTTATAAGAATATTAAAGCTTAAAATGACTAGTTAAACAATTAGTATGCCATTCATACGATCCAATAAATAAGATGAGTTTCACAGCAAACGATCCAATAAGTAAGAAGCTTCTACAATAATTTTTATATCTTCACGATCGAAGATTGTTCAAAGTTTCCACATGAAGCGATCCAATAAAAACAAATAAATTAAAAATAAATTAAGAATAAAATTTTTTAGGATGCTCACAGTCCACGCTTCTTATTTCGAGTTCCTATGAGAAGTGATACCTCAAAATAAAGAAGAGACATTCATACAAGTCACATTCACTCGTTCGTGGGCCTATAACCGTAAGGTAAACTTCCACGTTTTCGTATAGGTTCATCTTCACTCACGTCATGTTTGTCAATACGTTTCCGTTTTTTATTGACCTCACGCTGTGTCTGTGTCTCTCTACAGCTGAAGATACGGAAGCCTGGTGTACGCACGATGCTATTTGGATTTTCTATTACTGCGCACTCCTATTGTCCAGACACTAATTTATAGAAACTCTCAAAGTCAATTGTCTGAGTGGTCCTATCATTTAGTGCTATCCCCCTAATTTTAAATATATGGCAAACATCCCCTTGGGCATTTGTTAGCCTCATAGCATAATTTTTGGCTCCCGAACCGATAAAGGTTGTAGACTACTAACCTTTTAGAATTTCATTTGTCAGACCCAAATACTTTCCGGATAAAACAAAGATTTCTCATTTTTTCTGTAGGTACATGATGCTGTCAGTGTCACAGTAGATTGCTCTGTCTGTTCTATAGTCGTTAGTAGTTCGTGTAGAATAAGTTTAGAACACGAAGTAGTAAATGCCGCTAGTATTACATTGGAAAACTTTAACGGTTTCAATGTCACTGTACCTCATAATGAGATTATCATCATCAATTGGGACCACACATTGAATTTATTATCTTGCTGTGGTTAAATACCTAAGAAACCTTACCACATCGCTAACGACTACACACTATGCGTTGCTCTCATTTTCCATACAATGAATTGAGGTATAGTTTTACACATTGCCTCAATCCCGGGTTCATCCTAATGTTATAATTTTATCGAATACCTTCATGGGCATTATATTCTTCGATATATTTCTGTTTTTCTCCATCCGTTTTCTAATAAGTGGGAAAACCAGAGGCTATATGGTGCTCTTCATCTAAAAAAAGGAATTCACGTAAGTCCCGAAAGAACCACCTCATTTCCCCTCTTCAGGATCCAAGAGTTCAAATTCTAATATTTCATGTATATCGAGTATTTTGTAGTCTTTTTCAAGAGCAAGGTTTAACTCTGGAGTAAAAGTGCTCCTGTGATGCACACTCAGCATCACTATGAGTACAATCGTTAGTGTTTCGTTCTTCCATGTATGTGCAGCAAAGACCAAAGAGTAATCGGCATCCCGCAATGTATGGCAAGATCAGAAAATAGAGGTGTTTTTGAGGCTATACGGTGCATTTCACTACACCGTGAATACTCTCACATCTGGAAAGTCCGGTCCCGTATGAATCTCAGGTGATTTAACCGGCTTTGGTTTACATGCTATCACCCATGGGTATAGACTCATTACATCGGCATACGCAATTCGCTCATCACTCGCACAATTGACATAGGAACGAAAAACCTCCGTACGGCCACCCTTGTAACAATTCTTAGAAATAAGAAAATCAGGCAAATTAGTACATCGTTCATCAATAACCTTCGTACTTCCTTATCCGTCTTTATCTTCTTGTCCCAAGAATATTCCCGTAATTCGTATAGGTTCACACCTATACTCTTCAGGTAACTACGGCGCAGAATGGTTTGCTCATATCGTTTCTCCATCGTATTGTACCAGTCTTGAGCGTCGTGCAGAATGGTGTCACGCTTAAAATTGAAACACAGCCTCCAGACATGGAAATAACACTCATAAAAGTAGATGGCAGCGTTGAGTCCTTCGTCCCATCCGACGACTTTATACTTACCAATATACTTTTCCCCACCTCTCCTAGCATGCTGGATTTCTATCCCTAATTGGTCTTCCATATACATAAGAACTGGCATACTTTTTGTGTTACACTTGGTCTTATGATGCAACACAACGCGGCAAATACATGATTAAGTATTCTGGGGTGAGGGCAAGGTACGATATGTTCGCATCGCAAGATTTGCAATGGTATATGAGGTAATGAAAGATGGTATACCATCAGTTTTCTCTTCATTAGATCGCTAAATTTGATGACCGCTCTGTTAGAATTCTAACGTCAGTTTCACAATAAGCCAGCATTTCCTTCCGCAGGTTAAACTCCTCGGCACTTATCGCACGTTCTTGGTGCCAGGCTTCCATTTGTTATCTTTCTTCCGTGCTTCGTGCCTCAAGACCATAGTACTCAACCGCAGGATAAGGACCGACATAATTTTGATTCTCTTCTCTATTAAACAAATATGAGAAATCTCCCTTCTTTAAATTTTGACTGAAGCCTAAAGTTTTCGGTAATTTGGATAATTTAACACCAAGGAAAAAGAAATTCTCCTATGATACGATTACCTATGCTTATATTAAAAATCAAATCTTCTGACCTTGGATAAGAGCTAGGTATAATATGCTGGTCTTCTATTAGAGTTCTAAGGCACAAGATGACATCATAGCAACTACTATTATGAGCGATCGCTACTATTTTCTGAAAGACGGGACGCTCTACTAACACCTGATTAATAAAAGGCCGTCATAATCTTAAAAAAAACGAATGATTTCCAACATTGTCACCACACGTTTTAAGAGGCTCATCAGTGCCTTTCCTTATACAGGCGTGACAAACATGGTGACAACAGACCAGTACAACTTCGTGTTCCCTTTCACCGCGATCATTCGGTCCCTTCAACATACTCTATATAATATTTATGTACACCTATTGATATGAACAGGCCTCGGTCTGCGTAAAAAATATGTATGATTTATATCAACATGTGCACGACACGTTCAAATGAAATGTTCACCACGCATGTGTTCGGATTTCAGATACCAGTTATCAAACATGATACCACAACAGATGCAGATCTTTACATTATCACACATAGATTTAGCCGCTTTACTATGCTTCACATGGTTCTCAAAATATACACCCTCAGCAAAGTCTCTATTGCATGCATTGCATTTAATTTATTTAGCCGTATAATCACGTTCGTATGTTCGCAAAAAGTACACTGAGTTTCACACTTGTTTACGTGACTTTCATCAAAACCTTCCAAACCTTTATCAAAACGTTCCTAATAATACTTGAGTGCCTTGAGGAAAGTTCTAATGTTACAAATGAGTTCGAAATGGCCAACAGTGTTACCTCTTTCATAGTGAATAAAGATCTTATTTTCTGCAGGCTCTCCCGGGAAACGAACTATATGTTCCCGGTTATTCTTTTCATCCAGCTCATAAAACACGATTTGATACTCCCCTTTCAAATATGATTGGAAAGTATCAACATCTGAAAAGTCACAGCCTCCCTTACTTTGAACGTTAACTCCTGCCAGCCGTGGAGCCTTACTTGGCCCCATACTATGGCTAGAGGGAAACATTAAGTATTCTTATTTTCAATGCGTATTAAACACTTTTCCAAATAATCTTGGTATTTTGAATATTTGTCAACGGCACTCGTTATATTATTTCTTTGCTGGCCATGCATAATGTCTGCTATGTTGAATCGAAACAGCACTTTATGTCGCAAAAATAACACTTCATTCGAATTTAGTACACATTCGATTGAAGTGAGGACTGCCCTAGCGGACAAATTGCCTTTTCTTCTCCAAGGAACATCCATTGGGTTATTATTGGCACTGTTGTTACTATGTATGTATAACCCAATGTAGTCCGAGGGGCGTGCATTGGAGATCACAGATTACAACGCAAAATAGATTAAGCTTTCGATACAGGACACTGGGTTATCAGTATTACGTTCACCCACAGTTTTAGCGGCAATTTCATGACCCGCAAGATGAAACTTAAGATTCTTTGTCTGCTTTCTCTTACAACTTCGAAGTTACTATTTCTTTGATTTTCCCGTCATTATTATTATCAATACTACTACTACCACTTGTACTACAACTATAAGCACTACTACTAGTACCACTTGTACTATAATTGATGATGATGCAATGTAATACCTTTGCTGGAAAACTAACATATAACGGGCCTGGCTGAGGAGAGAAAAACATTTGGTTCCAATAGTCATGATTATCCTGTACACAGTGTTCAGGTGTGTTGTATACACGATTTTCTCCCTGGACCTGTTGCGTGGGTATACCACAGTGCTGTCTTCATTTTGAACCAATCTCCTCATTACTTCAACTGGTATTTTATCAGAATTTAGATTGCTAATCCCATCTATTTGATCTAAAAAAAGCAAAATCTTAATCAGTTTATTGATTTAGTTATTACTATGACTCAAGTTATGATTTTCTTTAGGGGTCGCGACAATGGGATTAAGCATGATTCAAAAACAAACCGCGTTCCAAAATCAAAACTATCTTTATCCTATCCACCTGATCTTTCCTACAAGATAATAAATACATAAGCTTCTGCTGATCCTGATCGTAAGTTTCTTTATTATGGATAACCCCATACACAAATACCTCTAGCACGTCAGCACTGGATATACATCAGTATTCAAAGGGTCGAAGGACGTGTAGTAGTGCACCGCACCTCTCCGACCCCCGATGTCCGAGACGCTGCATCTCCATGATACATTTCCAGGTCTGAAGACCCTCGGATACTCGTTTAGACCGCGCCCCAACTTTTTGCAGATAGATTTCGTCGACCATATTAATTTTACCGCTTAAGCAGAAGAAATCCGTCTGAAAGAAATAAAACAAACATCTATTTTGAGTTATATAGTTCACTTTAATATATCACCCTAATAGAAAAAGAGAGAGATAAATTATTTTCAAGCTATAGTTAAATAATAATATTCAAAAGAGGAAGCAATCACTTATTTTCAAGCATAAGATAAATTATAATATCGTCGGTCCAATGCCAAAATCGCGAATGTGCAAATTTTACTATTTTCACGTAAATGCGGTTTCGTGTTATTTGGGGCACACAGATTCCAATACTAAAGTGCAATTTGTGAAATATGAGTATATTAGAAGTTATCGTCAATTCCTAAAACATGTGACTAAGTCTATATTCTGATTTTTCGGAGTAAGTTGAATATTAAAATGCTTATAACTCAAAATCAAATTTAGTACATTCGCGGTTTTGGCATTGGATCGAGGATATGTGAAAGAGGAACCAATCAATTGTTTTAAGCTATATTTAAATAATAATATGCAAAAGAGAAAGCAATAACATATTTTCAAGCTTTAGTTAAATAATAATATGAAAAAGAGAAACCAATCACTTATTTTCAATTTTCAGTTAAATAATGATATGTAAAAGAGAGCAGTCACCATAGTTTGTGAAGAGAAATAAATAAATATTCACTTTCTATCTAGTTGTAAATTTTTATTTTTTAAAGAAATAGGTATTAAAAATAGTCTCTCGCTGTCCATTAATATTGGTTAAGAACAAACGAAGAACAATTAGAATATGTATAATTTCTTTCTTTTTAAAAATCAGTAACTATAAGAAATATAAGACCTCGGAAACCTAAGTTCATCTTTAAAAAACACCACTAAAAACAAGAAATGGCGTATCTGCGTCGTTATAATACGGGTCAACAAAATGGCTGCCTCTCCTTAAAGTGGTTTGTTTATCGCTGATACCACCACTTCTGGTTCAGCAAGGCTTCTTTGTAATAGAATAGGGTTCGAGGAATATTTTAGCTCTGTATTTGTCTATATCTATATTTGATTTTAAAACCAATTGCTTAGGAGACAAGTCGAGGTTCTTTACGATCCTCAACGTACGCTGACGTAGTGATGTAAAATACCTAAATATTTATTTCAGCGGGTAAATACCCTGGGTAAATACCCGTGTATTTACCCAAAATGAGTATTTTAGAGAGTATTTTATGTTTCAATTAGAAATAAATGGATTTTTTCGTTCTCAATTAAAAATATAATGGTCATTTGTATCATTTGCAACAGGAGCACTAAATAACCACTTAATTAATCATTTTCTTCTAGCCATTAAAGAACGAATTTGATATTTATTAAGTAATACAGTCGGATTTCCTACCTACTCACCATAATTTTCTTTCTACTTACACTAAATTTCCTTCTATTACCTTTGATGGAAAATAATTATCCATTGTACCCTGTGAATTCTTACTTTGGTGTGCCCCTGAAGCGTCCAATCAACTACGCGCTAGAATTTGGTAGTGGATCAAACCAACACGAAAATTTAAAATTTATGATAGAACGTAACAATGACTAAAGAAAGTGAAGTCCGTTGTCACCAAACCAGTCATACACTATTATTAAGTATTCTGCCTGCCAATAGCTCCTGATATTAATGACACGGAATTTAAGTTCTTCCTTAGGTTCGCCTCTCATGATTTTTTTCCATTTTTCTCAATCTGGCTCATCTTCTTTTATCTTACAATATATTCTTCAGTTTTTCAAACCACCGATGAACACACTAACTAAAGTATTTAAGTAACAGCAGGATCTCTATTACTAAAATACGTTTTCTTTTTTTCTACCAAATTTATTAATGGTGAAAAATGAATTATTAATAATTGCTTTCCTATTTTAAAGATCTAAAGTTTAAACAAATTTTATTATACATACCTATATATTGTTAACATTACCTTTAAACATTTTTGAATCGTAATGATGAAAACAAACTTTGTAATAATTAAAAATAAACTGAATTGATATTACAGATACGGTTGGTTACTTTCTTCACGCAAAATATTTTTTTGTATTTTATCTACAGAAAATGAGATGTGCTGAATTGTCGAGTACGCAAAGAATTGGACCAATAAGTTTCTTAAGTTTTACACCTGGTTTACGGAATCAATAAATTAATCAGTTAAAGAAATTACACTGTAACAACGAAGTTGCTGATATATTTATATCATAGTAAAGAAACTCGACTTTAGTAACTAATTAGTGAAAATACTTAAAAAACTTTAAAAATACACATTTACCGATTAGGAAAGCTGCAGAATAATCAAGGTAATTAAATTCAATAAATTGGTCGATTAAATTATATACTAAATAAGCTGTTGAAAGAAAGTTATCCATAAAATAAGGAATAACATTTCGTTAACACTTAAGTAACTAATTCCCGATTTTTAGAAGTGTTCACTAAATGGAGTTTAACACTAACAATAATGCTTTGTGAAAGAATTTGTTGGAATAGCATATTTAAAATATTAATGAGATAAACAACATTAAGCTGTATAATAACTCAGTAATATTTATACTTTAAATTATTCTCTATAGGACAGCAATTAACCTGTAGCATGTTTTGAGTACTATAAAACGACCACAAATATTACCGTCCTACTCAAAATCAATCGTAAGATCCGAGTCGAAATCATCACACAATTCTTCAATATTAACATCATTATTACTCGCTTCTTCATTTCCTTTTGTCACCCATTTCTCTGTATCCTCTTCCAATGTCTCTGGTGTTTTGTTCTGTTCCATGCCAACAGCTGATGACTTGTTCCTTGATGATCCTGGTCCTGAGTGTTGCATCCGTGAAACTTCAGGCAATCTCTCACTTAAAAGCTTCCAGTTATAAGAAGGATATGTTAGTTTCCCTGTCCTCTCCAACGATAAACGATTTATTGTTTTACTAAATGTAGAGAGTTCTTTCTGTGGCAGCAGATGTAACCAGAGCGCAAAGAATTCTAATGGCCACATCAGCTAATTCAGTGAGGTCTCGAAACCCTCTCCACCAAAGTAGTGAGCTCATTTGTTCCATTCCGTCCCGTGAAAACCTCCTTGCCCGGTTTCCTTCCCTGTGGCTATATTCAGTCAAATGTGATCTCAGTAAAACAAAATTCAATTCCATTTGTTTTCCAACTTCACAACGAAGTTTACTACATCCAGCAATTCTTCAGCCGTGAATTTGCAGCCGTGAAAAGTGGGATTGAGGAGATCTGCAGCCAGATGAATAGGACCCAAGCCGGATTCACTTCTTTGTTAATTTTTTCCATTATTCTGTTTTCTTCTGTTTTCGAAAGGATTGATTATGGTAAGTGGTCTGTCAGAGTTAGATGAAGGCTCTGGAATTTTGAGTGCAAAGTGTTTATCACTCATTGCTGAAGTTAATGACGATTCCTCACTCACGCGAGCGTTTGAAGCCCAGTTTCATTGGCAAGCACACTTTGGAGGCTTCCCCATCTTGTTTTTTCTGGCAACTTTGACGAAATTGTAATCCTTTTCTCCCTTGAGTTTTGTGTAAATAGTGCTTGCAGGTGATGGGTATGTTTAATTGTTTTAACAACATCAATTACACTTCCCAATAATGTCTTTACCGGTGGACATCCGATGGTGCCAGAACAAACCAAATGGAGAAGTTGAGCAAGTCAACCCAAAGATACTATACTAGGATACTTCTCTTTTAATAATTTAAAAGATGTTCTCATGTTGGACGCTTTGTTTTCTATGATTATTAAAAAATTTTCAGGGCTATGTTTTTACACAACATTCATAATCTCTTCAGACAAGTATTGTGCATCGTGTTGATTTTCTTTCGACAACGCTAAATCAACAAAAACAGGTCCATGCTTTAAAATGACGAAATAACTGATTGATTAATTTCTTAAGTTACCACAACCGTCGCACTGTAAATATAGGTTTCATGATTTCTCTAACTTCATTTTAGCTTCCCCTTGCATTTCACTGTGTTGAACATCCCAGTAACTCGTAGCAAGGCAATACCTTGATGGGAGAGAATACGAAGGACGAATTTTGTTTTTTAAAAAATTCAATCCACAAAGGGTGATCAACAAGTGACAGGGAACAAACACTAACGAAGATCGCTTTGGCAACGCTTTCCTTCAACGCTTTCTGTAAGACTTCATTAAGGTTCCATACGTCGGCATTTGTTTTAAGAACATCAATATTAAGATTCTATCAAAAATCCGAAATAGTAGATACGAGACTTCACATTTAAAACTGGGTCTGTCTCCTAAAGCTTTAACAAAGAGGGTTTATATAGATTTCTATGTTTGGACAACCTAAGGCTTCAAGCCATACTACGATTTGTTAATTGTTTAAGTCTAGGTGAAACTAATCCAAGTTTAAAAGCCGTTCACATTTTGATGAAGAAAGAGCATAGGTGAATAAGTATAGTAAAATAGTCCGAGATCAATCTTGACACGACAAAAGTGTGGTAATGTAGGTATCCCCTGGAGACATTAATCTCTCATGTTTCAACTCTGACTGATTTGTTCGTGAGCAATGACGTAAACTCGGAAAAGTTAATTATTTCTCAAGATTGACTTGATCGATGTTTTTCAAACTTAGGTACATGTATAGGTGTACACGAGGTCTTCGTCTGAAAATTGTAACAGCTCATTCCCACCATTTCCCCCTTTCAAAACGCTCGATTTAATATTTTGATCTAGTCTTTACCTATGAAGTTCTTCGAGAAAAATATAAAAAAATAGGTTTTAGATTTCGTCGTAACCTAGAATAACATATAACATCCAAAACTGTATTTCGGGTGGACCATTGTCAAAATTGCCTGCAAACCGCACCGCACATGAACGGGGTCAATTGGTTATTATTTTGCATATTTATAGTGAATGAATGAGAAAACCCGCTCGACAGACCCCAAAATATTAGAAAAGGTCAACGGTATGGTTAACAAGTCATAGAACTTCAAAATAATTGAACTTTCGGAAAATACCCATTTTTTGGGTAGGTAAATACAAAAGGGGTAAATACCCATTTTTTATTTACCTACTCACTGTGTAATTACCCGACCCACATCTCTATGCTGACGTGAAAGGAAATGATGCCTGCACACGCCAAATGCACGTTATATCATCACGCTACCACTACTACGAGACACCTAGTGGCAGAATTCTGAATTAGAGGTTAGTTGGATGGTGGATTTTCTTCAGTCCACGCGTATATGCGCGATTATTCCGTATAATTCTATAAATTTTAAGGTGAGTAATTACTGTTTATTTCAATAAACAGTATATTTGTATTACATATGTTTCCATCGTGTGATAAAGCCTAGCACACATTTGCTATTTTATTCTTAATGTAATGCACTAGTTATTACTTACATATGCAAAACATGTCTTCTATGCCTTAGGTTTTCTCTCACCCACAAAATTGAGGCATTTTCGATACTCCCATACTCTAAATTATTGGGGATCAATATAACTATGAGTAAACTTAATATTAAGTTAAACTATTGACTTTCTTAATATTAAGTTGTATTATTGGGGTGAATACGGTCCTGAATGCCCTTCTCAGTATTGCAGCAAACGTATTATTTGAAATCCTATTACCAAAAGAAAAGACGAAGTGAATAGCTCTCGCTGAAGCAAAATGTCTAAGGGAGACTGCCTAACAAGAGATACGATCATAACCCCTCTCTCAGAAGCATGAAGCGCTCGCTTTGTAAACGTTTAGTAGTAAAACAACATAAATAGCGCTCGGTAATGGAAATAGTCTATGAGGAATTTACTGTTAAAACACAGACTTAAACGTTCCATAACATCACTGCATATATGTGTGCGGTAGCTTCCAAATCCTAAAACCGACCCTAACAACATTTCATATTTTTAAAATATGCAGTCCGTATTTCTTATATTTTCAAAGGGTGTTCTCGCAGGTGCTTGTTCAGAGAAACACCCATAAAACATCTTCTATCATTCTCCTTACCAAAATACGGCGCAATGTTTCATGCGTTATTGAACTACTCCCCATTCATTATCTATTGCAAAACTTGCGATGGCAATACTGTTCCACTACAAATCCAAAGTAGAATACCGCTTCCATGCGATCTAAAATGCAGAATTACGATCTAAAATAAAGGATCGTGTTCCTCTCGAGACTAAGAGTTGGGAATGTTTCTTAGCAAAATATGGATCAATATTTCTTGCGTCTTGGAAAACATTTCGGCATTCTTTTCCTTTCACAAATTGTACAATTGGAATACTGTTCCTCCCGCAAATCCACAGGGCTCCTCCTTAGCTTCCATGATCAAAAAATAAACAAGCGTGTTTCTTTCTTTCGAGTTTAACTGTAGAAAAATGCCACAAATTTATAGGAAGCCCACGTCTATCCACGTTGAAACAAAGGCGAACGCAATTTCTGCGAGAATCAAATTTATCTCGGGAAGCTGCGCACCGCATGCTGAAACCTCTCTCGTAATTTCTATCTGTTTACCTTATTATATAGACACACTTTTTTCAGTATAGGAACACTTTTTCGAACACTTTTTAGTAGAATCACAATTAAAAAATTGATCGAGAAAAAAGAGAACCAAGTAATTACTGATCAGAGTAACAATGTTGCTAGATGAAAAAACTAAAAATAAAAAATGAAAAAATATCGAGAGCGTTCGTTTTTGAACATGCTACCTTGAGTGCAAATATTTCGGTACGATAACCACTAACTAGACCACGAGATGCTTCCACTCAGATACGAACGACTTTCCTCTTTCCTCCATTCATTCATTCTTGTTCATTTTCCATGTGTAAAGTCTTTTTTTCCGGAAACACTTCCCAATATGGTCACAGATTCTCGACAAATAAATCAGGAAATGTTATAACAGTATCTACATTATATTTAAACAACATAGTATCCACAAACAATAAAAAATAATAGTCATTACCCTATTCTGTTTAATCTCGCTTTCAGAATTACGTAAAAGCATACAATTACAAAGATCACACGAACTTGCACAGTTAATTTCAGCATTAACAATTGGTTTCAGCACTAAACTATAAACTATGAGCGGTACTCAATCATATTTCTTTCTTCGGTGGGGGCTCTGAGGGACCTCACCAAGGACTTCTATAAAAGCCTGACATATTTTCGTAACTAGTCGGATATTTCCGTGCAAATAAGGCGCTAACTTGTTCAAGAAGTCTCATATGCGGTTTGGATCCCCATATATTCCCAGTTATAATACCACAGTTCAGTGTTCCCCCAATGTTTCAAATGTCTAGAAAGAGACACTTTGAAATGTGTACACGTATAATAATAATAATAATAATAATAATAATAATAATAATAATAATAATAATAATAATAATAATAATAATAATTTTAATAATAATAATAATAATAATAATAATAATAATAATAATAATAATAATAATAATAATAATTAAGCTTGCCTATCATGTAATGTATCTCGAGCTATATTTCTTTTTTAGTTTAGTTGCCCACAAAACGAAGCAGATACACACCTCATACAACATAATGTTTTGCATTGGCTATGAGACATAACAAACACATAATCTTCAAACAACAATTTGGTTAGGCATGAAACAGATCACTTTTCCTTTTACATTATTTAGTCACTCACAAAATCTATAGTGTGTGTCAGCATATTTCGATTTATAACAAATAAATATTCACAAAATTCAGGTGATGTGGGTCCTTAGCCCCTCAACCATTCTTCTCAAAATGCAGATACCACTCGTTCATGGGGGCACGCTGGTTTAGTGTTAAAGCACATATCTCGTGCTTGGTGTTTCCTAGTTAGATTCTAGCTTGCGTTAATTATTTTCATAAGAAACACAATGTGCGTAAATTTCCTACGTGGTTCTCCCGCTTGCTCTCATTACAAATACACCAAACTACTAATACTAGTACTACTACTACTACTAAGAATGATAATATAAATACTTAGTTGGATTTGATGTGACTTGAAGAATATCGGCAAAAAATATGGACAATAAACACAAGAGAGAGAGACGTTAAAAAACATAACCTCTTACACTACGAGAAATAAGCACGGTGTGACAGTAAACTAACTTCTACAAAATGTAGGTGTACTCAATTTATATATACTTTATTTACTAAGCTTATAGGGTATGGGATATAGCGTACATAGATTTTCATCTTTTATTTTCGTTTTTCCTTGTGTAAATGCCGCTTAGGTAGTTTCACAGAGTTCACCAGCAAACCTATGGAGCTAGATGGTCATTAAATGTAAATTTCTTCAAATATAATCCCGTATCAGATAAAATTCATACTGTGCATAAGAACTCTGGTCGCCAGGTTTTATTGCTAGTGTCTAAAAATCGAGGCGGGCAAGGTTACCAATACGAGACATTTTGTCGGCTTTAATAACAAATGTCACCTCTCGAAACATTTATAATGAAATATACAAAGCACTGGAAAACTCATTTTCCGCTTGTTCCCCCGAAAAGGAACATTGTTGAGGCGGGATGGTAGTTCCACTTTTCTTTATTCCAGTATACAGAGCGGTTTCTTACTAATTTAATGACCCATACATTTGAACGAAGGAATATGAAAGCCAATGTTAGTTTTTATATTGATTTAAATTTATTGTTGGGGAACAACCCATCTTGTATTCTTGCCGAAAAAGAAAAGATCAGACATATGAATACACAAAGGGGCGATAAGCCATCGTCAGGTAAAGCAATCAACAAAGAATGAAGCTGTTCCACATACAGTTTCATGAGCGCCAATTGGTCGCCTGAGAGTTGAGTGATGAGAGGCCAAGCATCCATCGGGTGAGTGGCATTGGGGGACACGAAAACATCAAGTCAACAAAGACTTGTTCAGGGCAAATGGGGGTGGGACTGGGGAACTTCAACCGGAGAAAGGGTTGTCAGCAGACAGAAAGATCGTCAATCAGTGGGAATAGGGGAGAAAAAATGCAATCTTCCAGTCGCAACAAGGAAACTGTGCTTACCCAGCGGAAATAGAGGAAGAGTGGGGGCAATCACCTGTACACAAGAGGTAAACCGTTGACATTCAGCGCGGGAAAGGAGAGAAGGGGTGTTACCTGTTAACAACAAGGAAACTGTAAGCATTCAGGGGAAGAGGTAGAGAAGTAATTGACATATGTCTACGTGAGCATCTCCCTGATTCATGCAGAACACCTTAGTATCAGGTGATGGTTTGGGCGTGGCTAGACTGCACCTGCGTTACTAATTAGATAGAATACTTGGTTTCTATGATCAGAGGACTTGCTAACCCAAACGTTTCTCAGTTGAGAGAAAGCAAGGCTGGCAGACGGATGGCTATATCTACGTTTCTGCAAAAGCAAGTTCGTTTCGCAACGAAAAATAAATGAAAAATAAAGGAAAAATAAATAAATATTCATTCCTTCTTCCTTTTCCTGCACATCTTGTTCCTGTTCATACATTTTTTAATAGTTTCAGAACAATTTTAATATATTCCCACTCAATGAGTGTTCTATTAAGAGAAATTATTTAACAAAGAGTTTCTGCACGAGTTTTTAAGAACGAGTAATCTATTACGAACTTTTTAGTAGGATCACAATTAAAAATTATTTTTCGATTTAATTAGAGAGAAAAAGCTTGTGGGAGCTAGGGACCGCGTTTCAAGGCTTATAGCGGAGTTTTGATGGTCCGAGAAAAAAATTAATTTTATTATTCTAGTAATTAATTACGAGAGAAATAATTTTTAAAATTTCGATTAAAGAATCGTGTAGGATTTCATTTTTTTTTCATTCGCTCAACCACGTTACTGTCAGCTGGTTCCTTGAGCATTCAAAACCATCGTTGCGAATGATTATTCTTTTGGGTTTATTTATTTCATAATTTCGAAGAAGGGAAGGGGGAAAAGGGCGTGAAACCAAAACAGGGATTGGAGAAAAAAGAATAAAATAAAATAAAAATAACATAAAAACAAACAAAAAGAAACAAAAATTGCAGCTTAATATTTGCTTAACTCTACTCAGATTTCTAGTCCTGTGAGATTTTGTGTTTTTTTGGTTTTATTGAGTTTTTTGCGTGTGTTGTTTTGTATGTCGTATGTTTTGTGTTTTAGTGTATACTTTTTTGTCATCTTCTTTCTTCTTTTCTTCAGGTTTTCACTATGTGTTTGGTTTCTCTGGTGTCTACCTGCATTTCTCTCCTATGTGTTCTATTTCACATTTGCACTGTTTACACTGGCTTTTCACCTGCATATTTTACCTCTTTTCACTATCCTGCATCAACACTACACTACATTCACTACAGATATTGACACTGACTACTTTTGATGAAATCACTAACCTTCACCAACTAGTACTTACACTATAAAACACACACACTACACTTACTTTTATCTAAATTTCCACATTTTCAAAACTTTTAATTTTTTTATGCTTCTATATAAGCGTTTTCTGTTACTTTTGGTTTAATGCTTTAGTGTTCTCAGTTGCGTATCAGTGCCAGTTTCCACCCATTTGTGCTGGCTTGAGGTCTAGGGCCCATTCAGAGCACTTAGTGCAGGCCCTGGTCCGTTTTATCCTTCGGCCGCCACGCCCGGGATGGGCCGTCCTATTGGCGAGAGTTGCTCTATGTTTTCTCTCTGAGACACTATCCTCGCTTCATCTCTACTCATGCACTCACGCAACATTCACTCTTGCACCGGAGTTCCTTTCCAAACCTAGAGGCTGGAGGTGCAGCACGCATTCTGGTCCTGGGCGAAAACACGGTAATCCAGTTCTTGGGTTCCAGGAGTCTTTTCTCCGGTCCGAGGACTTCTTCGCACATTCTTCCACTTGCACTCATCCTTCTATTCTTCTTCTGTAAGTTTTTCGTCTTAGTTCGGAGTATTTATTTGTCAAATTTTCCAATTTTTTGCAGTCTTCCTCTACTTCTATTATTTCTTTTAACGGTTTTTCTCTTATTTGAGTTCTTAGTTCTAAAATTTCTTCTAATAATGGACACCACATGACATGGTGCTCAGGAGTTCCTTCTCCGCGTTTACACATTGGGCTGGGTCTTAACTTGATTCTGTGGAGGTGTTATTCGTATGGTCCATGGCCTGATAGATAATGAACCAATCTATATGTTGAAATTAAGTGATTTATTTTTAGTCTGTCGACGATGCTAGGAAAGATTCTATGTAATCGTTGCCCTCCACTGTATTCCTGCCAGTCTTTATCCCATAGTTGTATTATTTTGTCATGAATTTCTTTCTCATCTTCTAGATCCCTGTTAAAAATTTCTGTAATTTTCCTTTTCTCTTATTTTCTTAACCAGTAATTAGTTGCCCTTTGCAATAACACATAGTTCATTGCTTGGATACCAAGGATTATACAGAGTGCGCTATCGGAAGTAGTGCTAAAAGCTCCAGACATTCTGATTAATATTTTTTGTGGTCTATTGATTTGGTTTTTTTTAGGTGTTATTTCTTAATAGCCTATTAATCCAAACGCTGGATGCGTACGCCATGGTAGCTGACAAAATAATTTCTTGGTATAGTCTTAGTACTTTTAACGGTAGCCTGTATCTGTTTCTTGCAATCGTGGTCAATTTATTCGCTACACTGTTTCCCCTTTTTTACTATATATTTCAAATGTTCATCAAATTTTAGTCTATCGTCAAGCATTATGCCAAGGTATTTTATGCTTTGCACTCGTTCTAATCCTACTCCATTTAATTTTATAGTCGGATTTCTGTGTAGTTTTGTGCCGAAAATTAGATATTCGGTTTTCTTTGATGATATCCTTAATTTACTCTCCATTCTCCATTCTTCAAGTGTTTCTGTTATCTTTTTAACTTTTCTTCTAATTCCCTTCGACTGTTTCCTGATGTTATTACGACGTCATCGGTGAATGCCACTATATTATCTACTTCTTGCTTTTTGTTTATTTTTTCCAAGCATGGTTGTAATTCTATGACCCACATTAGGGGTCCTAATATTGATCCTTGCGGGCATTCTTTCTGTTTTAATTACTATGTCGCCCTCTTCATTGGGTATTATTGATTTTCTTATATACGAAAGATCAATACATAGCGTATTTCTTTTCTGAAGTGTGCATATGATTTCACAATTTCTTAATGTTGCTGTTTAAAATGCTAGTACAGGAATTCCCCTCTTTAGTGCAGAAATTCCCTCATTGCATGTTATCGCCATTTTAGGTGAGGTGGGATTAGGCAAGATGGGAAATCCCATCTCGCCTAAAATAGCGGATATTTTTATCTTGGAGACATAAGTGGCTAATAAATCGTTAGACCACATGAGATTAGGCGAGATGGGAGAACATCTAACAAGTAATAGTGGCATGTACTACTTACGCTATCTCGCAATTGATTTAAATATATTGTTAACTGTGATTTTAAATGTTTAATATCAATACTCGTATTTAATGTAACTTAGTTTATTCAGTCTGAATTTATGTTTAATCTAAAGTGACCGCGACAACTTGCGAAGCGTGGGTTCTACACCAATCGTAGAACTGCTTTTCTCACTCTTGATGTATCCAGAGATTTTGCACGATTCGTGAAGCTGTCTTCCGAACGCACATTTGAGAAAACGTGAAAGAACACAAGTGCACCAACAATATGCTATAGCCAAACTTAGAAAAATCTCGAGTGAGCGACAAAACAAAATTTAGAGACCTATAGCATGAATACCAACAAGTATTTGAATTAAACGGTAACATTAATATTATTAGTACGTATGCGTGAAGTGTCCAAACTAGTGCATACTCTCATGTAACATTCCTTTCAAGTGAAGTAGGAAAGACCAACTGCACTCAGTACACAGCCACTACACAAGGCATCGTAATCATAATTTCTTACAAAGGTATGTACGTCGCGCCATTTAATTAACAGCACATGAATCAAGAACTGTGTGGTCTTTTGTTATGAGCAGTTGTTACAAGTCTGGATACCTCTTTAGAGCCAAATTATATGACCGTTTTCTTACTGCTTTCTAAACATTTTTACATCAAATTGACAAGTAATAAACAATACTAAGTTAACACTAACAACAATTCCAATACGCATGTAAAATAACAACAATAAAAGAAAACAGCAAGAGACTTGTGCAAGGGCGCCCATGCTGTGGTTTTCAAAAGGGGCAAGTATAAGCGACGTTTCAAAAATAGTTTCAAATTTTGCTGTAACTAATGTAAACGAATTCTGTTGGATTCTCGATATTCTGAAGTACAATTTCCTCTAGGGAGGGCGAACGCCCTACCTTGCGCCCCTGATGGTCGCCCTTGGACCTGTGACATTATACATCACAATTAAGGTTGCCAACAGGCCGGTTTTTCACCGGCCTGGCATGAAATATTGCTGTTAATTTGATTAAAGCCGGTGACCGGTACAAACTTCTTACCAGCCTCTTTATGACCGTAGTTCGAAGTATAGATTTAAAAAGAAACATTCATTCTGTAGATCCAAAACTATCGCCTTTCACTATCTATCAACAAGTAATATATTTTGTTCTTCTGTTTAGATAATTTTAAAGAGATGACAGATACTGTATCAGGGAAAATTTGAAATTTATTTGTAAGGAATTTTATACATTTATTGAGAGTGAAAAAGGACTTCTTAAAGCAATTTCTTGTAGTTGAAGTTTAAGTTCAAAGAATAAATTTCATTTTCCAAATCCAAAATTGTCACGTTAAGATTAATATACTGTTGTTCATCTGTTTCGATAATTTAAAGAAGTGACAGTTACTGGTAAATAAAATAAAATAATCAACTTCGACTTCAGTTTCTCATTTCTAGCACAATGTATCTATTAGGCTTATTAGTGAATGTACTCAGGATATGGAGAATACAGGTGGGTAATGCACATTTGCTCACGATAGTACATTCCCTTCCCAGGAATGGGTCTGAACAGAGACACTCCACACTTAGACCTATATCATAGGGAATTTTGAAGCGGTGCCGGTTTATTTATTTTCCAGAGGTCGCAACCCTAATCACAATATGTATTTTTAAATTTTTATTTGTTTTAAGTCGTAACACAACACGAAGGTTATAGAGTTAGCTATATATAGGTCATAATTAAAGAGAATCAAAATATGAAATTTTATATTCTAAGCCATATCTCATATTCTAAGCCGCGCGTTTTAAATTTTCATATTTCATAATATTTTGACAAAATTCTCGTATTAAGTAATAAATATTAATATTAGTGTATCTGTCACATGCCTAAACAAAATCTCTAACTTCGTAGGCCTTGTATGACCACCTGTTCTCCTCGATCTGGTGTTCCTGTCTCACCAGATCAATACCAATGAACTGAAGTCTATCTCCCAGTAAAATTTACGGTGGAGGCATAGGCGTAAGTAGCCCCCGCGTCTTGAGGGGGCGAAAATAGAGGCGCATAGCTAAAGATTGCAGGGGGCGCTGAAGATTCAAGTTACGCCGTGGAGGGCATTTCTGGTAATTTTGAAGGGCGTTTTAAAGAAGGATCGCATCCTCTTTTTCGTTCCAGGGGACGTTCCGACATCGCAGGATATAAAATCCTACAATATGATCATAACTTCACAGATTTTAACCCATGATATGCGAACCTTTGGAAATCAAGCCCTGGCTATTGCAAATTAAGACTTAAGTACGTACCATCTACAATGCAATCCGCTCATTTGAAAGTAAAACGTACCTCTCCTCTCTTGGCAGGATATTTCTTCATAGTAGCCTCAGTTTACTTTATATCATCATCATCATCATAGGTATTCTGCCTTTATTGGCAGGTCACTTGCTGCAGCTGAGAAGCTTCCATGCTCCACGGTCCTCCGCTAACCTTTTTGTCTTCGCGTATTATCTTTCTGTTTTAATATCATCCATTAATTGTAGTCTCCTTCGCCCCCTCTCTCTCTTTCCCGCCACCATACCCTCTAGGACGTCCCTCATGATACAATATCTTCTTAGGCAATTTCCAACCAGTTTCTCTTCCTCTTCCTAATAATATCTAAAAGTGTTCTTTTCTCACCCACCATTTCTAACACTCCCTCATTCGTTTTCCGCTCTACCCAACTAATTCTTTCCATTCTTCTCCATACCCACATTTCGAAGGCTTCCAGTCGATTTTCGTCACCTTTACGTAATGTCCACGTTTCCGCCCCATACTGTACAACACTCCACACGAAGCATTTTATGAGTCTTTTTCTCAACTCTTTCTTCAAGGTCCCACAAAACAGACTTTTCTTCCTCCTAAAGGCTTCTTTCGCCATTCCTATCCTTGCTTTTATTTCTCGTTCGCATTTCATGTCATTACTAAGAATACTACCCAGGTATCAAAAACTATTCACTTGTTCTATTTTCTCCCCTCCTACTTTTATATTTGACACAGACCCCTTCGTTCCAATTACCATGGCTTTTGTCTTTCTAACATTTATTTTCATCCCATATTCTTCAGAGCCCTTTCTTATTTTTTCTAACATTTTATTGATTTTCTTTTCAAATTCTGCAAGAATCGCCATATCGTCTGCAAATCTTATGCATCTAATCATTCTACCTCCTACCGAAATACCATCATCATCATGTAAACTCTTTTTCACTATCTCTTCTAGATAGACATTAAATAGTGTTGGCGAGAAGCAGCATCCTTGTCGAATTCCCCTTCCAATTGCACTCTCTTCCATCAGTTCTTCCCCTATCCTAACACTTACTTGTTGGTTCATGTAAGTTTTTTATGAGTCTTCTATCTTTCCATTCCAACCCTATCTTTGTTAGAACTCCCAACAACAATTCCCAATTCACGCGGTCAAAAGCCTTTTCTAGATCAATAAATACAACATACACCTCTTTCCCTTTTTCTATAAATCTTTCACCGATCGCCCTTAATAATCCAATAGCATCTCTTGTGCCCTTGCCTCTTCTGAACCCGAACTGCTCCTCCTCAACATCTTTATTTGTTCTTCCATATAACCTTCTGTTCAATATTCGGAGCAGACTTTTAGCTGCATGAGATATGAGACTAATAGTTCTATAATCCTCACATCTCTTTGGGTTCGATTTCTTAGCCATCGGTATCATGATCGTTTTCAGAAAGTCTTTTCGCCATTCTCCTGTTTCATATATTTCATTGCATAGTCGCAACAATTCTTTCTTTCCCTTGTCTCCTATATTTTTAATGAATTCGATTGGTATGTTATCTATTCCGGTTGCCTTTCCATTCCTAATCTCGGATATAGCCTTTTCAAACTCATCCCGAAGAATACTAAATCCTTTATCATCTTCGCCTACTTCATTTTCTACTTCAACATTTAGGCTACACGATCTATCCCTACTCTCATATAAGTCTTCAACGTATTCTTTCCACCTTCCTATGACCTCATTTTTCTCGCTGACTACCTTCCCATTCTTATTTTCTACTGTCATCATAATATCCCCTTGTTTCCTTCGAAACTCCATAGATTTCACCTCCTTGTACATTTCCTCATATTTCCCAACTCTTTCTAATTCTTCTATGTCCTCGCAAACTCTTCACTCGCTCTGTCTGTTTCTCTCCGTAACTCATTATTCAACTTTCTGTACACCTTTCTGCCCTCTTCTGTATCAACCTGTTTGCACGTCTCCCTTTCCCTCATTTTCTGCAACATCTGCTCTGTAACCCATGGTTTCTTAGCCGTTTTGTGTTGGCGGTAACCTACTGCTTCTTCTACAGCCTGCTGTAAGCAAAGTGTAATGTATTCCCACTGTGCTTTACTATCTGCGGCTATTCTTTTCTGGTTTGAACATTTTTCTTCGAATTTTTCAACGAAAAGTTTTCTTATTTCCTCTTTTTTTAACTTTTCAGTATTCAACACTTTGTTACCTACTTTTCTTCTGTCTACATTTTTCGGTTGAATATCTACTTCCTCCAGCACAAGATTATGATCAGAGAAAATATCAGCCCCGGTAAGGGTCTTCGCGTTCTTTAAGCTATTCCGATACCTGTCCTGAATCATAACATAGTCTATCAGATATCTTCCGCCGTCTATTGGTGATTTCCATGTATATCTTCTCTTGTGCTGATTCAACCAAGTGTTCCCAATTACTAGTGAATTCTGTCTACAGAAATTCACCAGTCCCTCTCCCCTTTCATTTCTTTCGCCTAAACCATATTTGCCTACGATACTACCTTCCTGTTTTTCTCCCACAACTGCGTTGAAATCTCCCATTAGAATTACGCATGCACCCTTCTTCTCTCAATCTATAATTTCTTCTATTTTCTCATTATTTTCCTCTACTTCTTCATTTGCATGCGAAGTCGTCGGTGCATATGTCTGTATCACTACTAGATCCTTCGTTTTCCCTTTAAGTCTTAACAACATAACTCTATCATCAATAAATTCTACTTTCTCTACCTTCTCCTTTAAGCGCTTTCCAAGAATTATTCCTACGCCATTATGACCGCCCTTTTCATTACCTGAGTAAAACATTCTATATCCTTCGCTGTTCAATACCCCATTATCTTTCCATCTAACTGCACAAACGCCTACCAAATCTAAATTATTTTGTTTCATTTCTTCTTTAAGATTTTCTAATTTTCCTCCCTGTAACATAGTACGTACGTTCCATGTCCCTATCCTAAACCTTTTGCTCTTCCCTGTCTTTCTTTCTCTGTTTGTCTTCCCCCCATTATTACTTTCTCGTCCAATAGTCCTTCCCAAGCCATCCCCCTCCCGGAGATCCGAATGGGAGGATATTTTACCTCCGGAACTACATTTTGACCTGCGAAAGACCATTGTTCATATGTTCTATTTTTGCTGTCAGCAAACTAGGGAAAATAGAGTGGTGGCTTCCCGTTGCTTTCCACCCCGCAGTATCCCAGCCGTTAAAGTCACTCTGACCACGCCTGGGACTAATGTCCAAGTTGCCGTACCAATCACTATGATTTCCGCCAACTTGGCTACTTTAGAACTGCTGCCTTCTCCCAGAACACTCTTCGTCTGGCTACTCCGTTTAGACCAATTCGGTAGGGGTGGCCCTTCTGGTAGTAAACTACCACCGACACAGCTCTAAAGTTCACTGTAGCACGCAATCCTCCCCATCCCGACACATAAGTGTCTTCGTAAAGGTGGTGTTTATAAGAAAGAGACAATGCCAGCGTTGCATTTCCTTGTATCCCCAACGTTCTAAATTTTAATCATTTTACTTCAGTATATCCCAGCATAGACGGATCTGTGTGACGCCAACACAAAACTGGAAGTTCTGGGGATGACAGTTGAACACTCCCAGGCTTGTATCCCTTTGTTTTATTATTAATGTACAACTTTAAGATTTCCATTTCGTGATTTAAATGTAAGGCGGTATAATTCACCTCTCAAAAAGTACATAATATTTTGGTCTCTTTATTTCCGTATATCCTTAAAACTTTGGCTCTCTTTAGTTATAAGTATAATGTTATGGGAAGATGAGACATAAAGACAGTGGCGGATCTATCCTGGGATTGGGGGCCTAAGGCCCCAGTTTTTTAGTGACAAAAATAATTTACCCTATTATTAGTATTTTTTGGAAGTTTATAGTAATCTCACGATATATCTACCATAGTCTGGATTCTGGCTGTCCCCCAGTTTTCACCATCTAGATCCCCCTCTGCATAAAACAATCGATAGATGAAATTGTGCTGAACAAAATATTTTGAAACCAAAATCTTATCTGTATTCTTCGAGAAAAACGTATTGACATGGCGCACAAAGCATGTCATTTGTTGTTAATAACTTATTTACTTTATTATGTTTTTTACAGATTGTTTATTTACATTTGTACTCTCTATTGTTTACCTCAGTTCTATTACAGTAACACCCATAATACTTATAAAATAGTTCATAAAAAATGTAAGGAGTGGCGTGCCGTGGAAAATCAGCACTGGGGCGAAAGTATAATCCGGCGCCCCCCTACATATGAGTGAAGTCGACAGATCAACCACAAAGTGCCACCATAGTTGGCAATAAGTGTAAGAAAATTTAAAAAAATAAACCCTGCTTTTCCTTGATTTTGAGCACTTATTATTACTTTTCCTTCTATTTTGTATATATCTTTTCTTCCCCCGAATTTTGCGCCCCTTTTACTTCGGCGCCCGGGGCTTTAGCCCCGCTCGTTCCCCTCCCCACGCCACGGTACTGAACGTAAGTCATTCCTAAGTTGCAAAAATGTATTTTCTATTCGCTATTATATTTTTATTGCATAATATCGAAAACTTGTTTCACATCCATGTACTAAATCTAATTAAATCTTTATTACAGGTATGGAAAGGTTGTAATAATAAAACAGTTGAAGATCAGGGGATAGGTAACAGCAGCGATGGTATCGACTGGCATGAGGCTGACTTTAAGGATTGGTCTGCTGTTATATATCCTTTCCCATTGCCTTCTAAGAAGACAAATGCCATTCGATAAATACTGAGGACAGTAAATTTATACAAATATTCTAATTTGAGAATTACGAAATTCTTTACCTACCATGAGTGCTGTCAGATTGATTTATTTTTATTTTAGTTTATTTTATTATTATTTTACAAGGCAGTAAGTGGAAGTTCCTCGTTTTAGGGGTACCGAACTGAAGTGAGTTTCGAAACCTATTTAAGACTAAATAACATTCTGCATTTATTTAAGGATAAATTAATATTTAAATTTGATACATACAACTAATATTTAAAATGAAGTACATTGAAAACACAAGTGGATGTTTAAAACTGGTTTTCTTTATCTCTCTTCTTGTTTATATTTTTATTTGATAATTACTTCCCTTCTTGTTCTGTGATATTTTTGTGACAAATCAGTGTAAAAACTACAGTATACTGTAAGCGTCACAGGAAGAACATTGTAAAGGAACACGGGGGAATGCCGCGCAATGGGTAATATCGCACAGATGCGTAGTGAAGTACTGGAAAGCATGGCAACGCTGGAAACGCGTGCCTCACGTTTGTAGTGGAACTAATAAGAACTGCCAAAAATATTACCCCAGTGCTCATCTTATTTGTCGCATGAGAGTACGTTTTCCAAGAAAATTTATTTTTGGATTATTTTTTTCCCGAGGAGACTTAAGAGAGGTCAAAACTTGTGGAAGTTCATTGCATAATATTGCTATAGAAGTAAAACTTATATATCAAAGAATTATATCATGTATTTTTCTTTCCTGTAAAATCTAGATGTTTGATAAATGAAGTTATGTTGAACGAACAAGAGCGGGAATACCACACACTCGTTATATTATAATTCCGCTCGGTATTCATCATTCTGTCTGGCCATTCACAGTGGATAGTAGATTTCTAACAAGTACAAATTTAAAAGTATAAAAAGAAATGGAAGATTTGTCGTATAAAGCAAGTTAATTTTATGAAAATTTTATTTTCAATGAGACATATTTTCAAGTGCACCTGATTCTGAGGACAGATGAAGAACTGATGTGTGATGATGACGAACAGGATGGTGGTGACGTATCAAGTTCTAGGAAGCTTAGGCTTTATCTCTAACGATTTCGGAAGAGATATAGAGTTATATTATTAAAATGAATTAGCATGCAGTGTTTAGCGTTCCGTGGTGATAAACATAAAAGAGCATATCATATCAGCGATGAGACTCACGGAGACTTTATCGAGATTTTTTTTTTTTAAAAATCGTTCTTTTTATTTTTTTTTTCCGTACTGAATCAAGGAGCCCAACCTCTCTTGTGCTAGTTAGTGTGTCAGCTAAGATCAAGTGTTGCAATACGCATTTGGGAGCAAGGCACACATACACCACTTAGAGGGTCGACGGAAGTTTTCACTTTCGAAGGGCAAACTTGCTTTTTGATTTTCATCTCATCATCTTGTTCATCTTTTTCATTATCTGGGCTTCGGCCCTCGGCAGCTTCATTACGATGGCGGACTCTAGCATTCCTAATGGACAATCGAATCTCGGTAAACATATCGGCTTACCCGCTATAGTTTCTTCAAACCTAGGCACACAGTCTGCACAAACGGCACCCGTTGCACCTTCTAACCGCACTCGGCACTTTTCTTGGGGAAGTGAGTCAATACCGTCTGTATCTAGAGAAAGGCATCCATCTAATACTTCTACTCAGTCAGCGAAACGCATACGATCACGGTCCCCAACAGTGTCAATGGATGTAAAACTCATTCCACAGCATAACAATATTGCTACTGGGGTTCAAGGTACATCCTCAATGCAGACGAATATCGATCCCCTTTATCATTTCATACTTACAGACTACGACACAAAGTACACCAATCCCAAACTGATTTTTCTGCAAATCATGAAATATGTTCCACGGGTACGGGATACTCTGGTCCAAATTGTTCCCACTAAAAACGGCTACATACTTAAATCTAAAGATCCGAATTTTGGAATCACTATCCGCAACAAAGCCTCCTACGAAATCTTCGGCAAAAACGCCAAACTAACAAAACTGACGGACAAGCGGCAGAAACAACCTCCACCACCTCGGAAACCACCATTTCTATCAGTCGTTATTAGAGGTGTCTCTCCAGAGCTTACCGATGCTGAAATCCAGGAGGAATTAAAGCAAGAAGGGATCTCGGTGGATAAATGCAATCGTATTAGGAATAATAATGGTCCGACATACATGGTCCGTGTACTTTCTAAGCAACAGGACACTATTGATTACCTGTTACGTTTCGGTGCACCCATTTACAAGAAAATACATCGTGTAGAACCATCTAAAACACAAGCACCATTACCTATTCGCTGCGAAAAATGTCAGATATATAATGATCATATTACAGCAGCTTGTTCTAATCAATCTAAGTGCGGATATTGTTCGGGGCTACATGAAACCAAAGCTTGTCCCAACTTACGAGGACCACCCAAATGTAACACCTGCGGCAGTGGGGATCATCCTACATATAGCTATCGTTGCAAAGCGAAGCCAGTACCGAAACCAGAACACCCGGAACTAACAGTACCACTAAAAACGACCGATACAACAACCCAACCTAACCAATCCATCTTACCACCGATAACAGTCGAAGATCTTCGCTACATCAGTTTAGTACTTCAAAATATCTTTCCCTTTCAGCGGGCCAATATCCTTCACCACATTATCGCAGCGGCAAAATCAATATTTCACATCAATCTCAATGCAACATACTCTAACAATTATGTTCATTTTCACATTGGATCACTGGAAACAGCTGTTTAATACAATCCGGATAGCATTCTTCATTATGGGTATTACTTTCTTATTTGTTAACATTCGATCCTTTTTGCAGCATAAACTATTATTAGAAGCACTGTTGTTGGAGGAACGTATCAATGTCTTTGCACTTAATGAAACTGCATTAAAACCGAGCATGCCAGCCCGCATTCCGGGCTACCAATTACAACGCCATGACTATCATGATCACCTAGCTCGTGCGCAAGGCGGAGTTGCAATAGGCTTTTCTCCAAAATATCCAGTAAGATCGTACAAACCGCCATCTTTCAGTACTTTTCCGGAATATCTCCTTTACTCCATATACTTTCCATCTATAATCATAAATTTTAGTACGATTTATATTCGTCCACGTCAACCTATCCCGCTAGAATATTTCCAATACATTGCCAATAATTATCGAAATATTATTATCATGGCGGACATTAATATCCATAGTAGAAGTGATCGTGAGAAAGCAGATTTTCAACAGTATTTAACTAACAATCTCCATCTTCATCTACATGTCTTTCCATCGCACACTAGACCTGTCAGTCAGACCACGCCTGACGTTGTCATTACTTCTCTGAATCTCCTTTCAGACTGTCAGCTAGAAGTTTTGGACTCGATTGGGAGTGATCATCATCCAGTAAAACTCACACTAACTCGAGGGCAACGACCACGCCAAGATATCGCCCCTCGTCTTGTTTCGAGATATGATAAGGCTAACTGGCCTCTTTTCCGGCGGGATCTTGAACGCATTCTTCATTCTGAAACTCCTCCAACTAATGAAACTGAGTTAGTTTCCTGTGTTACAACTGTCACTAAAGCCATCCAAATTAGTTCTCAGGACCATATTCCAACAGAGCAAGTGCACCCACACAGACCGAAATTACCGCCAACCTACATTCCACTCATACAGCAAGCTCGAAAACATCTTCGTGAATATTATAGGACTGGGAATGATTCATATTTACACCTACATCATCAATGGCAAAGAGCAGTTCGCAATTATCTTGTTGCGTATAAACGTAGAAACTGGATCAAAACGTGTAACAGCTTATCCGAGGAAGCTCATCCTTCTCGCTATTGGAAGCGGTTTCATCAGCTTATTGGCAAAAGCACTACAATAACCTACCCTCTCATAGCAGACGGTACTCCTCTCTATTCTGACGCAGACAAAGCAAATGCATTTGCCGCCCAGTTACAGGCCGTTTTTACACCATCCGCTGCTTCCAAACGTTGTGAAAGGACAGATATATCTTGTCTTCCTGTCTTACAACCTTCCACGGAGCACGTCATTGACCCAGACCATCCTCTTACTTCACCCATCACAGTCGATGAACTCCATACGGCACTAGCACGGAAAAGAAATACAGCACCTGGGATCGATTCGATATCTTACCGACATCTCAAAGAAGCCCCGCCATCACTCCTACTACTCCTAGTAACAATATACAATTTCATCCTTAAAACTGGTTTCTACCCTACAGATTGGAAAGTCTCCAAAATTTGCATGTTTCACAAACCTAATAAACCTGTACATTCAGTATCCTCTTACAGGCCCATCCAGCTCACCTCAGTATTCAGTAAGCTACTGGAAAAAATTATCGTTTGTCGACTTCATAAGTATCTTGACACAACTTCTGTGTTACCTATCCATCAGGCGGGCTTTCGCCCTGGATTTTCCATAAATGACCAGCTACTTCGTCTCGGCACAATAATTACTAACCAATATAACAAAGCTTTACCATCATGTCTTATTCTCATGGATTTAGAAAAGGCGTTCGATAAGGTTTGTCATTATGGACTCATTAAAAAATTGCAGTCGTTCAAACTTCCCGTGTGCTATCTCAGGTTAATATATTCCTTCATTTCAAATCGCATTGCTTATGTTACAGTTGGTACAGCCCTCTCTTGGCCGATTTTTCCTCTAACTGGTGTACCACAAGAATCAGCTCTCAGCCCTTTATTATATATCCTTTATGCGTCCGATATCCCTTCTGTATCACGCAACGTATTTATTTTTCAATATGCTGACGATACAGCTTTTCTTGCACTCGGTAAAACTGTGCATCAGCTTAACATTGCTTTACAAGCAACACTAGATAATTTCGTCAAGTGGTGTAAGAAATGGCACTTAATGATCAACTCCGAGAAAACACAAGCTCTAGTATTTCTACCGCCTAAATGTCGTTCCAAAGTCCATAGAAACCCAACTCTTTTGCGCCTCAGTGTTGATGGGTACCCTATACGCCCTTCCACCACTGCTACCTATCTAGGAGTGGTTTTCGATTCAAAGCTCAGCTGGAATGCTCACTTGAAAAACCTAACGGACAAGGCCAATCTTAGATTAAATCTTTTGCGACGCCTCACAGGCACAACTTGGGGACTAAAAGCCGATATATTGCTTCATACTTACAAAGCATTCCTTCGTCCGATCCTTACTTTTGGGCATACCGTTTGGTGCAATGCTTCTGCTTCTTTCTATGAAAAGCTTAGCATCCTGGAACGACATGCTATTCGTCTGGCGTATCGAATTAAACTTCCATATCCGACGTGGCTCACGTATGAGTACATAGACTTTCCTAAGATCACTGAGCATCTCGCACAACTTCGCCTTAGGTACATAACCTCTCGCATCCAAACAGGCCATCCGCTTTTCTTGGATATACTTCACACTGACGCACTTACCGACGCAGCATACCGATACAAGCATTCCCCATTAAATATCTTCGTATCTATGTATGTGACACATGAACAACTTCCTGCGGCTGAAAGGGAAATATATGAAGTATATGTCATTGATCATCATCTTCCTCATCTCTTTCCATCTTAGCACAGATATCCTCATCACTAATAAGGGCTTCCCAATGTGTTCATTAGTCCCGAGCCGCCCCGGGACAGAAGATTTAACCCTGCATCTGTCTCACTAATCAAACTCTGTTTGTGATGTGTAAGCACTTCACCTCATTTTCATAATCATCATTATTCTATTATATTTCTTATGTACTGTAATTCCTATTAGTATCCTAGCACCTCAAACATATATCTGCACTTTTCTGTCATTATTTTTTTCTGTTTTTTTTTTTTTTTTCAGAAATAATCTATGGATTTATTTTGCATAATCTTTGTGTTCATGATTACTGCACTTTGCCCATATATATCATTATCTTGAAGTCAACAAAGATACTTTGAACTCCATGCCAAAGAGAGGGCGTAACCCTCTAGTGGCTGGGAGTAGGAACTTATTTTATATGATAAAACCAAAATTGATGAATAAATACTTCAATGTTACCCTATTCCCGTACCCGTAAAAAAATGTCTTTTTTCAAATGTCTGTTTTTTCTGGCAACAGTTATTTATTGATTTATCTTGCAAATTATTGAAATAATCAACAGAACTTGAGTTGAAGCCCTTGTAACTTACAAATCGTTTGTTTCTTTGTATGATCTGTCAGGAAAGTAAATGTACACCTATTTTTCGAGTCTGGCATTCCTGCGCTCCATCCGTGGAGAGTATGAGAATTAAATCAATCAAATGTTTACTGAGGGGCAAAAAGAAAAGCTTAATCTGAATAAGACATTGCAGAGGGGCACAAGCTGTGAATACGAATAGTGCATTGTGTAAATAAAGGACGACACCGAAAGAGAAAGCCAGAAACAGCTGTTAAACTTACAAAAAAAGAGTAAAAATTGTCGAAGTGGGAACATAAAACACAAATACAACAAATACGCCGACAACTAAATGGTCACCATGCCATGAACTTGGTGTAGCGGTTAAGGTGCTGGCTTACAAATGCAAAGGCCGCAAGTTCAAATCTTAAGCGAGAACATTTTAAAAATTTTTGTTAGTAATACATACAACTCATGAGAGATAGTAAAAGAGGTCGTATTTAGTTTTTCGTAGCAATTATTATTGGTAATGTTTAGTACTGATAATACTTTTTGTCTTTGCGTATTGCTTTTATTCTTTTCTTCATTTCCAAAGAGAAGAATATCCGAACAAATGCCACCAAAATTCCTCATATTTTGAATGTAAACGCCATTTGCAATTAGTAAAGAATAAAAATTGAACGTTCCGATGTAGCTGCAAAAAGTAAAAAGAAAAACATGGAAGTGGACCATACTCATGGTTATTAAAAATACAATTTCTACATGCCTTACACCTCCCGACCACGTTTCTACGTTAGCAAGTAAGAGGTTTGTGTTTAGGTTAGGTTGGTCAATACGTTTTGCAAAGGGGCCCGGTTTAGCTCTGACGCACCACAGGTGCGAGAAGGGAGAAAAACACTTTTTCTCTCTCCCTCTGTGTGTCTACTTATCTATCTATTTATATATATATAACGCTATTTGTGAATGCCATAACCACCCTAATTTTCAGCGGATTGAGACGAAACTTGGCACAAACATTAATTGTTGAAATATCTTGATGAGTTCGTTAGCCAGAATAATCAGATGAAAATGAAAATGTTCAAAATGGTGGCCCTTCAAACTCTTAAAAAGTTCCAAGGGAACCAAATTTCGCCCATAAATAGGTATTCAGAAAGTTTGAATAAATTTTCCTCTTTTACTGAAATATTTGTGTGCAGAAACTTATTGAAATATTGGACCCGAGTAATCGCCTAAAGAAGGTTCACGCCCTTTCGCTACGGTCAGTTTTTTTTTCTTTTTTTGCAGGAGGGGGTTATCTTCCTATTGGAACAAGATGATTGTTACTGATGATATGAAATTACACATTGAAAGTGAAGTAACTTGTGTAACGTGTTATTTGAAACAATAATATAATAAATGTGCATTCCTCTAACACAGAGAACTCATGTATTTCGAGTTCGGGAGCCTGAATGGCGAGGAGTGTTATTTGATTTGCTTTTTAGTAACACATTGCATTGCAAATAAAGGTAGGCACCATTAGTGGTAAGTAAAATAATAATAATAATAATAATAATAATAATAATAATAATAATAATAATAATAATAATAATAATAATAATAATAATAATAATAATAATAATAATAGGTGTTGTTTGTGGCAAGGTAATATCTTAATCAATTCTTCTTCAAACGTAATGATTGTAACGCCATATCTCCCTTACAAACAAAATATGAGCAATTTATATCGAGAGAACGGGAAACTGTAGAGCGATGGGAGCAACGTTGGACAGTATGCACTCATAGTACTCAGAAAAGTAAGCGATTTCAATGCAAAAGGAACGAAGAGTCATTGTCATGGGTAGTCATGGGGCCACGGCAGAGCCCTCTTTAGGCAAAGTGTCAATAACTTATATCGAGAGGTGATACTGGGATGGGACCAACTTTGGACACCGTGGACCCATAAAGCGCATCGAAAAAAATAGGGGGGGCGGCAGCCAGCCTTACTTATTTCCACATAATAATATAAAATTATGTTGTCGAAATACACACACGAGTTAGCTACTAATATTTCATATTATTATTATTATTATTATTATCGACAGCGTCTTTTCATTACGTGTGCGTGTTTGACATGAAGCCAAAGAGAAGATCCATCATTCGTAGAAAGAATAATAGTCAGTTACTTTAACTGTGAACGACAGCGAAAAATTCGAAAAGAGTGGACTACCTGTAGCGTAAAGAAGCAATATTTTCTCTCAAATGGATAAACAATCAAGCCGAAATTGATTCGAACTCGCATGGACGGCGCGAAAAGCCAGTGCTTTGTCCACTTTTTTTTTTTTTTAACTGACTCACTGAACGTGTTTTAGTAACTTACTTATTGCTAATTTTACTTGATTCACTCGTTTAACTTGCTTTTTCTAATAACTTATAACGACAGAGACACGAACACAGAAACATCGAGAACAGTTAAAAATCATAGATGCTCTCCCACCGGGAATCGAACCCGGAACTCCATACACTAAAGGCGCACGTGCTAGCGACTAGACCAGCGGGAAGGGCACCACTCTCTCCCTGTGTCGTTAGGGATTACGACCACTGTCTTGCCAGCTATCACTTCTGTGGGTTGTATACTATGATCACATGTTTCTTCTCTGCTGCAAGAGTAAAACCTACATTATATGTAATACATGAGGTATTTAGACCTACATGCTCTTCATATAATGTAATAAAAGGGTCATGCTGGGAATAAGAAAAAGAACATTCCTTGGACAAAACGGAAACTATTGGCATCAGAAATATTTATCTACGAGGCATGCGCAGTAGTATATTTCAGAATAGTTACTGTTTTGTTCAGTAAACGAAGAAAGGGGTATAAAAAAGCATATATGTCGCGTCAACGAGATCGACCAGATTTGGCAGGGGCGGAAGCAGATGTATAGTAATACAACAACTTCGCTCAGTTGATACCACAGACGGGTTGATACGAGCCGAGCCGGTTGATATCACTACCCGAGTTGTTTCAAGAATTCGACCGTGCAGGTCTCAGCCTTAATTTTAAGAACTACAGTATAATTTTAAGTACTACAAGAAAAATACCTTTGACTCGACTCGGATTGAACTCGAGTCGAGTCGAATTTTGGCTCGACTCCTGCTCATCCCTATTCGTATTTGTATTTTGTTTCCACTTCAACAATTTCTACTCTTTTTTTTTCTTCGTTTACCTATTGTTTCTGGATTTCTCTGTCGGTGTCGTCCTTTATTAACACCATGCACTATTCTTATTCCCAGCTTGTGACCCGCTTCAATGTCTTATTCAGTTTAGGCTTTTCTCCTTACATTGACTTGACATGTGATTGATTTAATTCTCACTTTCCGCGCACGACCGATGAAAATGTTTTATTATTATTATTATTATTATTATTATTATTATTATTATTATTATTATTATTATTATTATTATTATTATTATTATTATTATACTATTGAACTTGCACGGCGAAATTACTGTATAATACGATATCATTTCAGTAATTTTATTCCATTGTATGTTATTTAATTTATTAATGGGCACTAAATTGTCTCCAGATCAACGAATAAATTAACTACGGCATGCACTTTTGGTGGAAATATCATTACATGAACATGTTTGGAACGAACCAATAATCTTATTGCAATGATATTTCCACCAAAGTGCATGCCGTAGTTAATTTATTCGTTGATCTGGAGACAATTTAGTGCCCATTAATAAACTAAATAACATACAATGGAGTAAAATTACAGAAATGATATCGTATTATACAGTAATTTCGCCGTGCAAGTTCAATAGTATAATAATAATAATAATAATAATAATAATAATAATAATAATAATAATAATAATAATAATAATAATAATAATAAAACATTTTCATCGGTCGTGCGCGGAAAGTGAGAATTAAATCAATCACATGTGAAGTCAATGTAAGAAGAAAAGCCTAAACTGAATAAGACATTGAAGCGGGTCACAAACTTGCCCTGAAATTTGGCAAAACTTACTTAAAAGTAGAGATTTCGGGGAAAGGGTTCCGTACCTTCAAGACACACCTCTGCAACTACCAACATTTTAAACTAGAACCTTTTATTGAAGTTTCATGTAGAAAGTATGTTTTGAGGAAAATAACTGTAATAAATATAACTGAATATCACGCGACAGTAAGGCATATAATAAACTAATTTTTAGAATATGAAGAGGTAAATATAAAAGCTTTGCTACAAAAGTACCTACACAGAGCATAATTCAATGAGCTCTGAAATACAATGTAACGAAATAGCCTATGAGATTCAGTCTACAGAGCAATTGTTACTTAAAGAATGGACATACACTATTTCGAGAATCGAGACAAGACGGGAAATGTTTACGATACTTTTCGTCTCGTCTCGATTCTCATCTCCAAAGAGAGACGAAAATTTTGATTAGCCCTGACCCGTCTCGAATGTAAAATGTTAATTCTCATGTTATTTTATTTGTTTTAGAAACGAGATGAGAAACTCCTCTTCTCGTGAGCAACATTAAACCAAACCGAAATATTCTTTCCAAATGTCACGTTTTTCCTTGTAATGGTATGACCTGAGCGATAATTTAGCTTCTAGCTTTTAATCTTCTACGAGATAATAATAATAATTATTATTACTATTATTATTCCTGAAGATTTGATAGTTCAAGTATTGAAACATCCGAGTATTCAAATATCTGAATATAATAAAACGTATGTTATCGCTGATCAATCGCCATCAAAAATTCTAAAGTAAGAAAAAAAAAATTGCAACGTGCATTCGCAGAAGCACCTTGACCACTGAACCGCGATCGCTACGCGGTAAACGATCCGTCTTTAGTCTGGTTACGTTAGGTTTCTTTGTCTCCGCTTGCAAACTTGTATGTTTTATTTTTCGATTCAAAATGTCTTTCCTATTTCTTTTATGAAGTCGGCAAAGTTTATATTAATAACTTGAGTTTTTCTTAAACCACTGGTTCACAAATTCGTTCTTTCTCCACACGAAACTACAAATATGACAGATTGAATTCTCATACTCCCCATTTCTTTCAAAGCAGTCGCCATTACCTGGTCAAAGACTTATTTCCGCCACGATTCATATTAACCAAAATAAATTCATTTTTCGGAAGCGGAACTTTCACTTTCCGAATTTCGCAAAATTATGGAATTCAGTTATACTCCGGAATTGAGAAGAATTTCGGAACTCGGAAAGAATCCGGAATTTAGAAAATTCCGGAATTGAGAAAAACTCCGACTTTCGAAAAAAACGGATTTTCCGAATTCCGGAATGTTAACGAAATCAGAAATTTCTAAATTCCGGATTTTTCCGAATTCCGAAATTATTACAAAATTGGAATTTTCCGAATTCCGGAATTTGTCCGGCTTTACTTTCGGGAGTCCGAAAACTAATAATTCCGGAACGGGCTATCCCTAGTTTATACACAACCTTTCAGAACACTAAGCTAGTAGCTGTCTACAAACAAACAAGTAATGCAAAGCATGTTGTATACTGCAATACGTCATGTATTAAAATCCGACACCATGACCCTTTTATTACATTATATGAAGAGCATGTAGGTCTAAATACCTCATGTATTACATATAATGTAGGTTTTACTCTTCCAGCAAAGAAGAAACATGTGATCATAGTATACAACCCACAGAAGTGATAGCTGGCAAGACAGTGGTCGTAATCCCTAACGACACAGGAAGTGAACGTTGCCATCGCCGCTTTTCTAGAGGCTAGCACGTGAGCCTTGGGTGTATGGAGTCTCGAGTTCGATTCTCGGCGGGAGAGCATCTATCATTTTTAACTGTTCTCGATGTTTCTGTGTTCGTGTCCCTGTCGTTATAAGTTATTAGAAAAAGCAAGTTAAACGAGTGAAGCAAGTAAAATTAGCAATAAGTAACTTACTGAAACGCGTTCGGTGAGTCAGTTAAAAAAATAGTGGACAAAGCACTGGCTTTTCGCGCCGTCCATGCGAGTTCGAATCAATCTCGGCTTGATATTTTATCCATTTGAGAGAAAGTATTGTTTCTTTTCGCTACAGGATGAATTTTCTCTTTGGTTTCATGTCAAACATGCTCACGTAATGAAAAGACGCTGTAGATAATAATAATAATAATAATAATAATAATAATAATAATAATAATAATAATAATAATAATAATAATAATAATAATAATAATAATAATAATAATATGAAATATTAGTAGCTAACTCGTGTGTGTATTTCGACAATATAATTTTATATTATTATGTGGAAATAAGTAAGGCTGGCTGCCGCCCGCCTCCCTAATTTTTTCGATGCGCCTTATGGGTCCACGGTGTGCAACGTTGGTCCCATCCCAGTATCACCTCCTGTTTTCTCGATATAAGCTATCGACATTTTGCCTAAAGAGGGCTCTGCCGTGGCCCCATGAGTACCCATGACAATGACTCTTCGTTCATTTTGCATTGAAATCGCTTACTTTTCTTAGTACTATGAGTGCATACTGTCCAACGTTGGTCCCATCGCTCTACAGTTTCCCGTTCTCTCGATATAAATTGCTAATATTTTGTTTGTAAGGAAGATATGGCGTTACAATCATTACGTTTGAAGAAGAACTGAGGAAGATATTGCCTTGCCACAAATAACACCTATTATTATTATTATTATTATTATTATTATTATTATTATTATTATTATTATTATTATTATTATTATTATTATTATTATTATTTTACTTACCACTAATGGTGCCTACCTTTATTTGCAATGCAATGTGTTACTAAAAAGCAAATCAAATAACACTCCTCGCCATTCAGGCTCCCGAACTCGAAATACATGATTTCTCTGTGTTAGAGGAATGCACATTTATTATATTATTGTTTCAAATAACACGTTACACAAGTTACTTCACTTTCAATGTGTAATTTCATATCATCAGTAACAATCATCTTGTTCCAATAGGAAGATAACCCCCTCCTGCAAAAAAAGAAAAAAAACTGACCGTAGCGAAAGGGCGTGAACCTTCTTTAGGCGATTAATCGGGTCCAATATTTCAATAAGTTTCTGCACACAAATATTTCAAAAAAAGAGGAAAATTTATTCAAACTTTCTGAATACCTATTTATGGGCGAAATTTGGTTCCCTTGGAACTTTTTAAGAGTTTGAAGGGCCACCATTTTGAACATTTTCATCTGATTATTCTGGTTAACGAACTCATCAAGATATTTCAACAATTAATGTTTGTGCCAAGTTTCGTCTCAATCCGCTGAAAATTAGGGTGGTTATGGCATTCACAAATAGCGTTATATATATACAAATAGATAGATAAATAGACAGACAGAGGGAGAGAGAAAAAGTGTTTTTCTCCCTTCTCGAACCTGTGGTGCGTCAGAGCTAAACCGGGCCCCTTTGCAAAACGTATTGACGAGCCTAACCTAAACACAAGCCTCTTACTTGCTCACGTAGAAACGTGGTCGGGAGGTGTAAGGCATGTAGAAATTGTATTTTAATAACCATGAGTATGGTCCACTTCCATGTTTTTCCTTTTACTTTTTGCAGCTACTTCGGAACGTTCAATTTTTATTCTTTACTAATTGCAAATGGCGTTTACATTCAAAATATGAGGAATTTTGGTGGCATTTGTTCGGATATTCTTCTCTTTGGAAATGAAGAAAAGAATAAAAGCAATACGCAAAGACAAAAAGTATTATCAGTACTAAACATTACCAATAATAATTGCTACGAAAAACTAAATACGACGTCTTTTACCATCTCTCATGAGTTGTATGTATTATTAACGAAAATTTTTAAAAACGTATTTGCCGAGGATTCGAACTTGCGTCCTTTGCATTTGTAAGCCAGCACCTTAACCACTACACCAAGATCATGGCAGGGTGACCGTTTAGTTGTCGGCGTATTTGTTGTATTTGTGTTTTATGTTCCCACTTCGACAATTTTTACTCTTTTTTTGTAAGTTTAACAGCTGTTTCTGACTTTCTCTTTCGTTGTTGTCCTTTATTTATACAATGCACTATTCGTATTCACAGCTTGTGCCCCTCTGCAATGTCTTATTCAGATTAAGCTTTTCTTTTTGCCCCTCAGTAAACATTTGATTGATTTAATTCTCTTACTTTCCACGGATGGAGCGCAGGAATGCCAGACTCGAAAAATAGGTGTACATTTACTTTCCTGACAGATCATACCTATACGAGTAAAATTGTGTGATTATTCCTTTCGGGCCCAGGTCATTTTTGGCGTTTTCCTACATTTTCAGTTTGTAACTTATTGCTCAAAAACCATTTATTCGATTGATATGATTAAGACCTTGCTTCCTAGAAAATGGATGTGGCTATTTTTTGGTGTAAATCACATTGCATTGTGGCCAACTGGTGGGAAATTATTGAGGGAAATGTAGGGGTGAAAATTTACAAAAAAAATCCCTAACTGAATTTCAAAATTGTTTGTATCTAGCACCAGTGCTGCCATATGGTTTCAAGATTTACACCTAAAAAAAATACTTTGGTGTGTTGGCAAGGTAAAGTAAAATCCTGAAGTCGCTGCTTCCGTTCAAAGAGGGAATGAAAATTTTCTGTCATCATACACATGAAATTTCGACACTTTTTACGCCTCAGAAGTAGAAATCAACAGATATGCCAAGGCTACTGCTTCTCTAATTATCCTATTGAAACTTTTTACGTTGTGTTCTGTAGGCCAAAAAGGAAGCTTTCATGTAATGGTACTTTTGTTTCAATGTAGCCAGCAAGAAAGAAATAATAGAGGGGAAAAGAGGAATTTTCCGAATTTTACACCTGAAAGTGGGTATTAATTGTTTTGGTCGAAAACGCTGCCATCAGACAGACAAAAATATCTGAAAATAAATCTTGGTACCACAAGAATATATCCTACAAGCACAATGGCGATATCTAACAAAGTAAGCATGAAATTTTTAAAAAATCACATTCTAACTCAGAAATTCACCATTTTCTTACCATTTACAGAACATGGTTTATTATAAACCTTAACTGTACTTCCCTTAATTCTTCTAGTGAAACTTTTTATGGTGTGCTGTGTAGGCTAAGGGCGAGGCTTTTAGACACCGGTACGTTTGTTCGAATGTAGCCAACAAGAGGGAAATAATAGAGAAAAAAGGGAATGTTTCGAAAATTTCCCCCTAAAATCTGGAATCAAAATTTTCTGTAGCTGCCAACACTGTTATGAGACACACAGTCTATCTTAAAATAAGCCTTGGTATCCCTCTAATATATCCTACAAGTATTGTGACGATATCTAATAAAGTAAGCATGTCAATACAAAGTATCTCATTCTACCTAAAAAAAAAATCATAGTTATCTTTCCACTTAGAGAACAAGGTTTACTGTAAACCTAAACTGTACTTCCCATAATCATCCTACTGAAACTTTCTGTAGTGCGTTGTGTAAGGCAAAGACGAGGCTTTCGGATACTGGTACGTTTGTTCCGATGTAGCGAACAAGAGGGAAATAATAGACAAAACAGAAAATTTTCCCAAAATTTCCTCCTAAACTCTGGAATTAAAATTTTCTGTACCTGGCATCACTGCTACCAGACAGACTCACACAATCTTAAATTAAAAATTGGTACACCACTAATATATCCTACAAGTATCATGACGATATTTAAGGAACAAAGCTTCTAATTACCAAAACTATATTACGATAAACAGAAAGGTAGGGAAAAACTAGAAAAATCAAGAGTCAGTACCTAAATACCAATTTTTCGTGCGCTCCCTAATTACTCCATTTTAACGATCTGTACCCGCGTTTGTTAAATAAGGACAAACGTTCGACTGGCGTAAGTTGACTTGCACTCGGACGTATAGGTACGGATATATAAACAAAAATTTCGAATTTTTGCCCAAATTTAGGAAAATTTAATTTCCCTTATTGGCAACACTCAGCGAGGGCCAGTCCAATTGATGTCAACAATTATGTATCCATCCGAGCTATCTACCGGGCAAGTCTTAAGGAGGTCTCTCTTCAACGAAGGAAGGAAAGAAAAAGAAGTAAAGAAAATTCGAAAATTCTCGAATTTTTGACTGGGGTGAAATTTGAGAAGGAAATTCGGCACCCAGAAGAAAAAGAAATTAATATTATAAAGTATGGTCCAACCATATTTGGCAAAAATCATGTCCCGATATCTTAATTAGTGTCCACACAGGAGCGGATTAAAAAAGTGACACACCCGTGTGTGCCACTTTGTCCATCTGCGTCCGAAAGTGTTACGAATTTATATTTGATTACATTTTTTGACTACTAACTCGTGTTGTTGTAGGAGTTATAGTCTCGAGTAATAATAATATCGTTGTTGTAAACAATAACTTTATAAGGAAAATTTTCTCCCCTTTTTACATCTTAGTTTCAATACTGTTGGTGAGAAATGCAGAGTGTTTCAAAATGAATATCGAGGTTTTAGTCTTGGTAGTACTTATTACATGTTACGTACAATTATAAACAATACATCAATTAAAAGAACGCCTCAAACAGTTTTTGCTACAAATGTTCGATGTGAGCTTCATTTGTCACACGGCACACATCTAGTCGATAGGCGAGAAAGGTCCATAAATTTTCCGCCATATGGCACAAAACAGGTTCGATGTAGGGGAGTCTGGTTTCACCTGTACCATCTCCTGAGAATTTGCTGACAGCCAGATGCGAACATAGGGGTGTTCACATTAGCGCTTAGGTGAAATGTCTATTTTTCACTGAAGACAACACAATCCAGAAAATCTTCAACATTTCATTTGCGAAATTGACAGGTAAACCGTAGTCTGTAGGCTTTAAACCTGTGGCAACTGCAAAAGGACGTAGTTGCAAGCGTCTCCTTAATATTCTTCACACAGACAGTTGCACTGTAACTACAGATTCAGTCTTTATTAAAACACAAAAGGCTTTCTGCTTTCTAGTCTCCATCTTTGCTACTACTAACTCTTTCTAACGGCAGACAGAGGAAACAATGCATGTGCATGTGTGCGTACAAAACTATTTGAGTTGCTCTTTAATTTGATAATATTTATAATTGTAAGTTAATTGTAATAGATACTACGAAGTTTCAAAACCCTATATTCATCTTGAAACACCCAGCATTGCTTCAAATTGTGTCATCCTATATTCATGTCTTGTATGTACATATCAGGGCTGGCCCTAGGGCATTTGCTGCCCAGTGCAATGGCATCATGTGCGGCCTTCCCCTTTCTCCAGAATGAACAAATCTTAAAACTCACGATTTTAAGTATGCTATTCCAGCATGAACAACGAAGGGGAGGAAGAAAAAATACACTCGCACTCAGAAAGGCTTGAATACTACAAATACAATCTCGTTGTGTCTTTTTTTTCTTTAAATAATAATCTATTTTTGTTAGTGATGGTACACCCTCAATTCCAAAAGAAACCGAACTTTTAACAACAATAGTACCCCTAGTGCCATCTGTTGTAATATTTTACCGGTAGATGGCGTAGTCCCTCATTGACAACTGGTATAAATGTCATGACATTTGGATGCACGGCAACAAAGTTATTGCGTTTCAACTGTCAGTGTGTTGTGTACATCGGTCGGAAAATGAGTTTCAAACAACGAGCTGCAATTGAGTTTTGTGTTAAACTGGGTAAAACTTTTAGTGAAACGCACCAAATGCTACAAAATGCATATGGTGATGAGTGTCTATCCCGTACGCAAGTTTACGAGTGGTTCAGGCGATTCAAATCGGGTAGAGAGACGCTGGATGATGACGAAAGATCAGGCCGTCCCAGAACCGGATTATCGGAAGAAAACATCGAAAAAGTGCGTGAATTCATCAAACATAACAAAAAATCGTCGGTGAAAGTTATTGAAATGGAATTAGGCATTCCTCAAACAACCGCATACCGCATTTTGACCGAAGTTTTGGGCCTTAAGAAGGTTAATTCGCGGTTTGTACCACACAAACTCACCGAAGACCAAAAAGTTGATCGAATTGCGCATTGCAAAGACATCGTTAAAAGTGCTCGGCAGGATCGAAACTTCTTGAAATCGATTGTAACTGGTGACGAGACGTGGTGTTTTGAATATGAGCCCGAAACAAAGCGGCAAAGTGCTGAATGGAGAGCGCCGGATGAAGGAACACCCAAAAAGTCGCTTGGTGAAGTCAAAAGTTAAGGTGATGCTGATTTGTTTTTACGATTCAAAAGGAATTATCCACAAAGAATTTGTTCAGCCCGGCCAGACAGTCACTGGAGAGTTTTACTTGGGCGTCATGAAGCGTTTGCTGGCAAGAATTCGTCGTATTCGGCCCGAATATCGCGAAATCGGCAGTTGGACTCTTTTGGACGATAATGCACCATCACATCGTTCGCGACTTGTAACTGAATTTTTGGTCAAAAATCACATTATTCGGTTGCATCATCCGCCCTATTCACCAGATCTCGCTCCGTGTGATTTCTATCTGTTCCCGAAACTGCATTTGGCGATGAAAGGAAAGTGGCACGCATCGATTGATGCCATTGAGAAGGCGACGACCGCCGTCCTAAAGACCATTCCAATAAAGGACATGGAGAAGTCGTTTGACAACTTGTTGGAGCGTGCAAATATGTGTATCGATGCAGAAGGGGAATACATTGATTAATAAAAATGATTTGTTCCAAAATGTACATTGCTTTTTTGTTTTTTTTTAAAACGTTCGGTTTCTTTTGGAATGGAGGGTGTAAAGCAAACACACCTAAAAAATTGGTAACCCTTTTTCTAGAATGTAATATCGAGCTTGAATCTCAATATATCAATTTACAATTAAAATGCATGTAGCTTTTTTTATCTTTATTTCTTGATTTTACGTCTACATCTGTTATTTTTTTTAAAAAAAACTGTTTCCACCTTCAGTGATAAGGAACTTGTTTGTGAGAAGAACTGTGATAACTAACTAAATGGAAGAAGTGTTCGAGAATTGAGTTCTCGCAGTTCACAACAATCAAGAAATTTGTGCTGGGATTTATTTTACCATTTGCTTTAGCATTGTCCATGTGACATTAAACTAATGCGTCCTAAACATAAATTTATGAGTGTAGTATTGAAATATAAGGTCAGATTAGTATGTGTAACTACCATAATCATGAAGTCTGTTTTCAACAAGAAATATTTAAGTTTAATAATATACTTATGACATATTTTGTCGAACCCTCCAAACTTGCCGCTCCATGCAAATGCACGTGTTACACATTTGGTAGAACCAGCTATGCATATCATATATATCTAGTCGACAAATTATTTATATGTGATATTTAGAAAAATACCAGTAGGCAAATTAGTATTAGTTTTTACCTTTAGACAAGTTATTTGAATTGTATATTGTTCGTGACAATATTTTCGTTCTTATTAAAGGCCTGATTTCACGAAAAAACAAACTTTCATTTCTACTTTTATTTCTTAGTTGATATTGATGAAAACTCCTGAAACCCGAATTGTTAGTAGGTATGCTACTCATAAATTGTAAAATTCTGTAGCGCATCAGTATCTAGCGTATAATTTGTGATGCATTTTACGGTAATTATACCTACATAAAAATGTTTCATACTTGTAAAATTCGTTACAAATGACTATCTGAAAAAAACGAAATTTAGAAGAAAACGAGAGGCGATGTTTCTTTCTAAAAAAAAACGTACATTTCTGAAAAAATACGAACGTTTTTTTTTTCTATTTACAACACTAATCGAGATTATTAAACTGTTTAGTAAGACAGACCCAATATTAAGACAACTGCAATTGTAACTTGATACAATTACAAATGTATACAGTTATACAATTATAACTTGATACAATTACAATTGAAACGATTATTGAGCCAAAAAAGACATGAAAATCAACAAAGAACTGGAATCAAAGGCCACGGGTGTTTGTTGACTCTCTTAAGTCCAATAACAATCAGCAGGATCATGATGTTTTTCAACAAGGCATAAAAGAAGTATATGTGAAGACGTTAGATCAGCTGGTCAGTATGCAATCATGATGAATCCATCGCAAGACATCACGGCCACTGATTAGTGTGTTGTGGCTATAAGATACATACCGGTATCTAAAGAAGTGGATATCGCTGAAAGAATCACTACAATAATCGAAGTATCTTCTGGAGTGGAAGAAGAAAAATACCATGAAATCAAAATCATGTTTTCCGGAAATGGCATTGACTCCACGAATGGAGCAAGTAACATAAAAGAACTGTACAAATGACTTTTAGCTTTCTTGAAGAAAGAAAATATGAATCATATTCATGTATGGTGCAGTTCACATATGCTAAATCTGTCTCTGATTTTAACAAAAGAGACACTGACCAAAGCTTAAAACTTTACTTTATTTCAAATTATAATTTAAAATAAAGTAAAGTTTTAAGCTTTGGTCAGTGTCTCTTTTGTTAAAACAATTAATCCAAAGCCATGAATAGTCTTACTGTCTCTGATGTTGCTTCTTCGGTTGAACCAGCAATGACTTTATTTGGGATACTGAAGTTCAGTGACGACACCAGCGTTAAGTTCTTAGAGTGGCAAAGGAAGGGCAGATAAATGTTCGGGGGGGGGGGAGAGCTATCTGCCACACCAAAAATGACATTTATTACGTTTGACTTATTTTACATTACATTGTGTATTTCGTTGCTGTCTTCATATTAGACCTATATGATTATAAATTAAACTTACTTTAAGTCAAATTTGTAACTAACAAATAAGTAACGTCTTCACATGAAATATTATTCAATGAAACATTTGAAGCCTAAACATAAATTGAATTACTTTCGCGTATGCTACACGTAACACATTCGTCTAGTACTATATGCTACGTATCTCTCTCTCTCTCTCTCTCTCTCTCTCTCTTTATATATATTTTATGAGAGAGAGTTAAGAAATATGAACCTTACCTCATGGGTGAAACAAAGAGTTCGTGTTTGGGTATTGATGCCTTAATCTTACAATCACCAAAGATCAAGAAATCTATACCTAAACAGAATGTGTCAAATCTGAAAATTATTGAAAACAAACTAGCCGATGGTGATATCCGAGGAGCAGCCCGTTTACTAATGTCAGATGATACAATAGCAGCCCCAGACACTTCAGTGTTTGAGACGTCGTTGGAGAAACATCCAGCCCACCCTGGAACATTTACTTCACCGAATCTTCCAGAAGATCAAAACAGGTTTGAAGGAGTTTCAATAAACGAAGTTAAAATGCTATACATTCTTTTCCATCTGGCAGCTCGGGAGGTCTAGATGGTCTTCGACCTTCGATTCTCAAAGATCTTTTATCTTGCCAAATACTCGAATCGAAGGAAAAGCTATTAAAATCACTTTGTGATCCGTTCAATCTAATTATGTCGGGAAAAATACCCTTAGAAGTTCGACCTTTGTTTTTCGGAGCCAGACTTATTGCTCTTAAAAAGAAATATGGTGGAATCAGACCTATCGCCATAGGGAATATTTGGCGCAGAATATCAGCCAAAATTATGTGCTTCAGAACACGAGAGCCTGTTAAGAACTTTTTGTCTCCCCATCAACTTGGAGTTTGTATTCCCAACGGAGTCGAAGCAGCCGTTCATGCAACTAGGGTATATTTCTTCTCACACACAGCGCTCCAAAGGCTATCGTAAAGCTGGATTTTCGCAACGCTTTTAATGAACTTCGCCAGGACTCCATGCTTACTGAGGTATTGAAATACTTTCCCGCTATATACCCATATGTTCACCAGTGTTACGCTCAACCCAGTAACCTATTCTTAGGCCAAGACACTATTTCATCCCAGAGAGAAGTCCAACAAGGTGATCCCTTGGGCCCAGCACTTTTTGCCATAACAATACATTCTTTAGTACATTCCATTAATACTGAACTAAACATCTGGTATTTGGATGATGGGACTATTGCTGACAAACCTGAGACAGTCCTTTGAACGTTAACACATATAAATGAGAAAGCATCAGCTCTTGGCTTACATTTGAATTTCTCAAAATGCGAAGTTGGTTTTCTTGGATCAGATGAAGTCACATCCGACCAATTATTCAGAAGATTTGGAGAAGTTGCCCCAGGAATACGTCTCCTAAGCAAACAGGATCCTTGTCTTCTGGGTTCTGCTCTCACAAAGGAAGCATTTACAACTGTGCTATCAAACAAAATATCCAAATTAGAATATTTTCTGTCTCGTCTTGACTCGATTTCAGCACACGGAGCTTTTTTTCTTCTACGTGCCTCATTGTCAATCCCTCGCCTAAACTACTTTCTACGGTGCTTTCCATCTTGGAATGAGACTCCACTGCTGAAGAAATATGATCATATCCTCAAAATGGGTCTGGAGTCAATTTTGAACTGCTCTTGGATGCAAGTGACGAATCTTGGATGCAAGCATCCTTACCTGTTGGATTAGGAGGCCTTGGTATTCGACGAACCGTTGATATGGCGATTCCTACCTTTTTATCGTCCTACCACGGATCCAGGATCCACAGTCCACGGATCCTACCTTATATAGATAGATAGATGGAGGGAGGGAGAGAGAAGATTATATACAACAGCAGTGGATTTTGTTTCGGGAGAGGCTTGAGGAACTGGTAACAAACATATGTGTTGTACGTGCAATGCGAAAAATGATTACAAATTTATTTTGGGAGGGGCTTGAGCCCGATACCTACCCCCTAAATACGCCACTGTACATCAGTCAACCGTTCCCATATTATCTCATTGAGCAATGAAACAAATTTTGAGTAAAGGAAAAATAACTATCAATATTCGACAGGAGACCGAGACTTTCGAGACTGACCAAGGTCTCGTCTCGATTTATAGAGGTCTGTCTCGGTCTCGGTCTCGTCTCGGTATGTAAAAGTCCGTTTCGGTCTCGGTCTCGTCTCGGTATATAAAAGTCCGTCTCGGTATATAAAAGTCGGTCTCGGTCTCGGTCCCATCCCTCTGCCCTCCTGGTAGCTACTTCTGCCTCCCTGACTGCCACCTAGAGTGCCCCCCCAGACTCCTGCAATCTTTTGACATTCTACATGTAGTATTTTATATCAGTATCATAACCAATCTCATTGTCAAATTGTAGTCTACTTTCCATGTATTTACTATGTGGCAGATCAGTTTTCAAGCTTTGTTCTTTGAGTGTCTGAGTATGCACGCATATTTCTGTTTTCTAATTTAGCGCCTTTTGAGATAAATTTTAGTTATACTTCTTTCTTATGATTTTTAATTATTATGCCTAGCGAACAATACTAGATTTGGTCGACTTGTTTTCTTCTCATTGGATCAACTTCGATTGGAAACAAAAGAAAGGTAAAACTAGTTACGCAACTTGTTTGTATTTATGCAGGTTTGAAGTTTTCAGTTTCATGTTTTGTTTTATTTAAAGGTTCTATATTTCTTTTTTCTGAAACATTATTATCGGCTTTCAATATTCAGAGGATCTGCTTAGTTTGCAACTACCAGGGCTTAATTTTTTGAAGGGGATAAAAAGAGTTGTGTTTTCCCTTCCTCCAAATGATGATAATAAATTTATGGAATTAAATTGATTCCCAATAAAACGTATTGTCAGAGTGCTTATCTTTAGTTAGTAATTGGTATATACTAGTGCTCCTTTACTTATTTTGTTTCAAAGTACTGACGTGACGTCTACCATATTGACTAGGAACTGCTGAAAAATTCGTAGCCCAACCCAGAAGGAGTGCACGTGGAATAATGAAGTTTTACTTCTTCCATACTTCCCCCGAGAGTCAATATACTACCTTGTGCAGTGCTCCAGTTTTTGCAGAAAAGTTAAAAAATCTGGAGATTTCCTCGCACCACTATTCGTAGCATTACCCCTATCAGATCTAAATTGCGTCCTTTCAAGTGTTATTTAAGTTTGGGAAAAGAGTACACGTAATAGTTAGGAGGAGCCAAATTTGCGGAATAAGAATAATTATCTAGACATTGAAATCCTAGATTATGCAATGTCAGTTGGGTTCGCAGGGCTTGATGGACAGGTATATTCTCCTGAAGGAACATAATTCCTTTCTTTTCATTTTCCGCGGCGTTGAACTTCGAATTTTTCTTTCAGTTTTGTAAGTATTGTAGAGATTCTGGATTAAAAATATCTGACCTTTGCAGAGGTAGTCTATGAGTACGACTCCATACTTGTCCGAGAAGAATGTTGCAAACAGCTTTTCAACCTACTTCTGTGTCTTGAACTTCTTGGGACGATGGAGAAATGAGTGCTACTACTCCATAGACTGTTCTTTCCATTCAGGATCATAGTGGTGCACTAAAAGACACTTCTGGATGGTGCAGCCATATGGAGATATATTTTGTTTTGTAAAGTGGTTCAAAGCATTGTATATGCATGTAGGTTTGTTCGGTGCTCATGCGCAGTATTGGAAGAACTACGTAAGCCTTCCGTCAGTAGCCATGGAGCGTTGGTCTAACGAACATCGCACTTTCGCAGTGGAGTGTTTCTTCAAGAACAAAGACTGCAACAATTACGCGGCGTAAGTATCGGCGTCATTTTAACATTGGCAGAAATGGACAGGTACCGACACGACAAACTATTCTTAATTGGGTGAAAAAGTTCCGAGCTTTGTCTTCTGCAATATCAAAGAAATCCCCAGGTCGTCGACGTTCAGTGAAAACACCAAACAACATAGAGAGGGTTCGAGGAGCATTAATTAGAAGTCCAAGGCGTTTAGCTTGTCGGCATGCTGTGTCACTTGGCATGTCAGATAGGAGTGTGCGGCGAATATTATACCAGGTCATACACTTCCACCCATTCAAAATTCAGATGATTTACAAGTTGCTTCCTGAGGATTTTAATGCTTGCGTACAATTCTGCAGTACATTGTTGCAAATGATTAATGAGAACCCAAACTTTATGCGGAGGTTAATCATGTCCGACGAGGGTCCTTTTCACATTCATGGGTGTGAAAATAAGCAGAATTTCCGTTACTGGGCATCCAGAAATCCAAGGATGTTGCATGAAGTGCCCCTTCATAGCCCTAAAATAACAGATGGTGTGGTGTTTATTTTGATGGGATTATTGGACCATACTTTTCAACGACGAGGATGGTAACACTGTAACTGTCATGTGTGCTCGATATGTGGACATGCTCGAAAACTTTTTACTCCCAGAACTGCGAAGGCATCGCCTTAGACAGATGTGGTTCCAACAAGACGGGGCCACGTCACACACAGCAATTGCATCGATCAACATTCTTAGGAGGATGTTTACAGGACGGGTTGTCTCTCGTCGCGGGAATGTTCCTTGGCCTGCACGCTCGCCCGACCTACCGACATGTGACTTCATCCTATGGGGTTACTTGAAGCAACAAGTGTATGCAACAAAACCTGCAACATTACAGGATTTGCGTGAATCCATTCAACATGCAATCCACCAAACCCCGCTGGACATGGTTCAACGAGCTGAGTACTGTGAGGCGACGTGCAAATATCTGTTTGAATAAGCATGGTGCACACCTCATTGACATAATTTTCAAGACGTAGTTACCATATGTAATGCTTTTGTATGACACCTTGTCTCAAAAAGGTTGAGCGCATTCTTTATTGCTGTTTCGAGGCAAAAGTGTCCTAAGTCCAACTTCGGGTATCTTCGAAAAATAGTAAACCAGGTTCGAACCTCGAAGCCAACCTTTGCAATCGGGAAAAATCTTGCAGATGTGTTTTTCTTCTTTTAAATATAATAAAACTTGTTACCAATAATATACAAAAAGCAACATGGATTGAAGTTCTTAATGATACAATATTTCGAAACTTTGTATTAATGTCAGCACATGCTTGTTTGTCATTTTGCTCTCCATACTTAATGGAACATTTAGATACGTAAACGAATCTTTCCATATGTAAAAGAATGGTGAAAGTTAAGACATAGAACATTATTCTCTCCTGAGTACTAAAATAAAAGTCAAAGTATAACAAAAGCAGCGTTTGCAGTGGATATGAATGCTATTATTATCTTAAATGCAGCTATATATCGCTAGAAGTACTCTCCGAAGAGCGCTTCTGTTAGCTCACTGGTACGCCGTTGGATTTCAAATCGTAAGATTGTGACGGTTCGATTCCCATCTGAGTCAACGTTTTTTTATGAAATTCTGTTTTCCGCAATGCATGAAAAATTATATAAAATAATTACATTAAAATACGTAAGTTGTATATATATAACATATAATCATTGCAGAACATAGTGATTATTATGTTTAAAATATAACAGGTGTTCACAGTACGTTGGTATTCTATGATATATGTGAATGTTAAATTCAAATTAAGAAAATAATATCATAGCAATAAATAAATCATGTAGTGTATTTATTTGCAGCTATTTGTCATATAGAGGGTAATTCTCAACATTCGTATTACAGCATGTCATTGATATTCTTGAAAAAATATCCGAGGCATAAAAAGAGGGTATAAACAGAGAATCCAAAGTCGGAACGCTCGCAAGAAATTCATGAACCCCAAAGGTCACGTGAGCAGACTGTAATTGTCCTTATGAAGCATGCCACAGCAGAAGGTTTTTACATAGATTTTCAATTCAATACCTGATATATGCTTTTGCAATGTGGAAGTGGTGATGCCTTTGGTCGCTCTCTCTCACTTTCTCGCTCGCTCACTCTGTATTTATATGTATAAAAGTGGATGTATGTGCGTGTTTCGACATAATTCTAATATGTCTAGAGTAATTTTAACCATATTTCTTACAATCTGGAAACGAGTACTGTCGGGATACATATCAAAAATGCTACAAAAGGATCGATATTAGTATTGAATCCATAGTTTCGTGGGCGCTTAGGTAAACAGTTCTACTTTCAATTCAAGTAAAATTAAGCTCCCATTAGCACCCAGGGTGGTTACGTAACGACAAAAATATCGAAATCAACCGATATTAGAGCCGAAGCGTAAGTCTTCAGTGCCGCATTGACCATTAGTCCAACTAGGCCCGTGCCTAGAGGGCAACATATTTGAAGACCGCAAAGTTTAAAATTTTAATTTTTTTCGTATGAAAAAGTTAAAAAATCGAGAGCAAATTTACTATTTCATGAGCAATCCTCTTTTACTATTCTAATATATTTAATGATAGCGTAAGAAATCTGAAAATAATTCAGAACATGTTTCCCATTTATTTTTTGTTACGTAGTTGTAGCTGTAGCATCTAGTGAGTGGTATTTAACTGCAATAAATTCACTAATTAAACATATTCGAATTAAGTTTTATTTGTAAGTTAGGGATCAAGGGGCGGAGAAATATGTAGTTATTGGGGGCGCCGAGAGCAAAAGTGCGTAGGGACGCCGAGCTTCTAAATGCAGCACTGTTCGCTAAATTAATTGGTAGAAATTTTAATGCCATTTAAGACCAAATTTAGTCCTAGGGGTGGCAGTATCCGTTTGCTGTCCTAGGACGATGAAAGGGGCTGACATCAAAATTATAAAAAAAGACCTACATTAGTGTCGAATCTATAATTTTGGGGGTCTCTTAGATAAAGAGTGGCACTTCCGATGCCATGTAAGTTAAGCCCTCATTAACACAATGAAGGAGTGTGTGAAATCTGTGACATGTAGAAATAATTGAAATTGACCAATGTTAGTATACAACCCATATCTTTCGTGGTCCCCAAGTTCATTGGGAGCAGTTCTGATGACCTTTTAAGTTTAAGTTCAACTTCCAGTAGGAGTAAGATCCCCAGCACATCTAATAAGGAGAGTCGAAGGGAGTAACATAAACAATGATTCAAAACGACCGATATTAGTGTAGAGTTCATGGTTTCGTTATCACCGAGATAAATAAAAACACTTCTGAACGAACATGTCAGCCTGATTTTGAATTTAAAAGGGCAGCATCGAAGCATTGCTCGCACAGCTCTATGTATTTTAATGTTCCTGTATAAATGAATATTCCAGGGTATTTCTGGAATGTCTGGCACAACTTTTACCAAACTTGGGGGACATACTACTTTCAATCTAAGAAGCAAATATTGTAGTAGTATGAAGTTACGGAAGTTGGGAGGTGTGACACGTAAAAATAATGTAAAACGACTGATCTTAGTGTTATATCCATAATTTTCTCGGTCTTTGAGATGGATAGTGATGCACCCAATGGAGGTTACATCCAATTTCATCCCCATCTTCACAGGAGGATGGCCTGGGAGAGCTAAAAATAAAATCTCAAAAATTACTTAAATGTATGTCGAATTCATAGTTTTCGGGGTGAGAAAGCATTTCTAATAACTTTGGAAGGTAATTTATACCCACTTCAAGATGGACTTTTTAATAATATCAATTTCTCAACTTAAGAAGAAATTACCATTACAACTATGATATTAAGCCAATCTTCGCAATCGATGAAAAAATTATGTGGATATATGTTTCGTCTTTTAAATGAAACAAGACATATTACAATCAAAGATGGAGTGGGTCAGTGGGTCGGTTGGTAAGTGGGTGAAATGGGTCAAGATTTGTGAGTGGGTCAGTGGATTGTGGGTCAAAAGTACTGCGTGACCTACTGCAAAACACCACTCACCGTGACTCACACTGGCCCACCGGGTGGCCACCCTTTTAGTCCAAAGGTATTTCATCCAAAGAACAATTCGTCCAGAGACATTTAATCCAAAGACATTTGATCCAAAGGACAATTCGTCCAAATGACATTTCGTCCAAAAGACAATTGGTCCAAAGGACATTTCGTCCAAAGGAGAATTGGTTCAAAGGACATTTCGTCCAAAATACAATTGGTCCAAAGGACATTTCTTCCAAAAGACAATTGGTCCAAAGGACATTTGTCCAGGGATGTTTAGTTCAAGCACATTTCGTCCAAAGAACATTTGGGCCGGTAACGCTTGGGAGTCTAGGGTTTGTTTCTATTAGAAGAGTAAAAGTGATTCATATAACATTATGACTCAGTAGCTTCTTATTTCTAAAGGAAATTTGAAATAGAGATTTATTCTGCAATTTTCATTTCGATAGAACAAATAATGCTGGGATATTCAGAAAAACGTAAACGCCTGAAAACAAGATGGCCGAACAACAGAAATGAGAGAAAGGTTGCATGCTGTAATAACTGCTAACATGACATCTAAAATTTTCATGTTGTGAATGAAATAGTTCTAAAATAAGTACCGGTAACTAAAATTAATGGAGTTTAAATTTGAGTAAGTTAAATATTAGGTATTCAAACCGTTGTGTTAGAAAAGTGAAAAATTATGTGTCAAGTATCTTTGAAGAAATACTGAGAATAGAAAAATACACATGTGTGAAATATATTCTTAGAGTCCAAAGATAATACTCTTAAACAGTCACATTCTTGGCTGCAACATTGTGAAAAGTTATTGACAAATATAAGATGAAAGTTGGAACATTTCGTGTAGAATATACGTATCTTTTCAGGTTAACCACAAGTCTGGTTTCTATTCGTAGACTATTGATAGTGTGTAACTTCGGCAGACGTTTCTACATAATTAGTGAGTTGTATGACAAACCAGAATTGTTAACTTGTCTTGTATTTTTATTTCAGTGTTACTCCTTATGCAAATATAGTATATAGTTTTGCTTTCATATTAATTTTCTCGGTACAGCACAGTACATTTAAGATATCCATTGCAAAGTCTCAAACCAAATACAAGATTCACATGACCATGCGGAGGCAATGTTGTCCGCAAATGAAGAGGGAGTATGCTTTTCAAAGGGTTGTTTATCATTTTGGGAGGTGAATTCCTTAACCAACGAAGCTACAACTGTATTTCTGCGAAGCGAAAACTGTATTTTTGTATAATTATTAATGAAAGCAAAGAAAGGTGGCCATTTAGTTTTCAGGCGTTTACGTTTTTTTCTGAATATCTCAGCATATATTTGTTTTATCGCAAAAGAAAATTGCGGAATAAATCTCTATTTAGAAATTTCCTTTAGAAATAAGAAGCTACACAAGTAACACTTCCCAAGTGTAACACTCCAATTTTGATAAAAATTTGACAGGCAGATACTACACATAAAATAAATAAATACGTGTGTTTTATTTTCTGCAGGAAAACGGTTTTAGGTTGCAAAAGCCCCCACCCAAAATTTTGAAAGTTGTCGCCCGAAAGGCAAGAAGAAGTGGACAGAAATGAATGAAATCGTGCACAAATATTGTAGACGAAAAATGAGGGAATACGGGTTTCGTGTTTTTCTAGAAAGAATGGTTGGGTGGGGCGCGGACCCCTCCAAACCTTTGCTCATGAAATATCAAAAGTGCTAGTAACAGCATGTCAAAAGTGTCTAAATTTACATGAAGAATTGCAACGAAACTTTGTGTGTGGACAATACGCAAAAAATAAATAAACATGGGTTTTTTATTTTCTGCGAAAAAGGGTTATAGGGTGCAAGAACTCCCACCCAAAATTTTGAAAGTTGACGCCCGAAAGCCAAGAAGAAGTGGATCGAACTGAATGAAATTGTGCACAGATATTATTGTATTTTCCTGAAAAGAAAAAAAACTGTTGAGCGGACTGAGGCGTTGAGTGGCGGAAGATGTGGACCGAAGCGAATGAAATTGTATGTAGATACTGGATACGTAAAACAAGGCCTTTCGTGTTTCACAAGTGTCTCCATCTGATTTCTTCAAATTTGGCAGATCAACAACAAGCACAAACAGTATAGTGTATTTTATAGCATTTCAGGAGGCACCTTTAACTCTTACAATGATTTTCCGCATAAAAAAGATACGTGTCGATTAATTTCCTGTTTGCTGTTGATGTGCCAAATTTGAAGCAAAACGGATAGGGACACTTCAGAAACACGAAAGATCTTATTTTACATAGGTTCTCTAAAATGTCTACCGACAATTTCATTTGCTTTGGTCCACTACTTCCTGCGCTATTACGGTAATATTTACTTTTTTTTCGGAGGTGGCCTAGGACCCAACACTGTTTTTCCGCACAAATTAAAACACTTTTCGTTTATTGTTTTGCGAATTGTCCGTATGCAAGGTTTCGTTGCAATTCTCCATACTCTTTAAGAACCTCTGACGTATAATTATTTGCACTTTTGACATTTCGTAATCAACAGTTTAAAAGGTCCGTGATATAGGCAACCGCTTTTTTTATAGGAAAATACGAAACCCAATTACCTCAATTTACGTCTACAATATCTGTGCACAGTTTCATTAAATTCTGTGCACTTCTTCTTGCCTTTTAGGCCTCAAATTTCAAAATTTTTGGGTGGCGGATTTTGTCCCTTAAAACCGTTTTTCCTCAGAAAATAAACTCGCATTCGTTTATTTTTGGCGTATTGTCCCTACACAATGTGTCGTTCCAATTCTTCATGTCCTTTAAGCACTTCTGACATACTGTTATTAGCACTTTTGATATTTCACGATCAAATTTTTGTAGGGGTCTGTGTCCCACCCAAACCTTTTTCTTTTTTTTTTTTTTTTTCAGGATAATACGAGATCAGTATTCCCTCATTTTATGTCTACAATATTTCTGCACAATTTCATTCACTTTGGTTCATTTCTTGTGACCTTTCGGGCCTCAAGTTTCAAACTTTTGGATGGGGGCTTTTGCCCCTAAAACCGTTCTTTCGCAGAAAATAAAAAACTTTTTTTGCGTATTGTCCCTAATCAAAGTTTCGTTGCAATTCTTCATGTTCTTTACACACATCTGACTTACTGTTATAAGTACTTTTGATATTTCGTGATCAAAGGTTTGGAGGGGGTCTGTGCCCCACGTTACCATTTTTTCCAGGAAAATACGAAACACGTATTCCCTCATTTTACGTCTGCAATATCTGTGCTCAATTTCGTTCACTTCGGTCCACTTCTTTTGGCCTTTCGGGCGTCAACTTTCAAAATTTTGAGTAGGTGCTTTTGCACCCCTAAAACCACTTTTCCGCAGAAAAACACGTATTCGATTATTTTATGTGTAGTATCTACCTGCCTATTTTTTTCAAAATTGGAGTGTTACACTTGGGAGGTATTACTTGTGAGTCATAATGTTATATGCATCACTTTTATTCTTCTAATAGAAGCAAACCCTTGACCCTCAAGCGTTACCGGACCAAATGTCCTTTGGACGAAATGTGCTTTGAACTAAACATCCCTGGACGAAATGTCCCTTGGACCAATTGTCTTTTGGACGAAATGTCCTTTGGGCCTAACATCTTTTGGAGCATTTGTGTTTTGGACGAAATGTCCTTTGGACCAATTGTCTTTTGGACAAAATGTTCTTTGGACAAATTGCCCTTTGGACCAAATGTCTTTTGGACGAAATGTCCTTTGGACCAAATGTCTTTTGGACGAAATGTCCTTTGGACCAATTGTCTTTTGGACAAAATGTTCTTTGGACAAATTGCCCTTTGGACCAAATGTTCCTGGACCAAATGTGTTTGGACTAAATGTCTCTGGACGAAAATTCTTAGGACGAAATATCTTTGGACGAAACGACCCCCAACCACCCACCGTCCCATTCTGTTCAGCGCATTGTAGACAGCATCTTCTGAATACTGATGAGCTTGTCTACGTTTTACTTTCAAGATCTCCATTTTTCTTCTTTTTTCATTTGTTTCTAATGAATAAAAAGTTCTAGCATTTTTGGATTTTGATATTTACAATTATAAGAGTGGCAATAGCAATAGGAGTTCAATTTTGAGATGCAGCTTGTGAGCTTTTAGAGGAGCTTACTGCTGGAAAAAAGTTTTGAATCACCTGTAATATATGAATTATTATACCTAGTATAAAAAACTGAAAGTAACTATGTCTGCGTAATTATCACGGTCAAATTGCAAAGTCAAATGAAATGACATTTGGTATATAATAAAGCCCCAATCCCAACTGGAAAGTTATCATACGCGTATCACTTTCATTATAACACATATCCTTAGTGGGGAGTAGGTGTCCGAATTTTTGCGAAAAACTGAGTATCTTACAAGCCGTTCAACTTAGAGAGCTGAAATTCAGTATATAACTCTTTATTAAAAATAAACGTGTCCTGGCATTTTTAAAAATGTGTTTTATGAGCTGGGGGATTTTCTATATATTGGAAATTGGTAGTGGGTTGATTTGTAAAAATTATCGAAAACGATTGATATTAGTTGAGAAACTAATTGAGGAATGAAAACTAGTCATTTGCATTTTATACCCACTGCTTTCTATTATAATAATTGCATAACCTGGTGTTTAATATATGAATCGTTTAGAGCATAAGGCAATCAAACCATAAAGTTGTGAGAAAAATGGACATACGGCATGCTTAATTATATGGAAAACTAGTTTTTCTTTCTTTTTTTCTTACGTTGGTCTACTTTATCTTGATTTGATACTTTCAAATTTCATCCTGTTTTCTACTGAAATGTATATGTAAGCCAAGAAAGAAATAATTATATATGATAAATTTAAATTCATCTTAATTTGGAAGATGAGAAACACTTTACCATTGTATATCGTAAAGGTCAGATCCACCGGTATTGTAACAGAGCGGTGCTTGAGCTATTGACGGTAGGAATTCAAACTCCGATAAGTGAAAATTTCACAGTTTTGTTTTATTTCAAGTGTAACCTCTTTAGTCAATGGAGAGAAGGACGTGGATCATGGGTCAGAGTTGATTACGTTGGTGGTCGGAGTTGGTCACAATGGTTCAGAGTGGTTCATAGTTGGTAGTGGGTCCATTCTGTATTCTACCATTAATTTCATAATTAGCAATCAATCTGTCCTTTAGCTTAAAGACACAATCGTGGAACGTAGAATTTAATATTAGTGATGTAATAAACCCATAATGGGTCGCTTCTTGTTTTACCTTGATGCATTATACTTTTGCAATGGTAAGACAAGTGTTTACCTCTTCTGGATAGTTTCCCAGTTTCACATTTGTAGAGGTGGTCACGGAGTTTTCAATGAAGGATTTATTACCATCTTGAACGCTCGCTATTTAGCACAAGTTAGCATAAAGATTCGAGACTCTTACTTTTTTATAAATTTTAGTAATACTTTTCCCCTTGCCATGCCATGACATACTACTTGATTCCCCTTGCCATTTTCAAATTTTGAGTTGCACCCCTCCTGAGACCCTCCGGGGAACCTTGGGGCAAATCTTTTTCCTCTACACGGGGTACCTTTGAAATTATAAAATACATGTTTTCCGGTGTTGACATCTGTTTCATCGTTTCAGACTTTTATTAGTGTCAACGGGCTTCATGGATACCATGGTTCTTTATTCTCTTAGTTTTCAGATACAAGCCCCCATGCCGTAAGCGTCAGTGGGCCACCGATGCAAAACTGGCAACTTTTCGCCAAAAGTTGGTGATCCCGCAGCTACGATCCTTGGTGGCCCCACTTTGGTTTTGAAAATTATACCACCAGCGGCAGAGACTCGACGAAACGCCAACGAACCACAAAATTCCTCCCCAAAAATATGTTAAATAGCCTATATGCTTGATTTGTTTATATTCAGGTGAGTGTAAAAAACACTAGGGAAAAAAAGCAAGTATCCCAAGGTGGGCGCGAACCTTCAACATTAAGTTTACTTGCCGCATATTCTTCTGACTTCGCCACGGAAACGATGAAGAAAATCTCGCTTGTAGAAGGATAAATTATTGAGGTTTTAATTTAGCCAATTAAACAAATCCCTCTATCTCGAGTTCTGTGAGATGGTACTGTGAACCGTTTCGAGATATATTGCTTTCTGGTGGGGTACTATCTATGTGCAAAATTTGAGAAAATCGCCGACGCGCACCTTCGGAGACTCTCCTCTTTAGTGCAATGTTGACCAGAGATGGTGTGGGTCAACGAAACCTGGATCTAGCGTGCTGTAGTCTGCTTACGTCTTTGGGTGATATCATTGAATTTCTATGGTTAATCAGAGCAAAAAATAAAATAAAATAAAAAATAAATACTTTTTAAAACTTTTTAATACTTCACATAAACTACTGCGAAGAGTAGTACGAAGCGTAAAACTAGGTACACTAAAAGCTCCTAATTCGCGCTTCCTTCATTCGCGTTTTCACTATTCGCGGATTAAGAAAATGCGACCCAATTCCTATATTCGCGGCTAAAGATTTCTTTATTCGCGGATCTAATCAGTACGTACATACATAATAATAAAAAGGATTCCAATAGGTATCCAACCCAATATCCTTTGTAAACGCCGTCTAATGGACTAATAAAATGTAAAATAGACCTTATTACAACTTTGCCTAAAGTATGTTGTTAAATGATATCGCCTCTGTATTGGTTCGGACTTTGACATAGGCCGCCTTCGCCGCGATCGGTGTTTTTGAGAATGTAAACAAACAGAATTAAAGCAACCTTATTACTCAATGAATAAAGTATATTTTTAAATGCCGCCACATTATTAGACGTTTCGTCCTTTGGTAAGAGCCGCTTTGCGTGTTTTATTGTTTCGTCTTTCCATTCGTTACAAAAACACGTCACTACCGCTGTCTTCCTAATTTATACAGTAATGTCAACTAAAAAAAAAATGTGAAACGAGTTTCGACACGAAAATAATCTGTGTTACCGCTTAAAGTGAAAATAAAAATGCTTGATCGTTTACGCCCTGGAGAGTCGTTTGCATCCATATCACGCTTATTCAATGTCAACAATTCAACTGTACGATCGATAAAAAATCCGAAGATAAAATAAGGTCTTCTGTAGCTTCAACTTCACTGTCAGCGAAAATTGTTCGTGATCCAGCAATAGAAAAAATGGAAGTGGCGTTGTCATTATGGATCGAAGACCGCAACCAAAAAAGGGTAGCCATGAATGGTCCAATGGTCCGGGAGAAGGCAGAGCGTCTTTACGCTCATTTTAAAGAACCTGATGGTAGTTGTAGTGGTGAATGTACAGATGGAGGATTTCAAGCATCGGAAGGTTGGTTCAATAAATTTAAGGTGAGACAATCATTGCATAACATTAAAATCGTTGGAGAAGCTGCATCTGCATACACTGCTGCAGCAGAACGATATCCAGAAGAATTTGCAACCTTAGTAGCTGATGGAGGGTGCAAACCTGAGCAAGTATTTAATGCAGACGAAACTGCACTGTTTTGGAAGAGAATGCCAAACAAAACATTCATTTCTAAAAGCGAAAAGTCTGCTCCTGGATTTAAGGCAGCAAAGGATAGAGTTACACTGCTGCTATGTTCGAATGCATCTGGAGATTGTGTCATTAAACCACTGATGCTTTACAGATCGTTAAATCCTCGGGCTTTAAAAGATCAAAACAAGGACGACCTGCCAGTGTTTTGGCGTGCTAATAAGAAAGCGTGGGTTACAAGCGCTATTTTTTGTGACTGGTTCCGGAATTGTTTTGTTTCTGAAGTTGAAATTTATTTTTAAAAAACAGAATTTAGAGTTTAAAGCAGTTCTAGTTTTGGACAATGCAGCATGTCATCCTCGCGAACTTGAAACTATGCATCCAAATATAAAAGTGACATTTTTACCTCCCAACACGACGGCTTTGCTTCAACCTATGGACCAAGGAATAATCCAGGTCTTTAAGCTCTATTACATTAGACGAACCTTCAAAATCGTATTGGATAATATGGAATGTAATCCTGATATGAATGTTATGGAATGCTGGAAGAAATTTAACTTAGCAAAATGCATCGTAAACATAAAAGAATCATTGGAAGAACTGAAGTCACACACATTGAAGTCATGCTGGAAAAAACTATGGCCTGCCCTGACTGCGGAAAATGACGAAGAATGTGTGCAGATTCAAATTTTGACTGCAAATATAGCCGAAATTGCGAATGGAATAGGACGAGGTGGGTTCGAACAGATAGAATCAAGTGACATTTAGGAATTGCTTGAATCGCAAGATGAAGATTTGACTGAAACCGACTTGGAGGAAATGTTAAATTCACAGCCCATTGAAGAAGAGGCTTCAACAAGCACTGGAAACGTGACATTTAATTTGAAAAATCTTAGTGAAGGTTTAAGAATGGCAAATGAGCTTTGTGATTTCTTTATGAAAATTGATCCGTCTGTGGAACGAAGTCTTATTTTTAAGAGGCAAATTGCTAATGCCACTGCTGAATATCAGTCTGAATTGAAGGAGCTTTTAAAAACAGCCAAGCAAGAAAAAATTACAAAATTCTTCAAACCATTGCCTAAGCCTGAAGATAATAATCAGTATGATCAAAAACTTCTATTACAGTAAATTGATTTTTTATATATGTATTTGTTTTATTATTATTATTATTATTTTGTCATCTAGGAACGTATCCCCTATAATCCCATATAAATTACCATTCCGTATTCACGGTTTCTGTATTCGCGGCATATTTATGGAACATATACCCCGCGAATAAAGAACTTTTACTGTATTTGCAAAAGGAAACAAATTATTGTTTTGTCCTACTTAGATGAGTAACTAACTCTGTGGGCCCCAAAAGCTGATTTCGTCGCCACCGAGGGGCGACATTTCTCCTAGCGTACAAAGAGATAGATCTGCAGTATCCATGACAATTAATTTAAATTATAGCACTATATTATTCAATTTCTTAGGTATTATCCTTTCTTCAGTTCTCAGAGTAGAAATTTTGTAAGCCTGACTGGGTTTTTCGACGTAGTTATGGGTGAGAACCCCGAGACAATGCTCCAGTTGCCTCTGGATATATACTTATGTAATGCATTACGACCTTATGACAGGGGCGGATCCAGGACCGACTTCTGGGGGGGCGGTGGGTTGTCATGCTGCTACTTTTAAGGGCTCCAAACTTTGGGATGGGTTTTATTTATATATATAAAATAAGAAAGTTTCATCTTCTGGGGGGGCAATCGCCCCGATCGCCCTCCCCTGGATCCGCCCTTGCCTTATGAACTTGTATAAGAAACAGAATGTACTTAATTTGAGACGCGAACTATGCGAAATATCGGACATTGAATCTAACTTGTTTGGTGATCCAACTCATGACACACATAGGATAGATGAGTGCCTTAGCTCCCACAACAAGGTTCAGGAGGTTCGTGTTATAAAGTGTAAATTAAACACGGAGATGTGAAACGCGAATAAAGCATATGGTCAATTAGAAACAAAATATATTGTAGTAATAATTTACTCTATTTTGTTAAGATCATGAATGTTATATTCTGTTTTTAAAATGACAGTCAAAGCAGAATGTATTGAATAATAAATGCGATATTGTATAATTTCAATTTCGGTCCGATTTAGTACATTCGTGCTGCTATGTGTTACGTTATCCGTTAGGTGGTATTCATCAATTCTTATTGAAAGGAAGGAAATAAAGTACTGTATAGTACTGGAGTTAATTTGTATCGGCAATACTGAGGCTATATGAGACAAAGTCTATTGCTAAAAAGTGAAATATGGATTACTATGATAATTTAACCTGGAACACACGCATGGAAATCATTAGCGCTAGCAAATTAGCTACGATGAGTTACAGCGTACCATATTATCAAGAATGAAGGCAAAAAATAAGAAGCGGAAACGACACACTGTACGATAATAATAATTTTAATTTCACAATATTTATTTCGAGACTTTCGAGACTTTCGAGACGAGACCGTGATTTAGTCATCGAGACCGAGACCGACATCGAGACAAGCATCTGTTGACCGAGACGAGACCGAGAACGACACGGCGATTTTTGACTCGAGACGAAACCGAGACCGAGAGCGCTATTTATCAACCGGGACTGTACAAAGTCTCGTCTAGTCTCAATACTATCCCTACCATCGAGGTCAAAGGTCAAATATATAAAACTGAATAACTTTTAACGGAGCCGCATATTGAAGTAATGTTACCACATTTAAAAAAGGTTATCAAGTACTACACGTCCCAAAAGTAGTGACCATAGAGGTCAAAGGTCAAATATGCAAAACCGAATAACTTTTAAACGTAGCCACATATTGGGGTGGCTTTTCCACATTTAGTAATAGGTCATCAACTCCTACATGACCCGAAAGTACTGACCATCAAGGTCAAAGATCAAATATTTAAACCAGAAGAACTCGTAAACGGAGCCACATATTGAGGTGGTGTTTTTACATTTAGCAATAGGTCATCAACTACTACATGACCCGAAAGCCCTGACCATCGATGTCAAAGGTCAAATATTTAACACCGAATAACTCGGAAACGGAGCGTTATGTTGAGGTGCTGTTTCCAGATTTAGTAAAAGGTCATCAAGTACTACATGACGCAAAAGAAGGACTATTTTATCTAACTAAGACTTTTATACCATTTTCTACTACTCCAATAATAGAAAGAATAAATTTAAGTGTTCTACGTCTTATACCCACGAAAAAAATGAACGTCCATTTTAGCTAGATGAATATTTTATACAATTTTGCACTATTCAAATAAACACAGGAATAAATTTGTACTAACCAGAAAAATCGAAACAATCCATTTTAACTGGCTCAGAAGTTCTATATCACTTTGTACTATTTAAACAAACGAAGGGATAATTTTTGAGTGAGCTATTCAATTTTGTATCAAAAAGAAAAAAGCAAAGAACGACCATTTTAACAAACTCAGAATTTTATATCGTTTTCTACTACTCAAATAAACGAAGAAATAAATTTGGATAGTTTTGAATAAACCAAAAAAGTGAAGAATGAATAAAATTTGAGTGGACTATTTCTTTATGTACGAACTGGAATAGTGAAGGGCCATTATATCGTTTGTATTATTCAAATGAACGAGGGAATAAATTTTTACTTACCAAAAAAGGCGAAGAAGGTTCATTTTAACTAACTCAGCATTGTATACCGTTTTGTGCTATTCAAATAATCGAGGGAATAAATTTGAGTGTTCTATTTTATTTTGGTACTAATCAGAAGAAAAGCAAAGAAGGCCCATTTTAACTAGCTCAGCATTTTATACCTTTTTGTACCATTTAAAAACTGAGGATCATTTGAGTAGTCTATTTTATTTTTGTACCCAGAAGAAAAGCAAAGAAGGACCATTTTAATTAGCTCAACATTTTATACCTCTTTGTGCCATTTAAAGAAATGAATAAATACATACGGGTGTCCTATTTTTTTGTACTGACGAGAAAAATCGAAGAAGCGTCATTTTTAACTGGCTTAGATTTGTATACAAATTGGTAATATTTAATCAAACGAAGGGTTAAATTTCTGTGACCTATTTAGTTTTGTACCAAACAGAAAAGAGCTACACAAATACACAAAGGAATACATTTGCACTAACCAGAAAGACGCGAAGAAGGTCCATTTTAACTAGCTCACAATTTCTTTATCTTTTTTCGCCTTTCAAATAAACGAAGCAATTGAATAGCACAAAAAGGTATAACATGTTGACCTAGTTAAAATGGTCTTTCTTCGCTTTTTCTGGTTACTACAAATTTATTCCTTTGTGTATTTGTGTAGCTCTTTTCTGTTTGGTACAAAACTAAATAGGTCACAGAAATTTAACCCTTCGTTTGATTAAATATTACCAAATTGTATACAATTCTAAGCCAGTTAAATATTATGCTTCTTCGATTTTTCTCGTTAGTACAAAAAATAGGACACCCGTATGTATTTATTCATTTCTTTAAATGGCACAAAGAGGTATAAAATGTTGAGCTAATTAAAATGGTCCTTCTTTGCTTTTCTTCTGATGGGTACAAAAATAAAATAGACTACTCAAATGATTCTCAGTTTTTAAATGGTACAAAAAGGTATAAAATGCTGAGTTAGTTAAAATGGGCCTTCTTTGCTTTTCTTCTGATTAGTACCAAAATAAAATAGATCACTCAAATTTATTCCCTCGATTATTTGAAAAGCACAAAACGGTATACAATGCTGAATTAGTTAAAATGAGCCTTCTTCGCCTTTTCTGGTAAGTAAAAATTTATTCCCTCGTTCATTTGAATAATACGAAAGCTATAATGGCCCTTCACTTTTCCAGTTCGTACATAAGGAAATAGTCCACTCAAATTTTATTCATTCTTCACTTTTTGGTTCATTCAAAACTATCCAAATTTATTTCTTCGTTTATTTGAGTAGTAGAAAATGATATAAAATTCTGAGTTTGTTAAAATGGTCGTTCTTCGCTTTTTTCTTTTTGATACAAAATTGAATAGCTCACTCAAAAATTATCCCTTCGTTTGTTTAAATAGTACAAAGTGATATAGAACTTCTGAGCCAGTTAAAATGGATTGTTTCGCTTTTTCTGGTTAGTACAAAATTATTCCTTCGTTTATTTTAGTAGTACAAAACAATATAAATATTTGGTACACAAATAAATAGGACACCCAAATTGATTCGCTCTTCACATTTATTTTCTTGATACAAAATACAATAGGTAATACAAATTTTTTGTTGCTATGTTTCCGAGTTATTTGGGTTTAAGCATTTGACCTTTGACCTCGCTTGTCGGTACTTTTGCGTCATGTAGTACTTGATGACCTATTACTAAATGTGGAAACACCACCTCAATATGTGGTTCAGTTTAAAAGTTATTCGGTGTTAATTATTTGACCTTTGACCTTGATGGTCAGTACTATCGGGTCATGTAGTAGTTGATTACCTATTACGAAATGTAGAAACGATACCTCCATATGTACCTCCGCTTAAACGTATTCAGGTTTAAATATTTCAGCTTTGACCTTGATGGTTAGTACTGTAGGGTCATGTAGTAGTTGATGATCTATTATTTAATATCTAAACACCAGCTCAATATGCGGCTCCGTATAAAAGTTATTCGGGTTAAAATGTTTGACCTTTCAACTCGATGGTCACTACTTTTGTAGCATGTTGTACTTGATGACCTATTACCAAATGTGGAAACACCATCTCAATATCTGGCTCCGTTTAAGAAGTGATACTGGTTTAAATATTTCACCTTTGACCTTGATGCTAAAAACTTTTGGGACTTGTAGTATTTTATGACAGATTACTAAATGTGGAAACAGCACCTCAATATGTTGCTCCTTTTAAAAGTAATTCGGGTTTAAATATTTGACCTTCGACCTGGATGCTCGGCACTTTTGGTTTATGTACCAGTTTATACCGCGGTGATCCTAGCAGATACCTGCTACTTCCGCAACAGAAAAATATCAGGGTTGCCAGTGTATTCAAAGAATATTAAAATATCCCCTGAAACTCCCTTAAATCAAATAGAACACATGACCCCACAAGAAAAAATCATGTGGAGTCAAATCTGGGAAACGTGCAGGCCAATTACAAAGACCGCCTCTTCTAATCCATGTGTCACGAAACGTTTGATTCAAATGCTCTCGAGCGCTAGCTGAAAAGTGGGCTGGGGCGCCATCATGTTGCAACCACATCCGTTGACGAACACCGAGAGGGACATCCTCTAATAACTCTGGAAGTATGTCTCGTAGGAATCTCGTATGATGCACTGATGCAGTTAATCGTGGTGGTAGTAAACATGGACCTATTATCTGATCACTGATAATACCCGCCCACATATTTATGGCGAATCGGTCTTGGTGGCCCCTTTCCACAATTGCATAAGGATTTTCGTCTGCCCATACATGACTATTGTGACTATTAAATATCCCGTCTTTCGTAAAACAAGTTTCGTCGGTGAAAAACACGTAGGAAGCAAACTGCGGATCAATTACAGAGCGTTAGAGAAACCACTCACAAAACCAAACGCGAGGTTGAAAGTCAGTTGGTTGTAAGGCCTGAACCCTCTGCGGATGATAGGGGTGTAACTGTTGCTCGTGCACTACTTTCCAAACAGTATCTTGTGCTACTCCCCTTTCACGTGCTACTTTCCGGGTACTTACTGTTGGGTCTTGCGCGAAATGATCAAGCACTTATTCTTCAAAGTCCGGAGTCCTTGTTGTTCTTCGTTTTCCTTGGTCATAGTATTGAGGTTGTAAATTTCCCGTGTCTCGTAAGCGTTGTAAGTCTGGCAAACATAGTATCGGCTGGATGTCTTCTTTGTGGATACTTCAGTCGATATAACCTATCAGCTTCTCGACTGTTGCCATTTGCTTGACCGTATACAAATATCATGTCCGCAAGTTCTGCTATCGAATACTTCATTTGATCTCACATTCGAACAAGCAAACCACAAACTGCACTAAGGAACTCGTACGCTACGACCAAACCACCTTCCACAACGCCTCCTAGTAGGGTTTAGTCCTGGATCCACAGTACATGCCCGTAAAAATTTTTGGGTGCACGGAGTTTTATTGTTGCATCGTGTTCTTCGACCTATCGTTGTCTACTTTTTCTTGGGTAGACATCTCAATTATGGTCACTTATCTCCACAGACGCCATTTTCCAATATGGCCACCAAATAAGCAATCAGCATACGTAACTAAGGAACTAAGTCAGCTAGGAAAGTTATCTTGGTGTCGAATCGTAGGTTTTCAACGTCAGGAAATTCAAATATTACCATAAAATTGTTATATGTTGAAGAATTTTATATATTACAGACGAAAAATACACTATATATATAGGGTGGACCATTTTAATTCATCCACGGGAATATCTCGAAAACTACAAACCGGATCAAGAGAAGTTTTCAATTATATTTGTCCACTACAAACAGAGACACATTTTGGCGTACTCTTTAATACCACCAAATTAACAGTGTTGCCAATCCAATACAAAATTGTATTTTTTCAAACGCCACTACGTCAGGTTATTACAAAATTCAACTCTACATTTAAAAAGAAAACAAACAATACCGCACTTATTGCTCAGTGTTGTAAACTAATAACGCTATAGTATCACAAACATAAAAAAGAACCAAATTTTGAAGGCTTCTAAAATAATAATAACGGAAGTGAGACTAACGGGTCAAGGTATATCGAATGCACCTTAGTGTCAAATACTATCATCATGATCTCACGTATTTTGAATAGATGGAAACAAAATTATAAGAAATTAAAATTTGACTTTTTGAAAAGGCTTTATTTCGAAAACAAAGTTGACATACAAAATGGCTTAAGGTTTATAATATATGTAAAAGCAGTATATCAGATATTGTGCTATTAGTACCACTATGAGTTAATAATTGTTAATGGTCTAAAATATCATTAACATAAACAAATTGAACCATTAGAAAAGGTGCTGATGTGACTAAACAACTGAGTATTGTTGCAATATTTCCTACATAAAAGCAACATTATACACAACATTTGAGCAACCACAATATTTACAGTCTCTAATATTATTTTGTCATTTTCAATGTATGCTAATTTTTGTGGAAAAAATGTAAATATCAATACTATCACATAAAATCAAATGGTTCAATAAAGAGCACTACGTTACCCATTTACAATTTAAGTTTTTCACGTAGATAATATCTTGTACCTCGTTAAACCTCCAAAAGTATTTTATTTTTGCAAATGTAGATTAAAGATTACTTAGTATGTGTCCAAATTTACAAGTTTAAAACAAAACGCATGTTACTTACAACTGAGAATTTTCACAGCGCTTCTGACAAAGACAGTACATTGTGCACGAAACTTGAAACTTCTTACATATGCATTGTTTACATTTGTTTGTTTTGCAACAACACACTCGCAACACAGCATCTGGCAAAGGTCGGAAACACTTTTCTGGTCTCAGGAAACCGTCTACTTCCTCTCATCCAAATTCCACAGGGTTTTCAGTAATGTGTTTCTTTTCTAACAACAACAGAGATTCTCTGATCACAAAGTACGCGCGTCTAATGTGGCCTCGAATAGCAAATGAAGTGGGTGGCAATTCACTGATGGGTTTGCGGCTCAGTCGATAAAGTTCATAGCGTAAAGCATCAAAAGTTTCTACTTTAGTTGATCTCGCCCACACTTTCGTTAAATATTTTTCTGCATTCTTTATGTCTTCAGCTGAGAGACTGCTTGTTTCAGCAAAATGAAGAAGATAATTTGTTGGTTGTGCATTCAGTGCTGCATTTTTTGTACCCACTTTACTTACAATGTCATTGCCAGTGAGAATGTGAGCTTTGAGGACAACGCTACTCATTTCGTCTCCAAGTGTATCATATAAGTGGTGAATAGGAATGAAACGACGCTTTTCTCCCACCCCAAACATCACCCACAAATGCTTCAACCCTTTACTACTTAAGGTTGCAAAATATCTTAGTAACAAAACAACCACATCAGTATCATTGGACATCACAACAACTCGCTGTGCGCCGCGTTCAACTGCCCAGTACGTGTGAGGCACAATTCTTTGGTCGGCTTCTTCAATCTTTGATGTGAGCATTTCAATGTTAGTCACGTTTCCTTTTAAGCATACTGTAGCAGGAAGGACACTGTCGTTTATTACCATTCCGCTTGTAACAAGAATTAAGTCTGTTGAAGGTTTTTCAAGTATCACTTTTTTTGCTAATGCTTGCAGTTTTATTTTATTTTGAACGGCATTCCAGAATTTTTCAATTTGGATTGGTATGTGAGTTTGAGATTGAATGCAAGCGAGATGAATAGATCCGGTAGTGCATGATCGACGTACTCTCTCACTTTCTTTAAGTGAATTGTCACAATAGCTGTCAAAAATAAAGTGTATTTCTTTGGCTGGGCACATTTTAGTCGTTCGTTCAATAACTGCATTTATTGCTTCTCCAAAGTTCTTAAATACTGACATTTTCAACATTCTTATCTGCGACATGAAATCAACAACTACAGTAGTCCGTCCCGGAAATTCTGGATGAAATGAGGTACTCTTATCGATTTTTTTCTCCAAATGTAACACTAGCTCATGCTTTGTTGGTCTCGAAGGTGCGTTGCCTTCAAACAACTGACTTGAATTTACGATATCATGAGAGAGTATTTCTTCCATTGTCAAACCTCTTTCTTTTGCAATATCGATTTTCTTCTGAATTTGTGCAAAATCTCTTGATTTGATGATGGCAGGTGTCACAGTTGTGTTGTTTGTGATAAGAGTTTCGAAGGTGGGGACACAGACTTTTTCAATTCTATCCGTCAGTTTCCTTTCCTTGGTAATGAAGCGCTCTTTCCTAAATTTCTCATAGTTACGTCTTCCATCTCTTAATACACCTAAAATTTTCTCCCTCACATCCTCAGGAACAATTTGTTTTGTCACAATGTTGTGTAAAATAGGAGAACCATCCAATTTGAATGGATTACCTTCTGCTATTATGAACTGAAACAAACGTGTGACATTAGAGTGAAACGACTGGCTTTGCTTCCCTGTTAATTCATGATGAACTGTTTCAGTATGACTCATTACCTCTGCACTTGTAAGGTTGTTCCAAACATGACAATGGCGAGAACTTCGTGATAGATCAGCTGCCATTCAGTGACGTACTGAGTTTTACGCGTTTGTCCAATGATTCCTCCCGTACTTTTTTGAGCTCGTTGAATTGTTTGTTCCAGTTTCATGTCTGGGGCCACTGCGTGGAATGGTGCCGGCTTTTCAGAAACTACAAACTGACCATCCAAGAACTTTTCATACAGGTAAGGACAATCTATTTCAAGGCGCTTCATTAGTTCCAAGTACCATGATCCATAACGTAAATAATTCAGGCAATTGAATTGCTGAAATATAGGGATTAATGACCCAACGGTCTCAACATGTAAATTCCAGTCTCCTTCACGATCAGATGTTACAAGGTTTTTGACGAGTCCTACAATGTTGAGGAAATTGTTGAGGTAACTGCAAAGTTCTGATTTCTCGATACATTCGTTTACAAATCTCAAATAGCAGTCTCTTAGTTGTTGACTTGAAACTAACAGTTGAGTGTGGAGTTTTTTACATTTTTCTTTCTCTTTATTTTGCAAGGCCAGTCGAAACTGGTTTACTTCTTTTAGCAAATTGTTGTATACTTCCTTTACGTTATTGCCCCAGAAAGCATCCCAAATCATTTTCTCGAGTACTTCAGAGACAATTAACATTCCTTGAAACGCCCGAACATAATGTTTTCCATTTAGTACACTTTTAACTGAATTGACTCCAAAGATCTCTGTTTCAACCAGAGCATCATCGAAACCACTACCAAGGAGGTACCTCCCAGCACACCGTAGAGCCACTTTTGTGCAATGAAACATTCCAAGCATTGGCAATATGCCATGAAATTCCTCTGGGTTGCTGAGAACTATGTCCACAACTGTACAGAACACTCCTTCGTCGCAGAAGACTGGAAGGTTGGGTTGTCTCAATTGTTGCCTTACAGATTCAAAGTTTTTAAGGGCAGTACACACAGTAGCGTAATCAGTAACTGGGGAAGGAATAACTGGTAGAAACCCAACTTGTTTAATTGGTACAACCTTGGATGAAATTAAAGAGTGTATACTGCTCCACGTTGGTGATACAGGCTGAGTGTCGCCTAAAAACGCACCACATCGAGTAAGAGAAGTAACAAACTCAGTTTTTAGAGCACATGTGGATGCCTCATCAGATGAATGAATGCCAACATCCTCAGCAACTTTAAAGTTGTTCGGAAGAGCAGGTTTGATTGTACTCTTTCTTCGATTTAGTATTTTTTGACACGGTAACTCACACTGAAGTTTACAAGTTCTCTTCATCAGTGCAGTTTGTGAAATATTTTTCTTTCTGTGGATCTCTTCAGATGTCTTATGTTGGAAAAGAACCATCGCAGTATGATGGCTTCCAAACGTACCTGAGAGCGATGACTTGTCCTCAAAATCGAAGTTGTCTAGAGCTCCTATTGTGAAGTCTCTTAAGTTAAAATGACTTGGTATTGGTGTGTCAGCAATTTCACAGGCTTTTACAGCATACACAGAAAGTAAATTTCTGTTTCTTATTAAATCTGAGTAGCTAATGGAAACACCAACCCGATTTAAGGAAGTTATTAACGTTTTACTTTTGCATCGATCATAAATTGTATGCGCCATCATCATATGAAATGGTGTTTTCTTCATACCATGCCATACCTGATAATACATTATTTGGAATAGAGAGAATAGTTGCAAAGATTTGCGTTCTAGTGCATTAGCATCAGAAATGACATCATCTTCCAGTTCATTATTATTATCATTATCAATGTTTGCGATACCACTGTCTCCTGCCGCTTGCATGAGTAGATGTGTTTTGCTAATATTGAATAGGGATGAAAAGAATGATAACACAACATCAGGCATCGTCGTCGTCTTCCAAGATTCTAGAAGGTCTGTGGAATCACAAAATTTGTCAGTTAATTTAAAATCTACTTCCTTAATAGCATTACGTAAAAGTATCCCTGCAGTCTTTACAGCATTGTGAGATCTGATTGTTTGGGCTAAAACTTCTGAATTCAGATCAGAAGAAAATACAAGCAAAGGTTCGTTCCGATTTTTTGATGGACAAAACTTGATTTTGTCCTCATATTCCCTAACCAAAAATATCTTCACTTCATTGTTATAAATTGGAATAGTGTCATCGAAGTTGTTCATCAGCTCCCTAATTTCAGAAAGCGTGAAGCCATAACCCTTACTGAGCAAAGGGTCAATAATCTGTTTTGCTTGTTTGAATAACTGGAATTTCTGTAACAATTTTGTATTTTTTGGTTCTTTAACATTTGACAGGCGGTCATATTTTCTAAGATAAGCTTTCATGCAATTTCCATGGGCGAGTACATCGGCTGCAAACAACTTGTGCTCACTATCTAAATCTGCGATACGATCTAATACTTCATCTTGAAAGAAATTTGCAGCTGCCAGAAACTTGTGGGCTCTATTCTCTTCACATACACGAAACTTCTTTACTCCACGCACTCCACCTATGTAGCCGTAATGTTTCCGCAGATAATGCATGGAAGAATATCTTGGAATTCTTTCTGGTTAGGACCAGGGCGGGAAGTGGTTGATGACCGACGACGTCGTGTAACCGTATTGTTTCCTTTCGTTCTCGTGCATTCTTCAGATGTTCCTGTTGCCTCGCGATTTGATGAAATTTGCTGTTTCTTTGCCACTACTGCATCCAAAGTTTTCTTCAAGGTGTATTTTTTGTAGCATTCGTTGTCTACATGATAAAAAAAATTGTCGGTATCTTGAAGAAGTTTGATTCGTTTTCTCACGTCATCATCCATTATTTCTGCTGCTTCTCTCACACGTTTACAACCATTTACTGTTGAAGATATAGCTGCTTTCTTACCGCTTCTTTGGCATATTATACATTTTCTTCTATCGAAGTCCATTGAAACTGTTGCACTTAGCAGTAAGCCCTTAGTAGTATTTTCAGCCATTCCGTTGTAGTCCACAGTTAAACACAGTTAGTTGTCAGATTCTGAAAAGAGTAAAAAGAAGTTGCAAGTTTAAAAAAAAAATCTTAAATCGAATCTTGACAATAATTGTTAAATGTAACCTCAAACACAATAGAGATTTTGTATAAAAAGGAGTAGAATTGTTATTTTATGTTATGGATTGAGATAGATGTTGATTCAATTAATAGGCCTAATGAATTCTACCTAACTATCTGTTTATATTCAATATCATGTATTTAAATATAAAAAATCTATTGAAAAAATAAGTTGTTTAACTATTTAAGTTTTGTGGCTACACTCAGAGGCGTACGCAGGGAGTGGTTCTTGGGATCCGGACCCCTAAATCCCAACTTTTCTGTAAATTTTACATAATTTTAGGGGCAACTTTACAAATTTTAATACAATTTGTCCTCATATTGAACTTGAAACCTCCGAAAAGCTTTGGACCTCCTCCGAAATAAATTCCTGCGTACGCCCCAGGCCATATTATACCCAAGACTTCAATATATCGCAAATGTAAGGTAATATTTGAATTCTCTGACCCCGAAAACCCATGATTCGACACCAAGGTGACTTTCCTAGGTGACTTAGTTCCTTAGTTATGTATGCTGATTGCTTATTTGGCAGTCATATTGGAAAATGGCGTCTGTGAAGATAAGCGACCATAATTGAGATGTCTACCCAAGAAAAAGTAGACAACGATAAGTCGAAGAACACGATGCAACAATAAAACTCCGTGCACCCAAAAATTTTTACGGGCATATACTGTGGATCCCGGACTAGGTTGTCTTATACTTTCCTTACCTTCGATTGTTTTCTACCACAGAAGGAAGAACAAATGCTTGTGATCGAACCTGCAAACTGTGGCGTACTTCAGGTGATAACATCGTCCGTGAAAACAAAATATCTTCTAAACGATAACAATGTGACGACATGTTAAGCATTCTAGACAAAATCTCTGAATCAGTCCTGCAAAACATCGGAAGCAGCGACTAAAACAAACGTCCTGATAAATTGTTTTTCCTTGTTCTTTTTCAATGTTCGGGTAACGCACATTACGGCTAATGATAAGAAACGGATATGTTCTCTGGCAGTGGTCACATTAACATGGGATGGCGGAAAAATCCCCCTCTCGTAAAAAGTATCCTCGGCTCGTATCACCAAATAAAATAAGATTTCTGCCTGTCAGAAAGCACCCATATCCCCCGGTTTTCCCCTTAGCTTTACTTGCTTTCAATGACAAAACTACATGGAAGAAAACAATGTTAGTGTGATGTTTGTACAACATTTTAGCACGTTTCATGATTATTCCCTTTATTAAACGCGTCTATACGTACAATGAACAGGACAGTGTACTATTATGTATTTACCATTTGTACCAATTTATTCACATTTTCCTTTCATATTTTCCCACTCTTATTTAGTGCGCGTTATGCAACCAAACATGGCACGTATAAAACTGTTTGCCATTTTGTGCCTGTGCGAGATATCGACTTAGTACAGACGCATTATTGCTAGCAGTTGGGACAGCTATTCATCCGTATCCTTTTCGACCCATCTTTGTTGACAGATTATCCGGGAATCCCTACACTTCTTTGGGGAATCCCTTGTGCACAAATTGCACGATCTCGACCTAAGCATTTTTGAATACAGCAGCTTCGGTGTCTTTGACGTGACCATGCCGCAGTATATATAAATGATCGAAAATGAGCTATCTCAGTGTCGAAACTATAGTTTTCGAGATCGCTGAGACAAACAGTGAAACTTCTGATGCCGTTTAAATCCAAATTCTCCCCTTTAGACCCAAAATGAAATTTATTCTGTCTGCGGTAAGAACGGATACTCTGTATATATATATATATATATATATATATATATATATATATATATATATAAGTGATTATGTACTTCGTAACTCTTGAAATACTGGACAGATTTCGTTCAAATGTTCAACATAGATAAGGTTCGGCCCAGGAATGGGTATATGCATATATATAGGTATATAGCATATGTAAAAATATAAACAAAAATGAAAGTAATTACGTTTGTGAAGTAATGACTCTTTAACCACCCAACCGATCTCGATCAAATTTTCCACATAGATGAGGTTAACCTTGAGATGATTTTTATCTATTGACTTTGATGGCACAATGTAGGGGTAGAGAGGGAGAAATATAAAAATGATTGGAAATGACTGATATTAGCGTCGTATCCATAGTTTTCGGGGTTGTTGAGAATAGTGACATTTCCAATGCCGTTAAAATTAAAATACAGGTATGCAATTTGGGGAAAGATATATATATATATATGATCGAAAATGACCGCTGCTACATCCATATTCAGTTCCGCAACTTGCAGCCGAGGGAGGAGGAGGTATTTGAAAACTATCGAAAATGGCGTTCGCATTTAAACTTTTTATTTTATCCCGCGTGGAAAAAAATTCACCCTCAAAGTACACTAGCTCTTACGGATTGATTCGTTGTGACAAGAGTGTTATGCCATATTGTAAGGTTACTACTGAAATGATTATTAATTAACTATGAACATATTCGTCTCAGTTATTTGTGATAAAATTGTCGAGAAAACTCCACCCCTCGAGAAAACCACTCCTTCTGGACTTTTACGGGACAAACGAGTTATACAGGATTGTTAGATTAAACTGCTCGATAAAATGAAACTTCTTGAAAGCTGTTTTTGATTTTATAAATGATTTTATATAATTTGAGGTTGCAAATTACGAAAATGAAATTATTCTTTCCCCATCACGTCAGCTATTTTAACAATTCAGAAAACATGATTACGTAAATGTGCTACTTACACAGCAACGTTGTTAATATAGAGTAACACAATGACTATATTGTAAGAATCACCACATCAGGACGAAAACACATGTCAATACAACAAGTATTATTGATTATAAACATTGAAGCAGACGAGAAGCCAACACGGAAGACACCGAGGAAAGCCGAAAGAAGATGGACCTCACGAAAGGACCCGAAGAGGACAAGAAAAGCCCAACCACCGAGGGACCTGGCATCAGTCGACCAACTGATCGTAACCTATCCTAAACCCTGAAGGTTGCTATGAAGCTAAGAGGTCATCCTAACCACAACTAATCCCTGGAGGCTGCTATGAAGCTAAGGGGACCACCTTAAACAATACCAGACCTCATGAAGGCTGCTATGAGCTGAGGTCTCCTAGAACCGAGTCCTTGAGAACCCTGGAGGCTGCTATGAAGCTAAGGGATTACCCGTACAGAACATTATAACCTGCAAACCTTGGTCCTTATAGAGAAACTTTGTTGTTAGAACTTTTGTAAACACAAAAGACATAATTTTATAATAAAATTGGTGAAGGGATAAAATCTCGGTCCATTATTGACTCTACCGATAAAACATTACAATATTTTTCTAACAAAGGAACATTATTTTTCTTAATAAGTAATCTCAACATCGATATTCTAAATTATTAAGGGGATCTGATTCCTCTTCGCTTAGGTTTCTAACTCTCCATTTGATAACACGTACATTTTAATATGGTAATTTCTAACAAAGTATTACAGGTAATGACTTGAAATTTTTAACACAAATACACAAGACCCATGTAAATCCGACCACGGTCTCCAATTTACGTTACATGCGTTAGATTAATTGCAATACATTCTTCAGTAAGTTTGGCAACAGAGAATAAAAAGTATGCTGCAGAGGGGAGAGGGCTGACCATCTGTTCTAGCTGGTTTTAATGTGATTCTCACTTCTCAGTGCTTAGAATGGTCTGCACTGGAAGAGCCCAAAACCACTTCTTTCTTCCTTTCACGGTTTGTTTGTTTCTTCCACCCCCTGCAGTCACAAGAAGACAACTTGTTTCGGAAAGCATTATCAATAAGTAGCAAAAAGCAAAACTGAATGACACCACGGACGGATTAAAGGGAGGGGCGGTCACTCCCTCCGAGAACATTTGAATACTTTGAATAATCGGAGTAAGAAACTAGAAATTGCGTAATCTAATAAGAAAAGTTTGTTAAAGTACACAGATCAAAACGCATTTCAAGTGTCACAGCATTGTACTCTCCTCCCCTTCCCTCCCAATTCCCTTCTGAAGAAGTTCTCTTTTGTTTCTCTGTTCCATATTAGCCTTTACGCTTACACTTTCACTATCCAGTATTGATTTTGACCATACCATCTGCACAGCAATGCGAGTAAGGTTTACGAGTCCTTCCTGCCCTCTTTTTTAAAAATTGCTAATTATAATAAAATTTATCGAAAACAATTCATCCCAACGATAAAGACTTATACACATTCATTATTGCAATCTTAAAATAAACTCGCCGCCTGTCGCGTATGCAAGCGATCTAATATATACGAATAGATGAAAAGTTAGTTTGGAGCCTTATGTATTGTTTTTCTGTAAATAAGTCCGAATTCATATTTGTTTATATTGTTGCATCGACAAAAGTGAGTGCCAAATCGATTTAGGCTCGTTGGTCTTTGCGAGGTCCCTAAAGATGCAAGGCCGTGGGCAGTCGCCCACCACTTGAAACACCTCTGCACTAGAGGTCTGCACGTGCTTGGGCCTACAAAGCATGTATCACTTCGGGCCCGGGAGGGGTTCGGGCAGTAGCGTCATTTCATATTTGGCTTGGGGGGGCAAGACCCCTTGATATATGTAAAATTTCACTTTTTCACTGACTTACTACTATTCTATTGATAAAATCTATATAAATTTCAAACTCAGGGGGGCAAATGCCCCTTCCTGCTCCCCTAAATGACGCCCCTGGGTTCGGGCTGTGAATTTTTAAATATACAACCATATTTCTAGGACTTTCTCGGGCCTAACTTTGTAAATATAGTGTAAAACAATACAAATTACACCGTTCTTTCTGGAGGACTTTTAAAACACAACTGCAAAATCAAACCTCGAATTGCTGTAAATAAAAATACAATTTTGCATTAATAATTAAGTTTCTGTAATTCGGGTTATTTCGGGCTCGTTTGATTATCACAGAGCTCAGTCCGGGCTCGGGCCTAAATGCTAAGACATATTTCGGACTCGGGTCGGGCCTCACATTGTAAATTCACGGGCCGGACCCGGGCTGAAATTTCTGGCCCGTGCAGACCTCTGCTCTGCACCCGCACACATTCCTTCCTAGTCCAGAAAATATCCTCCCCTCCGCATCGTCAATAATGGTAAATTTGTTCCTCGTATATTTGCTTATTATTGTAAGAGAAGTTCAAACCAGAACTCTAAAATTTTTTTGTTCTCTGGGGTAATGTGAGTAATGTAAATTAAGAAAGGTATGTGTAATATACAAATGTCAGAAAAACTTGATATCAATTTGAATACACCTTTTACGTAATGTTTATTTTAGAAATAATAAACTTATGCAAATATATCGAGGCATCTGAAATTTAATGTTAAATAGTGGCGAGTGAGCCAGAAGGGGCGTGCACTATTCAGTTAGTCAAAGAACTCATATATGTAGCTTGAAAACTACTACTATTTAAAAGAAATATTGAATTAGACAAAATTGTAAAAAGTAGGATAACCAGAGTTGGAAATAGTGTGTGTATTTTTTTAGGAGGAAACCCAGAAGTACATTCTCGATAAAATAGTAATAATAATAATAATAATAATAATAATAATCCTCACTTCAATCATAGGTTGATGCGCAAGAAGGGAATTTTAAAACCTTTCTCTCCCCTGGGAGAGCTGTTTTATAATTTGATAAGATCTCTTCTTCGTAACTGCATCTATCCTTGGTCGGTTTGCGGTAGCTCAGTGGTAGAGCGTTCACCTCTAATGCATGGCGTCCTTAGTTCGATCTCACCTCAGTGAACTTTGTGCAGGACAAGCACCATGCGTGGGGTTTTCTCGGGGTTCTCCCGTTTCCTTCCACTTTCTGCATTCCACCATTTCCTTCATTTCTCAACATCACTAGCTCCTTTAACCTACCAGGCATAACTGTGGGACGTAAAACTTATAGATTTTTCTATCCTTGGTCTTCCACTTCCTGGTTTTTCTTCTGTCTTTTCTTCTATCAACACGGTGATCCGATCGGAGTGTCGAATAAGATAGGCAAGCATGCTGTTTCTTCTCTTTCCTATTATCTTCATGATTTGTCGTCCTTCACTAACTTCCTTTAGTACGTCTTCATTCCTTCCCTTATTATTATTATTATTATTATTATTATTATTATTATTATTATTATTATTATTATTATTATTATTATTATTAATCTTTCTACGGGTACATCTCGCTTTTGTGGCAAGATTCGCCCATTCTAAGGTTTTAAACTTTCGCTCTTGATTATAAAAATTCATTATACATTATAAAATTCTATACAAAGAAATGTATAGGTCTACATCCTATAAATAGTATACACACATTCTACCATTATAAAAATAGTATACATCTTACAAAAATAAATTATCAACGAAATACCTTACTACTGTAAAACAACATTTGTACTGTGTATATATTTATATTAATTATATAGACTGTCATGTCTTTTAATCACATGGCTACCCAGCTTGCCTCACGATGATGGGCAGACGCCAATAATTTGAGTATTCTAGCAGGGAATCGAACCTAGAACCAGGCGATCAGGAGTCGAACGCTCTAACCACTAGACTATGGAACCCCATTGAATGACTATAAGGTTAAAATTCAAATGATTCTACAAAAAACAATTATCAACGAAATATTTCACTACATTTCTAACACTAACGACATTTATACTGTTGATACATTTATATTACTTACTTTATGAAAACAAGTAGAATGACTATATATCTAAAATTAAAATGATCCTACATAAAGCATTTTTTTTTAAACGAAATACCTTACTATTGTCAAACAACATTCATACTCTGTGTACACATTTATATTAATTACATTAGAGAAAAGAATAGAATGGTTATATGCCTGAATTTAACTCATCCAAAAAACAATGATCAATAAAATATCTTAATATTGTACATTGATTACATCTACTGTACACTTTGTACAGTATATTACCAATACACTAATTTCTGAAAATTGAATAAAAATATTGTATGTATGAAATATTACATTGACCCCACAAAACCAATTTTTGCCAAGTCTAATACAATCTTTCAAAGACATTACTTTTAGTTTTATTACAAAGTAGAGCATTTATAGCATCTTATACGAGAAGAATATAGAACTTCTTATCATGATAAAGTACATTTAACACAAATACGTTATTTAGATACAATATTTTTGTTCGTTCCAAATTTTTAATACAAACTACTGCTGCTGTTGTCTTTTTACATTTAGTGTATTCGAGTTTATTTTTGTTTGTCAAATCTAACACTGAGGTTCACGACGGAGAGGAAGTGACTGTTCCAACCGAGAATCAACAATTCCAGGGAGTATGACTGCTATTTCTATAGAGAGCCGACAAAAGGGCAAAGCTGCCCAAAACAAGTTTTTGAAAAAAAGGAAAAAAGAAAGAAAATTAGAAGGAAAGGAACAGAGGCGACATTGGTTTTTAGCCTGAAGCGCTCATAAATCACTACCACGTGTCGCGAAGACTAGTAGGGCTAGAGAGGTTCAGAGGGCTCTCAATTCCTTCAAAAAGATTTATCCATATACTGTATACAGCATAGTTGCCAAACTTTCTGAAGAATATATTGCAATTAATCTAACGCATGTAACGTAAATTGGAGACCGTGGTCGGATTTACATGGGTCTTGTGTATTTGTATTAAAAATTTCAAGTCATTACCTGTAATACTTTGTTAGAAATTACCATATTAAAATGTACGTGTTATCAAATGGAGAGTTAGAAATCTAAGCGAAGAGGTATCAGATCCCCTTAAGGTCATTGATAAACAACTTACTTCATTTTTGTCTCTGCCTTTTCACTTGGAAACTTCTAAAACTAAACTTCCTTTTGTGAGTAGATCGTGAATCTTCACGTATCTACGTCTAACAATAATTTGCCTGCATTGTTGTACTCCAACGTCTCTGATATCAGCATTCAGCTGCTTTGATGTTCTGGTGAAATTTTTCAACATATTCTTCACTAATGTGAATACAGAAACTGAATCTTAAGACTCATTTTGCACCCTAAAGTTTTAAACTTCTCAAGCATATTAGACAATGTACGAGGGGGAAGTCAAATGAAAACCATAATTATTTTTTTAAATATTATTTATTGGTCACACAGGGTACAGAAGTAAATCACTTTTCAACATAGTCCCCTCCTCGTTCAATGCAAGTCCGCCAGCGCTTCGGAAGAGGCTGAATACCTGCAGAAAAAAAGTCTTTTGGGCGACGGCGCAACTACTCGTGCACCGCGTTGCGTACCTCTTCATCGGAGTGGAACTTCCTGCCGCCCATTGCTTCTTTGAGCGGACCAAACAGATGGAAATCGCTCGGTGCGAGGTCTGATGGTAATGCACCCATGTTTCGTCACCAGTGACGATTCGTGACAGGAAGGCATTACCGTCACGTTCAGCACGCCACAATAGGTCTTTGCACGCATCAACACGTCGCTGTTTCAGTTCAGGCGTCAGTTGTCGGGGCACCCATCTTGCAGACACCTTATGAAACTGGAGAACATCATTCACAATATGATGTGCCGATCCATGACTCATGTGTACACATGCTGCAATTTCGTCTATTGTCACACGGCGGTTTTCCAAAACGATGGCTTCAACGGCTGCAATGGTCTCTGGAGTCACTACGCGCCGAGCCTGGCCGAGGCGTGGAGCATCGGCCACAGACGTAACAACATTTGCAAATTTCCGGCACCATTCATAGATTTGTGGCTGTAACAAATAGTGTTGTAAATAGAAAAAAAACCGTTCGTATTTTTTCAGAAATGTACGTTTTTTTAGAAAAAAAACATTGCCTCTCTTTTTTTTTCTAAATTTCGTTTTTTTTTAAATAGTCATTTGTAATGCATCTTACGTCTATTTCAGTACTAAATATTTTTATGTAGGTATAATCACCATAAAATGCAACATAAATTAAACGCTAGATACTGATACGCTACAAATATTTTACAATTTACATGAATACCATACCTATTAACAATTCGGGTTTCAGCAGTTTTCATCAATATCAACTAAGAAATAAAAGTAGAAATGAAATTTTGTGTTTTCGTGAAAGCAGGCCTTTAATAACTACGAAAATAATGTCACGAAATTCAAATAACTTGTCTAATGGTAAAAACTAATACTAATTTGCCATAGTATTTTTCTAAATGTCATATATAAATAATTTGTCGACTAGATATATATGATATGCAGAGCCGGCTCTACCATACTTGCAACACGTGCATTTGCGTGGAGCGGCAAGTTTGGATGGTCCGGCAAAAATCTGTCATAAATATATTATTTAAATTAAATATTTCTTGTTGGAAACAGACTTCATGATGATGGTAGTTACATTTACTAAGCTGACCTTCTATTTGAATACTACATTCATAAATTATGTTTAGGTTGCATTAGTTTAAGGCCACATGGACAATGCTAAAGCAAATGGTCGAATAAATCCGAGCACAAATTGCTTGATTGTTGCCAAATGCAAGAATTCAATTCTCAAACAGTAGTGACTATCTGTTCCATTTAGTAAGTTATCACAGTTTTGATATGACAACTAGTCTTGTTTTTGTCAGAAACAAGTTCCTTATCATTGAAGATAGAAACAACTTTTTTAAAAAAAAAAATGTTAACAAATATAGAAGAGAAATCAAGAAATAAAGATAAAAGAGCCAGTTGCACTGAAATTGCAAACTGATACATTGAGATTGAAGCTCGATAGTGAATTCTATAAAAAGGATTACCATCTTTCCTCTGCAGGTGTGTTTGCTTTATCTTTCACTAACATAATACCGGTAGATTAATATTTTAAAAAACAGACACAACGGGATTGCATTTTTAGTAAGTATTTAAGCCTTTCTGAGTGCACCTGCACTTACCCTAACCTTTGTTGTTCATGCTGGAGTAGCATAATTAAAATCATGACTTTTAAGATTTGTTCTTTCTGGAGAAAGAGGGAGGCGGCAAATTATGCTATTGCACAAGGCGACAAATTGACTAGGACCGGCCCTGATGATATGTATATGAAAGACATGAATATAGGATTACACAATTTGAAGTAATGCAGGGTGTTTCAAAATTAATATTAGGGTTTTGAAACTTTGTAGTACAATTAACTTACAATTATAAATATTATATCAAATGAAAGAGCAACTCAAACAGTTTTGTACGCACGCATGTACATGCATTGTTTCTTCTGTCTGCCGTTAGAAAGAGCAAGCAGCATAGATGTAGACTAGAGAGCAGAATGTTTTTTGTGTTTTAATAAAAACTGAATCTGTACAGTGCAACGGTCTGTGTGAAGAATATTAAGGAGACACTTGCAACTACGTCCTTATCGTTTGCAGTTGCTACAGGTCTAAAGCCTACAGACTACGGTTTACGTGCCAATTTCGCAAGTGAAATATTGCTGCATAACAATGAAGATTTTCTGGATTGTGTCGTCTTCAGTGATAAATCGACATTTCACCTAAGAGCTAATGTGCACTCATAATGTTTGTATCTGGCCGTCAGCAAATCCTCAGGAGATGGTACACTTGAAACGAGACTCCCCTAAATTGAATGTGTTTTGTACCATATGGCGGAAAGTTTATGGACCTTTCTCGCCTATCGACTAGATGTGTGCCGTGTGACGAATAAATATCACATTGAACACTTGTAGCAAAGAGGTGCTCTTTTACTTAATGCATTGCTTTGAGGTGCTCTTTTACTTGATGCATTGCTTATAATTGTACGTAAAATGTAATAAGTACTACGAAGACTTAAAACCCCAAAATTCATTTTGAAACACCCTGCATTTCTCACCAACAGTGTTGGAACTCAGATGTAAAAAGGAGTGAAAATTTTCCTTATAAAGTTATTGTTTACAACAACGATATTATTATTAGTCGAGACTAACAACGATATTATTATTAGTCGAGACTATAACTACAACAACAACACGAGTTAGTAGTCAAAAAAATGTAATCTAATGTATACTCGATGGCCCAGGTGGCCAAAGTGGCACACACGGGTGCGTCATTTGTTTAATCCGCTCCTGTGTGGACATTAATTAAGATATCGGGATATTATTCTTGCAAAATATGGTTGCACTATAGTTTATCATATTAATTTTTTTTCTTCTGGTGTCGAATTTCCTTCTCAAATTTCACCCCAGTCAAAAATTCAAGAATATTCTAATTTCGAATTTCCTTTACTTCTTTTTTCCCTGTAGCTTCCTTCAGGCCCGTAGCCAGCCCAATAATTTAGAGGGGGCCCGGTAGAAGTTAGGGGGGGCCCGACACAATAATATTATACTTCATCACCATATTATAGGTCATTTGCAAGCCTACCGAGAAATTTTATGGGGGCCAGCCAAAATTTAGGGGGGGCCCGGCCCACTCTTGGCCCCCATGGATACGGGCCAGGCTTATTTCCTTGTAGCTCGGATGGATACCTAACTGTTGACATTAATTGGACGGGCCTGCGCGCAGTGTTGCCAATTAGGGAAATTAAAATTTTCCTACAAGCAAAAAGAAAGAAAGGTTACTAGTAAACAAGAAAAAGGTGGACAGTAACCAAGTTAGTTTGTCAATATATAGACAACAGAGTCGTGTGCCCCAGCAGCCAAGCCAAAAAGGTTAACGAGAGAAGGTGATCGTAACCTTGCGTTACAGGTTAACATTGCTAGGTTACAGTGTAATAACTCACAGGGGTACGCTAACCGATCACGTAGTTACCACTATCAATCATAGCCTGTAACCGGTAACCTTGTTAGTATGTTGGAATAGCCGACTGCTCGGTTAATGAAACAGGGTGCATCAACTGCAGTAACCGAGTATTTTGGTTAATATAACATATTCAATTAGTATAAGTAACCCATTTACTCGGTTGAAGCAATACGGTAGGACAAATGTATAACCAAGTAGATGGGTTAATATAACATATTCAATTAGTTAAGATAACCTATATACTCGGTTAATGTAATAAGATAGGGCAGATGTTTAACCGAGTAGATCGGTTAATTTAATCTATTCAGTTAATTGAAATAACCCATTTACTCGGTTGATGTGACAGGGTAAGTCAATTCTAGTAACCGAGTATCTCGTGTAATATAACCTGCTTTATTAGTTGAAATAACCATGACTCAATTTATTATAACATCTTTTGCTTTGTTGTCCATATATTGAACATTTTTTCAGGGTTAAAATTGTGTTTAACCTTTCTGAAGGTTAAAATTTTATGCCGAATTCGGAATTGTTCTCGCTTTATAAAGTTTTGAACCACTTAAGGAAGTGATGTGAAACAAACGTTTATGTACAAAACTAAATTTTCTCTAGTTTATAAAACCACATAAAGTGAAAAAAGGCAAAAAATATAGTTTTATAAAAGAGAAAGAATTTAGCTTTGTGGAAGGTATTTGCTTTACGTCAAACTTAAGCGGTTCAAAGTTTTATACTGAGACACAAATCTAGGTTCGTCATAGAATCTTAACCTTAAAATCAATACACAATTTTAACCCTGAAAAATATAAAGCGCTTTATAGTCCTGTAAAACACGGTAAAATAGGAGCTCTGTGAGTCTTTACACATTGTACACACTATATGAAACAATTGAAATAAAAGCAGAACAATGTTATAAAGAGTCATGATAGTATCTCTCCGCCCTTAACGTGAATTCTACTTGCCATTTCCATACTGCAGAGCTTTTGGTATTCTGCTTGATTTGTTGCAAATAGATAGTGAATATAAAATTAACTCAAAAAAATTATTCACAGAGTAAAATAAATAAATTAACCTTCATCCGCTCCCGCCCGCGACAAATTGGCTGTCATTTTTAGTTTTTGTGTGCCCTTCTTCACAGAGTTCTAAGATTATGGTTGGAGGGGTGTGTATTCTCTATTTATACTTTCGCCCTCTAGATTATATGCAGTTACAGTCTAACAAGCGATTACTTCCGGTTCAGTACAATCCCAAAGTTGGTAGTGGAGGGTGGACGGCCAATTTGCCGTCAGCGCGAGCGAAAACGTGATTTTTTTTTCGCATTTATATAAAAATGTAAGTAAAGGTTTCATTATTTTTCATTCGCTGTTTCATTTTTAACTGCCCTAACATCAAAAATAATACAAGAAGACCATATCTGTACGAGTTAGCATTAGAACTAATAAATGAAAACCTGAAAGCTCGTTCTAAAATCTCAACTTTGAAAAAAAAAAAATGCTGCTGTTCTTGGCACAATACAGAAAGCAAACTACCGACTATGAACCAGTCCAACTAATTTTTTAAAGAGGTATTTGCTACCTCTGAGGATCGAGAAAAAACAACAGAACTCGCCTTGAATGTAAACATTGTGGTAAAAACGTCTGCAAAAATCACTGAGCCATTACTATTACTTATAATACATGTCAACAATCTCACAACGAGGACAGTGACATGGACGTTGAGTAGCTTAGGACCCGCCTTGAATGTACAGATTGTGAAAAAGCATGTGCAAAAAACACCCAATCATTACTACTACTTACAATAAATACCAGCAATCTCACAACTAGGACAGTGACTTGGATGTTGATTAGCTTAGATTCTGTTTCGTGTTTTGTTCACTGTGTATTCATTTATATTTAGCCGTGTTGTAATTTAATTTAAATGCATATTTTTGGTCAACAATGATTTGTTTTAATTTACTAAACCTAATTACTCCAAAACATGCACTTTGTATCATGCACAATGCTGAAAAATGTGAATAATCGATGACGGCCAAATTGTCGTCGGCGCGAGCGGAAACGTGAATTAGCAGTACGCGAGCGGATGAAGGTTAAAATACAATAATACTGCAACATATAAGTTAGCTCAGTCGTTAGTGGTTATGTGTATATGAATCAGGGTTCAAATACTGGCCACAATATTAAACATTTTGCATGAGCAATTCCACACCTGCGTCTGTGAATGCATTCATTTTCTTACACTACGCTGGAAACCAAAGTGTCTTTGCATTTCTTGTAACTTTGGAAAAATAAAGGTGGCCGGAGCAATCGCTTGTCTACTTATGTCCGGCTATGGTCAAAAGTGTGGGGCAATTTTAAAATTTTCGATCCTAATGCGTCATGTGTGTATTCTTGAAGCGAGGGTGTAGCTTTACTTACACCCATGAATATGTTCGTAGAAGTCAAACACTAAAATGCACCAAATACAAATACTAACGACTGAGCTATCACTTCTAACTCTATACCTTAAATATTTATTAAAATACACTTTAAACGTGGAAATATAAGATGAAATAACAATTACGTAGGTAAATAATTGTTTATTTAATTTGTTTCTATATGATTTATACATTAATTTTATACAATGAGACGGCAACATGTGACAAGAAAGTAATTTACATCATAAGTAAAATAACCACATATACAGCATGTAATACTCATAGTGCATACCCATTATATATAGAAAAAAAAGCTAATAAAGTCATGTACAGCAAAAATAAAATAAAAATAAAATTTAACATAATACTTTGCAAAGATCCTCTGTTTTAAAGGGATTCTTTAAAAGAATTAGCGAAGTGTCTCATACAATATAGATTACAATTTTATCTGGTCTATATAAGCACTAAAAACACAAATTGTATTAACACAATACAATGCACATCTTTTAACTTATATATTTATATATTAGCCTATGTAATGAACCTTCTCATTCAATAGAAGTTATATGTAATATACGTTCTGATGTACCACTACATTTTGATTTTATTAAAAGAAAACTATGTAGCATTTCACAAAATTGAGTTTCAACACAGATAGCCTTCATACATTACGTAAAAAGAGAAAAATATCTAAAATGATTACAATATTAAAAAAAAGCACTCTGCTATCCATATTTAAAGGTCTTGAATACTTCCGCCATTTTTCTTTTCCAGCCCATTGATATATTTGAGGAAGTCTTCTGTTTCTTTGAGATTTTAAGAGTTTTAATTTATTGATTTTTTCTTCAGGTCTATTTAAATGTCTCTTATTTTGTGGAAACTAATTTTTGAGTTGTATGTTTTTAATATTTATAAATAAAATCCAATTTAAATACTAATATATTTATATATACTAAAACATCATTTTGACAAAGCAAGGGACATTAGATATTCGGACGAAATCAGTAAAATCAAAGCATCAAAAATTTGATCCATTTCAAAGAAAAGAGAAGAATACTTCCTCTAAAAATCAATGAGATAAAAAAGAAACGAGACGAAGCTACTGAAGCTCGAAGTTAAAGAGCTTGCTCTCCAAGAAATATAATTACATTTTTTGTCTTAGCAGATTCCACGAAAAAAAAAATAGTCAAATAACAGTTGCCTTTATAATTGACGCAAACTTCAAACCTATGAAATAGCAATGTAGCATTTAAATAGCTCAAAATCGGGATTGTAAAAATATAGTGACGCACAGAAAATTTTACAACATTGCATAGAAAGGCTGAAGTAATAATAAAAAGAATTCAACGACGAAAACTGTGATAGTGAGACTAAAGAAATATAGGGAAGACAAAAAATTAATTTTAAAGCCGACAGTCCAATCCACATAATTACAGAATCAGACGACTCTAGCTGACAATAAGATAACATGGAATAGAGCACGATAATGCTGTTGTGAAAAAAAAAAGTATTTTATCTCACTAACATGAGAATAAAAAATTGAAAAGAAACTTTATTTTTGAATGGACTTACTCAAATAACTTAGATGCTGAATTGCTTCCTTTTTATTTTACTTGATAAACCTAATCAGGAAACTTAAATATTGAATACCAAAATCTACACAAAGTTAAGAGAAAACATATTTTATATTTTAATAGAAATGCATCTTAGGTAGAAAGTTAACAACAGAAACTTTAAGGAATCCACCCCATTTCCACTTTTCAAAAACGCATTGTCAATGTGAACAGGAATAGGCTCTAAGAACATGAATATGTCACTCTTTTTTTTTTTTTAATGGGTGGATTTTATTCGGTCATAACATCTGTAAAAGATGTTCAATTTTAATGCGGTTTGTCGCAAATGACGCAGAAAAGATGAACATTTTATGCACCATTCGTTGTGGTAGTGTGAGCAACGCGTCACGCCACTGGGGCCATTTTTTTTGGGGGGGAGAGTGAATACGGCATGTTATATGGACTTTTTAAATGAATTTGTTCAACCCAACTGGATGATACTGAAGAGACGGTTACCGTATTCACTAGCCTATCAGCACGATGGGACAGATGCCATATGGCCCTGATCAGCAGTTACTTTGGTGATCGAATCATTTCTACGAGCTTGTAATCCGAGGTCTCTTGATTTTATGCCCTCAGATTACCTGCTATGCAGTTAACAGAAGGATTTTGTGTACCATGATAACCGACGAATACTGGAACATTTGCGAGCTAATACTACAAGAGAAATTGCAAACTCTTGTACGATACTTTGAGGGCTGCAGCAGCGAACATGGAGTGACGGGTTCGACTGTACCAAAAGGAAGATGGACGTAATTCCCAATATTTGCTTTAAAGATAAATGAAGGCAATCATTCTCGTGTTATTTGCAATAAACCGCATTAAAATGGCACAATCTTTACAGATGTTATGGGTAAATGATATTTACCCGTTCTAAAAAATAATATCAAACAAATACGCATCTGGACCTACTACAACGAATGGTAAGAGCATTAAAAATTGGACAATTTTACAGACGTTATAACTGCATGGAATTCATCCAATGAAAAAAAAAATAGTAACGAACTTTTAATGTGCTGCAAGAACTAAAAAACAGACATGTAATAGCGAACTACTTTTATCTCCTACATACGAAAAGTAATTTCGCTCAGAAAAAAGAACGTAGATGGGGGTGGTATAATTGAACACCGGTGAACATGGGGGAACTACCTCTCCTGAACTGAAATGTTGCACGGAAAAACTGACGTTTACAAATTACTTTAAAATTCTAACATATGAAACAAATTGTAGAAATTCCAGTATTTGGTAAGATTTGAAATATTTCATTTTTAAAAGACTAACAGCATACTCGAAATTTATTTAAGATAAGTTTCTTCTTCCTTTTGAGTTGAAAATTAATATTTAAATGCTATATGGTTAACAGCTAGCTTCTTGTGTGTTTGTGTGTAAAATGATTACATTCCTTTAAAGATGCACACGAGAAATAAGGTATCTATTACCAACATTCAAATATTGGCTCTTGCAACCAATGAAACTACGAATGTCACTTATCACTCCAAAATTAACAATTATCCTACGGCGTTTCAAATCTCATCTGGATTTATTTCAATTAGTAGATTCGAGACATCGTAGGACAATTGTTAGTTTTGTACTGGTGACATTCTTAGTTTCATTGACTCAGATCAACAACTACTGCGCTATAATAATAATAGTAATACTGGTTCTGCCTTATGTTAAAAAGTAACTTATTGAAATATCTTAATATAAAATTAGTAACAAAACAATTTGAAAAAAAAAACTATTAATTTTCTGCATTATTCAGTGTCTTAAGTGAATAGTAGAACTTTACAATTTTAGTGAAATTTATAACCAAACATTCTTCATCGTCTGTGAAATGCTACAGTTCACAATATTTTTAAAATTTAAAAATTTTACAATGAAATAAGATAGGCTACGATAATGTATTAATTAATGAACAAAATGTGACATACTTGTGGCACATTTATACGAACTCCGAAAAGTCTGCACGAACTTCGGGAGGTGATTCCTAAGATCAAAACAAGAGAAAAAGTCCTGTTGCAGTTTCTTGAATTCACCATCGTTTTCGTGATACGCCAACCTAGAATCCAAAATAGACTCCTGACTATTGGAACTGAATACAAACATGTGGATGAACTTCTAGAGATGAATGACGAGATCAAAACAAAAAGAAAAGTCTTTCTGCAGACGTTCGAATTGAATTCGTTTTCGAGATACGGGGTTGACAATTCTCAGGAGTCGATTTTGAATTCCAAGATGGCAACCCTGTATCTCCATAATGAAGCTGGATTCGAAAAACTGCAGAACTTTTTGTCTTCTTTTGATGTAACGAGTCACCTCCCGAAGTTTGTGCACATCTTTCAGGTTCACCCTATATATTATAAATATACATTTATAGTGAAAAACGCAATACAACATAATGCTGCCCAGACATGAGTACCGATTTAGTGTTAGGAATGGGTGAAAGAAGAGAATTCTGAAAAAGAAGAATATTTTCGCATGGGGAAGCCATTTCTACTTCATATGCATAAAAATGTTCATCGAAGCTCAAAGTACACAATTTCCTACCTGAGAAGATCAAGTGTTCGGAATCATATACGTAAATTTTCTCGACGATGATAAAATTTAAAAGATAATCATCATCAGAAACATCAGTTACCAGGACTGAACCTTTTTCGTATCGCAATGATGATTTGTCTGCCCAAGACACAATAGTTAAACTCTTTTCAGAATCCAATTGTAAATGAGACTGTACGTACATGATCTCAGAGTAGCATTTTCTTGGCGGGTCCTGTCGAAAGTGTATCAGGAAGCTTACCTTTCATTAGGGTATGACTTAACTGCAACTGATGCTTTATAGCCAGAGTCTTTGTAAGATTTCGTCTATTCATTGAAGCTCGGGCTGCTATTTCAAAATGTCTGTGCTTAGCCTCATACCTCATGGACCATATGTTCACAAGTGGCCCATATTGAACAAGAGCGCTATGATAGTGGACAAGATTGTGAAATTTGGGTTTTAGTGTCTTCTTAGTCAATTTTAAATACTTTTCATTAAGTTCTGCCACCAAAGTTTGAAGCAACTCGTCAGTGCCTTGAACAATACTTCTGCTGAATACTATATCAAGGATTTTTCTTAAGGTTATGTACATGAGCCATAAACCATTTTCTCTAGGAACAAACTCTCCAAGAAGCAAACCGAAGTATCGTAGAAACGTTAACATTTCTGATGCGGATAGACGAACATTGTTATTCACCAGATGCTCCATACTAAGGCAGCTTGATTTGTTTCTATTGTCAGGCCCGTAGTTAAAAGTCTGTAACCTGCTGTTGAGAATGGAGAGCGATATAAGTTTATACGTTCGTATATACTCTACTAAAATGTAACTGATAATATATTTAGCCACTCCCTCTAATATATCATGCATAATATCTACTCCTAGTTGTTCAAACAGCCTAAACCCATTCACACTGAGCCACACGCATCTCTCGGTAATACCTGTTATGGAAGGATTATTTGTAAGTAAGTCTGTTTCGTAGGTAATATCATCTCGTAACAATGCTTTGTCTTCATAACATTGCACTTGCAGTGGCGAATGGTGGTAAGAGGCCCTGAGGCCCGGCCTACCTATTTACTTTCAGAAATTATAATTTAAAATTAATTCATTTTCCTTGTACAGAATGCATTATATTTTCTAAGTTGAAAAAAATATTTCGATAAAGAAATCGTGGTTGGCACCACTGCTGGGAGGCTCACCGAGCAGTGTCTCAGGCGGCAGTAGAACTACCGCCAAGCTACTCAGAAAATCCCGCGAGATAACGTGCTAGTAATAACCTGCGAAGGAGACCGGCCTCAGCGCTTATCGACTTTCGTTCTCTGGAGACCTTCGATTTCGATTCGATATATCAAACAAATAAAGAGCAAGATAACGTGGGCTCCATTCCGTTCCAACTTTACTTAATTTTGCGGACTCGAACGCAACGCAAAAGCTGGAAAAAGCAATTCTAAGGGCGCTACGCCTCTTATCGCAAACTAATGCCCCTTTATTCCGTTGCGTTGGCGCAAACCTGTACAATATCAGATTCATTGAGTTCATTAGAAAGAGTGTGTGTTTTTGAGATATTGTGCGTGATATTTTTCTTACTTTTGCAAAAGTGAATGAAAGAAACGTGGAGAATATGAATATACGTAATATAATTCTTATTAAAGAATCTTCTATGTCAGTGGTCTTTTGAAAATTAATGTGTTATTAAGGAACGAAGAACAATGCCTGTGTTGAAAATAGACAAACATAGGGCAAGAGAGTTCTGCATGCATTGGTAGAATATATATATATGTAGTTGTTGAAATAAAGAGCAGCGTATAAAAATATTTGTTGTTGATTCTGTTTTCTTATATTGATTCTGTTTTTAAAGGGGAATTAAGTGACACACAAAAATATCTTGATAGAATGCCTGTCTTTTGTTTTGAACAATATAATTAAAGACAAAATTTTACAATCTGAGTTTGTTTCAGTACATGTAGACTAAACAATATAAGTTTCTTGTGAAGCGCAGATAATGTGATAGTCCATCTTCCCCACCCGATCACGCCAATTAAAACAATTAAATTTCATTATGGCAAATTAAGATCATCTATGAGTCACATACGTCAATTTCATTATGAAAATTGATATCCGGATAGAAAAAATGCTGTCGATGGACTACAATTGTATTAAATTTATGTGAATTCGTCTTCTTGTTTTTCTGTAGTAAAACATTTATGTGTAATCTGTTTCATTTTACTATATTATTATTATTATTATTATTATTATTATTATTATTATTATTATTATTATTATTATTATTATTATTAGTAGTAGTAGTAGTAGTAGTAGTAGAAGAAGAAGAACATTGGGCCTACCCTCTTGAAACTATCACCCTTCGCCACTGTGCATTATTTCTTTACTGACTTTACATACCCTACATGAAAAATTCGCAGAGAAGCTCTCAACAAAGCCTGCTATTGAATGTAATCCCAAGTTATTGCCAAGAATGAGAGCCAATTCAAAGTATATATGGCCTGTGAAAGCAGGAATATCAATAAATATACCTTTGTCACTGAGATAATTAAATTCGTCTATGAGGGGTCGAAATACAACTTTATTTCCAAACTGTTTTCTATCTGCTGAATGGAACAGTAATGTTATGAATATGTTACTCAGAGCTGAAGATCTTGAAGGGGGTAGACATGGTACAGAAATATACACAGCTCCTAACTTATGCACTCCACTGTGGCTACCAAGAACATTTCCTGTCTCGTAATCATCAAAACCCATGAACAACGGTATCAATGTTCGGTTATTATGGTGATCCATGCGACTTCTCCAGAAAGATCCTTGAATAAAATTTTCGACACATGAGGTATTCTCATGTAAACTTTTCATGTAGTCAAGAGTTTCAGAAAGTACGTTCTCAAGTGAAAAGAATTTTTTAAGAACATCTCTAAGGGGAATGAACTGACACTCACATTCCACAGTCTGCATACACATTACATCACCCTTTTTAACTTGCTCTAATCTTTGGCCAATAACTACTCGACGCGGTGATATGTAAGAGCCCGTTCTACTTAGATAGTCCAATCTTTTATATTCTGATGATAAATTTTCTGCTGCAGATGTTAGTATTAAGTGAATATTTTCCGTTACAACCCTAGAAGCATCAGGTGATAGAAAACCATCTGAGCAAATATTTGCAAGAGAACTGTTTACTGCTTGGGTAAGGGATTCGCCGATGAACTTACTGAAGTCATTAAAAATATTTTGTACAACATTTCGTGGAAGTAGCATGTTAGCATACATAGAAGAAATGAAAATCGCAAGAGATTTATTGAGATCGAAATCTACTGTTTCATCTGTGGGAGACTCAAATGTCCGCTGGTTTTGTGTGTAAAGTTTATCCTTTAAATATTCATCTGTTTCCATGTTCCTACTAGTACAAGCACATTCTATTGAATTATCCGAGGGCATGCTGTTAGTAACCTTTGTGCAATGTTCTTTCAAGGATTCACTGCTGATATGTACAGAAGAATGCTCTCTTATGAAATGTTTTTTAAAGGACTCAAAAATATGAAATGTGCGGTAACAATTCCTTTCAATACATTTGTAGACGTCAAACTTATGATTGCTATGATTGAATGCAAAGTGAAACCTCAGTGCCTTACAATCCTTTACATTATCATGACACAAAAAGCACAGAACCATCTTTTCCAATAAATATAGTTACATTAACAGAAATCTCTAATCCTTGAAATAGTAATAAAAGTGTTAACAACAATAAATGAAATAATATAAAGAAAAAATAGCCAATTACAGACCTTTGATTCAATCACACTGAATTGTGCCTACAAGACTCAGTAAGGTATTTACTGATGTACATTGCTTATCCTGTGGCGACTGCATATTATAGCAAGATTTCTGAATGAACATCCACACAGAATGACACTCAACAGGATAGGAAGCGTTTGTTGCCCACATTACTTTGTAACAAGTATCAACAGCCGCTGTTATGTTGGGCAAATTGTAAATAACGTCCTCAACGACAACAAAGTAGGAAGTTATACTTCTAAGAGATTCACCCACCAATAAGAGAAATGGCTGGAGCGTTATCCCAATAGCTGCTGCCTTCTTTCTTCTAGCTTCCAGTGATGAGACAACTTCAGAATTGCGAACAACATGTGTAATGAAACCTTCCAGCACTTCTACCTTTGTTGGTTTCCACACGTTTGTCTTTGAACACTTGATATTTGAGGACGAAAGAAGAAATGGGATGAGGTGGAACGCGGCAATGTTTGACGTCTCTTCATCAGCTAAAAACAAAGATAAAAGTAAAAAATTGGTTAAGATGAGCAATATGCGGAAACTGTACAGATTCATAGATTTATTCGTCATGTGTTATTTTACCAATTTCTAAATGAAACTGTGACATCAACTTTAAGACTTAATATCATGAAAATGGTCCTAACCAGATACCTATTTAAAACACAAATGATTAAATTCTGAAAATATCAATGACATCTTATTCTAACTGTACTAGCATTTCCTTCTTTTCGTAAGAAAATGATCAGATGATACATACTTTCGCAATAAAAAAAAATTAATAAATAAATAAATAATAATAATAATAATAATGAGTTAGTGAATGGTTATACGAATTGAGATGTAACTCCGATTTAGATACAGGAGGAGAGAAAGAGTTGAATAAAACACTGAATTATTTTAGGCGTAATGTTTCACTCATATTTCGTGAATTTTATCTTTCTAGCTGTGAAAATGAATGTGTAATTGTTTATGTTCGCCTAGCTGTATTGGCAAACTACGTATTGTTTCTGGTACTGACCTGACCTACAAGCAGTGGCTGTCGTTTTTGCTGTATTGAACTTAATGTTACTGTGGCGTTGGCTGTGGTCATATTTCTGAGATGATGTCCTGGATGTGATCGCTACCAAGACCAATTCTCTGCTACCAATGATGACCTCGTGGCATCTTGAGTCAACGAGGTTGTCCGAGGAGAGGTGTTATCCAAGAATTCGGCAGTCAGCATCAGCAGTAAGACATAGGAATAAATTTGTGCATTCGTAGCCTACTCGTAGGACCACGTTAGCTGTGGTAGAACGTTCACCTCTGGTGCATGGGTCCTTGGTTTGATCCCAGCTTTGCCAAGTGAACTTTGTGGTGGACAAGCACCGTGTGCGTGGGTTTTCTCGGGGTTCTCCCGTTTCCTCTCACTTTCTTTATTCCACCATTTCATTCCTCATCATCACCATCTCCTTCAGCATGGCGGGCATAATCGTGGCACGTAGAACTTGTAATTTCATTTCGTACCCTATTCGTCTATCCACATGATGGTGGCAGTTCTTGTCTCTATTATTGAGTTACTGAAAGGTGGCCTCTGACAGATAGCTGCACATGTTGTAAACAAAACGAGAGGGAAGATTGTTCGCCAATCACAGCAGTATTCTTTCACGCTGTTGCTAGGCAACGAAGGTCACTGATCGCGCTGTTGCCGGTAGTTGAGACGACTTGTTAAATGTCTTAAGTTTGTCCCCAGAGCTGCTGTCTCTGTTGCAACGTCTGGCAACAGCGCTTCCAGTATTCTACGTGCTCCACCGAACTGTCAGAAGCCACCTTTCCTTGCGCACACAGTAACTAGAGTGTCTACTAGCTGCACTATCAAAAGTTAAGATTCTTTGTGGAAACAGAAGTAAATCCTGGTCGAAGGAAAGACCGATAACTGCTCTACCGGGTCCACACGAGAGAGTCGTCGAGAAGAGACACTGCGAATCCGTGTTGGTGGTTTTTGGATGTTGCTGGCTTTCATCCTGTTGCGTGTTTCTTACCACGAATTCTGACTTATGACTTCCTTTCTCCAAGACCTTAGTCCCAGAAACCTGACATTACATTTTGGCAACCTGGTTAGCTCTAGCTCTATTCTGATATTTTCTAATGAATCAAACAAGACCAATGTATGTTTGCAAAAACTAATAATCGAATAATAAACACTTTCCGTTTAAAATAGTACTATTTCTTACAAGTTTTCAGACAATACCACATCAGATTACTCCATCAAAAAGTAAGGAGTAATAACGTCAACTTTAAGCAACACGACGTGAATCACAGTGAAAAGTATAGTTTTCCTTACTTTATTGTGGTTTTACTGAAGGGGCAAACCTGCTCAACAATTGGTATTTGATAACTTCCCAATTTCTTACACCGTTGTTTCTAAATAGGGGAGGGGAGAGTGTTGCTCATCTAGTTAACAAATTGACAGCAATGGCTATTTACCACAGTCCAAACTGGCGTCATTAGCCCGTTGCATAAAGACAAAAGAAAATTAACTGAAGTGCTTTCTAAGAGAACATATTCAGAAAACAATTATCACACTCTACGATATGATACAAAACTCACCATCCTGACTTTCGAGCAACGTTGTTACGAACTTATCCCTTCTTAATGCTGGTCGTCTACTAGCGATATCAAACAACTTAGCTTTTATTAGAGGAAATTTCTCGAAAAGGGCATTGACATGCTCTGGATATGATGCTTCAAAATCTTTCAGCAGCTGTTGATAAAAAGTAAATGATTATTTCAAATACTAGAAGTACAATTAAAGAAACAACAAATATATACATATATACTCATATTAAATTTTACATAACGTAAACTAACCATATTTAAAAAGAAATAGCTTTTATTCTAATACGCTAAATTCTTTTCGAAAAGAAAAAGAGAAATGTTAATTTTCCCTATTTCTTCTCGGCAAATAATTTCTACAATACAATTAATATATAAGGGAGAAGTTGCAATGTTATTGTGTTTCTTTGTATTCAGAACTTTCACAAGATATAACTATTACTAGTAACTGAAGAGTTCCATTAAAGAGTGTTTACTCCCTATTGTTTTCATAAAACAAAAATAAATGGACAACAAGGTCATGTAAAACGAACCCGCTTCTCCACATTTTCAATAGGGTTCATATCCGGGCTATTTACAGGCCAGTGCATTAATGTAAATCCACTGTCATGTTCTTCGAACCAGTTTTTACAAGTACTTAATTGTCGATATATAGAGTGGCCCACAAGTAGGTATACAGGCCTGCATCGGTCAAGTATGACATTTTAACTGATTAAGATAATGAATTTATTTGCTTCGATTTATTCCGAGCTTAAGATATAAGTGAAAAAAAAATAAAAACAAACAATGAAGAAACTAAGTTAATACTTGTATGGATAACAATAAGTAAATGATATAAAATGCCATGAGCCGATCAGTACGGGAATGTATACCTACTTTTGGGCCACCCTGTATATAGTACTACCAACGTCTCGTGTGTAACCCTTCATGTTCCAGAAGTGAAACATGATCTCGGGTCAATCTTGGTTATAACGTAATGGCACACAGTTGTATATAATCGAATACAGTTAAAAATACATTTTTTTACGTATTGGTTTACAACAATGCAACCATATATGCAAATATGCTATAGTTTACTCCGAGTACTATATTTTACTTGGAGGGGAAAGAAATGAAACGATAATAATTTTCCACATACAAAGAAATGTCGAGACAACAACAAAGCATGTATTGGTACTACGGTGAGTGATCCTAACTGGCTATCAAGCTATAAATACTCAATTTTCATCGAGAACAAATATAAAAGGTTTTCTGTTGAACTGTAATTCCAAACTCGTTGTATCTCGCACTCAGGTACAGTAAGGATTGCTCCTGGATGTAAGCGATAGGTCACAGGGACCCTTGTACACAGTAGCGTACCCAGGAATTAATTTCGGGGGGGGTTCAAACTAAATATGAAGCTATTTTATATTAAAATTGCTAAAATTGCCCCTAAAATTAGGCTAAATTTTTAAAAAGTCGAAATTTCGGGGGGGGGGTCCGGACCCCCGTGTCCCCCCCCTTCCGTACGTCCCTGCTTGTACACTTACGAACATTAATAAATGGAGGCTGAAGCCATTATTTCTTTTGGCTCCAACCTCCATTTATTAACGTTCGTGACTGTACATACCTAAAAAAGGAGAATAGCATGAAATATTGTTTTGTTTGGCATTAATTTATGAACGTGTAAAACAATTGTCATTCGCACGCTCCATACAGGAGTTCGATTCTTCACTAAGTATTGAACCTTGTACCTAACAACTGCAGAAAAATTAGCGAAATTAGAAAACTAATATGGAAATGATAAATCTTATTCCCTTCATTAAAAGCAAATAAAGATCATAGTGACATGTTGCTCTGTTGGTAACATTGATAGTAGTTCTTACAAAAGAACTGTACGTGCCATTTAGCATACAATTGTATACGCATATCACAACTTTTATCTCTACATGAGAAGTCACACATCTGCTCGTTGCAGCAAGTTATTTCACGATGCTTCCTGATTTTATATTTAGCAATACCATCTTCCAATATGGGTTTGTGGTATTCATCAATCCCCTATCATAGACTTGATGTCCTTGACACTTTTGGTTTACGTAACACTACACAGCGTATGCAATTCACCTCGTCATTTTTTTCTCTCTCATAATATACGACATATAAAGTAAGCTAGGTACTGAAAACTAAGCGCGAATCAAGATATATATATACACTTCCTGCACTGAAAACTATGCGCAATTCAAGATATATTCATTTCCTACACTTCTATCTTTATTTCACCTCATTTATCTATTTTCTATCTCTATCTTATTTATTCATCTAAATTAAATAGTTTAATGCGTTTGTGGCATTTGTTGCCTAACCTCGTCATGGATTGAGTTTTCGCTTATTCACGATTCTTGTACTTTAACATATTAACCTAATTTTTGTATTATATATAAAAAAAACTAGGAAATGAAGGAATCAGATGAACTGTTAATAATTTTCTTAATGTTAAAACATATTATTTTTTTATTATTTTAAAAAGTTAATAATTACATACTTATGAATATTAAAATTTGTTTTCTTTCGTATTACGTTTACCAAACTCTTCTCTTCATTAAGTCCAACAAAAGATTTCCGCGCACTCGAGTTGAGGGAAGTGGCACCGCGTAGCGTAGTCGCTAACGCTTTCGCCTTTGGTGCGAACGGTCCCGGGTTCGATTCCCGGAGGGGGCACTCGGTCGAAAAAGTGTAACACGCTCTTTCAGGCCAGCCACCCTGAATGACGTTTTCCTGGGTTTTCCTCATTCACACCAGGCAAATGCAGGGGTGGTATCTAACTTATAGGTCCCAGGCCGCTTCCTTGCTTCCCCCGGATAGTGTGCTCGCCGAGAGATGTCATCCTTCAAACATGACGGGCTAAATAGCCTTAGATGTCGAGAGCCCAGAAATCTAAAAATCTAAATCCTAATCGAGTTGAGGGAAAGATGTTAATACAGGGTGTTGAAGACATTGAGTTTAGGAACTGCAGTATGCCGTATTTCTGGCTTTTTTTATTATTATTATTATTAACATTCCAATATAAAAGTCAAAACTTAACACACTTTTCTTTCGTCCTATTGTAAGCATTTAATCTGCATTAAAGAAAGTGGCGAAAGAAAAAAAGAAGGATTTCAAAGTGAAAAATAATAGTTGAGTGTACATATATTGATCATTTAGCCACTAAAAGTGTGTTTGACATCCATACTTACTGCATAACTACAGTAGTAGGCCTGCTTTAAGTTTTTTTAATGGAATAGGCTCACTATGTATGTAATGCAGTCAATCCTATCTAGTCTGGTTTACTTACCTTTGGCTTGAGAAGTTATCAAATAAAAAGCACACTTAACATTTTGCCTGAAACTTAAATTTATAAAATTTAATTGTTAATTAAGTTTTTAGAATTTTGAAATTCCAGTATTTCTAGTATGTAAAACAAATCCAGTATAATTCAAGAACTTCCACTACAGTAGACACCTTGTGATATCTTGATTCGAACTTAGTATTCAGTGCCTAACATAATGACTTTTAATTTAACTCGCGCCCAACTGTTCAGTGCCCAAACGTCACGTGCCGTGCACATACTGACTGATCATCAAAATTGTGCTAAATATAGCCAAATACTTAATAGGCGAAAAGTATGTCTAAGAAAAGAACTAATATCACTAAAGGAAACTTTACGCACGGAAAAAACGTTTATGTTGGACTTTTCATGAACTAATGAAGTTAATGTAGTTACTAACAATATCAAAATTATAATTTCAATGAATACAAAACTGTGCACTTCGTAAACTGGTACCAAACTTTGTAATTTAATTTTCTACAAGTTTCTAATTCATTCCAGTATAATAATATGTTCTGGTTATTACAAAATTCACATATGAATTAGAGCTCCTTCGTGGCTAAGCGGTTAGTGTACGCGCCTTTGGCGTACAAGACCTGGGTTCGATTCCCTGCGGGAGCTCATGTGGTTCGGATTTCACGTTAATCAGTAGGTCCCGTCTTATATAGTCTTGCTGCTGAAAGAGACGTTAAACTTGAAACCAACCAACCACATTACGGCCACTAATTTTTAGGTCAATGGATGACGGAATTAGCAATTTTTAAATAAATGCTTTTACATGGAATGTGACTTTTTGTTTATTGTACAGAGTGAGGCAAAAGTCCAGCACCACCTTTATATTTTTAAAACGGCTTGAGGAAAGATGACGAAATTTTGAATGTGGATAGTTGGGGTGGGAACGTACAGAAGGCACCATTAAGCATCATGGCGGCCATCTTGAAATCCTCCATTTTGAATTCAGGAGGATTCAATATTTCTAATGGGAAGAGGGACATTTCACATGATTTAAGGCTAAAATTTCACCAGAAATACGAATCTGAAGTTATTTTCACCTAATTCTAATCAGTAATAAAATTTTGTTAAGTAAACATTGCATATGGGTTAATACAAGATATGTTCTATGTGTTCCCCGTGTGGGCTACACATAATACAATACTTTTTTCAGTACTGATCGACACGTAATAACACTTCCGGCGTCACAGATCCGCAAAGTACCTGATTCATTGTTCAAAATGTCGGAGATAAGTGATTTTTTCTTGATAAACAAGGGCTTTGAGAGGCTCCACAGGTAAAAGTCTAAGGGTATCAGGTCGGGGAAACGGGGAACTGTGCAGAGCTTTATTACTAAACAACATACTCAGAGGAAACGTGGGATCCTCGTTACATTTGATTCCAACCCATTCTGCAAGTTGAATTCTCCTATGTGGGTCATCCTTCATTAGGTACTGCTGCAGTTGAAGTTTGTATGAATAACGTTTGTGTGCAACACACGGAGTATCGATTTCTGATTAACACCTGGAACTTAAGGAAAACGTGTGGTACTGCGTTTCTGGCTTTTTACCAAGGACGCAACAACTGCCGTTCTGTTCTAGTCATCGGGTGTCTAGTGCGTTGTTTGTCGTGCACAGACGCAGAAACAGCAACATTCCAAAATACGCGACACTCTGTATGTGCAATGTTGTTCCTTGCTGGATGCTGGGCATTGAAATCATTAGCGATCTCTCTGGCACTGCGTTCCCCACTGTTGATAACAATTTCAATCCTTTCTTGGAGGGTGATAGCTATGTTACATCAACTAAAAAGACAAATCAAAACCCATTCCATGATGCAATATGCAATGTTTACTTCACAAAATTTTATTAGTGGTTAAATTTAGGTGAAAAATAACTTCAGATTCGTATTTTCTGGTAACATTTTAGTATCAAATTGTTTTTCGCATATCCCTCTTCCTACCTGAAATACTGAACCTGAATTCAAAATGGTGCATTTCAAGATGACCGTCATGATGTCAAATGGTACCAACTGGTGCGCACTCACAACAATTAACCACATCCAAAGTTGCATCGTCTTTTCGCAAGCCTTTTCACAAAAATACAAGGGTGGTGCTGAACTTTACCTCACCCTGTATTTGCGATACTAATCTATTTAAAAAAAAATGTATTTCGTTTTCTTACCAATTTGTATCCCAAAGGTTTTGTGAGGGGCTGGAACTCGTGTAAGTATTCCGCAATTGAAGGACCATCTTCGGACATAAGCCTGGATAGGCGTTGCCTTGTCGTTTGCAACCATTTATTTTCTGCTACCTGCCAAGGCTCACTACAATGTCTTAACCATTGTAGGTTTTCCTCTACCTGTGCCTCAATTTCTTCGGGCCAGGAAGAAAATATGTCTGGGCTAAGTCTTGAAGACTGAGATAATGGTGACCGTGGACTTACAGATGGTGATGTAGAAAGCCGGCGACGAGGAATTAGACCACTATCTCTGCCTTTTCTTTTAAGATTGTGTATCATATCTGGTAGCTTTCCTATAGCACGATTCACCATTCCCTTTTCACTTCTGTGGAAAGTTCTGGTAAAATAAACAGATTCTAGCTCACTAGGAAATAACTTCTTAATTTCCTGAGTCCAAAATGCGTACGTTTGAGTCGTTACAGCCTTTGATGGGCCATCTTTAAGGATGTTAGTACCAAATTTCACAAAATTAAATCCCCACGTTAAGCGGGTTTGCATAACCAGGCTCCTAACTATGAAAACATTTACGCTCACTCCAACCTCAATCATTTCACGAATTCAACCTGTTTCACATATGTTATTAGTACATAATATCGATTGTGATTTATTCTAAAAACACTTTTATACATTGCAAGAGCTGTAACGTCCAAATATTTACTGAGAACTCATAGTCGTATCGGAATAAACAAAAGCGAGTATGGAACAGTAAACTGCTTTCACAAAAGGCAAAAGAAGTTGTGCAAAGGCATACAAAACGGTCGAGTGGTTTGGGTCGATACACTACCAATCACATGTTTGTGTGTTCAAACCTGGTAGCAAGTTGTTTCTTTTTTAAGTGTCTTCCTATTTTCATCCGGAGGCTGAAAATATTTCTTTGAGTAACTCATTGAAAACTTCTTTTGTTTCAAATTCGATTAGAACGGAACATTATATGAATAGCGAATCTTAAGTTTATAGCTTAAAAAAAAAAATGAAGTATACTCACTACTCCATTATCCTCTGATTTGTAACGAAAAACTATTTATAAACAGTGGTGACTTCAGAAAATTATCCTCGGGGGGAATTTCAATATGCGGGTGGAGGGCAAACATTGGTAGTCCACATTGAGCACGATCGAATATATGGTCCTGAAGGCGGAAATTTCTTAGCTCGAGAGGGGTCTCAAATTCTCCCTCAGATCACGTCCTGAAAGCATCATTGCTTAAAAGCTTTTCGTAACAAATATAATATTACACTTGTTTCTCGTTCTATATTTTGAATTGGTAAATTCATAACTTATAGAGGATTATAATAAAAGCATAAAAATTACAATACCAATCATGTATAAATTATCCTGTAAGTTACCAACTTTGGGTCAGATCAAAACTCAAATGTTTGTTTTCGGATTTCACTTAGAAGTAAGTCCTCTCTATATAATCCTGATTGGAAAGCCATGTATAACTCTAATTAATTAATCAATATTTATACAAATATTTTTTTTTTATTTTACAATTTTTACTATTCAATATTATATACACTTCATTTCCAAAATTAAAATCTCGAAAATGTATATTGTACGAGTGCAGATTCGGAAATAAATGATTATTTATCATATATATTGATCTCTATTCGAAATTCTATTTAATCGAATCCGACAAGAACACAGACAGAAACATTGAGAACAGGTGAAGAAAAGAGAGAAAAAGGTGCTGTACCCGGCGGAGACTCGAACTTAGTTCGAAGGGTGCTTTATAAGCAGAACGCCTTAGACCACTCGGCTATGGTAACAACTAGTAATTGTAGCAAAGGCTTCGAGTAGTAATTCCTATTACAGAATAACATTTTCTATTGCCTAACATTTAAACCTAATTTACTTTGATATAATATATCTATTAATTTGTTTCATGAACACGTTTTCGTTACTTTAATGAATGATGTATGTTGTTGATATAGATTCTATTACATGTTCTTTCGTAAATATTATAGAAAGTATCAGGGTTATTTATGATCTTTCATGGAAATTGACTGGCGCATGCGCAGTACACAGACAGTTCAATTCGAAGGCGAGGGAAGGAAACGCTAACACACTGTTAGAATGTTTCCATCGCAAGCAGTAATTCCCAACCGGGGGACGGCGGGACGCACTTCCTCCTCCTGGGGTGGCGTGAAGGGTTTACGAAGTCCCTTCGTTGTGTTATATTTCTTGAATGATTATGCACAATATCCAGTCACATCTTCTACACATTTGGAAGTGATATATCGTAGTATAAATAAACCGTCCTCCACACACAGTGATTGTTGCTTTTGCAAGATTATAAACTGAAACACTTTTTATTTCAATAGAATATAAAAGTTTCAATGGGAGGGGTTAGAACCCCCTCAACCCCCTGGGTCTTTGATATGTCACCGCCTAAACTGTAACTTTCAAGTTAGAATCGAAAAATGGAGACATGTGACCTACTAAATATATTTTTAGTTCATTATACATTTTCATAAATAAAATATCTACAATTGCAGTGATAGTAAATGCTAAGTAATTATTGTAAATCTTTGTACTTTCATTTCCCCTCTTTCTTCTCAACTGACCTTGAAAAATGTAAAAATGGGAGGTTAAGAAATATTATGTATATTTTAGCGTATTACAAAATTATATTTAATAGAATCCGGCAGGATCACAAACAGAAACGTCAAGAAGAGGTAAAACCAAAATGTAGTGTGGTGGGATTCGAACTACTCTTGAATGGTGCCTCAGAATCTCTAGCCGAATGCCTTAGTCCACTTGGCTAATATGACAAGTTGAAAATATAGTAAGCGTGTTTCATGTTCAATCTTTTGTTACAGTATGAAATTTATTTTGTATTCTCTGAAGTCTAAGCCTATTTTGGCCTGATGTAATAGTCTGTTGAAATTGTTTTATGTTTACGGTATTCTTTACTTTGACGAATGATGTTGTTAGTATAGGTTCTATTACGTATTCGTTCATAAATATTACAATAATTGTCAGGATTATTTATGATCTTTCATGAAAATTGACTGGTGCATGCGCAGTAGAAACAGAAAGATGCACTTTACCGACATTTGTCATACACGCCAGAACGCAACTTTCTAACAGGTTCTGAAAATGCCTCGCTCTAAAGGTTGTGGAGAACTGTCTGTTGCTCTGAGAGGAGAAATCATAGGCCGAGCAAAAATGGGACAAACTATGCCTCAGATTGCTAGAGATCTGGGATGTGACAAGAAAACGGTCAAGAAATGGGTTCAGCGACATGAAGAAGGTGGTGAATGGTTCAGGTGTCGGTCAAGAAGTGGAAGGCCAAAAGTGACAACTGCAGCTCAAGATCAAGCTTTAGTTACAGAAGTAATCAACAGACCTCTACGCCACACGTCAATCCTCTTGGACAAAGCCAGAGAATATAATTGTTCTCACGAAACAACAAGATGAAGATTATTGGGGACTGGTCTACACTGTTCAAGACCCGCTAGGAAGACTCTCCTAACTGAAACTCACAAGGCCAGACGAATGGAATGGGAACAGAATAACATAACCCAACCTCAGTCATATTGGGACTTAGTCATCTGGACCGACGAGAATGTTTTCAAGTCTAACCAACAAGGCAGAGTTATATTGTATAGACCGCGCGGAACCAGGTATGCTGAACAAAATATTATCAGAACTTCTTGTTCAGGGCGAATATCAGCACACTTTTGGGGATACATGGCGGCTGCTGGTCCTGGAGATTTGGTTGCGGTGCCTGAGAGAATGAACAGTAGTGTTTACATTAATATCCTCGAAAATACGTTGTTACCGTCCTTAGAAAGAAACTTCCCCGAACAGGAAGAATATATATTTATGCATGACAACAGTGCTGTTCACACTTCCCGGCAAACACGAGAGTGGCTAAGTGAACATCCAGAGTTAATTTGTATTGAGTGCCCCCCTCTATCCCCAGATTTGAACCCAATTAATCATCTGTGGGCCTACATGGTGCAAAAATGGGAAGAGAGACGTGAAGACAGAGACTAAACGTTTCTTCAAAATCATGTTATGGAACTGTGGCAACATTTTCGTGACACACCGTCGTATTGCTCGAGACTTGTATCTAGTATCCCCTCCAGACTTCAAGAAGTTATTGACTCTGGAGGTGATTACACGAAGTACTAGTGTTATTTTTTGTGTAAACATTTATTTAAGTTTCATTTATTTATTATATTTTTTCAAGAGCAATACTTTCGTTCTTCATTCTTTTCCTTTGCTTGTTTACTTATTAGTTCGTTAAAACGTTAAGGAAGAGTAGTATATCTTCAAAAAGTATTTGCGAATTTACTTTGAACGTTTCTAAGAATACATTTACTTTTTTTTTCTTACTCTATATCATGCCCAATATTACTTTCATTTCAGTTAATTAATAACTTTATTTCACATCTCGGACAAAAGTATTATTGTCATTTTAACGATGTTTTTACTTTCGATTGTGTAATTTCTAGTTTCATTGAATTATCTCAATTCGAATGAATAAATCACATTTTGTTTATTGTCCCTTCCTTAGCTAGGTTCGAATTCGAGAACAATGTGGTGTAATTTACGTCCTTTATTCTTCATATTGTGCAGTAATGACAAAATTAATTATTTTTCATGAGTCCAGTTGATCAGTGAAAACTTGGACAAACATTAACCTGGTGATTCTTTACGCAATGACAAGAGTAAAATACATTTTAGCTGTTCTTTATACTTCACAGCGATGAAACATTCTAACAGTGTGTTAGCGTTTCCTTCCTCGCCTTCTAATTGAACTGTCTGTGTACTGCGCATGCGCCAGTCAATTTCCATGAAAGACATTAATCACCCTGATACTTTCTATAATATTTACGAAAGAACATGTAATAGAATCTATATCAACAACATACATCATTCATCAAAGTAACGAAAACGTGTTCATGAAACAAATTAATAGATATATTATATCAAAGTAAATTAGGTTTAAATTTTAGGCAATAGAAAATGTTATTCTGTAATAGGAATTACTACTCGAAGCCTTTGCTGCAATTACTAGTTGTTACCATAGCCGAGTGGTCTAAGGCGTTCTGCTTATAAAGCACCACTCGAACTAAATAAGAGTCCCCGCCGGGTACAGCACTTTTTTTTCTCTTTTTTTCACCTGTTCTCGATGTTTCTGTCTGTGTTCTTGTTGGATTCGATTAAATAGAATTTCGAATAGAGACCAATATATATGATAAATAAGCATTTATTTGCGAATCTGCACTCGTACAATATACATTTTCGAGATTTTGATTTTGGAAATGAAGTGTATATAATATTGAATAGTAAAAATTGTAAAATAAAAAAAAATATTTGTATAAATATTGATTAATTAATTAGAGTTATACATGGCTTTCCAATCAGGATTATATAGAGAGGACTTACTTCTGAGTGAAATCCGAAAACAAATATTTGAGTTTTGATCTGACCCAAAGTTGGTAACTTACAGGATAATTTATACATGATTGGTATTGTAATTTTTATGCTTTTATTATAATCCTCTATAAGTTATCATTTTACCAATTCAAAATATAGAACGAGAAACAAGTGTAATATTATATTTGTTACGAAAAGCTTTTAAGCAATGATGCTTTCAGGACGTGATCTGAGGGAGAATTTGAGACCCCTCTCGAGCTAAGAAATTTCCGCCTTCAGGACCATATATTCGATCGTGCTCAATGTGGACTACCAATGTTTGCCCTCCACCCGCATATTGAAATTCCCCCCGAGGATAATTTTCTGAAGTCACCACTGTTTATAAATAGTTTTTCGTTACAAATCAGAGGATAATGGAGTAGTGAGTATACTTCATTTTTTTTTTTTTTTTTTTTAGCTATAAACTTAAGATTCGCTATTCATATAATGTTCCGTTCTAATCGAATTTGAAACAAAAGAAGTTTTCAATGAGTTACTCAAAGAAATATTTTCAGCCTCCGGATGAAAATAGGAAGGCACTTAAAAAAGAAACAACTTGCTACCGGTTTGAACACACAAACATGTGATTGGTAGTGTATCGACCCAAACCACTCGACCGTTTTGTATGCCTTTGCACAACTTCTTTTGCCTTTTGTGAAAGCAGTTTACTGTTCCATACTCGCTTTTGTTTATTCCGATACGACTATGAGTTCTCAGTAAATATTTGGACGTTACAGCTCTTGCAATGTATAAAAGTGTTTTTAGAATAAATCACAATCGATATTATGTCCTAATAACATACGTAAAACAGGTTGAATTCGTGAAATGATTGAGGTTGGAGTGAGCGTAAATGTTTTCATAGTTAGGAGCCTGGATATGCAAACCCGCTTAACGTGGGGATTTAATTTTGTGAAATTTGGTACATATAATTTTTGTCAATATTCTCCGTGACTCTTCTTCCATTGCAACACTTCTGTCTTTCTTGAGCAAAATTTTCCCCTCGAAACTTGCTTCCAGAAGTAAATGAAGTGTCTAAAACAGAACAAACATAATGCTTTGTAAAATATACTCTTCAATGCCTACGACGGTGGCACATCAGGTATATTTATTACAATCGAACATATACTTCATCACACCAAAGCCAAACCAAACTAGACAGTGTAACAGACCTTATGGCCCTGAACCGGCACCAACGCTGTATGTTAGAGATTGGAGGAACTACGTCCACCTGAGTGACGAATAGGTAGTCAGCCAATTGCGTCACCTGCCTCCAACAGGCATACGTAGGGATTTCTAGACCGAATGTCCATCACGTCTTTTATTTCATGACCCAAGTGTACTCATAACGCTTCGTAGACGCCGAAAATTTGGGGTTCTCCATCAGAATATTAAACCCGGGACCATACATACATGAGTCCAACGCTCTAACCCTAGACCAGAGATCGCTAACTGGGTGAGACAGTTTTGCACTCTTCAGAGCTAGTGCGCAGCGAGGTGCATAACTATGCATTTACCTTGAATAAAATCAGAGTAGGTAACTGAATGTAAAACGTGTTTGTGCTAGTAGTCACATTAGAAGCAGGAAAAAAAAAAAAAAAAAAAAGAGTGTTGGCCCTTTGACTTAATGATTATTTCCATTTTATCCTTTGTAAATTATAGCACCGGTTCTCAACGGGGACGTTAATGTCCCTCAGGGGACCATAAACTATAGTTACAGTGCCATTTAAAATTGTGCTAGTAAATTGGATTTACTTTGTCTGAAAATGACAGTTCGGCGAGGCGTGAGATAATTCCTGTGGAGCATAAAGAGCTCAACTCCCTGGTCTGCTAAGAGTCGCATACCAACTAGAATTTGTGAAGTTCGCGCTCATGTCCCCGGCGACAAAGCCGCACACAAAAATATCGCAAACCGGCTACAAACATCACAAAACGCAGTGCGCTGCTGAATACTCGTACAATGGAAAGCTCAACATACATCGTGTTGCCAAAGATACGAAGCTTAATTCAGATCAGAGGGTCCTGGTACCTGTTTATCGGCATGACATTCCAAGTTTCTAAGGAATTGATCAGAATCGATGTAGGCGCTTCAAGACAAGGCATTAAGTCTAACTTCTTGTTTAACTGCCTCTTCCTCAACTCATGTTAGCAGAAACTTGCATTCATGCCAACCCGTTCACAGGCATTCAGTGAAGACGTCTGATGCATCACTCTTTCGGGCTATTGACACGAGCCTTCTCACGCAAAAGCCACACACCATTGAAGGATTGTGAAAAGCCAGTCAGAAGTGGTTACGATAGATATGTCTACCCTTCATGTCAATCTCTAACAGTGGAAACTTGGGATTGGATTAAATAGTTCTCAGTTTAGTGTCCCACGGATTGTTTTGAGTTTAATGGAAACAACCTGTATATACTGACTCCGAAAAATATAATTGTATTAAATGGGGACTTATTCTTAAGAGCGTTCACCTCTGGTACGTGGGGTAAATGGGTCGATCCCAGCCCGCACCAAGTAAGTTTTGTGGTAGACAAGCACCGTGCGCATAGGGTTTTCTCGGAATTTTCCCGTTTCCTCCCACTTTCTTCATTCCACTATTTCATTCATTTCCCATCATCACTGCCTACATTAGCCTCAGTGCATAATCGTTAGACGTTAGATATTTTTCATTTTTAAAATGGAAGCAGGTATTTTCTTCTAAATTCCCAGTTTTATGCTCTAAGAAACATATTGGCTATTGCTAGTAACTAATTTTAATGGATGGTACACTCCGCAGAAAAAAAAACCGCAACATGAGCATATAAGTTTGTGAAACTACGCCTAACAGCGCAGGGAATCAACATAACGTCTAAGTGGCACAAGTCTCGCCACGAGAAACCTCGACGTCCTTCCCTGCACATTTATTTTGGAGCAAAAGACTTTGTCGTTTCACAAAAAACTTACATGTTCATGTTGCAGGTTTTTTGCTGTGGACTGTACAAAAATGTTTACAAAACATAAGTACTGAATTGTAATACAAACAAGAATTATTTTTTAATATCTAATTTCTTACCGATTTTTCATCATCTTATGGCAGTTCCCGATGAGTTGGAAACACCTCTCTTTCCACTGGTGTTGTAGTTCCACTTACATCTAACATTAATATATTGTCATCACATGGCAACAATATTTCGTGTTCTGGAGCAAGCTCTTCATTATGTGTCAAAGATGATGTAGTTGTTTGGGAGGCCTAAAACCAATATAATATTGTATGAAGAAATAATTCCTATTTCATTTTGTTTTGATTGTGACAGAGCTAAAGAGTGCTGTCAATAACGAAAAATAATTACAAAGGTTTCTTTCCCAATTTTCTTTTCTTACTCTAAGATTCACAGTCGCAGATTGTTGTGAAAGAAGGTATTTTGCTTAAAAATATATATGCCGTCATAGTGAGAAACAGTGTTGGAAGTGCTATGAAAAATTTATTTTATTATTATTATTATATGTTAATATACTAGTTCAAAACCACTTATATTGGTATGAAGTTTAACACTCAATCATCGCTCTGGCGAAGATCTGTAGTTTGGGAAGAGGATTTACGTTGGAATGAAGGGAAAATTTCGAACTGACTTTGCAAATATGGAGTGGGAACTGAAAATTGAGAGAGAGAGAGAGAGAGAAGGAGAGAGAGAGAGAGAGAGAGAGAAAAGAGGACGCTGGAATATAAGGGGGCTAATTAAGTAATTTACCCCAACTTCTTCCTATTTTAGTATAACAAATAGCAAACTCGAAACACCTGACGAAAATTCTGTGCCGAAGTTAAAAGTAGCACGAAATGAAACAATGAACATAGAAGAAAGTGAGATCTTCAACTGAAAATGATCAAGTTTATTCACTTGTTATAAGTTTTTCGCCCCCCCCCCCCCAAAAAAAATGCTTACAACAGTTTGAAATATGCAGTCTGATTTATTCATAACAGACTAAGGAAGAAATATATTGTGAATATTGGCTGAAGTTACAGATAATTTCTGCCTACTACAGAAATGGGAATACGTGGTTACACACAGGACGATGATTACAAGTACGGTACACGAAATTCATAAACTTATGTGGAATTACGAAAATATTCTTCCAAAATAAAGACTAAGACTTGCTTAAGAGGAAGTTCAATATGTTTCTTTTCAATTACTTGTTTCATATCTCCTGAAAAGTGTAACAAGTTCAATAAACATGAAAACCGTCGTCAAAATTCTATAGAATATACTCCTTAAAGTTGTTACAACTTCGAAATGCAAGTCATTATTCCTGACAACTGGTGTCAATAATCAATCTACTATTGAACCTCGGCATTGGGGTCCTTTAGTGCTACACAAGCAAAATGAAAGGTATAGGTGCCAACAAGCTTATTAAACATAAAAATGGATTGATTGGTAAAAATATGCGTGAGAAAGTATGCGCACTGAATGCGGAAATCAGAAAAAGTCTATACTGCGATTTGTTTGTTATTAAAAACAAATTATCCAGTTTGTTGTTTAACTAAATTCAAGGAAGTGGTAGGTAGAAATTTACTGCACGAAGATCATGTTCCCCGAAAAAAAGTAACTCTAATATTTTAATATAGTTGCGAAATCCGAACTTTATTTATTTTTTTTTTTTTCAACCTTGGCAAGTACACAAGGGGAACTTTTATATAAGTATTTCTGCATCACATAATTCTCCTGCGATGCTAATTAGAATGCTCAACGACTGCAACGACTTCACTATCTTCTAACTAAATACATGATTAAAAACTACCATAATTTCTTATAATTTGCACACCTAATTTTATCAATTTTGATATTCTATAATTTAAAACATACAAGAAAATATGATTTCAGCTTGTCGTAATGATTCACTATGTAAATTGTACTAGTATTGTACCATTACCTCATTTATAACTACGTTATATAATAAAATAAAGAAATATGAAAATAATAATAGCTTACAAGCGGAGAAAGTGGACGATCACAATCAAGAAATGGATGCATGTCGCGTTTCCAACTCTCCCAATTTCGTGTGAAGAGTGCTCGATGACCAATTTTCGGAATTAGTTCCTTGATTTCTTTATCAGTCAAAATAGCCATCGTATCTACAGTTATGGCATTCTCTGTAAGAAAAAGTGAATTTGTACATGTCGCTTCCTTTTAGGCGAAAGTTAAAAAATGATACTTTATTTTTAAGGCTTTGTGAAAATGAGATACAAAATTGTACAAGAAAACCTGTAAGAATGATCAAAACTATAGTCACTTATGATGAATTCAATTAACACTCGAAACAGTTAACTTTTATTTAATCTATATTACAACAGAATGGTTGCTATCCCAAAGTGAAATCAGAAAAGAAAATAAATCCTGCCGTATATCCAATGGTGGGAATCGCAGTTTCTTGGGAAATCTTTGGGACATTATTTTGAAGCTACAAGTTCAACACTAAATCCACATATCTAAAACAGAAACCAATTAATTAAAAAAAATCGAATGAACAAATAACTGAGAAACGCTTTAATAATGATTTTAAAACATCCAAATCGCAAAACTATAACTCGGTAGCAGAGAGTCTAACATTTTAAGAAAAAGTCATACATAAACCGAGTTACGTTATTGTTGTATCAGAATATCTTTAATATACAACAAATCATTTTATTATTACATATGTTTGAGTATAAAAAAGTTTTATTATTTTTATGTTTCACTCCTTTTTCGAATTAAAAGTCTTAAGTTTCAATTAAATAGCTAATAATTTTATTGAAGTCGAATAAATTGAAGCCTATTTCAGAAAATAGTTTTCGTAGTACTTTAAATCACTCATTAATCGTTATGAAAGTGAACTCTTCACATTAAAGTCATAAATTTGGAACTAAAGACGAGATTATGTATCTTCATTATCACTGATACTGTAAAACTTTTAACTTCATCAAAGTTAAGAATCTGCTTGCCTTCATTTATCTTATTACAGTAAGAAGCAATTAAAATGTTGTACTTTCCCCTGAAATAACATTTAATATTGTATAACAAATCACTGACCCTGTCACTATTCTTAAACAAGTGACAATGTTACTGGAGGTATCAGCTAATGTGCGACTATCTGCAGAAAATCACAATTGAAGAACAGATGTCACTGTTGAAACCGCTACAAAACGAATTTTGCTTGACTACGCTCCTGTTTTGAGTCTCCTTATTCCACGATTAAATGATGGATCAGATGTATGGAGAATAAATTCTTTTTTGTTACTGAATTACTAACTGATAGAAATGTCGTTAATAAAGATCAAAAATTAAGAAGTTGAATGCTTAAAATTTCCAAGTTGATGATGATTCTTTTCTCCTCAAAAAGGTTTTCAGGGCAGTCGCTAGTGGCTTTCTACAGATGTTAATGTTGTTTTTTTTTCTTCTTTCTTTTCATCATACTTTCGATGTATAATGGTCCTAGTTTTCGTACCTATACGTTGTGAAACAGTGTCGAGAGAATAGCTTAGCACTCGGAGTGACTACTGCAGAAACTATTGCAGGGTTCCCACTCATTTTCCAAGATCAAATTCCCTGACTTCTCCAGGTTTTCCAGGTCACTTCTCAGAAATTTCCAGGTACACCATTCTGTAGCACATATTCGTACCGGTGCATAGAAAAATAGAATTTGCACATGAAGGAAAAGAAACAAAACTTCTTTTTAATTAAGAAATGTACTTCTTTAAACCTGCAATACTGAGCAATAATACTGCATATTTTCACCAGTACTGGTGTATCTGTTACTACCGTCAACCTTTGATACAAATTTTCAGTATTTTTGTACTCATTTAAAAACTAAAAGGAATATTTAATATTTTTCACTCTACAAATATGTACATGGTTTATAGCTATCAAAAAATAAGGTTTACAAAAAATCAGGTGAAACCAGTTTTTTTTTTAAGTGTTCAAAGTAACCTCGGGTTTGGGGTTACTATGAACAACAATTTCAACTGCTTATAGCTTGTTTGCCATGGAGTTCAGGGGCTTCATTGTGACAGAAAAATAGCTGGGGTTTCACTGAACACGTAGGTATAATTTAACCAGAGATATGTTAATAATTACTATTTTTAAAAAACGAAAATTTGAGACAATTCACCCAGAAAACTTGAATTTGCTCTTCCATGCATAAATCCTTCCAAACATCCATGAGAATAATAAAACTGCTCGTTTATGGCTGTTGACATAACCTCAGCTCATTTTTCATAACATTGAAACACTTCCCAACAGAGACATGTTCAAAGTAGCCCCATTTTTTTTTACAAAAATGTGCAAAAAAATGTTATTCATAGTCATATTTTATTTCTTTAATTTTTTTTATGTATATGGGAAACTTACAACATAGTCTTATTAAAAAATACTAGAGCTCCACAAATATATAACCCAGGTCTCCACAGTAAAGAGTTTGGGTGGACATAAATTTTTACTCTAAAACACGGTTCCATTAAATACTTTTTTTTTTTTTTTGTATTTTTTCTTTCAATTATATTGCTCCATTTTACTTATATAAGTAAAGTAGAAGAACTAGGTAATATGAACGTGTATAATTGAAGCGAATTGTTGCAACTTTTCTATGATTTATGGACATTACAAACATTTTCCGACTTTTTGTTCATAGTAACCCCGGTTGACGGTAATCCTTTCGTTCTAAGGTCGTTCCTTTGGTCCTATCATTATGATACTTCGGAGGATGTATAGTCTGAACAAGAAACAAAAAAGACACCCATAGTATTTTAAACGATGCCTACAAGAAGAAGAGAGCCTAAGAAAAAAAAAAAACAATTGTATGCAATTGAAGTAAAAGTACGATTAAAATTAATATAAATGTCAATGACTCAAGACAGACAAAGCTCTACTCTCTGGTTCGGTCATTTACAGCAGCAGGACATAATAATTAATAATTCGTGCACTTAAGCCCCCTTTATTTTTACTGTGCTTATATAACATTTTAACAAACTCTGCTTTAAAAACACCAAAATCAAATATCGCAATATAAAACTAAAGAAATGGAACGATTCATGTTTTTATTTATTTATTTATTTATTTATTGCGGGTTCTAATTTTTGAAAGTGAATTGTCAATTCTTGATGTGATTTTGATTACCAAAGAGTAAGAGGATCTACTAATACGAAGCCCAAATCTAAAAGATACGGTAAGTGGATTTCAATCACCATGAAATAGATTATCCACATGCATAGATTACTATCATAATAGAAACAACAAAAATATATCATAATTCCATGAGAAAATAAAGATCATAGTTGCACGAAAATAAAGATTCATTAAAAAATTTCAATGTATTATTTTCTTTCACTGCTTTGAACATAGTTGGCACATTATCTTCCAAGTGATTTCAAAAACGATCTAACATTATTTTTCCATCCCAGGAAAGCAAGTACATTCATATAGTAACAATGCACACTGGATTATCTATTTTCAAGAATCATGCATCACTATAGAGATTTTTTTTCACTTTCGTACCAAGGAAAAAAGTTCAAAAAACAAACAAAAAAAAATCATGTAAAAGTGCAGAAGACTGACTTTTCAACATTAGAAATGTAGAAGTCAAACACATTCATGCATTAACCCAGGAAATGCCCTGTTACATATATGCTTTTTAAAGTGGAAATATTAAACCACTGGCTCCAGCAGCAAGAATTGCCACCTCTTTCAAGCATTTGTCATTATATAAGAAATTCATGCTGTAGCTAAATGAAATTTAAACAATAAGTTATGAAATTCCCTGATTTTTCCAGGTTTTCAGACATTTTAGTGAAATTCCCTGACTTTTTAGTGCTAAGCATGTTTCCCTGACTATTCCAGGTTTTCCAGGTGAGTGGGAACTCTGTATTGTGGCCCGTTACACAAAAGAGGATCCCTTGCTAAACATTCACCCACGAACCACTACAAGAAGGACTGCAAGCAAAGTGACACCCGTAGTGCTAAGGGGGATCCGTCAAGTGCCAAGAAAATTCCCGGACTCAACGTGATATGGGTCAAGAATTTCACATCGCACCCTCAACAGTGAACAAAATAATTTGCAAGTGGCTCAGGTTGAAGTGTGCAGAAGGCCCGTGTACATCATCTTTTTCCTCGTCACTTTGCCGAACATAAGACGAACTGCAGGAAAGTACCTGGCGAGTACCAAATGAAAGAAAGTTATCACAATGGATGAATCATATGTCCATCTTATTGCTGGTGGTCAGATTCAGAGGATCACATACTGTGACGTAAACGGCAATGAGCGCAGCAACTTTATTTGCAAGTGCAGGGAGTTTCCTTCATGGATTTATGGTTGATATGAGAGTATGTTAATGATACGCAGGTCAAAAAGAAGTGAAGGTGAACTCCAGATACTTCCAAGAATCCATTCTGACATTTACCTATCGGAGAGAAATCTCAATTGTATGGAATAGACGCCAACCATGTGATTGATGATCCATATGGACATCCTTCGAATCATACCGCAAGAACATCACTACGTTTTATGAGAAAGTGGCAGAAGAATTAGGAATTCGTGTCATTCCGCTTAAGACATTCCTGTGAAAAGCCCAGATGTCAGTCCAATGGAGTTTTGCGTATTTGGTCTGTTGAAACGAAGTCTTCAACATCGACGCCAGCGCTCCTTGGATGTTCTATGAATGTTCTTGCAGGGAGGAAAAGGATAGAATGCTCATGCCTGTCCTGCGTCGGAGCTTGCTGTAATGGAAACTACGATGCCGAGTGATAGTCCACAATGCTGGGGTCAATAGAACATGGTTGGTGGTGGTGGCGTGGTATCTCGTAAGCTAAAAGCGGTCGGGAATAAAATGAACACATTTCTGTACCTGTGTGTGCAACAGTTGCCCCCTTTCTCCTCGTTCAATACATATGAAATGAAATCTTTGAGTTTTACGTCCCACGGTTATGCCGATTAGGCTAAAGGAGACGGTGATGATGAAAGATGAATGAAATGGTGGAATGAAGAAAGTGGGAGGAAACGGGAGAACCCGAGAAAACCCATAAGCACGGTGTTTGTCCACCACAAAGTCCACATGGCGGGAGCAGGGTTTGAACCCAGGACCCCAAGCACCGGAGGTGAACGCTTTACCACTGAGCCACCTCGCCCCCTCGTTCAATATATATGCATGCATCTCTTACATCCCCTGCGTTTTCCCAATTCAACAGAAGAGTCTAACTCATGAAGAGATCTTATGAGGTTGTCATATTTCACTTGTCAATAAAATTCTTAACATAATATTTATACAAGATGTCCTAAAAGTAATGGTGAAAAATGAAACCAGATTCCTGGCGCAAAAAAAAAAAAAAAGTTTATATAACAGTTCGGAAGTGAGCAGCGGAGCTAGACCACTTCGAATGTGAGAGGAAAGGAATTTCACACTAAGAGAATGGAACTTGCCAATTTACAAGACCCCATTGAAGACGCGTGTGAACAGTTACGCAACACACCGGAAGTGATGGAATGCGTTCGAAACTCATGATTAGCACAGATGTGGGAGGACAGCACTTTGACCATCTTCTGTATTTACGTTTATTGTTAACACGTAGTTTGTAGTGCTATTCTGTGTAAGATGTTAAGTTACAAATACAATACGTCGTTGTTGATTTTTCCTGTTATTTCATTACATGACACGACTAGTTACATTTCTTATTTCTATCCTCTTTCAGCAAAGATTTTACCTGGTGTACCACTTTCCATTGCCCCCTGAAATTATACAACTATGCTAAGTGGTCTTTGCTTTGATCCCTATTGTACATGTGCGTGCAATCGTGCCATGTATAAGAAGTTATTATTATTATTTTTTAATGGTTTCCATCTTTACTGCATTGTTTCATTACTCCTGTCGTACAGACATTCGGTGAATCCCTATATGACGTATTATGGAGAATCTCTGGCGCAGTTATGTAACATGCGTGTAAGATGTTACGCCGATATGATATTTATGTCTTTTTGAACCACCTTCTTAGCTCTTATTATTCTGCGGGCAGGTGTGAAGTTCCTTTCCCCCTTATTCGAAGCTGTCTAACTAGGCCCCTATCCATTTCCGGACTGTATGCCATATAAACATTGTTTGTTGTTGTTGTTGTTTTGGTGTCAGGAATCTGTGATTTCATTTTTCGCCATTACCCATTACTTTTGGGTCACCCTGTAAATAGAAGCCTTGTCAATTACAAAACCTCCAATACCCGATTACCACGGCTTGAAAAATCTTGCTTGCAAGTACTAACCAACAAAAAAATCTACTAGAGACCATTTTGCAGTCACAGTGTTTATATTCCCCAAATGTAGAAAAGTACTCGACACTGGCAAGCAGCGCTGCCGATTACATATACAATCTATCATCGATAACTGTCTGTTTTGGAGGCCTAACGTGAATAAGTAGTTCCGTATGAAGATGAACAAATACGAAGTGAAGTATTAATCCCCTACAGAATTAAAATTCGAAAATACTTATTATTGTCAAATACATCATACTACAAATGAATTAAGTTAATATTAAGTTTTTTTTTAACAAATCTTAAATGTTGAGGAGCTAATATAGTTTGAATATACAATAATCTTTCCCATAAGACATAGTATAATGACTTGACTTTACATATGATTAAGCACAAAAATTTAACATCAGTGTACAGAGAGCTTAGGAATTAATAGCAGTGAGAAATGTCAGATTTCAGAGCTAGATTTCGAATAAGATCGACTAAAATAGTAAAATAGAATGAATTTTACTATCTTTCTTCTTTATTATATTATTAAAACTGAATTTTGGAAATGAAAGACCACTAGACTATAACAAACAAAATATTCAACATCTAATCTAATGAAGATGCTAACTACTATCCCCAGAAACCACACATATTTATAATGTTAATAAAATTAAGTGAACTCTCAACGTCTGGAATTACATAAGTATTCTCAAAACTTATGTAATTCCAGACGTTGAGAGTTCACTTAATTAACAGAAATGTTAACAGAATAAAATTAACAGAAATGTTAATTAAATCAATATTCGAATAATTATCCTTATTATCTTTTCTAATCAGTGTTTTACTTTCACAAAAAAAAAAATCATTTACTCGACTAATGGGGAGGCGATTAACTATTAGACGACACAATGAGTATAATAACGCCACTACTGTTTCTCTGTTCCAATACTACTGTTTCTCATTCTGAGTACATGTTTAAATTAGCCTAAAAAGTATTTTGCTGTGACTTTTTTTTTTAATTATATAAATGCGACGTAAGAGTCCGTTGCAGTTGTAGTTTCAGCGCACTACATTTTGGAAGATTTATAGGTAAAATTCAATATTTTGCATGAGAAGACATGTTTATAAGGAACAACTTTCTACATGCCACATTACATTACATACAAAGAAATGCAGCGGCATTTTAGGTTTACAAGTATAGGGTTACTATAGTCCGCGTCACCTGAACAGGCGTGTGCCATCTGCCAATAACCTCACAGTGCGCTGTTACTAAACCTGCAGGGAGGAATCTAATCATTCAATTGTCCACAAATACGAAGAATATCAATTATCAATGATTAGATTCCTTCCTGAAAGTTTAGTAGCAGAGCACTGCGAGCCTATTGGCTGATACCACGAGCCAATAGTCGGGTGACGCGGACTATAGTCTAAAATCATTACAAGTCATTTACGAGGGATAAAATAAATGAGCCCATATGTAAGATGGTTAGATGCTAGTTTACACCGGCGGCTTATTTCTGCACAGGGCATTACTTTTGTATCACCGGACCACACGCAAAATGAAATTAAATTATATCTTTGAGTTTAACGTCCCACGTTTATGCCGGTTAGGCTAAAGGAGACGGTGATGATGAGAAATAAATGAAATGGAATGAAGAAAGTGGGAGGAAACAGGACAACCCCGTGTTCGTCTACCACAAAGTTCACTTGGAGGGGATTGGGATCGAACCCGGGACCCTAAGCATCAGAGGTGAACTCTCTACCACCGCGGCGGACCGCACGGAAATAGAAAAAAAAAGTTATATTATTTAGTTTCTCACCAAATAGTAGGCTGTCACCCCGGTTCACTTGCTAGTGATTACTGTTCGAAATACAGAATGGATGTATGGCATAAAACACGAAGCAACTTTTGCTAGGTGGCCACTAAAAGTATGGATGCCATCTAACCCAGTCTGGGCAGAAGCGCAGCAGGAGGGCCCCAAGCAGACGTGAGAGGATAGTGGCGTTGGGCATACGCATAAGCGAGGATAGTGGGAAAACACTTTACATGTCGTAAAATGTATGGCTTGTGAGTTGCACAGCTTAGGGAGAGATAACAGCCTAAATACCATCCAAACAATACCAAAATGCACTACATAGGTCACATTCGATTGTGTTTGGTTAGATGTTCCTCTTCTTTTCTGTAGTTTCAATTCGTTTTTACACTTACGACAAACTGTTCGCCTGTGTAGTAGACCATGCCTTTCAGACAATTTCAACAACTGACACTCGTTTATTTTTGTATAACTCGATAAAACTCAAACACTATGCCACAATCTTGTCATTTACGCACCATTTCCACACTGTCACCTATAAATCATGTCAAGTGTAAATCTCCGGCAAATAGTCCCTTCCACCTCCATATATAGTGCTGCTTACATAAAAAAAAAATCTTAACTTCAACTATTTCAATCACCTGACTTGCACTCACTCTTCCTCACAAACCAAAATAAATTCAATTCATCTGGTAAAGAGCGCAGTTTTACTACACGGATCCATAGTATAAGTAGTAGTAGAAATAGGAATAGGGGTAGCAATACGAGTAGGAACGGGTTAAAAGCCCCGCAGAAGTTCGTTGGGTTCTGTTCTTGACATTAAATAGCAAATTTCCCCACATTTTCCCATGCATTTTACAAACTATGAATCCGTATAGTGAAACTGCACCTTGTAAATTTTTAAAATTGGTCTGGCGGTACATCAGTCAGCTTCTGCACAGTATACAGAACCTACACAAGTGGAGTTTTGTATAACCAGGACAAGTGTTATTGAAACTCGCATTTGTCAAAACGAACTTCTTTCCACTACTTTCACTTGTGCGCATAGTCACCATCGCTTTTTTGGACGAAACCCACGTAAGTCCACCAGCTTCGCCCTACCCTTATGCGTTTAAATAGCACTCGTGCTGTTCAGTGGCTTCACAGCACAGGTTGATTTGTGTTTTGCACCTTAGTTTTGGGTTAAGTGCAGTATCGCCGCCCAATTTTAGGAAATTTACCGGGTCAATTGGAGAATTCATTAAAGTTTGTAAGAATGAGTACAAGGCAGATAAGGGGAATAATAAAAATTAAGAAAGTGGTTATATTTGTTGATTGTTTTTGATGTTGTTAGCGGCACTGTATGTGGAGGCGGATGGACTATTTCGCGGAGAGGTACACTTGTTTCACTATACAGATCCATAAATGTAAAATGTACAGAAAAAATCTGGCAAGTCTTCATTTTGCCCATTTCATATCGAGAAAAGAACCGAACCAATCCCTGCCGGGCAGGCACGTACGCAGGAATTTATTTCGGGAGGGGTCCAAAGTTTTTCGGGGAGGAAACAATTTCAAGCTAAATCATATTAAAAATTGTAAAACTGCCCCTAAAATTAAACTAAATTTACAAAAAAAGTCCGAATTTGGGGGGGGGTCCGGCCTCCTGGGTACGTCACTGCTGCCGGGCTTCTAACCCGTTCCTACTACTACTATTACTACTCTTACTCCTGTTTCTACTACTACTGGTACTTATACTATGGATCCGTATTTAAGTAATACTGCACGCCCAATGTAACGTAATCTAAGGTAACTTACTGTAATCCAACAAAATATAACTAAAAGCAATACATTTTGGTGCTTTCCTTCAGTTTTCAAAGTGGTTCGGCGATACGGCACGAATGCCCTAGTTCTCATAACCCAGAAACCATATTTATACGTAAATTATAAAAGAATTATAATTTTCAACAATTATTTCTAGGAGTCTCCTTGAACTTCACTTATGTCAAGGCAGATACTTTCATGTCGCCCAGTGTAAATCTTCTAGGGAACAATACCAAGGAATTTGGTGAAAGAACTATAATTTTTCAACAATGATTTTCTAGTAGAGCGCTACAAGTAAACCTGTACACAAGAGCGTTTAATCACTACTTCGTTTCTTGCTTTTATTTTATTTTTTTATTTTTATTTTTTATTTATTTATTTTATTTATTTTATTTTTTTTTTTTTTTTGAAATATTCGGTGGTTCTCGGTCACATGTCAAACAAGACCTATTTACAGTGGCGGCCGGTGGATTGTGGTTTTGGGTGTTGCAGTACGAACGATAAGAGACAGAAGATATAAAGTAGACTCATTGACTAATCAGCATAACTTTAGATGCAAATGCTATGTGACATGTTAAATTAAATAAAATTCTCTTTTAAAAAATAAAAAATGCAAACATTAGAAAAAAATGATAGAACGATTATTTTTATAAGAAAAGAAGAGTACATGATGAGGCGTAAAATAAAATATTTAGCCTACATCAATCGTTTCTCTGTTAAAAAAGTATAGTTCGTTAAGAAAGTCTACAAATGGTAGTCAAGTTTCGAAATTTTTGGGAGGTCCGGACCCGGTGGACCCCCCTCGTGGCTACGCCCCTGAGCATTGCTAACTAGTCCCAAATTCAATGTGGCGTTCCCCATCATACAGTTTTATGTGGAAATTATCAAGAGTATAAAATATACTTATTTTATAAAAGAAATATGTTTATACTAAAATACTATCCACAGATTGGGAGGGGGCGATTCTACATACTGACTTATTAATATTTGATTCACAAATTACTGTAGAAGAAGCCTTCATTATCAATATAAGCTAAGAATTAACTTGTAAATGCGGGTCTACTTTCATTTGTTTTCTCCTCTACTAGATATTTTCTTTCTTATTTTGTAATTCTGCAATCACTCTTTTTGTCATTATATTGATTTGCTTCAGTATGGTAATTTAAAAATATGAATGCATAAAAACAAATTCCATTTGTTAATTGCTAGAAATCTTAATTAGCGCGAAAAACCTTCTCGTTCACTGGAAACCGTGCTGTGTTGCAGAAGCACTGCAACGACCAGTCCCTTTAACTTCTGAGATAGGGGAAAGGAGACTTAACATCTGCTCCAATTGCCGCGCTGAAGGAATCTGGTCGTTGCATGCTCCCTGCAACACAATATAAATTAGAGACTCTCTGACGGATTATTTTTTGCTTTTTAAAACGGATTAACGGAACGGACAGTTACAGAAGAAAAAATATGTTATTCAAAGTGTATATATGCGAGTATTAAAAAGTATTTTTTTCTGTTCTTTACTGCTATTGATAATAATATTTTTTTTCTTGAAATACTTTGGTCGTTGCGCAACGCTGCAACACTAACATTAGCCGCCACTGCCTATTTATATAATCTAGTGGATATAGTCCAAGGCAGGTTACTAAAGAAATACTAAATACTAAAGAAACACAATAAAGGTTTTGGCACTAAGCATTATGTAAAATTGTCCAAGTTTCTCTAAGAAAATTATCTACGGTTTTTGTTGTTTAGGCCTAAGTTACTTACAAAGGCCGAACTTCAGTTTATACTCCAATTAAATATTCATATGTACTGATCTTCAAAGCGTAATATGTATTCCTTCAGGCCCCATGATGACAGCAGGTTTCTCATTTCCTCTCCATTCTCGCTTTGTGGTTTTGACGTCCCCCTCAAGTCATCACATATTTCCGCCATTTTCGTGACACGTTTCTTGTTCTTCCGTAAGGGTTTTAGTGAAAGTACGAATAACAGTAAGTCTGAAAATTTCACTGGTTTACACTGAAAATTGTATTAAATTGAAAATGCATCACACTACATTAAAACATGGCCACCAACTCACAGATCACATAAAGCCTAGCTTACGTATATTCGTTAAAGTAACATCAATGCAGTGTTACCAATACACAAGTTCTAGAGGGTTAAATTTACTTTGTCGGAAAATCGGTTGATAACAACAGAGTATTTTAAATTAAATTAACCTTCTTAAATTGGTTACCTTTTTCTAACCTACTTTATAGGTTAATAACAAGCAAACACTGTGTTGTTTCTACGCATTTTCCAGCAACCTTATTCGATTGATTACTGGTAACCTCGTAAAAGTAACCCTTTTTGTCTCAGAAGGGCTACTGCAAATTATTAAGTGGTTCTAGCAGCCAAATTGTCCTTTAACCTCCAGTTTGTTACTGATTATTTTTCTCAGTGTAAGTTTGGGCAAAAAATTAGAAATTTTTGTTTATAAATCCGTACCTATACGTCCGAGTGCAAGTCAACTTACGCCAATCGAACATTTGTCCTTACTTAACAAATGCAAATACAGATTGTTACAATGGGTTAATTAGGGAACGCACGAAATATTCGTATTTAGGTTTTAACACTTAATTTTTCTAGTTTTTCCTTACTTTTCTGTTTACCGTAATATATTTTTGGTAATTAGAAGTTTTGTTCCTTAAATATCGTCATAATACTTGTAGGATATATTAGTGGTGCACCAATGTTTAATTTAAGATAGTTTGCATCTGTCTGGTCGCAGTGTTACCAGCTACAGAAAATTTTAATTCCAGATTTTAGGGGGAAATTTTGGAAAAATTATCTGTTTTGTCTCTATTATTTCCCTCTTGTTGGCTATATCGGACCAAACGTACCAGTATCTGGAAGTCTCGTCTTTGCTCTACACAACGCACTATGGAAAGTTTCAATAGGATAATTAGAGGAAGTACAGTTGAGGTTTACAGTACACCTTGTTCTCTAATGGGAAGATGACTGTGATTTTTTAAAGGTAGAATGAGATATTTTTTATTGACATGCTTACTTTATTAGATATCGGCACAATACTTGTAGGAGGGATATATTAGAGGGATACCAAAGCTTATTTTAAGATAGTTTGTGTGTGTCTGATAGTAAGTAGTGTTGCGAGCTACAGAAAATTTTAATTCCAGATTTTAGGGGCAAATTTTGGAAAAAAAAATCCCTTTTTTATTTCAATTATTTCCCTCTTGTTGGCTACATTCGAACAAACGTACCAGTATCTAACAGCCCCATCCTTAGCCTACATAGCGCACCATAAAAAGTTTCACTAGAATATTTAGAGAAAGTACAGTTGAGGTTTATAATAAACCATGTTCTGTAAATTGTAAGAAACTGGTGAATTTCTGAGGTAGAATGATGTTTTTTTTTTTTTTTAATTTTCTTGCTTACTTTGTTAGATATCGCCATGATACTTGTAGGATATATTCTTGGAGTACTGAGGTTTATTTTTAGATAGTTTTCGTCTGTCTGATGGCAGTGTTTCCAGGCAAAACAATTAATTCCCGCTTTTAGGTGAAAAATTTGGAAAATTTCCCTTTTCCCCTCTATTATTACCTTCTTACTGGCAACATTGACACAAACGTACCACTACCTGAAAGCTTCCTCTTTGCCCTACAGAACGCACCATAAAAAGTTTCAATAGGATAATTAGAGAAGCTGTAACCCCGGCATATTTGATTTTTGCTTGTGATGCGTAAAAAGTGTCAAAATTTCATGTGATGACAGAATTTTTTCTTTCCCTCTTTGGATGCAATCAAGCGACTTCAGGATTTCACTGTACCTTGTCAACACACCAAAGATTTTTTTAGGTGACTTGAACCCATATAGCAGCAGTGGTACTAGATACAAAAAATTTTGAAATTCGGTTAGGGATTTTTTTGTAAATTTTCACCCCTACATTTCCCTCAATAATTTCCCACCCATTGGCAACACTGGAATGCAACTTATACCAAAAAATAACCACATCCATTTTCTAAAAACCAAGGACTTAACCATATCAATCGAATGAATGGTTTTTGAGCAATAAGTCACTGGAAATGTAAGAAAACACCAAAAATGACCTGGGGCCGAAAGGAATAATCACACAATTTTGCTAGTATATATGTACAAAGAAACAAAAAATTTGTAAGTTACGAGGGCTTCGACTCAAGTTCTGTTGATTATTTCAATAATCTGCAACGTAAATCAATAAATAATAGTTGCCAGAAAAAAACAGAGATTTGAAAAAAAACATGAAAAAGAACGATGTTTTTTATTGAAAAAAAACTTCACAGAAAAAAAAACGTTTTTTTTTTTTACAACACTAGTGACAAACACGCATCTCCATACTGAATTTTCATTCGCCTAAAAATGTCAGTCGGTTTCACACCTTCACTTCGCAAAAACCGAATCACAGAATGCTGCTCCTCGCTGGTGCATGTGCCTAGTGGGGCTGCCTTTTTGAAACTGTTGTTGCGCCGGTGTTTGTGCATCTGCCGGTTGGTGCCACCTAGGAGACATCCGGCATACTATCGTAAACAGGCATGCCAACTTACAGCTCACTGGCGCCATATGCGGATTTTTATTTCTATTTTTATGGTTTTCAGTTGACTTACCCTCGTACTTGCAATTTTCGTGTTTGTTGTTCCTGAGAAAATTATGACACATGTTCCAGAATGCACTTCATGCTTCCCTTTCAACACTTGTCATGCAGTGTTCAAAATATGAGTCCTTAAACAATTTTCTGATCTGAGGACCAATCAATATTCCTTCTTTTAACTTAGCACTTGAAAATTCTGGAAATTTTGTCACAGATACTGGAAGCATTAACTATCTTTATTCAGGGCTTTGACAAATTGTTTCATTAAGCCCAGTTTAACATGCAAAGGTGGTAATATGACTTTTGAAGGGTCTACGAGGCAAACGCTTTTCACATTTTTACTTCAGATATTGCGGCTTTCACTGACAGGCCAGTCAGTTTGAGTCCAGTGTTTATCGCGTTCTCTGCTGCTCCATTCGCAAATGTGGCATGCATATTTAGTGTTCGCTTACTGCTGTCTATAAAGCATACATATCACCTTTAGATCGCTGCACAATAACCACTGATGAGCCTTATATTTGATTTTTTTCTAAAGTGTTTCCATATTTTCATAAGTTTCCTTTAAGTGTACAGAATGAGCAATGGGTACAGAGGGTTGTTGGTTGCTGTTGTGAAGAAACATACCCTTCAAACTTCTCTTGTTAGAATCAATGAAAAGCTTCCATTCCTCTGAATTATATTCATGCCCTGTGAGCTTTATCATGAGATTTCTGACGTCGTTTCAAAAAACTAAGTTTCCCTCAGCAAAAAACTATTGTACAAATTCTTTCTTACAATCTCTAAAATATAAACATGATGTCCCTGAAACCAATAAATTCTTTTACTAAGCTTGAACCTAAGAGTTGCTGCTTACTTGGACAGATTCAAGCCTCACACTAAATCGTTTAACTCGGCTTGTACTAACAACTTCGGCTCAGCAGTTTCCTTCTCTACCGTACATCTCATTACTACATTCGGTATTACTAGAAGGAGAATCTGTAGACAGTAGCTCTTGCGATGGGTTAGATACTAGAATACTAGGGTCATATGGTACAGGTCGTAATGCAGATGGCAGGTTTGAATATGTAGCGCCTCGTTTGTTTTTAGCGGTTAAAACCTTTAACTTCACACGAATAGAAATAGCAGTAATTACTATGATCTTTTACTTCACGCCGTTTCATTGGTATTCCGAAATGTAGAAATTTCTTTTTACATTTTGTCCAGTTACTTAGATCTTTGACACATACTTTACGTACTGTGCATGGCGCAAATGATTTGCCTTGATCCCCTAACTTTAATGTGAAATAGGTGTAACATGCACGTTTCACAAACATTGTAATTTTTTGTCTCTGTTCCGACACTAAAGAACCTCCACAGATGTAGCAGAAATAATAAGGATTGTTCCTACGTGCCATTTCGATTCAATAACAAACAGCACAGCTAGACACAACAACAAAACTTATGACGACCCGTAGTTCTCGCACTCACAGCTTACACAGTACTTTTATTGAATTCCCAACATGTAACGTGTTGTGATACCATCCAGTGCTACCAGATACTGTATATACTTTAGCAATGTTAGCAGAATAAGTCACTGCACGTCTTCTATTAAAAATTAAGAGATAATCAGAAGGAGATGGCATCGAAAGTATCTTTTTATATTTCTAATTATAATCAATACTTCTTCAGAACTGTACATTTATGCGGCTATTTCCCTCTCCCCTTCCCCTCTATTTTAAGAAAAATATACGTGATAGAGCAAAACAAACTACATTTTTTGATTTCCTAGGTCAAAAACATTAAGAAAATGTTAATAGTTCCCAAACAGCGAAATCATTGTAGAGTAGTATCATTAATGAAACGTTTTTCTACTAAATATTAGCAACATTGTCTGAGGCGTTAACGGGAAAACCATCGAGGGTAAAACTCATCCTATGCATAAACCTTCACCTTCACTCACCCTTCTCAATGTTTACATGACGAATAAGTTATGCCATATTGTTAGGTTATTAGTGAAATATTTATTTATTAAATTTGATTAAGAAAATTGGCGAAAAGTACTCATCCCATACAGTAAATTACAGCTTTAATGTTTTTTCAGAGCAATGATTCACACTACAGTGTAGGGTTGTTAATAAAATATTAATTTATAAGAAAATAATAAACTCGTTACGGATGTTTTCAGAAATTTAAATTATTTTAAATTTTCATTTTCTGTATACTACCCTCATATTTAGGTGCAGTATTTGAAAGGATAGAATATTATAAGAACATCATGTCTAGAATTTGGTAGAGATATGTTGAATGACATGTCCTTTAGTTGAGTGTAAGAGCGGGACGAACGGATGGACAGATATCGAAAGCCCATTTTACTGATATGTTGGGGTCATGAAACTTAAATTCACTGAAATCTCCAAATCAATTTTTATCACTATTACCACACTTTCTTCTTTCGTCGCTCGGATATGAAAATGGAATTAATTGAAATCTTTGATGTTTATGTGTCACGATTATTCCGCTTAAGCTTAAGGAGACGGTGATGATGAGAAATTAATGGAAAAAAGTGGAATGAAGAATGTGGGAGGAAACAGGGAAACCTCGACGAAACCACGCACACGGTGATTGTCCACCACAAAGTCCACTAGGCACAATCTGGGTTCTAACCAAGGACCCATGCACCAGAGCTCAACAATCTACCACTGAGTCACCGCTGGACCGAATGTAAAAATGAATGGGCCTACACCGACACGTAAGGTGATAATCTGTCATTCCAACATGTTAATAAGTTATGTTTAATGTGTTGTCATTCTAGAAAAATATAGTTTATGCCTGTTTTTTATCCTTGCAATATCAGTGTTCTTAACACTACTGTATATTTTAGACGAATGATATGTTTATCGTTTATACACATGCTATGCTTTAAAAATATTCATGTTGCACGCACCAAGATCTATGTATTTGTGTTCAAAGAAAGCACTCCTTATTCCTTACGTATACTAATGAATATTATCGCATTTCTTGCACTTGTGGGCATGATTCTTACCAAATAAAAGAACTTTTAATAGTCTAAAAAGCAGAAAACCAAAAAGACAATAATTTGACATCAGTTTTTCTTTTTTCATGACAACAATCTTTTCTATTTCAATTGCTGTAACAGGTCATGTTGGTGCTCAGATTGGAAAGGCTGCATGTTGTGTGTGTGTGTGTTTTTTTTTTTATGTTTTTGACTCACACCGATGCAGTTAGTTAAAGTTGGTCTGCTGTGCACGAACGGGAAGGGGAGGAGTAAGCATAAGCTGAAAACAATCACTGTTATCAATAGTACTCTAATCCCGACTAAATACGTCGATTAAAGCAAAATATCAATACATTATTTCCTTATTCCCTTGTTTCGGTACTTATTATACACTTTCTATAATGTTTGTAAAAAGAAGTTGGAATAGGATTGGATTCGATCCGGTGTCAAAATAGTAGAAGAACTTCTAGTCCGCTACTCTACCCACCTAACCATGGACACTCATGTAGGTTTGTTTTCGGTTTTCGGTTTTTGGTTTCTTTTATAGTTATAGCGAGTGTCATCTCCAATGTCAAGATAAGAGTTTTCCTGTATGTTTCTAGGGTGTATGTTCGCGTACGAAATCTTGTCTACAGACGCCAATTTATATTTGGCAGGCAATATAGACACTAAGTTTAAACGAATAAATTCAGCAATGTACTCCATTATCCAGTTCCTTGATCCATCGCCGCTACTGGCCATTGTCAATTTCCCATCGCAATCCTGTTCTGCTACTGCAAAAATTCCCCGTGAACAGATTCCCAAGATACACAAAACCGAGCATAAATTGGTTTTTTGCTTATATTTTTATTACTTTGTTGTATATTTCAGAAATATTTCCATAAATGAATTTCTTTCTATTATCTCTACTTACTAATTACACAGTTTTATCGATGAACGCAAGGAAAATGGAATAAAAGCCAAAAATCGTGAGTACAACCGTGTCCCATTTTTTGGTGGGGACATGGTCGTACTTGTTGCGTGGAGATTAATTTTATAGTACAAAACGTATAACATCGTTGGCTTCCCGCGAAAAGTTGTAGTGAAGTTTATGTGGAGCAGTGTTGCCAACCAATTTTTCGAAAAATCAGGAAAATTCTTATCCAAAATCCAGGAAAAATCCTGTAGATATAACTTAATATCTAAAGATGTTAATTAGGATGATTATTTTTTTTGCAAGGCAAACAGTGAACCCATCAATGATTATACTTATCAATAAAAGGCTAATCATCTTTAACTGCGTGCATGTCAACATTGACTCTGCTGGTCAGAGAGCGATTCACAGGGGATCCTAGCATGAGTTGTTAGAAGTGAGACTTCTTGTGTGCAGCAATCCTTGCAAAGTTTGGGTATCAAGTCTGTCTGTTTCGCTTTCATCAAATTTACGTTTGAAAACACTCTTTTTTTTTTTTTTTTTTTTTTTTTTTTTTTACAGTGACACTTGGGGAAGGCAGAGCAAAGACATAACGAATGTGGATAAATTCGGAAAAAATTAACTGGTTAGACTATGTACTTTTTTTTACTAACAAGCATCAGAAACGTCATTTAGGGAGGGCGGGGAGTGGCAATTGCCCTCCCTGAATTGGAGATTTATATTGATTTTATCAATAGAATAGTAGTGAATCAATGAAATGTGCGAAATTTTACTTATCAAAGGGTCTAATCCCCCTAAGCAAAAACTGAAATGACGCTCCTGACAAGCATCCAAAAATCTTGAACAGAAATATCATTTTCAGTTTACAAATCTGTGTTTCGCAATAACCGTGATCTGTGTCTACTTGTTGCAATTTACTCTATTCTATATCATTAGGAAAGTCAGTTACGAGAGGAGCAATTGATTGTGCCGATTTCTTTATCTCATTTGATGGCTAATCATCTCCAAATGTTTCATGACGGTATTATGAAGCGTATCTCTCTCTCGAGTTGAGTTGAGTTGAGTTGCGTTTAACGTTTCGTTCAACAACAAGGCTATGTGAGAGGTGGATCTACTAATTAACGTAGAATCCGAACCACATAAGATCCCACCGGGAATTGAACCCTGTTATTCCACGCCAAAATCGTGTACGCTAACCGCTTAGCCACGGGGGAGCTCATATCTCTTTCGAAAAATGAAATTAAATGAAATCTTAAGTTTTGCGTCCCACGGTTATGCCGGTTATGCTAAAGGAGACGGTGATGATGAGAGATGAGTGAAATGGTGGAATGAAGAAAGTGGGAGGAAACGGGAGAACTCCGAGAAAACCCACGAGCACGGTGTTTGTCCAACACGAAGTCCACACGGCACGAGCTGGGATAGAATCAGGGACCCCAAGCACCGGAGGTGAACGCTATACCACTGAACTACCGCGCCCCCGTATCTCTTTCGAATTTGATGTACTGCTTCAATATATAATTCAAGACACCTGAGTTAAAAATCTTGCAGTCTATAATTTGGGAGATTTCTTGATGCCACGGATAGGGAAACTTTTGCTGCAGAGTACATTTCATCTGCAGATAAGAACTCCTTTTGGTTTCTGAACTCTACATTTTCTAAGAGCTTTCGGATCATGCGCAAAACCAGGAGTTTTCAACATTTTTTAAAGAAAAATCAGTAGACCAGGAGATAACTTAAAAAACCAGGAAATCTCCTGGAATATCAGGAGACCTGGCAACACTGATGTGGAGTTGCCAGCTTGGTTACCCGTGGTTCGCTGAGCGCAGTACACAGTTTCGACTTCTCTCTTTTCCTTCCCGTCTTATATGCAGTATTGAAAAACCTACATTGCAGATTCGATAGGTAAGTTTGGCAAAAATACGTTTGAAACAGTACTCAATTTCGAATTATTAATTCAAAGCAAAATAATAGTAATAATAATTATAATGTAATAACTTCATATACCGACAAAGCCATGTAAAATTTTAATGAATGAGTGCATGTTTTCTCTTTTCTCAATATTTTCTGACTCCACAAATGTTCCCATTGTTCTCTGTCAGTCGTGATTTTAGTTTTATTTATTTTATTAACTTACTGAGTTATGCTCTGTAGGTACACAGTAAGGAAGACGATCAACATGATACATGTACACGATAGAATTATGCTGAAATATCAGGAAGAGGTGTTTCCTGGCGCACAGTGCTAACTCACCGGAGGTCTATAAGGGGTTGGGTTGAATGACCTTGCGATGAGTAAGTTAGAGAAATCTGCAGGGTGGTGATAAGCTATCCTCTAACTACACCCCCAGTGACGGGCGAGCGCCCCCCCCAAAGGTCTGGCTTTTACTTCCAGTATTTATCGTTGGAAAATACAAATATGTCTTTTCCCGACCGATTAAATTTGTGTGGCAAGCCTTGCAGAGTCTAGAGTCTAATAAAAATGTGTGGTACTTAATAGTACTTAATACAGACATATTTGAAGTGTGAATACTTCTGTCCCTAGTTCCTTGAGGCGATCAGCACAAGGCCCAAAGGAGCGAGAATATGATTCTTTCGTTGGAAGAACATCTGTAGGAAGGAGGGTAAAACACCTCACTCTTTGAACTAAAAAGATATATTTTAAAATTGTGTCGTAGAAAAAGGATATGGAAATGGAATTCGGATCCCAAAACTTCAAGTACCTTTACTTTCAATAAAGAGAAATATAGAATCTTCAGCGCTCCTTACCGAAAAGCTCTCTGAATCTGAGACTTTACGGTTAGTTGATTGATTGATATGTATTTACGTTGTTTGTCAAATGCGATGCTTTACAGAACGAGAACTAGAGTTAAAAGTTGGATCTGAACCACTGTAGTGCGTTCGATGCTTACTCACCGGAAATCAAACTACAGAACCTCATGCATCAAAGATCAAAGATACGTTTGCTAGCTACTAGATCACTAAAGAGAACTGTGGCTTTTGGAGTTCAAGCACGGAAACATTAGGAAGGGACCAGGGACTTATTGTGACTTTTAATGGCATTTCGTCTTTTCTTGGGAAATCATACATGCTGTTACATAAAAGACGAAGTCCTGAGTGAATACCTGATCGCACAGGCCAAACCGCTCAAGCTAGAAACTTGGAATTCGAACAGTAGATAAGATTTGTGACGTAGGGTATCACTAAGGAAGGATTTTTTGGAAATTCGAAGAAAGGAACGGGGTGGCCATCTCTCCGAATCCGTTAAGGATGAAGACTTGAAATTTGGCATTTGGATTTCTCATTTTAAATAATTTGACACACGTTTCAACGTTTTTTGATACTTTAGTAAAATCTGAAATAAAAGGGGGAAAGAAAAGTGGGCGGGGATTGCAATTATTATAATAAGATATCAATATCTAAGAATCTTCTAAGGTTGGAAACATGAAATTTGGTGTATGGACTTCTCACTCAAAATAATTCAATATGTATTTCAGCGTTTTTGATATTTTACCTAGAAGGAAATAAAAGGGATGGAAATTATTATTATTAAATAATTAAACATGTATTTGAGCGTTTTGTCCCACTTAATGTAGAAGGGAAGGAAAGGAGATGGGAGTGGTTCACTAAAATGCCTTACGAGGTGTTTGAATTTCATGACAGAGTTTTAGCTTATTCGAATGCTATATGAAAGAGACAGAAGGAAGAACGCGAAATTTTGTGCCACAGTAGCACGTAGGAGAATTTGCTATACTGAGTGAGGCCGTATGCATAGCAAATAGGGGGTGTGGGGGCGAAGCTCGATTTAGGCGAAGGCTAGCTTTCTTGTTGTAAGCATAGCTATAATTATACTGTTTCTAACAACTGCATTTAAGAAATTACCTAATAGAGCCAATTTCCAACCCTCTATTCCTAGTGTGGTTTAATGCTTTTTTTCATTACATACTGAATTACCACTGCAAAAGAGGAGTATTCGTACAAAATACCCTATACAGAGCATCAGCCGAAAGAACATTTCAACACTAAAGGTTGAAAGCATGGCTACGGTCCGGATGGGTGCAGATCGATTTAGCGACCTGGCACTACTATATACGACCCGAGACAAACGTAGATTACGATCGTGTCATCGACAGATTTGCCGAGAACAAGACCAGGCATAGATTTGAGTTTGTGCTGAAACTTCACAGAGATAGACTGCAAGGTGACTAAAGCCATTGTGTGGTTTCCGCCGGTCGTGACGTTTGCTCGTAATTATTTTCAATACGTGGGTATTCTCCAAAAGTCATAAGTCTGAGTCTAAAGTTGAACTCCTTGGATGTATCTAAATTTCAAACAAAATTAAGAAAGATAAACAAACTCGAAAAACTTTTTGAAATTGCTTTTTTTAAAATCTTTAACTGAAACAAAAGGGCACAACTACAATCGTAAAAAATGGGTACCGGTATAAAGGCTATATTATATTTTTAATAAACAGTTATACATATGATATTTGTTTGTTCAACGTCTCACTTTTGTGCCAGAACGGCTAAAGGAGACGTGGACCTACTGATTGTAGTGAAATTCGAACCACTTTTTTCGTTCAACTGTGCTCCCACGGGTAATCGAACCCGGGATCACGCGCACCAAAGGCAAGCGTGTTAGCCATTAGACCAAACGGGGTCCATATTGTATCTGAGATGAAAGAAAGACAAGTTATACGTATTTCATTCTCTATTGGTAATTTCATTTAAAGGTGAGAATTTTTCAAAATTAAATTTTAATTTTCATTTTTTAAAATTTCTGATATTGTCAAATAATATCACCGGTAAATATGTTTTAGAAAATATAGTTTGTGTGCTGTAATGAACGGAAACGTCACTTTGGTTTTACATTTCTGATCTTCTTTCATTCATTTTGTTGCAAGCTTTGCTAATCTTTTAGTTTTTACTAGTTATACATTATAATAGCTTATATTGTGATCCTATATAATTTTAAGTCATGTAAACTTTATACCCCTTTCGTGCTAGATTCGACAAAATTTCTGTTGAGTTCGTGTAAGAGAAAGTTTAGTATTGATATTTTTGCTATTACATTATTTGCAGTATTTTACTGAATAAATTGTGCATTTACCTTCGTAGTGATTTATATAGTTAAGGAGTACTGCAATGTATTATATTTACATGTAGGATTTATCTTCACAATTCATTTCTTTGTATGTTAATGCTATAGGTTAACTTCAAATCGTTGCTCTGGGTTCCTGTTAGTAGTACAGTACAATGTTTAAATGCAGTGATGATTAGTATTAGTATTAGAAAGTGTATCCATTTCATTCTCCTGTACTTGATCTGTCCTCTGCACAGGCCATAGTTCTTTTAAGAAAAAAAAACATAACATTCTTATTTCGGAGGAAACCCACGAAATTCAAGTTCGAGCAATCACTACCACGAGGAATAATCACGGAGCCACTAAACATCCTTGGAGTTCAGTTTGAATATTATATTTTTTCTTTTCAATTTTCAATTTGCTGAATTATGTCCTGATATAAACAGAAATGAAAGCCATATGTAAATATTGCTTCCCTATATTTTGGCCCATTTGGAACACTGTGTGCCACATACTATTAAACATCATTTTATAATTAATTATTGCATTTTTTTAAGCTACCAAGAAATGTACACCTTGTCTCAAAAAGGTTGAGCGCATTCTTTATTGGTGTTTTGAGGCAAAAATTTTCTAAGTCCAGCTTCGGGTATCTTCGGGAAAAAGTAAGCCAGGTTCGAACCTCCAAGCCAGCCTTTGCAATCGGGAAAAAGTTTGCAGATTTGTTTTTCTTCTTTTAAATATAATAAAACTTGTTACCAAGTGTTTAAAAAAGCAACATTGATTGAAATACTTAATGATACAATATTTTGAAACTTTTTTTTTTTAATGTCAGCACATGCTTGTTTGTCATTTAGCTCTCCATACGTAATGGAACATTTAAATACGTTAAAGAATCTTTCCATATGTAAAAGAATGCTCAAAGTTAAGAAATATAACATAATTATCGCCTGAGTACTAAAATAAAAGTCAAAGTAGAACAGAAACAGCGTTTGTAATGGATATGAATGTCATAATTATCTTGAGATACGTTATACATCGCTAGAAGCATAATTCTAGAAGTCCTTGTGCTATCTCATTGGTAAGCTGTCGGATTTCAAATCATAAGGTTTTGAGTTCGAATCCCGTTTAGGTTAATCCTTTTTTTTTAAATTATATTTTCCGCAATGCATGAAAAATTATATAAAATAATTACATTAGAATACATAAGTTGTGTATATATAACATAATCATTGCAGAACATAGTAATTATTATGTTTAAAATATAACATCTGAGATAATTTTCACAGTAGGTCGGTATTATATATGAGGATGTAAATACAACTTAAGAAACTCGTTCAATAGCAATAAATAAGTTATGTAGTGTATTTATTTGCATCTATTTGTCATACAGATGTAACTTCTCATTATTCTCATTACAGCATGTCATTTACATTCGTGAAATACAATATATTCCTACGGATATAGAAAGTGTATAAACAGAGTATCCAAAGTCGTATCCTGCTTCAAGACACATAACTTTTCCCGATCCCCTTAACGTCACGGGAAGAAACACAAACTCTCTTTAGAACGGAATGTCGTTACTTAGAGTCTCATTCGAATACGTTGAATATGCTTTTGTATATTCATCTCTCTCTCTCTTTCGCTTTGTTTATGTGTGTGTGTGTGTGTGTTGCGGAATATCCCAAGTTGAATACAACATTTGCCAAGTATATGAGCATCATTGTCATCGAATACCAGAAATTGAAAGTCATGTTTCTTCAGGTTGGGTTTGCGTGTTCATGTTAGCTCACTGGTAGAGTACGGACTTGCCAATAAAGAGGTCTTGAGTTCAAACCCTACAGCTAATTATCATTCTTTTGCTAGTAGGATTGCACAGAAATCGGATACAAGGAGTGGTTTACTTCTAGAAATATTTTCAGAAGCGTTTAGGTAGCCCTGAAAAGGGCTGTTTTCGGGAGTTAAGGCGGGGACATTAATATTGTGTCCAAGACCCTTCTGAATTTATTACACGCTCCATTCTTCTGGGCATGGAATCTATTACATGGGTGACAAATCTATCTCCTTCCCCTACCTCCAGCCATGCTTCGGAATCAAGATGCCACAGGTCATCCTGAGTTCTTGGTGGATCTGCCTCAGGCCAACTTTCCCTTAGAGTACGCTTCACTTCTGCCCACATATTTTCCATGAGATTGAGGTCTGCTCCACGAGCGGCCAGTCGATTAAATCAATCTCAGGGTGCCCTGCGAACCATTCCTGAATCACACGGGAAGTATGTATTGGCGACTGGTATTGCTGGAACTGAATTACACCATCAGGCTGAAATACTCGTACAGATAGCACCATGATATTACTGATAATGTCTAAGTACTGAGCATTGTCCAGATGTCCTTCAATTCTATGAAGCTGTCCTGCTCCGCGACTGGAAATCCAACCCCAACATAAAATAGATACATGGCCACTGCGATTGCAAGCAGCCACATATCCATGGTCATATCGGGTGCCTCTCGGACGATACACAAAACGGCGTCCCTCCTTTGATGTTGTGAATATGGATTCATCTGAGAAAACTACGTTTTCCCAATTGAGACCCACATTCGCCTGTGCAAACGCGAGACGGTAAATTTTGTGGTCGTCTGAGAGTTTTTCCTTCACGTCAGCAACACGGCCACGTAACCCAGCATGACGAAGCCTTCGCAGAGCTGTATGCTTTCTACCAGGAAAGAGAGAAACTTCCCTTAGCTGTCTAGACGTCCTTGGTGGGTCTAACCGGGCTTCGTTTACTAATCTCGCATCTTGGGCTTCGGTTGACACATGCGGACGACCAGGAGATGGTAAATTATCAGTCTGACCTGTAGCACCATATTTCCGAATCCATCGCCTTCCTGTAGAGGCCGGGACACCTACTCGCCTGCTAGCTGCAGTTGCAGAATAACCTTCCAACTCCCATAAAGTAATTACTGCTGTACGTCTATCCATAGTTACCAATGTTCTAAGCTGTGAGAAGGAAGCAATAGGTAGGTAAAAGCTAGTACCTGACGTGTGATTGGTTACTTGCACGACACGCCTATTGTGGGGAACAGCGTTGCCAGATCTAGCATAATGATGCTAGATCTAGCATAATTTGCATGTCTCTAGCATCTAGCATCTTGCTTTTAGCATCCTGCCCAAATCTAGCACAATTTCAGCAAGTTTATCAGAAAGCCGTAAAACCTGGAGATGAGAAAGAAGTTGGTCGTGGGAAGAAAAAGAACGGCAGAAATGTATCCTCTTCCATTGATTCATACAGTCGGTAAACCATACAGGGAGTCTTATTTTCCGAAGTAAGTTCGAAACGTCTTTGGGATTTTTTGTGGCTCCACCCAGGGTTTTCTAATCCTTTAACTCCGAGGCATGGGAGGAGCTATGGGAGCCATTCTCCCCCCAACTTTTTGACAACTTCACCATCTTTATTTCTGACTTCATGATCATATTTATTCCTGAAATGACAGCTCCGAGACCGACCAAAAATCTGCCCCCCCCCCAGCAGACGATTCCCAACTCCCCTTATGCTGTGAAGTAATTTTCTTTCAAAATATGTAAACAAAAACTTTGCATTCATTTATACGATATATACGCCATTGAGTCTGGCAACGACTGCATTAATTTAGCTGAGTTAAAATTTTGGTGCGTGAAGTATTGCATTCTTGCTCTCTGTGCATTTTAAGTTACATTATCGTATCTCAACTTCGTTTTTTTAAACTCCTTAATTAGTAATTATGAGGATCTAGCATAATTTGACCGAATCTAGCATAAGTTCGATCAGGTTTTGGAATAATTCCGAGCTGTGAGTCTGGCAACGCTGGTGGGGAACGACTTGGTCAACGACTCGCGAAAGAAATCTGAAAATGGTGTGCCGTAATAATAATATCAAAAACAGTTTTTATAAAGGAATATTAATACATACGAAAAGCTGTTTAAAGAATGAATTGTTATACTGTCTTTACACGTATAAAAACATATACCATATACCAAACAGATTGAGCGATATGATGATAGCTGTTTTGAGACAAACTCTTTCGAAGTCCAACTTCGGGTATCTTCGGAAAACAGTAAACTAAAGCTGCTGGTTCGAACCTCCAAAGCCAACCTTAGTAATCGGGAAACGATGTACAGATATGTTTTTCCTTCTGTTAAATATAATAAGACATGTTGAAATGGTATTAAGTGTAGAAAAAAGTAACATTGAAATACTTAATGATACAATATTTCAAGACTATGTATTCACACTCTCGTTTCGTCATTGTGATTTCCATACGGAAAAGAGCATTTACGTATGAGCTCAGTTATATTTCAGAAGCAGCTTCCGAAAAGCGGTCATGTTAGCTCAGTGGTACACCACCGAGCGTTTAAATCGTGAGTTCGATACCCGTTCAGGTGAAATTCTTTTATGATATTCTACTTTCCTCAATGCATGAAAATTATGTAAAATAGTTACATTACAATTCATCAGTTGTATATATCAGTTGAATATTTATATTCATATCATCAGTTGTATATATCAGTTGAATATATATATTCATATCATTTCACGACATAAGTAATTCTTATCTTTAAAATATAACATCTGAGGTATTGACAGAACGTCGGTGTGTTATGTGTGAATATTGAATACAAATTTAAAAAATCGTGTAATAGCAATAAATAAGTTATGTAATGTATTTATTTGCAGCTACTTTCATCGCAGATAACTTCTCAATATTCGCATTACAGCATTTAGGTAGAGCATATCGAAAATCGGATCGTGGTCCAAGACAAAAAACTAGCTAGCCCCAAACTGTCACGTAAGAAATTCGCGAATCGCAAAAGTAAAGTGAAGAGATTGAGAGCGGTAATTCCTTAATCGCTCTCTCTCAACTCTCTCTTATCTGCATTTATACACATAAAAGTGTATGTATGTATGTTCCAACATAACTCATGTATGTCTAGGGCAGGGTTTCTCAACCTGGGAGTCGCGGCCCCTAGGGGATCGCGAAGATAGGCGGAAGAGATAAATATAGTTAGAATCTAATACCAGAAATTATTTTTAAATATTATTTTTAATTTTGTTCTGATAGGCATACTTTTGTTTTTTATACACACTGTAAAGAACAATAAAAAATAAGTCTACTGAACATTTTCAAAGGGTGTAGAATTCGTGTTACTATTCGGATCAAAGTCTTGTAGTCGCGAATTCTGTCGAGAAATTTGAAGCTTAAAATATACAAAACGATAATCATGCCTGTTGTTCTGTATAGTTGCGAAACATGGTCGCTTACTTTGAGGGAAGAACATAGACTGAAAGTATTTGAAAACAAGATCCTTAGACGAATATTCGGACCCAAGAGGAACGGGAATGGGGAATGGCGGAAACTTCATAACGAGGAACTACATAATTTATACGGTTTACCCAACATTGTTAGGGTCGTCAAGTCTAGAAGGCTTAGGTGGGCAGGTCATGTAGCTAGAATGGAAGAAAGTAGAAACGCTTTCAAAATCTTGACTGGAAGACCAATCGGAAAACGACCATTAGGAAGACCTAGGCGCAGATGGGAGGACAATATTAACCCTTTATGACCCGAATTAAATATTGATTTGAATTTTAATATATTTTGTTTGTATTTCGGTTCTAAATGCGTACAAGTAACCATTAAATCGATCGATTTGATGATTATCATCATGGGCCACGTGTTTACACTTAAGGGACTTTAAAGTCCCGTCAGGCAGAAACGAGTTAACATAATAATTGTAATATATTTTTAGTTCGGATGTCTTTATAATCATAAATTTTACTGTCTTAGGGATATAATTAGAAGCAATTGTTAATACTATGATCATGATTTATTGTTTGTACCTTTACATACAATTTCTGATTTTTCTTCTTCATACTCTCATCAATACATTGGTACTGATCTGGCAACCTTAGTTTTTTTTTGAAATTTGCATTCAATGATGTAATTAATGGTCTAAGTTAGTATAATTTGTCTTTGTTATCAGATGGAATAGCCAAATTGTCGTTCACGTGCATATTGGACAGTATTTGTTTGTATCTTTCTCTTGTCATTGTCTGAGACACAATCGGCACTGTTAGATCTTGGTCGGTACTCCAATAATGACACGTTTGCGGTAACCTGTGATAGCCAAACAAAAACTGTAAACCAATAAAACCATACATTTCTTCTTCTGTGATTGGTTTCACTTTCCTGTTGCGTTGTTGAATGTACAAGTTGCTTTGAAAAACAAAATTATTAACAATTTCGCTTGGAAAAATGTTCAGAAAAACGTCTGTTGGAGAAGAATCCGGCAAAAAGTAGTTACGAACTACACCCCGAGATAACGCAAAATATTGGAACAGTCGTTACACTATCCTGTTTTGAAAGTTTCTTACTGTCTTTGCACTTGCCACATCATCACCACCATCATCATCGCTAGTTTCACCTTCTGTAGATGGAACTGTCGGAGGCAACGCTGAAGAACCTGGATTGTTTGATACAGTTTCCAAGGAATTGAGTTTCCTCCTCTACCTCATCACTGCTACTGTCTTCAAATGAAGTGTCTATTTCAAGATCTGATGGAATATCCTCTAGAAGAATATCTTCTATTTCCTTATCGTCGAGTATTCTAGACATTATTCCTACAAAGGAACCGAAAAACATAGTTACGCAATATCCGCACATTGTAATATTTTCCAACATTGAAAAAAAAAAAAAAAACACTAAAGGCAACGCGACACCAGGTGATACAAGGGGCTTGCATATCCGTCCTGGCATATTCGAGGCAACGAAATGAGGAATATTAAGTATTTACAAAACATTTTTCTTATTTAGATATTACCGAAAACAAATTTCACTGCAAATAGAGCACACTATTTATAGCCCAAAAAGGTAAATCTTGATGCCGCCTCTGCCTACAAGCCTGACGGGACTTCTGGGTCCACCTGTAATTTTACCCCATAATACGCGCAATAATACAAAAACTGTTAAAATTTATATTTGTATTATTTATACTATATCTGATCAAGTAACAAAAAAATCCACGAACGTCTGAAGCTCCAAATACTACACAAAAACCAGACTAAATCAGAACACACTCGACTACGACTCACAAATAAACAGCATGCTTCAAACGCGCGAAATTGTATTTGTCACACATACACAGCAGTGTTGGGCAAAATCAATTGAAATCAATTGCAATTGATCAATCAATTGAAAGTAATTGCTCTGAAAATCAATTGCAATTGATTTCAATTGCAATTGATTTCAATTTGTAATTGACAATTAATTTCAATTGCAATTGAATTCAATCATAAAATTTGCAATTAAATTTTCGTCAATTGTTAATTGTTAATTGGTCACCAGGCAATTGAAACTTTTAATTGTTAATTGTCAATTGCAAAGGGTGCAATTGAAACATTTAATTGTTAATTGCAATTGACAATTGAAACTTGTAATTGTTAATTGTAATTGTTAATTGCAATTGAAATCAGCAATTAAAACTGAAGATAAGAAGATGTGTGTGTATTGTGTTGTCCACTTGTTACTATTTTACATATTTCAAATAAGGTACTTATAAGAAATGCTGGATACCTACCATCCCTTCCCCCCCCCATGGGAAGAAAGCCGGGAAACTAAGTATTTTTTAAAATATATTATGTTTATGGTTCTATCCCCCTCGAAAGAACTCTATATGCCCGTCATGCATGCAATAGGAATGGGCACTAACGAGTTCGAGCGAGTTTTCTTTAAAACTCGACTCGACTCGAAGCAGACATCTTTGAGCTCGACTTGAGATCTCGGCTCGAAAAATTTCCCCAACTCGACTCGAATTCGGATCGAGTTTCCAGTCGAGTCGAGCCAATTCGAGCTAAATTCTTTGTGTAGTTCCAAGTACTACTATCTTCAAGTATCCTACATAGACAATATAATTATCAATGATACTACTACTACTACTATAATTAATTATCATTATAACACCGTGTACCTGTATAAACATGGAATATAGGCGGTTTGTATCGGAATACTAAAAATTAGTTGACTGTCGATCTCGGTCGTCAAGAAATCTTCAGGAGGCAAGGACATCGGTCACGAAGTTCTTGGTTTGAGTTCAGGAGGAGCAAGTATTCGGGCTCGAGCCAAAAATTATTAAAAGTTATGGGACTCCAGCCAAACTTGTTCAAAACTGCTCGACCCGGGTTTAGGGTTGTCAACAGCTCAAGCGGCTCGCTCACAGCTTATTCACTTATCGAGCCGAACCGAGAAGTGAGCCAAGCCAACAGCTCATCCAACCGAGCCAGCTCGAGCCCATGGCTCACACGAGCCGAGCCGAACCGAGCTGATTGCTTACCCCAACCGAGCCGGTTCGAGCCATCGGCTCAGTTAAGCTGACTCGAACCCAGCCTATGGACTCGTTTCAACGGAGCCGGTTCAAGCCATTGGCCCAATTGAGCCCAGTCGATGGGTAATCCCAACCAAGCCAGTTCAAGCTGTACGCTCAGTTGAACCGATCCGAGTCGGTTGACATCACTATTCCGGTTGGGCTTCTACTCTGGCTAAAAAATTGGACCGTGCAGTTCTCAGCCTTAATGGTAAGAATTACAAAAAGTGATATGAAATCTTTAGTTTTACGTCCCACGATTATGCCGGTTAGGCTAAAGGAGACGGTGATGATAGGAAATGAATGAAATGAAGAAAGTGGGAGGAAACGGGAGAACCCCGAGAAAACCCACGAGCACGGTGTTTGTCCACCACAAAGTACAAACTGCGCGAGCTGGGATCGAACCAGGGACCTCAAGCACCGGAGGTGAACGCTCTACCACTGACCCATCGCGCCAACTGGTAAGAACTACAGTATATACTTATATTGGTGCTCACGGCGTCATTAACTTGTTCCGCCACCAACGAATTTCAAGGTACTTTGTTTTGCATCTTTTGTGCGTGTTTTGTGTCGCTTTATGCGCCTATTCCCACATTTTGTGCATCACCGGAAGTGGGTCAAAATGGGCCTACAAATATGGCGGAACACATTATTACTCTTCCGCCAGCAATGAATTTCGAGATCGTTTCCTTCACATCGTTTTGTGCCGTTTTGTGCGTCTACTTCCGTTTTGTACGTCGTGGGATGTGGGTTAAAGTGAGTCCCCAAGGTGGGACGAAAACGATCAAGAGTTCCGCCACTATTAAATCTCGAGGTCGTTAATTTCACATCGCGTACCCTTTTGTACGTCTATTTCGACGTTTTGTGCGTCACTGGAAGATGGTCAAAATGGGCCTCGAAGGTGGGACGAAAATGACCCACTGCTCCGCCACTACCGAATTTCGAGGCCCTTCCTTTCGTATCGACTACTGGATTTTCGTGTTGTTTCGTGCCCCCATTTCCACGTTTCGTGCGTCACCAGAAGTGGGTCAAAATGGGTTGAGTTGAGTTGATTTTAGTTTAGCGTCCCTTTCAGCAGCGAGGCTATATGAGACGTGGACCTACTGATTAACGTGGAATCCGAACCACATGAGCTCCCACCGGGAATCGAACCCGGGTCCCCCACGCCAAAGGCGCGTACGCTAACCGCTTAGCCACGGAGGAGCTGTGGGTCAAAATGGGCTTCCAAGATAGGACGAAAATGACCCACTGTTCCGCCACTATCGAATTTCGAGGTCGTTAATTTCACATCACGTACCCTTTTGTGCGCCTATTTCGACGTTTTGTGCGTCACTGGAAGACGGTCAAAATGGGCCTCGAAAGTGGGATGAAAATGACCAAGAGTTCCGCCACTACTGAATTTCGATATCCTTCCTTTTGCATCGACTAGTGGATTTTCGTGCCGTTTCGTGTCCTTATTTCCACGTTTTATGCGTCACCTGAAGTGGGTCAAAATGGGCTTTCAAGATGGGACGAAAATGACCAAGAGTTCCGCTACTATCGAATTTCGAGGTCGTTAATTTCACATTGCATACCCTTTTGTGCGCGTATTTCGACGTTTTGTGCGTCACTGGAAGACGGTCAAAATGGGCCTCGAAGGTGGGACGAAAATGACCCACTGCTCCGCCACTATACCTAAGGAATTTCGTGGTCCTTCCTTTCGCGTCGACTAGTGAATGTTTCGTGCCCTTATTTTCACGTTTTGCGCGTCACCAGAAGTGTGTGAAAATGGACCTCCAAAGTGTGACCAAAATGACCCATTGTTCCGACACTGTCGAATTTCTAGGTCGTTTCTTTCGCATCGTTTAGTGATTATTTTTTAAAAAGTTTTCTGTGCCTACTTCCTCGTCTTGTGCGTCACCGGAAGTGAGTTAAACGGGCCTTTAAAGTGGGAGTTAAATGGCTCACTATTCCGCCACCACTATTCGGGGTTGGTTCTTTCGCATCATTTAGTGTGTATTTTGTACCGTTCTGTTCGCCTACTTCCACGTTTTGAGCATCACCAGAAATGCGTCAAAATGGTCTATCAATGTGTGAGAAAATAGAGCCATTGATCCGCCACTAGCGAATTTGGGGGGTCGTTTCTTTCGCATCGTACAGTGCCTGCTTTGTACCGTTTTGTGCTCCTATTTCCACTTTAGTGCTTCTATTTCCACTTTAGTGCGACAACAAAAAATGGGTCAAAATGTTCTACAAGTATAGCGGAATAACTTAATGCTGTTCCGTCACCATTAAATGAGGTCGTTTCCTTCACATTTTTATACATGATTTGTGTCGCTTTGTGCATCAGTGGGAGAGGGTCAAAATGGACCTTGAAAGTGGAATGAATATGTCTTTCTCTGCCATATTTGTAGGTCGCCTTTGACCCACTTTCGTTGGCCTACAAAACGTGAAAGTATGCGCAGAAACGGTATAAATATGCACTAAACAATGCAAAAAAAAAGCGACCTTGAAATTCGATACTGGTGGGAGAGTGGATCAGTTTTCTTCCCACATTGAATGCCCATTTTGACCCACTACCATTGAATCACAAAACGTGGAAATAGGCTTACAAAACGGTAGAAAACACGCACAAGACGATGTGAAGGAAACGACCTCGAAATCGTTCCTGACGGAACAGCATTAACTTGTTCCGCCATATTTGTAGGATAACATTGACCCATTTCCGGTGACGCAGAAAACGAGGAAATAGGCGCACAAAACGACACAAAAATGGAAATTTAGCTTAATTACATGGAAATTTTAAGTTTGTAAGCTTAATTATATGGAAAATTTTGTACATTTTTCCTTTACGTTGGTCTACTTTACGTTGATTTGGGACTTTTAAATTTTATTCATTTTTCCACTGAAAAGTATGTATAATTCAACAAGTTGATTTGATTTTGAGTTGATTTTGGGGTTTAATGTCCCGGTCAGCAGCGAGGCTATATGAGACATGGACCTACTGATTAACGTGGAATCCGAACCACATGAGCTCCCGCCGGGAATCGAACCCGGGTCTTCCACGCCAAAGGCGCGTACGCTAACCGCTTAGCCACGGAGGAGCTCTATAATTCAACAACGAAATTATTATTAGTTATAATTATAATAATTATCTATATAATTGAATTCATTGTAATTTGGTCCATAACAAACACTTTACCATTTTGTACTAGCTGTTATGCCCGTTCTTCGAACGGATCAGATAAAATATCAATGTAAACAAACTGAACAACGGGAGAACAATTAAGAAACATTTCTAATATTGGATATATTTTGTGTGAATATATATCCAACAACGTATATGTGTTTTCATTGGGAAGGCCGATGGGGGCTGAATTTGAACGTAAACACTATCGGAGGTTTCACTATAGGTCTGAGCAACCCCGATAAATATGGATTCGACACAAATTCTAGTACTTTTATATGTCCCGGTAAACGCCCCCTCAGACCCCCTTGGTTCGTATTGTGAAAAAATCTCCTCTGGCCCCCACCAACCCCCAACTAATACCGCGAAAACTATGAATGTGACACTAACATCTGCCATTTTCCACTACTTTTTACATATGCCGGTAAAAGTCCCTATAATCCTCTGGTTCCAATTTAAAAAAAAAAAAAAAAACAATGCCTCTGGCCCGCAGCCGATGGGGGCTGTATTTGGAAGTCAACGCCTGTGGAAGTATCACCATTCATCTCAGCGACAGCGAAAACTATGGATTTGACATTAATATCGGTAACTTTCCATTATTTTTACATGTTTCGCAATTCCCCACCCCCGGTGACTCCCGGCCCGCATACAATGGTGGCTAAATTTGAAAATCATCGCTAATGAAAGTATCACCATTGATCTTAGCCACCGCGAAAACTACGGATTTGACATCGGTCATTATGGATTATTTTACATGTCTCGTGATCCCCGTTATAATGCCCCCGTTTCTTATCTGATGGGGGCTAAATGTGAAAGTAAACGCGGTCTTGAGTTTCACCAATGAGCTCAGCTACCCCGAAAACTATGAATTTGACATTAATATCGATCATTTTCGATTATTTTTTTACATGTCTCGGAATTCCCCCCTCTGGTGACCCAAGGCCCGCATACAACGGTGGATGAATTTGAAAGTCATCGCTAATGGCAGTGTCACCATTGATATCAGCAACCGCGAAAACTATGGATTTGACACTAATATCGGCATTTTGGATTACTTGTACGTTTCGGCATTCCCCCCCTTCCCCCGTTGACCCACGACCCGTAGCCGAATACGGTGAATTTGGAAGTTAATGCGATCGGAGTTTCACCATTGATCTCAGCGACCGCGAAAACTATGAAATCGACACTGATATCGGTCATTTTCTACTACTTTTTCATGTCCCGGTAAATGCACCCCTGAGACCCCCTGGTTCGAATTTTTTCGAAAAGCTTTGCCTTGGTGTAGGACCTGGACCAAGGTATCTTTGACCAAAATTTGGTAACTCTCGGTCGACTTGTCTGGTCCCCAGGTCGGTCCCGGTAAACGTCCCCTGGAGACCCCCTAGTAAGGAATTAAAAAAAAAAACTCTTCGTCTTGGTCTGGGGCCTAGACCAAGCTACCCGTGACCAAATTTTGAAAAGTTTCGGTCCACTCGTCTCGTCCACAGGTCGCACAAAGATAGACAGATAGACACACGAACAAACTCTATTTTATTTATATTAGAAAGGTCAGATCCGCCGTTATTGTATTAGTGCGGTGCTTGAGCTATTGATCGTAAAAATTCAAACTCCGATGAGTGATAATTTTATAGGCTTGTTTTATTACAAGTTTAAACTCTTTAGTCAGTAGAGAAGAGGGCGTGAATCATGGGTCAGAGTTGATGACAATGGGTTTTGGTGGGTCTGTGGGTCACAGTGGGTAAGAGTGGTTTATGGTGGGTGGTGGGTCAGAGTGGGTCACGGTGGGTCGTGGGTCACGACGGGTGGTGAGTCAATTGGTCGTGGCTAAAGTTTTCATTGCCCCACGCCCTCTCTGAACTACAGTGTTGAAAATTAATCAGTAAAAATCAATTGCAATTGATCAATCAATTGAAAGTAATTGCTGTGGAAATCAATTGCAATTGAATCAATTGCCAATTAATTTCAATGGCAATTGAATTACAGAATTCAATTGCAATTACTTTCCACTGCAATTACTTTCAATCAATTGATCAATTGCAATTGATTCTCCTTTTTTAATGGCCAACTGCAATTAACAATTAACCATTACTTATTTCAATTGTTAATTGCAATTAACAATTAAATTTACAGATTAATTGTTAATTGTTAATTCAATTGAAATTTGCCCAACACTGATACACAGTAACGCTCATAAACAGCTTGTACCATCTTGTGAGCGTTCCTTGAAGTGTTTGAAGAAAGACTTGTTAGTCCCGACGGGTTGCTGGCAACAACAGGGGCTATTACGTAATAGGAAACGTAACCTTGAAACACCGGGACTTACAAGTCCCGACAGTCGATAAAGGGTTAAGATGGATTTCGCTGAGATACGAATGCAAAGTAGAAACTGGATCCAATTGGCTAAGGATAGAAGTCAGTGTAGAGCTTTTGTGAACGCGGCATTGAACCTCCGGGTTCCATAGGCCATAGAGTTAGTTAGTTAGTAGAGTTGTTTAAAAATGAATTTAAATCAAAGAGGTATGATATAAAACTAATGAGAACTGTATATAGAAATACTAGAAAAATACACATGCAACAAAACCTGCACATTGAAATACAATTAAAATTAAAACCTAATGAGACACCTAAGCATGGTGTAATTTCACTAGTTCAGCAATGTCCGGTTCAATCTTCATGACGAACATTATCAAGCCATTTTCAACTGATAAGCGATTTCTTATCTTTGTTTTAATGTTTACCATAAAAAACACACTTTCGCACAAGTACGATATAGCAAATGGAATTATTACTTTTAAAGCAGCAATCCCCAGACCAGGATATTCTTCTCTCCTCATCAGGCAGAACTTGTCCAAGTCTTCGTTACAAAAAACCAGTTGCAAAGACTTGTCGCATGATCATTCTATTATTTGGTCAAGAAGTTGTGGGCTTAGATCGGATACGTTAATGGCCTCTTCAATGAAGGAGTTTAACATCCATCTTGAACCAGCACCTTCGTCGTTGGGAATATAGATATTACAGTTACTGTATCCACTGTCAGTGCCGGGCGCCGAAAAAAGGGGCCACACATTTCGGAGGAAGTGTGTTACTCATGTTAGGAAAGTGCATGTGCACATGTGTAAAATAGAAGGAAAAACGTAATAAAATGTGCTCAAAATTAAGGAAAGGTAGGGTTTATTTTGAAAATGTTATTGAGCTTCGTGCCAACCATGGTGGCGCTTCGTAGCTAGTCTGTCGACGTCACTCATATATACGGTGACATCGTACTATACTCTCGCCCCGGGCGCTGATTTTCCATGGCACTGTTCACTATAAACAAAAAAATGGATTCTACTATTATAGAAATAGGTATGTTAAAAATCCCACACAAGCTTATTATAAAACAAATTATAAAAGGGTCGCTGGCAAGAGCGTGTGATAAAAGGGGATCGTGATAGGAATTAGATTGAGAACCACTGGCCTAGAGTAATTTTAACCACATTTCTTATAGTTTCGAAAAGAGTGCTGTCGGGTTACCTATGGTGAATGGGAGGGGGATACATATAAAAGATTGGTAGAAAATGATCGATATTAGATTCATAGTTTTCGGGGTCGCTTAGATAAATAGTGAGACTTTCAATTTCGCTTAACTCCGATTAAGCTCTCATTAGTAGGGATGGGCACGAACGACTTTTCTTTGAAACTCGACTCGACTCGAAACAGACATCTTTGAGGTCTACTCTTGGACTCGGCGCGAAAAATATCTTCCAACTCGACTCGGATTAGAGTCAAGTCGAACCAAAACGAGCAAAATCCTGTGTGTAGTCCTACCTGGACAATACATAGACAATAATTATTCTATCATCAATTATACTACTATTACTATAAATAATAATAATAATAATAATAACAATAATAATAATAATTATTATTATAATTATTATTATTATTATTATTATTATTATTATTATTATTATTATTATTATTATTATTATTATTATTATTATTATTATTATTATTATTATTATTATTATGACAACACCGTGTACAAACATGAACAATAGATGGTTAGTAAAGGAATACTAAAAGCTAGTTGACTGCCGACGTCGGTAGTCATGAACTCTACAAGGCAAAGACATCGTTCATTACTCTAAGCTGTAAGCGTCGGTGGACTACAGATGGTCAACTATTGACCTCTCGCCAGGAATTGGTGGCCCCGCAGCGACGATCCGTGGTGGCCCAAGTTCCATTTTGAAAACTTTACTACCAGCAGCAGAGACGCGATAAACGCCAACGAACCACAAAATTACTCTCCCAAAATATGTCAAAATGCCTATATGTGTGATTTGTTTATATTTAGGTGAATCAAAAAACACAAAACAAATACCCGGGGTGGACGCAAACTATCAATATTACGATTACTAGGCACGTGTTCTTCTGACTTCCCCACGGAAACGATCATAAAAAGCTTGGTTGTTGAAGGATAAATCATTGACGTCTTAATTTAGCCAATCAGACAAACCCCTACATCTCGAGTTCTAGAAGGTGATACCGTGAACCGTTTCAGATTTATTGCTTCCTGGTGGAGTACTATCCATGAGCAAAATTTGAGCATAATAGCAGACATGCATCTTCGGTGCCTCTTATCTTTAGTACAATTTTAACCAGAGATGGTGTGGGTCAATGAAAATTTGATCCACGACCCACCATGACCCACTATCACCCACTACCCAAATGCCCCATTGGCCCACTCTGATCCATCAACCATCGTGATCCACTCTTACCCACCACCAACTATGAACCACTCTGAACCATTGTGACCAACTCCGACCCTCCAAAACCCATCGACATCAACTCTGACCGATGGCCCACGTCCTCCTCTCCATTGGCTAAAGAGGTTACACTTGTAATAAAACAAGACTGTGAAATTATCACTTATCGGAGTTTGAATTTCTATCGTTAATGGCTCAAGCACCTCTCTGTTACAATACTGGTGGGTCTGACCTTTACGATATATAATGGCAAAGTGTTTCTCATCTTCCAAATTAAAATGAATTTAAATTTATCATATATAATTATTTCTTTGTTGCCTTACAGACACATTTCAGTAGAAAATATTGTGAAATTTGAAAGTTTCAAATCAAGGAAAAGTAGACCAACGTAAAAAAAACACACAGAGAGAGAGAGAGAGAGAGAGAAATTAATTTTCTATATAATTAAGCATGCCGCACTAATTGAAAATGCCCATGTAATTAAGTTTAGAATACAAATTTTATGGCCATTTTTCTCTAACTTTACGGCTTGATTGTCTTATGCTCGAAACGCTCCATATATTAAACACCAGCTTCAGCAATTATAAATAGAAAGCAGTGGGTATAAAATTCAAAAAGAACTTTAATTTGCATTACTCAATTTGTTTCTCAACTAATATCAATCGTCTTCGATTATTTTTACAAATCAACCCACTACCAATTTCCAATATATAGAAAATGCACCCCCGTCCCCCCGCTCATAAAAGATAATTTTAAAAAAATGCCAGGACATATTCTCTTTATTTTTAATAAAGAGTTATATGCTGAATTTCAGCTCTCAGTTGAACGGCTTGTGAGATACTCAATTTTTCGCTCATGTGGTTCGGATTCCACGTTAATCAGTAGGTCCACGTCTCATATAGCCTCGCTGCTGAAAGGGACGCTAAACTAAACTCAACTCAACTCAATTTTTCGCAAAAATTCGAACTTCTACTCCCCCTAAGGATATGTATTATAATGAAAGTGACACGCGTATGATAACTTCCCAGTTGGGATTGGAGCCTGATTATATACCACACGTCAATTTATTTGACTTTGCAATTTGACCGTGATGATTACGCAGACATAGTTACTTTCAATTTTTTATGATACATATCCTTATTTCATATGTTACAGATGATTCAAAAATACTTTTTCAAGCAGTTAGCTCCTCTAGAATCTCACAGGCTGCATCCCAAAATCCAACTCCTACTATCTTATGACAATCCAAAAGTGACTGAACTGTTTTTATTAGGAACAAATGACAAAAGAAAAATGGAGATCTTGAAAGTAAAATGTAGAAAAGCTCGGTGCCCCCAATAACTACATATTTCTCCGCCCCTTCATCCCGAACTTAATTCGAATATGGTTAATTAGTGAATTTATTACAGTTAAATTCCACTCACTACATGCTACAACTACAACTATGTAACAAAAAATAACAACTGTGAAACATGTTCTGAATTACTATTAGATTTCTTACGCTATTATTAAACATATTAGAATAGTAAAAGAGGATTGTTCGTGAAATAGTATATTTGCTCTTGATTTATAACTTTTTCATACGGAAAAAAATAAAATATTATTCAAGTTTTAAACTTTGCACTCTGCAAATATGTTGCCCTCTAGGCAATGGGACTAATGTGAAATGTGGACTATTGTGGACTAATGGGAAATGCTGCACTGTTAGCGGCGCTGAAATCTTACGATTCGATTCTAATATCGAATGATTTCGATATCTTTATGTCGCTACGTAACCACCCTGGGTGCTAATGGAAGCTTAGTTGGACTTGAATTGAAAGTAGAACCATTCACCTAAGCGACCACGAAACTATGGATTCGATACTAATATCGACCCGTTTCTAGCATTTTTGATATGTATCCCGACAGTACTCTTTTTCCAGACTGTAAGAAATATAGTTAAAATTGCTCTAGATATATCAGAATTATGTTGAAATACACACATAAATCCACTTTTATATTCTGTATAAATAGAGAGTGAGCGAGCGAGCGAGCGAGAGAGGGCGACTGAAGGCATCACCACTTCCACATTACAAAAGCATATATCAGGAATTGAATTGAAAATCTATGTAAAGACTTTCTGCTGTGGCATGCTTCATAAGAACAATTCCAGTCTGCTCACGTGACCTTTGGGGTTCATGAATTTTTTTGTGAGCGTTCCGACTTTGGATTCTCTGTTTATACCTTCTGTTTATGCATCGAATAACTTTTCAAGAACATAAATGACATTCTGTATTATGAATGTTGAGAATTACCCTCTATATGACAAATAGCTGCAAATAAATACACTACATGATTTATTTATTGCTATTGAACGAGTTTCTTAAGTTGTATTTACATCCTCATATATAATACCGACCTACTGTGAAAATTATCTCAGATGTTATATTTTAAACATAATAATTACTATGTTCTGCAATGATTATGTTATATATACACAACTTATGTATTCTAATGTAATTATTTTATATAATTTTTCATGCATTGCGGAAAAAATAATTTTAAAAAAAGGATTAACCTGAACGGGATTCGAACTCAAAACCTTATGATTTGAAATCCGACAGCTTACCAATGAGCTAGCACAAGGACTTCTAGAATTATGCTTCTAGCGATGTATAACGGATCTCAAGATAATTATGACATTCATATCCATTACAAACGCTGTTTCTGTTCTACTTTGACTTTTATTTTAGTACTCAGGCGATAATTATGTTCTATTTCTTAACTTTGAGCATTCTTTTACATATGGAAAGATTCTTTAACGTATTTAAATGTTCCATTACGTATGGAGAGCTAAATGACAAACAAGCATGTGCTGACATTAAAAAAAAAAAGGTTTCGAAATATTGTATCATTAAGTATTTCAATCAATGTTGCTTTTTTAAACACTTGGTAACAAGTTTTATTATATTTAAAAGAAGAAAAACAAATCTGCAAACTTTTTCCCGATTGCAAAGGCTGGCTTGGAGGTTCGAACCTGGCTTACTTTTTCCCGAAGATACCCGAAGCTGGACTTAGAAAATTATTGCCTCAAAACACCAGTAAAGAATGCGCTCAACCTTTTTGAGACAAGGTGTACATAGAAATATCGGAATGCGTTTTGTTATTTGTTGACATTTTGTATTATTCTTTATGCATGTAAACTTTTGTTATCTACTTTTGCGTACACCGAGTCTGTCGTTTTTTTTTTTCAACTGCTGTTCCGCAATTGTTATTCAAAATATAAATGATCAGAGCAAATTGTACACTTTTTTCGTTAAAATGAATGCCATCGTCAATACAGTATTTTCTTTTGTGCAAGTAGTGTACAAGACAGCGCATCTGATATATTGCGGTGACTAGTGAATCATGACACCGCCATGTCCCCGAAATGAAAGTGCGTATTTTATTTAATTCTACAGAAAGAATATGTACTTTCATTAAAAAAAAAAAAAAAAACTTACAAATTCGGTTCCCAAAATGGAATCTGGGAATCAGAAAATGAAATGAAATATTTGAGTTTTACGTCCCACGGTTATGTCGGTTAGGCTAAAGGAGAGGTTTAGCTATAGCCCCCCCCCCCGCCTAGAGATGTGGGTCGGATAAATACCCAGTGGGTAGGTAAATAAAAAATGGGTATTTATCCATTTTGTATTTACCTACCCAAAAAATGGGTATTTTACGAAAATTCAATTATTATGAAGTTTTAAGAATTGTTAACCATACTGATGGCGTTTCTTCTGTATTTTATTAGTTACTGAAATTGTTACAAGTATTACACTACCAATATTTTACACTAAAATGCATAACATGTGGAAGAAGAAAGGTCGTGTGTGTGTCAGTTCTTTTAAGCCAAAAACAAAGATGTTGTTTGTAAGTTCTGTAATAAAGAATATAAAATTAGGAATATCAGTAAAATGACAAATTATTTGAAAAAGTGTCAAGTCCGCAGCTCATATGAAACGGCTTCAAGAACCAACATGCAGTACTTTTTCGAATATCGTTGCAAGTACGTCATCTGCGAAAGAAATAGCTGAATTATTAGAAATATACATTCCTGATGTTTGTGTCAAAAGAAAGCCCTGCAACTCTATCGCTGGGTTCATGTACAAATGTTACTACTACTTCTTATTCAAGTAAATCATTGGGTTCTTTGTCACCATTTGTGAACCACATTGATGCAGTCACAAACGTAAACTGCAAACAGTTTAGTATAGCTTAATTTAGTAAGGTACGGTATCCCTTACGGTACCAAGCGGATGTTCGTCGAACCCACAACCAATTGAAGTCTGACTTTTGCTTCTCTGCCCGAGCAGAAAATTGAGCATTGTCAGAAAGAATGTTAAGAACAGAATTCAACTGCATTTCTACCTCAGTGGCTATTGGTTTACCGTGCAGAATCCTACAAATAGGAGTGGGTTCATGAACCCCTCTCCCCGTTGGTAAGGCATGCATTTGAGAGTGGCTGGAACTTCAGTGTAAGCTGTCATATAAAAAATTACATATACCTACAGGACAGTGTCCAATCGAGGTGATAGCACCTCAGCTGGGAAGAGAACAACCATGAACAACAATGTAATTTAATAAAACCTTTCAATGAAATCGAAAAGAAACATTTCATCCAAGAAATATAAGAAAATGTAATGCAAACGGTTCTATACCGCTACGGACACCACAACAAATATTACATTACATTACATTCTTATTGATGTTTATTCTCTTCACAGCTGAAGTGATTTCACCTCGATTGGGCACTATAAGTATACCTGATAGATAACATTCATTTTATTACATAACAGCTCATATTGAAGCTTTAGGTACCATCAAATGCGGTACTTATGGGAAACTAATGGCAATTTGGATCTCATATTCATGCTGAAGATGTTAGATTCATACGAAATAGACACCAATATCAACAGTTTCACTTTGACCCAAAATGGAGGTGGGAGTGCCGTAGTCCACCAAATGGAGCCTTGGCGATTTTGTGTCCTTTCGAGCGTGATTGCTCATTCATTCACGAGTAAAAATGCAAAATAATAACCAATTGATCCCGTTCAGTGCGGTGCAGGTTTGCAGACAGCATCGACCATAGCGCACCCACGATAAAATTGTGGATATTATAAGTTATTCTAGGGTTAAAACGACACCCAAAACCTATTATTTTTCATATTTTTTTCTTGAAGAACGTCATAGAGGAGATCAAAATATTGAATCAAATATTTGGAAGGAGGGAAATTGTGGGGGTTAGCTGCTACATTTTTCAGACGAAGCACTCGTGTACACCTATACCGCATCTAAGTTTGAACAACATCGATCAAGCCAATCTTGAGAAATAATTTACACCACTTTTCCGATTTTACGTCATTGCTAACGAAAAAGTCAGATTTGTGAATCAGAGTCAGAGTTGAAGCATGAGAGATTAATGTCTTCTGGGGGTACCTACAGGGAGACTCACTTGTCGTCTCAAGACTGATCTGGGGCCATTTTATTACACTTATCCACCTACGCCCTTTCTTCACTAAGGTCTGAACGGCTTTTAAACTTGCATTAGTTTCATCAAAACCTAAAAAAAAATGAAGATATCATAGTATGACTTCATGGATTAGATTAAGTGATTAGGTTGTATACATAGAAATCGTATATAAACCCTATTTGCTGAATCTCTGGGAGACAGTCCCAGTTTTAAATGTAAAGTTTGCGATAATTCCGAACTGTGTGATGATTTCGACTGTAATCTTAGGGTTCATTCAGAATAAAATGGTAAAATTTGTGGTCGTTTTATAGTACCCCAAATATGGTAGAGGTTAATTGCTGTTCTATACTGAATAATTTAAAGTATAAATATTAGCTTCACTGGGTTACTATACGGCTTAACGTTGTTTATCACATTATTATTTTAAATATGCTATTCCAATAAGTACTTAAAGCATTAGTGCTAGTGTTAAACTCAATTTAGTGAACACTTCTAAAAATCAGGAATTAATTATTTAAGTGTTTTACTAAGTGTTATTCCTTATTTTGTGGATAAATTTCTTTCAACGGCATATTAATAAATAATTTGATCAACCAATTTATTAAATTTAGTTACTTTGATTATTCTGCAACTTTCGTAATCAACTTTTACAGAATGGCAAATTCGGTAAATGTGTAATTTGTTTAGTTTCTAAGTATTTTTTAGGTTATTACATACTAAAGCCGAGTTTCTTTACTTTGATATATCAACAACCTAATTTCTTAAACAGATTGAATTTATTAATTTAGTAAACCAGTAGTAAAACATAAGAAATTTATTGGTCCAATTCTTTGCATAATTGACAATTCAGTACATCTCATTGCCTATAGATAAAATACTAAAAATAATATCATTTTGCGTGAAGAAAGTGAACAGCTGTATCTGGAATAGCAGTTCAGTTTTTTAGTTATCAAATAAAAGTCGTTTTTCATCAGTACTGTTAAATTTTTTAAGGTATAAAATTGTAGTAAACTTTAGATTCTTAAAATGGGAAAGTAATTATTAAATAATTCATTTTTCGCCATTAATAACTGGTAAACTAAAATAAAACGTGGTTATTCATTTCAATAACAGAAATCCTGCTGTTATTTAAATAGTTCAGTTAGTGTGCTCATCGGTGACTTGAAAAAAAAGGAGAAAGTATTGTAAGATAAAAGAAGATGCGCCAGATCGAGAAAAATGAAGAAAACAATTTCATCAGACGCGAATTTAAGAACTTAAATTCCGTGTTATTAATACCTAGAGATGCTGACAGGCAGAATACTTCATAATAGTGTATGATTGGTGTGGTGACAACTGACTTCACTTTCGTTAGTCAAGTTATGTTCTGTCACAAATTTTATATTTTCCTCTTGGTTTGATCCACTATCGAATTCTATCACGTAGCTGAATTGGACGCCTCAGAGGCATACTAAGGTAAGAATTCACAGGTAGAATGGACATTTATTTTCCACCAAGGGTAGGAGAAGGAAATTTAGTGTAAGTAGAAAGAAAAATAATGGTAAGTAGCTAGGAAATTCGAACTGTGTTACTTAATAAATATCAAATTCATCCTTTAATTACCAAAAAAAAAAAAAAAAAAAAAATGATTAGTTACTTGGCTATTTAGTATTCATCTTGCATGTGATACAAGTCACCATTATATTTTTCATTGACATCGATAAAATCCGTTTATGGATAATTAAAACATAAAATACCCACTAAAATACCCGTTTTGGGTAAATACCCGGGTATTTACCCAGGATATTTACCCGCTAATATAAATACCCAGGTATTTTACATCCCTACCCCTGCTGTCCAGTCCCACATTCATATGCGTCCGATTCTTGAAAAGTAAAATTCTGGTCACCTTGAGGCTACGCTTATCTTCCAGGAAGCGAACCCCCCCCCCAAAACGATGATCCTTCTGGATCCGCTAGTGCGTAGATATAAGTAAATTAGTCATAGTAAAGAGCATGATGAGTTATTTGCACTTTACTACGATGATATTGATCATAATTATGAATATTTAACTATGAGGTTCAGCAATCTAACACATCGAACATCGAGGGAAATTTAAGCTATGTAATGCATAAGTACGTGTTTCAACATTTTAATCACAATATTCATTTAAGTTACGAATGATTTGTTGTAATACTATAATTTCAGTCGTAAGACGATATCAGTTTTCTTCTGAATTACTTAAACTACAGGGAATAATATCTTCAACATTTCTTATCACAAACACATCTTGTTATATCTTATACTCACAACACATTAGAAGAAAAAGAAGTACATCTACTCAGTGTTTAAAAAATGGCGGTCTCTAATACATAAAGCTTATATGCATGAATGCAAAATTTTAATAAAAATTGATGCATTAAAATAACATTAAATAACGAAAATTAGACAAATAAACATGGAAATAACACAGCCACACAAAAAATAAAAGTTTTGTGCACCGGAGGAATGAATTCGATGTATCTTGTTACACAGAATCTAAATTTCGAAGCCCCAGGACTGTTAACCATGTCAAAATGTATATGCTGTCTTACGTTTAAAAAAGAAAAATCCCTTGTTTTTCGCCCATTAAATTAACTAACATAGTCGATCGTCTTGAAATTTCGAAATGTGAATTCTGTTTAAGAGGGAGAAGGAGTGCGCCACAGCGGCCGGAAGATTGGTGTTCAATTTAACATGGGATCTCAACCATTTTTTAGGCAAATCATGGTTTCATTTCGTTCTTTCGCAAAAATGTCTCAATAGCTCACTCAATATGATGCATCTAATTTTAAAGGTGCAATTTGAACGCTGTGCGTGATATTTTCTTCTTATAAATACAGATAATTATAATCCAAATTCCCATAAGAAAATGATCAAAATTAGAGGGAAAAGTCTTCTGTTCTTTTACAGTAAGGAAAAGAGCTAAAAACTTCGGACTTTTTTGAGAATGGAGTACTACCTTTGTATTTGTGCGCTACTGTACTATTTTTTCACTGTTTCCAATGACATTCATTACACAATCGATGAGAAATTATATCCTTCATTATTGAATCTACAGAAATCAGAAATCAGATTTTTTCGTGTTCACGTACTTGGCCGTCTAACTGCTAGATGGCACTATAGTCATTCCTCATCCCACTTTCCTTCTCAGCGGGAGCCAGTCCTTTTGAAAACCTATTTTGAACTTCTTAACAGGGGCGGGAGAAAGGAAGTCGTTGTGAAGAACGGGAACTTCAAACACGAGAAATAGCAAAATTTATGACCTCTTTAGTTGATGGTTTCTGTTTCAGCAGTACAGTGTATTTGTAGATGGTTTCTATGAGAAGAAGTAATTTGTGTTGGTAGCGATAAAGTCAACCTTTCGACAGAGATTTGTGAAGGAGAAGCCGAACCAAAGTCTTCGTTTATCTATTCCAAGAAAGAAATGAAAACTTCCTGCAGGACTGAGAATATACATACAAGAGAAAAAATAAAATACATTATTATAATCTTATTATAATAATCGAGTAGATTAATCCCCGAAATATTCTTTGTTTACCTGTCAAAAAATCAAGAATAATATAAAGCTCTTTCATCAGCTTCCATCGTACAACATACTAAACACAAACATTATATATATATATATATATATATATATATATATATATATATATATAGTGGCGGATCCAGGATATGATCAAGGGAGGAGCTAAACCATAGTTTGTCTCTTTATCCAGAGTAAACAGGATTGAAGCCCATTTTATCCAGTGTATACCTGAACGTCAAGGGGGGGGGGGCTATAGCCTCTATAGCCACCTTTGGATCCGCGCCTGTATGTGTATACTGTTTACAGTGCGGGATTTACGTATAAGCTAAACAAGCTATAGCTTAGATCCCTGCTCTCTTGGGGCCGAAAAATCTAAAGAAAAACTGGATATACATTTCTAAAATATAAGAAAATTAAAAAATAAAATAAACTGTAAATATAAGTAGCAACAATGCTTCCTGCTGTGTAGCCTACGTTCATGTAATTAATGGGGCTCCTTCTGCTAGTCTGCTTCCTAAATTATCTCTAGTTTGTTCATTTCTGTATGTAGGGTGCCTATGTTCATCTGGACACATAAAGGACCCCATTTCCTTAAACAGCTTGGGGCCCCACGAAACCTAAATCCGACTCTGACTATCTATTTATGCATGTTTGCTCCCTCTCTTTTCGAAGCAGTGTTTCTTTGATATTGCTTCAGATTCCGGCAGGTTTTACCAAGGAGGGAAGAGTCCTTATTCATTCCAGGCATTCAAACTAGGGACTGGACTACTTGCTTCCAACATTCTGTCCCCCGTGTATCCCGGTCTGAATCAATTGCCTAAAGCCCATAAAACATTCAAATTCAAATGTAAATGTTGTTCATCAGTGTCGACACCGAAATATTTCTCAATCAATGGTAGGGGTGTTTGGTATCCTCAATCTGTCTCCCTCTTATTAGCGGAGAAATACTTTATATTCGGTAGTAATTTTTATTTTTTTTAAAAAAAAGTGCTGTTTAATGTATCGCATAGGAAACTAAATTTTTATATACCCTAGTAGTATAGAAACGCACCATACGGTACCTTACAAAATAAACATCCTATGCCAAGGATGCAAACATTAACAATAATAATAGAAAAACATACTAATAAACATTTTAAAGACATTCTTTCATTAATCAAGTCGCACTTAAAAGTAGAAAACAATTTTGGTTATGCATGACTATAAAAAAAAAAAAAAAAATGGGATGCGCTCTAATATAGGCTTACATACAGTTACTTTATAAATTCTTAAAATGACGCGCCCCATTCTTTTTATTTAGGTTTGCATAAATAAGATTATTTTTAACTTTTTAGTGCGAATTGATTAACAAAAGAATGTCTTTAAAAGGTGTTTTATCATTTTTTTTATTCGTTGGACACATTTTCCAAATCCTAAAGTGATATGCAACCAGGGAAATAAGGGCTGGTTAAAGGCTAGTATTTATTTTAGGATAAAATAGTTGAAAATAAAAACATATTAAAATTTGCTTTTAAAATAAATAGATATATTGCAAAGTATGAAAGTAAAAATGAAATATTGTATTGTCGCCGGACTTACGTCGCTCTGTGACAGTTCTTAGTTCTATGACGTCAGGAAATAAGTTCAATGTATACGAACACTTATTCAATGTTTGAAACAAACACCTGTTACGTCCTTGTACACTCATCTCCAAAATGATTGTCGCATATCTATAACTGTCTTCATGTAAGAATATAATGTAATACTGAATTTGCTGGGTACTTTTAATACTGATACTATGTGTATAATCGGGAAATGTATATATGGTAAACTTCATAGGAAAATATTTATAAATACGAAAATTAGAATGAGTAAATCATAATGTTGCTAAATGGACACGAAAGTTTTATTTTCGTTTTATTGTTCTTATTTACTCCTCTTTTGACATGAAACTTGCATACATGTCTCTGCCGATTGTACACATACTAACATTATAAGAAATACCGGGTGAATTCGTTATCAAATTATATTCCTACAACAACATATTTATAGACATGCGACAATAATTTTGGACATGAGTGTACCTTCCTGAAGAAGGTGACACATCTTTTAATTCTATTGTTAATGAAGTGGTCTATTTCCCCAAATAAAAACCAATACCAAGCAGAGCATATGCTCCCTCCTGTCCTTCTAAGCCGGTACTCAAGGCTAAATGTAACATTGCGTCCCTTTCCTGTTGTAATAGGAAAAATTCAGGATGGTCAGCTACTGGTATCGATCCCAGGACCATTCGAATGTGAAGGCGAGACAGAGGGTAAATCTGGTGATCATATTTTGAAAAGAAAATAAAGAAATGGATTCCACTAAAAAAGAGTCACATTGCCAATACATTTCAGATCTTTGTCTGGGTTTTCTGCCTTTCAATTCCAAGTTTTTTTTTAACCACGAAGGCCCAAAATAAATTAGAATATCGACTCTCCCGTTTTTTTTTGTTTTTTTTTTTTAATATTTGCATGGTTCTTCATTTTATAGCAGACTCTTCCTGCACTATTCCCGCGTTATTTACCATAGGTAGAATCCTTTGAGAAAGAGATAAGCGACAAGTGCTTTAGTTCTCTATGGTATGTTTGTGACCGTTGTAGATATTTGAGTGGCTGACGGCTGATATCATGTTGGTCAATCTTACAATATCTCTGTATTTATTTTTTCTTCAGTTCTGTTTCTCTTTTAGCCAAAAGAAAGGAATTTCACTCCTCTGTCCCATTTACATCCGTAACCATCCCCCTCCTGCGCTGTCCAACTTTGACCACATGCAGGGGAAAACGAAGGAAAAGGAGGGGTGCCATTTGCTTTGACGGCATTTCAGCAACAACCCCATCTGTTGCCAAAATAAGGAAACACTTTGCACTGCGATATCTTCGATTTGTCAAGGTCACTTGACTCCTTCCGACTCTTAACAAAATACATCGAATCTATAGCCTGGGGTCCACTGCACTGAACCTTTTTTGTATGGCTGTGTTAGGTGAATCCTCCCTATCTAAAATCGCTAAAGTTTTCGCCCATTGAAAACATTGACACGATCGATCGTCCTGGGGTTTCGAAATGTGGATTCTGTTTAACAAAATACATCGAATCTATAGCCTGGGGTCCACTGCAGAGAACCTTTTTTGTATGGCTGTGTTAGGTGAATCCTCCCTATCTAAAATCGCTAAAGTTTTTGCCCATTGAAAACATTGACACGATCGATCGTCCTGGGGTTTCGAAATGTGGATTCTGTTTAACAAAATACATCGAATCTATAGCCTGGGGTCCACTGCAGAGAACCTTCTTTGTATGGCTGTGTTAGGTGAATCCTCCCTATCTAAAATCGCTAAAGTTTTCGCCCATTGAAAACATTTACACAATCGATCGACCTGGGGTTTCGAAAAGTGGATTCTGTTTAACAAAATACATCAAATCCATGCCCTGGGTCCGGTGCACAAAACTTTCGTTTGTGTGTGCGTGTGTGTGTGGCTGTGTAACTAAACATTGAATATAACAATTTAGGCAAAATAAATAAAACTGGAACAGAGTAAACATTCTCTTACAAGATTCTGATTTAAAGCCATTTATCTTAAAACATACAGGGAATTGCCATCTGTGAAGTCAAACCACTTTTTCAAATACTTAACAGCCGTTTCCAAAATCCGCTGGAATGCTTCAGAAAGTTCATTCTTTTTCCCATCTTTTAATTCCTTATTGCTTTTCCAACAAATGATCCGTAAAACGTGTCCTCTAATCTACTCTCTACCTTTTTTACTAACTTAACCATCATCGTATAAATCTGAACTGCCACTGTGCAATCATTTTGAAGCTTTTTACTTGCCGCTTCAAAAACGGGAGACATGTTACTTAAAAACTGGAAGGTGATTAAAAGGTCTTGGGTTTCACATGTCTCAAGTGTACTTTTACAATTTAAAAGCAACATTTTATTTTTGAGAGCCATATTAATATCTTCTTCTTGACTTATAAAGCAAGACATCAGAGCAGACCAATAATAAATATATCAATAGCAGGAACTAGGCTGTCAACGTGTAGAGATGTGTTTCAGCCGCTCTTTAAAGTCCAAGTCAACGAAATCGAAAAACTCTTTCAATTCGTTACGGCTTACAGATGACCGAGAAGAATGAGAATATATTTTTAAAACTACACTTTCAACATCGATATCCACAGTATCGTCATATTCGCATTGTTAAGTACATGAGCTAGATATCAGACCTAAACAAGCTTTTGTTTTGTTCTTTGAGAAGACTGTATACTGATTTTTTTAAACCAGTATTAGCATTGATATTGTCAACACAAAATGCTGGCACTGGTTGTAAATCTAAACCTGGTTCGTTCAGAGAATTGATTATGCAATGTACTCTGAAGCTCGGCGTTTCTGAACATTCTTCAACAAAGTCAAAAATTTGCTGCAATCACCATTTTCTTTAGTAAAATATTGGATACACACTGGGTAGAATTTTCAGTTCCTTTTGTTAGAGAAGTTTGTACTAACATAAAAATGTTCAGTAGGTCTATTTTTCTTTAGGTCATTTATTAGGTTTTATTGGAACATCGGGCACAAAACGTTGGTAGTTATGGCCTCGGTCTTTGCTTCCACAGAAAATATTAGGTGCGACTTCGGAGTCATCAAAAAATTTGTGAACTATCTTGTTTTCACTGTCCAATAAATTGTGTTTTACTGTGTGAAATACAGGAGCTATCGTTATTTGAGCGATTTTGTCATTTTCAGAGGAAACTTTAGGGGCGAAAAACTTTGATAGATTGCTACTAGATGAAACCGATTGTTTGCTTCTCTTCACCCTGAGCATGTTGAGTTACGTCACTCCGACCTCCATGAGCAACCTAAAAATCCTTATTACAATTACTGCAACGTCCCTTGTTGGCATCCATAACCTTTCTTTTCGGTCCATCATTGGATTTTGCACGTTTACAACTATCACTATTCGTATTAAACGATTAGTTTAACAGCAAACACAAATAAACCCCTATTAATCACACACCATAACTATCAATTCACCCACAAGTTTGCATTCATTAAGCTGAGTGCTGAGATCGTCATTTTTTTTAAAATTTGCATTGCTCAAATCGCGAACTTTCAGTTTCGGCACCTGAAAGGTTTGACCGAAACAGAACTATCATCATAGCAATGCCACTTTTTCTTTGTTTTTTCATCATTCATTTATTTTCCTATGACAAAAGCAGTGGAATTGGAAACGGAGGGAAAGGGAAATGAGACACACGTACCAAATTTCACAAAATTAAATCCCCACGTTAAGCGGGTTTGCATATCCAGGCTCCTAACTATGAAAACATTTACGATCAGTCCAACCTCAATCATTTCACGAATTCAACCTGTTTCACGTATGTTATTAGGACATAATATCGATTGTGATTTATTCTAAAAACACTTTTATACATTGCAAGAGCTGTAACGTCCAAATATATACTGAGAACTCATAGTCGTATCGGAATAAACAAAAGCGAGTATGGAACAATAAACTGCTTTCACAAAAGGCAAAAGAAGAGGTGCAAAGGCATACAAAACGGTGGAGTGGTTTGGGTCGATACACTATGAATCACATGTTTGTGAGTTCAAACCCGGTAGCAAGTTGTTTCTTCCTGTTTTCATCCGGAGGCTGAAAATATTTCTTTAAGTAACTCATTGAAAACTTCTTTTGTTTCAAATTCGATTAGAACAGAACATTATATGAATTGCGAATCTTAAATCCATAGCTAAAAAAATGAAGTATACTCACTACTCCATTATCCTCTGATTTGTAACGAAAAACTATTTATAAACAGTGGTGACTTCAGAAAATTATCCTCGGGAGAAATTTCAATATGCGGGTGGAGGGCAAACATTGGTAGTCCATATTGAGCACGATCGAATATATGGCCATGAAGGCGGAAATTTCTTAGCTCGAGAGGGGTCTCAAATTCTCCCTCAGATCACGTCCTGAAAGCATCATTGCTTAAAAGCTTTTCGTAACAAATATAATATTACACTTGTTTCTCCTTCTACATTTAGAATTGGTAAAATCATAACTTATAGAGGATTATAATAAGAACATAAAAATTACAATACCAATCATGTATAAATTATCCTGTAAGTTACCAACTTTGGGTCAGATTAAAACTCAAATATTTGTTTTCGGATTGCACTTAGAAGTAAGTCCTCTCTATATAATCCTGATTGGAAAGCCATGTTTAATACTAATTAATTAATCAATATTTATACGAATATTTTTTTTATTTTACTATTTTTACTATTCAATATTATATACATTTCATTTCCAAAATCAAAATCTTGAAAATGTATATTGCACGAGTGCAGACTCGAAAATAAATGATTTTTTATTATATATTTTGGTCTCTATTCGAAATTCTATTTAATCGAATCCGACAGGAACACAGACAGAAACATCGAGAACAGGTGAAAAAAAGAGAGAGAAAAAAGCGTTGTACTCGGCGGGGACTCGAAGTAAGTTGGAATGGTGCTTTACAAGCCGAATGCCTTAGACCACTCGGCTATAGTAACAACTAGTGATTGTAGCAAAGGCTTCGAGTAGTAGTTCTTATTACAGAATAACATTTTCTATTGCCTAAAATTTAAACCTAATTTACTTTGATATAATATATCTATTAATTTGTTTCATGAATGTTTTCGTTACAAAAATTTTTAGTGCACGAAACAAAAACTGATTCAGAAAATTTTTTGGTGTACGAAAAAATGTTTACAGAAAAAAATTTTTGTGTACGAAAACAAAATTCTGTTTCAGAATTTTTTTTGTGTACAAAACAAAAACTGTTTAAGAAAAATTTTTATGTACAAACAAAATTCTGTTTCAGAAAAAATTTTGTGTACAAAACAAAAATCAGTTTTCGTCACGAAACTGCTCCGACTAAAAGAATCGATTCATCCTGATAGTGTTGGCAACACTGGAAAATTTCGGTAAGTATCGCTCAGGCACTGAGTTACAGCGAACACAACTAGATTCGAACCAACAACCTTAAATGTCTGATTCATCTCTAAATACAGCCAACTAAACAATAAGATTATGTGTATACGCCAATGCTTAGCACTGAGTCAGCAAGGTTTTTCTTCAAGGTCAAAGTCGCACACGAAGTAAAAAGATGACAACACAGATCTTCTATCTTTCTATATGAAACATAAACCTAGTGTAAACTGCTCGCACTGAAATGTGTAATGTAACATAATCTGCTCGTCTTCTTTTCATACGCGAAACTGTTCGCACTGAATGGAGTACGATGTCTCAGAGCTCTAATGTGTGATGCTCCTGCTTCAATCCACAACGAAGTAAGTTCATGTTTCCTCCTATCATTTTTTCATCATCGTTTCAAGGGGACGATAAACTCAACATTTCCTGAAACTAACACCAAAAATCGAACTCGGGACCATTACATAGTAATCAACAAACTCAACTTCTCAATGGGGCATGGTGACTCAGCTCTTATATCTGATGTGTGAGGTCTCTGCTTCAATTCGCAAGCAAGTAAGTTTATGATGTTTTCTCATCTCTCATCATCGTTTCAAGTGGGACGTTAAATTTTTCTAACACTAGCACCAAGAATCAAACTCGGGACCATTGCATAGTAATCAACACACGTGTACGATAGCTCAGCGTTTGCCTCTACTGTATGAGGTCCCTGCTTCAATCCTCAGTCAAGTAAGTTGATGTTTCGTCCTATCATTTCACACCGTTTTCGCGGGGACGTTACATTCAACATTTCCAAGAATCAAACTCGGGACGATTCCAAGGTATCCATGTTCACCCCTAAAGCGGAACAAAATGCCCCCTAAAAGGGAACGAGGTAAACCACTGTATTCATGTTCACCCCTAAAGCGGAACAAAATGGCCCCTAAAAGGGAACGAGGTGGACCACCCAAATTTATAGTAATATATATTAGGGTCCAGTACTATGATACCAAATGTTTAAATTTGGCAATTTCTAAAACTTAAGGGGTGGGCCAAGGTATCATTCCACAAAAAAAATTTTCAAGGGGTGCACAAATGTACCTATGTCTTATAATAGGGGATGGACCCCTATACATGACCATATAACCATATAAGGTAATAGGACCTCATCCATTGGAATAAATTAGGTCAAAAACCAAACACGTGATACAACGTATTGCTTACGTTTATATTTTGGTAATTTTATACCCCTAAAAGGGAACGAGGTAGACCACCCAAATTTATAGTAATCTATATTAGGGTTTTATACTATTATACCAAATGTTTAAATTGGGCGATTTCCAAAATTTAAGGGGTGGACCAAGGTACTCCTCCCAAAATTTTAAAGGGGTGCACCAATATACCCATGTCTTATGATAGGTAATGGACCCCTATACATGACCATATAACTATATAAGGTAATAGGACCTCATCAAAGGGGGATAAAATGGACCAAAAAGCAAACACGTGGTACAACGTATTGCTTACGTTTATATTTTTGGCAATTTTGTACCCCTAAAAGGGAACGAGGAGGACCACCCAAATTTATTATAATACATATTAGGGTCCTATACTGTAATATCCAATGTTTAAATTGGTCAATTTCCAAAATTTAAGGGGTGGGCCAAGGTACCCTTCCCAAATTTTTCAAGGGGTGCATTAATATACCCATATATTATGAAAGGGAATTAACCCCTGTATACGCCCATATAACTATATAAGGTATTAACACCTCATCAAAGGGGATAAATTAGGTCAAAAACCTCCGAAATTTGAATTTTTGGCAATTTTTTACCCATAAAAGGGAACGACATAGACACCCAATACTAATAGAGGTACATACTATGGTCCTAGGCTACCACACCCAATTTTTAGATTTGGCAATTTTCAAAATTTAAGGGGGGTGGTCCTATGTACCCCTGCCAAAATTTAGGGATGGGCCAAGGTACCCCTAGGTCATTGACCCCGGGCCACGTAAGCCAAGAAATGGGCGCCGGGCGCCAGGCTCGCAAAATTTTGGCGGCGGCGGGCGCCCCCTAGGTCATTGACTCCTGGCCACGTAACCCAAAAATGGGCGCCGGGGGCCCGGGGCGCAAAATTTTCGCGGCGGCGGCGGGCGCCTCGCTCCAGGGGGGGGTAAAAATGGCCTCAAGTGGGGCGATTACTACTGCTATGGTAACAACTAGTGATTGTAGCAAAGGCTTCGAGTAGTAGTTCTTATTGCAGAATAACATTTTCTATTGCCTAAAATTTAAACCTAATTTACTTTGATATAATATATCTATTAATTTGTTACATGAACACGTTTTCGTTACTTTGATGAATGATGTATGTTGTTGATATAGATTCTATTACACGTTCTTTCGTAAATATTATAGAAAGTATCAGGGTTATTTATGATCTTTCATGGAAATTGACTGGCGCATGCGCAGTACACAGACAGTTCGATTGGAAGGCGAGGAAGGAAACGCTAACACACTGTTAGAATGTTTCATCGATGTGAAGTATAAAGAACAGCTAAAATGTATTTTACGCTTGTCAATGCGTAAAGAATCACCAGGTTAATGTTTGTCCAAGTTCTCACTAATCAACTGGACTCATGAAAAATAATTAATATTGTCAGTATTTTTTCTACTGCACAATATGAAGAATAAAGAACGTATATTACACCAGGCCCATATCCAGGGGTTTCTAGGGGGGCCGGGCCCACCCTAAATTTTTTCGGGCCCCGTCTAAAATTTTCACGGTAGGCTAACAAATGAACTATAATATGGTGATGAACTATAATATGGTTGGTTCGGGCCTCTCTAACTTCAGCCGCCTCCCCCCTACATTTTTGGGCTGGCTACCGGCCTGTATTACACCACATTGTTCTCGAATTCGAACTTAACTAAGGAAGGGACAATAAACGAAATGTGATTTATTCATTCGAATTGAGATAATTCAATGAAACTAGAAATTACACAATCAAAAGGAAAAATCTCGTTAAAAAGACAATAATACTTTTATCCGAGATGTGAAATAAAGTTATTAATTAACTGAAATGAAAGTAATATTGGGCATGATATAGAGTAAGAAAAAAAAGTAAATGTATTCTTAGAAACGTTCAAAGTAAATTCACAAATACTTTTTGAAGATATACTACTCTTCCTTTACGTTTTAACGAACTAATAAGTAAACAAGCAAAGGAAAAGAATGAAGAACGAAAGTATTGCTCTTGAAAAAATATAATAAATAAATGAAACTTAAATAAATGTTTACACAAAAAATAACACACTAGTACTTCGTGTAGTCACCTCCAGAGGCAGTAACTTCTTGAAGTCTGTAATAATAGTGTTCAAATCATTACCTTCATATATTATTCCCATACTCAGTGGAAAGGAAAGAAGTTTATTATTCGCAATATAAGGTTCCTGTATAGCAATAATATCAATTTCATTAATCTCTGCATATCTTCTTAATTCCAACATTGCCACCTTGGACTTTGGGCATTGTTCTGCAAGATCTTTAATGTTTTTAATGTTTCATGTATTTTAGTATGTACTAAAGCTTCCTTTCCTGATTTACTAAAATCAAAATATATTCTTCCATGTGCATTAACCATTTGTTTATAGACGTCCTCCAAATTCCAGTATATTCCTCTGCTTTCAAATGCTTCATCAACTAGCTCTATTACCTCCCATCCATTAGTTGGTAAGTCATAAATGCTTAATTCCATTCTATCAACCTCCTCCAATACTGGATTTGTGATGCTTCTTAAAATTTCGTGTAAATCCCAAACTATCTGCCTGAAAGCTACATTTAAGATTTGTTTATCTTTCGGTTTAGTTAATTTATATATATGATCCATTTTTTCATAAAGAGGACGGACGTCAGCTATAGTTGGGCCACTTATTGTTTCTGTTTCTGTCGAGGTTATTATATCATCTTGTATTGGTTTTTCTTTTTCCGGAAACAAAATTTTTTCTTCACTCTGAGCAAATGAATCTTTTAACTGGGGTACTGTTTCTTGTTTCGCGTCTTGGTTTGCCATTTAAGATTTTAAATACCTGTTCCTGATCCTATTTTCCAATAACATTTTAAGTTCTTCAGTATTTTGTTTTCTTTCAGTATTCTCAATTTCAATGTTATATGTTTGTACACTCCGCATCAAAAAAATTGTGGCAGCTAACGCCGTGCAGCTAGCCCACCAAATATACACCTTCTTATCCCATAATCGTGTCTGGTAAAGAGACACCTGTCTCTCCTCCTTTCTTCTCTTCCATACCAAAATTAGCTAACAACATGAACACAATCCTAATTCCAAACTACACATGTATTAGTATCGATAAAATTAAATAACTAAACCGAGACGAAACAAGATTCATAAGGTGATTTAGGGTAAAACTGAAACACACACAATGAAAAATTGAAACCAATGGATGTCTATTACACAGAGGATCAGAAATGAGGCAGAGAGAGACACAGAAGAGAAGAGAAGAAAGAGGAAAGCGAGAAGATATAAAAATGTGGAATTTTAAACTTAGTAAGAAAATAACCTCCGTTACAAGAAATCCAACAGTAATATAGAAATAACGATTGTTTTTATATATTTTTCAGGACTGTTCGAATATATAGAGGATGATTGAAACATTCATTAAGTCACTTTCAAAAAAGATAGCATACTCAATTTCCAATAGAACTGTAGATCTCACAGACACATCTAAGATAATGTTATCAGTTTAACATGTTTTGTTTTCGCGTGGTTCGGTTGTAAATTCGGTAGTGTTCATTGGACGTACTGATGCAAACGACATTCTAGGTAGCTTATGTCATATCTGCCATTCCAGACTACTAATGCAAAGTGAACAAAAAAGAAGAAAGAAACAAAATGAAAAAGAAAGAAATATAAAATTGAATGAGTGCTATTTTACTGGAAAATTTTTATCAGAAATACCCTATATTAAAAGTCGAAACCGTATCATAATGAAAAGTTACAAATGTTCAAATGGAAAATTGGATGTTCCTTATAGATATAGCAGACCTTGCATGTTTCAAATTTCAACGTGAATAAATCACATAGAATTATAGAATGGAAACAAATTTGTGTCGAACTAGTATAAATAAAATTTTGTTTCCAAATAACCAAACCGGTTGCCATTTTCTAGTCTTTTCCGAAGATTTATCCGTTCCGAACATCCAGCATCACTTTCATCTTTTGCGAATATAACGTTGTAATTTGCACAGATAGAATGAACACGCTAGAGCTCAAACGGATCATAGTGTCAGTCGGATGATGTTGGTTAGCTTATGGACCACCACTGGGTCGACTATTCAAACTCGTAGTGACCGGGAATTCGATTGAGACTCGGTAACCCAGATGATAAAAAAAGATATTTTGCTTATTCCGTTGCGTTTAAACAGTATTTCTTTCAGAGATGACCAGGACTGGAGATGTTACCCCTGAGTACGAAAAACTCGATGCTGGAGTTGCCAGTTAATTACATTTTCCAGACCAGGTCCATCGGTCTCTTGCTCCGTTTTAACTTTGGAACACGCATACGCACATGAAGTGCGTGTGTATGTGAGAGAGGGGGAAGAAGTGAAAGTTGCAACGACAGGATAGGAAAACGTCAAGAAAGAGAGAGAGAGAGACGAATATAAATATGAAACATACTTATCATTACAGTGTATGATGAAGAACGCACACACTGTTTATTCGAATTCTCGCTAGTGATGCTTTGTAAGTTCTCCAACAGAAGATAAATCTCTGTTTGCAGCCATTATTTTATGCGAAAAAGTTACATTACCTGACGGGGAATCGAACCGAGGTTTTCCGCTTGGAAGTCTGGTACTTTACCACTACAGCACCTATTGCTTTACCGCAAAATTTCTACAACAAATGCTGTAATATTTCTTTCTGAGAAGATAACACGAAAAGTGTTTACTGCAGATCAATGAAGTGTTTCGAAAGTCCTGGTAAATCCCTTGCCCTTTCGCAACCAACATTCGTAAATCGTCTCTATCAGGATAAACGTGTTTGCTTCCACATTTTATGCATTGCATGTCTAATATGAAAAAATCGATTCTTCACTATCACTTCGTAAAAAATGCAAATTTGGCGTGAACAGGACTCGAACCTATGACTGACAGCTGTATTAATCGTAACTCCTTACGTTACCGCTACACTATCCTGCTACCTGAAACTAGAAGCCAAATATTACTTACTGCAGCCTTGATCATTGGAACAATCAAGCTTCTTCCTGTAAGATGTTTTGCACCTAAGTGCACAACGAAATTAATTTATTCGACGACCTAGAGAGAAATTAGTGCCCACTAACAAAGGAAACCACATTCAATCCTGGAAAAATACAGAAATAAAAGCATATTATGCAGTTATTTCGCCGTGCAAGTTCAAAAGTACATGAATAATAATAATAATAATAATAATAATAATAATAATAATAATAATAATAATAACCTATATTATCGACCGATCTCGATCAAATATTCTACATTGATAATGTTCGCACCTTTGAGTACTTTTATCTATTCGTTTTGATGGTGTTACTTAGGGGAGAGGGAGGATGGAAAAATATAAAAAATAAACAAAACTTTGAAATGAGTCTTGAATCAAACGACCAATCTGGATGAAATTTTCAACATAGATTACGTTTGTGCATGGAATGCTTTTAATCATTTCACTTTGATGGTGGAATGTAGGAAAGGGGAGAACGGGGAGATATACAAAAATCAATGTAATTAAGAATAAAAATGACTATGATAATGAGTTAATAAGTCTTGAACCACCGGACAGATCTGCGTCAAATTTTCAACATGGATGAAGTTCGAGCCTGGAGTGGTTTTCATCATATCACTTTGACGCTGAAATTTAGGGGAGTGGAGGGGAGGGGAAAGATATATAAAAATAAATAAAACTTAATAACTTTTGAACCACCAGAACGATCTCGATCAAATTTTTAGCATAGATGAGGTTCGGGCCTGATATGTTTTTTGTTATTTCACTTTAACGCTAAAACTTAGAGAAGGGGAATGGGTAAGGGAGATATATAAACATAAATAAAATTTAATAAGTCTTGAACCACAGTACCAATCTCGATAAAATTTTCAACCTAGATGAAGTTGGAACCCGAGATGCTTTTCCTCATATCATTTTGATGGTGTAACTAAAGGAAGGGGGAAGGATAGCAACATCTAAATGAGAACGAAAAATGACCGATCTTAGTATCGAATCTATAAGTTTTGGAGTCGCTGAGATGAACAGTGACACATCTGATGCCGTTTAAATCCAAATTCAGCTCGCAACATGGAGGACGGGGAGACATAAAAATGATCAAAATAACCAATTTCATTGTGGAATTCATAGTTTTCCGGATAGCTGAGATGAACAATGACACTGAAGATGCCGTGCTCCGCAATATGGGGAGGGGAGGGGATATATAAAACTCATCGGAAATGACCGATATCAAAGAGCGCCTTACTAAAAGTAAAAAAGTTACTGAATAACGGAGCATATTATTTTTCTCAATTTAGCCCTTCAAAGCGGCCAATTGATGCTAATAATAATAATAATAATAATAATAATTATTATTATTATTATTATTTATTATTATTATTATTATTATTATTATTATTATTATTATTATTATTATTATTATTATTATTATTAGTCGCGTACTTTTAAACTTGCACGGCGAAATTAATTCATAATATGTTTTTATTTCTGTAGTTCTCCTGGATTGTATGTTGCTCCCTTTATTAGTGGGCACTAATTTCTCCTTAAAATAAATGAATTTCATTGTGCACTTATGTGCAAAACATCTTACAGGAAGAAGCTTGATCGTTTCAATGATCAAGGCTGCAGTAAGTAATATTTCTCGTATAGTTTCAGGAGGCAGGATAGTGTAGCGGTAACGTAATGCAGTTATGATTAATAAAACTGTCTAGCATAGGTTCAAGTCCCGTTCAATCCAAAGTTCCGTTTTTTACAAAGTGATAGTGAAGAATCAATTTATCATATTCGACATGCAATGCTTAAGAATGTGGAAGCAAACACCTTTATCATGATAGACACGATTTACGAATTGGTTGCGAAAGGGTAAGGGATTTACCAGCACATTCGACAAACTTCATTGATCTGCAGTAAACACTTTTCTCGTTCTCAGAAAAGAAATATTACAGCATTTGTTCTGGAAATTTTGGGTAAAACAATCGGTGTTGTAGTGGTAAAGTACCAGACTACCAAGCGTAAAATGTCGGTTCGATTCCCCATCAGGTAATATAACTTTTTCGCATAAAATAATGGCTGCAAACAGAGATTTATCTTCTGTTGGAGAACTTACATAGCATCACTGGTGAGAATTCGAATAAACAGTGTGTGCGTTCTTCATCATACACTGTAATGATAAAGTATGATTCATAATTATAATCGTCTCTCTCTCTCTCTTTCTTGACGTTTCCCTATCCTGTCGTCTGTTGCATCTTTCACTTCTCCACCTCTCTCTCACATACACACGCATTTCATGTGCGTGTGCGTGTTCCAAAGTTAAAACGGAGCAAGAGGCCGATAGACCTGGTCTGGAAAATGTAATTAACTGGCAACTCCAGCATCGAGTTTTTCGTACTCTGGGATAACAACTCCCGTCCTGGTCATCTCTGAAAGGAATACTGTTTAAACGCAACGGAATAAGCAAAATATCTTTTTTTATCATCTGGGTTACCGAGTCTCAATCGAATTACCGGGTCACTACGAGTTTAAATAGTCGGCCCAGTGGTGGTCCATAAGCTAACCAACATCATCCGACTGACACTATGATCCGTTTGAGCTCTAGCGTGTTCATTCTATCTGTGCAAATCGCAACGTTATATTCGCAAGAGATGGAAGTGATGCTGGATGTTCGGAACGGATAAATCTTCGCAAAAGACTAGAAAATGGCAACATCTTTGTTTATTTGGAAACAAAATTTTATTTATACTAGTTTGACACAAATTTCTTTCCATTCTATAATTCAATGTGATTTATTCACGTTGAAATTTGAAACATGCACGGTCTCCTCCATCTATAAGGAACATCCAATTTTCCATTTGAAAATTTGTAACTTTTCATTATGATACGGTTTCGACTTTTAATATAGGATATTTTTGATAAAAATTTACCAGTAAAATAGCACTCATTCAATTTTATATTTCTTTCTTTTTCATTTTGTTTCTTTCTTCTTTTTTGTTCACATTGCATTAGTAGTCTGGAATGGCAGATATGACATACGCTACCTACTGAGTTTATTAGAATGTCGTTTGCATCAGTACGTCCAATGAACACTACCGAATTTACAACCGAACCACGCGAAAACAAAACATGTTAAACTGTTGACATTATCTTGTGAGATCTACAGTTCTATTGGAAATTGAATATGCTATCCTTTTTGAAAGTGACTTAATGAATGTTTCAATCATCCTCCATATATTCGAACAGTCCTGAAAAATATATAAAAACAAGCGTTATTTCTATATTACTGTTGGATTTCTTGTAACGGAGGTTATTTTCTTACTAAGTTTAAAATTCCACATTTTTATCTCTTCTCGCTTTCCTCTTTCTTCTCTTCTCTTCTGTCTCTCTCTGCCTCATTTCTGAACCTCTGTGTAATAGACATCCATTGGTTTCAATTTTTCATTATGTGTGTTTCAGTTTCACCCTAAATCAACTTATGAATCTTGTTTCGTTTCGGTTTAGTTATTTCATTTTATCGATACTAATACATGTGTAGTTTGAAATTAGGATTGGGTTCATGTTGTTAGCTGATTTTAGTATGGGAGGGAAGAAAGGAAGAGAGGGAGGTGTATCTTTACCAGACACGATTATGGGATAAGAAGGTGTATATTTGGTGGGCTATCTGCACGGCGTTAGCTCTTGCATTTTTTTTTTATTTATATATTTGTTTTTTTGTTGACTTAGCTGCGTTTCTTTTCCTTTCCAAGAATTCCTCCATCCTTCTTTTGTCGACTATAGAATGCTGTTTTGATATAGAGCTTGCTGAGGTTGACTATAGAATGCTGTGTGGTTGTAACATATCAGCTCAAGGATTTCACCACTTACACAGTAGTTATGAATGCGCGCACAAATAGGAAGATTGCGTGGATAGAACTCAATATTTCACGCACCAAAGCTTTAACTCAACTAAACTAGTGCAGTCGTTAACTAAACTATATCGTATGCAATGTACTCTGAAGCTCGGCGTTTCTGAACATTCTTCAACAAAGTCAAAAATTTGCTGCAATCACCATTTTCTTTAGTAAAATATTGGATACACACTGGGTAGAATTTTCAGTTCCTTTTGTTAGAGAAGTTTGTACTAACATAAAAATGTTCAGTAGGTCTATTTTTCTTTAGGTCATTTATTAGGTTTTATTGGAACATCGGGCACAAAACGTTGGTAGTTATGGCCTCGGTCTTTGCTTCCACAGAAAATATTAGGTGCGACTTCGGAGTCATCAAAAAATTTGTGAACTATCTTGTTTTCACTGTCCAATAAATTGTGTTTTACTGTGTGAAATACAGGAGCTATCGTTATTTGAGCGATTTTGTCATTTTCAGAGGAAACTTTAGGGGCGAAAAACTTTGATAGATTGCTACTAGATGAAACCGATTGTTTGCTTCTCTTCACCCTGAGCATGTTGAGTTACGTCACTCCGACCTCCATGAGCAACCTAAAAATCCTTATTACAATTACTGCAACGTCCCTTGTTGGCATCCATAACCTTTCTTTTCGGTCCATCATTGGATTTTGCACGTTTACAACTATCACTATTCGTATTGAACGATTAGTTTAACAGCAAACACAAATAAACCCCTATTAATCACACACCATAACTATCAATTCACCCACAAGTTTGCATTCATTAAGCTGAGAGCTGAGATCGTCATTTTTTTTAAATTTGCATTGCTCAAATCGCGAACTTTCAGTTTCGGCACCTGAAAGGTTTGACCGAAACAGAACTATCATCATAGCAATGCCACTTTTTCTTTGTTTTTTCATCATTCATTTATTTTCCTATGACAAAAGCAGTGGAATTGGAAACGGAGGGAAAGGGAAATGAGACACACGTACCAAATTTCACAAAATTAAATCCCCACGTTAAGCGGGTTTGCATATCCAGGCTACTAACTATGAAAACATTTACGATCAGTCCAACCTCAATCATTTCACGAATTCAACCTGTTTCACGTATGTTATTAGGACATAATATCGATTGTGATTTATTCTAAAAACACTTTTATACATTGCAAGAGCTGTAACGTCCAAATATATACTGAGAACTCATAGTCGTATCGGAATAAACAAAAGCGAGTATGGAACAATAAACTGCTTTCACAAAAGGCAAAAGAAGAGGTGCAAAGGCATACAAAACGGTCGAGTGGTTTGGGTCGATACACTATGAATCACATGTTTGTGAGTTCAAACCCGGTAGCAAGTTGTTTCTTCCTGTTTTCATCCGGAGGCTGAAAATATTTCTTTAAGTAACTCATTGAAAACTTCTTTTGTTTCAAATTCGATTAGAACGGAACATTATATGAATTGCGAATCTTAAATCCATAGCTAAAAAAATGAAGTATACTCACTACTCCATTATCCTCTGATTTGTAACGAAAAACTATTTATAAACAGTGGTGACTTCAGAAAATTATCCTCGGGAGGAATTTCAATATGCGAGTGGAGGGCAAACATTGGTAGTCCATATTGAGCACGATCGAATATATGGCCATGAAGGCGGAAATTTCTTAGCTCGAGAGGGGTCTCAAATTCTCCCTCAGATCACGTCCTGAAAGCATCATTGCTTAAAAGCTTTTCGTAACAAATATAATATTACACTTGTTTCTCCTTCTACATTTAGAATTGGTAAAATCATAACTTATAGAGGATTATAATAAGAACATAAAAATTACAATACCAATCATGTATAAATTATCCTGTAAGTTACCAACTTTGGGTCAGATTAAAACTCAAATATTTGTTTTCGGATTGCACTTAGAAGTAAGTCCTCTCTATATAATCCTGATTGGAAAGCCATGTTTAATACTAATTAATTAATCAATATTTATACGAATATTTTTTTATTTTACAATTTTTACTATTCAATATTATATACATTTCATTTCCAAAATCAAAATCTCGAAAATGTATATTGCACGAGTGCAGACTCGAAAATAAATGATTATTTATTATATATTTTGGTCTCTATTCGAAATTCTATTTAATCGAATCCGACAGGAACACAGACAGAAACATCGAGAACAGGTGAAAAAAAGAGAGAGAAAAAAGCGTTGTACTCGGCGGGGACTCGAAGTAAGTTGGAATGGTGCTTTACAAGCCGAATGCCTTAGACCACTCGGCTATAGTAACAGCTAGTGATTGTAGCAAAGGCTTCGAGTAGTAGTTCTTATTACAGAATAACATTTTCTATTGCCTAAAATTTAAACCTAATTTACTTTGATATAATATATCTATTAATTTGTTTCATGAATGTTTTCGTTACAAAAATTTTTAGTGCACGAAACAAAAACTGATTCAGAAAATTTTTTGGTGTACGAAAAAATGTTTACAGAAAAAAATTTTTGTGTACGAAAACAAAATTCTGTTTCAGAATTTTTTTTTGTGTACAAAACAAAAACTGTTTAAGAAAAATTTTTATGTACAAACAAAATTCTGTTTCAGAAAAAATTTTGTGTACAAAACAAAAATCAGTTTTCGTCACGAAACTGCTCCGACTAAAAGAATCGATTCATCCTGATAGTGTTGGCAACACTGGAAAATTTCGGTAAGTATCGCTCAGGCACTGAGTTACAGCGAACACAACTAGATTCGAACCAACAACCTTAAATGTCTGATTCATCTCTAAATACAGCCAACTAAACAATAAGATTATGTGTATACGCCAATGCTTAGCACTGAGTCAGCAAGGTTTTTCTTCAAGGTCAAAGTCGCACACGAAGTAAAAAGATGACAACACAGATCTTCTATCTTTCTATATGAAACATAAACCTAGTGTAAACTGCTCGCACTGAAATGTGTAATGTAACATAATCTGCTCGTCTTCTTTTCATACGCGAAACTGTTCGCACTGAATGGAGTACGATGTCTCAGAGCTCTAATGTGTGATGCTTCTGCTTCAATCCACAACGAAGTAAGTTCATGTTTCCTCCTATCATTTTTTCATCATCGTTTCAAGGGGACGATAAACTCAACATTTCCTGAAACTAACACCAAAAATCGAACTCGGGACCATTACATAGTAATCAACAAACTCAAATTCTCAATGGGGCATGGTGACTCAGCTCTTATATCTGATGTGTGAGGTCTCTGCTTCAATTCGCAAGCAAGTAAGTTTATGATGTTTTCTCATCTCTCATCATCGTTTCAAGTGGGACGTTAAATTTTTCTAACACTAGCACCAAGAATCAAACTCGGGACCATTGCATAGTAATCAACACACGTGTACGATGGCTCAGCGTTTGCCTCTACTGTATGAGGTCCCTGCTTCAATCCTCAGTCAAGTAAGTTTATGTTTCGTCCTATCATTTCTCACCGTTTTCGCGGGGACGTTAAATTCAACATTTCCAAGAATCAAACTCGGGACGATTCCAAGGTATCCATGTTCACCCCTAAAGCGGAACAAAATGCCCCCTAAAAGGGAACGAGGTAAACCACTGTATTCATGTTCACCCCTAAAGCGGAACAAAATGGCCCCTAAAAGGGAACGAGGTGGACCACCCAAATTTATAGTAATATATATTAGGGTCCAGTACTATGATACCAAATGTTTAAATTTGGCAATTTCTAAAACTTAAGGGGTGGGCCAAGGTATCATTCCCAAAAAAAATTTTCAAGGGGTGCACAAATGTACCTATGTCTTATAATAGGGGATGGACCCCTGTACATGACCATATAACCATATAAGGTAATAGGACCTCATCCATTGGAATAAATTAGGTCAAAAACCAAACACGTGATACAACGTATTGCTTACGTTTATATTTTGGCAATTTTATACCCCTAAAAGGGAACGAGGTAGACCACCCAAATTTATAGTAATCTATATTAGGGTTTTATACTATTATACCAAATGTTTAAATTGGGCGATTTCCAAAATTTAAGGGGTGGGCCAAGGTACTCCTCCCAAAATTTTAAAGGGGTGCACCAATATACCCATGTCTTATGATAGGTAATGGACCCCTATACATGACCATATAACTATATAAGGTAATAGGACCTCATCAAAGGGGGATAAAATGGACCAAAAAGCAAACACGTGGTACAACGCATTGCTTACGTTTATATTTTTGGCAATTTTGTACCCCTAAAAGGGAACGAGGTGGACCACCCAAATTTATTATAATACATATTAGGGTCCTATACTATAATATCCAATGTTTAAATTGGTCAATTTCCAAAATTTAAGGGGTGGGCCAAGGTACCCTTCCCAAATTTTTCAAGGGGTGCATTAATATACCCATATATTATGAAAGGGAATTAACCCCTGTATACGCCCATATAACTATATAAGGTATTAACACCTCATCAAAGGGGATAAATTAGGTCAAAAACCTCCGAAATTTGAATTTTTGGCAATTTTTTACCCATAAAAGGGAACGACATAGACACCCAATACTAATAGAGGTACATACTATGGTCCTAGGCTACCACACCCAATTTTTAGATTTGGCAATTTTCAAAATTTAAGGGGGTGGTCCTATGTACCCCTGCCAAAATTTAGGGGTGGGCCAAGGTACCCCTAGGTCATTGACCCCGGGCCACGTAAGCCAAAAAATGGGCGCCGGGCGCCAGGGGCGCAAAATTTTGGCGGCGGCGGGCGCCCCCTAGGCCATTGACCCCTGGCCACGTAACCCAAAAATGGGCGCCGGGGGCCCGGGGCGCAAAATTTTCGCGGCGGCGGCGGGCGCCTCGCTCCAGGAAGCGGTAAAATGGCCTCAAGTGGGGCGATTACTACTGCTATGGTAACAACTAGTGATTGTAGCAAAGGCTTCGAGTAGTAGTTCTTATTACAGAATAACATTTTCTATTGCCTAAAATTTAAACCTAATTTACTTTGATATAATATATCTATTAATTTGTTACATGAACACGTTTTCGTTACTTTGATGAATGATGTATGTTGTTGATATAGATTCTATTACACGTTCTTTCGTAAATATTATAGAAAGTATCAGGGATATTTATGATCTTTCATGGAAATTGACTAGCGCATGCGCATTACACAGACAGTTCGATTGGAAGGCGAGGAAGGAAACGCTAACACACTGTTAGAATGTTTCATCGATGTGAAGTATAAAGAACAGCTAAAATGTATTTTACGCTTGTCAATGCGTAAAGAATCACCAGGGTTAATGTTTGTCCAAGTTCTCACTAATCAACTGGACTCATGAAAAATAATTAATATTGTCAGTATTTTTTTCTACTGCACAATATGAAGAATAAAGAACGTATATTACACCAGGCCCATATCCAGGGGTTTCTAGGGGGGTCGGGCCCACCCTAAATTTTTTCGGGCCCCGTCTAAAATTTTCACGGTAGGCTTGCAAATGAACTATAATATGGTGATGAACTATAATATGGTTGGTTCGGGCCTCTCTAACTTCAGCCGCCTCCCCCCTACATTTTTGGGCTGGCTACCGGCCTGTATTACACCACATTGTTCTCGAATTCGAACTTAACTAAGGAAGGGACAATAAACGAAATGTGATTTATTCATTCGAATTGAGATAATTCAATGAAACTAGAAATTACACAATCAAAAGGAAAAATCTCATGCGGGTGGAGGGCAAACATTGGTAGTCCACATTGAGCACGATCGAATATATCGATAAAAGACAATAATACTTTTATCCGAGATGTGAAATAAAGTTATTAATTAACTGAAATGAAAGTAATATTGGGCATGATATAGAGTAAGAAAAAAAAGTAAATGTATTCTTAGAAACGTTCATAGTAAAATCACAAATACTTTTTGAAGATATACTACTCTTCCTTTACGTTTTAACGAACTAATAAGTAAACAAGCAAAGGAAAAGAATGAAGAACGAAAGTATTGCTCTTGAAAAAATATAATAAATAAATGAAACTTAAATAAATGTTTACACAAAAAATAACACACTAGTACTTCGTGTAGTCACCTCCAGAGGCAGTAACTTCTTGAAGTCTGGAGGGGATACTGGATACAAGTCTCGAGCAATACGACGGTGTGTCACGAAAATGTTGCCACAGTTCCATAACATGATTTTGAAGAAACGTTTGGTCTCTGTCTTCACGTCTCTCTTCCCATTCTTGCACCATGTAGGCCCACAGATGTTCAATTGGTTCAAATCTGGGGATAGAGGGGGCCACTCAATACAAATTAACTCTGGATGTTCACTTAGTCACTCTCGTGTTTGCCGGGAAGTGTGAACACCACTGTTGTCATGCATAAATATGTATTCTTCCTGTTCGGGGAAGTTTCTTTCTAAGGACGGTAACAACGTATTTTCGAGGATATTAATGTAAACACTGCTGTTCATTCTCTCAGGCATCGCAACCAAATCTCCAGGACCAGCAGCCGGTATGTATCCCCAAAAGTGTGCTGATATTCGTCCTGAACAAGAAGCTCTGATTATATTTTGTTCAACATACCTGGTTCCGCGCGGTCTATACAATATAACTCTGCCTTGTTTTGTTAGACGTGAAAACCTTCTCGTCGGTCCAGATGACCAAGTCCCAATATGACTGAGGTTGGGTTAGGTTATTCTGTGCCTATTCCATTCGTCTGGCCTTGTGAGTTTCAGTCAGGAGAGTCTTCCTAGCGGGTCTTGAACAGTGCAGACCAGCCCCCAATAATCTTCTTCTTATTGTTTCATGAGAACGATTATATTCTCTGGCTTTGTCCAAGAGGATTGAAGTGTGGTGTAGAGGTCTGTTGATTACTTCTGTAACTAAAGCTTGATCTTGAGCTGCAGTTGTCACTTTTGGCCTTCCACTTCTTGACCGACACCTGAACCATTCACCACCTTCTTCATGTCGCTGAACCCATTTCTTGACCGTTTTCTTGTCACATCCCAGATCTCTAGCAATCTGAGAGACAGTTTGTCCCATTTTTGCTCAGCCTATGATTTATTCTCTCAGAGCAACAGACAGTTCTCCACAACCTTTAGAACGAGGCATTTTGAGAACCTGTTAGAAATTTGCGTTCTGGCGTGTATGACAAATGTCGGTAAAGTGCATCTTACTGTTTCTACTGCGCACGCACCAGTCAATTTTCATGAAAGATCATAAATAATCCTGACAATTGCTGTAATATTTATGAACGAATACGTAATAGAACCTATATTAACAACATCATTCGTCAAAGTAAAGAATACCGTTAACATAAAACAATTTCAACAGACTATTACATCAAGCCAAAATAGGCTTAAACTTCAGAGAATACAAAATAAATTTCATACTGTAACAAAAGATTGAACATGAAACACGCTTACTATATTTTCAACTTTTCACATTAGCCGAGTAGACTAATGCATTCGGCTAGAGATTCTGAGGCACTATTCAAGAGTAGTTCGAATCCCACCCTAGTACAATTTGGTTTTACCTCTTCTTGACGTTTCTGTTTGTGATCCTGCTGGATTCTATTAAATATAATTCCGTAATACGCTAAAATATAGGTAATATTTGAAGTTCTTAACATCCCATTTTTACATTTTTCAAGCTCAATTAAGAAGAAAGAGGGAATATGAAAGTACAAAGACTTACAATAATTGCTTAGCATTTACTGTCATTGTAATTGTGGATATTTTATTTATGATAATGTATAATGAACTAAAAATATATTTAGTAGGTCACATGTCTCCATTTTTCGATTCTAGCTTGAAAGTTACAGTTTAGGCGGTGACATATCGAAGACCAAGGGGGTTGAGGGGGTTGTAAGCCCTCCCATTGAAACTTTTATATTCTATTGAAATAAAAAGTGTTTCAGTTTATAATCTTGGAAAAGCAACAATCACTGGGTCTGGAGGACGGTTTATACTACGATTTATCACTTCCAAATGTGTAGAAGATGTGACTGGATATTGTGTATAATCATTCAAGAAATATAAGACAACGAAGGGACTTCGTAAACCCTTCACGCCACCCCAGGAGGAGGAAGTGCGTCCCGCCGTCCGTCGGTTCGGAACTACTGCTTGCGAGGGAAACATTCTAACAGTGTGTTAGCGTTTCCTTCCTCCCAATCGAACTGTCTGTGTACTGCGCATGCGCCAGTCAATTTTCATAAAAGATCATAAATAACCCTGATACTTTCTTCATCAAAGTAACGAAAACATTCATGAAACAAATTAATAGATATATTATATCAAAGTAAATTAGGTTTAAATTTTAGGCAATAGAAAATGTTATTCTGTAATAAGAACTACTACTCGAAGCCTTTGCTACAATCACTAGTTGTTACTATAGCCGAGTGGTCTAAGGCATTCGGCTTGTAAAGCACCATTCCAGCTTACTTCGAGTCCCCGCCGGATACAACGCTTTTTTCTCTCTTTTTTTCACCTGTTCTCGATATTCCTGTCTGTGTTCCTGTCGGATTCGATTAAATAGGATTTCGAATAGAGACCAAAATATATAATAAATAATCATTTATTTGCGAGTCTGCACTCGTGCAATATACATTTTCGAGATTTTGATTTTGGAAATGAAGTGTATATACTATTGAATAGTAAAAATAGTAAAATAAAAAAATATTCGTATAAATATTGATTAATTAATTAGTGTTAAACTTGGCTTTCCAATCAGGATTATATAGAGAGGACTTACTTCTAAGTGCAATCCGAAAACAAATATTTGAGTTTTAATCTGACTCAAAGTTGGTAACTTACAGGATAATTTATACATGATTGGTATTGTAATTTTTATGTTCTTATTATAATCCTCTATAAGTTATGATTTTACCAATTCTAAATGTAGAAGGAGAAACAAGTGTAATATTATATTTGTTACGAAAAGCTTTTAAGCAATGATGCTTTCAGGACGTGATCTGAGGGAGAATTTGAGACCCCTCTCGAGCTAAGAAATTTCCGCCTTCAGGGCCATATATTCGATCGTGCTCAATGTGGACTACCAATGTTTGCCCTCCACCCGCATATTGAAATTCCTCCCGAGGATAATTTTCTGAAGTCACCACTGTTTATAAATAGTTTTTCGTTACAAATCAGAGGATAATGGAGTAGTGAGTATACTTCATTTTTTTAGCTATGGATTTAAGATTCGCAATTCATATAATGTTCCGTTCTAATCGAATTTGAAACAAAAGAAGTTTTCAATGAGTTACTCAAAGAAATATTTTCAGTCTCCGGATGAAAACAGGAAGAAACTTAAAAAAAAACACTTGCTACCGGGTTTGAACTCACAAACATGTGATTCATAGTGTATCGACCCAAACCACTCGATCGTTTTGTATGCCTTTGCATCTCTTCTTTTGCCTTTTGTGAAAGCAGTTTATTGTTCCATACTCGCTTTTGTTTATTCCGATACGACTATGAGTTCTCAGTAAATATTTGGACGTTACAGCTCTTGCAATGTATAAAAGTGTTTTTAGAATAAATCACAGTCGATATTATGTCCTAATAACATACGTGAAACAGGTTGAATTCGTGAAATGATTGAGGTTGGACTGACCGTAAATGTTTTCATAGTTAGTACCCTGGATATGCAAACCCGCTTAACGTGGGGATTTAATTTTGTGAAATTTGGTACAACAAAACAACACAAAACAAAACGAAACGAAGCAAAAAATTTGAAAATAATAACAAGTTTTCTATTTCTATGTATGCTATCTGAGAAATAAAAAAGATGAATATCAAAATTAGTTTTTGCTACTCTCTTTTGCTTGACTCGAGTTAAGCCTGACTCTAACCCTTCAATTTATTCATCATTCATATTCTTAAAATCTTTATGCTTAATCTTCCTTGTATGTTAGTAGTAACTCCTTCCCTGGTTCAGTTTTTTCATAATTCATTGCTTTTGTAGTTTTTATGCTTAACATTGTTATGATATCTTTTAATGTTATCTCTTCTCCTGGTTGTTCGAGTTTTCGCCTTGTATGACTTGTTTTTCACCTGTTTTGGTTCTCTCCTGTATGGTAAACACTTTTATTATGTGATTTTCACTATAACTTTTATTTGTTACTGATTTACCACGTCCTCCTCAAATATTCGCTATAACACATTACACTAACACTTCACTAACACTACACAACTTACGTATAGTTTTCACTCTTATGTGAACTAAAAGCCGCATTTATGTAGGCATGATTCACGTCTTAAGGTTAGTATTATTTTCACTTAAAACACTTACACTTTATATTCCATATTATTTTATGTATTTATTTCACTTTTATTTTCACTATCGTTCTACATTTTTACTTCCGCTTACTTTTAAATCATGAATTTTCAATGTTCTTCCTATTTTATAATTATATAAATTATTTTAGTGTATAATGTTCCCAGTTGGATTTGCATATAACGATCGATTTTGGTATACCGACTTGAGGTCCAGGGCCCACTTGGAACACTTAGTGCAGACCCTGGACAGTTTTCTCCTTCCGCTTTATACGTCCAGTGTGAGACTCGCATGTCATTTGAAGGCGGTAATTCAGATACTGGATTGTGCTTCCGTTCCGAGACATTTTTGATTAAAGATGTTTATATATTTACTATTCACACAAAACACACTTCCCGACACACACGAAAGAAAAAAACCAACGAAACATGCTCACTCTCGATACATCCGTAGTTCCTATCCGGTTTTATCCTGGGATATATCGATTGCATGCACACAGTTCTTTTTTCTGGGACACGCGGAATGCCAATGTTCTTGAAGTAGTACTCCGGTCCAGAAAGATTTACAGCTACTCTTCTATTCATTCAGCAACACTATTATGACGTCATTCCTATTTCTGTGTATCTTCGGTTATTTACAATTTTTAAACATTTGTCCTATTATATCGTTCTCTTCTTAATTCTGAATAGTTCTTTGTTATTTTGCTTAATATGCTGTAGTCCTCCTCATTAGCTATAATTTCATTTATGTAATTCCTTCTTACTTGATCTCTTCCCTCCAACCGTTCTTCTAGTAATGGACACCATAATATATAATGTGCTGGTGTGATTATTTCTTCGCATTAACATCTTGGATGGTCTATCTGTCCCGTTCTGCAAAGAGTTGTTGAAATGGGCCATGACCAGTAAGAAAATGGACTAATCCTGGATTCGGATCAATTGTTTCCATGTTAATCTTATTCCAATATTTAGTATTACCCTGTATAATCTTGACTTATTTGTTTCCTGCCAATCATTATTCCAAATTTGTTCTATTTCATGATTTATTTCATCGAGAGTTTTTGTTTCCTTACGTAATATTTCCAAAAATTTAATTGTATTTGATTTTTTAAGCCAATAGCATGCCGCTCTTTCTCTAATTATCATACTTATTGGCTTAAATCCCATGAAGACACTTAGAGCTATATGCGGTGTTGCGTTGAAAGCTCCACTGAATCTTATTAATAGATTCATTTGCGGTCTATTAATGCTTTGTCTCAAGGTGTTATTTTCTAGTATTCTGTGTGCCTAAACACTTGAAGCATATGACATTGAAGAAATTAGTGTTTCTTGATATGTTAGCCATTATTTTTCTTCTCAATCTATATTTATAGTTTGCTATCGTTACTAATTTATTTGCTACAAGTACTTTGTGAGCCCTGTCGACAATATATTTTATGTGTGGTCCAAAATTTAAATTCTAGTCAACTTGAATTCCTAAATATTTAAATACGCTGACTCTTTAATGTTATTAGTTCCTATCTTAATTGTGGGATTTCTACGTAGTTTGGTCCTAAATATAATATCTTTTGTTTCCTTTTCAGATAAGCGTAATTTAGACTTTTTTACACCAATATTGAAGTACATTGATAATTTTCTCTGTCTTATTTTCTAATTCATTACGTGAGTTTGCTAAGGTTATAATGGCTATGTCATCCGCAAATGCTAGAACTTGATCTGTAACTTCACTTAGGTTTAAGGTCTCGAGACAGGGTTGTAACTGGATATCCCATATTAGTGGGCCCAAGATGATCCTTGAGGACAGCCCTTCTCCGTATTTAATATAAAGTTGCCTTATTATTTGGTATTATGATTTTCCAGCCTGTGAAATTATTTTTAATTGTATTTATTAGGTATAACGGTAAGCTCAATTTTTGAAGATTGTGTATTAGGGAAAACAACAACCTGATACAGGTTGTCAAAATCATCTTCATTGTCTATAAACAGGGCCAACACATATTTACTATTAGATTTGCTTACATTAATTTGTTCTATAAAAATATTCAAAGCATCTTCTGTCGATTTACCCTGTCTAAAACCAAATTGTAATTATCATTAACAAGGTTTCTAAATTTGTTTATTCTATTTCCTATTGTTTTTTCAAAAATTTTGGAAATATTCTTCAGGAGGCAAAGAGGTCGGTAGGAACTTACATCCATGGGGCCCTTTTCTTGTCCTTTTAATAATATTGTCAATTTTGATTCCTTCCAACTGGTTGGAAATGTTTGTTTCTTTAGTAGTATATTGAATAATCTAATTAAGTATTCGATCCAGATATTTTCCTTCTTTTTATGAATTTTACTGCTTATTCCATCAAGACCTGGGGCCTTTCCTTTTTCAATTTATTTATAATTTCTTCTACTTTGTTGTTAGATATTTGATTAATATTTTGTTGTTCTTCTAGTGAATTGGTATTTTCATACTGTCTTCTTAATTCTAATTGATTCTCCGTTTCATTTTCTTTTATATCTCTTGGGAATAATTTATTTGATAATTTTCGTAGTGTTCCCTCTCGTGTTTGTGTATAAGATGCATCGTTATTTCTTTTAGTTGATAGGGTAGTAGGGTTTATTTTCTGCATTATTAATCTGTAAGGAATGTCCCATGGATCGATTTCAGTATTTTTCTTTAAAAAAGTCCCAGCTTTTCTTCTTTGCTGCAATTATTTCTTCAGTATATTTCTGATTTACTGTTCTATAAATAGCTCACCTTCTTTGCTTAAGTATGGGCGATGTGGCTGCTTGATAACTGTTTCTTTTCGCTCTAACAATGTTCTTGAGACGTTCTAATTTTTGTGTCCAAAATGCATTATAACTTTGTTTTACATTTCCGTTGGAAGTAGATTCACATATAGCTTTTCTTGTGGCATCCTCAATTTGCAATACCATATTATTTATAGCTTCGTTAGTTTCTAATTGTGGTAAATTTAGTATTTCTTCAAATGATTCCCAATCAATTTCCGAAAATTATGTTTTTCGTTTTGATCTTTATATTCTACAACTAGTTCAAATGTTATTACCTCATGATCTCTTGTAGTGATTTTATCTAAAACTATCGAGTTTCTAATTTTATTTATCATGTTATTGGTACCATGGTAACATCTATAAAGGATTCCCCCTTTGAAGCCCCTCAAAAGTTGGGTGACTCTCTCTATTTAATACTAGTAGTCTGTTTTGTTGAATAAGATCTTTAAGTGCTTTTCCTTTGGTATCTGTAATTGAAGAGTCCCAAATGCTGGATTTTGAGTTCGCATCAACCGAAATTATAAGATTTTTATTAGGATGTTGCCAAATTAGGTTTTGTAATTTCTGTAGAAAAATATGAATGTCCATACTATATTGAAAATAAGAGCTTATAAGCCAAAGGCTGTATGCGCCATAAGAAATCTCTGTACAAACCATCCAGTTGTCACAATATTTTGATATTTTTAATATTTCAAGCTCTTTTTTCATAACGACGATAATAGTGTTCAAATCATTACCTTCATATATTATTCCCATACTCACTGGAAAGGAAAGAAGTTTATTATTCGCAATATAAGGTTCCTGTATAGCAATAATATCAATTTCATTAATCTCTGCATATCTTCTTAATTCCAACGTTGCCACCTTGGACTTTGGGCATTGTTCTGCAAGATCTTTAATGTTTTTAATGTTTCATGTATTTTAGTATGTACTAAAGCTTCCTTTCCTGATTTACTAAAATCAAAATATATTCTTCCATGTGCGTTAACCATTTGTTTATAGACGTCCTCCAAATTCCAGTATATTCCTCTGCTTTCAAATGCTTCATCAACTAGCTCTATTACCTCCCATCCATTAGTTGGTAAGTCATAAATGCTTAATTCCATTCTATCAACCTCCTCCAATACTGGATTTGTGATGCTTCTTAAAATTTCGTGTAAATCCCAAACTATCTGCCTGAAAGCTACATTTAAGATTTGTTTATCTTTCGGTTTAGTTAATTTATATATATGATCCATTTTTTCATAAAGAGGACGGACGTCAGCTATAGTTGGGCCACTTATTGTTTCTGTTTCTGTCGAGGTTATTATATCATCTTGTATTGGTTTTTCTTTTTCCGGAAACAAAATTTTTTCTTCACTCTGAGCAAATGAATCTTTTAACTGGGGTACTGTTTCTTGTTTCGCGTCTTGGTTTGCCATTTAAGATTTTAAATACCTGTTCCTGATCCTATTTTCCAATAACATTTTAAGTTCTTCAGTATTTTGTTTTCTTTCAGTATTCTCAATTTCAATGTTATCTGTTTGTACACTCCGCATCAAAAAAATTGTGGCAGCTAACGCCGTGCAGCTAGCCCACCAAATATACACCTTCTTATCCCATAATCGTGTCTGGTAAAGAGACACCTCTCTCTCCTCCTTTCTTCTCTTCCATACCAAAATTAGCTAACAACATGAACACAATCCTAATTCCAAACTACACATGTATTAGTATCGATAAAATTAAATAACTAAACGGAGACGAAACAAAATTCATAAGGTGATTTAGGGTGAAACTGAAACACACACAATGAAAAATTGAAACCAATGGATGTCTATTACACAGAGGTTTGGAATTGAGGCAGAGAGAGACACAGAAGAGAAGAGAAGAAAGAGGAAAGCGAGAAGATATAAACATGTGGAATTTTAAACTTAGTAAGAAAATAACCTCCGTTACAAGAAATCCAACAGTAATATAGAAATAACGTTTGTTTTCATATATTTTTCAGGACTGTTCGAATATATAGAGGATGATTGAAACATTCATTAAGTCACTTTCAAAAAGGATAGCATACTCAATTTCCAATAGAACTGTATATCTCACAGACACATCTAAGATAATGTCAACAGTTTAACATGTTTTGTTTTCGCGTGGTTCGGTTGTAAATTCGGTAGTGTTCATTGGACGTACTGATGCAAACGACATTCTAATAAACTCAGTAGGTAGCGTATGTCATATCTGCCATTCCAGACTACTAATGCAATGTGAACAAAAAAGAAGAAAGAAACAAAATGAAAAAGAAAGAAATATAAAATTGAATGAGTGCTATTTTACTGGTAAATTTTTATCAGAAATATCCTATATTAAAAGTCGAAACCGTATCATAATGAAAAGTTACAAATTTTCAAATGGAAAATTGGATGTTCCTTATAGATATAGCAGACCTTGCATGTTTCAAATTTCAACGTGAATAAATCACATTAAATTATAGAATGGAAACAAATTTGTGTCGAACTAGTATAAATAAAATTTTGTTTCCAAATAACCGAACCGGTTGCCATTTTCTAGTCTTTTCCGAAGATTTACCCGTTCCGAACATCCAGCATCACTTTCATCTCTTGCGAATATAACGTTGTAATTTGCACAGATAGAATGAACACGCTAGAGCTCAAACGGATCATAGTGTCAGTCGGATGATGTTGGTTAGCTTATGGACCACCACTGGGTCGACTATTTAAACTCGTAGTGACCCGGTAATTCGATTGAGACTCGGTAACCCAGATGATAAAAAAAGATATTTTGCTTATTCCGTTGCGTTTAAACAGTATTTCTTTCAGAGATGACCAGTATTGGAGATGTTACCCCAGAGTACGAAAAACTCGATGCTGGAGTTGCCAGTTAATTACATTTTCCAGACCAGGTCCATCGGTCTCTTGCTCCGTTTTAACTTTGGAACACGCATACGCACATGAAGTGCGTGTGTATGTGAGAGAGAGGGGGAAGAAGTGAAAGATGCAACGACAGGATAGGGAAACGTCAAGAAAGAGAGAGAGAGAGAGAGACGAATATAAATATGAAACAACTTATCATTACAGTGTATGATGAAGAACGCACACACTGTTTATTCGAATTCTCGCCAGTGATGCTTTGTAAGTTCTCCAACAGAAGATAAATCTCTGTTTGCAGCCATTATTTTATGCGAAAAAGTTACATTACCTGACGGGGAATCGAACCGAGGTTTTCCGCTTGGAAGTCTGGTACTTTACCACTACAGCACCTATTGCTTTACCGCAAAATTTCTACAACAAATGCTGTAATATTTCTTTGTGAGAAGATAACACGAAAAGTGTTTACTGCAGATCAATGAAGTGTTTCGAAAGTCCTGGTAAATCCCTTGCCCTTTCGCAACCAACATTCGTAAATCGTCTCTATCAGGATAAACATGTTTGCTTCCACATTTTATGCATTGCATGTCTAATATGAGAAATCGATTCTTCAGTATCACTTTGTAAAAAATGCAACTTTGCCGTGAACAGGACTCGAACCTATGACTGACAGCTGTATTAATCGTAACTCCTTACGTTACCGCTACACTATCCTGCCACCTGAAACTAGAAGCCAAATATTACTTACTGCAGCCTTGATCATTGGAACGTTCAAGCTTCTTCCTGTAAGATGTTTTGCACCTAAGTGCACAACGAAATTAATTTATTCGACGACCTAGAGAGAAATTAGTGCCCACTAACAAAGGAAACCACATTCAATCCTGGAAAAATACAGAAATAAAAGCATATTATGCAGTTATTTCGCCGTGCAAGTTCAAAAGTACATGAATAATAATAATAATAATAATAATAATAATAATAATAATAATAATAAATAATAATAATAATAATAATAATAATAATAATAATAACCTATATTATCGACCGATCTCGATCAAATATTCTACATTGATAATTTTCGCATCTTTGAGTACTTTTATCTATTCGTTTTGATGGTGTTACTTAGGGGAGAGGGAGGATGGAAAAATATAAAAAATAAACAAAACTTTGAAATGAGTCTTGAATCAAACGACCAATCTGGATGAAATTTTCAACATAGATTACGTTTGTGCATGGAATGCTTTTAATCATTTCACTTTGATGGTGGAATGTAGGAAAGGGGAGAACGGGGAGATATACAAAAATCAATGTAATTAAGAATAAAAATGACTATGATAATGAGTTAATAAGTCTTGAACCACTGGACAGATCTGCATCAAATTTTCAACAAGGATGAAGTTCGAGCCTGGAGTGGTTTTCATCATATCACTTTGACGCTAAAATTTAGGGGAGTGGAGGAGAGGGGAAAGATATATAAAAATAAATAAAACTTAATAACTTTTGAACCACCAGAACGATCTCGATCAAATTTTTAGCATAGATGAGGTTCGGGCCTGAATGTTTTTTGTTATTTCACTTTAACGCTAAAACTTAGAGAAGGGGAATGGGTAAGGGAGATATATAAACATAAATAAAATTTAATGAGTCTTGAACCACAGTACCAATCTCGATAAAATTTTCAACATAGATGAAGTTGGAACCCGAGATGCTTTTCCATATATCATTTTGATGGTGTAACTAAAGGAAGGGGGAAGGATAGCAACATCTAAATGAGAACGAAAAATGACCGATCTTAGTATCGAATCTATAAGTTTTGGAATCGCTGAGATGAACAGTGACACATCTGATGCCGTTTAAATCCAAATTCAGCTCGCAACATGGAGGAGGGGGAGATGATCAAATTAACCAATTTCATTGTGGAATTCATAGTTTTCCGGATAGCTGAGATGAACAATGACACTGAAGATGCCGTGCTCCGCAATATGGGGAGGGGAGGGGATATATAAAACTCATCGGAAATGACCGATATCAAAGAGCGCCTTACTAATAGTAAAAAAGTTACTGAATAACGGAGCATATTATTTTTCTCAATTTAGCCCTTCAAAGCGGCCAATTGATGCTAATAATAATAATAATAATAATAATAATAATAATAATAATAATAATAATAATAATAAGTATTATTATTATATTATTATTTTTATTATTATTATTATTATTATTATTATTATTATTATTATTATTATTATTATTCGCGTACTTTTAAACTTGCACGGCGAAATTAATTCATAATATGTTTTTATTTCTGTACATCTTCTGGATTTATGTTGCTTCCTTTATTAGTGGGCACTAATTTCTCTCTAGGTCTTAAAATAAATGAATTTCATTGTGCACTTATGTGCAAAACATCTTACAGGAAGAAGCTTGATCGTTCCAATGATCAAGGCTGAAGTTAGTAATATTTCTCGTATAGTTTCAGGAGGCAGGATAGTGTAGCGGTAACGTAATGGAGTTACGATTAATAAAACTGTCTAGCATAGGTTCAAGTCCCGTTCAATCCAAAGTTCCGTTTTTTACGAAGTGATAGTGAAGAATCGATTTCTCATATTCGACATGCAATGCTTAAGAATGTGGAAGCAAACACCTTTATCATGATAGACACGATTTACGAATTGGTTGCGAAAGCGTAAGGGATTTACTAACACATTTGACAAACTTCATTGATCTGCAGTAAACACTTTTCTCGTTCTCAGAAAGGAAATATTACAGCATTTGTTCTGGAAATTTTGGGTAAAACAATCGGTGGTGTAGTGGTAAAGTACCAGACTTCCAAGCGGAAAATGTCGGTTCGATTCCCCATCAGGTAATATAACTTTTTCGCATAAAATAATGGCTGCAAACAGAGATTTATCTTCTGTTGGAGAACTTACAAAGCATCACTGGTGAGAATTCGAATAAACAGTGTGTGCGTTCTTCATCATACACTGTAATGATAAAGTATGATTCATAATTATAATCGTCTCTCTCTCTCTCTTTCTTGACGTTTCCCTATCCTGTCGTCTGTTGCATCTTTCACTTCTCCACCTCTCACTCACATACACACGCACTTCATGTGCGTATGCGTGTTCCAAAGTTAAAACGGAGCAAGAGGCCGATAGACCTGGTCTGGAAAATGTAATTAACTGGCAACTCCAGCATCGAGTTTTTCGTACTCTGGGATAACAACTCCCGTCCTGGTCATCTCTGAAAGGAATACTGTTTAAACGCAACGGAATAAGCAAAATATCTTTTTTTATCATCTGGGTTACCGAGTCTCAATCGAATTACCGGGTCACTACGAGTTTAAATAGTCGACCCAGTGGGGGTCCATAAGCTAACCAACATCATCCGACTGACACTATGATCCGTTTGAGCTCTAGCGTGTTCATTCTATCTGTGCAAATCACAACGTTATATTCGCAAGAGATGAAAGTGATGCTGGATGTTCGGGAACAGATAAATCTTCGCAAAAGACTAGGAAATGGCAACCGGTTTGGTTATTTGGAAACAAAATTTTATTTATACTAGTTCGACACAAATTTGTTTCCATTCTATAATTTAATGTGATTTATTCACGTTGAAATTTGAAACATGCAAGGTCTGCTATATCTATAAGGAACATCCAATTTTCCATTTGAAAATTTGTAACTTTTCATTATGATACGGTTTCGACTTTTAATATAGGATATTTCTGATAAAAATTTACCAGTAAAATAGCACTCATTCAATTTTATATTTCTTTCTTTTTCATTTTGTTTCTTTCTTCTTTTTTGTTCACTTTGCATTAGTAGTCTGGAATGGCAGATATGACATACGCTACCTACTGAGTTTATTAGAATGTCGTTTGCATCAGTACGTCCAATGAACACTACCGAATTTACAACCGAACCACGCGAAAACAAAACATGTTAAACTGTTGACATTATCTTAGATGTGTCTGTGAGATCTACAGTTCTATTGGAAATTGAGTATGCTATCCTTTTTGAAAGTGACTTAATGAATGTTTCAATCATCCTCCATATATTCGAACAGTCCTGAAAAATATATAAAAACAAGCGTTATTTCTATATTACTGTTGGATTTCTTGTAACGGAGGTTATTTTCTTGCTAAGTTTAAAATTCCACATTTTTATCTCTTCTCGCTTTCCTCTTTCTTCTCTTCTCTTCTGTCTCTCTCTGCCTCATTTCTGAACCTCTGTGTAATAGACATTCATTGGTTTCAATTTTTCATTGTGTGTGTATCAGTTTCACCCTAAATCAACTTATGAATCTTGTTTCGTTTCGGTTTAGTTATTTAATTTTATCGATACTAATACATGTGTAGTTTGGAATTAGGATTGGGTTCATGTTGTTAGCTGATTTTAGTATGGGAGGGAAGAAAGGAAGAGAGGGAGGTGTATCTTTACCAGACACGATTATGGGATAAGAAGGTGTATATTTGGTGGGCTATCTGCACGGCGTTAGCTCTTGCATTTTTTTTTTTGATTTATATATTTGTTTTTTTGTTGACTTAGCTGCGTTTCTTTTCCTTTCCAAGAATTCCTCCATCCTTCTTTTGTCGACTATAGAATGCTGTGTTGCTATAGAGCTTGCTTAGGTTGACTATAGAATGCTGGGTAGTTGTAACATATCGGCTCAAGGATTTCACCACTTACACAGTAGTTATGAATGCGCGCACAAATAGGAAGATTGCGTGGATAGAACTCAATATTTCACGTAGTGTTGTAAATAGAAAAAAAACCGTTCGTATTTTTTCAGAAATGTAGTTTTTTTTAGAAAAAAACATTGCCTCTCGTTTTTTTTCTAAATTTCGTTTTTTTTTTTTAAATAGTCATTTGTAATGCATCTTACGTCTATTTAAGTATGAAATATTTTTATGTAGGTGTAATCACCGTAAAATGCAACATAAATTAAACACTAGACACTGATACGTTACAAATATTTTACAATTTACATGAATACCATACCTATTAACAATTCGGGTTTCAGCAGTTTTCATCAATATCAACTAAGAAATAAAAGTAGAAATTAAATTTTGTTTTTCCGTAAAAGCAGGCCTTCAATATGTACGAAAATAATATCAGGAACAGTAATTCAAACAACTTGTCTAAAAGTAAAAGCTAATGCTAATTTCCCTAATAGTATTTTTCTAAATATCATATATAAACAATTTGTCGACTAGATATATATGATATGCAAAGCCGGCTCTACCATATCTGTAACACTTGCATTTGCATGGAGCGGCAAATTTGGAGGGTTGTAGCATTCCAGCTACATGGAAATAGAGATTTGTATTGACTGAAATTAAAAAAAAATGTAAATCCTGATTAAATGCAAAAATTGTATTAATAATATCTAGTCAAATATTATTGATATTTAAGATAATTATATCTAATTATGATGTATTTGCATTATATGTGGGTCTACAGTAACGTCTATTTAACGTTTATGTGGTATCAGACGTTTTGAAAGAAAATGTTTCTTTTTTTAAAAAAAAATGAGAGAGAAAAAAAATGTAACGAGCGATAATAACGTGAGAGAGAATTTCCTATCCTGTATGGCGAGTCTTGCTTTCAAAGCAGCTGCCTCCTGAGGCTGATTTGCTGTTTTGACCTCCGCTGGTGGAGTTGGGCTCGCGTATGCTTGTTCACCGTGTGTTGTTTCATAGCTTGCATGGCGCGTGTTGTAGTTGAATCCAGAGATAAAAGTGAAAAGAATAAAAGTGGCCAAAGGTGAAGTGAGTGTATTGAAATGCTTTCAGTGAACACAGCTGAGTGTTTTGTTAGTAATTGTGATCTCGGAGAATTTTGTTCCCTTGTGGAAAGTATTTTTCTTGAAATTTAATGGAGTTAAACCGGCATCGAGGAGACGGTGCTTGAGTGAGCCTTGGTGGTCAGACAAAAGTGCCCATTAAAGTAACTCCATTCTGCTCCAATTTGTGATTATATTGTTTGGATTTCAATGTGTTGTAATTTCTTAAAGCTATTTTTCGGCCTTTTTCTCAAAAAGAAAAAATCAATTATACTCACTTCGTCTCGGGCCCAAGTTAACAGAAAGTCAGTACTAGACCATAGGACATAAGCTGTTCCAACCAGAGGGAAGTAAAATTATCTACAAAGGTAAAATATTGCTGGAGCTAAATTGCGTTTCGTTTAATCCTGGTAAGTTCGCAGTTAACTAGTAGTTTACATATGGGTTTAGTTGGTTACGTAGTATCATTAATGAGCTGGAAATGGGTTAATATAACTTGCATTCAATCGCTGACATGTATTCGGGTATTTTCCAGAGAATAAGAGTGATATTTTCAGATTTTTTGCGAAAAATTGAAAATTCCCCCCCCCCCAAATTTTTAGACTCACCTCACTAGTAATGCTTAAATGCTGTTTTGGGTGGAAATTCTTGGTATGATTGTCCAGTATTCATTGAATTACCTTTTCTAATGTTAATTTGTTTGATCAGAGCTTAGCGTTTAATGCAAACTCTCTCTCACGTCATTATTCTCACGTCATTATTAGACTCGGAGTCACAGTTGTTTTGGGTATAATGAAACTGGTTTTCAGAAATGCTGTTTGCAAAGTTTGAATAGACAGAATTGAAGAGGCTATTAAGAGGGTTGAAATTGTAAATTCGTATATTTGAATTCAAGAAATTGAATGGGACAGATTGATTGAATTGGATTGAAATTTTGGGTCCTAAATCGTACTAAGCTGGAATTGATTTCTTTAATTTGTGGTTATATTAGTATAATCTGTGATAAGGACATCGTTTTGCACAATAAGAAATTGTAAAAAAAAAAATTGCCTCGCGGAAAAAATTAAGAGGTAGAGTTCTGAATACTGCCGGAAAAAAAAATCAGTAAAGAACAAATATTTTTTTTAATATATTTTCTTGCATTTTCATGCATTTGAAAACATTTGAATGGTTTGAATTTCTTTAATTAGTAATATTGATCAATTAAGATATTTTGCTCAAGAAAAATATTTTCTCCGAACAGGTGCGAAATTTTGAATATTCTTTTTTCTAGAGTTTTTGCTAATAATACGAATTGCTCTTAGCTAAAAAATATTGAGAGAAATCTATAAATTCAGGGTTCAATCTGAAGGTTCTAGGTTTCAGTACAAAGAAAAATTGGTTAATTGCTCCGGAATTTAATTACATTGTTTAAATTTTTTTGGATATTTTAAATCATGTTGGTGAATATCTGTTCTTCAAACGCTTGAGCAAATATTCACCTATACTTATTGAAATAAAATTTGTTATTTGAAAACTGAATTTTGGTTGGTTATTTTTGTTATTATTGTTGTTTAACCTTATATTAGAGTGAATACTGGATAATCACAGTCTAGCCACAAGTTAATCAGGTGAGCTTGAGCAGCGCGAATCCACCTGCCGTAGTCCCTTCTTCGGTGGAGTCCGGGGTTGGTTTGGGATTCTTTTTTTTTAGTTTTCAACCTCTGACTCCTGGGGAATGGGGCGTTACAATGACAAAACAGCAAATTCAATTTAATTTTTTAATTTTGTTATTTTCCTGATTACGTTAAAATTTAGAAAATTTTCACTTGTTAATTATATATATACTGTGTTTTCATAAATATTTGTGACCTCCACCTCCGGTTAAATAATTGATGGTTGTGTTTTGTAGTAATATTATTGGAAATTTGAACAGTATTAATCATTATTTATATTTAAAAAAAAAGTTTCTTGAATTAAATTTTGAAATTTCGATTGGATTAGTAGTTCTTGTATGGGTTGTTTCCATTTGGTCACTGGTAGATTGTAGATTTTAGTGGTAACTTGGTTGTATGTTAATTATAAGTGAAATCATTTTGTTTATTTTGGTATTGATATTATCTTATCAGCATTGTATCTCAAGGATGGATAATCGAAATTATGAAAGAGAATACGTTAGTATTGATATGCCTATTGATATCTCAGGATTTGTAACCATGGATAGGACTGGCCAGGTAGATTTAGATCAGCATTCGAGTCTTGGTTATGCTAATATGTCTTTTACACCTCCGACTCAAGGAAGCTTTTATATTCGTCATAGGCCTTCACTAGTTCAGAATAATGAGGGAATGCCTAGTACAAATGATTCGACTTTTGGATTTAGTAGGCAAGTGAATCCCAGTTTAAGTAATGATGGACGGGATTGTCGGCAGGTAACCTTTTCGGAAAGTTTGAATGGACCATCTTTAGGAAATCATATAGGGTGTCCAGAAAGTAATATCGAGGCTCAGAATCCTGAACCTAGTAATAGGTATTTGAATTTGGGTCAATACTATCAAAGAGTTTCAAGGATCAGGAATTCAACTCCTAGGGTAGGTAATACTAGGAATGAGCAACAACCTTATGTCAACTATGTTAATTTGAATTACCCCGAATGTTATAATCGTGATTCAGGAAATGCATCAGCAAATTTTGTTTCTCAGGTAGAGAATAAGCTCATAATTAAACATACTTTTAGTAAAACCTCTGAATATTTAGAGAATAAATTTAGAAATTTTAAGAAATTAGATGGAAATGATAGTATTCAGATGTTTGAGGTTATGGTTAGCATCGAAGAAATCTTATTAGATACCAGTTATTCTTTGGGAATGATACTGACAGCTTTGATTTCCCGATGTGAAGGTACAGTTTTGAAAATAATTTTGTCTGCCTTACATGATAACATTGGTTGGGAAGAGTTACGATATTCTCTGTTGACAAAGTTTGTGACACCAGTATGTATTCATACGCTAATATCTGAACGTGTTTATAGGAGGCAGAAATTAAATGAATTAATTAATAATTATGTTCGATCAGTCATGGTTGCTATGAATGTGTTAGGAATGAGGGCACCTGAGATTGAATTAGTTAATATAATCCTGAGCGGAATGAATCCGAATCAGAGACATAGAATGTTAAATGCGTATATTCCTGTTGATAGAAGAGAACTTTTGGAAATAGCTGACCAGTTCGTCCTGATTAATAAAAATCAAATTGATTATAATAAACAATCGGGTTATATCAAAAATACATCAAATGTTGTTCTTTCTAGTAGTAATGCTAGAACTAATCGATTGTGTGGTAATGGGAAAGATAATTTTAAGGAACATCCTAATAAAAATAATTCGAAATCGAATCAAAAGGGGTTCGGGTCTCGAAATTCGATATCTTCAGAGACTCATTCGAATAAGCCGAATTATTTCACAGGAGAGAAACCCAGTCCCAGGGGAAATATTCCATCAGAACTAAATGGCACTATAGCATCCTTTGTTGTTGGGAAAGTTAATAGTCAATTGACTGATATTTGCGTAGATGGCGGATCAAGTTTCAATTTGGTGACTGAAGATCTTGTGCGTCGTTGTGGGGCTGAACATTTTGTGAAGGAAGCGGATGAAAGAACGGTGAATGCTCCGTCTGGGTTGACTTTTTCAACTAATAGGGAAGTGTTACTTAATATCAACCTGTCCGGTCATTTCGAGCGAGTTAATTTTCGTGTGGTGAAACAACTCCCATGTGACTGTTTGTTGGGCACTCCTTTCCTGCGTGAAACCAAATCAGTTATCGATTATGTGAACAATCGAATAATGTTGAATAATGGAAAGAAGGTAATTCGCTTGAACTATCGGCGTATGTTAAACGATAAAAGAAAGTGGTTGCGATCAGTTGATCAAGGTGACCAGTTCGAAACTCGGAACGATAGTGCTTCGAACTTAGTCTGGTTTTCTGGGCAAAACTCCGGTATGGCTTCAATATTTATTAAGGAGGATGTAAATTATTTGGGAATTGCTAGCAAGGGAATACAGTGTGAATTGGAATGTGAACAACTAGAAACTGAGTTATTAAAAATTGAACATCCTTCAGCCTCTCAGTTGTTGAATTTGAGGACAGTGGTTGAGTGTGAACTTGGTAGAAGAGGTGTTCAGGGTCCTGATTTGTTACCTCGGTCAGTGGATACTGGGTTTAAGGATATTGGTTTCGGAGATATTTCGTCGCATCAAGAACTACCTTGGACTTTGATAGAAAATTTAAACAGAAATAGGGAACAAAGTGGTTCTGGAAAGATTCCTGTTGATTTAGCATTTATCACAGACAAAATTGACACTAAAAATTTTGTTTTAAATTCGGATGAAAAGGTAGTTCCTGAAAGTCATGTGGAATGACCTGTTAGTGGAAATAGTAGTTCTTTGGTGGCAACGACTAATTTGCAGAATGAAGTATCGGTGGAAGAGTGTCGAGCGGATTCTGGTTTCCCTGGTGTTCCCAAAGGACAACGTAGAAGAAAGCGAAAGAAGAAACAGAGTGATTCCAGAGTTGAATCTATGAAACATGAAGATAATAGCAAACCAGCTGTTGAAATTTCTGTTAAAGATGGATCCAAGAAGACTGTTGGAAACTCTTCAGATGCTGAAATGCATGTATTGTCATCAAAAGGGGAAATGGATAGAAAACTTCAGATTACCGATTCAGAAGCATCAGATGTGGATATGGAACAGTCAGAGAACTTTAAAAAATTAATAAGCCAGAATAGGAAATATTTGCCTCCGGATAACTCATGTTTTAATAAAAAATTGAGATCGGCAATACAGGTGAAAAACCTTGATAACACACAGGTGGAAAAACCGGTGATTCCTAATGAGTCCTGGAGATGTCGGGATTCGGAGACCTTAGCTTTTATTGATTCGTTAAAGGAGAAATACTCCGATGTAATATCGGATCGAATTGGCTGTATTAAGGATTTTGTAGGTAGGCTATATTTAAGTGAAAATAAGCCATTTAAGCAAACACCATTTCCCATCCCACGAAATAAAGAAAAAGAATTTGATCAGCAAATTCAAACTTTGATCCAACAAGGCATATTGGTGGAAGTTGACCACAGCAATTATGCTAGTAGTTGTTTTTTAGTAAAAAACAAGAATAATACGTTTAGAATTGTGGGGAATTATGTAAGGGCCAACGAGTTAATTGTGAATGATGGTTATCCGTCTCCACATTTAGAATCTTGTTTACCAGGCCTTGCCGATAAAGCAATTCACAGCAAACTGGACCTCCGTAAAGCTTATAACCAAATATATTTGGATGAAAAATCACGTGAAATAACAACCATCGTTACCCCCAAAGGGTGTTACCAGTATACTCGAGTTCCAGTCGGAATAAAGACTGGTAGTAAGATTCTGGCTAGGGCAATGAATAAAGTATTGGAAGATCTAGAGTCAGAAGGAGTAAGAGTTTTTTTTGATGACGTCCTAATTTCTTCAAGGTCACTTGAAGAACATAGGAGGATCTTGGAAAAGGTCTTTGAAAGATTTAGAAAATATAATATAACGATATCTCCTGATAAATGCTTATTGTTTTATAACAAAATTAATTACCTTGGATATGTTATAAGTGGTGATCAAATGGAGATAGATCCTGCAAGGGTTTCTGCTATTCGTAATATTCCACCTCCGAGAAATAGAAGAGGGCTGATGAAAATCCTAGGACTTTTTAGTTATTATTCGAAGTTCGCTCCTGAGATGCAAGAGATTATGGGACCTTTGAGTTCTCTTAAATCTGTAAATAACAAATTTGTTTGGACAACCGAACATCAGTGTATTTTGGAGAAATTGAAAAATACACTTATTGAAAATGTAGTTTTGAAAATACCAGACTTGAATAAGCGTTTTATTGTTAACATCGATGGGTCTGGGAAGAGCATCGCGGGATGCATTTCACAAGAAAACAGCAACGGGGAAATCCAACCGATCGCGTTTTATAGTAAGAAACTCTCAGAAGCCGATAAACACAGATCTATTTATGAGATCGAGTTTATAAGCTTGGTAAAAACTATATCCAGGTTTAGGCATTATTTAGTCAAGGAATTTGATATTCTTACTGACAATAAAGCCTTGACATGGATCTTAAATAATTCAAAGCGTCTCATGAAATATGGACCGTTTGTTGAAACATTATGTCAATTTGATTTTAAGATCAAGCACATTAGATCAGGGGAAAATTTAGTTGCAGACATACTTACACGGGTCTATGATCCTTACGAATTTAACATCATGGATAGTCCAGTTGGTTTGGCTACATTTTCCAACAATATGAAGCTTGCCAACCTGTGGCGGTTACCTTTGGTGAAAGAACCTATAGAAGCTTTTCAGAGAGAAGATCCAGAGTTAAATGAAATAATTGACAAGTTGGAGAAAGGTGAAGCTTGCCCAGGATATGTTTTAAATAAGAAGATCTTAATGAAGCGGACAAATTCAGCCATAAATCCTTTTAAGATCGTTATTCCTAGAGATTTGAGAAGACTCCTGATTGAATATCATCATGACGATCAGTTGGTCGGTGGACATTCGGGATCTTACAAAACATTGAAGAAGTTGATGAAAAGATTTACTTGGAATAATATGGTAAGAGATGTGAATGAATACGTGAGATCGTGTCAGAATTGTCAATTATCGAAGGAGGATAACAGGAAGAAAATGGGTCATCTAATGTCAGAATTCAGCAAGCGTGTTAATTCACATTGGATGTTCGATATCATTGGGGCCTTGCCAACTTCAAGAGGATATAAATTTATATTAATTGGAGTCGATAACGCTAGTCGTTTCGTCATTCTTGAGAAATTGAGGACAATTAGTTCCAGGATCATAGCCAATAAGTTGCAAGATGTTTTCACCAGATTTGGTTTCCCAGAAGCAATTTCTACCGATAACGGATCAGTATTCGTATCGGAGTACTTTAGTAAGTTTTTGTTTGGGCTCGGGATTAAGCACATCCGATTAAGTCCATATCACCCAGAAGGGAATCCGGCTGAGAGATTCATAAAAACCCTAAAATCGTCGCTTCGTTGTTATTTTTCGAGTAAACAACATCTTTGGTCATCCTTGGTCCCGGATCTGCAATATACTCTTAACATCAGTGAACATGCTGGTTTGAAGATGTGTCCCATCGAGCTTTTTTATGGACGTCCTAATTATACACCTCTTGAAATACGATGGAACATCGCAGAATCAGATTATGGTGGTAAATCTTCGGTTGGCTTGTGGACTGCAGCCATAAGCAACATGGAGAAAAGCTGGGAGAGAAGACGGAAGCTAATGATGCAACGAAGACGAGAAGTTACTTTGAAGGTTGGTGACAAGGTATTGATAAAGACCCATATTAAGTCATCTCTGAGAGATAAAATCACCAAATCCCTGAGTCTGAAGTGGAATGGTCCTTTCGTAATTAGAAGATTTTTAACCCCAAATACGTTGCTGGTTTCTAACGAAGAGGATACTCAAGATTCATATCGTAAGTCTCACGTTTCTGAGGTTAAGTTGTTCCGGGAGCGTAGAAATTAAAATTTCTCTCTGTAAAATTCAATAATCCAATCGAAACATCAAAATTAAAAATAAGTAATATATTAGAGAATTTATAAATTAATATTTCTAATTAAATTTGTGTTGGTTCTAAAAATTGAATTAGATTATTGAAAATTCTATATTTATTAAGATTCATTCATTTTAACGATTGCTATGGCCATGGTAATCCAAATTCTCTTTTAATTGTTAAACTTGGGTAATTAAATGGAAATATTGTAAAAATATTTATAAAGTTAAAATTGAATACTTTAGATTACAGATCTTATTTACTATGTTTAGGTTTATCTATATTATTGTTCTAAAATTGTATTGTTTAACTAATTGTGATTCTTTGTGTTTTTAGGCAAAAAAATCCTTGCTCTGGATTTTTTTTGTTGGACGGTGGAGGATGTAGCATTCCAGCTACATGGAAATAGAGATTTGTATTGACTGAAATTTAAAAAAATGTAAATCCTGATTAAATGCAAAAATTGTATTAATAATATCTAGTCAAATATTATTGATATTTAAGATAATTATATCTAATTATGATGTATTTGCATTATATGTGGGTCTACAGTAACGTCTATTTAACGTTTATGTGGTATCAGACGTTTTGAAAGAAAATGTTTCTTTTTAAAAAAAAAATGAGAGAGAAAAAAAATGTAACGAGCGATAATAACGTGAGAGAGAATTTCCTATCCTGTATGGCGAGTCTTGCTTTCGAAGCAGCTGCCTCCTGAGGCTGATTTGCTGTTTTGACATCCGCTGGTGGAGTTGGGCTCGCGTATGCTTGTTCACCGTGTGTTGTTTCATAGCTTGCATGGCGCGTGTTGTAGTTGAATGCAGAGTTAAAAGTGAAAAGAATAAAAGTGGCCAAAGGTGAAGTGAGTGTATTGAAATGTTTTCAGTGAACACAGCTGAGTGTTTTGTTAGTAATTGTGATCTCGGAGAATTTTGTTCCCTTGTGGAAAGTATTTTTCTTGAAATTTAATGGAGTTAAACCGGCATCGAGGAGACGGTGCTTGAGTGAGCCTTGGTGGTCAGACAAAAGTGCCCATTAAAGTAACTCCATTCTGCTCCAATTTGTGATTATATTGTTTGGATTTCAATGTGTTGTAATTTCTTAAAGCTATTTTTCGGCCTTTTTCTCAAAAAGAAAAAATCAATTATACTCACTTCGTCTCGGGCCCAAGTTAACAGAAAGTCAGTACTAGACCATAGGACATAAGCTGTTCCAACCAGAGGGAAGTAAAATTATCTACAAAGGTAAAATATTGCTGGAGCTAAATTGCGTTTCGTTTAATCCTGGTAAGTTCTCAGTTAACTAGTAGTTTACATATGGGTTTAGTTGGTTACGTAGTATCATTAATGAGCTGGAAATGGGTTAATATAACTTGCATTCAATCGCTGACATGTATTCGGGTATTTTCCAGAGAATAAGAGTGATATTTTCAGATTTTTTGCGAAAAATTGAAAATTCCCCCCCCCCCAAATTTTTAGACTCACCTCACTAGTAATGCTTAAATGCTGTTTTGGGTGGAAATTCTTGGTATGATTGTCCAGTATTCATTGAATTACCTTTTCTAATGTTAATTTGTTTGATCAGAGCTTAGCGTTTAATGCAAACTCTCTCTCACGTCATTATTCTCACGTCATTATTAGACTCGGAGTCACAGTTGTTTTGGGTATAATGAAACTGGTTTTCAGAAATGCTGTTTGCAAAGTTTGAATAGACAGAATTGAAGAGGCTATTAAGAGGGTTGAAATTGTAAATTCGTATATTTGAATTCAAGAAATTGAATGGGACAGATTGATTGAATTGGATTGAAATTTTGGGTCCTAAATCGTACTAAGCTGGAATTGATTTCTTTAATTTGTGGTTATATTAGTATAATCTGTGATAAGGACATCGTTTTGCACAATAAGAAATTGTAAAAAAAAATTGCCTCGCGGAAAAAAATAAGAGGTAGAGTTCTGAATACTGCCGGAAAAAAAAATCAGTAAAGAACAAATATTTTTTTTAAATATATTTTCTTGCATTTTCATGCATTTGAAAACATTTGAATGGTTTGAATTTCTTTAATTAGTAATATTGATCAATTAAGATATTTTGCTCAAGAAAAATATTTTCTCCGAACAGGTGCGAAATTTTGAATATTCTTTTTTCTAGAGTTTTTGCTAATAATACGAATTGCTCTTAGCTAAAAAATATTGAGAGAAATCTATAAATTCAGGGTTCAATCTGAAGGTTCTAGGTTTCAGTACAAAGAAAAATTGGTTAATTGCTCCGGAATTTAATTACATTGTTTAAATTTTTTTGGATATTTTAAATCATGTTGGTGAATATCTGTTCTTCAAACGCTTGAGCAAATATTCACCTATACTTATTGAAATAAAATTTGTTATTTGAAAACTGAATTTTGGTTGGTTATTTTTGTTATTATTGTTGTTTAACCTTATATTAGAGTGAATACTGGATAATCACAGTCTAGCCACAAGTTAATCAGGTGAGCTTGAGCAGCGCGAATCCACCTGCCGTAGTCCCTTCTTCGGTGGAGTCCGGGGTTGGTTTGGGATTCTTTTTTTTTTTAGTTTTCAACCTCTGACTCCTGGGGAATGGGGCGTTACAGGGTCCGGCAAAATCTGTTATAAGTAGAGACCGGATGTTTAAAGATTAAAAACTTGAAAAATAAACAGGCAAATAGGCACTTAAAATTTAAGAAATAAGCAGTAAAATAGGCACTAAAATGTAACTCGAAATAATGAAGATAAATACTCAATACAATTTAAAAAATAGATTCGTCATAAATAGTGTTCAAAGAATATAGCAACATAATTTACCTCTTTGTTAATGTCTTCCTTCATTCTATATGTAAAAAACGAAGCTTGATATGTATTTCATAATATATATATATATATATATATATATATATATATATATATATAGAGAGAGAGAGAGAGAGAGATTGTAATGTACCATGTGCTTGTGTTATTTACATTATATAAATTATATGTATTCCCCAATTAAGTCTTATTTCAAAGAAAATGCATAGAATACGCAACATTAGGCACTAAACAATTATTTAGGCAGTGAGGGCCGAAATAGGAAAATTAAGCAAAATGAAGTTGGCTTAAATCGAAACTATAATCCCCGATATAAACTTTAAAACATTATTTTTGATCATATCTTTCGCATTAAAGAACATTAAAGAACATTTTGCCTGACATCCGGTTTCTGGTTATAAGTATATTATTTAAATTAAGTATTTCTTGTTGGAAACAGACTTCATGATGATGGTAGTTACATTCACTAAGCTGACCTATTTGAATATTACATTCATAAATTATGTTTAGATTGCATTAGTTTAAGGTCACATGGACAATGTTAAAGCAAATTGAAGAATCAATCCGAGCACAAATTGCTTGATTGTTTTCAAATGCATGAATCCAACTCTCGAATAGTAGCAAATATCTTTTCCACTTACTAAGTTATCACAGTTTTGATATGGCAACTAGTCTTGTCTTTGTCAGAAACAAGTTCCTTATCATTGAAGATAGAAACAAGCTTTTTTAAAAAATGTTAACAGATGTAGAAGAAAAATCAAGAAATAAAGATAAAAAGAGCTAGTTGCACTGGAATTGCAAACTGATACATTGAGATTGAAGCTCGATATTGAATTCTATAAAAAGGATTACCATCTTTCCTCTGCAGGTGTGTTTGCTTTATCTTTCACAAACATAATAGATTAATATTTAAAAGAAAAAACAGACAAAACAGGATTGCATTTTTAGTAAGTATTTAAGCCTTTCTGAGTGCAACTGCACTTACCCTCCCCTTCATTGTTCATGCTGGAGTAGCATACTCAAAATGATGACTTTTAAGATTTCTTCTTTCTGGAGAAAGGGGGAGGTGGCAAATTATGCCATTGCACAGGGCGACAAATTGCCTAGGGCCGGCCGTGTGTATGATCATGAAAGTTGGTAGTTGATAATAATGGCACTTCTTGTATATGTATATACAAGACATGAATATAAGATGATTCAATTTGAAGTAATGCAGGGTGTTTCAAAATTAATATTAGAGTTTTGAAACTTTGTAGTATCTATTACAATTAACTTACAATTATAAATATTATATCAAATGGAACAGCAACTCAAACAGTTTTGTACGCACGCATGCACATGCATTGTTTCTTCTGTCTGCCGTTAGAAAGAGCAAGTAGCAAAGATGGAGACTAGAGAGCAGAAAGCTTTTTGTGTTTTAATAAAGACTGAATCTGTACTGTGCAACCGTCAGTGTGAAGAATATTAAGGAGACGCTAACAAATACGTTTGCAGTTGCCTACAGGTCTAAACCCTACAGACTACGGTTTACGTGCCAATTTCGCAAGTGAAATATTGCTGCATAAGAATGAAGATTTTCTGGATCGTGTCGTCTTCAGTGATAAATCGACATTTCACCTAAGAGCTAATGTGAACACTCATAATGTTTGCATCTGGCCGTCAGCAAATCCTCAGGAGATGGTACAATTGAAACGAGACTCCCCTAAATTGAATATGTTTTGTGCCATATGGCGGAAAGTTTATGGGCCTTTCTCGCCTATCGACTAGATGTGTACCGTGTGACGAATAAATCTCACATCGAACACTTGTAGCAAAGACTGTTTGAGGTGCTCTTTTACTTGATGCATTGCTTATAATTGTACGTAAAATGTAATAAGTACTACGAAGACTTAAAATCCCGATATTCCTTTTGAAACACCCTGCATTTCTCACTAACAGTGTTAGAACTAAGATGTAAAAAGGAGAGAAAATTTTCCTTATAAAGTTATTGTTTACAACAACGATATTATTATTAGGCGAGACTATAACTACAACAGCAACACGGGTTAGTACTCAAAAAAATGTAATCAAATGTACACCAGGTGGCCAAAGTGCCACACACTGATGTGTCACTTTTTGAATCCGCTCCTGTGTGGACACTAATTAAGATATCGGGATATTATTCTTGCCAAATATGGTTGGACCATAGTTTATCATATTAATTTCTGTTTCTTCTGGTGTCGAATTTCCTTCTCAAATTTCACCCCAGTCAAAAATTCGAGAATTTTCTAATTTTGAATTTCATTTACTTCTTTTTTCCCTGTAGCTTCCTTCGTTGTAGGATACCTAACTGTTGACATCAATTGGACGGGCCTGCGCGTAGTGTTGCCAATTAGGGAAATTAAAACTTCCCTAAATTTGGACAAAAAATTCGAGGTTTTTGTTTATAAATCCGTACCTATACGTCCCAGTGCAAGTCAACTTACGCCAATCGAACATTTGTCCCTACTTAACAAACGCAAGTACAGATCGTTACAAGGGGGTAATTAGGAGGCACACGAAAAATTCGTATTTAGGTTCTAACCCTTGATTTTTCTAATTTTTCCCTCTTATGTTTACCGTAATATATTTTTGGTAATTAGAAGCTTTGTTCCCTAAATATCGCCATAATACTTGTAGGATATATTAGTGGTGTACCAATGTTTAATTTACGATAGTTTGCGTCTGTCTGTAGCAGTGTTGCCAGATACAGAAAATTTTAATTCCAGATTTTAGGGGGAAATTTTGGGAAAATTATCTGTTTTGTCTCTATTATTTCCCTCTTGTTGGCTACATCGAAACAAACGTACCAGTATCTGGAAGTCTCGTCAGTGCCCTACACAACGCACTCTAGAAATTTTAGTAGGATAATTAGGGGAAGTACAGTTGAGGTTTACACTAGACCTTGTTCTCTAATTGGAAAGATAACTGATTTTTTTTAAGGTAGAATGAGATATTTTTTATTGACATGCTTACTTTATTATATATCGTCACAATACTTGTAGGATATATTAGAGGGATACCAAAGCTTATTTTAAGATAGCTTGTGTGTGCCTGATAGCCGTGTTGCCAGCTACAGAAAATTTTAATTCAAGATTTTGGGGGCAAATTTTGGAAAAACATCCCTTTTTTGTTTCTATTATTTCCCTCTTGTTTGCTACACTCGAACAAACGTACCAGTATCTAAAAGCTTCGTGTCTAGCCTACACAGTGCACCATAAAATGTTTCACTAGAATAATTAGGAGAAGTACAGTTGGGGTCTATAATAAACGATTTTCTGGAAATGGTAAGAAAATGGTGAATTTCTGAGGTAGAATTAGATATTTTTTAAAATTTCATGCTTACTTTTTTAGATATCGCCATGATACTTGTAGGATATATTCTTGGAGTACTAAGGTTTATTTTCAGATAGTTTTCGTCTGTCTGGTAGCAGTGTTTCCAGCCAAAACAATTAATTCCCAATTTTAGATGAGAAATTCGGAAAATTTCCACTTTCCCCTTTATTATTACCCTCTTGCTGACTACATTGAAACAAGTGTACCACTACCTGAAAGCTTCCTCTTTGGCCTACAGAACGCACCATAAAAAGTTTCAATAGGATAATTAGAGAAGCTGTAGCCCCGGCATATCTGTTGATTTTTGCTTCTGAGGCGTAAAAAGTGTCAAAATTTCATGTGTATGATGACAGAGAATTTTTTCTTGCCCTCTTTGAATTGAAGCCAGCAACTTCAGGATTTTACTGGACCTTGTTAACACACCAAAGAATTTTTTTAGGTGACTTGAATTCATATAGCAGCAGTAGTGCTAGATACAAAAAATTTGAAATTCGGTTAGGGTTTTTTTTGTAAATTTTCACCCCTACATTTCCCTCAATAATTTCCCACCCGTTGGCAACAGTGCAATGCAACTTACACCAAAAATAGTCACATCCATTTTCTAAAATACAAGCCCTTAACCATATCAATCGAATGAATGGTTTTTGAGCAATAAGTCACTAACTGAAAATGTAGGAAAACGCCAAAAATGACCTGGGTCCGAAAGGAATAATCACACAATTTTGCTCGTATAGGTACAAAGAAACAAACGATTTGTAAGTTACGAGGGCTCCGACTCAAGTTCTGTTGATTATTTCAATAATCTGCAACATAAATCAATAAATAATAGTTGCCAGAAAAAAACAGACATTTGAAAAAAAAAACATGAAAAAGAACGATGTTTTTTATTGAAAAAAAACTTCACAGAAAAAAACTGTTTTTTTACAACACTAATTTCACGCACCAAAGCTTTAACTCAACTAAACTAGTGCAGTCGTTGCCACACTCAATGGCGTATATATCGTATAAATGAATGCAAAGTGTTTGTTTACACATTTTGAAGAAACCTTACCTCGCACCATAAGCGGAGTTGGGAATTGTCTGGTGGGGTCAGATTTTTGGTCGGTCTCGAACCTTTAGTAGTGGAGTATATACCGGTTCTGGCACACCCCCTAACCAACGAATTAGGTCAAATCTTTTAAAAAAAATCTAGTTTACGCATACTTTTTCCCTCCAGGTGTTAGCTTAAGTATACATTCCCCCTCCCAGTACTTTTGATAAATATTATTTAACACAGAAGGATAGCACAATGTTAAAGTGAGATTGAGTTGGCTTTTATGACATTTAAAATCAAACAAAGAAATTTCTTATGTTCATTTTTTGTTATTTGACTTTCAACATGCCTCCATAAATCTTTAATTAAACAGTAATGTGTTTTATTTTTTTCTTTAAATATAAAAGACGGTGATTTTGCTTTCTTTCTTTAGGTATTCTAAGTGGGCAGATTTTTTCATTATCATCTATGGTAAAGACACTGATAGATATATTAGCTCTATTTTCAAATTTTGCTATATCAGTAATTTGTACAGGAAAGGGAATATCTTTAAAATATTTATCCAATTCTTGCTCATATTGTCTAGGAACTCTTTGTGCATTTCTATCAACAGGATGTAATGCTCTTAGAACAGACCATAAGAAGCATTTTTGATCTTTGTTTTTAATATTAATGCATGCTTTTCTTTGAATTGTTTCTGGAAGTTCTATATATGATGATCCATTCATTGCTACGTATTTGTTAATTCTTAGTTCAAGATAGTCAACAGAATGTAAAGTCCAACCTGAACCCTTTCCTTGAAACTCTTCCATCTCTGCCCTAATTTTTCTAGTTGCATTTTTATAATACTCATATAGATCAGTGAATTGAAGTATAACTTCATTTGATGTTTTAAAATTATGTTCTTGAATCTGTTTATCTTTTTTGAAGCTACATATAAATGACATATTTACCTTAAGTGCATTAAAATGTTTAAATCCATTTTTAATCATACTTTTAACCGGTTTGCTAATTGAACGTAGTAATTTGGAAGGATCTTTATACCCACCTGTGTTTTTTATTTTGAAAGTATGTAATCTATATTTAAATGAAGTTTCTTTTAGTTCAACACTCATATTTGCTCTTTTAGGCTTCGGTTCTTCAAAAATTTCTTTTTTAAATGGGAACAGTTTTAAAGCTTTCTTCCTACCTAATCTCTTAGGTTTTGGTTTTTCAAAAATATCTTCTTGAAATGGAAATGTTCGGTTAAATTTAATGTTTTGCTCATCTTCATGTTCTTTAATACGGGCAATAAGTTCTGCTTTTCTTAATCGGGAATAACCTTTTATCCCCTTTCCTTTACATAAGTTTTTTAATTCAATTACTGTATGTTTATTTAAATTACTCGTAATTACTTTATTGTTTCTTATTCTATAAAAAAATAATTTTAATCATTTTCGTTATCTAATACAACAGCTAATATTCATGTGACCTAGGAAATCTCGATGTTTATTAGCAGATAGTATTAGAACATGGCTTTCATGGTAACAGCCCATCAAAGCTATTATTGAGCTAATGAAAACTAGTTCATTTTCGGTTTAATAATATAGATTTCTTGGTATTTCTACATTTGTGTATACTTCCCAATAAGCTTTGTTTTTAAATTCTCTCATGAATGATTCAGATAGTTTATTAGTTCTATTATTATAATATTCTGCTATTATCCTCCAGTCTATCTTGTCAGCATATTCCCTAATAATAGCCTCTGATAACTCTTGATGATATGATAAAGCATAAAAGTCAAATCTATCATAATAATCTCTTATAATATCACCTGAAAGGTATTGATAATCTGATATTAGTTCAAAGTTAATTTTATCATAATAATCTCTTATAAAATCATCTGAAAGGTATTGATACTCTGCTATTAGATCAAAGTCAAATCTATCATCATAATCTCATAAAATCATCTGAAAGACATTGATGCTCTGCTATTAGATCAAAGTTAATTTTATCATAGTATCTTCTCATCCAATCTTCAGACAAATTACCTGTACAAATTGTATTCCACTGTTCTTCACTTAACGTTTCTAGTATATTAGAAGCAAGATCTATAGCATTAGGTTTTAATATAAAGCGCTCTAGTTCTTTATTGTTTTCTGTTGTTGATTTTTAAATAAATGATCTAGCATGTCTAATGATTTACTAAAATTAATTTTGTCTTCGATATTTAAATAATTGCACACGTTGTCGAATATAGGCTTAGCAGCAAGTATCGATCCCATCCCCTTGTATTATAGAAAATAGGAAAAAAATTTAATCATTTTCGTTATCTAATACAACAGCTAATACTGAAAATTATGATGTTTATTAGCATGTTCTATTAAGACATGACTTTAATGGAAATAACCCCATTAAAGCTACTAATTCATTTTCACTCGTTACATGGTTTTTATATAAATAATTCATAAAGCACCGCTGCGACTTAAGAAGAATCTACATCATAACCTTCGTAACCATCATTATTATTTTCACTTTCACTACCCCAATTTGATTCTTGTGAGTGTTCTGCATTCTCTTTTTCTTTTAATATCATCTTTTCTTTTGATAATATTTGTTTTTCTAATAGTGTTGCTAAGAGTTTAAGATCTTCGTGAATTAGTTTAAGTCTATCATATAATAAATCAAAACGTTTCTCTATTTTTATTATATAGAAAATCTTTCATCACTACGAATTAAGTTTCTACATAGGATTAGATATTAGCCGATCATATAAACAATCAATTTCTTTAACCAAATCTTCTTCTGATAGGGATGTCCAAAACTCATTACCCTTACCTTTACGATTATCTAGTTCTTGTTGTACCAGGTTGAATAACTTAATACTGTTAGGATCTCTAAACTTTTCGTATATTATCTCATGATTTGGATATTTTTCTTCTGCTTCATTAAGAGGCTTATATAGACTTCTTTTTTGACATCTGGTTGTGTAATAAGGGAAAGGATCATTAGATTTGTTCTTCTTATATATGATTAGGCAATTATCTTTTGAAACATCATATGTATATGGTGCTGCGATCGTTTTAAGATATTGATTTTCAGTTTGTATTTGTTCGCTGCTAATACGTATTTGTTCCATTGATAGCTCAACTTCATCTATTCTTCTTTGTAATTCGCAATATCGTCATGGTATTGTCTAAAGTCTTGGATGAAGTAATCTACTATTATTTTTAAACACTTATCGTAAAACTCATTTGAGATCCATAAAGAAATGCTTAATATTAATTCTTCCATTACATATGTTCCTGTTAACTTTATATTTGTCTCTCTTTCTCCACCTTTGATTGTGTACATACAGCGGTATGGTATAATTGTCCCCATCGCCTTTTTTATTGTAATAGTCTATTAGTTCTTTTGATTTTTGCAACTTTAGCCATTCTTTGAATACTTTACCACCACTCTCACATATCTTAGTAGCATTGAAGTAACCTGTTTTCTTATTTATAATCAGTTTAAAATCACCAAATAAACCATACCAATAGTTATATTTTATGTGTTCGTAGCAAATATCATTTAAATTATCCATAGTACTCATATTTATTGTATAGAAAATCATTATTTTTAATTTTTTTCGTTACCAGCTAGTTTTACTGTAAACAATGAGTTTTCAAAGTAGCCTGAATTCGGTCCATTAGTTTTATATTGCAGTCATCTAATAACTTTTGAATATTTATTTTCTAACCAGTGATCAAACCTCTTACTACCACTTGCACATAACTTCGACGATTCAATCTTCAGCTCTTTGTCTGGATCACAATCTGTTTCTTTAGATAGACGTCATGCTCTTAAATAAATACAACACACAAGTGGAACGATTCGTTCCTATTAAACGCAATCATCATACATCTTAATTTAAACACAAGTGGAACGATTCGTTCCTATTAAACACAATCATCATTCATCTTAGCTTAAACACAAGTGGAACGATTCGTTCCTATTAAACAAATTATTCTAGTCATATTAGCTTAAACAATCATTCATCTATCTTCATTTAAACAATCATCATTCATCTTAGCTTAAACAAAAGTGGAACGATTCGTTCCTATTAAACAAATTATTCTAGTAATCTTAGGTTAAACACAAGTGGAACGATTCGTTCCTATTAAACAAATTATTCTAGTCATCTTAGCTTAAACAATCATTCATCTATCTTCATTTAAACACAATCATCATTCATCTTAGCTTAAACACAAGTGGAACGATTCGTTCCTATTAAACAAATTATTCTACTCATCTTAGCTTAAACAATCATTCATCTATCTTCATTTAAACACAATCATACTTTGTTGTTTGAAGAGTAACGTTTCGTTACAATTATTTCATTCAAACTAACATTTTATGGTTATTATTCCATAAAAGACATTTATATTTACATTATATTACTTTTATCTATCCAGCTATTATGTGAATCATCAAATCCTAGCCATTTAACGTATACTTTATCACCTTTCTTTCTTAACACTTTTTCCACCAAGTATTCATCTTTATGGTTCGTCTTTAATAGTTTTGGTTCGTAAAATCTACCTTGCACATTTTCTTCTTTTTAATCTTTAATTCTATACATAGGTGGGTTAGATGGAATAACTTCGCTAATAACAAATACTTCTGTTGACCAATTAGGTGTATATCCTTTCTCAAATAATCCTTTCGATTTACTTATACGAACATGATCGCCTAATTTGTATTTGGGTTTAACACGCTTATATTCTTTCTTATACACTTTCTCCAATATTGTTCGCTCATTCTTCTTGTTAACTTCTATAGGCTTTAAACCAATTGTTCTATGTACTCTACTATTATACTCACTAACCAATGTTGGTAATATCTCTATCCATTTATAATTTCCTTGTGTTGTAAACTTCTTCCACATGTTTTGTTTAAGTGTTCTATTCAATCTCTCAACAACAGAAGTTTTCTTACCACTATAGGTTGAGTAATGATTAATCTTATTTTCCTCCATCAACTTCTTAAATTCTTTATTGTAAAACTCTTTGCCTTGATCAGTTTGTAAGTTACTAGGTTTTCTCGCTCTTAATATGGATTTAAATGCTTCTGTAACATTCTTACTGCTCTTATCTTTAACAGGAACAGCAAACGCAGCATTTCGAAAACACATCTATAATAGTTAGCAGATACTTATAGCCTTTATTTAATTTAGAAACACCTTTTAATACTCCACTATCCATTTCTACAAGATCTGCTTGCCATAAATCATCTATACCTTTAACAATAACACTTAACCTAGGGTAATTCTTTCTGGAAGGTTTGTGAATTTCTTCTATAATGTCTTCTCTAATACCTTTACTTTCTTCTAGTCAATCTTTCTTTTTAACGAATTGAGTTTTAGTAACACCACATATAGGACAAATACCTTTCTTAATATATTTTCCATCCTTTGTTTGTTCTATTCTAATGGTATTTTTCTTCGTATCTGTTGATTTCTTGCACTTAACACAATACATCCTGTTTATTATATACAAAATCATTTAAGTTCTCTTTCTACATACATAACAACAGATAGTAATTGTTCTTCTTCGAAAGCTGAATTTTTATCTGCTTGAAACGTAATTATATATATCACCATTTTTAACGTCTAAAGAAAAAGTTTCAGCATAAGTATCGTTCAAAAATATATGTAGATAATATTTATCCAAACCTAATTCCATATGCATTATTTTCCCATTATAGAGAAACTTATAAGCATTCGATAGATTAAATATTCTAAAGATTGGGTCTTTAACATTCTTAGTTCTCAATCGGCATAATCTTCTTTTGCAACAAATTTATCTATATCATTCTTTCTAACAACATTCTCTAACTGCAATGACATTTGTGCTTTGTATTTATTGAATTCTGATATAGGAACCTTTGCACTAAACAAAAGAACTACATTATTATTAGTCTTTTGGATTTTTCCATATATTCTTTTCGAAAAGCGTTAATATCATCTATCTTTATGTATGTGTTTTGTAATGATTTTAATACATCCTCAAATTTGTTTCTATCACTTTGTAATTGACTATTTATTGACTCAAGCTGATGAAAAGTTACTACATCTTGTTGGTCATAGCATCAGCTACATTAACAAGTCTTTTCTTTTTAAAATCAACCCATGTTCTATTATTTGATGCAAAAACTTTATCTAAATCAATAAGGTTTTTGAGCTCTTCGCTAATGACATCATTCTTCCTACTTTTAACATTACCAAAGATATCCATATTTATTATATACAAGAATAAATATATATTTAACAGCGAGAAGAACAGTTATACAAGCTCATCCAAAATCAATCAAATCACTATTCTCATTTCGAATTGAAACTTTGAAATTATTAAATTTGTTGTGATGTATTCGGAAAAATATCTTTTCTCTAGGCTCATATATAATTGGTTCTCTAAATTCTGCATTTGTTCTAAAAGTCGCAATTAAATCTGTTTCGTTGTGTTGTATCATGTTTTAAAATCACACCTTCTGCTAAATCACAGTGAATATTTATAGTATGGATTAGGTGAAACTTTGGCATCTTATCTCCAACATGTTCTATGTTACTAGTCAACTTTTTCTCGCTAAAACCTAATACAGTATTAATGGTATCTAAGATCATGTCACATTGCTCGCTAAATATTTTAACTCTATTTTTTCTCTATCCTCAGTAAATTTAACATTTTTAAAAGCATCGTTGAAGTATGGAAGATTTGATTTAATATATTCTTCTAATTCTTTTAAATTATATTGACCAGGTTGAACTATGAGTTGTTTTGTAAGATGAGGATAGTTAGGTTCGTTACTACAAAATATTAATTAATTATTTCTTTCCGTAATGTTTGGAGTTAAGTATGTTGTGTAAAATCCTGCAAGCGATATTTCTAAGTTTGTTTTCAAATGGGTAATGCAAAGACATGATTAATACAGATGAATAACCATTTAAATACTTTCATTTATTATATAATAAATAATAAAATGGATAATTGCGATATTAAAGGAAGGTTAACAGAAAAAGCCACAAAAGAAAAAAGGAACGGCGTGTTGTTACCATAATATGTCTAATAGTTGGATCTAGTGGATGCGGAAAAACAACGCTGATGATTGATAATTTTTTGTTAGCACCTGAATGGTTAAAATATGCAAATGCTTATATCTATTCTAAAAGTTTACATCAACCTAAATACCAACAGCTAATACAACTTTTTCGAGATATAGAATGTAATATTAATAACACAATTGCAATAGTAAAAGGAAACAACGAAGAGATTATTCCATTAGATGAATGTGAGAATGATTCTGTGGTAGTGTTTGATTATTTCATTTTAGAACAACAAAGCCACGTTAGAGAATATTTTACTCGAGGTCGTCATAAAGGTTTGAGCTGTTTCTACCTCGGACAAACATATTCTAAAGTACCAAAACAGCTAATAAGAGATAACAAACTTTCTTAGTGTAGTTAGACAGGATAACACAAATTTAAAGCACATATATAATGAATTTGTTGGATCAGATATGTCGTTTGAAAAATTTCAATCTTTATGCAATAAGTGTTGGGAAAAAGAGCATGGTTTCTTAACAATAGACGTGACTAGGAAAACGAATTATTTCAAATACAGAAATAAAGACTTTTTAAAGTATAGACTGGAGAGAAACGTGATTGGATGTACCTAAACGTGTATGTTGTATTACTTTAGGTTCCGTTTCTATTTTTTTCTTTATATAATAAATGAGTCAGTTAGATGCTGCTGAAGCTAAGAAATATATAAAGTTAAAAGAAGAACATGTTAAAAGATTTAAGGAAATCAAACAAGCTAATCGAAGCAAATATGAAAAATATAAATAACAAGAACAACCTGGTATAGATGCAATTGAAGACTTAGCACAAAATATATTAAAAGTAGCAGAAGAAAATAAATATTTAATTCAAGAGTTAGTTCCAGTTGTAAATAAAAGCGCGAAAGTAGATTCAAGCTTATTAATAACACCTCCTATGTATGAGAGTTCAATAAGTGAAAGCGATACGCCTATAACAGAAGAAATCAAACATATGAAAAAGCAAATTAAGTATAAAGTAGAAGGAATAGAATCTTTACCAGCTACCCATTTTCGTAAGATTGCTTCGAGATATTATGCAACTAAAGATGATAAAAGTTCTGGAATTCAACCATATGATGATGATGGAAAAATCGTACATATGATTGGGGATACGGAAGTTAAAATTCATGGTGACGATTTAGTTATTAATAATGACATTATACAGGAACAGAAGGTTTATGGGAATTACTAACAAAACATAATCCAAAAGACTATAATAAAGATGATCTAGAAAAATGCACACAAATAGTTATTGATTCTAATGTAGTATTTCATAACAATGATCCAAATACAAGAAAAAACGATCAAGTAGAAGTGAAAAATACAAAGAAATTATCAAACCTATTTGGGAAAGATGCATAAAACCAACACTAGAACCAACACCACCAAGAAAGAAACACCAAAGTCTGGAGAAGGAATAAAAATATACAACGAATTACCTAAAGAAATGAAAATGAAATGAAATCTTTGAGTTTTACGTCCCACCTTTATGCCGGTTAGGCCAAAGGAGACGGTGATGATGAGTAATGAATGAAATGGTGGAATGAAGAAAGTGGGAGGAAACAGGAGAACCCCGAGAAAACCCACGCACACGGTGTTTGTCCACCACAAAGTCCACCTGGCGGGGGCTGGGATCGAACCCGGGACCCCAAGCACCAGAGGTGAACGCTCTACCACTGAGCCACCGCGGCCCCGAATTACCTAAAGAATATATATGGATGGATGATGTGAGAAAATTAAGATTGGTTAATAGTTATAAATGGAGAAGAAAAAGCTGGAAATGATAACTTTTATAATGAGAAAGTAGGCATAATGAATATGGTTAATTCTAAACTCTCGGAATTTATTTCTAATGATTCAAAGGGTATAGGTTATTTGATAAAGATATTGAATACGCTACCGCCAAAATTTTGGAACAGTGAGAAGTATGGAAAAGGATTAATGAATAGGATTTTAAACTTGAAGGGGATACCAGAGTTGCATATTCCAGGCTATGAATTTTGCAGGCCTTTTACGAGGCTGCAAGAAAGATTAGAAAGAGGAGATAAAGGTATTAATCCATTAGATGAAGCTTGTAGAGAACATGATATTAACTAGAGATAATAAAGATATAGCTTCTAGATATATTGCAGACAAAGAATTAGAAAATATAGCATGAGAAAGAGCTTTTGCTAAAGATGCAAGCTTGATAACAGAACGAATACCAGCTTTGGGAACTGCTTTGGCTATGAATGCAAAAGTAAGGTTTGGTTTAGGTTTATAAGTACTGTGTTTAATTTTTATGGATTTTACCATAAAAGTTTTATAATAAATATAAGTATGAAGTTAAGTAGTTTTACATTTACAATTCCTAACGAGGAACTTAAACAATTAAATATTGATCACATTTTAACTAAGAAACAGATAAATGATAAAGATAAAAAGATGAAAGAAGGTACAAAAATGCTTTTAACTCTTTCTATATCTCAAGTTAAGAAAATAAAGAAATAAGGGCAAATGATAATAGAGTTCACTATGGAGGTTTTATATTTACTATTCCAACCTTTCTAGCTTGAAATAGATGCTCTTGGTTCTGCTACTGCTGGAGTTCTACTGTAGTCAAAATGGTAGCTGTGAAAAAGAATAAAGCAGAAGTAGAAGAACAAAAGAGACATAACTTAGCAATGGAAGAGAAACAAGGTGATAAGCTTCCAAAAAACTTAAAGCCCAAAACAGTAAAGATAAAAGATCAAACATAGATCTAATTCATCTTATTAAACAGCTTAGGATAAAAAAAACTTTAGAGGTATATTTATGAGTGATGAATTACCTAAACAACCAAAGAAGAATGAGTGTGCTATTGTTAATTTTGATACGACTAAAAATATAGGAACTCATTGGATTTGTTATTGGAAAGAAGGAAATAAAAACTGTGTGTTTGATTCATTCGGAGCTAATCCACCAAAGACACTCGTAAAATACCTTGATCATAATATAAAGTACAGTAGCAATCGTATACAACATTTTAACGAGGTAATCTGTGGACATTTATGTATTGTAGTATTAAAATGTTTTCAGATGGATATAGTTTTTCAGAAAGCATTAGTCAGGTGAATAGAAATAAGGATATTTGGAGAAGTTATATTTAAGTTTGTTTTATGGTTTGAATTCATAAAACGATAACAATATTTTTTCTTTATGATAAATATGGGTAAAATAGAATCATATGAATTACAATCTTTTAAATCTAATCAAAAGACAATCGAAAATTTAAATAAACCAAACAGATCTATTGAGTTTGATATAGATGTTGGGGATGGGTTCGTTCATCCTTATTATGCTGATATTTATGTAACTTTCGAAATTAGAGGTAGAGATGCTAATGGGGAATATACTGCTAGTCAAAATATTAGACTTGTTAATAACTTCTTCCCATATCTGTTTTCTCAAATACAAGTTAGTAAACATGGACAAATATTGGACATTATAGGTTATCCTGGTTTAACTTCGACAGCTGTAGACACATGTACAATTTCAAAACCAGAAGCAAATCATGGTGAATGTGGATGGGAAGGAATTACATGGCGAAGAACAGATGAAGAAGTAGTATTTTTGCTAAGACTTTTACCAGGATTTTGTTCTGATTATAAAGATATTATGTGGAAAGGAGGAGTGAAACATACATTTAAAAGAAGTGTTTCTGATGATAATGCATTTGCTATTTGGAAAACTAAAAAGCAGGATGGAACGTATAAGAATGATCAACCGCATCCAAGTAAAGTTAAGATTACAAATATGGAGTTAAGAGTGCCTATTGTTAATTATGAACCTAACTATGCTACCTTGCTAAGAACTAACATGTTAAAAGAGGGTAAGATTCCTATTTCCTTTAACACATATCAATGTTTACAAAAATCAGTTACAGGTAAATATTTGGAATTTGATCTAACCACACAATTTAACTCAAGTGAATTTGATATGCCTAATTTTGTAATTGCATTTTTCCAAACTGATAGGAATGATAATCAAGAAAGAGATTCAAGTTATTTTGATCATTGTAAAGTACAGAATATCCATTTTCGTAATTCTAGAAATGAGTCTTTTCCTTTAGAATCTTTGAACTTAGATTTTGAAAAACATAAATATCTCAAAGCTTACGAAATGTATACAATATACAAGAGAGTTACAATTGGAAACACTGAGATGTTTTATTATCCTAAAGAGTTTTTAGAATATAGACCAATGCTTGTGATTAACTCGAGCAAGCATAAAACAGTAACTATAAATGATAGAAGCAATTTGAAATTAACTGTTAATTTTGAAAGCGATGTGCCAGAGAAAAAGATTGTTATGTTGTAATGATTGGCAAGAAAAACCTTGAATATGATGTTCAAAAAGAAAAAATCGAAAAGATATAAATCAATTATATGTTTAGTTTGTGTTTTTATGATAATATCATAAAAACTTATTTAATAAAATGAATTATCCAGATAACATTCCACGAGAGAATCTAATTGCATCAATTGAGGATACAATATTAACACTTCAAAACTTACTAGCTAAAAGTAAGAGGAAATTTAAGAGATTAAAATGTATCTATGTTACTCTTATTGTCTTTTCGATACTACTTTCTGCTTCTACAGGATTTATAAATATATTTATTCCTGTGACCGTCTATTCGATTATTACAACACCATTTGCATGTGCTTCTGCCGTTATCACTGGCTTATCTGCACGATTTAATATAGCTTCGAAGAGTATAATAAAAATATGGTTACTCAAATTGCTGTTTAAGGATGAGCTTAATGTTATTAAAGTAATGAACGGAGAATTATCAGACGAGCATACAAAAGACATTGTTGATAGAATTAACTATATATATAACGAGGTAAGATCACTAAAAAATTAAAAACAAGTTTTAAAAGTTTTATACAATAAATGAGAAATGGCCTCAGAATTAAAGAACAAAAACAATATTAACATTTTAAAGCTTGTTAAATTGCAAGATCTGGAAGAAGGAAAATCATACGAAATAACCTCATGGAAATTGATACAAACAAAATACACTGGGGAAAGGGTATTAGTACATCTAAATGAGAAATACAAAACCTTATTGCCACAGATATATAATGAAGAGACTGATCAAGTTTTGAAAATGATGAAAACTAAGAAACTGTTTATGAGATATGATGGAATGAAGGATCTTTCTAATGGTTACAAAATACATCAACTGTTCCTTAAAAATGATTCTAAGAAGTAACAAAAATGATTTAAATTTTTTTCTAAAGTAAAAAATGGAGTGATTAATATGGATCCTCAAAAGAAGTTCATTCCTACTAATAATTTCAATGTAATTGTGAAAAATGTACAAACCAAAACGGAAGTCGTCTTCGAAATTAATGGTTGTTTATTCAACTTGAACTATTACCAATGGACTGAGTTTAAGAAGTCATTGTTTCCTATAGAGAACGAGGTTAACAGAATATTCCATTACCAATACCCAAACTTGTAATTTTAAGTATGTTTTAAATTATAGTTAATTGATTTTAAGAGTTTAATGGTTATAAAGCTATGAAACTAAGACCTTTAGACATACAGAATGTAATGCTATTTGAATTTTAAAGATCCATATATAAATAAGAAAGTTATTTGATTTTTGTAATAATATCCTTAAAGTTATGCAACCTAAAAGTCATTCAAAAGATAGTAAATTTATTTCTCTATTGATTGTCGTTTGAATTTTGAAAATCGATGAATATTTGTGGAAGTTATAGCAAATTCAAAATTTCGGGAATTTTTTACGGGTTTATCTTTGAGTTTTTGGGAAAATGTTATTCTTTTAAAAAGTCTTAGAATTTTATATACATTATGATAGTATTTTTTATTTTTCAAATATCTCAATTTTTATTTTTTACCGTGTTGCAAACTTAGGACCAAATTTGTTACTAAACTTAGTGATTTTTTAATTTTATAGGTTGGTAACACTTATGGGTCAGCCAAACACTAATTGCCAAAAATTAAATATCAGCCCTCTATCTCTTATAGGAGCCAAGATATTAATTTTCATATTTTTCGTTTTAAATTTGCCGGCTAGGTGAACATATTCAAGCAGTTACCCACTTACTCAATAGATGGCATTGCATATCATTTAGTTTATCACTTTGCTAATAGATGGCTCTTGCTGTTGCCAAACTCTTCAAATAGTTATACGCTCTCTAAAAGATGGCTCTGTCTTTAAGCATCAGTTTCTTCTTGTGTGAATAAGAAAGTGAATTTTCTCTCCTACAGACAGCGTTAGCCAGTAGCTCAGTTGGTTAGCGCGCGGTTCCATAAAGCTTGTGATTTGTTAGTGAACGTAGGTTCAAATCCTTGCCGATGCCTTGCGAATTTATATCTGCGGCCGGGGTATAAATTTGTAATTTCTCAAGGAACTGTAAAGTGAATTGAGCTAAGGGTTGTGTACCAACTCAGATGGCTACAGTGTCCCCACCTCTGACTCATGTGTGGGATGTGGCTGGACGTCTCTGATGCTTGGAACCAACAAATTAGGAGAGGGAAAGGGGAAACCTGGCGCCAGGGTAGGATTGAGGACAACAAGATTGTGAGCTGTGTGTGTGAATGTTGTGACTCGTATTCAGATAGGTGACTATACCGAGGCTGGGTGGAAAGCCACAAGTGGAAGTGGAAAACCACAAAGCCACTTACAGACCTCAAAGTAAGGAAGGAAGGTACATAGAAATTGAACAAAAAATCCTGGAATCCATCTGGGGGGAAACAACAACAACAAACATCAGCGCTGACCTCTCAGGTGGATCCTAGGATTTCTGCGACGGCAGTTTTGCTGAAATAAACTCTGATTTTTTTAAACATTTATTTAACCTATTCCTTATGATCTCGTGTTAGAGCGTTCTAGCGCTGGTACTGAAATAGTTCAAATGAATCAGTGATAGATCATCTGTTCCAGCAAATGCTATATTTATTATACATTCCTTCTCATTGAATTTTTTAAGTTAATTTTTAACCGATTTTAATGATTCAAGTGTCAAATGAAAGCTTAGAAACTGGAGATTAAGATTCTGAAATATATTTTGTGTAGGATCCCATTGTAAGGTTTTTAGATGTAAGTTTTTATGATTTTAAATGTCATAAAAGCCTATGCGTCTACTCAATCTCACTTTGCGCTATCCTTCTGTGTTAAATAATATTTGCTAAAAGTACTGGGAGGGGGAATGTATACTTAAACTAACACCTGGAGGGAAAACGATAGTCAAAAAGTATGCGTAAACTAGATTTTTTTAAAGATTTGACCTAATTCGTTGGTTAGGGTGTGTGCTAGAACCGGTATATACTCCACTACTACCTTTCATTTCAGGAATAAAGATGGTCATGAAGTCAGAAATAAAGATGGTGAAGTTGTCAAAAAGTTGGGAGGAGAATGGCCCCCATAGCTCCGCCCATGCCTCGCAGTTAAAGGATTAGAAAATCCTGGGTGGAGCCACAAAAAAGCCCAAAGCCGTTTCTAACTTACTTCGGATAATGAGACTGCCTGTATGGTTTACGACTGTATGAATCAATGGGAGAGTATAGATTTCTGCCGTTCTTTTTCTTCTCACGACCAACTTCTTTCTCATCTCCAGGTTTTGTGGCTTTCTTATAAACTTGCTGAAATTATGATAGATTTGGGCAGAATGCTAAAAGCAAGATTCTAAATGCTAAAGACATGCAACTTATGCTACATCTAGCATCATTATGTTAGATCTGGCAACGCTGGCCCGCACTATTTGCACAGGAAAGTCCGTGAAGGCCCTTCTTGTTTACGACACAGCTACAGGCAGGACATCTGTGTTGCACGCAAACATCTGCTCCCAAAACACAGTGTACTGGCAATTCGAAAACTGTCATTGGGAAGATGCAGTCCTAAAGAAGGTGATGGGATAGCATGGAGCCAAGCGCCTGCTTCAGGAGATGATGTAGCTAGGAGTTCTTCTGGGTTATCGGATGACTGAAGTAGAGAAGAAAAGTAATGATTTATAATGGGATCATCCCAAGAGGATTGTAATCCTCTCTTATCAAGATCAAAGGGTCTGATCCCACGATAAAGGACCACTTAGAAATGGCTGTCGTTGACATCCGAATCCATTACAAAGCTAAGATCTTGTTGGAGAATGGTCTCGATCAATAGCTTAGCGCCATAGAATGAAGACAGAAAGGATGAAATAGCCAAGTCCATGGCGCGGCAAATGCCGAGACCTCCGTGGTTAACATGGAGGGACGCCTGCAACCAAGAGTTATTGTTGAGTGAGGAATTCAGGATAGATTCTAGACCGGTTTTTAAGGTGTTGTCATAGCATTCCAGAAGATCAGCATCCCGCCAAGATGGAGCACAGCGAAGAAAGTATAGCAGCCTTGGCATGGAAAATGAGGCGCGTAATAGGTAAAAGGCAGTGTGTGTTGAAATCAAGGAAAGACGTGTAAAGAAGAATTCTAATTTAGAAATTTTGTCTTTTAAATATATTGAGATAGAAAGAAAGAAAGAGAGTAAATAGATAGAAGCAAATTATACAAGGTAGAAAAAAGCAAATATTTTACTGAAAATCACAAATGACGAGTAGGGACCTACAAAAAATATCACAAGCACCAATATATGGAAACCACGAATCGAATGTAACATGCAAACCCTAAAAATAGTGAAAAAGCTACTTTTTTAGTTCAACATACTTCCTCGTACACCATGCTATCAGAAGGTTGGCACTTTTCTTGGTGTCTCTGAGCTTGCTATATAGTCGCCCTCTAGAGGCATAGGATGCATTACGAAATACGAGAGTGAACGGTAGTTTACTCTGTGAATCTACTTTGAAGAAAATGGGGCGTCGAAAGGAGTTAAGTCTAGTGATTTGAAGAAAGTGATTGGAAACCTTACCTTAAAAGGTAAGTCACTTTAAACATAGGAAAAATTGGGAACAAATCCCATTTAACTATTTAGTACGTTGTGAACAAAGTTAAATACAACGACTCAACCAGAAATGTACCGCACGGGGCGCCAGAAAAGAGACTAAATGAGAGAGATGAACGAATGATTGTGTATGAAATCTAAAGAAATCCTAAAATTAGTGTACCCAACTTCGTTCAGCAGTAGAAAGTGTGCGTGGGAAAGTAGTGTCCAAGCAGACATTCTGTAGAGTGCTGTGGAAAAACTTCTACCATGGTGGAAGAGTAAGGAAAAGGCCATATGTTAGGAAGAAAAATCGTGCTCTTAGAAATGAGTTTGTTAAGTCATCTGAATGACAGTCAGTAATTTTGGAATAGTGTCATTTGGTCTGATGAGACAAAAATAAACTTATTTGGCTCAGATTACATCACAAGAGTGTGGAAAAAAGCGATTGCCACACATAGGTCATTCAGATATCTCTTAGCCAACTCACGTCTAAGAGCAGGATTTTTCTTCCTAACATATGGCCTTTTTCTTACTCTTCCACCATGGTAGCCGTTTTTTTTACAGCACTCCACAGATTGTCTGCTTGGACATTACTTTCTTACTCACACTTCCTACTGCTGGACGAAGTTGTGGTGCACTAACTTTAGGGTTTCTTTAGATTTTATACACAATCATTCGTTCATCTCTCTCATTTAGTTTCTTTTCTGGCGCCCCATGCGGTAAATTTCTGGTTGAGCCGTTGTATTTAACATTGCTCACAATGTACTGAATAGTTAAATGGGATTTGTTCACAATTTTTCCTATGTTTTTAAGTGTCTTACTTTTAAGGCAAGGTTTCCAAACACTTTGTTGAAATCATCACTTAACTCCTCTCGACACCTCATTTTCTTCAAAGCAGATTCACAGCGTAAACTACCGTGCACTTTGCTCTTTCGTAATACACCTTATGCCTCTAGAGGACGACTATATAGCAAGCTCAGAGACATCAAGAAAAAGTGCCACCCTTCTGAAAGAATAATTGGTATACGAACAAACATGTTGCACGAAAAAAGTAGCTTTTTGTCTTTTCACTATTTTTAGTGTTTGCATGTTACATTCGGTTCGTGGTTTTCATATATTGGTGCTTGTGATATTTGCGTACAACAAACTAAAACAAACCAGCACACAAAGTTCACTTTTTGGCTGTTATAGAGCAATTTCCCCAGTATATTCATGCTGTACGAACAAGTGTGTTACATACTATATCTTGGAAAGAACTTATCCAAGATAGATGCTTGCAAAAAGTATTGAAAAATCTTAATTGTGGAAAGGATCAACAATTGTATGTATATGCGTTTCAAATATAAATAACCATTACCATTACACTCATGTGATCCTAGTTCTCCTTTTTGATATCTGAGCATTTGAGATTAAAAAATAAAGCTTCTTGTTCTGAGAGATCAACGTTTAACCTTATAGCTGTACGGATTTCTAACAACAAGGATACTTAAACTATAAATTTACAGATCTCGGGTTTGACAGCGTCACAAACTGTCGTATCTCAGTTTTCTAAACTTTGCAGGAGAACGGTTTTTAGGTTTTCACACAACTTTGAACAGCCATAACTCAAAATCTATTTTACCGAAAAGAGTGAAAATTTACCAAGTTATAACTTAAATCATAAGAAATCAGTGGAGAAAGTTTTATGAAATTTGCCTGTAAAACTCTGTGGAAAATTTGGCGGGCGAAAGATACGACAGTTTGTGACGATGGTAATCCTCTCTTGTATCACAGATACGACGCATATTTTTTATACAGAGAACTACATTAATAGATGAACAATCGGAATATATTGCACTTTTATTGAAAACCTTCGTGTTTATTACACAAAATAATTTAACAAACGCTTCCTGAGATTCATGAGGGTAAAACGAAATTCCTGAAAACACACAAGAAACACACCGTTAAGAGCGTACTAACCATAACATAAAATAATGCCAGAATATAAAATCTTGCAAAGTAATTTGCAAATTTCATGCTTTGATATTGCACTTGACAAGGATGGCTAATATTGTAAGTTTCTGTAAAATTGAACATGTTCAGGGTTTCGAATAATTGGAGTTGGGCCCGGACACAATGATAACGAGTCCTCGTACTTCTCTGGAGATAATTTTTGACAAGTCTGCAAAGTAGGAACTTCTATCTGGTGGATTCAATTTGCGTCGTTTTCAGGGAAATAGTTCTGTAAGTGTCCTCAAAATAATTTGTCGTAAACTGAATGCAGTTTGGATAGTTTTATTTCACTTTCACTTCGCGAATTTCCGTTCAATTGATTGGATCTCCATTTTCATCACGTCTAACTGACAGAATACACAGACATTTGGGCAGAGATCTAGTCTCGTACATCGCTTTTGTCAACACAATGAACGTTATATGGGTTCTTTCTCCTTGCCAGTTTAACAATCGCTTCAAGTTGCCAGGGTACAAAATTACTGCCACAGTGCTTAAAAGATGTGTTTATAGCAGTGTGGACTGAATCTCCCTCATTTTGTCTATGCCGAGATTCAAAGAATCGGAGAGAAATTTCTCTGATGTTCTTACGTGTTTTCACCGCATATCCCATCTTAGCAACCAACTTGAACTCCTACTAGGTCCATCATGTATTTCTCTAACTCATTCGTAACGAATTTTAACGGGTCTGCCCTATAAAGACTTCTAATATTCCATGTTCCAAATCTCATGTCCATTTTCTTTTGCTGAGGTCGTGCCAAGTTATCAGTCCTTCTCCGAGGCTTCTGTAAATGTTTCCGAAAAAGTTTTTTTTTTTACAAGATGAGTTTGTTAGCCTCACCCAAACCCCCAAGCAGGAGGGCCACTCCTTGTCTGTCCGCGACTGCTTATTCAGTATTTTCGCAGCTAACCTCTATATCTAAAGGCCTTCTCTTCGATCCGGAACCTGAGGACGCCCTATGCCGTGTAAATATATGTATACGGCCCCGCATTGTCAAGTATAACATTCTAGCTTATAAGTTTATTTGCTTCGGCTGTTCCGAGCTTAAGATATAAGTAAAATACATTAGGAACAAATCATAAAGAAACTAAGTCTACCTGATGGATAACTATAAGAAATGATATAAAAAGCAATGAGTTTATCAGTACGGGACTGTATACTTACTTTGGGGCCACTTTGTATACATAAACAAATTGCTTTGAATATAGGCGTATCTGTCGAGTTGCGAAAGATTTGTTGCTCACAAGCTGTCGTAACTCAAGATACGACTGTTTGTGAAAATACTTTATATGCTTCATCTTGAGATACGACACAGTGACATCATCACCACCGTCAAAACAACGCACATTACAGATGTGTCGTTTTGGGAAATTGTGGAAGTCAGTGTATGCAACTACATAGTAAAATATCTCAAATTTCGATTATTTTTTTTAGATACGACACTTTGTGACGCTGTCGACGGTATAAGAGGGTAAAATTTACTGTCATGTCTGGGTATAATAAACGGTTCTGCGAACTGTAAATATTTTAACAACCGATTCTAGCTAATCGGCTGAATAGTACCACTGGTGTTGCAGTGAGTTCTAATACGATAACTAAGCAGCGATTCCGACAGGATTTTTAGTTTGGGAGTGTTAAGTCAAAATCGGGAGGGTGCAAGTGGTTTGCACGGTTTGTACCGAATTTTGACTATAAAAAACTTAAAGCTGGAGTTCTTTGAAGAATGTTGGTGATAATTATCCACCACAACTGCTAGAAACCTTCTAATAAGATATTAATTTCGTAAAATGACATAAATAGGGTGAAACGGGAGCAGATAAAATTTTAGTACTTTTCCACAAATCTAGTACCTTATTTTCTGCGTAAGTTTTTTGGTGAGGGGTCGCATTGGTCATACAAATATAACAAGGTGAGTTATCAGTTGTGGAAGATGGACACTTTCTGTAACTATAATAATTGGCAAATTTATACATATAGGCCTATGTTTTATTGAATTTAAACTTATAAAAATACTATGCTATTATTTAACAACAATGTAATACAAAAGTAACTTGGCTACGGTCAGACTGTTTTTAAATATCGATCAGTCAAGATATAAAAATAATATATTGCCTTAAGAAAGAGATATATAGATCGTGAAACTCTTAAAAAAAAGTGATTCGTCAAACCTGACTTTGAGTATCGTAGAGTCAAGACATACAAAGAATTCCAGGGAGTGCTATTGCCTTTGAGCGAGAGATTTGTTAAGCCGAAACTTACTAGTCATGGGCAGCGTAAGTACCTGGTATATTCTTTCTTCCAATAGCATAGTCTTTCATGCTAATATGTTTTCTCTTTCCTTTAATTGATGTTTCTACACTTTATCTAGAATTTTGTAGAAGAGGAAGGGAAGACTCAATTAGAGCTCATCCACGTAACTCACTCGAACTTTCCTAACCGTCACTTCTTAGAACTGAATCATCACCCAGTGTTACCACCCAGCAAAAATATTTCGTACTAACCTATCCAGAAAAAAGGTATTAGATCTGGGGGAAAAAGTACTAAAATTTTGTGTTTCATCCTATTCATGACATTTTACGATATTATTATCCTATTAGAAGGTTTTCAGCAGCTTTCCTTCCCTGTGTGTAAGGGAGTGACTCCTACATTCTTCATAGAACCTCATCTTTATTTTTATTTATTTATTTATTTATTTATTTATTACAGTCAAAATTCGATACAAATCGTGCAAACTATTAACACCCTCCCAATTCTGACTTTACATTCCCAAACTAAAAATCCTTGTGGAATCCTTGCTTAATTGTCGTACTAAAACTCACTGTAAAACCAGTAAATAACACAAGTATGACAAATATAGAGGATGTCAAGAGAAAATCTAGCTTGTTGAGAAAATCTAGTTTTAATTCCTTAATATCCTACTGTTTAAACAGATCACGAAATATATAATATTGTTTACTGTGGTTATTTATTAGTTTTAACCCTTCGGTCTTTGACACTTTTGTACTTCCTATTTTTCTCGATAGAATTGACTATAAGTTACAGCACGAAATCGATAGAAATGGATCTGTTTCCTCACGACACCCTTAACAGTGAAATTTTCGTACATTGCCAAATTTTCATGAGATTCCTCTTTCTCTCCCAAATGTATTTATGAGAAAAGAAGAGGAGGAGAAAAGTACTAGATTTGTTGGTGTACTAAAGTAGTAGAAAAGGTATTAGATCTAGTACGAAAGTACTAGCGGTGGACACACTGCCGTCAGCCCCGGAACTCAGGTTTTATACGTAGAATTGGGAAACGTTCTCCCTAATTGGTCGCAGATATGGAGGTTTCTGCTCGTGGCTTGTGAAGCCTCATCAATTTTACTCTGTATCTTGTCTCCATACGTACATATTCGACTAAAGGCACTCTTCATATTTTTGTCTCGCAAAAAATACATGACTGCTACACTATTGGCATAAAACAATACAAGCGCAAACCTAAGTAAAGACATAACAAATAGGTTCTTTCCTCTTTATACACTTAGGCCCGTATTTATAAATCTCCCCTAATGCTAGGGGAGACACCTAAGAGAAACTTACGAGAAAACAGGTTTTAATAAATCTTTACCTCATCTTTACCCTAAGTGAAGTCAAATCCCGGGGGCATGTCGGAGCTCACCCAGCATGGTAAAGGAAGCAATTTGAGCAATATTTATAGTAGTAATCTGCAGTAGCGTAGAGTGCTATGAGACATTGAAACACTGTCTACCCTTTCAAATTAAAAAAAAAAACATAGGTTTAGAATTTCCCTATTAATAAGAACTAATAAATATTTCATGCTGAAGAAAAATATAGAAATAATAGGTTCAGCGATAGCTTGGTCAATAACAATAGTGGTAGAGTCAAATTTCTAAATAATTTTATTTTTCAAAACTGGGAAAGAAAAGTTCTATCTCCGTCAAACAGGCTGCACAGAGACAACAAGAAATATGATTCAACGCGGCTGAAACAAATCCACTTGATAACGACACGCGCATGTGGCTGTGGGTTTCTCACTCGCTGAAACAACCTTTCAAAGAGACATCGGAGAAAACGTCTCAGCAGCAGTTATACCATACTAACACAATGATACCATTTTATATCCAGTATACTTTTCATTCTTCCTTTTAGGTATTCAATTATATTTCAAGGAAAATAATTAAGAAATAGAAGGAAACAGAAATCGAAATTAATAACTACCTTAAGAAAGTTTTATGGATAGAGTAATTCATATAAATCTTTCAGGATCTAGGTTCAGCTTCTGTTTAATCACAATACCAGAGTGTATCAACACTGGGAAAGGCAAAAGCGAAGGCGGGAGATTTTGTAATCTGTTGTTGCTTTTAAAATCGTTAGCTAAATTTGTATTTGTGTGTGTCTCTGTTAATTATTTATTATGTGCAAATCAAATGATTGGAAATAGATTTACTGCACCAGTTGTTGTTAAATAGCATGGCTAAGCTCTCATATAAAAATTAGTATTAACTTTAAAAATAACCCATTTGAGTTTACTTTTTTGAATCAGGAATCATGCAAAGCTAACAGGAAGATTATACATAAAAGTAAATAATTCAATTTAATGTATTTAGTGTATATACCGAAATTTGACAGAATAAATTTATATCGATATACTGGTTTAATTTAAAGAATGTGTCTATCGAAATTAATTTTCCGTATATTATATGTAGTAGTGCAACCTCGCGAAAATAAGTTTCTAATGAAATTTAGTTAGTCAGAAGCATCATATATATATATATATATAGATGTAAAAATTATTACATTAAAGATGTTCCTTTCGGGAATGATGACTAATACAGAGCTCCTATAATCTTATTCGCTTAGAGGTTTTCATCAGGAAGTAAAAACATCAAGCTCAGAATTTTATTAGGTTCTGGATATCGGTGTGATATTTTGCACCATGTGCGTGCTCTTTAAAAGTTTTGAGTTTTACGTCCCATGGTTATATCGACTAGGCTAAAGGGGACGATGATAGTGAGAAATGAATGACATGGTGGAATGAAGAAAGTGAGAAGAAACGATAGAACAACAAGAAAACCCCCACACACGATGTTTGTCCATCACAAAGTTCACTTGCCGTGAACTGGGAGGAACCAATGACCCCATGCACCAGAGGTGAACGGTGTATCACTGAGCCACCACGACCCTGAATAATAAATTACATAATTGATGATCTTCATGTACAATAGACTCTCACTAATCCGGCCATTCCTGGCACGTATGGGTCCTGGAGTAGCGGAAGTGCCGGATTATTGAGTGTCTAACATTTATTTGATTTATTTATTTACAGTATCTTGTTTCCTATTTATTTTGAAAACATAGGGGATATAATGTACTGTACTTTATTATATCGAAAGATAAAGTTTTAAAACATAGAGGATATACTTTATTAAATCCAAATATACATTTAACTTATCTAAAATTTCAAGTTTCTGCTTGAGGTCTAGCGTAACGTGTATCCTTTTAGAAGACATGATTCCGAACTGTAAAGAATGCTACAATTTCGAATACGTACAGTATATAAAGCATTGATTAACTAAGCATTGTTGTGCATGCGCATGATAATTCATTGTGTATGTGTTTTTCGTTGGATGTGCGCCGGATTACTGAGGGCCGAATTAGCGAGAGTTCAGTGTATTTATATATATGTGGAGTATAAACATGTGGATTTCAGGTTACAAGAGAAGCCAAGCTATCTCAATATTGATAAGAGATTTTAAACTGCAAATAATTCCACAATAAATAAATAATGGCCGTGTTATATCGAAAAGTCTAAAGCTACTACTGTTACGGGATAATGTAAATGGATATTTTTTGTAATAAGTATTTAAAGAGAAGCTCCGGTAGCTCGGTGGCAGAGCAGTCACCTCTGACGCGTAGGGTCAATGGTTAGTTTCCAAATCCCACCAAGTTGGTTTTGTAGGGGACAAACCCTGTGTCTGCAGACTTTCTCAAGGTTCTCTCTCTTTCCCTTCCACTTTGGTCACTCCACTACTATCATCCAGCTCATCATCATTTGCCTTAGTCTCGGAAAATAATCGTGGAGCATTGAACACACACTCACTGTCTCTCTCTCTGTCTACCCATTGCGAAACATACACTACGCTACTGGTAATCTGTGACAAAAGCTTAATTCTATTGCATGTCGACATATAAAACAAACCCTTTGAAATACAGAAACTGAATATTTTGTTTTCCCCTTTCATTAATTTTGTAATGTGTCCTAGGAAGAATTATCTCCTGATCATCATAAACCTATATTTCTTTGCATTTCTTATTTTAACCTTTTACAGGCCGAATTATGTTCCCGTTGTTATTTTTAGCTAATTCTTGCATATGTTGCTGTTTTGGATGTATTATTGAACATCCGTAAAAGAAAAAAAGCGACCGACGATTGGAAGGTAGTTTTTGAGTATGTTCCAAAATTAGAACGTTGGTCCCTTACAGTATATATTCACTTGTACTTTGAAAACTTCTAGTTTATTGATTTTGAATATACTTTTAGCTACTAATTGATAATAAATGTTACAAATATTGTTATAATTAATGTCAATCCTCGAATGTAAGTAGCTAATTCTATCAGTTACTACAGCATTTATATTTAAATGATATAATTTATTTTTTATGATACATATGGTTACAATATACATTTTAAAATATATTTTCTCGAGACAAAACGTTCAAATTTTAACAAATGGTTTAAATAAGATTTGATTGTTTACGTCAATTTTTAATGCAGTGTTCAATTACTCTTTTATTATTGACGTATGTTTATAACATAGTTTTGAATCATGTTTTATTGTTGACGTAACATAGTTCATAACTTATTTGTCTAGGATTTATACATACAAATTCACATATGCTATTCTGATTTTAGATATAAATTGTCAACTCTACATGAACAAGAACTATTTCATATTTTTTTTCTTTTTCTTCTAACAAGTTACTTCCTAAGACTAATATCATAAATGAGAGGAGAGTGATTACAAAAGGAAAATTTCGTCCAAAGCTTTTCCCGGAGGGAGAGTTCCTAGCATCGCTGCTACGTTCCCTCTTTGCACCGCCATACTTATTCTTTGTATAAGATAGGATGAAGCTCGGGTGTCTCCTGTGTTACAATATAATAACATATAAATTTCATTATACAGGAATACAATAATGGATTATATAGGATGCATGTTAAGTATACACACAAAATATACGCAAAATATTTGTATTAATACATGGGGTATAATAGCGTAAAACACAGCAGTTTCTCTTGTTGTGACCTATAAACATCCCCTCCAAACTTTACTCCACCTACTCATGGTATAGAGGAAAGCATCCTTCGTAGTCTCTTATCACACTCTTTGCAAAATTTAGTGGTATTCTTCTTGCCGAAACCACACTGCCCTTTAGCCCTGTCATCAAATAATGTTATCAAAAATCTTTAGTTCTTTCGAAAGGTGTTTTCTTGGTCCTGGCCGTGAGGGAATTTTTGGTTTCTGGTGGAGAAGATATAATGTCATCTCTTTTCCGAACGCCAGGTGTGTCATACTACTGGTATTGTCGATATGAACCTCTTCATAAAGCAACCAGCTTGCAAAAAAGCGATATGTAGAGAATATGAGAACAACTTCTACCACAACTTTTTACTTCTCAAACGCTGTCTGTATGCAGCAAGATGTATATCTAACAAACACACACCTCCCATTCTCTCGTTGTTTTTTGTAAGTACAGAGCATAGATCATCTTTTCTATTTTTGCCTTTGAAATTCCTCAAAATAGTACTAACTGGTGTGACTATTGGCAGTTGTGCCATGAGTATTTGCAGATAACCAAAATAAAAATGGTTTTCCAGTAATAGAAAGCAAGAAAATTTTAGTATCTTCGATACAACATATATAACGAGAAAACGTAACACGAATAAATACTTTATTTTGAAAAATAAAAAAATCTGACATATTTGTATCCTCCAGATTTATCTGCTATCCCAGTGGACACTTGGACAACTAGAATGTTCGTACCAGGCGTAAATAATAATAGAATATGAACGCCAAGTAATAGCAATAATATAAATAATGTTAGAGGTATAATCCTAAGTAAGACATTATACGTTACAGGCCAATGTTCCAAAATTGGAACATTGTAAAATAGCATGTAATTACGAACTACTATGTAAACTATATAGAGAACAAGTATTATCAGCCTTTTGAAAGGACTTTAAAGAACCATTATGCTACAAATTATAGAGTTTTGTACTAATAGGCTGTTGATAAATAGCTGTTGATAAATAAATAAATATATATATATATATATATATATATATATATATATATATATATATATATATATATATATATATATATATATATATATATATATATATGCAAAACGAGATAGGTACGAAAATTTAAAATTTTACCAAAATTTGAAGGGCATAAGAAAATTCACCAATGAAGAATTGTATTACATTTCTATTGATTTTGTTTATTTAGTATCTCTTCCTACCTATAAATCAAAGGTTCATACTCTTTAGATGATATTACTTACGTTTTACAAAATTAAAAACATGTTCCAATATTGGAACATTGGCCTTTTTAAATTTATTTCCTTTCTCTCAATTATAAGTTAGAAAAGGCAATAAAAACATAAATAATAGTACTTGTCAAATTTTAATTGGAAATGCAAAAGTTCCATCTAACGGTAGCAAAATGGTTCAGACCATCCATATGTAGACGTACTGTCCTATTTTAAGGTTCCATGTACAACGAAATTAACTGAAACTTACGAACTCTTTCTTAGGAGGTGAATTTCCTTTCATTGTTTCATAGGTGCAGATTCCCTTATGAGGGCTCAAGCCTTATGGGTATAAATACAGCATGCAGATTTATGCCATGCTGTATGTTACAATTGAACAAAAGACCAAAAAATCTGTGTTAGGTGGCCAATAACAGCAAGAAATGTACCTTAACTTGTTAAGGGAGAGGGAATCTGGTGGGCCCATGCAGGAGTACATTCGTTGTGAGCAGGCGTATTATCAAATGTAATGTACAAACACAATCGAAACAAAGACCCCATGTATCTCAGGTGAACACTCAAGCACGGAGTCACCGCGGTTCCCTGTAAAGTATAAAAGTAACCAAGAAAGTTCTGTCGCTTTTCCACCTACCACTTCGAACATCGATATGACACTTAAGACGTACCTGGAAGATCAAAAGTAATCCCCATTAGCATCAACGACCTTCTGCCAACATTATGTAAGGCCATGGATTCCATCGTGGTAGAACTTGGTGGGCCGTGAAGCGAAGAAGGTATCAACTGCATTTTGCACCTCTACTAAGGATTCTAACTAGCGTCTCTAAGATGATTGTCCAAGGAATGGAACGGGTGATAATCGAACGGTGCAATATCTGAGACTTATGGTGGATGCAATAGTGTTTCTTATCCAAGGCGTAGAATGATGTCCCGGGTCATCCTAACCACGTGAGGCTTAGCGTGTCCTGTAACAGGAGGACCACTCTGCCATTCAGAAGTGATGGCTCCAGAGTTTTGAGTTTCTATTGAACACAGCTGACAGTACACAGTTGCATTGAAACTCTGGCTAGCTTGTAACAGTTCCCGATACACGATTCTGCAAAGAGTCCACCAAACACACAGAAGAACCTCCTTCTGGTGCAGTGCTGGTTTGGGCTGTTTTGGAATCGGTTCATGAGATGCTAACCAATGATGACGGCGAGGTGGGACTTCGTACAGGACCCACTTCTCATCACATGTCAACATCTTTCCAGAAATGCCCCTTCCTCAGACGAGACAGCAAAGAAACACAGGTATCTGCTTGCGTTCAATTCTGGTCCGGAGTCAAATCATGTGTAACCCATTTATCCAACTTGTAGTGCTTCTCTGCCTAAAGTGCTGCCGAATGGTTTCACCACAAACACTGAATTGTTGTCCCAGTTCGTCACATCTCTGGCCACTGTTCTCCTAATTGCTGCCTGAAGATCTTCATTTTGCACGTGTGTTGATATCCGGTATGTGGTGCGTCTTCGAGTGTTTCGCCACCGTCCTTAAACTTATTGAACCACCTTGCACTGTCCGCGTAGTCACGACACCCTCACCAAAGGCCTAACATATCTTGTGACCGCTGCAGCGGCGTTTGACCTCAGTTTGAACTCGTACAGCATACACGCCCTTATGACGCTCTGTGTAGGTCCCATATTCACTCTGTCCTTACTCAAGTTTACGGCGTAAGTGAACCGCCACAATCAGGTAGTATGTTGAATATACCCACACCAGGGACTGACCTTCGCCTTATCTCCATTCGCATTCAACTCGCGGGACCAATGGAACACATACCTCCACAAAAGCGATAGAACTCTCTTAGTTATCTTTATATATCCGTTCAAATTAAGTCACGCAGACATTAGGCCACCATATTATAGCTTTTCTTTATTTGGAATATTTGTAGCGAATGTCTATGCTATTGTATTACTGCTACAAACAAACACTTTCTACACCATAAATTCTTATTCTCTTTAAAATATCCCTATGCTGTTACATCCTTACATTTTTCTACTATTTGGTGTACGTATTAGCAAACCATTGTTACTACTGTTTTTATCTTAATGCTGTAAGAATCGTATTATATAGAGCTTTACGTGTTTATTTACTTATTTAACAATCACCAGAGCCTTTGTATACTTTATATCTAACAATAATAACAGCAATGGAAAGGATTTGGGATGATATTGGCCAGGATCTGTTTAGTAGGTACCATCTCGGCATTTGCCTGGTAGGATTAAGGAAAACCCTCGAAAAACTCCAGTGAGGATGGTCGGCAGCGTGAATCGAACCCATGACCTCTACCACTTGAGTTACTTCGCTCAATGATACTTTCTCCACAAGGGAAGTGCTTTCTTGGCCAGTAAGGTGTTTTGAACAGAATAAAGTTGTTGCGAACAGAGGCAGACATATAGTTAGGCTCCGTAAGGGCATCATAAACAAGAAAAGTGCTCGAAAATTTTTCTTCTGACCTAGGCATCGGTTCTCAAACCTAGGCACTATAATAATACAATTTCATATGTGGGTATAATTTTAATTTGGATTTAAATTATTTAGAAGCCAGGCTCGTATTTCAGATTGTCTTCACTTCCTCTCGCCCGGGATTTTTCGAGCCTGAACAAGAGGAAAATTGACAGAAATTTATTATGTAGACCCCCTATTACATGTGTTATGTTACTTTAACTTTTAATTTTCAATAACCTCACACGAAATAGTGTTCTAAGTACACGAAAGTAAGTTTATTTATATTCTTTCTCTCGCCAGCTAAGAGGTGATTAATGTTTGGTGTATCTTGGTATATTTGCAAAAGATTATATCGTGAAAATATCCTTTTTTATGTTTTCCGAGAACCAGAAGGGAAAAATCATAAGAGCAAACATTTGAAAAATTCAACATTTTATCAAGTTTCGTTCTTGTACATTGAATTCCCTTATATAAGTTATGTAGATCCTCGTTATGAAGTTTCCGTCATTCCTCATTTCCGTTCCTCTTGGGTTCGATTATTCATCTGAGGATCTTTGTCAAATACTTTCAGTGTATGTGGTCTTACAATTCACATTTCTTTAATATAGATACGTATTCTTCGCCCAAGTCAAAATAAATAGAGAAAGAAGGAAAGGAGTAATTTCAACCTTTATATTAAAATTGTTGTTTGCAACGGACCTAAGTGCTGTCAGGCAATTTAGTAGAGAGTTTGGTTATCTGCATCGTAAAAGAATAAAAAAATCATATCCTACGTGTTTCAGGAAGTGATTCAACTAAAATTTTTATCTGACCCTTGGTGCTTTCCGTTGAAAAACCCAAAGTCTATTTTGAAACATATAGAGAGAGGAAGTTAGGGTATTATGGAATACCTCATTATCTCGCCTATGATGTGTTGCTTCCAAGCGGAGAGCAAAGAAACTACTACCTTACTTTCCCATGATGCTCTGCAGTCAGTCTCCTTGTGATTGTGACATTCGTTGTGGTGGTAGACGTGAAAATCTGATTTCGTATTCGTAAACAGTTTTACAGGTAAATGTTTTACAATCTGTATTTTCCTATTGAAATGTAATAGAACAACAATTCTTTGTTTACTATAACCAGGCCCGTGCTGGCCCACCGGGACACCGGGACGTGTCCCGGTGAGCCCTCCGAAACATCACAGTGTAAATAAAGGTACCAAATTTCACAAAATTAAATCCCCACGTTAAGCGGGTTTGCATATCCAGGCTCCTAACTATGAAAATATTTACGCTCACTCCAACCTCAATCATTTCACGAATTCAACCTGTTTTACGTATGTTATTAGGACATAATATCGATTGTGATTTATTCTAAAAACACTTTTATACATTGCAAGAGCTGTAACGTCCAAATATTTACTGAGAACTCATAGTCGTATCGGAATAAACAAAAGCGAGTATGGAACAGTAAACTGCTTTCACAAGAGGCAAAAGAACATGTGCAAAGGCTTATAAAACGGTCGTGTGGTTTGGGTCGATACACTATCAATCACATGTTTGTGTGTTCAAACCCGGTAGTAAGTTGTTTCTTTTTAAGTGTCTTCCAATTTTCATCCGGAGGCTGAAAATATTTCTTTGAGTAACTCATTGAAAACTTCTTTTGTTTCAAATTCGATTAGAACGGAACATTGTATTAATTGCGAATCTTAAATCCATAGCTAAAAAAAAAAAAAAATGAAGTATACTCACTACTCCATTATCCTCTGATTTGTAACGAAAAACTATTTATAAACAGTGGTGACTTCAGAAAATTATCCTCGGGGGGAATTTTAATATGCGGGTGGAGGGCAAACATTGGTAGTCCACATTCAGCACGATCGAAAATATGGTCCTGAAGGCGGAAATTTCTTAGCTCGAAAGGGGTCTCAAATTCTCCGTCAAATCACGTCCTGAAAGTATCATTGCTTAAAAGCTTTTCGTAGCAAATATAATATTACACTTGTTTCTCGTTCTACATTTAGAATTGGTAGGTAAAATCATAACTTACAGAGGATTATAATAAAAGCATAAAAATTACAATACCAATTATGTATAAATTATCCTGTAAGTTACCAACTTTGGGTCAGATTAAAACTCAAATATTTGTTTTCGGATTACACTTAGAAGTAAGTCCTCTCTATATAATCCTGATTGGAAAGCCATGTATAACTCTAAATAATTAATCAATATTTACACAAATATTTTTTTTTATTTTACTATTTTTACTATTCAATATTATATATACTTCATTTCCAAAATTAAAATCTCGAAAATGTATATTGTACGAGTGCAGATTCGGAAATAAATGATTATTTATCATATATATTGATCTCTATTCGAAATTCTATTTAATCGAATCCGACAAGAACACAGACAGAAACATTGAGAACAGGTGAAGAAAAGAGAGAAAAAGGTGCTGTACCCGGCGGAGACTCGAACTTAGTTCGAAGGGTGCTTTATAAGCAGAACGCCTTAGACCACTCGGCTATGGTAACAACTAGTAATTGTAGCAAAGGCTTCGAGTAGTAATTCCTATTACAGAATAACATTTTCTATTGCCTAAAATTTAAACCTAATTTACTTTGATATAATATATCTATTAATTTGTTTCATGAACACGTTTTCGTTACTTTGATGAATGATGTATGTTGGTGATATAGATTCTATTACACGTTCTTTCGTAAATATTATAGAAAGTATCAGGGTTATTTATGATCTTTCATGGAAATTGACTGGCGCATGCGCAGTACACATAGTTCAATTGGAAGGCGATGAAGGAAACGCTAACACACTGTTAGAATGTTTCCCTCACAAGCAGTAGTTCCCAACCGAGGGACGGCGGGACGCACTTCCTCCTCCTGGGGTGGTGTGAAGGGTTTACGACGTCCCTTCGTTGTGTTATATTTCTTGAATGATTATGCACAATATACAGTCACATCTTCGGCACATTTGGAAGTGATAAATCGTAGTATAAATAAATCGTCCTCCACACACAGTGATTGTTGCTTTTCCAAGATTATAAACTGGAACACTTTTTATTTCAATAGAATATAAAAGTTTCCATGGGAGGGGTTACAACCCCCTGGGTCTTTGATATGTCACCGCCTAAACTGTAACTTTCAAGTTAGAATCGAAAAATTGAGACATGTGACCTACTAAATATATTTTTAGTTCATTATACATTTTCATAAATAAAATATCCACAATTACAATGACAGTAAATGCTAAGTAATTATTGTAAATGTTTGTACTTTCATTTTCCCTCTTTCTTCTCAACTGAGCTTGAAAAATGTAAAAATGAGAGGTTAAGAATTTCAAATATTACGTATATTTTAGCGTATTACGAAATTATAATTAATAGAATCCGGCAGGATCACAAACAGAAACGTCAAGAAGAGGTAAAACCAAATTGTACTGTGGTGGGATTCGAACTACTCTTGAATGGTGCCTCGGAATCTCTAGCCGAATGCCTTAGTCCACTCGGCTAATGTTACAAGTTGAAAATATGATAAGCGTGTTTCGTGTTCAATCTTTTGTTACAGTATGAAATTTATTTTGTATTCTCTGAAGTTTAAGCCTATTTTGGCCTGATGTAATAGTCTGTTGAAATTGTTTTATGTTTACGGTATTCTTTACTTTGACGAATGATGTTGTTAATATAGGTTCTATTACGTATTTGTTCATAAATATTACAACAATTGTCAAGATTATTTATGATCTTTCATGAAAACTGACTGGTGCATGCGCAGTAGAAACAGAAAGATGCACTTTACCGACATTTGTCATACACGCCAGAACGCAAATTTCTAACAGGTTCTGAAAATGCCTCGCTCTAAAGGTTGTGGAGAACTGTCTGTTGCTCTGAGAGGAGAAATCATAGGCCGAGCAAAAATGGGACAAACTGTGCCTCAGATTGCTAGAGATCTGGAATGTGACAAGAAAACGGTCAAGAAATGGGTTCAGCGACATGAAGAAGGTGGTGAATGGTTCAGGTCTCGGTCAAGAAGTGGAAGGCCAAAAGTGACAACTGCAGCTCAAGATCAAGCTTTAGTTACAGAAGTAATGAATAGTGATGAGCGCAAGAGTCTTGGTCTTGCAGTTTTTGCAAGAGTCTTGCATGCAAGACCAAGACCAAGACCAAGACCAAGACCAGGAATCCCGATGCAAGACCAAGACCAAGACCAAGGGGTGCAAGACCAAGACCAAGACCAAGACCATACCTGCAAGATCAAGACCAAGACCAAGACTCTTGCGCAAGAGTCTTGCACAAGTATGGTACTACTTGATTTTTTATAGAATGTAAAAAGGAAGGGGAAAAATCATTACATCTTTCACGTGAACTTCTTGGCTCCAGTAAAAATACCGCCGGAGTGAATGTGTTCCCAGTAGTTTATGCAATCCACGTGAGTCGATCTGCTCCTGTAACATATAGCTACAGTATGTCGTTTTTTGAATCGGTTGTTCACGAGACGACCGACAGCATAATTCTATGAATTGTTACAAGCTATAATAACTTCCGTGTCTGATTTACTTTGGTCATCATTTGATCATTCACGACGGCCCATGATTGGATTTTGGGAAATCATACGAAGAATAGTTGTGTCCATAAGAAGTGGATAAGCAAAACTAAACTAGAGCATGTTATGTACACGGTAGCTCAGTGGCAGAGCGTTCACCTCTGGTACATGGGGCCCTGGTTCGATCGCAGCTTGCGCTATGTGAGCTTCTTTGGTGAACAAACACCCTGTGCGTGGGTTTTCCCGTTTCCTCGTACTTTCTTCATTCCACCATTTCTCATCATCACTGTTTCCCTTAGCCTCAGTGTAATAATTGTGGGACGTTAAAGTAGATATTTCATTTCATTTCAAAACATATTAATGGTGTTCTTCTTCCAAAACTAAAGAGAAATATAGTAATGAACATCGGTAATACCGTACACCATAGGTGTCGACTACATGGGTATGGCCTTGGCTCTGAGGTTCAAGCATCCGTTGGAAAATTTAATGTGTACTTATAAAATTAATATTGAAATAACATTTTCATGACATTGACAAAAACTTAGCGCATGTGACCGCAAGTTTGATTTCATAGGTGGATGCTTATACGTTGAATAATTGTTTATCAATATAACTTATAGCCCCCTTAGGTATACGGCATATCTAGGATTCAACGATATAACATTATACAACAATAAATAATCTATATTTACAACTGAGAGTGATTTCGTACTTATTTCAAATAACTTGAAGTTTGATGCCGTTATTATGTATTTCTAATGTAGGTCAAAAGTATTTATATAAATTGAGTTCACACAAAAAACATAGACAGTTGAGTCGCTTTCAGTTTTCACTCAAATTATTCTAAAATATTGGGGCCCCGGTGGTTCAGTGGTAGACCGTTCAGCTCTGGTGTTTGGGGTCCCGCGTTCGATCCCAGACCTCGCCAAGTGAACTTTGTGGTAGACAAACACCATGTGCGTGGGTTTCCTCGGGGTTCTCCCGTGTCCTCCCACTTTCTTAATTCCACCATTTTCATTCATTTTTCATCATCACTGTCTCCTTTAGCCTAGCTGGCATAATCATGGGACGTAAAACTCACAAATTTAATTTCATTTCATATTCTAAAATATTAAAAGGCTTAATTATTATTATTATTTAAATTTTTTCTCTCTTTCTTGGTCAATATTGCAAAACAACTGCCATTATTGGCAGGTCACTTGCTGCAGCTGAAAAGCTTCGATGACTGTGGTTCTCAGCTAGTCTCTTCGTCTTAACGTAGCGATTTTCTGTCTTAATATCTTTCTTCAACTACAATCTCCTTCGCCCCCTCCCTCTAACACGTCCCTCATAATACAGTTCCTCCTCAGTCAATGTCCTCCTCTTAATTACATCTAAAATTCTTCTTTTCTCCCCTACTGCTAATATTTCTAAAACCTTCGCATTCGTTTTCCGTTCAACTCAGCTGATTCTCTCCTTTTTTTCTCCATGCCCCCATTTCGAAAGCCTAATTGTTTCATCGTTTTCGCGTAATGCCCTTGTTTCTGCCCCATACAGTACATATTAGAATCAGTAAAACAAAATTTCAATATTTAATTGGGAGTTTGTTCAATACAAAGATGAGCTAATCGTGGTTGAAAAGAAAACAATCTGACGCCTTTAAAGTGTAAAAATAATTTTGCAATTTATGATATTTGTGCCGTCTTGGTTTTCTTTCATGCGTCTCACTGTCAGGGGGTAGCCTCCCCAGTTTGGGAACCAGTGGAGTATTGGATCTGTTAAAACATATAAAATATTACGAAATGTTGTGATTTATCTTATAAGTACGGAAGCTTGATCACCCATTGAAAAAAAAAGTAAAGATAATCGCCTATGTTGTATAGTATCATCACACTTACACGAAGGTAAAATATATTACATTTAGAAACATACATTGTATTTCCCTCACTATTGACGCAATGTAGGATTTATTATCCCTTATATCCAGAGTAAAATTTACTTATGAAAATCATAGATTTCTAAAAAGCAAAACTTGCAAGACTCTTGCAAGCAAGACCAAGACTGGGTGTGCAAGACCAAGACCAAGACCAAGACTAGGTGTGCAAGACCAAGACCAAGACCAAGACCGAATATTCCAGTGCAAGACCAAGACCAAGACCGCATGTGCAAGACCAAGACCAAGACCAAGACCACCCGGGTCTTGGTCTTGGTCTTGCATTTGCTCGTCACTAGTAATGAACAGACCTCTACGCCACACGTCAATCCTCTTGGACAAAGCCAGAGAATATAATTGTTCTCACGAAACAATAAGAAGAAGATTATTTGGGGCTGGTCTACACTGTTCAAGACCCGCTAGGAAGACTCTCCTGACTGAAACTCACAAGGCCAGACGAATGGAATAGGCACAGAATAACATAACCCAACCTCAGTCATATTGGGACTTAGTCATCTGGACCAACGAGAAGGTTTTCAAGTCTAACCAATAAGGCAGAGTTATATTGTATAGACCGCGCGGAACCAGGTATGCTGAACCAAATATTATCAGAACTTCTTGTTCAGGACGAATATCAGCACACTTTTGGGGATACATGACGGCTGCTGGTCCTGGAGATTTGGTTGCGGTGCCTGAGAGAATGAACAGCAGTGTTTACATTAATATCCTCGAAAATACGTTGTTACCGTCCTTAGAAAGAAACTTCCCCGAACAGGAAGAATATATATTTATGCATGACAACAGTGCTGTTCACACTTCCCGGCAAACACGAGAGTGGCTAAGTGAACATCCAGAGTTAATTTGTATTGAGTGGCCCCCTCTATCCCCAGATTTGAACCCAATTGAACATCTCTGGGCCTACATGGCGCCAGAATGGGAAGAGAGACGTGAGGACAGAGACCAAACGTTTCTTCAAAATCATGTTATGGAACTGTGGCAACATTTTCGTGACACACCGTCGTATTGCTCGAGACCTGTATCTGGTATCTCCTCCAGACTTCAAGAAGTTATTGACTCTGGAGGTGATTACACGAAGTACTAGTGTGTTATTTTTTGTGTAAACATTTATTTAAGTTTCATTTATTTATTATATTTTTTCAAGAGCAATACTTTCGTTCCTCATTCTTTTCCTTTGCTTGTTTACTTATTAGTTCGTTAAAACGTTAAGGAAGAGTAGTATATCTTCAAAAAGTATTTGTGAATTTACTTTGAACGTTTCTAAGAATACATTTACTTTTATTTCTTGCTCTATAGCATGCCCAATATTACTTTCATTTCAGTTAATTAATAACTTTATTTTACATCTCGGATAAAAGTATTATTGCCTTTTTAACGATGTTTTTCCTTTTGATTGTGTAATTTCTAGTTTCATTGAATTATCTCAATTCGAATGAATAAATCACATTTTGTTTATTGTCCCTTCCTTAGCTAGGTTCGAATTCGAGAACAATGTGGTGTAATTTACGTTCTTTATTCTTCATATTGTGCAGTAATGACAATTATTTTTCATGAGTCCAGTTGATCAGTGAGAACTTGGACAAACATTATCCTGGTGATTCTTTACGCAATGACAAGAGTAAAATTCATTTTCGCTGTTCTTTATACTTCACAGCGATGAAACATTCTAACAGTGTGTTAGCGTTTCCTTCATCGCCTTCCAATTGAACTGTCTGTGTACTGCGCATGCGCCAGTCAATTTCCATGAAAGATCATAAATAACCCTGATACTTTTTATAATATTTACGAAAGAGCGTGTAATAGAATCTATATCAACAATATACATCATTCATCAAAGTAACGAAAACGTGTTCATGAAACAGATTAATAGATATATTATATCAAAGTAAATTAGGTTTAAATTTTAGGCAATAGAAAACGTTATTCTGTAATAGGAATTACTACTCGAAGCCTTTGCTACAATTACTAGTTGTTACCATAGCCGAGTGGTCTAAGGCGTTCTGCTTATAAAGCACCCTTCGAACTAAGTTCGAGTCTCCACCGGGTACAGTACCTTTTTTTCTCTTTTTTTCACCTGTTCTCAGTGTTTCTGTCTGTGTTCTTGTCGGATTCGATTAAATAGAATTTCGAATAGAGATCAATATATATGATAAATAATCATTTATATCCGAATCTGCACTCGTACAATATACATTTTCGAGATTTTGATTTTGGAAATGAAGTATATATAATATTGAATAGTAAAAATAGTAAAATAAAAAATGTTTGTATAAATATTGATTAATTAATTAGTGTTAAACATGGCTTTCCAATCAGGATTATATAGAGAGGACTTACTTCTAAGTGCAATCCGAAAACAAATATTTGAGTTTTAATCTGACCAAAAGTTGGTAACTTACAGGATAATTTATACATGATTGGTATTGTAATGTTTATGCTTTTATTATAATCCTCTGTAAGTTATGATTTTACCTACCAATTCTAAATGTAGAACGAGAAACAAGTGTAATATTATATTTGCTACGAAAAGCTTTTAAGCAATGATACTTTCAGGACGTGATTTGACGGAGAATTTGAGACCCCTTTCGAGCTAAGAAATTTCCGCCTTCAGGACCATATATTCGATAGCTATGGATTTAAGATTCGCAATTCATACAATGTTCCGTTCTAATCGAACTTGAAACAAAAAAAGTTTTCAATGAGTTACTCAAAGAAATATTTTCAGCCTCCGGATGAAAATAGGAAGACACTTAAAAAGAAACAACTTACTACCGGGTTTGAACACACAAACATGTGATTGATAGTGTATCGACCCAAACCACTCGACCGTTTTGTATGCCTTTGCAGATGATCTTTTGCCTCTTGTGAAAGCAGTTTACTGTTCCATACTCGCTTTTGTTTATTCCGATACGACTATGAGTTCTCAGTAAATATTTGGACGTTACAGCTCTTGCAATGTATAAAAGTGTTTTTAGAATAAATCACAATCGATATTATGTCCTAATAACATACGTAAAACAGGTTGAATTCGTGAAATGATTGAGGTTGGAGTGAGCGTAAATGTTTTCATAGTTAGGAGCCTGGATATGCAAACCCGCTTAACGTGGGGATTTAATTTTGTGAAATTTGGTACAAGTTTTTAGTAATAAATTCTTATACTTTTATTGGTAAAAAACCCGTGAAAGGTACAGTGCACCCTTTACATTAGGCGCCCTTGCGAAACCACATCAAAGATGAAAGATTTTATTCAACCTTCTGTATACCACAGTTCTGTACGATAAATATTCAGTTACTATTGGTATAGTTCAGTTACTATTGGGAAAGAACCCGTGAAAGGTACAGTGCGCCCTTTACATAAGGCGCCCTACGAAACATCACATTATAGATAAGTGATTTTAGTTATCCTGTGTACCAGCTTTGTTTAATAAATTCAAATAGTGACTGTTAATAAAGAACATGTGAAGGATATCAGGCACCCCTTACATAAGATGCTCTTTGCGAAATATCACATTATATTTTTTAAAAAAATATTCTTCTGTATTTCAGTTTTATATTATAAATTCATACAGTTGCTATTGGCAGAGAACAGGTAAAGAGTATAATTACTTACAAAAATATTATGAAGTTATGTAGCTATGAAATGAAACAATGTGATACATCAAGATAGTTCGATGCATTCATGAAATACTACATTGACACTAGTCTCTAATTTACGATCTTTACGGCATCAAAACTTTCAGTCTTAATATGCATCCATATATCCAGCATATTGATTGTTCCTATGTGTTTTAAAGTAGTGTTCGGATAATCAGTACCTATTGTATTTCTAAAATATAGCCATGTTAATTTCTGTGAAATGTGGTCTTCCTGTCACCACGGCATAGCGCGCCATCAGGTTGTGGATCAAGGACAAGGCCTCTAGATTAGTGCTCTCAACGACCCGTGACCCGAATTGACTGACCCGACCCGATGACTCGACCCGACCCGATGACTCGACCCGACCCGACTGACCCGAACCGTGATCCGACCTGATTGACCCGACCCGACAACCCGACCCGATCTGACCCGACTGACCCGACCCGATAACCCGACCCGAGTTGACCCGATTGACCCGACACGACAACCTGACCCGAATAACCCGACCCGAGCTGACCCGATTGACCCGAACCGACAACCCGACCCGAATAACCCGACCCGACCTGACCCGACTGACCCGACCCGAGAACCCGACCCGAGTTGACCCGACAACCCGACCCGACCCGAGCTGACCCGATCCGAGTCGGGTCGGGTCGGGTCGGGTCAACCCGATCCGTTTGAGAGCACTATGACCACAACACTTCGTGAACACCAAAATGCACTTCCATTGGGGATTGAACCCGGACCACGTGTACCGAAGTCTTACACGTTAATCACTAGCTAGATGAAGCGGGGATTTGTATATGCATCTTAATGAACATTTGGCACTTTTGAGGTTTGGTTATTTCTTTTTATAACTGATACCAATGTCCGACGTGGGAGAAATTTATTTTTATTTTTATTTTATTTATTTATTCATTTATTTTTATTTTATTTTTTTCTTTAGTTCTATGTGACGAAATTTTTCTTCAAGGTCAGTGTTCTTACCTGCTGGGACGGCAGGGCGTCTTCTCGGAAGGCAGTAGCAAGAGTCTCTTGGCGGAGACAAAAGGAAATCGTTTAACTACAATGATAAGGGTTGAGGAAACAGGAGAACACCTGTGATTTTTTCCAACCCTTCAACTTTCATTCCAAAATAGGTTCTTATGATTCCGGGACCCGTAGCACTTTGATTTTTCTTTCTCGGTAATTAAAACGTATTTTACAGTATATATAGTTGCACGTAAGAAGATACATAATATGAATTTAAAAATACAGGTTGATATTTAATTATAAAGTACTAATTTTATTTCATCACTTTCAGCCCAACAAATGAAATTCAAACAATTCGCTCCCTAGGTCTTGGTCATCAATACTGCGTCTTATTCTTTGTCTTGCAGTCAAGTCTTGGTCCTGCATTTCGTAGTCTTGGTGATCTTTCATGCTATACAAGAGCCAAGAATGCTCACCTTATCGGTACAAATGAAGACCAAGTGTTATTTTGATTATGGTATTTCATACTATACGGAAAGCTAGAAAATACGCTCATCGCTACTTGGTGATCACCAAAACAAGGCCAAGAGCAAGATTACTATGCAATTCGTCTTGCATATCCAATCTTTATCTTGTTCTTGTATCGATGTCCTTGGGCTTGGTGAAATAAAATGAAATATTCACTTTAAGCAGGGGTGTAGCCAGCAGGTTCGTGTAGGAAGGGCCCGTCGTTTTTGAGGGGGGGCGGCTACAATGTACAAAGCAAAAAATGGGTTGCTGCTAGTGTTTTTCAGGCCTAAAAGAAAGGAAAATTTTGGTTTCCTTCTGGAAAACTAAAAACACTATTTTATCTTATTTATTATTATTATTATTATTATTATTATTATTATTATTATTATTATTATTATTATTATTATTATTATCCATAAATTATATTCAAGTTTTTATTATGCTTAATCAAGAACTACTGCCCGGGACCAAACGCTATACTTTTGTGCATAACTATAAAAATAACCAGAAAGTTCTGTCCCTTTTCGTGGAGGTCTGTGTTCAATTGGACCTCACACCGTGAGTTGAATGCGAGTGGAGATAAGGCGAACGTCAGTTGTTGGTGTGGGTATATCCAACATACTACCTGGTTGTGGCAATTCAGATACACAGTGAACTTGCGTAAAGACAGAGGGAACATGGGACATCCACAGAGCGTCATAAGAGCATGTATGCTGAACGAGTTCAAATGGAGGTCAAACGCCGCTGTAGCGGGACAGAAAATATGCCAGGTCTTTGTTGAGGGTGTCGTGACGACGCGGACAGTGCAGCGATGGTTTAACAAGTTTAAGGACGATGACCAAACACCAGAAAACACCACATGCCAGAAGACCAACACATGTACGTACAAAGAGGAACTGGGACTACAATTCAGTGTGTGGAGAAACCATTCGGCAGCACATCCATCAAGTTGGCAAGCACTACAAGTTGGGTCTCACATGTTTTGACTCCGGGCCAGAAGGCAACGCGGCAGTCGCATGGGTTTATTTACTGTTTCGGAGCCATTTCTGGACAGGGCGTTGACATGTGATAAAAAGTGGGTCCTATACGAAGCTCCACGGCGCCGCCATCATTGGTTACCATCCCATGAACCGATTTCAAAACAGCCGAAACCAGCACTATACCAGAAGAAGGTCCTTCTGTGTGTTTGGTGCATCGTGCATCGGGAACTGCTACCAGCTGGTCAGAGTGTCAATGCAACTGTGTAGTGTCAGCAGTTGAGCTGTGCTCAACAAAAACTCAAAACTCTGGAGCCATCACTTCCGAATTGCAAATAGGTCCTCGTTTACGGGACAACGCTAAGTCCCACGTGGCTAGGATGACTCAGGACACCATTCTCCGCCTTGGATGGGAAACAATATTGCAACCACTATATTCCCCGGGTATTGCACCGTCCGATTATTACCTGTTCCATTCTTTGGACAATCACCTTAGAGGCTGCCAATTCAAATCCCTAGTAAAAGTCCAAAATGCACCTGATACCTTCTTCGTTTCACGGCCCACCAACTTCTACCGCGATGAATTCCGTGGCCTTCAGGAACGTTTTCAGAAGGTCGTCGATGCTGATGGGGACTATTTTTGATCTTCCAGGTTAGATGACGTATCGATGTTCGAAGGTGGTGGGTGAAAAAGCAACAAAACTTTTCTTGGTTATCTTTTTATTTAAATTTAAGACCTTGTTTACAGAACCTATGTACACAAGATTGATTTTCTTTAAATTTCACTTAATTTCTTTATAGTTTCCTGACAAAAATATTTATTTATTATTCGTGACTAAAAAAAAACAATTATTTTATTACACTGAGTAGAAATAAAAGAGAGCGAATGAAATCCAAACTGAATAAAAACATTGTTTCTCACCAAATTTTCCATTCTCTGTCTTTTAAAATACTTGTTAAAGCATATAAAAATATAATGTACTTACAAATCAGTTTAGTACCTTTGTTTTATGGCTGTATTAATAATATCTTGTTAAAATGTTTGTCTTTAAACTGTCAAATATAAATCGCAGTAAATTGTGTAATCTGCTGTCACAAAAATGTATCCTATTTTTCGATCGGTATGGAAAAACAATATTTCTCCATACTATTTTACCGTATATTATTAATTGTCAATAACTTTGTTACTTTTAAATGAAGGAAGCGAGATAATTTTACTATGATGTTTTTAAAGCTGGTCATTTGGGGGGGGGCAGGAAACCATTTGGGGGGCCTGGACCCGATGGCCCCCCCTTAGCTACACCCCTGAGTTTAAGGTCCCTCGATTCTGCTTCGAGGCTAAGGGATATGGTGACCATGAGAAATGAATGAAATGGTGGAATGAAGAAAGTGGGAGGAAACAGAACACCGAGAAAACCCACTACACGGCTTTTCTCCACCACAAAGCCTACTTAACACAAGCTGGGATCGAACCATGGACACCATGCACCAGAGATGAATTCTGTACCACTAAGCTACCGCGGCCCTGCTTGGGCTTGGTCGTCCATATCCAATCTTTCTTTTCGCCTTGCTTAAACAACTTCTAGTTTTGTTCTAAATCCAGACTCCATATTGGCGTAGATATTAATATTACAGTCGATTGGTAAAATCAATCTTCCACATTTAAAAATTAAAGTACACACAAGTACAAAAATAAGCATTTACCATAAAAAACACTAGCTGCAAGTGTTCAAAATACATTTATGGCTTCTATAAAATCAATTGAAAATTGCTATTTTTAATTACGCAGGTAGTGTGAAACAGCAGTTTTAGACTCCAGCCGAGTTTAAGCTCAACCTAAACTTAGTTGACCAAAGTGAACTGACCCGACCCGACAACCCGACCCGACTGACCCGACTGACCCGACCCGAGTGACCCGACCCGAGTTGACCCGATTGACCCGACCCGACAACCCGACCCGACAACCCGACCCGAGTGACCCGACCCGAGCTGACCTGACCCGACCCGAGTTGACCCGACCCGACTCGGGTCGGGTCGGGTCAACCCGCCCCTTTGAGAGCACTACTCTAGATATAGAGGTTAGCTGCGAACATACTTGAATAAGCAGTCGCGGAGAGACGACAAGGGGTGATCCTTCAGCTTGGGGATTTGGTGTGGGGCTAACAACCTCATCCTGTAGAAAGAAGCTTGTTCAGATATATTCGCAGAATCCTCGGATCAGAACTGATAACTTGGCACGAACTCAGCAAAGTAAAATCGACATGAGAATTGAAACATGAAATATTAGAAGTCTCCATAAGAAAGGCGCGTTAAAATTGTAACGAATGTATTTAGAAATAGAGGATAGACCTAGTGGGATATCAGGAAGTTAGATGAGAAGGAAATGGAGAAATCAAGTCGGAAAATTTTACGTTCTTTTACGGAGAACGAATTAAAAATTACCGACTAGGAACAGGACTTTTCGTTCACAAACGAATAATATCAGCAATTACATGAGTTGAATTTGTTAATGATAGATTTTCTTTTACTTCTCTTACGGGTCGGTGGTGTAATATTATTGTTTTAAATGCACATACCCCAACAGAAAATAAGTATGACAATATAAAAGACAGTTTTTACAAAAGAATAGAACGGGTATTTGATCTATATGAAAATTCTGTTAGGCGGTTTCAATGCAAAGGTAGGACCAGAGGGCACTTTCAAATCGATTATAGGGAATAAACGTCTGCATAAGGAAGGTTGTGACAACAACGTTAGACTTTGAACTTTGCAACATCCAGAAACCTTATCGTGAAGATTATAAAATTCCCACATCGCGACATTCATAAATATACTTGGACTTCATCAGATGGAAAAACACATAATCAAACTGATCACATTTTAGTAGACAGAAGAAAACAGTCTAGCACAACTGATGTTCGGTCGTTTAGAAGAGCTGATTGTGATAATGATTATCACCTAGTAGCAGCGATAAGAAAGAGAGACTCTTTGAATAAAGGAAATATTCAATATCTGAAAACGGGGTGAGTAGTTATGGGGCATCTAGTAAACAGTCATGAATATTCATGAGTGTTTACTTTTTTGACATTTTAGCAGTTCCTAATGCACGTTTGAAAAATGGATACACCCTTTTACGCATACTAATGACACATAATGTATGCAGGTGCAGCCGGAGGTTGTATAAAGAACATGACATATAATAAATTGGTTTCCGGTGAAAAGAAATGTTAATTGGACAAGCAGAATACAGAAAAAACCTTTCGGAAATAAAATATGCAGATCACACACGTAGAACAAGGTAATAGATTGTTGGACTCATTAATATGCATTACATGTAACGCGACAGCTGCTGCTGGAGAATATTCTGGAAATTTGGATCGTTGGTATGAGTGAAAGAAAGCAGTGGAAACTTCGAGATCTTTTTCCAAGCTTATTATTGTTGGAATAGGGGAAAGAACACTCTCGAAACTTCTGGAAAGATTGAAGGGTATAAAAATAACGATTTATTTACATGATTCGTACAACGTATAAGAGATAAGAAACGCAAATATACTGTTGAAGGAAGAAAATTGATACATAGAAGGCACTGGAAGAAAAAAATCATTAGTAGGCACTAACTTTGTAGTTTTCTTGTATTATACTTGTTTGACTTTTATATGGGAAAGGGACATATTGTAATTGTCTGGAGTATAAGGGGACGGAACTGCTTGGTTTTAATCGGGAATTGATTGCGGATTTTCCGGCATTCAAAATGATATGACTCGGTGTACTTTTATGGAATTATAACATGACTAAGATATAGTATAATGTAATATGGAGGGTACAGGGAATCAACATTTTTCATTGCACCGGGACTCGAATTAGTATTCTCCCACGTGGAGAACCGTACGCTAAATTTTATGCTTGCAGTGCGAACTTGTTACTTATACATAACTATGAATTGTGTAAGACATAACAGGTATATACAAATTATATTGTACAGAAAGTTAGCGGAATGCGCCTCCTGGAATCGAACCAGAGGTGTTCCACGTGAAAAGCCGTACGACAAACATTTTGCTTAGCAGATGTTGTTACTCATATGTAGCTATGAATTGTGTTAGACGTATAACTGGTATTTAGAAAGTATATGGTAAAAATTATTATTATTATTATTATTATTATTATTATTATTATTATCATTATTATTGTAAACTGTTGCGTTTTGTTTCATAAACGCTAGTGTAACAATGAGGTTATATGGCGACAGAACGTTTAACGTTACCGCAGATTGAACTTAAGGGTTTTTTATGTTAAAAGCTAAGGCAATAAAAAGAGACCCGAGACTGTTTGAACATATTACCCAGGATGAAATGTAGTAGTGAAGTTAAAAGAGAAACTTTATACTTATATTTTGTAATTGGAAATCGTAATACAGCAAATAATTAATATTTAATTCTTTTATTGTTTTTAGGTGGTGAAGGAAATAAAAAATTTTAATAGAAACAGTGGAGAACAAACCTTATTTTCCTGAATTGTTTGTTGTTGAAATATAGCGGAGGTTTTTAGTGAAAAGGAGTTATAGATTAGTTTTAAAATATGGATTCACTGAAACCGTTGGATTTTAGTTGTATGAAATATCGAAAATATTGGATAATGTGTGATATGAATATTGAATACTGAAATATCGACATAAAAGTTATTATAAGTGTTACATCCAACGAATATACTGGCTAGACTAAAGGAGACGGTGATGATGAGAAATTAATGAATATGGTGGAATGAAGAAAGTGGGAAGAAGCAGGAGAACCACGACAAAAACCCACGCACATAGTGTTTGTGCACCAAAAAGCTAACTTGAAACAAGCTGGGATTGAATTAAGGACTCTATGCACCAGAGGTGAACGCTGTATTGTGTACCCACTATAACTTTTCTATGTATTATATTTGGATGAATAAAGTACACATTTATAATTTGATGGAAACCGGGGATTGTAGGAGGAAACGGAAGAACTTCACACACAATGTTTAAACTAGAAATACACTTTGAATGAGGGAAAACATTTAGTTTCAGAAGTGACTTTTTTATGATTAGCGCTATTTAATGTGTATGAAGGAGGAAAGAAACTTACTGTAGCGCTTATTGGAGAATTATACTTTTGATACTCTTTATACAAAACTAGGTGTTTATATAACTTCATACATACTAGTAAAGAAAATATATCTAATAAGACGTAATGTACGTTAGGTACAATTTTGACATTATTTAAACAGTGTAGGTAACGACTCTTTTAAGGCAATACAAGAGACGGACAATTATTTGACAGCGCAGATTGTGATAGTAATGGTGTGCTTGGTTTATTAGGATTAGTCATATGCAGATGGAAACAATTGCTTTAAATAAGAAATAGCACTTTGAACGTATAGTTTGGTTAAAAGTGCTTTACTTTAGAACTCATAACATTAAGTACAAGGTAACCAACACCATTGGCGATAACTATTAGCAGGACGGTGAACGATGGGAATTAGCGTGTTGGAGAGACAGATACATTTTGCGTATATAATAATAATGAGCATGAATATTTAACTTTGGCACCTAGAAGATTACGCAACCGACAAGTTAAAAATGTTTTGAGGATTGCATATTATATTTACAGACAGTCTGATACGATTTTGTATTTTACTTGAAGTGTGATGAATGTTTGTTGAACTAAAAGGGTATTTTATTTATAGATCTTGTTTGTAACTTAGAAAAAAACAAGAAAATATTCTTGTAATGGTGTTACAACCGCCAGAAACGAAATAATAGCTAACATGTCCTTTTTACAGTTGAAATAGATTTCTGTCAATATTAAACTTTAATAAAAACTAGTCTGAATTTCGACAATTTTAAACTTTATTGTAATTGTTACAAAATGCATAAGAAAATAGTATTTTAATGTTTTACTTGCCTGCATATAGAGTATATATATATATATATATATATATATATATATATATATATATAGTTGTGAGCGAATACATGGCATACAGTTATAACATATTAGAAGTGTTGTGCTCAAGAAATTAGATTTCCCTAAACGTTAAAGAGATTATATTGTGCAGTTTGCACTTATTGAGTTAAGTTTGATGATTTAAGACGAACTGTGGTTTTGCTCTTTTACCCAATGCAATTGTATTGGATTGAAATACGGAAGTTACTATGTTTGGAATTTTTAGTTACTGTTTTGCTGGTTTTCACTAGCGATTTCGGAGGGCTGCTATTAAAAGTGGAATTTGAACCATTACTAATGCTTGTAACGACAAAGTATATCTATTGAGAAGTGTGGATTTTCTTTGACGCAAATGAGAAGTAGCCCGTGTTTAAGACAGCTTGATGAAAACGAATGTTTGCACAACGAATTGAATCACTAATGCTCACACCAAGATTAATTTAACTGTATTTGGGACTTTCGATTGATTAGTAAATGAGTAAATTATATTTTAAAGCGGTGTTGAGATTTATTTCGTATTAGGTTTTTAACTACTGTTTGGATTATTTTTTAAATTTATGTTTTATATAATAACAAGGTTATAAGGAACAGTATATTAACAGTAAAATGGGTTTTGAACCACAATAGGGACAACGTTAATGCAGTTGCTGTGTATATGAACTGTTATGGAAGATTAATTTTCATAGTATGTATCATTTCTTTTATGTTATCGTAACTGCAAGAGAACTGTATTATAAGACTACCTACCACATGTAAATAATAGTTAGAGCTAAAATACTGAAGTACTGGCAACTGAATTGTCAGTGAGAGTAATGTATTGTTTTAAATAAATAAATAAATAGATATTAGAAAAAATAATCTTTGTTGTTTTCTATGCTATATGAAGAAACTAGTGTTTAAGAAGCAGTGCATTAGAAGAAAAATAATTGGTTTCGAAGAATATGGTAGGAAACTGAAATTATTTAATACTTAATTTTAGATTATTTTTACAGACATTACCAACGTAACTGAATGATGAACTGTTGTCCATTGAACAAGAGTTACTGAGTTTGATACCTTGTGTTTACTTTATGATATGAAGACTTTAAAACTTTTCTTTTCAAAACTTTTTAAAGAAAATCATGGTTACAGTAGGAGAGAAATGCGTGATATACTGTAGAAAAGTTGATGTTACAGTACCCTTGTGCTCCTTTCTTATAAAAAGAAGTTAGTGTACTATTTTGTTGAGAATATAGATGAAAATATTGTAAAATTACATCTTGTTTTATTGCAAGTAGAATAATGCTACTTCAATAATGCTTAAACGCAGTGACTGTTAGGGCTGAATCCACCCTTCAACTGATTTCAGGATGTGCAGACCCTTACCTGGTATATGCTTTTTAAAAGAATAAAGCTTAGAGAGCTCAATACTTTGAGGTAAAGGATAAAATGTCTATGAAATGCATAGAAATATACAGGAAAATACTTCTTCTTATTAAGATGATAACGTGAAATACTTATTCCATTTTATATAGTAAAAGGACAAGATTGTACTTTTGTGAATAATTACCTTGGACTTGAAAATCAAACACAACCCTTTTGTTAGACAACCACTAGAAATCCTACGTATAATGAATTGACACACACTGCAGACGCTTTACTTTTATTGATCCTGATAATAAACATTGTATGGTAACCTTTTGAAACTTGTAGACTCACAGTGAGGTATACTCGGATATGGGGAGAGCACTATAACTCAGTGGTAGAACGACATTTTGATGGTCGTGATTTAAAAACGACCAAGTGAACTTTGTGGTGGACAACACCTTTTTTCTCCTGGTACTTCCATTTCCTACAGCATTCATTTATTGGCTTAATTGGCTTATCCCTTAACCTAAAGAACGTTCTTCAGAGTAAGGAAGCTATCATGTTTCATCATATATAGTATAACAGGTACGATTGTCGTTGTATATTATAACCTCAACTTCCTCGATAGAATTTTACAACGACAAAAGATTTTGAATTGAATAATAATACGATTTCTATGCCTTGGCGGGCTAAGATCGAACCATGGATTCATCATGCGCCAGAGGTGAAGGATTTGAAGGCGATGAAGAATATTTTATAATTCCACAGTAGTATTAATGATTGTTTGAGATTCTTAGTATACTATGTGATACAAAGGTTACATGAATTTTATTTTGTTCTTTTCGGACTAATGTTTAAGAGGACCAGAATGAAAGATTTCAAGAACTACCTATGGTGCACGGATTACAGTTTTAATTTTACAGCTTTATACACATGCATTCAAAATTATAAGGCCATTAGATTTTTGTATAAGACTCTTGTTGGACTTGATTTGATTTGAGTTTAACGTCTCTTTTCATCAGCGAGGCTATATGAGACGTGGACCTACTGATTAACGTGGAATCCGAACCAAATGAGCTCCCGCCGGGAATCGAACCTGGGTAGACTTTTGTTGGAATAAATGTTTTCGCTGGAACCTTTTTTAAAATTTAATGTAAAACTTTAAACATAATGAAGAAAATAAGAACATACTGAGGTGAAATAAACTTGAAAACTCCCACCGTGCAAAAGAATTAAGGAAAACAGCCTCTGTTTTCAAGCTGAGACTATCCATGGTTGAGATTGACCACCAAATATAACGATTATTTTTCTCAGATGATGAGTTTGTATGCTTATGCCAGTAGCTAAAACTGGAAAAGTGAACCAGGTAGTGTTTGCAAAATGGTATTACATGGTTTAATCTCAGAACATGTGCAATTGTGATGGACAAAAATTCCATGGGTAGTGGGGCTGGTAGACAACAACAACTTCACGAAACATCTGTTGGTATTAAAATTAACGATACATGAACTTTCAAAAGACGAAATGTTGCTTTATCTGGACTGTTAATACTTTTTTGAAATTTCATCGGAACAAGCATTCAACTTAAACTATAATAAACGAACGAACTATCTAGTTGCATTATAGGAGGGCGATACAGGTGTGGATGAAAAGTTTATGTATTGATTTTTGAATACGAGTTGTGTGTGAGTAATTAAATTTTATTTAACTTTTAATATTAGAGATTATTTTATACGACCATTTAATATTTTATTATTTCTTATACATATTCGCTTTCATCATTTGTCCCTTGTAATGTTAGTAGAAAAAATGTTTTATTTAACAACATGAGCACGAAAACCTACAAGAAAAATATTAGACAACATTCATAATTATCACTGTACGGAATACTTCTTTAAATGGAAACAGTTTGATCCATTGGTAGAGTGCACCCATCTGGCACGAGGATCCCCAGTTCAATCCCAAGACCGTGACAATTTGTGATGGACAACACCCTGTGGATATTCTCGGGGTTCTCCATTTCCTACCACTTTCTTCATATTCAACATTTTTACAATCATTAACCATTCAACGTTGCCTACTTGTAAAATGTCTCGAATAGATGAGTATATAAGACTCATGTCAGAACAAAATGTTTTCTCTTTGCTCTCAACCCAGAAAAAAAGCAGAAACTCATATCTACATGCCAGAATAAGTTTCTTCTTTTCTGGCTTGAGAGCAAAGCGAAAACACTTATTCTGGCATGTAGATATGAGTTTCTGCTTTTTTACCTTGTTCTACGTGTGTGATCTGCATATTTTATTTCCGAAAGGTTTTTTCTGTATTCTGCTTGTCCAATTAACATTTCTTTTCACCGGAAACCAATTTATTATATGTCATGTTCTTTATACAACCTCCGGCTGCACCTGCATACATTATGTGTCATTAGTATGCGGAAAAGGGTGTATCCATTTTTTCAAACGTGCATTAGGAACTGCTAAAATGTCAAAAAAGTAAACACTCATGAATATTCATGACTGTTTACTAGATGCCCCGAATCTACTGGTGTGGCCTAATTTAAAGAAATTAAAGGAGAATCAGGTGAGGGGGGAACCAGATCGAAGTGTCGAAAGGATTCATTTTAGAAGGCTCGGAGTGCACTAATGTTCAGGATACTTGGTTGAAATTACAGATATCATTAAAATTTCGGCAAAAGAAATATTGGGACACGCATAAATACGTAGCAACAAACCATGGTTCAACCAGGAAAGCAATAAAGTAGCAGAGAAGAGAAAACAGAAGAAACGGCGTTGGCTACAAAATCCGAACGAAATAACCATATAAAATTTCATTGTCATCTGGCGGAACACTTCCAAAACTTTTAGAACAAAGAAACGCGAGTTTTGAAAGCTACGATTAATTAACTTCAAGATAATAGTAAAAATCAAAACCTTCGGGACATGTATAAATGCATCAACGAACTTAAGAAAGGATATCAGCGTCGTGATTATACATTAAAGAAAGCCAACGGAACAGTTCTCACTGATCAGGATAGCATCTTAAATAGATGGAAAGATTTCTTTGACGATTTAATTCACCCCTTATTGCATACCGTGTCATATATGGCACATACTCTTTTTTCGTTTTACCTTTTTTGTGATTTATCAAAGGCATCAAATGACTGTTTTCTCTGCTGTGTGAGATATTGACGTGTGGTGACGTGATAAGAGATTTTGGTGTCATCTGGCATGTTCTTTGTGAGTTGTAAGTGTGTCATATATGGCACTTACTTATTTCTCTTCGGAATTAAGTGAAAAATCTAAAATTTAAGTTTTAATTTATTTTTCAAGTTCCCAATGAGGATTTCCAATACTGATTATTTTTTTGCTAAAAGAAGCAAATCATGCAGAAAGGGGTTAACACATAGCCAAAAACTAATGTTCATGGAGAAAGTGAAATGCATACTGCATAACCGTATATTCCAGAACCTAACCAGTGAGAAACATAAATCGCTATTTAAAAATTAAAGAAACACACATCTCTGGGTGTACATGAAATTCTGGCTGAGTTAATTTTAGCTGGAGGGGAAAAATTATAGAGCAAGATACACAAACAAATTCTCCTTGTCTGGAACAAGAAGGAATTACCACAAGAGTGAAAAGACTCAATCATATCCCTGTTGAGAAGAAAAGCAACAAAACTGATTATATAATTATTGAGACATTTCTGTTCTGTCAACATGCAATGAATCCTCCAAAACATTCTATTAGCAAGATTGACTCCATACATAGATGAAATTATTGGAGATTATCAGAGTGGATTTAGGTAAAAATCGATCAACTATCGACCAGATATTTACCATTCGATTAATACTTGAAAACAAACGGGAATACAATATCCTGACATATCAATTATGGACTTTAGACTATGGTAGCAGGGAAACATTGTACATGCTTACAGAATTTGGAATACTGATAAAGGTAGATTAATTAAGATATGTTTAAATGAATCCCAAAGTAAAGTCTATGTAGGAAATTTTTTGTCTAGGAGCTCCGTCGAGAATGGCCGGAAACAAGGAGATGCGTTGTCGCCATTATTTAACTTTGTTCTGGAGAACACTATAAGGAAAGTCAAAAACAGCAATCAGGTCCTAGAGCTGATTCAGGGGCGTCATTTCAGACTTCGTTGAGGGGGACAAGAGCACCGCCAACATAGACTTTCACGTTTTGTATTAGTATATTAGTAGACAATCTATTAAAGTATATGTAATCCGCAAACTCTTGGGGGATAGGCAATTGTCCCCTCCTGCCCTCCCTAAATTACGCCCCTGGCTTGTATTTACCATCTTATGGCGTACGCTGATGATGTAAATTTAATAGGGGATGATAGAACAATAGAAAGAAATGCAGAAATCTTAATTAACGCTTGCAGGGATATGGGGTTAGAAGTAAATGCAGAGAAAACTAAATACATGGAAGTTTGTCGGGATCGTAATACTGTATATTATGGATGAGTTAAAACACCAAATAATATTTTCTTTCGACAAAGTAGACACCTTTACATATCTAGGATCATTATTAACAGATTAAAACTATAATCACTAAGAAATTTGATGTCAACTGAAAGCAGGGATTTCGTGTTATTATTCGGTTAAAAATCTTTTGTTGTCGCGAATTCTGTTGAGGAATTTGTAGCTTAAAATGTAAAACGGGTAATCCATGCCTGTTGTGCTGTATGGTTGCGAAAAATGATCACTGACTCTGAGGGAAAATCGCAGACTGAAAGTATTTGAAAACAAGATTCTTAGACCAATATTCGGACTCCAAGAGGAACGGGAATGGGGAATGGCGGAAACTTCATAACGAGGAAGTGCATAATTTATACGTTTACCAAACATTGTTAGGGCCATCAAGTCTAGGAGGCTCAAATGGGCATGTCATGTAGCTAGAATGGATAAATTAGAAACGCTTTCGAAGTTCTAACTGAAAATCTAAATAAAAAAACGACCATTAGGAAGACCGAGCCACAGAATGGAGGACAACATTAAAATACTTCTCGCAGAGATTGGAATATAAAGTAGAAACTAAGTTCAGTTGGCTAAGGACAGAAATCAATGGAGAGCTTTTGTAAAGGTGGCACTGAACCTCCTGTGTCCATAGTCCATAGAGTTATATTAAGTTATTGGTATATTTAGGTTCATTTTATTTGACAGAAATGTTATTACAGGAGAATTTTCAATTTGAACCAATTTCTGATTGGTTAACATGTGTCAGATATTTCCTTATATTTCCTACTTACTTTAAAAATATACATTAACAGTACAACAAGAAAACATCCAATTATGAATGGTTCAGCATAAGTTTTAAACACTATTTCTGTAGACCTACACGTTTGGAATGTAATGTGTGACACTAATAATACTAAATAAGAATTTTCAGAATTATTTAAATTTAATTTTTGATAATAAATAAGCTAAGTACGTATATTTCGACACTTAACGTAACCTCGAAAAGGTATAAATCACAAAATCTGCGATAGGGGAAAATTTCACTTTCAACACTTGACATATTTTAACACATTATTTACCTAATTGCTTCCCTTTTCTGTTTTCATAGTTTCATTCATTTTAATTTATTTTAAACGTATATAAGTGTTTCTTTTACTTTAGTGTTTGCAATCCGAAAGTTAACACGTCACTGTTTTCGCTTTGTACTTAGGTTCTTAGGCCATGTTGTTTAGAAAATATAACTATGATCACCATGGTAACCAGACGGATGTGACGTCACACTATTTCAGTCTATATACACTTAAATAAAACCTAATACGTAAGGCGTATACTTGTTTTTCTTTTTGTTTCAATCTGCACTTATTAACTGAGTTACGAGCGAAACAAAAATAGTATTCCATAATACCCGAACTTCCTGAACCGGAGAAATGAGCAGAAACTCCGGAAGGTGATTTGTGACATCAAAAGAAGACAAAATGTCCTCTTGCATATTGTCCAATTCCGCGTCGTGTAAGAGTAGCAGTGTTGCCAACTTGCAATATAAACTTGAATTCTGACAACTGGAACAGTAAAGAAAGATGCGCACACCTGTCACTCTTACACGATTAGGAATTCAACAATATACAAGAGGACTTGTTTTTTAGTTCTGATTTCACGAATCATGTCCCGGACTTTGTATAAATCTTTCAGGTTCACCCTATATATTTAGACTTCCAAATTATAGTATGCGTAAGTATAGGAAGCCTTATAGGACGGCTATGTCCGTGTGCCACCCCGTCTCTCAACAAGTATCACAGTAAAAATATTAGGAAGCAGTTTTTTGGAATCGATTCAGCGTCCCAAGAATAGATTGAGTGGTAATGTTTCTTTTGTATTTACAATAATTATTATTAAATTAGCTGTCTTTTGATTTTATTCTCAAACGTAATCTTTCCGAAACGAAATGGCGAAAAGCATACATTTCTGTACTTTAACATTTTATCATACGAAAGAAAAATAAAGTAAACAATACTGTAAGAAAAGAAAAAGAAAATGAAAGATTGATGTTTACAATGATTATTTTGTTAAAAGTAAACAAACACAAAGGAATAGAACTTATTATAAATTTCATCTAAGGCCATTCAGCCCGTCACGTATATGAGGGATGACGTCCCTATTCGACCACACTTTCCGGGGAAAGGGAAAGAAGAAAGTATTGGGGAAGGAAGGAAGCGGCCTGGGACCTATATGTTAGGGATCATCCCGGCATTTGGCTAGTGTGAATGAGGGAAAACCAGTAAAACCTCATGCAGGATGGCTTTTTACATTTTTCGACCAAGTGTCCCCACCGGAAACTTAACCTGGGACCGCATGCACCGAAGGCGACAGCGTTAGCGACTACGCTACACGGGGCCACTCAATTCAAATATCAGTGATTTAAAGATAAATGTAAAACTGTATTTGATTACATTTAGAGGTTGTTTTACAGTATTATTCACTCAAGATGGTAATTGAAATTATGAAGTAGGGCTACTATTAGGTGAAGTGACACCGGATTCTCATTGACAATAATCCAATGCCTCTGTACCAGGAGCGGCTTGCCTATAAGTGCTGCAGAGCTGCAGAACTACTAGCTATTTTAGTGGCTTGAATGTATTTTCAATTGAGTTGAATTGTGTTTAATTTAATCAAGGTAATAACATGTAATAATTACATTTGGTCTAACGGTGTCCTGAAATTGTACTGCTGGATATGCTACATATCGTAGTATTACTGGAAACACCTACTGATAGAGACCTGCACGGGCCGGGCTTGGGCGGGCCTACTCTGTTATTTCTTTGGGCCGGGCCGGGCTTGGCCGACACTGATTTCTCTTCAGGTCGGACCGGGCTGGGGCCGATTAATTGCAATTCTTTAATAATTATTGACTTTCGTTAAACGATAATTGGAATAAAGCCAAACGTTGAAGAAGTGTGCCCGTGAAAAATGTTACAAAGAATGCAATAGCTATTTACAGTTTATGTTACTTAGCGGCTCCACTTTCATTATAGAGAATTGCAGGCATTGCGCGGTAAATTGGGCTCTGACCTTGACTTTCACTGAACCCAAAATATGACAAGGAGGGGTGGGAAAGTTTTGCCTGTCGCTAAACACGCTAAACAATATTGCCATCTTCACTTTATGCTAAAAATCAATTAAGTTAGATTTTTGTTACAGTAAATGGAGTTTTTGTTCTCTCGATGACAGGCAAAGTTCTAGGAGACAATGGTACTATTCGGAAGGCAAGCGTCAGGTTGTGAACCAGAGTTTAGAAAATGTTTCTGAGGGTTAGGTCAAGTTTAATACTAAATTTTGAGAGATTGGGGCTCGAGCTATTTTTTTTAATTATCGGGCCGGGGTCGGGCCAAAAACTTTTAAAATTTATCGGGCCGGGACGGGCTCGGGCCGAAAATCTTCAAAACTTTTCGGGCCCGGGCTGGGCCGGGCCTAGGTACATTCGGGCTGGATTGGGCTCGGGCCGAAAAATTCGGCCCGTGCAGGTCTCTATCTTCTGAAGCTTAATAATATTGCAAGAGCTGTGCACGGATTGCCCTATGCTTTAGCATTGAAACCAGTTACGCCACAAGAGACAAATGTCTGACAGTAGCAAATCAAAATTCAAACCAACAGAACACGGAAACGCACAAAGAGGCCGAATGTGTATAAAGTTAGAAACACAGAAAAAAGAAAATACACTATAAACACTAGTAACTGACAAGTGTTTTACTTCAAGCCTTGTTCTCTGAGACAGATGTACCGCACAATTTCTTCGTAAGTGTCTCTATACGAGGTGATATTGTTTGCACACAGCTTAGACGTAACAAACATTCCAGGTGATGGTTGGACAACGAACTTCTCTGGTTTGATTTCGTCAGTCGCATTTTTGAAAATAATTGCTCACGCACATACGTCGAACCAAACATTGACATAATATTGGCAGCATTGCTATGCAGTCGCGGAAATCGACATCGAGGGAAATTCCTATAGAACTCTTGTAAATTGCTTTTCTGATGGAATTTCTCTTTAAATTCCCTGTCGCACACTAAGTCTATAAGTTCCAACTCAACATCAGGAGGAGCGTCTGCAATGTTTGTAGAGAATGGGGTGGCAAATACCCTGAAGCTCATCTCCAAACATTTTATGTCCTGAAATTGCTTTCAAACTCGTCCTTAAGGCTAAGCAGCAAACTGCGATAATGAGTCAAGTCAAGAAGTTTACCGGATTCTTGTAAGGTGCCTAAGCTGGGAAAGTGAACCAAAATCTTGTTTTCAAATTGCTGCGCCCAAATGGATAGCTTCATTTTGAACGCTTCGACGCGATCGCACATATTTGTAATTAGCAGATGTTGACCCTGCAATGAGAGGTTAAGAGCATTGAGATGAGTAGTTATGCCTACCAAAAACGCAAGGTTGCATCTCCATTGGTCGTCTTTCAGTTCTGGCACGGAATGATCGTTCATATCGAGAAACATATCAATGTCGTTTAGTAACTAAAAGAACTGGTTTAACAAGTTCCCACGGCTCAGCCAGCGCACCTCAGTATAATAAGGTATGTCTCCGTATGCACTATTTAGGTCTTCGAGGAAGGATTTAAATTGGCGATGTCTCAGTCCATGTTTTCTGAGGTAGCTGGTGGTACGAACTACAACGTCCATGACATCGTTCATCGTTACACTCTTTGCACACAACTGTTCCTGATGCAACATACAATGAATTCCCCTGGTATCATGCGACACCCCAAGCTCTTGCAGTTTTTGTTTTAGTCGCGCCACGAACCCTGCTTTCTTCCCAACCATAGCAGGTGCCCCATCGGTCGCTACAGAAACCAGTGTATTCCACGCAAGGCCTGTATTTTCGACACTTTCTTCAACACACGCAAGAATGTCAGCGCCCGTTGTGGTGCCCTTCATAGGTACTATGTGCAACAGTTCCTCTCGAATCTCCAGATCACTATGTACACCACGAATAAAGATAGCAAGCTGCGCAGTATCTGTAACATCCGTACTTTCGTCGAGCGCCAGGGAAAATGCAATAAACGTTTTCGAAAGTTCCGATAGCTGGCTCAAAACATCATCTGCAAGATGTTCTATGCGTCGCGTAATAGTCTGTCGGGAAAGTGGAACCGATTCGAACTGCTGTATTCGAGATGGACAAAAGTCTTCTGCTGATATTACTATACACTCCTTTATTAGGTCTCCGTCTGTGAAAGGGCGCAACAATCTCGCAATATGCAACGCAATTTTGTAACTCACTCGCACAGAGGCTTCACACGTTCTCTCCCCGTCTTCCTTTTCCGATGCGGCCTTATTCTCTTTCAACTTCTTCAATTCTTCTTTGCGAAGATGTCCTTCAAGTTCCCCGTATTGCTCCACGTGATAAATATTGTAGTGACGTTGAAGGTTGAACTTTTTAAATTCGTGTAATGTTTTAAAGCACATTAAACATTTGGCTACACCGTCTTCTTCGACAAAGATATAATCCTCCTCCCACTGCGTGTTAAACTTAAGTGTAGGTGTAGGGCAGCGTCGTTTCGCCATCTTACCGCTTTCAACTCTTTACAACGACTGTGCTCGATACTGGTTTCTATAAGCAGATGTACACAGGGGGAGTTAGTGGCTAGATAACTAACGTATTAGGTATGCAGGTGCCAAAACTGGAAGCACGGATGATAGTAGGCTGAGCATAAGTGGCACTAGTCGCTGTCTGCTATACACTAGTAAAGCTGTTTCGTCATGTACTTAATCTTTACTTTTGTTACTACTACTACTACTACTACTACTACTACTACTACTACTACTACTACTACTACTACTACTAATAATAATAATAATAATAATAATAATAATAATAATAATAATAATGCGTATTATTATTATTATTATTATTATTATTATTATTATTATTATTATTATGAATAGTAGTAGTAGTAGTAGTAGTAGTATTCGGACCAAAGAGGGATGAAAATGGGGATTGGAGGAAATTCATAACGAGGAATCGCATAGATTATACCGCTCACCTAACATTGTTAGGGTCATTAAGTGTAGAAGGCTCAGGTGGGCAGGCCATGTAGCCAGAATGGAAGAAATTAGAAACGCTTTCATAATCTTAACTGAAAACCCAATTGGAAGAAGACCACTAGGAAGACCTAGGCGTAGATGGGAAGACAATATTAAGATGGATCTTGCAGAAATAAGAGTACAGAGTAGAAACTGGATCCAGTTGGCTAAGGACAGAAGTTAGTGGAAATATGTTGTAAACGCGGCATTGAACCTTCGGGTTCCACAGTCCATAGAGTTAGTTATTATTATCTAAAAGAAATGTTCAAATGTTGTTAAGAGACAATTACACAGAAGAACTGAGTTCCGACCAAACACTCATTTGCCGGAAGGAAATTCCAGAGCAGTCCAGTTCACTTTAAGCGTTATCTGTGCAATCCACGTTTCATGTTCGAGACATTGGGAATAATTGTTCGTATCATTCAGTTGGAACGTTCCCTACCGAGTTTACGCTGTTACAGTAGGCCTACAACATTGTGAATTTCAAAATCAGTTAGTAACTATCGAAGAAAGACAAGCGTGTAGCTTCAGTCGTTGATATGATTTAACATTCTTTTTCACTTTTAACAAGCCACCGGCAAGCAACCAGCCATGGACAATATATTTTTCCTTATTAAAAAGACACTCCTTGTTAAAAAAAAAACTCATGGTACTCACTACTGGTCACTCTTAAAAATGGAAAATCTCTTTGGCTCTCTTAATATTTTGTTTGATTCTTTGTGATCAAAGTAACTTTAAAAGTGGAGTAAGAAATACTATTCTTCCTATTGATAGTGTAATAGTGGCTTCTAATCTCCACAACCAACCCCTTGCTAAGCCTATTCGTACACACATACATGCATAAGCTAATTTTCTGGAGATAATACTTAAACAATTACAAACAAGTGCTACAGTATTTTTTTTTGTATCAACAGATTATCTCTTTTCCTAAAAAACGAAACAACATAATAGGCCTATAACAAACCCACTCTCGGATTAAGAACTTGATTATATATATATATATATATATATATATATATATATATATATATATATATATATATATATATATTGAAAACTGGTTTTCCATTGGGCAAACTAGCAAATTTTTATAAATGTAAGCGATGGTTTGGTTCCACCACATCCTTCTTTAACAAAAGGAAAGAAAAAGAAGAAAAGGAACGTACATAGTTTATCATTTGATTGCTGTTACAAGTTTGTGTTGTCTATAGTTAACGGTTACCACATTGTAAAAAACACTATACACTAAATGGCAATCAGTTACCATACATACTTTTTATTTTTATTTGGTAAGCTAGTGATTACCGCCAAGGTTGACAACACTTCCGCTCCTCTAATGACGAAACCCGAAGATTCACGAAGCACGAACAACGATATTTGCACGTAGAATGCTTGTGAGCGTTCACGCGGAGAGTTTGCACTATCTGCTCGCCGTGGCCAGGGCTTTTCTATATGTATTATAGTTAGCGTTTTTATGACTTTCTGTAAGATTTACAAGTAAGTGTTGTTTAGATTGGAATTTGGGTTGGAAGAGAGGCTTAGGTCATTTATCCACCATCATCAGCAAGAAATCGTCTTACTCCACGATCACGTGTGACTGTACCATATAGCTACGTTATCGCTACGTGCATGAAAAGACATTTTCCCACTGAACTTTGCTCTTTCACTACGTTTTGCTTCATGCACGTGTGTATCAAATAATATTAATATAAATCGGGACTTCTCCCTTTCATTTGCTCAACGTAGTTCATCGGAAATAAATTCTAAACTGCTTGTTTTGACTACTGCGCCCGTAATAATGGCAAATTTTATTGCCCCTCCCCGGATTTACATTCAAACGCCACCACTGTATGTGTCTACTGCTTTCTCCTGTTTTTTATGTTCGAATCTCCTGCTTTTCCAACTGATTGGTCTGGCAACACTGGGTGTTCAGTGTAACTGTTGTGCGCTTTGAAAGCAGTGATGTGCCGTAAATTATAGTTTTACGTCTACGCGATTGTCTACTGTAATCTATACGTAATCTACATTACACCTTTTCCCGTGTAGACTATGTAGACAACCACTATCAAATGTAAGGAAGAATTTCGTTGCTTGTTTGTTCATATTTCCTCATTCAGTTGTTTTGCTTCGGTGCAGCGAAAGATTAGGGAAACGACTAACATATAAAAAGTAGAGGGAATTATCTAATCTGCATGTTTATTCTGCTCTGCACATACCACTTCCTTAGATTTTCCACTTCGAGCACTGCTTTTATAATGAAACTTACAAAACTAATTCTCACCTGTGGGCTTTCAGTCTTGAAGCTGCTGTATTTGCCAATTTTTTCTTGCATATTTTACAAAATGAATAATATTTTTCATTTTCCTTCATCAAGACGAAACTAAGTATTCGAAAGTTACTATTCACTGGTATAGGCATTTTATTTTGTACACAATTTCGCAAGGTAACGACAAAAGAAAGCTCCTTTATTGTCCACAACGTCATATTAAATCACGTGTTGTTGACATATTCTACATAGCCTACGTTGGTTACATTGTCTACGCATAGTTGACACGTAAACGTAAACTATCGTTTTTTACGCGTAGACGCACATCTCTGTTTGAAAGTAATAGTATTCCATGTTCAAGTTTGTGCAAATTTGAACAAACACAATTTGTATGACAATTTTAAGGAAACCATAAACCTCAATTCTTCTATATTGTTCTATAATTCTTCTCTATAACCTTATAATTCTTCTAATTACCCCAACGACAATAGCTGAAGTAGAACGTTACTTCTCTAATTTTAAAATAGTTCAAACATTTTCGAGAAGCACAATATGTCAGGAAAGAATCAATGCTTTGGCTGCATTATCAATCGAGCGTGATTTCATATCCATCATGCCGAACTTTAATGATAGAGTAATAGGACATTTTGTACAGCAGAAGACACGTCGATAGACTTTATTTACAAACGATAAAATATTTATAATTCAGTAGTATTAATAAAATTTCTACCTGTAGACATTACGTGAATCCGAAATTGTTATGGTATCTGAAAACAGTGTTTCTTACGATATGGATATGGTATTTTTAAAGTTTGTTACACGCAACAGTGGTGTATTTAGATAGGAGCTATCGGGCTCAAGATCCCCCGAAATTCATTTAAACTTGTAGGCATACCAAAGGAAAAATTAAATGCTTATTCATATGCTGTGTATAGCTCCTCCCGAAACAAAATCCTAAATGAACAACGCTACTGACACCCAATAAGCAAAACAATAGTGTTTTGGTTGCGATACAGTAAATTTGTATATATATTTGTTAATTTCAATTATAATTATCATTTACGTATAACGATTAGAGTGCTAAAAGATACGCGGTTCGTGTACATTTTATAATTAATTACTGCAAACGCGAAATTTAATATACAAAAAACAAACTGTGCAGAACTACCTGAGATTATGGTATCGAGCCGCTACTGCTCTGTACATGTATTTAGTTAATTCGAACTTTGTCTAAATTTTAAGTAAATTACACTCCGCCCATGAAACAGCAAACTATTTTACGCGTACTACCACACAATGTTTGCTGAAGACTTAAGAAATATCCGCACTTATAAGGTCATTGGTGTTGATAGAGATGTCTAAAGTTTATTAGGATATGCAACAGATGGATTTTACCTATTATACCATCTTATTATTGGGAATTTCGTGCTGGAACTATCGACTGTTAATTGCTTGCTGCTATGGTTTTGAGGCAAGGGACTCTCGATTCAGCCTTTCTGCTCTCTCTCTCTCTTTTTTTTTTTTTTTTTTTTTTTCAGGATACTTTGCGGTCGGTGACGTCGAGTGGAGGTATCGCCAAGGATGTTATAAAATCTCCCATACCGCAAAATCGTGAAGCCATACGCATCCTATGATTGGCGATTTTCTTAGCTGTGAAAGGTTATTTTGGATAACTTCTTCTTACTCCTATTTATACACCCATGCGTTCAGCATGTAACCATTCTATAATATAAATATGAAGCAATGATTTAAATAAAAATAAACGACAGACATACTTGTGTCTACATATGAAGATCCCAATGTTTTGAGCCAAATTACGTATACGGCGGACATTCAGTTACCTAATAGGATGAAGATACATATGGGCAGATCCTCTATTTTATAACATCCTTGGAAATTGCGAGGTATCGTTCAAGAGAACAAGTGAAATACTGCATGCGTAATTACCAAGGATGTTATAAAATAGAGGATCTGCCCATAAAAGAAAATCGTGAAGCCATACGTCACAGCTTCGCCACACCTACTCTGCCCACTCCGCGCCACTAAGATTGCAATGTTTCGAGCCAACAAACATGGCGGAAACGTGAGTAGCCAATCAGACGTGCCGACTCAGACGATGCTCGGTTGTTTTTCGGCTTCATTCAGTTCATATGATGAAGATACATATGGGCAGCTCCTCTATTTTATAACATCCTTGGTAATTACGCTAGTTGGTATACTGTTCCAAGATGGGCAAAAGTTCCTCTACAAGACGTCACGGACAGGGAGGCAATCAGAACGCTAAACGCGAATTGGAGTTACCTGTTATTTTATATACCTTGGTTTTGTGGTACCTTTAATTAAACATAAAATAAGAAGCGGCAAGAACTAAAGATGTAGCATCCCAGTTATATATTCCAATCTGATTTTTGGAGCGTTTGAAATATTTCACCTGAAACAGTTCTGGACTATAGATAAACGGAAATGATGAAAGTACAAGCAATTTCATATATAGCATATGAGGATATGTTCATATAACAATCTATAGCAAGGAAAAATAAATTCATTAAGAATACACTATAGGCGGAAGAGTTTAAAAATAATTATTTATTTTTGTTTCTAAATTCTATGTAATATAGTGTAATATAATATAGAAAGATAGTGAAGGATTTCTCGTTATAGTTTATTATTACATATACCTTTGTAGTGAAGAAATTTATTTCAAGGATATTAATTTGATTTTTACAAGGTATTTGCTAAGGATCTTAGAAGTTACTAAAAGGGAAATAGAAAATAGGCTGAAATAGGGCGCCATCGAAATCTTCTTAATCCTCAACATATTTATTCGGCCATATTTAATATTTTGCGCTTACGGCAAGATTCTACTTTAGATAATTCACTCAGTGGTTCGCCTCCTTAAGACACCTAAAACCTAACCTAACTCAACCTAATCTAACTTAACCTAATTTTTTTACTACTGATTATTTACCTTCTCTAAGAGCTATGAAATTAAATACCAAAAATTGCCATTGTAATAAATGAATTGCCAAAATAAAGTCTTACCCATATATCTTTTTGTAACCCAGGTATCCAATAATCAATTAGACTTTAGAGCAGCCCTGGCCACGGCGAGCAGATAGTGGAAACTCTCCTCGTGGACGCTCACGAGCATTCTACGAGCAAATACCGTTGTTCGTGCTTCGTGAATCTTCGGGTTTTGTCCTTAGAGGAGCGGAAGTGTTGTCAACCTTGGCGGTAATCACTAGCTTACCAAATAAAAAACAAAAAAAAGTATGTATAGTAACTGATTGCCATTTAGTGTATAGTGTTTTTTACAATGTGGTAACCGTTAACTATAGACAACACAAACTGGTAACAGCAATCAAATGATAAACTATGTACGTTCCTTTTCTTCTTTTTTCTTTCCTTTTGTTAAAGAAGGATGTGGTGGAACCAAACCATCGCTTACATTTATAAAAATTTGCCAGTTTGCCCAATGGAAAACCAGTTTTCAATATATATATATATATATATATATATATATATATATATATATATATATATATATATCAAGTTCTTAATCCGAGTGTGGGTATGTTGTTTCGCTTTTTAGGAAAACAGATAATCTGTTGATACGAAAAAAAATACTGTAGCACTTGTTTGTAATTATCTAAGTATTATCTCCAGAAAATTAGCTTATGCATGTATGTGTGTACGAATAGGCTTAGCAAGGGGTTGGTTGTGGAGATTAGAAGCCACTATCAATAGCAAGAATAGTATTTCTTACTCCACTTTTAAAGTGGGGCCGCGGTGGCTCAGTGGTAGAACGTTCACATCTGGTGCTTGGGGTCCCGGGTTCGATCCCAGCCCCCGCCAAGTGAACTTTGCGGTGGACAAACACCGTGTGCGTGGGTTTTCTCGGGGTTCTCCCATTTCCTCCCACTTTCTTCATTCTATCATTTCATTCATTACTCATCATCACCGTCTCCTTTAGCCTAACCGGTATAAACGTGGGACGTAAAACCCAAAGATTTCATTTCATTTTTTCCACTTTTAATGTTACTTTGATCGCAAAGAATCAAACAAAATATTAAGAGAGCCAAAGAGATTTTCCATTTTTAAGAGTGACCATTAGTGGGTACCATTAGTTTTTTTTTTTAACAAAAAGTGTCTTTTTAATAAGGAAAAATATATTGTCCCTGGCTGGTTGCTTGCTGGTAGCTTGTTAAAAGTGAAAAAGAATGTTAGATCATATCAACGACTGAAGCTACACCCTTGTCTTTCTTCGTTAGTTACTGACTGGTTTTGAAAGTCACGATGTTGTAGGCCTACTGTAACAGCGTAAACTTGGAAGGGAACGTTCCAACTGAATGATACGAACAATTATTCCCAATGTCTTGAACATGAAACGTGGATTGCACGGATAACGCTTAAAGTGGGCTGGACTGCACTGGAATTTCCTTCCGGCAAATTAGTGTTTGGTCGGAACTCAGTTCTTCTGTGTAATTGTCTCTTAACAACATTTGAACATTTCTTTTAGATAATAATATTTAACTAACTCTATGGCCTGTGGAACCCGAAGGTTCAATGCGGCGTTTACAACATATTTCCACTAACTTCTGTCCTTAGCCAACTGGATCCAGTTTCTACTCTGTACTCTTATTTCTGCAAGATCCATCTTAATATTGTCTTCCCATCTACGTCTAGGTCTTCCTAGTGGTCTTCTTCCAATTGGGTTTTCAGTTAAAATTATGAAAGCGTTTCTAATTTCTTCCATTCTGGCTACACGGAATGGCCACCTGAGCCTTGTACACTTAATGACCCTAACAATGTTAAGTGAGCGGTATAAACTATGCAATTCCTCGTTATGAATTTCCTCCAATCCCCATTTTCATCCCTCTTTGGTCCGAATACTACTACTACTACTACTACTACTACTATTCATAATAATAATAATAATAATACGCATTATTATTATTATTATTATTATTATTATTATTATTATTATTATTATTATTATTATTATTATTATTATTATTATTATTATTATTATTATTATTATTTTCAACCTCCCGTCGTTCTGCTATCAATCTGGCAACGAAAGGCGTTCACAACTTAGCAAACGTGAAGCGAGTGACAAGTTACAGACTGAGTGCTAATGTAATACAATGTCACGAATTGTGTAAGCAAGCTAAAAAAAGGCCTGAAACAATTCGTTTTCGATTTTTGCAGTCGTTTTTACGTCTGTAAGCTGACATGTTTAATATTAGTTTCTTTCTTTCTTTCTTTCTTTTTCATTTGTTAGTTACTTCAACGCTAACTGTAACCTCTATCATGCGTCTTCCTGAATCAAAAAACGCACCAATTTTATTTCCTGCAGTGTTTTCGCGTCACTGCTTTCGAAATGGGGAGGGGGAGAGCACACCTGCACATTTCACGCTTGCGTCTGCTCAATGCTTCAACATCGTGCGAATTTGTGACCAGGTTTGGCCGTAGGTTTTTTACCATCATGTGTGGTTGGCAACACTTATCGGATGCAGTGAAAGGGGCGGAGCTACCAACACCTGTGCTCACCTGTTCTTATCTCCGCTCGTTGTCGCTCACGCTTCGGCTCCGGGAGCCAATTCATGGGCAGGCCTGCTTTAGAGGGATAAAAGTGATAGGTGTTCAGATTTAATTGTGGTAACTCTTTACATCATCACAAGGGTAATTATTCGATTTGCTTGGAACTGCCCATGGCCTGTAGAAAGATGATTCAGTACGTCGTACAGCGGAATGCTGCATTTGAGTAGGGACCCATATTAAATACTTCCTGAAAGAATTTCATTAAACGTGGTGAAATCAGATTCCACCCTCAAAGTAATTCAAAATACTTCTGAAGGTGGCTAGAGAAACCTACACTTTGAAAACAAACTGAAACTTCAGTGAAAATTCTATAGACAGTTTATTAGTCATTTAGTTCCAACATGATGATTGATGTCCACGACGCCATGATGGTCGAAGGTCTTTAGCAAACTCAACTTAATGGACAGTTGGATCAATGTTCCTTCCTCATGTTACTATTCAAGATTCCTTTGACGAGGCGAACAAAAGCAGACGAAATTGATTGTAAATATTTAATCTGTAGTAGCCTCAGACAACTTAGTTGGAGTTGCAGCAATGAAGGTACCAGGAAGTCGCATTACTATTTTCTCAGAGTAAAGGAATTTCAATATCCTACTGTTCCAGCTAGAACAACATGTAACTCCCAATTAGATTAATACATACCTTGGTGAATCGAGGATTATTTTCGACATTTGGAAATCCCGAGGATTAGTGAAAGTAATTGTTTATGTGGAGTATTGGAGTATTCAAAAATGATAAATCATTTTTTAAAATTTCGTATGTGCGAGTATAATAACGATAATGATAGAGTAATAAGCTAAAGTTAACTTCGGTACCTTGATAACATATTCCACATATCATTATAATCGAAGTTCGAAAATATATCTTTTGGAGGATAGTGGAACTTGTATCATAATTTTAAAACATGTATCATAGTTACTACATTGGTATTAAAATCGACAAAATTTTATAATTACTTTCGAACTGATAACCATCTAAATTAACGTTACAACGAATAATTGACATTTATATTAACCATTGCTATTATTTTCGTAAGATATTATCCTCATAGTTCTATAAATAGTAAACAAAAAAAATCAACTGTGTACCAGAAGTCGTCGAGTTTTAATCATTTCTCTACTTATACCTTCAGTATAATGAACTAACGCTGTACCGTAGCCATTTCTTTATGTTGACAATCCTTAAATTGTAAAAACTGATTTTTTTACACAACTAACAGATTATTAAAGGTTAAAATAAACTTTGTTGGAGGAATTAGATACTATGTAGCAGTTCTTAACAATTCAAGAACAAATAAATAAATATAAAAATATTTTCTATCTGCAAGACATTAGTAATTTTGTAGTTGTCTTACTTTATTTATTATTTGAACGGTTACTTTTTTGCTCTAGCCTCATCATATGTATTATCAGGTTTACTCATTGGAGAAGCGCTTGAGTGAGAAGAAGAAGTTTCTATTAAAATATGTGTTTAAAATATGCGTTGGAAAATGAGTAGATGTTTTGTTTTATGTGTATTTATTTATGTATATTTAGATGTGTATTTAGTGCAGGTTTTACAGTTGTAAGTTAGATTAATTATTGAATGAAAAGAAATGTCACGTTTCTTGATATTGTTGATTTTAACTTGAATATGTAGTACGGGACCAAACGTAACACTGAAATTTACCGAACTTAATGATTCCCCATATGCCTAATAACTCATCCTGTGAGTAGAGCTGTTTCAACAGTGTGGAATGCGATTTACAGGTTGTAAAATGCAAAGGAGAGCTATTATCTTAAGTTACTTAAGTTGTTTATTTTACTTTTGAATTCTTAATTTTCAGTTTACGAAATTCCTCTATTTTATTTGCAAGAAGTTATCCTGTAAACATGTTTTCGAAATATTTCGAAAAGGGATATTGAGAACTAAATATTATTTTTCAGAATTACATGAAAAAATATAATGTCACCAAATTTGTTTTTGAAGCTGAATGATGTGACTCATTGTATCCATTTTTTATTTCTATTATTTGGATTTTATAATAAAATAGTTGAGTTGAAATAGCTTTTCATTTCATAAGCAGAAATTAGTATCCATATTGATAAGTAAAGATATCTTGGTGTTTTAATGTGTGCTTATTAAGAAGCGGAAGTTAGTACAAAGGTTATTTCGAATATAACGAACATCAGATTTCCATTGTATGAGAATAGATACGTGTGTGGGAAAACAGTTCATGGAATCTTCGTGTTAAATAATATTTGGTTTCAGAATTAACATATATTTTATTCGATTCTTTTTTTAAATTCGGATTTACAAAACTTAATTTTTTTCTTTGAAGCAGACATACTTTTTTCTCAGGAAGCTGTCTTGCTCCTTTTATTCTGTAAATCCCACTGTTGACTTCCGTAAGCGAGAGCCGACTGAAGAGATGAAAAAATGGAAAAATTAAATCTTTGAGTTTTACGTCCCACGGTTATGCCGGGTAGGCTAAAGGAGACGGTGATGATGAGTGATGAATGAAATGGTGGAATGAAGAAAGTGGGTGGAAACGGGAGAACCCCGAGAAAACCCACGCATGCGGTGTTTGTCCACCACAAAGTTCACTTGGCGGGGGCTGGGATCGAACCCGGGACCCCAAGCACCAGAGGTGAACGCTCTACCACTGAGCCACCGCGGCCCCTGACTGACTGAAGAGATGAGAACTCCTCATTGAACCAAATGTGAATCTGTGTCCACTTTAGATCCAGGCTAAGTTTGAGTTTAATTTTCCGTTTGTAGATGGTATCCGTCTATCGAACTGAAAACAACTAATACTCAGGTTGCTTTTCGAGGTATGATTCCAGTTGGAAAGAGGGAGTTCCATGATGGGCTGAAAAGTGAATATCATTTTTCTTACTATCCTCAATGCTAAGTAATAATGAGAAAAGTTTCTACTATGAATCAATACAGGTCGATATTAGTAATACAGATATTCTGGGGCATAAGAGTATAGTATATTATTCGATCATTTATTATAATTATTGCTATAAATTTTTTGTTCATTCAAAACAGGTCCAAATATAATTTATTAATGTTATTATCGATAATTGTACAAAGTTAAGAAAAACGTTGGGTGCTACTAATAATTAAGATTATGTATATAAAAACAATTAAGGGTTAACTTTAATGGTGCACCTCAGGTTTTACTAAAAAATGAGATATTTTACAGCAGAAAGGAGATAAGAAATTGTAATTTGGAGTTCGTATGTGATCTTTAGGAGTCTAAGCTTGGGAGTAAAGTTATGTTTAATACGAGAATAATTTAACATTACCTAACTATTTGGGTTTATTATTTTAAAACGTAACCTGTATATTGAAATAAAGTTACAATTTCCAAAAGGAAAAAAATGATAATCGAGCTTCTTTAGATACAAAAATCATTTTGTATTTATCTGTAAAAAATGGCATTTGAGAGATACAACACTTTAATTCTGGGGATTTAAATCAATCTTTTTGAAATATTTAATCGGTAATAATTAAATCGGTAGCTTAGTAAAGTATTAAAAATAAAATTGGTCCCAATAAGTTTCGACTACTCAATGGTTAATTGATGCTCTATATACTAAAGTTCTAGAGTTGTATAATACCGTTTAAATGTTCTTGTAATAAGGGGTAAAACTTGGGTTTTCATATTAGGAGAATTATTAATTTTATTATATAGTACTAGTTTCGTTTAATAAATTTTATGTCATTTTCAATTTGAAACGATTTAGAACTTAAATCCAATTTACCTTTACAAATTGGATCATTGTGATCCAATCCAAGTTACAACAAATCCAACTTAAAAGCGAGTTAAAACATTTGTTATACTGTAACAAACTATGTACGAGTAAATCTTGTGAATAATCCCGTCGATTACAAGGAAACTTGAGCTTCAAATTTAATAAAAAGAATGTTTCAATATAACAAATTTACGATTCAGCATACTATAAAGTATAATGATGGCGTACTTAAACAGAAACAATTTAGAATTTCATACTTTATAAAATTTACTCAGTACAGCTAGGAGGTATTACGAAAATCATTCCACAAATAAGCCATACAAAAGAGTTTTATAATATAATTTTGTACAACATATTATTCCACTACATCTCCGAGAGTAACTTCCAGGTTGTCCATTTCGTCGTCATTCTTTAACATTTCTTGTACGCGCCTTTGGCGTAGGAGAGCCACGTTCGATTCCTGGCGGGAGCACATGTGGTTCAGATTTCACGTTAATTAATTGTTCTCATTTTATACAGCTTTGATGCTGAAAGGGGCGTTAAACTCAAAATCAAGTAGTTTAGTATTCCTTATGCCACTACAATAACTTCTGGGGTTCTGCCCCTACAGACAGACACTCTGGTCAGAAATACGAAGGGGTCTATTGTTCGGGGACCTTATTCCGTAATGGTCTGTGTCTGCCAAATCTGCGTTTACTTTACGATAATAGGCATTATAGCTATAATTGATTTTCCCCTGTTTTGAGTTCCGTTCCCTTCTCTAATTTTCTCAAAGACTTGAATGGAATAAGGCCCCAAGTCAATCAGATGTTTCCAACATCTGCAAAAGAAAACTTTTTGATCTAAATCTCGCTCATAACACTGTTTGTTGTAATTTATATAAGTTTATTTATTAAGCTGAACGTTTCGAACAAGAATGTTTATTACTTGATTAGACAAATAATTTTCGTAAATGAAGTTTTAAATATCATAAAAGGAATAAAGCTTATATGCCCAATTAAAGAAGCAAAAGCAAATGTTGATTGTTAAAAGAACAAAATCTAATTAGTACATGAAAATTTGTGACACAGTGAATCTGACAAAACTTTTAAAATATGACTTAACGTTGAGCTTCAGGGCTAAAACAAACCAATGATCCAGTTAATTAGAAATAGCTAGACTACTAATTATTTTGTAATGCAAGACGGTTACTTACGTATCACCTGAGATCTCTTGTACGTAATAATAACTTTAATTTAGTTATTTGATAAACCCACATGCAAGTTTACTCATGTGTAATTTGAGTAAAATTCAATTTTCCTTATAAAAATGCCTTGTGCAAATATGTCCTAAATAGAGACACTTTTAAGTCAATACTAGATCCCACACACATAAGGCATGTAATTATGTACTCTGAGACTGTTTTTAAATGGTATATAACAGGATTTTACTAATGAAATAATGTTCTTCTGCGTTTTTTATAAAGCATTTCCTTATTTTTTAAAGTTTACTAGAGGCCATGTCGAGACTTGATCCATTTGTTCTTCAGACCAATGTCCTGCGCTAAAAATGGCGTTTATACACAAAACGAATAAACCTTCCACAGAGACAAGGTTACTAGAGAACAGGTTGCCTCTTAACCATGCTGCACATTCATAGGCTATCCCGGAATGACGTCACATATAGACCCGTGAAGCGCGCAAAAAAATTGTCGTCTGCTTTTTTCCCCACTTGGGAAAGAATTAGGAAGAGGGTCTTCGCGTAAGAAGTCCTATACTGAATTAACGTTACATAGTAAAATCTTTTTTTTTTTTTTTTTTTTTTGATTGCATGCAGAATCAAACTTAAGTGTCTGTAATTTACTACATAGAATAATGATCGAGAACAGAAGTTATAATAATAATTGTGTTTTACGATAATATTCTATTGTTAAAAACCTTACCTCAATGGACAAGTTTCCTGAGGTTTTTGTCTCGTTTGTCCTGAAAGCTTCCTTCTCTTTTTACAGAAACCTTAACACGTTTCTGTTTTGCCAAACTATTCAAAAACAATTGTGCTATATGTTCTCATTCGCACAAATGTAGTCACTATTTCAGAATTCAAAAAATGAAAATGAAATGAAATTTTTGAGTTTTTCGTCCTACGGTTATGCCGGTTAGGCTAAAGGAGACGGTGATGATGAGAGATGAATGAATCAGAATTCACATTAGCATTACTCCCACAAATAATCCTCTTTAGACATTTCATGGTATCTTTTCCCATACGCACTGTTCTTCCATGGTAAAATGAAAACTGTTCTTGCATATCTTTTACACACGAAAACACTCTTCAGTAGGCTGTGTGAGATGGCCATGAGACAAGATTTGAATCAGGGGTGTAGCCAGCAGGCTTATCTAAGAGGGGCCCGTCATTTGGGGGGGGGAAGACAGCTACAATTTACAAAGCAAAAAAAGTGTTACAGTTAGTGATTTTGAGGCCTGAAAAAACCGGAAATTTTTAGTTTCCGTCCGGAAAACTAAAAACACTTTAAAAAAAAAAAAGCTTTGGTTTTTGCTCTTTCCCATAAATATTATGTACCAAGTAGTTTTTATTATGATTAACCAAGAACTACATCTCCGGGCCAAATGTTATGCCTTTGTGCATAACTATTACAATTTAAGCCCCTTTACACAGAACCTATCTACATAAGAGTGATATTCCTTGAAATTTCGCTTAATTTCTTTAAAATTTCCGGACAAAAATATTTATTTATTATTTTTGACTAAAAACATCATACAAATTCTCGTATTAGCATAGATTGACAATTATTTTAAAATAGGTCTATATAAAATATTTTCATGCTTCATATTGGACATGATCCGCACAAGAGCACTAAGTCAATCGATTGTAGCAAATGTGGCAGAAGCTCTGCATTTGGTCATTCCTTACACGGAAGAGATACCATACTATTTTTCGATCGGTAATGATCGGTAAATAATTTACCGATTATTAATGATATGCTCTTTGTTATTTTTAAATGACTGAAGCGAGGTAATCTGACGATGGTGTTTTAAAAGCCGGTCATTTCGGTGGTCCAGGAAATCGTTTGGGGGGTCTGGCCCCGGTGCCCCCCGTACCTACACTACTGCTTTGAATCGATGATGGTGAAGGTGATGAACGGGAACATTTTTATTGTACTGATTACTTAAATGAGGATGTATTTTTTGCATTTTCTTTATTATTATTATTATTATTATTATTATTATTATTATTATTATTATTATTATTATTATTATTATTATTATCATCATTATTATTATTATTGCAAGCCAACCTGCTATATACGCCAGTCCATCTTCTTCCATTGCTGGTTGTGTCTCAATGTAGCACACTTGACTTAATAACATCTTTGTCTTCGGTCATTGTCTTCAGCATTTCATCAGTACATACAACACCACATTTTTAAAGAAATTTTCTTAAAATAAATTATTCTTTTTCGACAGTATGTGTGTTTTTGTTAATTTTTAGTACGCCAAGATTTTGCCTAAAATAATCATTCTAAATCTATTTAATGCATTTAAAATTGTAGGATGACCATAGAGTTCTCAAGTGTCTTCAAAGCGTTTGGTCTACGGGTGACGTATTACGATCTTCACCGACTCCCTCTGAACGAAAACCGAAGTGTTTCGAGGCCACTGTTGCCACACTTGGTACAATTGTACCAAATTCAGCCCTTTTTCTCATTCATCGGCCCGTTGGTACCACGCTGGCATTTTCAGCCGTTTTTTTGAAAAAGTTGGTACAATTCTGCCCAATTCAGCACTATTTAACAAATACAAATACACATTTTCAAAAGTGTCAGTTAAGACTTTTTCTACATCTCACTGTTATTATACTGTGTGTTGGACTCTAAAAAAATGATGTTGAACACTTATGCAGAGTCGTTTTGACGTATGATTAGCGTCATACTAAAAGCCTGACTACTGGAGGAAACATATGTTAATCGAACTCTTTAATATGGCACTAATCAAGCGTCGGAACGACTCTGCATAAGGCCCTTATTCTGTGACGTTGCGTCGCATAATGCCATAAACTTTGTGTGGAAAATTCGTCATTCGAACTATACCGGGAAACAAATGACGCTAGATGGGCGCATCCTGATAATTTGTATTTTAATATTTTATTATAACGTAGTCTACTGTTTACACACGAACTCGGAGATGACTGATTTGTTCCTCGTTTTATGTATTTTTTTCATATATAGCCATAATACCGTTTAGGTTTATTGGTCACTTTGAAATTGAGGCGCGTTTGGTTTCTTTACAATACATATCGAAGATGATAACTGTTTTCCCTTTTAATTTGCGTTCTGTGTTATAGGGGAGAGAGGGGACATTGGTACGATTTCTATTTACCCGATATTTTAGAACATATCGTCAGCTTGGGAAACACGACTTTTTTTTTTCCTATTTAAACTGTGATTCTTTAGCTACATTTACAATGTACAATATTGTTTCTACTAATGCCCTACCTGGAGTAAATTACATTTTACGAAAGGTCTGAAATCTGTACCAATCTTCCCCATGTGGGGGCAGATTGGTACTGGTTTGGGGCAGATTGGTGAGCAAAGTGAAACATATCACATACTTTTTGATAATAGAAATAACGTAATTTTTTGTTTTATTTTTCCATGAAATATTTTGAAATATATTATTTTATTAAACTTCCACAAACTCAAGTATTTTAAAAATAGATTTAAGGACCTACAGCAGCAAAAGTGCAAAATAAAAACATGTTTCATAAAATGAATATGAAGATTTGTCAGAATCTTTAGTAATTCAATAGATCTAGTTCAACTTGTTACAAAAAAAATAAATAAAATAAAATAAAAAGTCAATGATTGCTTGTGTTCTCATCAAAATTTAAAAGTACCGCAAGCTATTTACGAAGATGGAAACGTACTATAAATGAGGTTCTGTCAGTATAAGGAAAAATAGAAGTAAAATTATCCAAGGGATACCTACAATTTACAAAATTTTGAAATCTTTCAATCCTCAACTACTAACTGGAAAAGATGTTACAATTTTGGTTCGAGCTTCCCCTTGTCTCCAAAGGAGGCGGAGCTTTGCTATTATAAAGGTAACCGAGAACGTTCTGTCGTTTATCACCCACAACCGTCGAACATCGATAGTCACCTAAGATGTACCTGGAAGATAAAAAATAGTCCCATCAGCATCGACGACCTTCTACCAACGCTCTGGAAGGCCATGGATTCCACCGCGGTAGAACAGATGGTAATCGGATGGTGCAATGTCCGAGGAGTATGGCAGATGCAGTAGTGTTTCCCATAAAAGGCATAGAATGGTGTCCCGGGTCATCCTAGCCACGTGGGGCTTAGCGTTGTCCTGTAACAGGAGAACCCCTTTGAGATTCAGATGTGCTGGCTCTAGAGTTTTGAATTGTTCTTGAATACAAACCCTTTACAGTACACAGTTGCATTGATGCTCTGACAAGCTGGTAGCAGTTTCCGTTGAGTTGAGTTGATTTTAGTTTAGCGTCCCTTTCAGCAGCGAGGCTATATGAGACGTGGACCTACTGATTAACGTGGAATCCGTACCACATGAGCTCCCGCCGGGAATCGAACCCGGGTCTCCCACGCCAAAGGCGCGTACGCTAACCGCTTAGCCACGGAGGAGCTCAGCAGTTTCCGATGCACGATGTCACGAGCATTCCACCAAACACACAAAAGGACCTTCTTTTGGTGCAGTGCTGGGTTTGGCTGTTTTTGAAACGGTTCATGGGATGCTAACCAATGATGACGGCGCCGTGGAGCTTCGTACAGGACCCACTTATCATGTCAACACCCTTCCAGAAATTTCTCCTTTCTGAGACAAGACAGCAAAGAAACACAGGTATCTGCTCGCGTTGCGTTCTGGGTCGGATTCAATCATGTGGAACCCATGGACCTAAGTTATAGTGCTCCCCAAGTTGGGAGGTGCTGCCCAACGGTTTCTTCACTCACACTGAATTGTAGTCTCAGTTCCTCACATGTCTGGCCACTGTTCGCCGCCTTAATTGCTGCCTGAAGATCTTCATTTTGTACATGTGTTGGTCTTCCGGCACGTGGTGCGTCTTCCAATGTTTCGTCACCATTTTTAAACTTGTTAAACCACCGTTGCACTGTGCGCGTAGTCACGACACTCTCACAAAAGGCATGGGGTATCTTCTCCCTTGCTACAGCGGCGTTTGACTCCAGTTTGAACTCGTACACCATACTCGCCTTTAGAGCTCTCTGTGGAGGTCCCATGTTTACTCTGTCCTTATGCAAGTTGTCTGTGTAACTGAACTGCCATAATCAGGTAGTATGTTGGTATATCCACTCCAACAATTGACCTTCGTCTTATCTCCATTCGCATTCAGCTCACAGGTGTGAGGGCCAATTGAACACAGACCTCCACAAAAAGCGACAGAACTTTCTTGGTTAGCTTTATAATATGTAAGTATCAAAAACTTTGCCGAATAACTTTCAAATAGATTGCTGAAAGTCGAATAAATATGACGCTTACTACACGCTGGCTTTTAGCGTCCATGTACAAATATATATTTGAGGTTGATTTTGTTAGACATGTGCCTATTAAAATCACTCGCTTGTTATGACCTGGGGGAAAGAATATTTACATTTTTACTACCATGGCTCCTAAATGGTTAAACAATTTTCCATTCGAAAGTTTGTGTAGCTATTGGCTATACCTATAGTTCAGGAAAGTCGGAAATATGATAATAGGAAAGTTTTCCATATTATTTTGGTTAATTTATTCTTATGCTTTAATTACGGAAATCAAGCGATCACACATGAGATAGCCCATATTATTAGTAACTTTTTCTACTTGATGTTATCATAACGAAACTGTAATACATGGGATATGCACAAAGAGTAGTCTACCCTTATAATTGAACCACTGATTGGAAAAAGGGAATAAGTACATTTTTTTGCGATTTTAACCTGAGATAGCAGATGTGTTCCTTTAAGATAGTTGCATCGTTGAGTAGAAAATTGGAATGTTTGGGCAACTCTATGTGACCAATGTAGAAGGCAAAATCTCTTGCTGATTAGAAAAAGGGAATAACTACGTTTCTTATTTCCTTCTTACAGTCACTACAGGACACGACCACAACTGTGAGACTGTGTGTAAGTAGACAACCACCAGAGCCCTCTGCTTTCGTTACGATACTTCGCCTTCTTTTTGCATTGCACAATCTATGGAGAACTTTTTGCTCCAATCAGTTACAGATTTACATGTTTTCAGTGATACAAGTGGTGGTCAAAACTGCAATCATTCAATGACATGAATGCTTTTCAGCCTGACCGTATCATAACGGTTCCCACTATACACCAATATTTGCCTGTCAGAGGTCACAGTTTTTACCGTGTGACCGAAATTTTGCTGTAATCAAACCAGAACTGAAACGACACAATCGCATTTATTTACCAGCACAGTATAACCACATGATTACGAATGCAACAAATACTGATCCTCCATTTCAGGTTTACGAAGTTGTCAATGAAGAAATTTTAGATTTTAAACATTGGTGGTAACCGCTTTAGAAATCTTCAGGTACCATTGTGGACAAAACAGTGAAATTCCAAGTAAGTGAATAGAGACACTGTTTACAAAGCAGAATCTCCAGGTTATGTCCAAGCTCATAAGCTTATCAATGGATTAAGAACTGATATTTTTCGATTACTCAAAAGTAATGTCACAAACGTTGCACTGCCAACGTCAAAGGCATACGATTGGCAAGTCTCGATCAATCAGAAAAAGATCAACGATTCTTCACAAATCATCAAACACATACCTGACCAATACAAACAGTTTTATAGGATGATTTGTTCATGGAAAACCACTGATCAAGAAACTGTAGAAGAAGAAGATGCAGACGGATAGGACCCTATGTAAACCCATTCTACTGTGACAACGTATTTTGCTACGTATTTTGTTCAGTTGTCTATTGTATTACTTTTCTTGCTGTACGAATAACATGTGCTGTACAGAAAACGAACGGTGACAATAAAAGTGTTAGAAGCCTAATATGCGTGATATTTCGAATACATATATCCAAGATTAACATACAACATTGCATTCAACATGTACATTTTCATAGCTTTCTATCAAACTGCACATTACATACCCTACACACAATTACAATTGCACCCAACTTTAATTGATTGGAAAAAGGGAATATTTTTTCCATTTTGAAGCTTTTCTAACCAATTCCAGGGCTGCAATACAAGATTCTTCTTGTTGTCTTAGTGTTTGTTAGTTGTTTTGCTACAAGTAATCAATTATACACTTTTTGCAACAAATACAAACAACGCCCCTAGAAGGTTTTTTAGCGTTATTGAAAACTTAGATCTGATGCACTTATTCCCTTTTTCCAATCAGTGATTCAATTACAAATGGAAAGGGTAGATTGGTACAGAGCAGTGGGGGCACATTGGTCCGTACCAATTCACCCCACCTGCGTGTGTACTAATGTGCCCCAACCGAACTTCAGGATCATTAATTCCTATAACTGAAAAATTACTCCACGCAGGGCAATTGAACATAAATGAAATTATTTGTAAATAATTACACTTTCATGCAACATACATAAGTTTTCAAAAATCCAGTGCTTATTACAAATATAAGCTTACAAAGACATAAGGGAAAACTTATCGCTCTAAGAAATCAATTTTTCTGCACAGAGAAAAGAACGCTGCGTCCATCCATCAACTATGCCTCACGATGTCCGTTTGTCTCCAATGTTGTCAACACCAAGCTGTTGTCCATATACCACTTCACAGTGGAAAAATATCTACCTCGTACCTATGTGCCCCGTGTACCAATGTCCCCCCTTTCCCCTTCTTCCTACGTATGAGAAAAGCTTCATATACTTCCATGGTTGTTCGGGATCCTCCTATTTGGATGTTTTTTTAAAGTAACTTTTAGAAAGCAAGGGTGGATAACTTAACGAAATGTGCAATATTTACAATTTGTTATCTGTTACGGTTACTATTTTGTAACCCATTTCTGCACCTAGTTAATAACGTTATTGGTCAGTGTAACTTTTAAAATGGTACGCTCTGAATTATGTTACGCTGAGTAACGTTACTCACTGGAACATTCTGCATTTTGGTACTGTGGTTACAGTCACCAAGGGATTAGCGTTACTCGAAATACCCACGTATGTCGTACCTGCTTGAGATTGTTAAGATAAAACTGGTTCCACTGAATACTAGTTCTCTCTCGAACCCAAAGTGTTTTGTTCCTTGATTTTAGCGATATGAAACGTATTGAAATTCTGCAGAACATTTTTGTGTAAGTAGACATATTTTTGTTATGATGAGTACCATTTCTATGTTTCTCTTTTCTTTATCGGTTACCTTTTGTACCTGTATTTCATCTTCTTCAATTCTGATGGTCTTGGAGTTACGCTTGAGTAACGTTTAAACATCCTTGGCGACAGGGAGTCTAAGGTTGGCTTTAAAAGAATCTCCATTATACTAGTAAATAAATTCCACGTTTTTCAGTCTGTTTTCTTTTTCCTCATACTTAAGATTCAGTAAACACCTTAGGCCCTTAGGCACATGTCCTTTGAGAATAGCATTACTTTGATTGCTCTGTATTTAAAAAGAGGAAAAAGAGAAATGATCAAAGAGTGAAGTTTTTAATGTAAGCTTATTGATAAGATTTTTACTTCTTGTGATGACACTGCCGATAGTTGAGTTGATTTGGAGTTTAACGTCCTTTTCGGCAGCGAGGCTTTATGAGACGGGACCTACTGATTAACATGGAATCGAACCCGGGTCTTCCAGGCGAAAGGCGCGTACGCTAAGCGCTTAGGCATGAAGGAGCTCACTGCCGGTAGTCACCATATATGTTTATTTTACAACAGTCTTGCACTGACCAATGTGGTTGAAGCTCGAGCTCACTTCCCAACAAGGATCGAACCCGGAGCTACATATACTGGCCCCCAGGGAAGCAGGAAGGACATTTCATTTGCTTGCAAGCAATTTAGTTTATAAATCAAATACATATCAGACATCAGTGGCGTAGCGAGAAACTCATCAAGGTTCATCTGAGGGGTGCACCAATAACTACCAGTAGGCCTACATTTGAATTGAATTGGATTTTTTAAAATGCCTTTAGCAGGGGTGTAGCCAGCAGGTTTGTGTAGGGGGGCCCGTCGTTTTTGAAGGGGGGCCAGCTACAATGTACAAAGCCAAAAAAAGTGTTGCTGCTAGTGTTTTTGAGGCCTGAAAGAAAGGAAAATTTTGGTTTTCTTCTGGAAAACTATTATTATTATTATTATTATTATTATTATTATTATTATTATTATTATTATTATTATTATTATTATTATTATTATTATTAAGCATAAATTATATTCAAGATAGTTTTTATTATGCTTAATCAAGAACTACTGCCCGGGACCAAACGCTATACTTTTGTGCATAACTATAAAGGTAACCAAGAAAGTTCTGCCCCTTTTCGTGGAAGTCTGTGTTCCATTAGACCTCACACCGTGAGTTGAATGCGAGTGGAGATAAGGCGAACGTCAGTTGTTGGTGTGGGTATATCCAACATTCTACTTCGTTGTGGCAATTCAGACACACCGTGAACTTGCGTAAAGACAGAGGGAACATGGGACATCCACAGAGTGTCATAAGAGCATGTATGCTGAAGGAGTTCAAATGGAGGTCAAACGCCGCTGTAGCGGAACAGAAGATATTCCAGGCCTTTGGTGAGGGTGTCGTGACGACGCGGACATTGCAGCGATGGTTTAACAAGTTTAAGGACGATGACGCAACACCCGAAAAATCACGTGCCGGAAGACCAACACATGTACAAAGAGGAACTGGGACTACAATTCAGTGTGTGGAGAAACAATTCGGAAGCACATCTATCAACTTGTGAAGCACTACAAGTTGGGTCAATGGGTCTCACATATTTTGACTCCGGGCCAGAAGGAAACGCGGCAGTCGCCTGTGTTTATTTACTGTTTTGGAGCCATTTCTGAACAGGGCGTTGACATGTGATAAAAAGTGGGTCCTATACGAAGCTCCACGGCGCCGTCATCATTGGTTAGCATCCCATGAACCGATTTCAAAACAGCCGAAATCAGCACTGTACCAGAATAAGGTCCTTCTGTGTGTTTGGTGCATCGTGCATCGGGAACTGCTACCAGCTGGTCAGAGTATCAATGGAACTGTGTAATGTCAGCAGTTGAGCTGTGCTCAACAAAAACTCAAAACTCTGGAGCCATCGCTTCTGAATTTCAAATGGGTCCTCGTTTACGGGACAACGCTATGTCCCACGTGGTTAAGATGACTCAGGACACCATTTTCAGCCTTGGATGGGAAACAATATTGCAACCACTATATTCCCCGGGTATTGCACCGTCCGATTATCACCTGTTCCATTCTTTGAACAATCACCTTAGAGGACGCCAGTTCAAATCCCTAGTAAAAGTCCAAAATGCACCTGATACTTTCTTCGTTTCATGGCCCACCAAGTTCTACCGCGATGGATTCCATGGCCTTCCAGAACGTTTTCAGAAGGTCGTCGATGCTGATGGGGATTATTTTTGATCTTCCAGGTTAGGTGACATATCAATGTCCGAAGGTGGTGGGTGAAAAAGCAACAAAACTTTTCTTGGTTACCTTTAAATTTAAGACCTTGTATACAGAACCTATCTACACAAGATTGATTTTCTTTGAAATTTCACTTAATTTCTTTACGGTTTCCTGACAAAAATATTTATTATTTGTGACTAAAAAAAACAATTATTTTATTACACTAAGTAGAAATAAAAGAGAGAGCGAATGAAATCCAAATTGAATAAAAGCATTGTTTCTCAGCAAATTTTCCATCCTCTATGTCTTTTAAACCACTTGTTAAAGCATATAAATCGCAGTAAATTGTATAATCTGCTGTCACAAAAAAGTATGCTATTTTTTGATCGGTATAAGGAAGAGATACTATACTATTTTTCGATCGGTATGGAAAAAGACAATATTTCTCCTTACTATTTTACCATAAATTATTAATTGTCAATAAAATTTGTTACTTTTAAATGAATGAAGCGAGATAAATTTACTATGATGTTTTAAAAGCTGGTCATTTGGGGGGCCCGGCCCCGATGGGCCCCCCTTGGCTACACCCCTGGCCTTTAGGCACCTGTGGTGTGAATGAGGAAATGCCCTGGATATCCTAAGTATCTGTTCTCGGTGAATCCGTTTGTTGAACTTTTAGAAAATTGACTTAAACTATCGACTTTGCAAAACTTCCCTTTGATTTAAGCCCAAATCGAAACATGACAGAGGAAAATTTCGGAAAGTGTTGCTATTTTCACTCCTAGCTTCTCACTTTAGGTAGTGTATATTTACAAGGAAGGGGGTGCACGTGCTCCTTTGCACCTTTAAACATATTTCTATTTTATCTTATTTTTGTAAAAAAAAAAAAAAAAAAAAAAATTCTGCCAGAGAAAGAAAATTGTCAAAAAGTGCTACCCATTCAGAAGACTATTTTCTTCTCATGTGAATGTTTTGACTTCTCGTGGCAATGTGGTAATCTACAGTTTATTTTGTCTCTTTTTCTCCCTTTGATTTTTAATGTTCATTGTATTGTTTAAATGCTTATAAGTTAACTTGCGAGAAAGTGTCATAGTCGAAGGTTGTACTACTTGTAGAACTGATATTAAAAAGTAAATAAAAGAATTATCATGGAAACAAATTTTTCATGTTGTATTCAGAAAACAAACATAGGGTTCTTGCGGTTCTAAATTGCGGTTCTGAAATTAATATATCGCAGGCATTCGTTGATATAGTAGCCTACATGTTGGTTTTCACCAGGTACATTCGTGAAGTGTCCCCTCGAGATTCGTGTAAAATTGATTTAAATACAAAGTTCTCTGCTGTCTAATGTGTATTGTACTAAATTTAGCTGCCCATGCCGGTAATTGGCATATTTATGGGCCTTCATATATCCGGAATTCTATCATACACTACCATAACGCTCGGGCACAAAATTCATTTTAGTTTCTTTAGATGTTACTCACTGGACATGAATATGGGCATATGAAAAACAAATTGGATCAAGTACTGCTTCTGATACATGTTACCCATCCCGACCGCCATCTTAGATCCGCCATATTAGATTTTACTTTTGGTATTTCAAATGGAAATAGGTGCAAGTGTTACATCGGACATTTACGTTCACATTCACTGGTGTAATGTATTTTACCGTAGCTTGTACCATTTGGAAGGTATTACATGTTCATTCCCTCCAGCCACTTTGCGAATAGACATTGCAGGTTAATATCAGTTACGCTTACGTTTTTGATGTTGACAAATCAAAACAATTTCTGACTGGTAAACTCCTTACAACATAGGTGTCATAATCTTATTACATTTCCATGAGTGATTGTTATTACTATAATAAGGAAGTATTGTATTACTGTCAAAATGCCTAATGTAGATCCAGATACGGCCAGATTTGGGTGAAGACCTACCATTTCCGTATTGACATCTGTGTGTCTGCATGTATATAAGTTCAGAGAATATTTCATCAACGATAACACATAAAAGATTGCATATACACACAGGGCCCTGCACAACTTTCTATTTGGTTCAATATGAAGTGCTTGACATTTAATGGTATATACAAGCTACGATAAAACTCAGTACACCAATGAAATTCCGAGAAAAGTTTACATTAATTTGATGTATCATTTGAACCTATTGCCATTTGAAAAACCGAAAGTTAAATCCAAGATGGCGGCCAAGGTGGGTAACATATGTCAGAGAAGGAGTACTTGATTCAATTTGTTCTGCATATGCCCATATTCATGTCCAGTGAAATCTAAAGAAACTAAAAACAACTTTGTGTCCGAGTGTTATAGTAGTGTATGATTGAATTCCGGATATATGAAGGCCCATAAATATGGAAATTACCGGTATGGGCCGCTTAAATTAGTACAATACACATTGGGCCACGGAGAACTTTGCACTTGAATCAATGTTACACGAATCCCGAGGGGACACTTCGCGAATGTATCATACCTTGTCAGTCTCCGTACAACTTGGAATCGCTTAACATTAGTTTTACGGGAAGAAAAAACGACATCATTTGGAACAACTTTCCAGTTTCGATCATCTGTATTTCCTCCTTATTTATTCGGTGTAAGGACCTCAAACTTATTTTGTTGGATCTTGCTTATCGAAAGGTTTTTAAAACTGCCTTACTGCCCCCAAAGTCTGAAATTCAGGGTGGGGTGGGGGCGGATGCCCTCCTGCCCCATTGACGCCCTTATCTAGCGGCTGTCATATGAAACTATCCCACGGCCTTTAACGTGGTTTTAGTTATACTTATTGCGGACTCTTGACTGCGAAAATATTACTTTGGAAATAGAATTCATTTGCTGAGAAAACCTGAACCTTATTGAAAATGGACTTGGATCCATAGTGCTCTGAACGCCTCATATATTACTTTTCTTCAATGAATTATTGACTTAAAAAACAACCAATTACATAGGCTTCCAGAAAATATTCTAAAGTTAGCACAACATGAAGTGTGCTTCAAAATATCATTACTTTTCGAAAATTTATTATTTTAAGATAATTTTATTAGTATGAGTGTTCTGAAATAGTAATCAAATTTTTGCAATTAAAATTCACACCCGCCTCCATGAAACGCGATCTTAGCCCCTAAGAGCATAATTAGGAAATTTTCAGAAGCAGTAACTCCGAAATGACTTGTTTTAAGGCTAAAGTAACCGCACAAGCGTATTTCTGGTCAAGTTCTAGCCTTAAAACACGTAACATGACTCCATTTGTATTTGAAATTTTGAATTCCAATCAAAGATGCCAGCCATGATGCTTGATAGCACTATCTGATGTGTCAGACCACTTAAAAGTTTCATCATTCTCCCTCAACCCGTTCTCAACGCACAAGGGTGGTGAGGACTTTTGTTTCACCATGCATATTGATAGATTGTGTGAAATCTCCACAGTAGGTAGATTTTAAAATCTACCTAATAAGCTAATTACAACCAAGAAAGTACTTATGAGAATCACTGGCAAGAGGGTGTAATAAAAAGGGGTTGGAATATGAAATAAGTTGAGAATTACTAATCTATACTGAAATATTCTGTACCCAGCACAGTGTTACTAATCAGGATAAAATAAATGAAAAGGTCGGTTGCTAGTAAAGAGCAAAAAGTCCTAAGAAATAAGTTATTACATGATTTTGAAACGTTAAAAATCGTGTTTTAAAGTGTTCAAAATGTTTAAGACTTTTTTTTCGTCTGTGTTTTAAAACATGTTTAAAACGTTTTGAATATCTTTTCTTTATGTTTTAAACACATGTTTTGTTCTTTTTTTTTAAAATAAAACTATTTTTTCCAACCCTTGTCTGGTGCCTAAGTAATATAAAACAAAACCATGTACCAAATTGGTCGCCAGGTTGGAATTTTCGATCGCCAGATCGCCAATGATGACTGAATATTTCAGTTTGGCGATAGACATTTGCATAAATTATATCTTTTTTAAAAAAAAAGAAAGAAAGAAAGAAAAGAAAAAAGAAAAAAGAAAAGAACTAATGATCTTGTTGCTGGATTCAGACTTGAGGTTTCGTGGCGTGCCTGTAATATATAGCAAATCAATATATAGAAGTCATTACATATGCCGGCATGAAAAGGTAAAAAATATGGCGTTTGAAGCGAATAACTGAAAATGTACAGGGCCAAATGAACACATTCTCACACCCAATATTATACTTCAGCCCCTTCACCTTCCGTCAAACAAAATATATTCGTAGTTCTTTTGTTGTTGTAAAGGCGAACCTGTCCTTTGCCCTGTCGCTTTGTAAAGTATAGCGATCTTTATTCTTTGGACAATGGGCTATCTGCGCACCATATTTCGATTATATTCAGCCAGTAGTTACGGAGAAATAAAATAGAACATACAAGGCAAGCCGAGCCGAGCCTATCGCCGGCCGAGCTCGGCCATCACGTGTAGTGATCTTTATTCCTTAGATGATTGGGTATTTTCGCATCAAGTTTGGTTTAAATTTAGCTGATAGTTACCGAGGAATAAAGTACTACATACACACACACATAATTACAGTACATCTGGAGTAAAAGTACAACATTCGGTCAGCTTACGCCGGGAACTAAAAAGAAAAGTCCTAACATCAGGATCACAAATAGAACATACTATATGTAAGCGGAATCCACTTTCAACATCGCAATATTAATGGGGGGGGGGGGCTTGAGCCGGATGATCCTCCCTGACTACGCCACTGTCAGACATGACCTACAGCTTAAGGGGATGTCTTCCCATCATCAGAGGCTTCAGAATCTCCATAAGGTAACATGTAAAATTTAATTCGTAAATATCTTACAAAATACTTCACTTAGAAACTTGCAATTTTCTATACGAATACCAAAGAGCAATACAAAGGAGATGGTTATCTCAATTTTAAACTTAATGACTTAGATTAATTGTAATAATTACTTCCGTAATGAGGTAATCACTACTGCAGGTAAAGGATCAAAAGACCACTTTCATACTTCACAAATTACTACAGGTGACATTCTTTGAAGAACACATGCTGGGAAAGGATGCATTGTGGCAATTTGAACAGCGAAACTCATGTCTATCACCTCCATTTTCATAATCATTTACGCCTTGAGCAGTTTCCCTTATCACTCTCCGCCCCAGACGGCAACTACCTGAATTTGCCTTTTCGATGGAAACTGGAGTGACTCAAGTGTCAACAAAATACTTGGTAGAACAAAGATCTTTGAAACCTCACTATCGAAAATAATGTTTCCGATTGCTTTTCTACATCTTTTGTTTCCTGAAACGGATGAATTCTTCCAAGCAGTAGGCTTCACCTCTCTGCCACTCAAAACTATACAACCAAGAGAAGTATGATTCTTAGTTAGCTATGGTTTTTTTTTTTTTCCTCTGGAAGAATAGGTTTCATTTCATTTTATATTATTTATCATAGAAAACAGACAGTGCGACGTTTCTGTGGTTAGAACGGATTAATTGTATGCAGGGGTGGCAAAAGCCAAGTTTTCCTTGTTTAGTTTTTGAATAACTAGAATTTGGTTTACCTACTCCTTTATATATTTACCACCCGTGTGTGTACGTGTGTAAAAAAAAAAAAAAAAAAAAAAAAAAAGTAAAAGAAAAAACTAAAGAGCTGCTTGATGTATCATCACCAAATTTGGTCAAAATATAGTCAAGAGTAATGAATTTTATTTGTCATTAAAACCACCTACCCAAACCGGAAGTGATTTAAATAAACCATTTTTGGTTTGACCTTTGATCACCATAGATCGAAAACGGCAATATGTAGTGAGATCTGGTTTTCTGCTTCGTAAGAACATATTTAATCTCTATTATTAACTCTACTAAAACCTACAATGGTTCAAATCAACTATAATTTCTGCTTTTAATAAATATTAATCTATATATAGCAAAAACGGTACAAAAAATAGATGAAAACGGTTTCTTCCAATCGAGCAGCTCTCAAGCGTCTCAGGTGTACCTTTCATCTCTTCTTGTGATCTTCAATTGAAAGCTCGGTTTCAATAGTGATCTCCATAGAACAGGAATGAAGCGGGTTTTTGGTTTTTATTCAGCTTTCTAAAAATAACTACTATATTCGGTCTTCCAAAAGATGTGGAAATCAACTACTTCCGATTTTAACTTTGATGGCTATAGAATAAAAACTGTAATAGATAAGAAGCGGTTTTCTGCAATTAATTAGGCGTCCCAAGAATATATTTCGTCTGTAATCTAATTTCTCTACTAAAACCGGAAGTGGTAGAAATCTACTACAATTTACAGTTTCAATATTAATTGTGAAAATATCGTACCACATACACCAAACTCTTTTGCGTGATGTACATGTGGCACTGCTACTTGTTTTTGAACCATTTTCTTTATCTTGTGGATAATCGAGGCCTCTATTTTTTAAATAATAAAATAAGCCAAACTCGAGGTCATATGTAAACTAGTTTTACAAATGATTTACCAGTAGAGCACAAATTATTTACTAGTCTGCCCATTCATTACTGTTCAAGATTGAATAAGCCAAACCGAGTAGCGTGTCTGAACAAAGGAGTGAGTTAGGGAAGCTAATACATAAGATTATTTGCATGAATAAAATCTACTTTAGATATGTAATAAGGGATAAGAAATCTTAAACATCTGAGAGATTATTTGGTTCACACAGTTACAGTTAAGAAATTGATAAGAGAATAAGATATATTGGGCTGGAGCCTAAGTTAGGATAAAGCGGGAAGTATAAAACACATTTTTGTAATGAAAGTCTTGATTCTGAGCGAAAACAGCTAGTTGACCTTTGACCTCGAGTTAGACCGGTTTGCGGTCACTTCTTAAGATTGAGACCGAGATCAGTCGAATTAGCACCCTCAAGTTGCAGTTATTCATAAAAAAAAAGGGGGGGCATGGCTACAAAACTTTTACTTTATTTAGATTACATATGGATAGAAATAAGTTTTTTTTAGGCACATTTTTATGTAACAGGGGGTTATGAAGGACGGGACCTACAGTTTAAAGTGGGTTACAAACCATTACTCGGTTTGAATCGGAGAGAAATTGTCCTCTAGCTGGGCTCAAACCTGGGACTCCTGCTTGATTACAAAAGTGACAATTCTACAGACTCATCCACGGAGAACACCTGATAAAGATATATTGTACTGATCTTGCATGTACTGTACTTGTGAATATTTTAAGAATCACTTTACAAGAGGAGAAAAAAAATGCACAAGTGAAATCAGTACAAAGTACAGAAGATATACTTTATTCCTCCAAGTTAGTTCACAGAGTCAAAAATTTAGCGACTTAATTTAATTTGCATATAAATATAAGAAGTGAATAAAGATATGAATCAGTTGAGTTCACTCTGGTTCTGAACCATTTATATTATTTTATTGGTTTCAATCAATTGTTTGTTTAACATACACATACAAATTCTAATTATATTTATTTATTTGAACTTCAATAGAAAAATAATTTTGGATCACACACAGCGGAACAGGGATGGGCACCAGTCGAGCTAAAACTCGACTTGACTCGAAACTCGAGTCAAGTTTAGAGTCGAGTCAAAGGTAATTTTCTCGAGTGGAGTTCCGAGCCGAGTCACTGTTTTTGACGTCGAGTTTCGAGTGAGTCGAGTTTGATAAATGGCTCGCTCGTTCAGCTCGTTTTAACTCGTTTTGAAATCATGGTCTGATTAGACTGGAAAGCGAAAGTCATGAGAAATGTAAGCAGTAGTGTGGAATACTTTTAGTGTTGCTCAGGACAAGGAACACTACTCGCATCTCGTCTCGTCTCGATAACGAGACGACAATAATTTTTATAACGAGAGAGCCTCAAGTGTCATGAGCACCAATATAATTATATACTGTAGCTCTTACTATCAAAGCTGAGATCTGCACGTTCGAATTTTTGAGCTCAAGCAGAAGCCCAACCCGAGTGGTGATGTCAATCGGCTCGGCACTCGGTTCAACTGAGCGAACAACTCGAGCCGGCTTGGTTCAGATGAGCCATCGGCTCGGCTCAATTGAGCCAATGGCTTGAGCATCTCGGTTGAGACGAGCCGTCGACTGGCACAATTGAGCTTTTGGCCCGAGTCTGCTCCGTTGAGATGAGCTACCGACTCGGCTCAGATGAGTCACCAACTCAGCTCAGATGAGCCATCGGCTCAAGCCAGCTCCGTTGAAACGAGTTCATCGCCTCGGTTCGACTCGGCTCAACTGAGCCGATTGCTCGAGTTGGCTAGGTTGGGTGAACTGTTGGCTTGGCTCACTTCTCGGTTCGGCTCGATAGTGAATGAGCTATGAACCAAGCCGCTCGAGCCACTGACAACCCTAAACCCGAGCCGAGCAGTTTTGAACATGTTTGACGGGCGCCCTATAACTTTTAACAATTTTTGGCTCGAGCCTGAATACTTGCTTCTCCGGAACTCAAACCCAGATCCTCGTGAACAATGTCCTTGCCTCCTGAATACTTCTCTCCGACCGAGCTCGGAAGTCAACTAATTTTTAGTATACAGGTACACCCCGCCAACTTTCTTGGTTATACATGATATAATAATAATAATAATAATAATAATAATAATAAGTAGTAGTAGTAGTAGTAATAGTAGTAGTAGCAGTAGTAGTAGTATCATTGACCTATTATCTATGTTGGATACTTAAAAATAGTAATTGAAACTACACACGACTCGACTCGACTCGAAACTCGACCTGAATTCGGAGCTCCCTCGTGGCTAAGCGGTTAGCATACGCGCCTTTGGCGTGGGAGACCCGGGTTCAATTCCCGGCGGGAGCTCATGTGGTTCGGATTCCACGTTAATCAGTAGGTCCACGTCTCATATAGCCTCGCTGCTGAACGGGACGCTAAACTAAAATCACCTCACCTCGACCTGAATTCGAGTCGAGTTGAAGGAAATTTTTCGAGCCAAGAACTCGAGTCGAGCTCAAAGATGTCTGCTTCGAGTCGAGTCGAGTTTCAAAGAAAACCCACTCGTATCCATCCCTACAGTGGAATAGGTATGAGTTCGTGACCCGAGGTCTCATTATGTATGTTCACAGGGTGTTCGAAAACGACATCAAATTACTTAAGGAAATTAATTCTTACACGAGAACATAAAATGAAAGTTACGGGTCACCGTACTAAAAAGATTTTCGCTTAAATTTTTGAGTTAAATCATATTATGTTGCAGTCAAATACAACAAAACTTTAAGGCGTTTTCAGAAAACTCCAAAATATTGCTCGAGTTGTTGCTTTCTTGTACCGTTACGACCAATTTTCTGTGGACAATATATCTGAAATAACGCAACTGTGCACCAAGGTTGGTCTATAGGCTTTTTCATGTTTTCGTCCCAGAATTCACATCCCGAAGTTATTTCCTGACACCATGTGTATATATTATATTTGCTTATTTTCGAGTAACAAGATCTAGAAATGTTCGAGATCCTAGTTCCACTTATATTTATTACCATAATGAAAACTTTAAAAAAAACGTTCACGTAGTCTAAATTATAGTGACATTACTATGTCCGTTCTTCATTAGCTTAGTTGGTTTGGTGGGTTTAGAGTTTAGTGTCCCTTTCTGTACCGATGTTATAAGAGACGTGAGCCTTCAGTGGAATCCGAGTCCTTAGTGATCTGTTTATATTTCAAGGCTCTTCCGCCGGGTATCGAACCCGAGATCTGTGATCCAAAGGTGCGCGAGCTAGCCACTAGACAGACGAACGGGAAGGGCTATTGTATTTTTAGAATGTTACCTATGTATGTTTATTCACGGGAAAGTTGGTTCATCGGGTTCAACCCATCGTTTCAATCTGTTGAATTTAGTATGAAGTAAAGTTGTTTTTTATTACATCCAGAAAAATATGTGTTGAATAGCTAATGTTGCCAGAAAGTAGAAGTAACTACTTGTCACGAATTTCAAATCCCAGTTACTAGAGGTAATTTTGTAGTTTGTATCCATGCAAACGTCTCATACAAACTTAGTGCTGCAAAGGAAGGCTAAATTTCAACCATGATCTGTATCAAATTGTTGATCCTCCTCTTTGGAACGTACTAATATGAAATTAGTGGTTAGCAATAATTATCTAACTAGAGTTACTAGTAATGAAGAAATTGGCGTTCTCTACCTGATCTTTGCTTTCGTAGTATACATCATACAGCATGAAATCGCAAGAAGCAAATATTTCAAATTGTCTTGGAAGCAAATATTCTTTCTTTGTGACATTTACAGAAAATGTATCCGCTCTGCAGAAACGAAGGAAAGAAATGGGTTGAGGGTGGCACCCCGCGGCGTTCTACCACACTCATTGGAAAAGGACTTAAGAGGGGTAGGGAAATACCTGCCTGTCAGCACGACATCAGTTCGCGAAGATCACATTGGAACACACAACCTTCATTCAATATATAGTCCACTAGCAGCGTTCACCCCGCTTCGCTGCGGTCACCCCGGAACGCAATAAACTTTGTTACTTAGATAATTTTTACTTTTTCGCTTTCAAGTGATATGATAAAAACCATAGAAGATTGCAGTAAATGTTAACATTATATCGCCTGTCATTTATGTTAACCCGCCCCGCTTCGCTGCGGTCACCCCGGAACGCAATAAACTTTGTTACTTAGATAATTTTTACTTTTTCGCTTTCAAGTGATTGCAGTAAATGTTAACATTATAGCGCCTGTCATTTATGTTAACCCGCCGAGTGACACGGTCATGCGGGTTGCATATAAATACGTTTATTTTTACCTATGATGAATAACTAACAAAGGATTTGTACGTTATGGACACTTGAATGGTCAATTATCTCAAGACACTGGTAATTAAAAATTAAAGTGATATGATAAAAACCATCTAGGGTCCAAATCCTAATAACCCCCCAAAAATAAAAGAAATTGGTTCAGCCGTATTAGCGTGATGAGGGAACAAAGGATTTTGTACGTTCTCTTTTATATATAAGATTACAATGTTACTTTAAAAAGTTCATTACTCTTGATCTACGTCATTAAGCGTGAAATTGAAACAACAATTCATTTCTATTGCTTTTCTGTATACATATGAAAAATTTTAAGTTGTTACGTACCATATTTCGTTAGATATTCATGAATTACAATTTACATGTTATCTTATGGGGACTGAGAAACCAGTTGAAAAATGCATAAGATCCCCTTAAGGGGATGTCTTCCCATCATCAGAGGCTTCAGAATCTTCATAAGATAACATGTAAAATTTAATTCATAAATATCTTAGAAAATACTGCATTTAGGAACTGGTAATTTTGTTGCCAAAGAGTAATACAATTCAGATGACTGTCACAATTTTGCACCTAATTACTTGGATTAATTGTAATGCATTCTTCCGTATTGAGTTACTGCAGGTAAAGAGTCAAAAGACCACTTGCAAACCTCATGAATTACTATGGATGGCATTCTTTGAAGAACAAATGCCGAGGAGGGATGTATTATGACAATTTGAAAAGTGAAACCCGTGTCTACCCCTCCAGTTTCATAATCATTTATGCCTTGAGCAGTCTCCCTTTCCACTCCCACCTCCCACTTCCCACTGATTTCCCACAACTTTACGACACAACTATCTGAATGTGCTTTTTCGGCTTAAGTTGGTATGATTCACGTGTCAACAAAATACTTCGTAGAACAAAGATAATGATCTTTGAAACCTCAGTATGGAATGTCTTTCCAATTGCTTTTCTACATCTTTTGTTGGTTAAAACGGATGGATTCTCCTTCGAAGCAGTAGCTTTAATCTCTTCCACTCACAAATGTACAACCAAAAAAAGTCTAAATGTTTCTTATATATTTGCCTATTTCTTTTGTTTTCTGGAAGGATAGATTTCTTTTCATTTTATAATATTTATCACAAAAACGCACACAGTGCGATGTTTCTGTGGTTAGAACGGATTAATTGTGTGTAGGGATGGCAAAAATCAAGTTTTCGTTTTTTTATATATATAAATAACTAGAGTTTGGTTTATCGAAACTCCATTATATATTTACCATATTCGCGTGTGTCAGTGTGTGACAAAAATAAATAAATAAATAAAGTATTTCATGAATCATCACCAAATTTGGTAAAAATACAAAGAGTCAAGAATTAGGAAGTGAGTTTGTTATTAAAATAGTCTTCTCAAACCGAAAGTGTTTTAAATAAACCATTTCCGGTTTGATCATTGATCATCATAGATCGAAAAACGTAATACGTATTAAGATCCGGGTTTCTGTTTCGTAAGAACATATTTAATCTCTATTATTAACTCTCTACTAAAACCGGAAGTGGTTCATTCAACTATAATTTCTCGTTTCTATAAATATTGGTCTACAGAGAGCAAGAGCGGTAGATGAAAGCAGTTTTCTCCATTCGGATAGCTCTAAAGTGTCTCAAAAGTGCAGTGGCGTAGTCAGGGGGGCTCACCCGCCTCAAGCTCTCCCCATTAGTGTTGTAATGTTGAAAGTGGATTCTGCTTACATAAAGTATGTTCCATTTGCAATGTTAGAACTTTTCTTTTTAGTTTCCTTAGTAAGCATAAGGGAGCTTGTAGTTTTACTCCAGATGTAATTAAGTATGTGTGTATGTAGTACTTTATTCCTCGGTTTGCTGCAAATCATCAAGGAGGGATGGGAGATTTATGGGATTATGTTTACAGGTTTAAATTCATCCGAGGTAATATAGAGCAGGCCGCAAGAAAAACAGCAAATATTCGCCATTATACGTTACGGTTCGAATAAGATATTGGATATTTGAAGCGAAATCACATGTTGAATAGAGATTTCTTGGGTGACTTAGAGTCGGTACCTGACATCTTTCACAACATCCGCCAGCGAAGTCCGATGCTTCCCTGTCTTCCTCAGAAGCGATCCTGTTTCCTGCAATTTATTCACTAACGACCATATTATGTTCCTGTCTGGGGCAGAACGTGAGGCAAAGTTGCGTGTAAATGCCCTTTGCGTAGCAACAACAGATCCCGTTCTCCAAAAACTTTTTAACGATAAAATCACGTTGCTCCAAAGAGTACATTATTGTAACCGTGTCCTGATCATATTGATACAGTAGCACAGCATAATTCTCAATACAACGGCCCAGTTTCTTGTTTCTTATTGACCGTCGCGAGATTGCCATCTAACAAAAAAACTCAAATCTCCACACCGCACCTCACCTAATTCCAATTCGATACAGTGGTGAATATTTGCTGTTTTTTTTAGAGGCGTAGCCGATATTACACCAAATGAATTTAAACCAGTAAACATAGTTCCATAAATCTCCCATGTTCCTTGATCATTTGCCACAAACCGCATGAAAATTGGACTTCAGTTAGAAATTCTAGACCCAAATGAAATCCGTGAGTTTTAAAAGAATCACCTTGTATATGTTCTATGATGTATTATAGGAAAGGTGTTTTTTGTTGTTCCTATAACTATTCTCTGAACTTATAATTGTTTTATTTCTGACAAAAAGTGTCAGCTTCATTGTGTGATGAAAAGTAGTTTATAGTAATACCCCGCGAAAGACATGCAAGAGGTAGTGGACTGAAGGCAAAAAAGTAAATTTGCTTTTCTTGAAATAGGAAATAACATTTTATTCATTACATTTTATGGTTTTCGTTTTCACAATATGAAGTGTCGTAAATTATCGTAAGTAGTAATATTCAATATGTATTACACCAAATCTACCTTACACCTAAATTTCCCCACACCGAGTTTTCCGTACACCGAATTTTCTGTACACCGAATTTTCCTACACCGAGTTTTCTTACACCGAAATTTCCTACACCGAATTTTCCTAGACCCGGCCTACATGTGTAAACTTTCAACATGAGATTGATTTTACTAACTCCCTTCCCCCTTTTATACTTGATGAATTGCAACCTCAAACAACAGCATTATTCCTTAAGTAAAAGGAAGGCACATAGCACGTAACCGGACTCCGCTAGTCTACCGTAAGCTTTTCCGTTGTCTCAAGATACTGAATCAACGCCGGAAAAGTACTTTAGCTCCCACTGGAAATTGAAACCAAGGCCTATGTGGGGATCCACAGGATTCAGATTCCTCCCCACAAAACTTCGCAAGTCGACGAACATTTGTGAACTTTCTTACTATAAGTATACTTCTTTGTCATCGAAATGATTGACATAGCCTAAAAATTTTAATATCTTTAGCTCTATCATGTTTAATAAGAGGCACTAATTAACAATTACTTGTCGTCTTTTCGGGTGTTGAATAACACAGTTAAATACTACATATACGTATTAGACCTGCAAAAATCTTTGGATCCCTCCAAACAAAAAAAATTCTGGGCGCGTGCCTGGCGTGCTCTAAACATTCATTTATTTATGTAAAATATTTCAAATGCAGCTTCTAAGGCCAATTTATAACAGAATATTTTAATATCAATAAGGGAAAAAGGAAAGGAGAAAATCAGGCAGGATTTATGCTTAAAGATAACATCCCGACATTCACTCTTTCGAACAACGAAAAAAGCTGGTAAAACCGGTCAGGGTAGCAGGCCACAAGCTTTGAACCCAGGATCTCCCTTTTGCGAAAGAAGAACGCTAGCCACTAGGCTATGCTCGCTAGATATAATAATAATAATAATAATAATAATAATAATAATAATAATAATAATAATAACAATAATAATAATAATAATAATAATAATAATAATAATAATAATAATAATAATAATAATAATAATAATAATAATATAGTTTGATTCAATATAGTGAACAAATTGGGGATGTGCCTGGATTAAGAATCAGCAAACAACGGTGAAATATTCCAAAAATAATGCAGATTGATAGCCAATGACGTGGCCATGCATCACACAATTTCCTAGCTATTTTGTGGGCTTTGTTTTAATAATAATAATAATATGATTTTCACTTGCGCCCACCATTCATGGAACAGTTCTTACATAAATTAATCCTACTCTTGTTGTGGACAGCGAAGAGCGCTGTGAAAACAAAGCAAGATGAAGAATGAAAGAGATTGTCTATTTTCCCTCCCCTTTGCTACTTTTGTCTCACTCTGTGCTTCCCCCTGACCCTGCTGTCCCCTTCCACCTGCCTTTTTCCTTGTATGTGACTGACTTCCTCCTATGATATTCACAGAAATCGATCTCTTTTTTCTCCCTGTCTCTACTTCATATTTGCAATAACAACATATGAAAGTGAAATATTCATTCTGCTTCACCACCTGAAGAACGAAATTCAATGTGACCCTCTGAAGAAGAATACAATAGATACCATGTCCGAGGAACTCTCCAAAGATCTGATAAGATCTGTAACTGATGAACACAATACCTTTACCAAACCTGTCTGGTCAACTGTGTTACTCATGTGGCAAATAGTATTTGTAACGAAATAGCTTCTGTTCCACACATTTTCGTTCCATTAGATACCCGCAGCGTGGAGTGCACTTAGCGCCCGTAGATTTAGCGCCCACATATAATATCGTATACTTAGCGCCCAGAAAATATTTGATGCTTATCAGTGTGCTAGGGTTGACCAAAGAGAGAACTAGTTTATATGTATAAATGTAGTTTCGTACTCAAATCATCTATCCCATTCCCTCTCTTTTGACGACTAAAGAACAAAAATTTTTCACTTGAAAGATCCTGCCTAAGGGGTGCACAATTGTCATGTCACTTTTAAAACCCCTTAGGCAAGTTGAAAGAAATGTGTTCTTTTCTTCCTCTTCTGTTCATCACCGTCAGCTCTAACACTCTGACTTCTCATGTACATCTGTAATTACGTACAATTTAATTACGACTTAAGAGCATTACCATATCACCTATGAGATTTTCATATATGGATGTGAATTCATGTGCCAGCGTTATTTTAAAATTTATATAGTTTTAAATAATAATAATTACACGCACCTTAATGCAAATACTACTGCATGGAAAACAGCAATTATTTATGCACATTGCATAACTTCATTTCCTATCGTAAATACAGGGTGTCAAAAAATTCAAATGCCAAAATTTGCTGGGTAATTCTTTATATCGAATGAAAATAAAACGTTCTAATGAACATGTGTCAAGTGTTATAAGCCGCCCTAAACGCAATCAATCACATTTTAAACCCTAGTTTAAAAATAATGGAACATATCGTAAGTAGTTAAAGAAATTCGCCAAGAACTAGTATTTCCTCTATCTAAATATCCATACAAGGATACACTTTTAACCCTAGGACCACGGGCGGCGATTAGGGGGGGGCAAAGGGGGGCAGTTGCCCCTCCACTTTTTGAAATGTCCCATTAATGTATATAGTTTCATTTGGAAATATAAAGTTTTGTATGTATTATTGGTTCATAGAATACAAATGGTGCCATAAAATATTTGCCGTTCCATGAGTACGTATTGGTTATCTTTCCGTAAAGTTAAGAAAGCTACAGAAATTGCGTTTTAAAAATGCCACTAAAAATGGCCCAAAATTTAAGCTGTTGGAGCGAGACAATTCGAGCGTACTTTCATTTCATCTTACAAGGGCTCGATATGTTAGTAAGCCGCTCTGGATCTAATTGAGATATCATTTTGCAAGAAAAGAAGTCCTTCACAAGTTATTCTTTAATTGCACAAAAATTGACAGTTCCTAAAACAGTTCTTTTCTTGAAAAATTGACAGTTCTTTTCTTCTTTCTTATAGTAAGGAATATTTTGATTTGATTTTTTTCAGTTTAACATCCTGTTCAGCAGCGAAGCTATATGAGACGTGAACTTAATGATTAACGTAGAGTCCGAACCACGTGAGCTCCCTCCGGGAATTGAACCCAGGTCTCCCACGTCAAAGGTGCGTACTTTAACCGCTTAGCCACGAAGGAGCTCAGTAAGGAATATATAATTTTGCAGTGTAATATACGAGTTTAGGGGTGTACATATACAGTTTTGTTATACAATTAAATTTAGTAAATTCAACATAATTCTAGGTTTTAGGATTATTTTGTATAACTGGAATGTGGAGTGACTAAGTATTGTTGAGTTTTGATGTATTCCAAGAAAATGAAAACTGTATCTAATGCCAACGAACATATTTCGGGAAGCTGCAAAAATATTTCTTTGAATGTCGTAGCATATGCTTGTAGTATTCACTGTCTTTCTAAGAGTAATAACACATATAATAACATGCGTGGAATTAAAAATATAAGTTGTTCATTAATTTCCAGTTTCAATATAACTTTTGCAGAACAAGCCTTATTATCCATTACTGTGATTATTTGATTAATATTATCCTTTCTATTTATTTGTTTTGCAAATTTGTTATTAAATAGGTCCCTAATCTGATCACACAATTTTCCAGACAGAATTTTAAGATGCATGATTTTATGATTTTTTGATTTCATGAGCAAGGAATCAGATCTCTTCTTACACCTTCGTTGTATAAGAGTACAAAGAGTTAGTATCTTGTGTTGCTCTTGTCAATTTACGTAACAAAATATGAAACAAGATATACGGTATTTTAACTGAAAAAGATAGTTATACAGTTATACAGCCTTTAGTCTATATAACAGCCTCCTAATAGTTATACAGCCTTTAGTCTAACAAAGTGTTACTTACAAGCAACCAGGAAAAGTAACATTGACATACAAATACTGTATTCAGATTATGTCTTGCCTCCCCACTTTTAACGTCCAACCGCCGTCACTGCCTAGGACTACCAGGTGGGTCCATTGCACTCGTACGCATACTTTCTTTAATAATTACTAAGGCTTAGTAAGTATTGAAATTCTATGACATTTCCCTGGTTGTGTTCTTGTATTATGTTATTTAAGTTTTTTTTTTCATTTCCGTGAGTTAAGTGATAGTTTTTAAAATTTATAGCATTGGGTGCCGAGTGGGTCCATTAAACTCGAGCCTTAATGAAGAAATATGAGAATAGATTCAGAATAGATTGAGATTGTGGCTTGTAGCGGAGTGAACGTTCTGATAATCTTCTAACTGTCCCAATGAAGTCAGATATAACATATTGCAACTTTATGTGTTATTATTTAGTTTGATTGATTTAATTATTTGCAATTTTGCTTATTTTAGTAGCAGCTTTTCTTTATTTATTCACTTATATGAGTCCATTGTCAGTAGCATAATAGTTGCTTTTGTCTATCAAACTGTATTAATTTTTCCATTGTATGCAGTTGCGTATCCAGGGGGAGTTTCCCGGGATATGAACTCCCAAGAACCAAAATTTTAAAAAGTTGCTAGAATAAAATCTAAATTTGTGCTTTCAGTCTCCACATTAACAAAAAAAGTTTTCCGGAGTAGGACACTGACCCCCCCGAATAGAAATCCTGGCTTTGCCACTGATTGTATGTAAAGTTTTGTTTATTGTTAGTGTGTTTTGATCATTGCACGTGGTAGACAAACAGATCACTAACAATACACGTCACTATTGATGGTAGAGGAGGAATATTTTTGATAAATCAATAAACAATGAAGAAATTGATTCCCGACAGACGATAAGATATTAGCAGACTTATATACAAATGCAACTGAAGTTTCTTGTTCAGGTACCGATATTGAAATGAGACGTTGAGTAGTTTTCTTATCCAGAGGATTGGTTAGAAGTTTGAAGCGTAGCACCTATAGCTAATGCAAAAGCACGTGCTAATGCAAACTCCGGAGAAAAGCGATTCTACATGGGCTGCCTTATGTTTTGATGACAACATCGGCGCTATTAGAATACCTGATGATGAACTGTTCCTAATTTGTGAAGTTGCAGATTCTTCACACACTCTGCAATATAATTTTATTCTTACATATAATATGACTGTAGACGAACAATTTCTCATTTTTTGGATGCGCTGTCTCTTTTGACAATATATACCCAGTAAGATCACCCATTGCAAAACACAATGCACAACTATCCTGAAGTGGTCACTTCTAGAGCGGAGGAAAAACTCAGTTATCATATATTACAACACAACAAAATCAGACGTTCACACTAACAATCATATGGCTCGCTGTTAGATTACAAAACAATGAACAAAATGGCCTATGACAGTATTTTACATAACTGATGTAAGTGGACTCAACACTTATGGTATTGTGTCATCAAAGCGTAATTTCAAACGAGAAACAGACATTAAAAAAGTTTGAAATGCCGTAAATTCTTCATTTCGTCTGGTTATCAGTTCGCCAACGTTGAGAAAAAATCACGGAGAATGGAAGCTTCCCTGCATACTGAAGAGGAACAGTCTAAGGAATTCTCTCCAGCAAAGAGGGAGCACAAAACAAGAACTTTCTGCCGCAAATGCAAGCTACATGAATGTACTGACATGTAACATTTTCGAAGTGTAACACTCCGACTTTGATAAAATTTGGCAGGTAGATATTACACATGAAATAAACGAATACGTGTTTTTTCTTTTCTGGGGAAAACTGTTTTAAGGGTAAAAGCCTCCACCCAAAATTTGGAGAAATTTGAGGTCCGAAAGACAAGAAGAAGTTTGCCGGAGTGAATGAAATTGTGCACAGATATTATAAACGTTAAATGATGGAATATGTGTTTCGTATTTTCCTGGGAAAAATGGTTGGGTGGGGCACAGACCCCTTCAAACCTTTGATCTCGAAATATCAAAAGCGCTAATAACAGTACGTCAAAAATGCCTACTGGACATGGAGAGTTGCAAAGAAACTATGTTTACATTTCATCACGACTTATCAAAGTGCTAATTAGTGTAGTGAAAAGTACCTAAAAAGACATGGAGAATTGTAAAACAATTACCTGTGACTAATTAATTTTTAAATTTTGTTACGCAGAAATAAGTTTTCTTCTTGCAAATTTCAATATTATACTTCTGAATAGTGTTTTACTTCATAATAAAACCTCCCTTTTGCAAAAATAAAAAAATAAAAAAATAAAAAATAAATAAAAAATAAATAAAATAATAATAATAATAATAATAATAATAATAATAATAATAATAATAAATAAAAATAATAAATAAATAAATAAATAGGTTTGTATTTAGTTTTATGTCCCATGGTTTTGCCAGGTAGGCTAAAGAAGACTTGAATTTACTGATTATAGTGGAATCCGAACCGTTTTGGTCATTCAATGCTCTCCCACCAGGAATCGAATCTTGAACCTCATACGCCAAAGGCTTGCGTTCTTGCCACTAGACCAGCGAGGAGGGATAAAACAAACATATATAGGAATATGTAAATTAAACTCACAACCAGACGTGGCTAGTGAGGGAAGTCGTAAGCCAAAGCGTTCCAGACAAGTCACACGAACACGAAGTACATACTGCAGCACTTGGGATTGGCGAATTTTTACAGGGAGAATGAGAAAGTCCGATTTCTATGGAATGGTGGACGGATTTGTTTTCCTTCTCTCTGACAAGGATCAGAAGTGATGGATTACTTACAGCAAATCGTACCAGAAGAAACTGAAGAATTCCTAATTTATTTTGATCAACATTACGCATCAGGTAGTATCTGGAGTATGCGACTTTCATCTTACGGTGATTTTACGATTCGATTTCTTTGCTAGCCTCTTTTGTTTCCTCGCAACATACCCGTTCATATAGCAAAATTACAGAAAGAGACACGAACGAGTAAATTGATAGAAGCTTCGAATTTGAAATTCCAAAAGGTTGAACCTGTCCATCCTTCCTTGTGGATGGACATTACAAAAGGATGAGGCCATGGTTTCAACTGCATCGAACAAGAGCAGCGATATGAATTACCGAAGAAGAGGGTAAAATGGAAGACGACTAGCCTTCAAAGGCGCTTGTTCAACTTAGTAATGGATTATTCTCAAAGAAACACCATACTCGTTCAATATCTGATTGGAATTGATTACTGCATAAGGCTGTAACTTTAGAGTATAATGTGTACAATAAGGTTCGTAGAGTGATTAACTTATTGGTTCGTAAAGCAACGTTCTTTTTATTATAGAACGTTACGTTGTTTTTCAGTGCTTGTAGTGTATGATATCAATTGCTTAACTATATAGATTTATATTACGCATAAAGCTGTGAAATATGTATCAGACTTAATGCGGATAGCTTGTTAGATTTTTTTTTTCTGAAACTGTGTAATACCATATGATAATATGACTTTTTTTTTTCTTTTTTAGTATCAAACCCGATGTTGTTATATAGTCAGAGTTACCATATGACAGATTTTTACCGGGACAGTCCCGGTTTGGAAGCTCTTGAAATGAAATGAAATCTTTGGATTTTACATCCCACGATTAAGGAGATAGGAGTAGGATAGAGGAGACGGTGATTGTGAGAATGAATGAAATGGTGTAATGAAGAAAGTGAGAGAAAACGAGAGAACTCCGAGTTTATCCATGCACGCAGCGTCTGACTACCACAAAGCCCATTTGACGCAAGATGGGAACCAGGGATCCTATGAACCAAATGTGAGTGTTTCTACCACTGAACCACCGTGACCTCCATGAAGACTCTTATCCCGGTGTTTCGCCAGTTTACATTTTGTCCCGGTTCTCAGTCGTGAGAATATGTTTACCGTTTTTTGTATGCCTTATCCTCATTGCGGTATTCTAGATTACGTCTGTTTTACATAGTTTTCCCATTAAAAGCTAAATATGTAACCTTAGTTTATAGTACATTTAAATATTGTAGAGCATTGCACACCACGGAGTACAGTTACATACATGCATACATGCATACATACACACACACACACACACACATATATATATATATATAAAACTACGTTTCTGCGTTTCACCCTTTCCCCCGGAGGTTATGATTCATTGAAGCGTCATAATCAGTGCTATTGGCTGGTCTCTCTGTCTCTCTCTCGCTCTCTCGCTCTCCCTCTTCATAACAGTTTTACTTAGTGGACGCTAAGTACACGGAACATGGATGTAAGAAAATAACAGGAATTAACGACCTGTGGAAAGAGTGGTAAAATGAACTGGACATCCCTGATTGTGAGATAATATCAATATAAAATTCCTTCTGTGAGCCAGAAACACTGGGCGCTAAGTCTACGGGCGCTACATGCACGGAACCACCCGCAGAGGAAAGAATCTCATTCAGCTGGTACCAGTTGTTGATTTTCTCCCACCAAGCGTGAAAGGAATACCCGAAACAGATTTGTTCCTTCAATTAGTTACGGTACAATAACGTTACATGCTCGAATAACGTTACGGTGTCGTAACAAAAATTGGTGTTATACCTTGTACCTACCTACATTAAATAACCAATAATTTTGTTACAGAGAACTATTTTCGTTACGTTACAGTTACGTTAAGTTATCCACCCCTGTTAGAAAGAGCACTTTCTTTATGTAGACTCTTGGGAGAGGGGAGGAGTGTTCTAGAAGTTTACTCTTTGAGAGCCATGTATTACAACTAGTTTAAAGTAATGAATTCAGCCCTTTTTGTTTCAATTTGGTACTATTTTTCAGCCCACTCCAGGGGTAGGACTGTGGCAACACTGTTCGAGGCAACCTGTTCTCTACTAACCTTGCCAGAGGGATATGTTATAGTAGCCTAAGTGGTTTCATATAACAAATATCCTAGACTGTATTTCTGCCAGAGAGATTCTGTCCTAGGCTTGTGTTTCTAGGAAGATTTTGTCCTATATTCTATACACAGAGACAGACATTGATGTTCGTGCACCTATGTTAGAACTTCACTTATTATGGAACTCATTTGCCCTTACTTCAAAGCCTCATAACCTAATTTTCATTTAAAAGTCTATCTAGTTGTTAGTTCTAGATTCAACAACAACAATAACAAAAAGTGCTTCCTACAGTAAGACATATTAAGTTTGTCATGTACTCATGTTGCCATATAGTCATTGAGCCATACAGTTATAACCTTGTGACTTGTCACTTGCTTAAGTTTGTCATTTTCTGTGCAACAGTGATTGGCTGCTCAGTTTAGACAGGCCAACTTCTTTGTTTTAGTTGTATAACTAATACAATGTTATTGTTGTTATAATATTAATAATAACGCAATATTAAAGCAACTTAGCAACCGTTAAACCGCGAAAAAAATCTTATTAATCTCAAATACGATACGACTTGCTAAAAGAAAGGAGACAATTTACTGCGAAAACCAAGTTAGAAATGGGATCGGTAAGTACAATTTACCTCCTAATAACAATATTTTCACTTTCTTATATATATTTTTTTAATTAATATTTTTCTATATATAGAATTTTACAGAAGTGAAGACTGAACGCGGATAAGTAATTATACATTAATAATAATAATAATAATAATAATAATAATAATAATAATAATAATAATAATAATAATAATAATAATAATACAGTTTGTTAAAAAATAACTGCATCACTTGCTAAAAGTATGGCAGGACATCTATAGAATAACAGTAGTTAGTTTTAGTAGTGATATGCATTCATAGATTTTCATAAAAACAAATCTCGTGTGGTTCTCTTACACAGTCTTTTGTTTTGTTGTTATTTGTTTCCTCTTTTTGTCACTAGGTGGGTCTGTTGTTGGCTAGTGTCGTTGAAAAACTGCATATGCAGCTCGGGTGGAGATTCATAAAGTAATGCACATTGTTCTTCTCACGTGATTCTTTGCCTGATTGGTGTTGCAGTGTTTGCTTTTATAGTGTTCTGAAGTTTATAAATATATAAGCAGTGTATTTAATGCGAATAGATTGTTATTGAGTTGACGAATCATGAGCTTGAAAGACACTTCACCTCGCAAGCAAGGACCAATATTGGCACTAGAAGGAGTAAGTCAAAGAGAAATTGGTAGAAAAGTTAACGTCCATCAGTCTACAGTGTCAAGCATCATTAAGAAACAACTAGAATTTGGACACTGTTCGCTTAAAAACAGGTGTGGAAGGAAAAAGAAAGCATCTGCGAGGGTTGATCGAAGATCAAAGTCACTAGCGTTGCAGAAAAGAAGCATGACTTCACGTCAACTGGCTGCACAAATGGAAATGGAGTTAGCTAGTTAGAGTGAGCCATTCAACAGCAGTGTCTAGATTGAAGTCATTTGGATTTGACAAGAAAAAGCCGCAAAGAAAACCGCAACTGACAAAGAAACATAAGGATGCAAGGAACATTTTTGTGCAAAGGTACGAGGAATGGACAGAGGAAGACTGAAATCGTGTGATTTTTTCGGACGAAAAGAAGAATAATATTGTTGGAAACGATGCTGGAGTGAAGCTTTGGATGCGTAGGGGGGAGGAATTAAATGATAATTGTATATCTGAGACACAGAAGTTCTCGGCAAGTGTTATGTTGTGGGGTTGCTTAATATCGAGAGGAATTGGAAAAATTGAAATTTGTAATGGTTCAGTTAACAGCGAAAAGTACATACAAAATCATGATCATAAATTAATTCCAACAACTAGGACTTATTTTACAGGGGTAAATCTGAACAAATTCTACTTTCAGGATGACAATGCCTCATGCCATCGATCTCATTCAGTCAATAATTGGTTTAAGGAGATGGATATAGAGAGAATCTGGTGGCCTACTAATTCACCAGATTTAAATCCTATCGAAACCCTGTGGCATATTATGAACAAGAAACTGCGGAAAAGGTGTTTTGAAAACAGGAACCAGCTAATGACAGCAATTGTACATGGTACCATATTTAGACATGTTAACATGCCGTAATCTTGTTCACAGTATGCCCAGAAGAATTCAGGCTGTCAGGAAGGCTAAAGGAGGCCATATAAAATACTAAATGAAGGAAAGTATTAAAATGATATTGTGTTATTCAGTCGCTTGGAAATCAAGAAAAAATATTTTTTCTTGCTAAATGTTACCTTATAAGATAATTTTTTCAATTAGTTTCTTGCAAAATATTTTTGTAATATAGTTATGTGTGTTCTAGGGGTACTTCATTTTGCATTAATTTTGTGAATAATTGTAGACAAAATATGTTTGAACTAATTTAGCAGTTACAATAAACATCCTGTAACATGCTGATTAAATTTTAAATATGTTATGCTATATCATACAATTTATATGACCCAAAGAAGAAAATTTATCGCCATAAATCTAAGTGATGCAGTTATTTTTTTTACAAACTGTAATAATAATAATAATAATAATAATAATAATAATAATAATAATAATAATAATACAAACTTCTTTGTTACAATGCAAAAGTTTTTTACACGCCGGACTGTTTTTTAAAGATTTTTTAATATATACATTTAATTTGAAACTTAAAATAAGCATTCTCAATCTTCTTTGCTACGTAACAGTTTCTAGATGGCACATAAACAACTCTGAAGGGAAATGACAGGGGTGATAAATAAACAATACCTTTACTGAAAGTTAAACACAGGAACATTCATGCTTATGTTGTTTATCTCTTACATACTGCGTTTATACTTTAGGAAGCAATTCATATTGGGATCGAATCTCGAGATCCATGTTTTTATTTATTAATGCATTAATAACCTGTGTACTTTCTAAAATTCGTAGTAACATTCGTGTATGTGGCGAATTAATGAAATTTAGCTCATTTTATCTACGTCCACAGCTAAGTATGTATTGTATTCAAGATAGTTAACAACAATCTTAATATTAGCTTTAAATTCGAATGCTTTCATTAGAAGGTATGTGCATATTAAAATGTAATATTTTAAAGAGAGTGCTTTTTACTTTCCCAGTAAATTAATCTTAAAACGTAGAAATTAAATAAAACATACAGTATTTAAAATGATGGTATCCTTTATTACTTAGTCACTATCATACATAGCGCGACCATAAAGCATAAAAAGCAGTAAAAGCATAATGGAATTTTTCACCTATGGTTGGTGCCCTATCTATGATTTTAACAACTTTACATAACCAAATTTGCTAATCTTATAGGCATAATAAAGCATAATTTACAGAAATAAAGCATAAACGCTTAATGCTTTTTATTCGAGAACCTTGTGTATGTGTACAATAAAGAAAAATGTGTTAATACATTTTGTGCCAAAGAAAAAATGATCAACAAAGACTGTTATCAATCCCGCAAACAATGGAAATCAGCTGCTAACTTCCTTTATGCCTAACAATGAGAACCTCGAATTCCTCCTCTCTGTGCACCTTCCACTCAGAAGGATTTTCTTCTCAATTTGTTTTAAAAGGCAGGCAAGGCTGGTTGTGCTTATTCCAAGATGCCAAAATCAAGAGCATAGGAAATCTCAGAGAGTAAGAGAATTCTCAACTGACCATTTGTTATTAATTCATTAAAAATGAGAATTCTGCTGTTTAGGTACTGTACATGTTTCTTCTTGAAAACACTGCTTAAAGAAAATGCAAAAAATGAGGTAGTATGTTGTATTGATGCAAGTTTTAGTGGTAAAAATGAATAGTTTCATATAGCCTACATTTTCAATGCTTGTGTAATAAAATCTTGTAAAATAAAACAATATGGGTAAAAATGAAGTATAATTCAAGGAACAACATATTAAGGCATAATTTAGAAAAAAAGCCTAATAAAGCATAATGTAAGGAAAAATAAAATATAGTATACAGCGGTATAAATCATAAAGTTGGTTGCCCTAATCATAAGGAATTTGGTTAATATCGTCGTAAGCAAGGCAAAGGCAAACGTGTATTTACCAGAAGACAGAACAGTCAAAGCGATTGTGAAGCCTCGTTCCACTTATTCATTCCAGCATGTTCTACAGAAAGGCATTTCCAATGCTGTGACAGAGACACAGTCAATGCACGCAGGCCTCTCCTTTCTCTGCATCGACTTTTCTATTCTTCCTCTGGTCAGTATACTCCCAGTCAAAGGGAAGAACAATTCCATGTACCTAGCTGCTAAGCTCAGTAATGAGAACTATGAACCTAAATAGCTATTTTGTTTAATAATATAATATTATACACGTGTAAACCAAAGTTTAGGAGTTCTTGTATAAGTTTGCTGCCAGATATATAGAATAGAGTTCACTTACATAAACTATATTCTATTATATATTAACAAGTTCACTGATATGCCTCTGAAACCATTACTAGCTTCAGAGCAACTGCGGTTCATTTCGTGTTTACAGTAGTCAAGGGTTTGATCCTCACTTCGGTGTTGTAAAGTTACCACTTTCATTCAATTCTTCTAGAATGGATTGTATTAATGCTTCAATTTGTTGATAAAATTAAGCTATCTATAAATGGTCTCGCGATAATGGGATGAATATAAAAAGATGCAGAAACTAAATATTATTTATACAAGAAAGCTTGCTACACAATGAAGCATTAATAATAAAACAAGTGAAAATGTATAAACCTTAAACCTTACATAACCTTGGTGTACCATTTGATTCTCAATTCACATTTAACAACAATGTCGAGGTAGTAAGCAAATATTACAGTTAGAAATATACTTTGAAATTAGTTTAGTTTCAATGAATACAATACGAGTATATATAGGGCAAGTCAAATTAATAGACCCTATTTCAGAAATTTATTCTGTGAAATCTAATAAACATATGTTATTGTGAGATACATGCTAAGGAAGGTGAGCTGTCAAAGTTTTCGCCAAATATATCACCTCTTGTAACACAGTACACATCAAGGCGATAGTCTATCTCTTGCCAAACCTTTTGTATCTCTGTTCTAAAGTCAAAGCCCTTTTCCTGTCAGCGGTAGAAAGTGGAAACACTGCGTGCAAACTAAACTTTGAAAGTTAACTTTTCGAAGCGCATGAATCGCAATAATATATATATTACCAAAGAAAAAGTTTTAAAAAAATGTAGCTATTTTCAATTCTGTACGGAAAACATTGTATGTAGTCACCATTCTAAACAATGTCTCATTCAGAGTACCAGCTTACGACACACGAACAGCAAAATTTTCATATATAAATCACTCTTTTAAAGTTCTAAATGATAAACAAGCATCTTTGAGGCAAGATCTAAAATACACAGTCGTCAATATCTACTGAGTGTAAGTCTACTGAAGATAAATTTGGAAAAGACCGTCTTCAGACATATGTAGGGTTTACGCGTATTAGTATGAACATGGTACGACCTTGAATACAATCCGCCTTATGTAGAGTCGTTTTGATAAATGATTAGCGTCATACTAAAGGCCTGACTACTGCAGGAAGCATATGTTAGTCGAACTCTTTAGCATGGCACTAATCACGTGTCAGAACGGCTCTGCATAAGGCCGAATATGACTATAATTTTGAGATGAATTTAGTGGAAAAATATGAAAATAACTGTCATAAAATGCTACAAAAACTTAGTACATACGGAAGTCGCGTGAAGACATGCCGTCGTCAACAGAGAGTGGTACAGATGGTACAGTTCTGGAGATCCATTTAGTTGTAGTATGATATCCTCAAATTAGAATTTTAACTATAGTAGCTTACAACACTGTACTATTTTTTTCTTTTCGTACCACCAAGAAAGAATTGTAAAATTCAAATTAACAGAGGACGGCAAAAAAGAAAATTCAGCTACAGAAGGAGTTCCTGTATAGAGCATGCTGATTGTATAAAGGTAACCAAGGAAGGTCTGCCGCTTTTTCACCCACCACTTTCGAACATCGATATGTCACCTAAGACGTACCTGGAAGATCAAAAATAGTCCCCATCACCATCGACGACCTTCTGCCAACGTTATGGAAGGCCATGGATTCCAACACAGTACAACTTGGTGGACCATGAAGCGAAGAAGGTATCAAGTGCATTTTGCACTTCTACGAGCGTCCTCTAAGGCGATTGTCCAAAGAATGGAACAGGTGATAATCGGACGGTGCAATGTCCGGGAAGTATGGTGAATGCGATAGTGTTTCCCATCCAAGGCGTAGAATGGTGTCGCGGGTCATCAAAGCCACGTGGGGCCTAGCGTTGGCCTGTAACGAGAGGACCCCTTTGCGATTCAGATGTGCTAACTCCAGAGTTTTGAGTTTTTCTTCAGCATGGCTCAACTGCTGACAGTGTACAGTTGCACTGATGATCTGACAACCTGGTAGCAGTTCTCGATGCAAAATGCCGCGAACAGTCCACCAAACATACAGGAAAATCTTCTTCTGGTGTAGTGCTGGTTTCGGCAGTTTTGGAACCGGTTCGTGGGATGCTAACCAATAATGATGGTGCCGCGGAGCTTCGTGCAGAATGCACTTCACCACCTGTCAGAAATAGCTCCTTCCTCAGGCAAGACAGCAAAGAAACACTGGTCTCTGCTGGCGTTGCCTTCTGGCCCAACGTCAAATCATGTGGGACCCATCGACCAAACTTGTAGGTCTTCCCAAATTGATGGGTGGTGCCGAATGGTTTCTCCACTCACACAGAATTGCAGTCCCAGTTCCTCACAACTCTGGCCTTTGTTCGCCTCAATTGCTACCTGAAGATCTTCATTTTTTACAGGCGTTGGTCTTTCGGCACATACTGCGTCTTCGAGTGTTTCGTCACCGTCTTTTAGCTTGTTAAACCACCACTGCACTGTCTGCGTAGTCACGACACCCTCACCAAAGGCCTGGCATATTTTCCGCCCGATGCAGTGGCGTTTGATCCCAGTTTGAACTCACACAGCATACACACCCTTATGACGCTCTCTGGAGGTCACATGTTCACTTTGTCCTTACGCAAGTTCAAGGTGTAACTGAACTGCCACAATCAGTTAGTATGTTGGATATACCTACACCAATAACGGACCTTCGCGTTATCTCCATTTGCATTCAACTTACAGTGTGAGACCCAATTGAACACAGATCTCCAGAAAAACGACAGAATTTTCTTGGTTACCTTTATAATTTGAAGGTTCTCGGAGAAGACGGCGAATCCGGCTGTGTCAAGCGAACGCCAATTGTTCATTTAAATGAGTATAAGTTTACGATATAGTGGTACTGTAAGAAGTCGGGTAGTCGTTGTAGTTCTCGTATCATGACATGTTAGTTGCTTATCGGTAAGTTATACGATGAAAGACAGAAGATTTCAGCAGAATCTGATCCCCAAGTTAGCTCTAAATGCACAAAAGGGTGCCTGCACACAAGCATCGTTCGAGCAAGCATCATTAGGATGGCAAACGTAAGGACAACCAGAACAATTGTGACCTCCATATGACAGCACGAGAAAGCAAATAATTGATTATTAGAAGTGAGTTTTACGTCCCACGGTTATGCAGGTGAGGCTAAAGGAGAACTGATTATTAGAGATGGCACTATGCTTCCACATTCTTTTCATATGATTATTTCTGATACCTGCTCACAGCCAAGAAAGTTTCCGTTGACGTTGGAAGAAAATGGCGGTGGTATTTAAACATTAATCGTTTCTTTCTAGACACAGTAGGACATAGAAATGAGAAGGAAAAAATCTAGCCCGTGTTCACAGTTGCCTTGCAGCAATTACACCTGGCAATAAGTTACACATCTCTATCACCCCAATACTCACTCAGAGGAGAATGCCTAGTGTGTCATTAATTCATGACGTTGGCAACATTACCCTTCAACTTCGCTTTCGCTCAGGATAATAGGTGTCCTTATACTCCAGGAGCAAGTCAGTGTGCTTCATCCAATACACGAGTACCAGAGTGGCCTGCTGCGTTTCAAGACATGTGAAGTTCGTTTGGGAGATGCTGGCACGGAGTCTAACTGCCACCTGGACAATGCCAGCTGTCTTCGGCATTGTTTTGTTCAGTGTCCAGGCTTACTTTGGATTCAGCAACATCAACAGCGTACGTTGAATTCCACGTTCGAGACAGACACTCAAGATATGTATTTACAACATATTTCCTACGTATATGTCCACTCTGAGCGGTTTTATGGTCTTTCGAGCTGAATGGTATACGCATTTAACACTCCTTAGAACTTTCTCGGAAGACTCACGGACGCCATGTCGTAACAAAGAAATGTCACATGTGTGTTTGACACCTCGAGCCATTGATGTTGTGAGATGTTACATGAGGCATTACATTAAAAGCCAAATTAGATTCAGCACTAGTACAGAAGTTCTGCATGAGACATAAATGTGGAAGTTCCCACAGTGTGGTACGGAACTCAACATCACAATTATTAAAATAAACAACACAATAATAACTACTAATTGTCCGAATAATAATCAAAATATAACGTTTATTATTTCAAAGGCACTTTATTTCATATAGAAAAAGGGAAAATCATACACTTGAGCTTAACAGCTATAAACGTTAAACTGATACAAGAAGATAAGAATTGGTATAGAGGTATGAGCAGGAATGGAAACAATTACTCGGCCATTATTTATCTAATTAGTTTGCATCATCTTTGTATATTCACAGAACCTCATCACTGTCGTGAATAACATCATAATACATGATCCGATTTGTAACATTTTTTTTAAAAAAAGATCATATTACATATATTAAAATTGCCAGAATGAATGCATAATATTTTCCTAGTCAATAACCATGTAACATAACTGCATACATCTTAAATTATATTATATATTGTCCAGTATTATTCAGAGTTCTTAAAATGTCTGAGATTGACCAGTCATACTTTTACAAAACGCATGGTTAATGAGTTTGTTTACGCTTCTTCAACAAGGCATATAAATGAAAAATATGACTCTTACTTGAAAATCAAAATAACTAAACTTCGTTACCTAAAATTTTGTTTACAGCAGACCTCAGGGTCAGCTGAAAAGCCTAAGTTTACTTCTTACGGTTACATATACATTACTTTATCATTTTGCAAACATGGAAAATTCTATCTACTGATTATAAAGAAATTTCAATAATATATCTCTTAATATTTATTGATACTTTTACCAGAAATTATTTAAATATAAGTTACACTCTACTTTTCAGTTATTGATTCCTTAATATATTACAATAATCGGTTACCCTTCTTCTTTCTTTATTATCCTTATCTTGGTTTGTACAAAATGGCAGTAAATTATAACATCATTTATAATTATCAAATGTAAGAATAACTTGCATAATATTTTAATATATTTTAAATTAGTAATAACTAACTAGGAATAAGTTCAATTGACGACCGTGTTCACCAACAAAGTTCAACTGTTGAATGAGATTCATAACGAAGTTTAGTGAAAACGTTTGTTGCAGGAACAACGTTCAACGTTAAATATCAATCAAGTGGTGGATGAACTAGGTGTAACACTCAACGGCTGATTTTCGAAGTTTAACTTTGTTAATCTTAGTCAATAATAGTTGTGAATTTTGTATGCAATATCGGACAGTGATATCGACGACTTTAAAGATATCTTTCGTTTACAGCGAGTAACAGAAGATCGCTGAAATCCTTTTGATATAAATTTTAGGAAACAGTAGTTTTGATGTCATTGGGAAAAGCCAAACAGCAGCAAAGGTTTCCTACGAGAAGGAATTAGTGTTTTCGAACCTTTTAAATAGTTTGTAGTTTTGAAATAGCATGTGCAGTTCCTAAATTTAAGGAGTAGTCCAATGTGATCCACACAAAATTTAAAACAGGTGTCAATGTGCCTATGTCTTGTGGAAGGGTATGGATCGCTATATTCAACCGATACAACAGAAGGCAATAAACCCTCATCAAAGGGAATAAAGTAGGTTAAAATCCTCACAAATTTACATTTTTGGCATTTTTTTAACCTATGAAAGGAAACTAAATAGACTTCCCAAACTGAGAAAGATGTAGCCCTATACCTCGGGCTTGTGCTACTATATCACAATTTACATTTGGCATTTTCCAAAATTTCCCAAATATGCCCTACCTCCTCGCCTCACCTCCAAATTTAGAAAGGGGCACATTGACAAACGTTTTAAATTTTGGGAGGGGCTAAAGAGCAAAATTTGGTAGGTCATTGACTCTGGTCCATTTTGGTGGGTTAGTCACACCTACCTTGGCTCCTACTATAATATTTTTGAAATATTTATTATTTGGCATACAATTAATATAAGAGGCGTTTTTGATACAATTAGCAAGCCACACTTATTCCCACAAATTTAGAATATTTCACCCCAATCGGGTGGAGGAAGGGGTGTTAAACTGTTATTACAAGTTTATTTTTAAACTGGTCCACACAAAGGAGCAGGATTTATTGTGTGGGCATTCAAAATCTATATTGGGATATTTATATTAATCCGTACTTAACGATTCTACCCATTTTGTAACTTTCGAGATCAACAAAAATGTTGCTTTACCAAACATTGTTGGTGCTAGATAAATAAAACAGCGCAAAGCATCACTCACATGTCTTCATGGAAATACTTTAACTACCTTCCCTCCTTTGATCAATTCATTTGTTACATTTTCTTCTTTACGAAATTAAAAAAAAAAAAAATAGAATTCCACCTTTGATTATGTTGTTTATAAGTTAGAAGAAAACATAATTATCCTAAATTTCATATCCAACACATTGGTTTGCAAACAAATGACGTTTCATCCATCTATTGCCATTTATTTCACCATAAATTTTCAGTGTTCCTTGAGCTGGGTGTATCAAAAATGTGGGCCATATGCATGTAATATAGGCTATGTCCGTCATGAGTAGAGATACGAATAAATGAAAACAGAGAAATGTTCTTGGAAATAGATGGGTTTCAATCTTAAATTGTGGATTTTTTAAAACTGTACCAGCCGTTTGGCCTTCATACGGATAGTACGTAACATATTAAACGAAAAATATTTTGCTAGTTCAGCACAGGGGCGTCATTTAGGGAGGGCAGGAGGGGGCAATTGCCCCCCCCCCAGGAGTTTGAGGAATACATATACTTTAATCGATTGTCTGTTAATATACTAGTACAAAACGTGAAAATCTTATGTCGGTGGTGCTCTTGCCCCCCCCCCAAGCAAAGTCTGAAATGACGCCCCTGGTTCAGCAGGCTGTTTCCCTGCACCATCACCATATCAAAAATACGCGACGTTGAAGAATGTATCCGATTTGTACATGATTCTCTCACAAAACAATGTGCACGTTCCTCATGTCGCGTTTGTGTGGCCTTAGAGTTCGTTCGCCCAGCTTACTGAATAGCCAACGTTGAATTTTTATTTCCTATTGGCCACAACACTAACCTTTTCAGGACGGGCAGGGATTTCAAGAAAATCGTAGACCTTTACTTTGGCGGTCCTAGCACCCTTCCTAATTCTGCCATGGATATGAATTATATCTTGTTGGAAAGCTTATGAAACAAAGATTCTAGTAAGATAACCTTTGAGGCTACCGTACCCAACCCGTAGAAGAAGAAGAAGAAGAAGAAGAAGAAGGAAAGAGAAAAAGTGAAAAAAATATTTTTTCCAAAATTTGTGAGAGTCTGGCAACACTGTTTCTAGTCGTACGCTAGAAAAAATATTCTGACCTGTAGGCCAGAAATTGATAATAATTATACCAAAAAATGAAGGGCAAAGGTACAATAGCTAGGTAAAAAAAAATCGGAAGATAGAATCTAGGTGAATCATCCTGTTCCTATTTTCCCGAGAAATTTTCGTCTACCATTACGTTGGCAGGCTTGGCGACGCCCCTAAATGTCACACATAAACAAACCATACCTCGTTGGAAACCTTATAGAACAGACATTTCAGCAAAGTAACTTTCGTGTCTCTCGGACCAAACTAGTAAAAGAAGAAAAAGACGAAATCATTTTTTTTTTTCAAAAATACATTTCTTCAGATTTTGTCAGACTGTGGCAACGCTGTTATATACCGTACGCAAGCAAAAAAAAAAAATCTCAGATTTACGCCATACACTGGGGACAATGATATCAAAAAATGAAGGGTTTAGATTCAATAGGAATGGAGGGAAAAATTCTGAACACCGAATCTACGTGAATCATCCTGTATTTTTTCGATAGATTGTGGTATACGCTAACATTGGCAAGTCTGGTGATGTCCCTAATTGTCACAAACATATCAGCTATACCTCGTTGGAAACCTTATGAGACACCCATTTCAACAGAGTAACTTTCGTGTCTCTCGGGCCAAACTAGTAAAAGAAGAAGAAGACGAAATTCAAAATTTTGGGTGGAAAATCATTTTTTTTTTCAAATTTGTCCGACTATGGCAACACTGGTATTTGTCGTACGCAAGGAAAACAAATCTCACATTTACGCCAGACATTGGGAACAATGATGTAAAAAAATGACGGGTTTAGGTGCAATAGGAATGGAGAAAAAAATTCGGAACATCCAACCTACGTGAATCATCCTGTATTTTGCTCGAGAGATTGTGGTATACGCAGGGGGCCGCGGTGGCTCAGTGGTAGAGCGTTCACCTCTGGTGCATGGGGTCCCGGGTTCAAACCCTGCTCCCGCCAAGTGAGCTTTGTGGTGGACAAACACCGTGTGCGTGGGTTTTCTCGGGGTTCTCCCGTTTCCTCCCACTTTCTTCATTCCACCATTTCATTCATTTCTCATAATCACCGTCTCCTTTAGCCTAACCGGCATAACCATGGGACGTAAAACTCAAAGATTTCATTTTTTGTGGTATACGCTAACATTGGCAGGCTTGGCCACGCTCCTAATTGTCACAAACATATCAGCTATACCTCGTTGGAAAGCTTATGGAACAAACATTCCAACAAGATAACTTTCATGTCTGTCGGGCCAAACTAATAAAAGAAAAAGAAGACGAAAATAAAAATTTTGAAGGGAAAATCAAGTTTTTCGAAATTTGTCGGACTATGGCAACCTGTTGTTTGTCGTATGCAAGAAAAATAATTCTCACATTTATCCTCGTTATTGTGAACAATTGTAGAGAAAATAAACCGTATAAGTGCAGTAGGAATGCAGAAATACGTATTCTATCTTACTAACAGTAAGAGAATAAACTCGCATTGGTTCACCCAACATTGTTCGTCGAAAGATCATTGTTTTTCTTTCCTTTTGCTTCGGCAGGAAGATTTTGGAGTTGAAAGAAATGTATTGCATATTTACGACCCTTAGGTTCAACTGATAACTATAGCTGACCTTGACCAGGCTAAAAATAGAATGGTGCGTTCTGAGGTGATAACTGTTTTCCTTTCGCTCTCTCTCTCTCTCTTTCTCTCTCTCTCTCTCTCTGTGTGTGTATGTGTGTGTGTGTTTGTTCAATAAGTTACCTTGTTGGAATATCTGTTCTATAAGCTTTCCAACGAGGTATAGCTGATATGTTTTTGACGATTAGGAGCGTGTCCAAGTCTGCCAATGTTAGCTTATACCACAATCTCTCGAAAACATACACGATGATTCACGTAGGGTCAGCGTTCCGAATTTTTTTCTTCACTCCTATTCCACCTAAACCCTTCGGTTTTCCACATAGTTGTTCCCAATGTCTGGCGTAAATGTGAGAATTTTTTTCCTTGCGTACGACAAATACCAGTGTTGCCATAGTCCGACAAATTTCGAAAAACTTGATTTCCTCCCAAAATTTTCATTTTCGTCTTCTTCTTCTTTTACTAGTTTGGCCCGAGAGACACAAAAGTTACCCTGTTGAAATGGGTGTCTCATAAGGTTTCCAATGAGGTATAGCTGATATGTTTGTGACAATTAGGAGCGTGGCCAAGCCTGCCAATGTTGGCATATACCACAATCTCTCAAGCAAAATACAGGATGATTCACGTAGGTTGGATGTTCTGAATTTTTTCTCCATTCCTATTGCACCTAAACCCGTCATTTTTTTATATCATTGTTCCCAATGGCGTAAATGTGAGAATTTTTTTCCTTGCGTGCGACAAATATCAGTGTTGTCATCGTCGGACAAATTTGGAAAAAAATGATTTTCCACCCAAAATTTTGACTTTCGTCTTCTTCTTTTACTGGTTTGGCCCGAGACACACAGAAGTTACATTGTTGGAATGTCTGTTCTATAAGGTTTTCAACGAGGTATTGGTTGTGAGTCTGTGATAATTAGGAATGTCGCTAGGGCTGTCAACGTTAGAGTACATTACAGTGGATATTGAATAATATACAGGATGTGTCACGTAGGTGTGGGGTTCCGAATTTCTTTTTCCATTCGTATTGAACCGACGGGTTTGACTTTTGTGTATCATTGTCCCAAATATCTGTCGTAAATGTGAGATTTTTTTTCTTGCGTACGATGAATAACAATGTTGCCAGAGTTCCTCAAATTTGAAATATTGTTTTTGTCTTTATAGGAAAATATGCAATAAGAAAAAGGGTAAATTTAATACCCCTCCTATTCACCCCTCTCAAGCCCAAAAGTCATGGACTGGGTATGGCTACTAAGTATGTTCATTTGTCTCTATGGATGCCATTTTTTATCCTTGTAGCTCCATCAGCTGGGGTACCTCCCCCAAATTCTGAAGGGAGAGAGGGAAAGCTATAAACACCCAACTTTGCCCCCTTCCCCCTTCACGGCGGGACCCACTACATGAATGATATACAAAGGATTAAAAAGTTCCATCCTTTCTGAAGAGATACACACCAAAATCATATCTCTAGGTTAATTAGGAGCTGAGCTAGAGAGGTTTGAATTGCTGGCTCAAGGGTTGAGCCGTTCGTCCTGAAAAGGCTAATGTGGAACCCAAAGGGCGGGTGCAATTGAAAATTATCCACCGCTTTAGTTTGAAAATCATACGTTCCCAACAAGTTTTCTCTCTTTCATTTTTTTAAAATATTTTTACTAATAAGGAAGAGAGGATATGCTCCGAACTTTTATTGCAGACAGAATATTCAAAGTCCAATTGGTATAGAAATTTTTACTATTCAACGTCTGGTAATCACAAACTGAAGATATTCTTGGTATTCCTTGGAAAAACATACGAAATTATAAAAATTATATATCGTCCCAGGAAAATGCGCAAGAGGAAACTCAGGATGCAAGGTGAGTTAAGCATTTTACACCAGTTAGCAACTAAATCTTCACCATCATTGGTATTCTGCCATTATTGGCAGGTCATTTGCCTCAACTGAGAAGCCCCATGAACCACGGTTTCTAGCTATCTCTTCGTCCTCGCCTACGATTTTTCTGTTCTGTTACCGTTCACCAACTGTAGCCTATTTCATTTTCTCCCTCTTTTCCTGCTATCATTCTCTAGCATGTCTTTTTTCTCAGCTAATCTCTTAACCAGTTTCTTTCTCTTTGCAGTTACATCTAAAATTGTTTTCTTTTCTCGCCAATTATTCCTAACAGTGTTTTCAGTTATATCCAGCTAATTCTCTTTATTTATTTACATACCAACAATTCAAAATCTTCCAGTCGTTTTCATTATATATACAGCTTTATATAAACTAAAAGTGGTATGAAATATAACATTGACACACGAGAAAAATGTTTTGAGCAACGATGTAAGCGGGATAAAACAAAACTATAATAGGTTTTGAAACTGTATTTATGTTTTGGAAAAAGTGTGACAATAGGAGAATTATGGTACTGTATTACGATCTATAGGAATGATTGCTACTATTTTTTCTTACTATAAAATTCCTTCAACATTCTTACGGCTTAACACTTCCATTAGAAATATTACTTAACAAATCGAAACAAACAGTATTAATAAGCACAAATCTGTCTTCACTACTCCACACAATTCAGAGGTCTGTTTCTCCACTTAAGATGGGATTTCCGTGTTTGGGGTCAAAATTTTCGATTTTTGAAAATATAATTTTCAGAATCTACAGTCTTTGAAGTTTTACTGTGGAAAGTTTCATGTTCACACTACATCAGATTCACTTGGAGAACTACAAATTATTGTGTGCTTCCACTGAATTTTCAGGCTTAAATATACATCTTTTCGATTTTGACGTTCATTCCAGGTTGTTTGATCATCCCACTCTTTCTGTAATGATGTAAATATATTTTTGCTCTGTCGTTCCAAAAAGAATATACATATAATTTTACTTGCTATTGTTTACTATTCTGCGTTCACAGTTCTTTGTTTTCCTTATTAGTCTGTGTTAGTAAACTTAGTGCCAAAGAAATTGATAGCTTATAGACATATTATAGGAAAATATTCAGGGAAAATATTGGCAACCTTCAAGAGTTGAAGAAAGCAATGTGTGTAACCTACTTTCATAAATATTCAACTGACAAGAATCCAACACATATGCTTTGTCCCAAAGGAGATAATTTTGATGCGGGTACCACAGGCCTCAAGAAACTGAACAGCATTATGAACATAAGCATTCACTGCCGGCTGCAGTGATGATGCTATCAAGCCTATCTACGGAGCTCTTGCGGATCCTGCCCTTCTGGGAGAATGTTTGCATGGGAAAACACAGAACCCCAATAAAAGTTTCAATGCACTGATATGGCAACGATGCTCAAGAACTACATTTGCGGGTTCAAAAGTCGTACAAATTTCAGTGTATGATGCTGTTCTGTTTTAATAGTGGCGTCAAGCAAGTATTGGTGTTCTGAAAAAGGCGGGAATTTCAAGCCGTAAATCCACCTGCAAACTACTGCGAGACATGGACAGAAAGCGTGTAACAAAATCTGAGTTGGGAACCCTGAAGCTTATCAAGGAATCAAGAATGAAGAAAAGGTGTAGGAAAGATTAAGAAAATACAGCCGAATAAAAAGAATATGGTAATGGTACTTTCTGAATGTTGTGATCTGCCTTAATGATGAAATTTCATTATTAATTTTAAACTTTTAATTTCTCAAAATTGCATTTTTGAACATTTATGTGCCATTTTCTCACAAACTATTAATGCTAAAGTAGCCAAATTTTGCATAAATCTTACTTATATGTACCATTTACTGAACTAGAATTATAGCATAGTTCCTTTATATCTCTCAATTACTGTTTGGTGAATATAAGAAATCTCATCAATGGAATTCTCCAATTTTTTAAAAAAAATAATTATTAGCTTTGTATGTAACTGAGAAAAATAATCCTAGTTCAGTAGCACTACCAGCTAGCATAGGGAGCGTAGTATAAAAATTAAACGAATCCTTTCAGTAGTTTCCAAGAAAAAGGTACAAACACTTTTAGAGCTTTGTTTAAAATTTGAGTCCATGCCATAAGCGTAAAAGACAAGACAGAGGGGAAAACTTAACACAGAGATGCTGAACTTCTATACACATCTACTGACCAAAAATTAAAATTCTGCAAGCATTAGCAAAGCGTTAGTAGGCAAATTTCTCGTAAGCGGACAAAACACGGACATCCCCCCTTAATACTCGATACTTCCTTACAGTTATGCGATCTTTATCAGAGTTAACTTCGTAATACACAGGAGATGAATATTTGAATTATTTGCATTAATTGAAAAAAGTGTATTCCAATAATCTTTACAAGATTTATTGAATATGGCAATTATAGGGTTATAAGGAACCTCTTTTGGTTTTCAGTTTTTCTTTTCTTTTTTTAACGTATGATATATATTAGATATATGCACTTAAGAAAAGCTTGAACCTAACTATTTGAAATTAATACTATTTGCACTAAACAAATATGTTTTTCAATAGTATCCGTTATGTGTGTTTCTGCTGTTGCGTTGGTCTCAGACTTTCTGTTATGAAAAATAGATTAATTGACATGAGGCAACACATGTTGCCATAATATACAGGATGTTTCAAAACAACACCGACATTTGGGAGGTGATTCCTGACACCAAGATAAGCCAAAAAGTACAGACCAACCTGGGTGCACAAATGCTTCCTTTCGGAGTTATTGGCTGCCAAAAGATGAAAAATTGAACTACATGAACGGATCTACACTTCACTTAGGAATTAGTATGTGTCCTATCCAAATATCTGAGTTTCAGAATCCTGCGGTACTTCCGCAACAATTTTCATACAGGTAGTTGATGAGTACTTCAAGTTATATGCCCTTAGCCGAACTCCCTCTGTAAAAATTGCTGCGTGAGTACCTTAGGATTCTGAAACAGGTGAAGTCTTGACCGACTACGGTAGGTCCCATAGTTTTGGAGCTATGGACCTTAGGAGTTCAATTTTTCATGTTTTCGGCAGCTTATAACTCCGAAAGGAAGCATTTGTGCACCCAGGTTGGTCTATGTTTTTTGTCGTATTTTGGTGTCAGAAATCACCTCCCAAGCGTTGTCGGTGTTGTTTTGAAACACCCTGTATAAGCATATCACTCCACAATACTTTGCAGTGGGAAAGTTGGAAAATGCATCCTTTCATGCTTGCCCTCATGCTTCATCCAGATAATTATTTCTATACTTGTATTCATGTGTTCGTTTTATTTCAGATCTTCTCCAAATTCCTGTCATGCTTCAGGACACGAGAAAGACGTAACGAAACTACAAGAACTTATGGTGTGTATCAACCTTTTGAAGAGCCTGTAGCAGACAATCATCATATTGATAACGCAATTGAAGACTTGATAGATCCGGAAGTGCAGTTACGATTAACTCAAGCATCTTATAACACAAGAAATGTTGATCGTAGTGCCCTACGGGCACAAGCAGATCGCACCAGTAATGCGCTTCAAGGTATGCAACTATTATACGAATAAGTTAATTATTTTGTATCGTGGCGAAGATAAGTCTTTGACCAGGTAATGGCGACTGCTTTGGAACGAAATGCAGAGTATGATAATTAAATCTGTCATATTTGGAGTTTCGTGTGGAGAAGAACAAAATTGAGAACCAAAGGTTTAAGAACAACTCAAGTTATTAATATAAGCTATGTCAAAGGTTATTGACTTATATCATCATAAAAGAAATACGAAAGACGTTCTGAAACGAAGATAAATAACGTAGAACTTTGTAAGCAGAGGCAAAGAAACCTAAGGTAAACACACTACAGATCATAGGCGCCGACTTGAAGAAAATATTAGGGGCGCCAAAACAATGAATAAATATATAATCATATTCAGCGTTTTCTACCAACTGATAAAGGCCCCTTCCCTCCAGATCTGCTGGGTCCGCTCCAGTGCTAAATTCATGACATAAGTCAAATTTGTGTAAAGGCATTAAAACAAACTCAAATTCTGGGAACTTGGTGCACCACATTGATCTTCACTTGTGATATCAGTGTTGTCATAGTGTTGGTCGAAGCTTAGATGCTCTATTAACCCTTTTAGGTGTTTTGGTAACTTTTGTTACCATGGCGTACTATGGTCTCTGACCTCTTATTTAGGTTCTATAACAGGTACTTGAGTCGTTTTTTATTAGTCAAGTCAAGGATAGTCCAAAGAACACCCCAGATGCGTTTTGGAACCGGATTGTCAACTTGGCTGCGCTAAGTGGGGGCGGAAGGGCGTGACTTTTTACTTAAGACAAATTTCAAAAAATTTTCACGCCTGTAGTTTTCACGATATCAGATTGGAATTGTATGTACCTTTGGATATTTCTCAAATTTTTCTGAGATCTCTACGTGAAGCCGAGTCCGGGCACGAGAGGTGCGAATGTTCCGAGGGGCTGATTTTTTCAGAAAAAAAAATTCAGTTTTCCCGATTTTTCCTGTTCAGGAGTACGATACGTACATGTGTTTGGCACCGTTGGAAAGGGCTTGTTATACTAAAGAAAATAACGTTTAAGCCATGACTCTAGGCTAAATAGTAATGACGCAGTAAATTTTTATAATAAATATATACGTATATGTGTGTATAAAGAGAGAGCCTAAATCCAGACTTTCAACAATTTTTCTGCCCTTTGTTTTCAAGATACAAGATTGGAATTTTGCACAATGTATTTTGAGAAAAAAATCAGATCTCTACGTCAACCCAGGCCTAGGCCAGAAGGGCAAAATGATTTGGTTGGATTTGCAAAAATACTTCCGACTTTTTCATTATCTGGTTTAAGTGTATGATACGGACATGTGAGTGATACCGTTGGAAAGGGCTTATTATACTGAAGAAAATGGCGTTAGAACCATGACTCTAGGCTAAATAGGAATGACGCAGTACATTTTTAAAATATTTTATACCTAGGTATATACAGAGGAAGTTCGGGTATTTTGTAACTCAGTTAATAATTGCACATTGAAACAAAAAGGAAAACAAGTATACGCCTTGCATATTTGGCTTTATTTATGCATATCTTGATAAAGAAGTTTCGTTACAGGGGTGGGTAAAATTTAAAATTTGTAAAGAAACCATTTTGGAGGGTAATATGAAATAGTCGAGCATGGAATACAAGAAATGCTATACAGAAAAGAAATGAGTTTTCTGTTGAAAATACAATGAATACAGTGACAATATATGAAAATTATGAATGCCAAGCCATAACTGATTGTGATTACTTGCAAAAGTCATAAATATAATACTCTGATTCAGGATCGGTACAGTCATTGTGTGCTCACATTAAACATGATGAACGCTGGAACCAAGCTCACCCCTTGTATCATCAGGAAATCTGCTGTAATAAAAAATACACTTGTCATTATAAATGTATGTTTAATTGCCCAATACCGATAGATATTTTTGTAATCGGAATACCATACGGAATACGGAATACCATGCTTTTCTTGCGGGTATTCCATATTGCCCTCCAAGCCACCTTGGAAACGAAAGATCTGTTAAACGCATTCGAAGGCGTATAGGATACTGAATAAGCAGTCGCGGACAGCCGACTAGGAGTGGTCCTCCAGCTTGGGGGTTTGGGTAAGGCTAACACCCTCATCCTGTAAAAAAAGGTACTTGTTCAGAAACATTCACAAAAGCCTCGGACAAGGACTGATAACTTGGCACGACCTCGGCAAAAGAAAATGGACATGAGATTTGGAACATGGAATATTAGAAGTCTTTATAGGGCAGGCGCGTTAAAATCTGTTACGAGTGAGTTAGAGAAATACAGGATGGACCTAGTAGGAGTTCAGGAAGTTAGGTGGGAAGGAAATGGATCTGAGAATTCCGGAAATTTTACGTTCTTTTACGGGGAAGGAAATAAAAATCACCAGTTAGGAACAGGGTTTTTCGTTCACAAACGAATATTACCAGCAATTAAACGGGTTGAATTTGTTACTGACAGACTTTCTTTTATTACTCTCAAGGGACGGTGGTGTGATATTATTGTTTTAAATGTACATGCTCCAACTGAAGATAAGGGTGACGAGATAAAGGATAGTTTTTACGAAGAAGTGGAACGGATATTTGATCAACTCCCGCGATACCATATGAAGATTCTATTAGGGGATTTCAATGCGAAGGTAGGACGAGAGGATATTTTCAAACCGATTATAGGGAACGAAAGTTTGCATAAGGAAAGTAATGACAACGGTGTTAGACTCGTGAACTTTGCAACATCCAAAAACCTAATCGTGAAGAGTACAAAATTCCCACATCGCGACGTTCATAAATACACTTGGACATCACCAGACGGAAAAACGCATAATCAAATTGATCACGTTTTAGTAGATAGAAGAAGACAATCTAGCATAATGGACGTCCGGTCGTTTAGAGGGGCTGATTGTGACACTGATCACTACCTGGTAGTAGCGATAATACGGGAGAGATTATCGTTCAATAAAGGTAATATTCAATGTCCGAAAACGGAGAGATTTAATTTAAAGAAATTAGAAGAGAGCCATGTAAGAAAGGAATACCAGATTGAAGTTTCGAATAGATTCTCGGTTTTAGAAGACTCGGAATGCACTAGTGTTGAGGATACTTGGATTGAAATTAGAGATAGCATTAAAAGTTCAGCAATAGAAAAATTGGGACACGCGGAAATACGTAGGAACAAACCATGGTTCGACCAAGAATGCATTAAACTAGCAGAGAAGAGAAAACAGGCAAAATTACGGTGGCTACAAAATCCGAATGAAATAACTACACAAAATTTCGCAGATACCAGGCGGGAAACTTCCAAAACTTTTAGAACAAAGAAACGGGATTTTTTGAAAGCTAAAATTAAGGAACTTGAAGATAATAGTAAAAATAAAAATATTCGGGACATGTATAAGGGGATAGGCGAATTTAAGAAAGGATATCAACCTCGTGCTTATATATTAAAGAAAACTGACGGAACAGTTCTCACTGATACGGATAGCATCTTAAATAGATGGAAAGATTTCTTTGACGACTTGCTGAACACGCAGCTAAAAACTAATGCGCGTGGAGAAAAGGAGGTACACACCGCAGAACCGTATATTCCAGAACCCAATCGAATAGAAGTAGAAGCCGCTATAAAGAAATTAAAGAAACACAAATCTCCGGGTGTGGATGAAATCCCGGCTGAGTTAATTTTAGCTGGAGGCGAAAAATTGTGGAACAAGATACACAAACTCATTCTCCTTATCTGGAACAAGGAAGAATTGCCACAAGAGTGGAAAGAGTCAATCATTGTTCCAATTCACAAGAAAGGCGACAAAACTGACTGTAATAATTATCGAGGCATTTCTCTTCTGTCAACATCCTATAAAATCCTTTCAAATATTCTATTAGCAAGACTGACCCCATACGCAGATGAAATTATTGGAGATTATCAGTGCGGATTTAGACGAAATCGATCAACTATCGACCAAATATTTACCATTCGCCAAATACTCGAAAAAAAGTGGGAATACAATATCCCGGTACATCAACTATTTATTGATTTTAGAAAGGCTTACGACTCGGTTAGGAGAGAAACATTGTACAACGTTCTTACAGAACTTGGAATACCGAGAAAGCTAATTGGATTAATTAAGATATGCTTAAGTGAATCCCAAAGTAAAGTCCGGGTAGGAAAATTTTTGTCCACGAGCTTTCACGTCCAAAATGGCCTGAAACAAGGAGATGCATTGTCGCCATTATTATTTAACTTTGTGCTGGAATACGCTATAAGGAAAATCAAAGATAGCAACCAGGGCCTAGAGTTGAACGGTATTCACCAGGTGATGGCATATGCTGATGATGTAAATTTAATAGGGGATGATAGGAGAACAGTAGAAATAAATGCAGAGATCTTATTAAACGCTTGCAGGGACATGGGTTTAGAAGTAAATGCAGAGAAAACTAAATACATGGAAGTGCGTCGGGACCGTAATACGGCAAATTGTGGGGGCGTTAAAATATTAAATAATACTTTTGATAAAGTGGATACTTTCAAATATTTAGGATCAATATTAACAGATGAAAATCATATTCACGAAGAAATTAAATGTCGACTAAAAGCGGGGAATTCGTGTTACTATTCGGTTCAAAATCTCTTGTCGTCGCGAATTCTGTCGAAAAATTTGAAGCTTAAAATATATAAAACGATAATCATGCCTGTTGTTCTGTATGGTTGCGAAACATGGTCACTTACTCAGAGGGAAGAACATAGACTGAAAGTATTTGAGAACAGGATCCTGAGAAGAATATTCGGACCCAAGAGGAACGAGAATGGGGAATGGCGAAAACTTCATAACGAAGAACTACATAGTTTATACGGTTTACCCAACATTGTTAGGGTCGTCAAGTCTAGGAGGCTTAGGTGGGCAGGTCATGTAGCTAGAATGGAAGAAAGTAGAAATGCTTTCAAAGCCTTGACTGGAAGACCCATAGGAAAACGACCATTAGGAAGACCTAGGCGCAGATGGGAGGATAATATTAAGATGGATCTCGCAGAGATAGGAATACAAAGTAGAAACTGGATGCAATTAGCTAAGGATAGAAGTCAGTGGAGAGCTTTTGTGAACGCGGCACTGAACCTGCGGGTTCCATAGGCCATAGAGTTAGTTAGTTAGTTAGTTAGTTATAGGATAATGACGCTTATCAAACTACCTCTGTATATCCAACGTCATAGTAAATAAAGAATTGTTGTTTATTACATTTCAATCGAAAAATACAGGTTGTAAACCACTCATCTTTAAAAGTATTCCTGAATAAGAAATCAGATTTTCACGTCTACCAACACAACGAATGTCACAATCACATGGAGACTAATTGTAGAGCATCATGGGGACGTGAGGTAGCAGTTTCTTTCCTCTCCGCTTGGAAGCAGCACATCACAGGCGAGATAATGAGGTATTCCATATTATCCGACTATTCCACAATACCCGAACTTCCTCTATTTATATACATATATGAAAAGATGGGTCACCTTCAGACTTTCAAAAATTTCTCCCGACCTCAGTTTTCAAGATACAAGAACGAAATTTTACGCACGTATTATGTATTATGTATATATATATATATATATATATATATATATATATATATATATATATATATTTAAAGATTCAGATCCCTACGTGAACCCAAGCCCGGGTCAGAGGGGCACAAAAATTTCGACTTTTTTTCGAAAAATTTCATGTTTTTTTTTTCAATTTTCTTATTTCTGGTGTATAATACGGACAAGAGAGTGATGCCGTTGGAAAGTATGAGCTATCCTGAGAAAAACGAGGTATGACCCACGATCCTACGATAAATAGTAAGGAAGCAGTAGCTGTTTGAGTGAAAGTCTAAAATTTACCTTTAAAAAGTGGAAATCCTAAAAGGGTTAAACGCCGATTTGAAAACGGTGCTTTTTATCGAATAAGAAGGCTGTTCCTAATATTGAATTAAAGCCACCACGTAATTTACGACAGAAATTCTTGCTCCTCTTTGGTAATTCTTCCCCAACTGGATTATATTGGGGGGGCGAGGACCCCACCTTTAAATATTGGGGGGCCAAAAGTGCCCTGCCCCCCAAAGTCGGCGCCTATGCTAAAGACAAATCATTCATCACGCAGTGATCGTGGTTCAGTGGTCAAATTGCTCGACCAGTGATCTGGAGGTCCTTCGATCGAATTCCCGTCGGGGAAGTATTTTCTTACTTTGGAAGTTTTGGTGGCGATTGATCTACGATGACACACGTTTTACTACCTCCAGATATTTGAATACTTTGATGTTTCAATACTTGAACCATCGAATTTTCGGGAATAATAATTATTGTTATCTCGTAGAAGATTAAAAGTTAGGATCTTATTATCGCTCACGTCCTACCATTACGTGACATCTGCCAAAAATATTGTGGTCTTGCTTAGTTGTTCCAACGACAAGAGGAATTTCTCATCTTGTTTCTAAAACAAAACAAACAAAATTGGGACAATAGTTACCATTTTACATTCGAGACGGAACAAGGCTAACTCAAATTATCGTCTCGCTTTGGAGATGAGGATCGAGACGAGACGAAAGATTATCGTCTTATCTCGATTCTCGAAATAGTGTATGTCCATTCTTTAAGTAACAACTGCTCTGTAGACTGAATCTTGTATGCTACTTCTTTACTTTGTATTTCGGAGCTCAATGAATTATGGTATGTGTAGGTATTTTTGTAGCAGAGAGTTTATAATTACTTCTGCATATCCTAAAAGTTGGTTAATTATGTAAAGACGTGTTGAAATTATTAGACTCAACATTCAGCTTCTGAATATTTTACTGTTCTTACAATATTACGTCAGAAACCGCGTTTCAACTTAGTCCAATTTACTGTTCTAATTTCTTGTGGTCATGGCACATGCTTTACAATATCAATTAAACAAATGAGTACGTGACATTTAAATATAATTACTATACAGTGTGTGTATCTAAATTGAAAACCAAAAATGAAATGGAATACTTACAAGAAAATGATCTCTCATACAAATATTTCTATTTCGTATCAAATCCGTAAGTCTTATCTTTTGTGGTATGGTATATACAAGTTTAGCGCATTTTAACTTCAATTCAGTATCATGATACCACAAATTGTTGATCTCGATCAATTGATGTTTGGTTGTAATATGCTTCTTCTTTAGCTTTTCCTTTAAGAAGCTCTAAGGGTTTTCAATCGAGTTCATATCAGGACTTTTACCCGGCCATGGAAAAACACTAATTTCGTTGATCTTGAAGAATTTTGTCCCGGTTGCATAGGGCTCCATCACGCAGGAAGATGAAGTGTGCGTCATAAAACCAGCTTGCAGTCTGAGGAAGCAGTTCTTGAAGAATTTGTAGGTATTGGTCGTGCTTCATTGTTCCCTCTATTATATACAGTTTCCCAGGCCCAAAGACAAACATCACACCCCAGACCATGGCTGAAGTAGGATGCTTCACTATTTGTTGGATGCATTCCAACTTAACTTCCTCCAGAGGTCGACGTCGCACATATTGTGAACATTCATCAGACACGAAGACACATGATTCATCACTGAAACTCCTATTCTTCAATCATAAGCAGTCGAATGTTCTAGTCCTCGTGCCCATTCGAGGTGCTTCTTTGCAATGATTGGGGTAAGTTTTGCTTTCTTTCTTGGCTTGAGTGTTTTTATTCCCTCAGCACAAAGAAACCTTCGAACAGTTTCGGGCGAAATGTCTACTCCATACTCGGCCATTTTTATGCTTAAGTCTCTAGAAGTTGCGCTTCTGTTTCCCAAAGGCAATCTTTTTAGGTTTTTGATACCTCTTAGCGATAGTTTTGGATTTCGCCCACACTTCTCAAGCCTATTTCGCTGATACATTTGCTTCTTGCTCACGCAACGGACATTTTACTCACAGATTTTTGCCCTACCCCAACTCTAATAACAATTGGTCGTTGTGTATATCTTCCTTCCGCCAAAAGTGTTTTGACAACTTCCACTTTACACCAAGAAAGGTCTCTAGCTTTTCAAGTTGTGCCACGATTACAGGACTTCGTAGAATAAAAGATTAATACACAAGACATGACAAGATCAATTTAAACTGGCCCATTCGAACTCTTGAACGCTCTTTGAATGTCGTAACTGCTTACGACTGCAACCACAATACTTCAGACGTCAAAGCCCAAAGGTGAAGGACCAATGTAGCTTTTGATAACTAAAGTATGTTAGCTTTGTAATTTAATTATCTTACCCAACTTCTCTCTCTCATTTAATGTGAGTCACCACAACATGGCGCATCCTAAGATTGCATATATAAAGCATCCCTCTGCGAATTATTTACAGAGGTTAGCTGCGAATATATTAAATAAGAAGTAGCGGACAGACGACAGGGGGTGATCCTTCAACTTGAGGGTTTTACGTGAGGCTAACAACCTCGTCCTGTAAAAAAGGCGTATGTTCAGAAACATTCACAAAGGCCTCGAACCAGAACTAATAACTTGGTACGACTTCAGCAAAGTAATATAGACGTGAAATTTCTAACATGAAATATACAAAAGAAAATCACTATAGAGCAGATCTTTAAAGAAATATAGGATGGACCCAGAAGGAGCTCAATAACTTAGATGATAAGAAAAGAGAGAAAGAAAAGTCCGGAAATTTTGCGGAGAACGAAATAAAAATCACCAAATAGGAACAGGGCTTTTCATTCACAAACAAATTATATCAGTAATTAAAGGCGTTGAATTTGTTAATGATAGACTTACTCTTAAGAGTAAGTCGTGTGATACTACTGTTTTAAATATATATGTTCCAACAAAAGATAATGATGATGATATAAAAGACAGTTTCTACGAAGAAGTAGAACGGGTATTTGACCAACTCCCGGGTTACCATGTGCTAATTCTGTCAAGGGATCTCCATGTAAAGGTACAATGAGAGGTAAGATAATGTGTGATGAAGCCAAGTGTTAGTTGGCGAAACTGTCACACGTATGTAGTTTTTTGAAACGTGAATATATTGTTTTGCTCAGCAAATAGTTTGTTTATGTTTAATTATATATAAACCAAAGCTTCTACTTATGGAAAGTATTACGACGAGAGGACATTTTTAAACCGATTACAGGGAATTAAAGTCTGCAAATGGAAAGTAATGAAAACGGTGAACTCGAAAGTCTTGCAACATCCAGAAACCTTATCGTAAAGAATACAAAATTTTCATATCACGACGTTCATAAATACACTAGGATCTTTTCAGATGGAAACAAGACAATTAAATTAATCACGTTTTAGTAAATAGAAGAAGTCTAACAAAACTGAAGTTCGGTCGTTTGGAGGAGCTGACTGTGACACTGATCACTACCTGATATAAGCGACAATAAATAGAGATATTGTAGTTAAATAAAGGACATATTCAACATCTGAAAAGTGAAAGTTTAATTTAAAGAAATTAGAGAAGAGCTGGGCAAGAGGGGAATACCATATTGAAGTGTCGAACAGATTCTCGGTTTTAGAAGATTCCCAATGCACTAGTATTAAGGATACTTGGGCTGGTATTAAAAATAGCGTGAAAATTTCAGGAAGAAAAAAATGAGCCATGCGGGAATACATAGGAGCAAACCATGGTTCCACACGGAATACACTAAACTAGCGGAGAAGAGAAAATAGGCAAAACTGCGTAAGCTACAAAACTCGGAAAGATATAACTACAGAAAATTTTGTTAACATCAGATTGGAAACTTCTAGAACCTTTTTAAAGAAGAAACGCAATTTTTTGAAAACTAAGTTAATGGACTTAAAGATGATAGTAGAAACAAAAGCATTCTGGACATGTATAAAGGCAACAACGAATTTAAGAAAGGCTACCAGTCCCGCACTTATATATTACTGAAAGGCTACGAAATAATTCTCACTGATCTTGAATAGATGGAAAGGTTTCTTTTGGCGAATTGCTTAACACGCAGCCAAATCTCATGTTCTTGGAGAAAGGGAAAAGCGCACAGCAGAACCGTATTTTCTAGAGCCTAGCCGGAAAGAAACAGAAATCGCTATTAAGAAATTAAAGAAACATAAATTTCTGGGTGTAGACGAAATTTCGGCTGAGTTAATTTTAGATGGAGAGCAAATGTGGAACAAGATATACAAATTCATATTTCTTATATGGAACAAGGGGGAATTACCACAAGAACGGATAGATTCAATCATTGTTCTAATTTATAAGAAAGGTGACAAAATTGATTGTAATAATTATCAAGGCATTTCTCTTCTGCCAATATCTTATAAAATTCTCTCAAACATCTTATTAGTAAGAATGGTCCGTATGCAGACGAAAATATTGGAGATTAACAGTGCACATTTAGGCGAAATTTATCAACCAAATTTTTACCATTCGGGTCGGCAAATATTCGAAAAAAAGTTGGAATTCAATATTGCGGTACGTATATTACTTATTGATTTTAGAAAGGCCTACGACTCGATTAGGAGGGAAATATTGTACAACATTCTTACAGAATCTGGAATTCCGAAAAAAATAATTAGATTAATAAATATGTTTAAATGAATCACAAAATAAAGTCTGAGTAAGAAAATTGTTGTCCATGTTGTTTCACTTCTAGAATAGTCTAAGACAAGGAGTTGGGTTGTTACCATTATTATCGGACTTTGTTCTGAAATATGCTGTAAAGAAAATTAAAGTGAGCAACCAAAGCCTAGAACTGAATGGCATTCACCAGGTTATGGCGTATACTGATGATATAAATCTGATAGGGGATGATAGGAGAACAATAGAAAAAATGCAGAGGCCATATCAAACTATTGTAGGAGCATGGATTTAGAAATAAATGCAGCGAAAACTAAATACATGGAAGTTCACCGGAATCGTAATACTGCAAATTGTAATTTCAAGATATCAAATAATGCTTTCGCCCAAGTGGATACTTTGAAATGCCTTCGATCAATATTAACAGATGGAGAAATGAAATGTTTGGTGAAAGCAATAGGAATTCGTGTTATTATTCAGTTCAAAATATTTCGTCTTCTGTCTGGGAATTTGAAGCGTAAAATATAGAAAATGGCAATCATGCATGTTTTGCTGTATGCCTGATTTCTTACGGAGGATCTAGTGGTGATACAGACATATGCACCAACAACTTCGCATGCAACTGAAGAAGTAGAGGAAAATTATGAGAAAATAGAAGAAATTATAGACAGGGAGAGGAAGGGTGCATGCATAATTCTAATGGGAGATTTCAATACAGTTGTGCTAGAAAAACAGGAAGGTAGTATCGTAGGCAAATATGGTTTCGGCGAAAAAAATGAAAGGAGAGAGGGACTGGTGAATTTCTGTAGACAGAATTCACTAGTAATTGGGAACACTTGGTTCAATCAGCACAAGAGAAGAAGATATAAATGGAAATCACCAATAGACGGCGAAAGATATCAGATAGACTATGTTATGATTCAGGACAGGTATCGGAATAGCTTAAAGAACGCGAAGACCCTTCCCAGGGCTGATATTTTCTCTGATCATAATCTTGTGCTGGCCGAAGTAGATATTCAACTGAAAAATGTAAGCAGAAGAAAAGTAGGTAACAAAGTGTTGAATACTGAAAAGTTGAAAAACGAGGAAATAAGAAATATTTTCGTTGAAAAATTCGAAGAAAAATGTTCAAACGAGGAAAGGATCGGCACAGGCAGTAACGCACGGTGGGAACATATTAAACGTTGCTTACAGCAGGCTGCAGAAGAAGCAGTAGGTTACCGCGAACACAAAACTGCTAAGAAACCATGGGTTACAGAGCAGATGTTGCAGAAAATGAGGGAGAGGAAGATGTGGAAACAGGTTGATACAGAAGAGGGCAGAAAGATGTACAGAAAGTTAAATAATGAATTACGAAGAGAAACAGAGAGCGAGGGAAAAGTTTTACAAAGAAAATGCGAGGACATAGAAGAATTAGAAAGAGTTGGGAAATATGAGGAAATGTACAAGGAGGTGAAATTATGGAATTTCGAAGGAAACAAGGGGGTATTATGATGGCAGTAGAAAATAAGAATGGGAAGGTAGTCAGCGAGAGAAATGAGGTCACAGGAAGGTGGAAAGAATACGTTGAAGACTTATATGAGAGTAGGGATAGACCATGTAGCCTAAATGTTGAAGTACGAAATGAAGTAGGCGATAGGGATGCGCACGAGACGAGTCAAGACAGGATTTTCCTGACAAAATTCGAGTCGAGACACGGCTCTTCCAATAGAAAAATATACATTTTTCGAGTCGAGACATCACTTTATAGCACATTTTTGAGACGAGACAGTCACAAATCTTGTCTCGTGCGCATCCCTAGTAGGCGAAGATGATAAAGGATTTAGTATTCTTCGGTTTGAGTTTGAAAAGGCTAAACCTGAGATTAGGAATGGAAAGGCAACCGGAATAGATAACATACCAATCGAATTCATTAAAAATATAGGAGACAAGGGAAAGAAATTGTTGCAACTATGCAATGAAATATATGAAACAGGAGAATGGCCAAAAGACTTTGTGAAAACGATCATGATACCGATGGCTAAGAAATCGAACCCAAAGAGATGTGAGGATTATAGAACTACGATTAGTCTCATATCTCATGCAGCTAAAATTCTGCTCCGAATACTGAACAAAAGGTTATATGAAAGAACAAATAAAGATGTTGGGGAGGAGCAGTTTGGGTTGAGAAGAGGCAAGGGCACAAGAGATACAATTGGATTATTAAGGGCGATCGGTGAAAGATTTATAGAAAAAGGGAAAGAGGTGTATGTTGTATTTATTGATCTAGAAAAGGCTTTTGACCACGTGAATTGGGAATTGTTGTTGGGAGTTCTAACGAAGATAGAGTTGGAATGGAAAGATAGAAGACTCATAAGAAACCTATACATGAACCAACAAGTAAGTGTTAGGATAGGGGAAGAACTGACGGAAGAGAGTGCAATTGGCAGGTGAGTTCGACAAGGATGCTGCCTCTCGCCAACAGTACTTAATGTCTATCTAGAAGAGATAGTGAAAAAGAGCCTTCATGATGATGATGGCATTTCGGTAGGAGGTAGAATGATTAGATGCATAAGATTTGCAGACGATATGGCGCTTCTTGCAGAATCTAAAAAGAAAACCAATAAAATGTTAGAAAAAATGAGAAAGGGCTTTGAAGAATATGGGATGAAAATAAATGTTAGAAAGACAAAAGCCATGGTGATTGGAACGAAGGGGTCTGTGTCAAATATAAAAGTAGGAGGGGAGAAAATAGAACAAGTGAAAAGTTTTCGATACCTGGGTAGTATTCTTAGTAATGACATGAAGTGTGAACGTGAAATAAAAGCGAGGATAGGAATGGCGAAAGAAGCCTTTAGGAGGAAGAAAAGTCTGTTTTGTGGGACCTTGAATAAAGAGTTGAGAAAAAGTCTCATAAAATGCTTCGTGTGGAGTGTTGTACTGTATGAGGCGGAAATGTGGACATTACGTAAAGGTGACGAAAATCGACTGGAAGCCTTCGAAATGTGAGTGTGGAGAAGAATGGAAAGAATTAGTTGGGTCGAGCGGAAAAAGAATGAGTGTTAGAAATGCTGGGTGAGAAAAGAACACTTTTAGATATTATTAGGAAGAAGAAGAGAAACTGGTTGGGACATTGCCTAAGAAGAGATTGTATCATGAGGGACGTCCTAGAAGGTATGGTGGCGGGAAAGAGGGAGGGGGCGAAGGAGACTACAATTAATGGATGATATTAAAACAGAAAGATCGTACGCGAAGACGAAGAGGTTAGCGGAGGGCCGTGGAGCATGGAAGCTTCTCAGCTGCGGCAAGTGACCTGCCAATAAGGGCAGAATACCTATTATGTTGATGATGATTTCTTACTGCGAGAGAAGAACGTAGATTGGAAATATTTTAGAGTAAAATCTTAAGACGAATATTCGGACCCAAGGGAAACGGGAATGGGAACTGTCAGAAAGTTCATGACGAGGAACTGCATAATTTATACCTTTTACCAAACATCGTTAGGATCATAAAGTCTAGGAGGCCCAATTGGGCAGGGCATGTAGCCAGAATAAAAAAAAAATAGTTACACTTTCAAAGGTTTGACTGGAAACTCAATCGAAGAACATCCATTAGGAAGACCGAGGCACAGATAGGAGGACAATATTAAGCTGAATCTCACAGAAATAGGAATACAAAGTAGAAACTGGAACCAGTTTGCTAATGATAGAAGTTAATGGAGAGCTTTTGTGAACACGGCATTGAACCTCCGGGTTCCCTAGGCCATAGATTTAGTTAGTCAATTCTACTTCTCTTTCAGAAAAGAATAAATTTATTTTTTTACTTAACCACATTTAAATGCGACTTCTGTTCCCTTTGCTGTTAATTTCCGTATATACTTACCTTTCTTGTGATTTCTATTTTTCACAGAAAAACAAGCAGCTTTAATCCATCACAAAGAAGCCCTTACCCTGCTAGAAGCTAGACTCCGTAACCTCCGGAAACAGCTTACAGTAGAGCATGAGCGTACACGAGGCGATACTCACGTTAGCAAAACTGCATTTATCCCATGGATCAAAAGCAGACGGGAGGTGAGTCTAATTCATATAATATTAAAATATAAATTAATGTTTTAACATTTAATTAAAATCATTTCTGTTGAAATGTAACATTCTTTCTCACGAGACATTAAGCCCATAATTAGACAATCAAATAAATCCACCAATATCTTAATATAACGAAATACAACATTAAGCTTATCAAAAACTTCTAAACCACGCTATCATCTGTTATCCACCAGTGCTGTTTTGACGTATATTAAGTTATTTTATGTAAAAAAGAAATCACCGACCACCTTGCACTCGTCAAACTTGGTACAGCTGTTTCATACATTTTAAGGTTTTGTCTGCGATTATTTCGAACTTGGATTTCATCAAAGTATCTCTACTTGCTGAGGTTTGTTTTTTTCGACTTCGATTTCCTCACAAGTAAACCTTACGTTTGGGTGAATCGAGTTGCTGACTGAGACACATATGAGAAAGTAGTACTAAATGTGGTCAGTATTTCAGTGAAGTTATAGGTGCGAAGCTCCAGGGGTTTAGGAGATACGGCTACCAGAACATCACATGGAAGTACAGAATAGTCTTCATACAGTTGGAGGTTAAAGCTCTATAAGACCTCTTGTAACGACAAAAGGTGAATAACAAATATATGGGTACATATTAGGACTAGGGGGAAGTCATATAGTAAGGGTATACCTGACGGCGGCCATCTTGAAATCCGCCATTTTGAATTAAGGTTAAGTTTTTAAAATAGGAATAGGGCCATGTGATACATAATTTAAGGCGCAAATTTAATCAGAAGAACAATGGTGACGTTAATTTTGATTTACGTGCAATTGGTAAAAAGTTACAGGGAAATTAAATATTGTTGCAGCATATGTATTAGTCCTTTACCTCACCTTGTAAATTTTGTGTTAATGATAATAATTAAATAAAAAGCAGGTGGATAAATATTAGGTCTATGGTAAGAGTTGTCTTGATGGCGGCCATGTTCAAATCCGCCATTTTGAATCAGACAACAGTTTTAAACAAAACGCATAACATTGACACCTTATTAATAGCAAATTTTACCGTAACTCCAACGGTATAACCATTTTTGCTTTATCATTAACCAGCACAAAATTAAATGAATCGCTCCTTACTACTACTGCTTTGACGGAATTGTTAACGACAAATGTGTCAAGTGTAACTCGTTTACCTTTGTCAGGTGTGCTCACTGTGAGCAGAGCATTTGTGCAAGTCATGCACTCTTTTCTGAACTACATATTGATTGTACTAATTGAGGACTTTTCTGGAAGAAAGATCCAATTATGACTCAATTCCACTTTGGTCATTTTTCCTTAAATTAGCAACTTGTTTATGCGATAACAAATGCTGGTTAATGATAAAGCAAAACTGCTTATACCATTGGACTTATGGTAAAATTTGCTATTAATAAGGTGTCAATGTTATGCGTTTTGTTTAAAACTTTTGTCTGATTGAAAATGGCGAATTTGAACATGGCCGCCATCAAGGCAACTCTTACCATAGACCTAATATTTATCCACCTGCTTTTTATTTAATTATTATCATTAACACAAAATTTACAAGGTGAGGTAAAGGACTAATACATATGCTGCAACAATATTTAATTTCCCTGTAACTTTTTACCAATTGCACGTAAATCAAAATTAACGTCACCATTGTTCTTCTGATTAAATTTGCGCCTTAAATTATGTATCACATGGCCCTATTCCTATTTTAAAAACTTAACCTTAATTCAAAATGGCGGATTTCAAGATGGCCGCCGTCAGGTATACCCTTACTATATGACTTCCCCCTAGTTCTAATATGTACCCATATATTTGTTATTCACCTTTTGTCGTTACAAGAGGTCTTACAGAGCTTTAACCTCCAACTGTATGAAGACTATTCTGTACTTCCATGTGATGTTCTGGTAGCTGTATCTCCTAAACCCCTGGAGCTTCGCACCTATAACTTCACTGAAATACTGACCACATTTAGTACTACTTTCTCATATGTGTCTCAGCCAGCAACTCGATTCACCCAAACGTAAGGTTTACTTGTCAGAAAGGTACCACCCATGCAGCTTGAGGTTGACACTCCAGCATTAAGGTCTAAGACTCGCCCACACTACCATTCACTTTCTGACGCTACGAATACGTTCTTGAAAGGACAGTTCGAGCTTTACCTTATTTGGAAATGGAGGACGCATTTACCTTATTTGGAAATGAGGAGGTAGAATAGATGTGGTTAGTGTCTCCGTCTTTGAAACAAAACCATTTGCTCTTTTTTTTTTCACGAGCAACATCGACGAGAGGAAGGAAAAGAATGAACTTGTATCTACTAACGAAGATACAGTAAAATCTCCGAAACAATACAGTGACACCGCTTCCCTTAAAATATTATGCAAATTCCTTAACCCCTATCCTGTTCTGCTGCATTTTGTAGAAAATGAAATTGTGTTCATGTTTTATTTCAAATATTTTATATCAATTACCAAAATAATGAATCATTTGAGTTTTATTTAACCTTTGTGATCCTGTTCCTTGTTAATTCTGAAACAACACGAGCTGTTGGAGCAGGTGTACGACGGAAAACAGCAGATAGGCAATAGCGAATAGAAAGTGTAAGTGACAAACACCTAATTGAGAGTTTCATAACAGGTGCGCAAAAAGAGAAAGTGACTACAGTAATTAAAAATTTACTTTTTGAGCCAATTAAAAGTTTACGTTTACAGTAATTAAAAATTTACTTTTAGGAGCCAATTAAAAGTTTACGTTTACAGTAATTAAAAATTTACTTTCTGGAGGCAATTAAAAGTTTACGTTTACAGTAATTAAAAATTTAGTTTTTGGAGCCAATTAAAAGTTTATGTTTTGTAAAGAGAAAGTGGGCGTGTCTTGCATCCAAATTGTATATAAGCTGTCAAAATTGGATATTTCTCTCATAATGTGTCTGAGGAAGGCTATGTTACATAGCCGAAACTCTAAAAAAATATATAATCTTCAAATATATATACTGCTTTGGTCAGTTGGAGTTCTATTAGAAATCAAGGCTTGCGCATTTCATTTTAATATATCCTTCCCTTTTAAGTTTTTTTCCGTAGTTCAGACGTAAATTTCTTAAGTCTTCCATTATTCACAATAATAATTATCTGTTGTTCTATTAGTAATATAATTAGCTAATAGTAACTAGGATATATATATCCTAGTTACTATTAACTAATTATATTACTAATAGAACAACAGATAATTATTATTGTGAATAATGGAAGACTTAAGAAATTTACGTCTGAACTACGGAAAAAAACTTAAAAGGGAAGGATATATTAAAATGAAATGCGCAAGCCTTGATTTCTAATAGAACTCCAACTGACCAAAGCAGTATATATATTTGAAGATTATATATTTTTTTAGAGTTTCGGCTATGTAACATAGCCTTCCTCAGACACATTATGAGAGAAATATCCAATTTTGACAGCTTATATACAATTTGGATGCAAGACACGCCCACTTTCTCTTTACAAAACATAAACTTTTAATTGGCTCCAAAAACTAAATTTTTAATTACTGTAAACGTAAACTTTTAATTGCCTCCAGAAAGTAAATTTTTAATTACTGTAAATAATTACTGTAAATAATATATATATAATTGGTATTTTTGTATACCTATTTAGTTGGAACTAGAAGACGGGATTTTGCAGTTGATAACAGAGCGAAGAATGCTTGTAGAATTAATTCGGACTGAGGAGCATCAGATCCAGGAATTAGATGAGACATTGACTGAAATTGGCCTGGTACTCATGGAAATGGTATGTGTGAGTGAATCCGTTTCTTTCTTTCCAAAATAGTTGTTTTCATTCTATAATAGTTATTTCATTATATCCTATTGGATTAGGATAAGTCTAAAGCTAGTTTTAGACGGAAGCATTTATCGTAGCATTTCTCGTAGCAGATGTGCTACCAAAATCTCGATTAATATTCTATGGCATCAAACGTATGTGGTGCTTTTACACGGTAGCATTTTGATAAGCATCTTGTCGTGACGTAGCAAACAAATTACTGCAGAAGAGCATAATTATGGCTCCGAAACTAAAAACAGAGATTTCAGTCGCTATTCCTTCTATAGTCCTTTGTCGCATATGCTTGTTACAATATAAAGGACTTTTAACTTTGTACAAATAAGGATGCTCCTCATATTTGTTAATCAGCATAATAATAATATCCCTACTCCGTCTCATTTTTCTTTACTGCAATTCAATTTCCCACACAAAACAAAGAGCATGGATATTTGGCACAAAATCTTTCGCTTACTTTTAGCACACCACGGCGCTGCAATCGAACCAGAAATGCTAGGGAAAATGCTACGAAATAGAACAGGTTCTATCGACAAGAAATGCCATAGGATATGCCATGGTGTAGGAAAAGCTATAGCATTTACTACTTTACACGGTAGGATATCGATGATACGATTTATGCTACGATAAATGCTTCCGTCTCAAACTAGCCTAAGAGGTTTTATAATAAGATTATAAAACGCAATTCAAGGGTACACATCTGTTATCGTGTTTTTCATCAGATTTGTTTCTTCCTTGGAGATCGTTTCAAATGAATTCCCACATCACCCTCTGGGGAGTTAGTCATACTTGAAGCGAGCACTTTCACAAGCTTTGTTATGGTTGCGGGAACTTTGCACCCGGGAAATTTTCGCCCTATCCCAAGAAGCGGGAAAAATGCGCCCGCTATATATTAGCATCGGGATGTTTGCGCCCTACAATTCGTTTTTATATCGTGTAAAGTAGCTTCTCCTCACACTTGAAACAAACTTGGGTCTATCAGAAAAGTGAACCAAACCTGTTGTTCCTTTTTCTGGCATGTTTAGAAGCTCAAGCAGGATATTCTTTCTCTTGTCATTTCTTTTTATAATAATAATAATAATAATAATAATAATAATAATAATAATAATAATAATAATAATAATAATAATAATAATAATAAACCTTCATAACATTATGCATTGAACCCTTCCATTTGTCATTTATTTTTATTGTGCCTTGATAAAATTATGTAGGAAACTCTGTCCTTTATCATCGTTTGTTATTCTTTAGCAGGAAATTATTTTCTTTTTCATCCTTGTTACTGCGTGTTTATATTGCTTCCTCGTTTTCCCTCCAATTCTTTAAATGTAAGCTAGACTTCTCAGACATTGAACAATATCTTTGAGCGAACTTGTTTTATATCTGTGCAGTTTTATTTTTCAACTCTGTTGTCTAGTCGTACTCGTACATATGCCTTTTACCTTCCCCCCCTTCCCTTCCAAACTGAGACAAATCCTATCATAATGTAAAGCACTGTGTTCAGCTTCCTGTTTCAGTGTTTTAAACACATAGAAATCCGGATGCTAGTTAGTCCTGTTCTTGCAGCTGGTTGTTCCACCCACCAATGGCATTATTTGCTCGATGCCGTTCACCTTCGCAGTTCCAGACGTAGATCAGTACATTCACATTTTGCATCCATTCGTTCACAAAGTAATCTATAAATGCTGTAACTTAATCTTCTATTGGCATAGTACTCAGTATTATTAGATAATCATCTTCAACGTATTCCCGGGAAATAATAATCAAAGTGCTTCACATGCGGATAACTCTTCATTTGCATTTTCTTTGTACTCAGATGCCGAACCTAGTTCTTGCACTTTACGCCATAAGCATTGGCTCAAATGAAAATTGCAACCCTTAATCGTTCAATCCGGAAAGTTGGAAACAAGCGGAAAAATACACACCTCTTCAGTGTCAAGCATGATCTTTTGTGGAGCACAACCCGGTAAACACTCCTTTGATTTATTGAAAAGGAAGTCGTAAATTCTCTTTCATTGTTCAGCAGGAAGGCAAAAGCTACCGATATGATATTTATTTCATTCTTCATACTGTCAACATCTGCGTAAAACGTATACAGTTGGGCGAATTACTTGCTGCACGATTTGAAAGTTTTATCCAAAAAGAAGTTTCTTTCTTTCTTTCTTTCTTTCTTTCTTTTTTTTTCATGCTGTAATATTTCCTGACCTTTCCTACTCGAGAAAACAAGAATTCATTGTTTGTGTCCTTTATCCAGCAAAAGAAAGCTTGAAATGAGTCCATTCTCAGGTTTTTCTCCATTAACACGATCTTTCGTCTTGAATCCGGGATTATGATTATGATTTAGATTTCTGGGCTGTCAGCATCTGAGGCCACTTAGCCCGTCACGTACATGAGGGATGATGTCCCTCGGCGAGCACAATATCCGATGAAATGAAATCTTTAAGTTTTACGTCCAACAGTTATGCCGGTTAGGCTAAAGGAGACGGTGATGATGAGAGATGAGTGAAATGAAGAAAGTGGGAGGAAACGGGAGAACCCCGAGAAAACCCACGAACACGGTGTTTGTCTACCACAAAGTCCACGGCGCGAGCTGGGATCGAACCAGGGACCCCAAGCACCGGAGGTGAACGTTCTATCACTGAGCCACCGCGCTCCCTACTATCCGATGAAGGGAAAGGAAGAAAGAATTGGGAAAGGAAGGAAGCGGCCTGAGATCATTATGCTAGATAAAATCCCGACATTTGCCTAGTGTGAATGAGGGAACCCAGGAAAAACCTCACTCAAGATTGCTGGCCTGAAAAAGCTGTTACACTTTTTCGACCGAGTGTCCTCAACGGGAATCAAGCCCGGGACCACTCGTATCAAAGGCGAGAGCGTTAGCGACTACGCCACGCGAGTCTACAATCTTAAATTTTGGTCTCGAAGATCTCGCTCTTGTCGCCTCACATATAATTCATGTTCCTCTTGAAGCTGTTGTACTCGGGAACTTACGTCACGAAATACAATCCACGATTAAACAGTGTACCCATTTCTTCGTGGTAGATCTTCGATAGAGGTTCGTCACTGGCTTTATTCTTTGCTGCCATCCGTTGAACTCGAACTTCTATTTTAGCGACGTCTGGTTTAATTTGTGTTCCATTGACTTCTTACTTTTCCCTTTGTTACTAACCGTTTATTGCACTTATCTTTTTTATCTCTCACACATAGCCAAGTTGTTGTCTCAGTACTCTGCTTCTTCACATGATACTTGAATCTTTAATACACTGCACAGGGCTTGCCTTTCTCCATGTGAATGTAATTTAATCTACACAAGGCTGTTTGGCACTTCTCAGATATCTCTGTCCACAATTCTTGCGAGTTGTTTGGCTTTTAGGACACAAAATATAGAAAAGTAAATGTAAAATGAATGTAAAATTATTTCAGTAATGTTATCAAGAAAATCGACCTACAGTATATACAATATGTTTACTTACTGGAGTTATTCATTTCAAAGACACTGTTGCGTTGATCCGTTGTGTTCATTGGGCTTATAACCGGTTTATTCTTCTCTTATGTGATCCCAAGCTATCACAATCAGCCAATGAAAATAAATCACAGGTGGCACGGCTGTGAGGGAGGATTCTTTACTCTATAATGTCCGCCCCTCCGGGCAATGCGTTAGTTTGAACAGGTTCTTTCATCTCGCGGGGCGCAAACTTCCCGGTGCAGGTATATCGAGGGCACATTTTTCCCTCTTTTTAGGGTAGGGCGCAAAATTCTCGACACCCTTGTCCAGCACTTGCCCGAGGCAGTAAGACATATACGATCCCTTGTAATGTTATAGTACGAGGCATCCGAACTGGCGTATGACTCTGAGCGTTACTTTCACGTCGACTGGCTGCGGCGACGTTGCCAGCGCAAGGAAGTGGAAGAGTGCTTCGGCCGAAACTAAGATAAACTGTGATGTTTCTGATCTAAGACAGTAATCGAGAGTTGTAGAATATATTTTTTTCTGAGAATATAAGTGAAACAACCATGTTTCTAGCTTATTTTTTGTGTTATACGGCTGTTTTATTTTCATCTGAATTCTTATTGTGGCTATTGCTTTATTATAAAACGCTTTTATTAATGAGAATTAACTTTAAAAGATTAATTTCATTACTCCCATCTAATTTTAAATTTGCGTTGTCCAGAGCACTAGATCAGTTCTAAATGAAATTTGCAACTATATAGTGCGTCTTTTTAGTACTACTGCGTAGAACTGTTTGAGGACACTAATCTCAACAAACTTTTAACATACATTATTAGGTTCTAACAGCTATTTCTAAACTTTCTTCAGCAAAACCCAGGATCACGCAAAATATTCAATGATGTAATAATATTACCAATTTTTAAATACATTATAATTTTAAATATCTTTCAATAGTTTAAGTTAAATCTACCTAACTGTATTAGCTAAAGCTCCAGTGGTAAGGAATCTAGCACACACAACAGTTTTTGGTGGCTCTAGAAACACAGATGGTCACTTGATGACCACTATTAGCTATTCGTATTTGCTAGATAACATTAGCATTGTGGCATCCATTTAGTAGCCCGTTGTGAGGACAATTTGGGAGCTATTTTGAAAAAGGAAGTAGCGAACTCCAATCTAGAAAGCCAGCACTAATTGTGAGAAGAACCAATGTGCTGAGCACATATCACTTAAGTGTGAATCAGGGGCGGACTGGCCCACCCTGCTACCCTGCAAATGCAGGGTGGGCCCCCAAACAGGTGGGCCCCCTCTACCAATTTTAAAAAGATGTGCTCAATTAAACCTACCAGCATGAAAAATATGGCGGGGTAACTCCAGCAAACTTGTGTTTTGCATAAAAAAAGACGTAAAGTTAAACTTTCATGAATAGACGAACAGACTTTCTTCTTCACGTTTATCGACTTGAAAAGATTCCGTCTATGAGACAATCAGGCCCTAAAACATTGCAGGGTTTGTGATACAGCAGCTGTTAAAAACGAGAACGTTAACTACTACTTTTTTAAATATAAGAAACACAGTAGATTTCACGCTGTTATTGGATTTGGATACCATTGCCTACTCCGGTCCTTTTACAAGCCGGCGAGTGGCGATGTTTTAAAGAAACAATAGTTTCGTAGATATTGTTATTGTGGAAACTGGAGGTGGAGCCGGAACGTTTTTGAACTGATTGTCCTCAGACCAAGCTTCGAAGAAAGAAATCGGGTCAGGCTTCGTTTTTTTTTTTTTTTTTTTTTTCAGTGCGGTAAAGCGAAAAGAAATTAGTTGCCACTATCAACGATTGTTTTATACAAACCTCAAACAATTACTATGAAGTTGCTGCCCTCGGCTCGTGCTTTATTTGTATATTACATCGAAGAGCAAATCCGATAGCAGCAATTCAATTATTGGAACACCCGTTACGTGTCGTTTGTCGTGGAAGACAGATGTGGTTGTGTCAGTATGGATGGTAGGAGTGATTGTAAGAATACTGTAAAGAAAAAAAATATAAGAGTGGTGCTAAAAAGCGAGAACACAAACGAAGATGTGATTTACAAAAAGCTGCATTTGACCCAAAACAACGTAGGCTATTTGAATCTGTAAAGCCCAAAGAAACAAATGAGCATGATGTGATTCATTCGAGTACTGCAGGACAGTTGCCAGGTATTTTTTTAGTTTTTCTGTCTAAGGTGTTTATAAATTATAATGTATACACCATGTCTTTGGATGACTTAAGTCAATTGTAGCTTATCTTGTATGGCTATTTTTACTTGAAATTAGACAACTTTAACAGGCGAACACGAAATTAACTGAACTGTTTGTTGCCGCGTAGTGCTTTCAAACGGGTCAGATCAGGCTTTCATGGGTCAGGGGTCGAGTCAAGCCTGCTTGAGACACGGGTCGGGTCAGGTCACCCACGCTAGGGTCAGGGCTGCACTAGCCACGGGTCGGCTCGGGTCAACTTTCTTATGCACCGTTTCGGCTAAATCCTTCTCGGATCGAGTTGAACGTCGACCCGACCCGACTCATGATCCGAATAGGTTTTAGCCGAAACAACGCATAAGAAAGTTGACCCGAGCCGACCCGTGGCTAGAGCAGCCCTGACCCGACCTGTGACCCAAGGAGGTTCGACTCGAGCCCTGACCCGATGAAGCCTGACCTGACCCGTTTGAGAGCACTAGCTGCCGGCACTGGGCTCAGTAAGCGTTGCGTTGGTGTAACTTCTAAAAGTGCTGAACACTTATGCTGTCAGTCAAATCAGTGTGTATATCGTGTAAATGTTAACTCCCCTTTAGTTATTTAAAGTTAATTTAAAATAAAAGTGTAGTAAAATGGAAAAAATATTTGTGATGTGCAAAGTACGTATTCATATGAAAAGAGAAGTTGGGGCCAGCCGACGAATAGGCGGACTACACTAGACGATAGACGATATCTAATCTTTCTGCGACATGAAGATATGATATTATGACTTACTTATGTCAAGGAAAATCTTGCGTTTCAAAATCTATCGCAGATTTACCCCCAATCGCATTCTTTGTGTTGTATTGAGGCCACAAAGTTACAGCTTTTTCAAGTTTCAAACACTGACACCATGTCTGTTGTCTCACCTGACACGCTTCGGGGGGAAGGGAGTTGTCTGCTAAGAGCGGGGCGTACTTTCTCGAGATTATACAGCAATATTTAGACGAGTTTGTGTATGTGGGTTACAACATTTTCTTCTCGCAAAAAGACAGGTAGAGAGAGAGATAGCGGCACATTCGCGAGCAGACTCCCGACTGAAGTAAGTGGTATTTTTGGCATAATGAAGATATTAATATTAGGATACATTTCTGGCATTAATATTAATATTATATTATATTAGGTTACAGTATGCAATTCAGTAGAAAATTACAACCAATTTGATATTAGAACTGATTTATGAGGAAAGAAACTTACATTATTTCTGTCAGTGCTTTAATTATTTAGTGTTTCAAAGTTGACTTGAGATTAGTTTTTACTTATTGCACATGTATATATTTTGGGTTTTCTAAAACATGACATTCATTTGTTTACATAAATGGTTTAAATTCATTACATAAAAAAAAACAATAGCACTATATAAATAACTGAAAGCACCAATTCCGGTATTGTGTGTGTTTACAATAAAAAATGATAATGCCAATTACACACTGTATGAGTTACTATTAAAATGTTCCTACTTCAGATTTTTTGTAATTAATGTTTTGCTTTTGTATGAATATATGGGATACTATTTATGGGTTCGAAGATGGACTTTTATATGTAATACATTAGAAGAATGCCAAGTACATTTTTTACATTTTTATACAGTGGGCCCTCATATCAGTTTAGCAGGGTGGGCCCTATGGTTGCCAGTCCGCCCCTGGTGTGAATCAGTGATGATTTCAGGAGATATTTTTCCAACGGGACTTTGAATAAACGCGGAGGGGGAGGTTGAAAGTGGTATTGCTTAAATAGTGGTAAGCCTTGTTGAGGACGATCTAAGAATTGCCCCAGGGGACTTTCCCCTGTACCCCATCTGAAATTACTGGCCGCAAGCGGGCTATTTGGTCTTGGTCGTTTACACTGAGAAAAATCCATTATCCGGACAGCGGTATATTGTACAAATACAAGGATTCGTTATGTTTACTAAGGAAATCTGTACGGAGCGTACTTTATCCATATACTACATAGGTACTGCCTTTTACCCGCTTAGATATTACATCATGTCGCTGCAGGATGTCTGACATCTAACAATCTTCCGTATTTTACATACGTATACGTATGTTAAATACTTCAGCTATATGTTAAATACGTCCATCTGTGTGTGAGATCCAGGCCGCCTATAGACACCTCTTTCTTTCGCCATGGCTGACGTCATTGAACTACCGTCTTTTGCTTGCGAAACGAGGTTGTTTACAAACGGAAAAGAAGAGAGGAAGGAAACTTATGCTTGGGTAAGTACACTAGTTAACTATTACTTTAGTTAAATATTCCATTAATTATATATTCTTTTAGTGTAACTTGCTTTAATATAGTACTAAGTAAGTAATGTAGTTTATGAATACAATTCTTACTATTGTAAAACTCGTTAATGATTGAGGACAATGGAATGGGTGAATTTGAATTTTGAGAAATCTTTGAATATTAATGTTTTGAAACATTTTACATTTCAAGGTAGCAAAATGAATGTTATGTGTTTATTCATTCCGTTTTATATGTGACGATTTATTACTTGGAGCAGTTTTACTACAGGGCTGCTTAACATAATTGCTAATAAACCGTTTTCAGCGCGAAAATTCCCTTGTGTAGTGAAGATTTAGGATTTAGATTTCTGGGCTTTCGGCATCAATGGCCTTGTTAGCCCGTCGCATATGAGGGATGACTTCCCTCGGTGATCACACTATCCGGGGAAAGGAAGGGAAGAATGGATTGGGGAAAAATGGGGCCGCGGTGGCTCAGTGGTAGAGCGTTCACCTCTGGTGCTTGGGGTCCCGGGTTCGATCCCAGCTCCCGCCAAGTGAACTTTGTGGTGGACAAACACCGTGTGCGTGGGTTTTCTCGGGGTTCTCCCGTTTCCTCCCACTTTCTTCATTCCACCATTTCATACATTACTCATCATCACCGTCTCCTTTAGCCTAACCGGCATAAGCGTGGGACGTAAAACTCAAAGATTTCATTTTCATTTTTGGATTTGGGAAGGAAGAAAACGGCCTGGGACCTATATGTTAGGTACCACTCCGGCATTTGCCTGCTGTGAATGAGGAAAAGCCAAGGAAACCTCATTCAGGATGGCTGGACTTAAAATCTTTTGATACTTTTTCGACCGAGTTCCCCCACCGGGATCGAACCCGGGACCGTTCGCACCGAAGGCGAGAGCGTTAGCGAATACGCTACGCGGGGCCACTAGTGTAGTTTAGAAAACTCATTTTTACTAGGATATTTGCAAGATTTTTTTTCTTTTAGTTTAACGCCCCATGATTGTACATCAATGTAAGAGAGAAGGTGACGATGAGATACATGATAATGGTGGAATCAAGAAAATGTAAGGAAACTGGAAAGTCTTAAGAATAACCACAACTACAGTGTTCACCAAAAGCCTATTTGTCGGGAGCAGGAATCGAACCAGGGACCTACCGCGTCAGAGGTAAGCGCTCTCAGAGCTTTCTTTTGTTTAAAGAACTTGTTTACAATGAAATATATATATATATATATATATATATATATATATATATATATATATATATATAACGAAGATATTGACATATTTTACAGCCTCACTGAAATTAAAAAAAAAAGTAGTCAGGGAGAGCTTACTTGTCAGGTTTTTGTTTTTTAATTTAATTTATTTTTATTTATTTATTTTTGCTTTGTTATGTTCCTAGTTAATTAATGTTTGGGTTACTGAAAATTAAAACCTTTTTAGTATTATTGTTATGTCATCACTTTGGAACCAAAACGTTAGATTTTTTTCTTGTGTTTTCATATAGGAAGTTGGTGAGTTTGTGCCTTAGCACTGGTTTGGTTTCTAGAACGTAATTGAAGGTCATGTTGAGTTGAGTCTTGGTGGGTTTGAGTTCGTGAAGTGTCAGGCACTGCTTGTGCCCCTGTCTTCTGTTTGTGATGTTTCCTGGCTTTGGGCTGTGACGTATTTATGTTGAGGAGTACCAACGCAGGCCGCGTGATATACAGGTAGCTACAACACAGCTTCAACAGTTAACGAGTGCCAGGGCTTTCAATTTCAGCTATCGTTACGGCGTGACTAATGCAGTATAGTGCTAGATTGAAATTCTATGGGTGGTAAAAACGGTATGGTAAGAAATACAACGTAATTGTTATTAGTTTAATTAGTGTTTCTTCATAGTATTGTTTCACTATTTCTAGAAGGAATTAAGTATTAACGAAGTAATGAATAAGCAAAAGCACACATTGATTGACGTTTACTATTTCTCATACTCCATTGAGAATGTTTTGATCCTCAGTTGCGCAAACATCCAGTGTGCGTTTATTTTCTTTCTTTTTTGGGGGGTTTACACTGCCTCACAGATGAGCTCCCTCGTGGCTAAGTGGTTAATGAACACGCCTTTGGCGTGGGACACCCGGGTTCGATTCCCGGCCGGGGGCCGCGGTGGCTCAGTGGTAGAGCGTTCACCTCTGGTGCTTGGGGTCCCGGATTCGATCCTAGCCCCTCCAAGTGAACCTTGTGGTGGACAAACACCGTGTGCGTGGGTTTTCTCGGGGTTCTCCCATTTCCTCCCACTTACTTCATTCCACCATTTAATTCATTGCTCATCATCAGCGTCTCCCTTAGCCTAACCGGCATAACTGTGGGACGTAAAACTCAAAGGTTTCATTTCATTTTTTCTTAATCTCTTGCACCGACCGACCGATCTCGATCAAATTTCCAACGTAGATGCGGTTCTGGCCTGGGAGTGTTTTTAGCTATTTACTTTGACAGAACTTAGGGGAGGGGGAGGAGGGGGACAGAAAAAATAAATGACTTAATTTACTTTGAAGTGTAAAAGTGCGAGCGTTTTCTTCTCTCTCTCTCTCTCTCTCTCTCTGTCTCTCTCTCTCTCTTCACTCCTCCAGTCTCCTCTCACTTTTAGGGCCGCGGTGGCTCAGTGGTAGAGCGTTCACCTCTGGTGCTTGGGGTCACGGATTCGATCCTAGCCCCGCCAAGTGAACCTTGTGGTGGACAAACACCGTGTGCGTGGGTTTTCTCGGGGTTCTCCCATTTCCTCCCACTTACTTCATTCCACCATTTCATTCATTTCTCATAATCACCGTCTCCTTTAGCCTAACCGGCATAACCGTGGGACGTAAAACTCAAAGATTTCATTTCATTTTTTCCTCTCACTTTGATTTCATGATTTCGCACTCTGATGAAAAGTATTAAATACCGCCAGGAAAAGTACTAATATATAACCTCTCTTTTAGGCGCCCCTCCAACCACGCGCCCGGGACACGTGCTTTGCTTGCTCGCCCATAGCTGCGGCTCTGTGAGCTACATAAGTAACATACAATGCTTACGTAATACTTTGGGTCATAAGTACTATTAAGAAAGGAAGAATTGCATTTTTTTAACTTTGGGAAAGGAGCTACTATGGGATTAAAGATAAGGTAGGAAAGGCAACACATTCCAGTCTATGCTTTCACCCAGCAGACATATTGTTTGGAACCAAAAAAATGTGACTTTTGGAATCTTGTACTTAGGTTCACAGCGGAAGCGACGAAATAACTTGAATCATCCATTGTAGCTCTCCCCGCAACCAGTTTCTAAAATGTTGGCAATAAGTTTGCGAAACGAGAGGTGACGACTCCAATTTTGGGTGAAAAGTCGCTATAAGAAATAATCGAGAAATTCATTGTCTATAAGCATTGTAAAAGTTGTAGATGTAAACTAAACAATATGTTCTACTCACTGGCGCAAATCCCGGGGGGGGGGATGACGGATACATGTCCCCTCCAATCTTGGAACTGAGGGGGACTTCTCCCAAATAATCCGATTTGAAATGTGTTTTTTGGGAGAAATTTGATGATTTTTGTCCGATTGCTACAAAGGAACGTGAGATGTCCCCCAGAATAAGCCTCAAATCTGCAGCCTCCTAACGCTAAAGACAACTCTGATCCTCCACAACATTGTTTTTCAACTTCATAAGTATTTTGGACATCGCCAAAAAAAGTATGGTAACGGTCTTACCCTCCCCCCCCCCCAATGTTGAAGACAGATTTGCGCCGCTGGTTCTATTCACATCTTTGTAAACAGGGCGCAACCAATCCTTTAATTCAGGGATCATTTCAGGTTGTTTCGGGTACTTTTGTTCATGTTGTGGTCAAAATAGTTCCGAAATAATTAACACTACAGTACTTACGTTAAGCATTTTTTTGTAAAAGAAAAAGTGCAGAATAATTAAAAGACCCCAGAGGACAAATATAACAAACACCTTCTTCGTCTTTTTTCACGCATCTATAGCTAATCTTGTTGCTATCGGTTAATGATGTATTACGTGTGTCTCTCAACGGAAACTCTGCGAACTAAAGGACATCAAGTTTGTAGTTATTCTTCGTTAGAGGGCAAGGGTAACATAACAATGCAGGATTGTGGAGTAGTGAGTACGCTGTATTTCCAAACTCTTCATCACTTGCGCTGATTAAAACAAACAAACAGAAAAAAAGAACGTAAAAACTGTTTTGAACTAATAATGCTTCTCTACAGATGAACATTTTGTTTGCAGCAAAAAGTCGCTAAATGTGTAAGTAGGTAAATCGTTATTTAAAAATCACCCAAAAAAGTCTCCAATCGGAATTTTTTTTTTGTCGTTATCGTAGGGCGACCATACGTCCCGTTTTGACCGGGACAGTCCCGTTTTAGGGGCGTGTCGCGGCCGTCCCGTCAGTAGATGGAAAAAAGTAGTATTCGTCCCGTTTTATGTAAATGAAAGAAGTAAATAACAAACCCAGTACCTTTACTCCTTTTAAAAGTATTAATAATAACAAAGCGGCAAAAATTGAACTGAAAATCCCTATATTAAACATACTCTATAGTTCGCAGTACTGCTCGAAAGGCAGCAGAGGTTTTAGCAGTTGGTTGTGTGTTAAACAAACTTCAACGTGTCTTTCCTTTTTCATAAGTACCCGCTCTGTAACGAAGAGAGAGAGGGGGAACTCTGATATCAAGGCACTGATAAGAACAAAGGTAGATCTAAAAGTCTAGTGTTGCAAGAACCTGTCCCGTTTTTAACTGAAAATTTTATGGTCACCCTGCGCTATCGTTGAGGTCGAATTCCCCTTATTTAGCGACTTTACCCAAAATTGGCAACATTGACCCCCACCGAACAACACCCCGTCATCTTGAGCCTAGCCAGCATAATAGTGGGACGTAAAACTTAGATTTCATTTCGAACAACACTCCCAGAAACCTACTGTTATACTATTCTCAAACCACCCTTTCGTACAGTTCTCCCTATTCGAAAAAAAAAAAAAAAAAAAAAAAATTGTAAATAGCAGTGTTCATACATAAATATGGAACTCAATTTCCCTGAATTTTGCAGGTTTTCCAGGTATTAATTTTGCAATTTCCAGGTCTAGTGGAAGAAACTAATAGTACGAGAACACATAAATTTTAAGAATACTATATTTATATATTTGAGAATGGCCACCCTTCTCCCCAATGAACGATTGCAATTAAATATTGAGTCACAAGAAAATAAATAATTAAAATAAATAAAATTTAAGTTGAAAAATATTAAGTTGAGAAGCCTACTAAGGGAATTATATAATACTTTTGTTCCATACTTGAATACATTCAAAATATACAAAAAAAATATTGGCTTGGGGAAGAAAAAAGGGCCCGCGAGATTTTAACTGATTCTTGTAGTACTCGACGACAGAAATAGATTACTGAAAGAATTTTCAAAATCGGCACAGGCAAACATGAAGAAAATCGCATTTTCAGGTACCGGTTCAAAATGAGAAGAAAAAAGGACCGCGAGATTTTAACTGATTCTTGTAGTACTCGACGAGAGAAATCGATTAGTGAAGGAATGTTCAGAATCGGCGCCGGCAAGCATGAAAAAAAATCCCACTTTCATGTACCGGTTCAAAATGGGGAAGAAAAAAGGGCCCGCGAGATTTTAACTGATTCTTGTAGTACTCGACGACAGAAATAGATTAGTGAAAGAATTTTCAAAATCGGCACAGGCAAACATGAAGAAAATCGCATTTTCAGGTACCGGTTCAAAATGGGAAGAAAAAAGGGCCCGCGAGTTTGAACCGCTACGATGTATGTTCACGAATGTGCCCGTCTTCTCAAATTTAGTTAATTACTGTGACACTGAAACATGTGACACAGAGTCACATTGTGGATGACTCTGCAATCGGCAACCACTGCACATATACTCCTCCCGCCCCACAGTTTGATTATTTCGATCCATTCCTCACGTGCTAACGGCATGGTTCAACATCTGCAAGAAAGAGGTAAATGTAACGTTCAATTGGCAATAGCTTTTCACCAAATTAAGCTGCATGAAATCTGATTGCATATTTGACATACTGAGAAAATTCTAGCCCGTGGCCATATGTATCACATATCCCACCAGTTCATAAAAATTTTGAACACAAAATTACGGTCGTCCGTGTGACGTACTCCCAAAAGGCCTAATGTGTATCACCCACCTCACATTCAATGAAACCACATCCGTGTAGAATTAAGAAAGGAACCTCTTATGATGTATACAGGATGTCTCAAACGTTCCCTGACATAGGGTAACTCTGTTATTATCAGAGTTACGACAAAATGTAAGAGGAAAAACATCTCGAAATATGACGTTTTCAATCTAAAGTGAACACTTTTTTAAAAAAATCGGACAAGATGAATGTGCTGTATACTCTTTATGCACCCAATTTTAAATGAAAATGCAACGTTGTCATTTACCTGGACCCACGACATAAGTGAATGAAGTTACTGTTTGAAACGGGGGCTGGCCATCGACATGTTAGCGTAAAAGACAGTAACTTCACTCACTTCTGTTGTGGGTCCAGGTAAATGGCAACGTTGCATTTTCATTTCACATTGGGCGCATAGAGAGTGTACAGCGCAAACGGGTCATCCGATTTTAAAAATTCCTTCACTTTAGATTGAAAACATCATAATTGGATATGCTTTTCCCTCCTACATTCTGTTGTAACTCTGATAATAACAGAGTTACCCTATGTCAGGGGACTTTTGAGACACCCTGTATACCTTATTTAATGTATGTTTGATGTCACTATAACTGTAGTATAATTTAGTTTGTTTAAATTTACAATTTAATACAAGTAGATTCGGATTTACATGCGTAGGATTTTGTATGCATCTAACTAATGAATTCTTTTATTTTTATGCTTAACTTAGTGACTTGGCTTTGGACTGCAACTGATTATTGTAACCCATTATTGCTTGAGAAGAAACAAGATATCCGAATCTTCATTTGGAGAAATCAAAGGTCTATTGGAAAGCTGGGGATTACAATCATTAATTTCTACATTTCAAGGTGCGTAGTAAATTATATATTGTGTTTATTGTTAAATTACTATTATTGGGTTTAGAATCAATGAAGCACTTCATGATATTTTATGGGGATCAAGATGGGTGCCGGATAGATAAGTATTTGAGCGTCAGGCTCTTATTTCTTTTCAATTTAATATTTAATCAATGATTATTTTTCTCCCTCATTATTCCACCAAATCGTATTCCAAGATCATATATCCATTTTTGTTCGATATATCCATATTTTTGATCTCTTTCATATTTCTATATTTTCGATTTTTGATATTGTTTATATTTCGATATTGCTGTATTTTTCGATATTTCGAACAAGTTTCGGTAGTTTGTCGACATCGATTATCTATATCTAAATTCGGATATCCCAAAGCCCTATCGAGCACCCTCCGAAATGAAGTTTTTGGCTATGGACCTGATTAGGGATGCGCACGAGACAAGACGAGACAATTTTTGTTACGAAATTCGAGACAAGATAGAGCTTTTCCAATAGAAACGGATCCAGTTTTCGAGACGAGACAACTTTCGCGGCACCTTTTCGAGAGGAGACAACCTCAAATCTTTTCTCTTGCGCATCCCTAGACTTGATCATGAGTTATCAAAAAAAAAAAAATGTTAATGAGAAATAACATGTAAATACAATATAGGTAGCTAAAACATTTTTGTTTTCATTCTTCAGTAATGCATTGTTATTAATCTCAGGGGGGGCGGTGGCTCAGTGGTAGAGCGTTCACCTCCGGTGCTTGGGGTCCCTGGTTCGATCCCAACTCGCGCCGTGTGGACTTTGTGGTGGACAAACACCTTGCTCGTGGGTTTTCTCGGGGTTCTCCCGTTTCCTCCCACTTTGTTCATTCCACCATTTCACTCATTTCTCATTATCACCGTCTCCTTATCCTAACCGGCATAACCGTGGGACGTTAAACTTAAAGATTTCATTTTTTATTAATCTCAGCATTTTATAGTGTATTCTTAAGCTTAAGGTGATGTATAATTACATTTTGAATTCAGTTAACTTATTTTGCTTCTCAGATTGTTTTTAAAATGTATGTACAATTGTTTATGTTCATTCTCGAGAGTTTAAAGTGACGTATAGTTATTAAACATAGTATTTAATATTGTACTCTTAACGTGGAAGTGATATACAGTTAACTTTTGAATTCAGTTAACATTTTTCTTTCTGAAATTGCTTTAAAAAGTATGTAAAAACGTTTTTATTTTCTTTCTTGAGTGCTAAAAGTGATGCAAAGTTATTAAGCTTACTACTTTATATTGTATTCTCAACCCTAAACTGATACACAGTGCGTTTTTGAATAAATTGTCAAGTTATTTGAGTGATGAACACTGGTAGAAAATCCTGACTACTACTGGAACATTTTGATTTTAAGGTGACGACTACTGGTGCAAGGATTTTAAAATATTGTTTTTCCTTCAAGGGCTACTCCTTTTTGAATTCTGACTACATGGTCACTATAGGAAGGATCAGTGAGTCTTTCCAACTATGGTACAGCTCCGACAGATTCACGATGCTCAGAGAAGAGACAAAATAGTATGTTTTCGAACTTAAAGTGAGAACCACTGGCGTTTTTACCTTGCTATGCAAAAGTAAGTGAGTACTCCAATGGGGTTCCAATGCGGTACCTAATTTCTGCATTTTAGATATATGGAAATACATGTCTCTAAAATGTAAAGAACTGATTTTTTTTAGGGGGGGGAATAAACTATAGGTATGTGGGGCTTGCATACTTGACGCTACAATTCGGAAATTGAATTAAAATATGACTAACGGCTATCAAGATGTTGTCAAATAAAGGGAGGACCAACACAGTTAAGGGGTTTTCGTGTTAGATGCTAAAATTTCCGAAATCGGTCATGGAAAGTTAATAAACACCAGTAGCAATTTCATCTTAAAGTAATTAGATATCTTCATGGGGTGTTAGAACATCATGGAGTCTACCAAAATTAAATTTTAAAAGCTTTTGAAAATATAATCTGACATTTGTAAACAGTATTTGAAATATGTATTTACCCAAAACTTCCAGCTAGTACATCTAACATCTGGAGAAACACTGTGAAATAAAAGCTTGAAATTTCGGAAACAATTATTGGTCGCAACAAAATTAAATAAGATGGTACTTCTATGGGTTAAATCAGTACCTCAGTACAATTTCGATCGAAAGATTAGTTCAGTCCTAGGTTTTCTTCAGGCAATTCCAAGGGTTCATCGAGCTGTGCAAAAGAATGAAAATTCGCTGTCAATATCTAAGATAGTAAATAAGATATAAGGAATTATATATTTTATGACGTGAAAATAGAGATCTTTACGGATTTGTACTTTTGGGTCTTTCCTATAAGAAAAAAATTCAGAAAATTACTGTATATACCTTAATAGACAATTCAGTGGGCGGGGACACAGTAGCTTAGTGGTAGGGTATTTAACTAATCTTTTTTTTTTTTTTTTGCAGAAACTATTGGAGTATTCACTTAACCCATAGAAATACGATCATACTTAACTCCCTATTTAATTTTAAAATTAAATAAAAGGAAATATTTCAGTGTAGCGACCCACGATTATGCATTTTAGTCTCAGGGAGATTATGATTAAAGCAAGTGAATGTTGTTGACAGAATTGATGGAATGCAAAGGTGGGAGGAGAGTACCCCGAGAAAACCCACGAATACGATGTCCACTACAAACTGACTTGGCCGTGGATCGAACCAAGAACCCAATACACCAGAGGTAAGCACTCTACCACTAAGCCACTGTGCCCCCGCCCATTTAATTGTCTATTAAGGTATATACGGTTGTTTTCTGAAATTTCTTCTTCTTACAGCACATACTCAAAAGTACAAATCCATGTGGGTCTCTATTTTTACGACGTCATAAAATACATAATTCCTTATATCTCGCTTGCTATATTAGATATTGACAAAAAATGTTCACTTTATTTCAGAGCCCGATGAACGCTTGGAATTGTCCAAAGAAAATTTAGAGCTGAATTAATCTTTCGATCGAAATTGTACTGACGAGTCTGAGGTTCTCACTTAACCCATATAAGTACCATCTTATTTAACTTTTGTTAGGATCAATAATTGTTTTCTGAAATTTCAAGATCTAATACGCTTTTATTGTATGGTGTCTCTCTAGCTGCTAGATGTACTAGCTGGAACTTTTAGGTAAATACATATTTCTAATACTCTTTACAAATGTCAAAATATATTTTACAAAACTTTTAAAATTTAATCTTGGTAGACCCCATGATGTTCTTAAACTCCATGGAAATACCTAATTATTTTAAGATGAAATTGCTACTGATGCTTATTAACTTTACATGACCGGTTTCGGAAATTTTACCACCTAACACGAAAACCCCATAACTATATGGATCCTCCCTTTATTTGACAATATCTTGATAGTCATATTTTAATTAATTTTCTAAATTGTACTGTCTAATATGCAAGCTCCACGTACCTATGGTGTCGCTTTTTATTTCACCATATTTCGGTAACTGTTAGGCGTACCGACTTGCGGTTTCGGTAAACACACACCTCTAACGTTCTTTAAAACGTTATTAAGACATATTTTAGAATATTTAGAAATGAGAGTTCTGGGAATATCATGGTACCCGAAAACCCCCATCAGGGCGTGTGTGTAGTGTATTTAATTGAAACTAAGGGCCGCGGTGGCTCAGTGGTAGAGCGTTCACCTCTGGTGCTTGGGGTCCCGGGTTCGATCCCAGCCCCCGCCAAGTGAACTTTGTGGTGGACAAACACCGTGTGCGTGGGTTTTCTCGGGGTTCTCCCGTTTCCTCCCACTTTCTTCATTCCACCATTTCATTCATTACTCATCATCACCGTCTCCTTTAGCCTAACCGGCATAACCGTGGGACGTAAAACTTAAAGATTTCATTTCATTTTAATTGAAACTACTTTTGAGGTTGTTGTAAGCCCTCGTAATTACGTTTCCGAAACTGCACCATCTAGTACGCAAACTCCACAGTTCTGTAGTGTCGCTCTTTATTTTCCCATATCTCGATATCCATAAGGCTTACCGAGTTGAGGTTTTCGGTAAACAGATGTCAGTTCCTTACATTTTAGAGACATATATTTTCATATATCTAAAAAATACAGACATTAGGTACCCCATGGTAGCCCGAACACCATTGAGGTACCCACTTACTTTTGAATGGTAATACATTTTGAGTTGTTGTTCAGCATCAATAAACACTTCATAGTTTTTCTACGTGCAACCCAAAAGTCCATACCTGACCGAACAGATTTTGTCCATTTAATCTCAAAAATGTTAAGATACTTTGTATTGTTAAGTACAACCAAATTAAGCACACTGAATATAACATTTTAAATATTTTCTGATTTTTGTTGCAGGTATTTCGTGCATCAAACCAGGATTCTGCTTGAAAGACAGTCAAAAGAAGCAGTGTAGGTTGTGGCTAAAAGTACGCCCTTTCTGAAGACAGACTCAGTTGTACTTACATTATTTTGTACGAATATATAACCCTAATAAAGATACTGTACTACAAATTATTTCTTTCTTCCATAAATTATAATAAAATATTATCTCTGTTTAAAGAAAATGATTGTTAATGTTAAGTCATTTTAATTCTTTTTCTCTGTAATAAGAACATTATTCCTAGCAATATTTTTTATCTTTGTGCTATTGCGATTGGATGAAGTAAAATTCTATACGAAGCACTATTATTTCAGACATGCATTAATAACTAATGTATTGTTCTGTATGTAAGACAATGTGTATACTGAACATGTCTAGCGAAGGTGTTGTTTTAATACAGAATCTATAACTCAGCTTTTCAGTAGTCAACTTTATTGGGAATCCGAAGAAAGAAGTTAAAAAAAAAAATGTTGGACTTACCAGCGTGTGTGTGTTCGAATTCTGGACTAATCCAAATTATCCAGAGAAATCATTATATATTTCTTTGTTGCTATTTCAGATGTATCCTTTATCCAAGTCGTATGAAACGGAGACTTCATACATCGCTATACTTTGTATGAACTATGTTCCGTATTTACTTAATCACTTTGTAACTTTCTCTAGTGTTGACAAGGCCGCAGGTGTCAATCGAATAGTTTAGTGTTTCACTCATGTCACCTTGTGACTAAGGTACGTCCTGTCGGTATATATATGGTACTGGGTTCAATTAGCGATAAAATACATTTTTAGCGTTAAACAAATGCAAAAATCTACACGAAATGAGATACCGTGATCTCTGACTTACGGATAACACCAAGCAACTAATGGTACTGAGTGTGATTGAGTTTACTAATTACTATTTGGCTAAAATCAGTGTTCCTTTATCTATAGTTCTTTTCGTGCTTTGAATTGCAAAGTTTGAAATAACCGTTTTAAATTATTGTGTATATATATCTTCCGAGTAATTCTGAGAATCATTGCTCTTTCTTTAAGCAATGTATGAGACTGTTAAATTGCTCTTTCCTTAAAATGTTGCACTAAGAAGGATGCATCCAGGAAAGTCCAAATTTGCAGAATGTCTATAGCAGGGAAGAATAAATATGTTTAGTCGATGGCTGCACAACGCCTCCGCTGTCACCACGTTGTCACACAGCGAATACAGCGAACGTTTAAGAGTATTCTGCACTTACTATTAGGTATCGGCCTGGGAACTTTGGCGCATCTACCCAGTCTCCTTCTTGGTGTTTCATTTTTAATGGCGAGTACTGAGTAGGAATAATATTGTAAGCGAATGCGTTTCCGGCTGACACCACACTTTTAATTATTGCGACATTAAAAAAAAAAATACCTGTTAATTAAAATGTACAGAGAAGTTATTTCTGGAAAATTCTATTCAGGCCTCTTGTGGTAACAACTGCACTTTAGTAGAAGATACTATTAAGGAAAAGAATGAGGTAAAATAATCTTTATATCGTACAAGCAATGGATGATAACAGCTTAATAAATGATTGTACGTAAATCTTGTTTGAGTTTGAATATAGGATTGTATAAGGCTGTGCATTTTGCATTATTATTGAGGTGCTGCAACTAACTAACTGCAAACCATATGATAAATTCTTACAGTAATATATCACATATTGATTTACTCTGTATGGAAACGAAAATAGTTTAATATATGGTTAACCTCCTTTGTGCCAGGGGCGGATCCAGAGGGGGGCGATCGGGGCGATCGCCCCCCCCCCACAAGAGGAAACTTTCTTATTTTATATATAAATAAACCCATCCATAACAAGTTTGGAGCTCTTAAAAGTAGCAGTATTACCGCCGACCGCCCCCCCCCCAGAAGTCCGTCCTGGATCCGCCCCTGCTTTGTGCCCATAATTTTAAAATTAACGCTTGTGTCACTTTTCAACACTTGACTTTGCAGTAGCTTTCCAACGAATTAGCAGGAAGCCCAAACTTATAGGACACCCTGCATTTAAATACATTTCTTTGGACAGTTTCACTGCTCCAAACTAAGATTTGAAAAGTGTAGTATTGTTAATTTTATTATTATTGGCACAAAGGAGATCAACCATATTTTAAGCTATTTTTGTTTTCATACAGAGTAAAACAATATTTGACAACATTACAGTAAGAATGTATCATGCACTTTGCAGTATGTTGCAGCACTTTAATAATGGTGCACTATACGTACACTCTAGATCCTGCATATGTCCGATCCATACATTACAAGAAGGCAATACGTATTCGATACAGGTAAAATCTGTATATTTCATATGGACAACCTATTAGCTATATACATCCAATCTATACATTACATATGGCCAACCTGTACGCGACAAACGTATAATCTATATGCTGCATGCAGACAGTCTGTAAGCTACATATGTGCACTCTGTATGGTGCATACGGATATTCTGTATGCTGTATCTGGACAAGCTGTGTGCGACATAAGGAAAATCTGTGTAATACATACGTACAATACGTATACTGTATCTAGTCGTACGTATGGGGCACAAGTACAATATAGATGCTGTCTCGGGGTTGAACGCAAGAAACATACGTACAGAACGTATATTGCATACTTCTTGAAATCATGCTCCGTCCTGATAGTCAGTGTATGTCGTCATTATTAACCCACATGCTACATACGACCCTGACGTCACAAAGCTAGATATTACCTCCGTATATACTTGTTACTGCAGATAACGTCACACGAATGACGTCATTGCACTTGTGCAGACAGTACGTATAATACATACTTTTTCAGCTATACGTTTGCTGCAGGATGTTATATACGGTTGTACGTTAAGTCCAGAAACTACAGGAATTACGAATGTAACCTACGTTTTTAAGTATGCCACCTACATTTTTTTTTTCTCAGTGTACGGGCTGTTGTGCCAGGAGTTCAGTTTCAGCTTTTAATATTAGAGCAACATAAGGGAAAAATCCGTTCCTGTCAACCAACTGAGTGTTGTAAAGAGACCAAAATTACATCTGATGTCAAAACTATTTTTGTTTTCTTTTGGATCCCATATTCTTGGTACTTGTTTGGCCGAATCCGTGGGAGGAGTTGGTAACTTACTATTCCAAATACATGTATGATCAATTTCACAGATGAATTTTGGGAATCTACATATATGAGGTTTGATGAACAAGTACTGGATTGTATAGAACATGATCATTAAATTATGAAACCTCTCCCTCCTATGCAAATCATTTTTGTTCGTTTCTATACTGTCGTTTGCATGTGCGGAGTACGTATTGGTGCGTTATAATGCTTTAGAATTTGTAGTTGCCGCGTATATATCATGAAGTGTTTATTGTGAAGAGAACGAGTAGGGGCCTACATGAGTTATACTGTTTTGTAATTTGGAGTGTGTGTATTTATATAACCAAAAATGTCCGAGAACAAACCTAGCACAAGCACGATGCAGCTCTGAATTTAAGGAGACAAACTCAGAAATGGTACTATACTTGTATACGTTTTTCAAAACGTGTCTGTCGAAAATCGACAAAATATCAACTTTTCAAGTGCCAAAAAACTAACATTTCAAGTGCGTGGTATTAGCACAAAAACTATATCAAGAATTTGCAGTAAAGAAAAGAAGTCAATATTTCATGGCCTTAGTTTGACAAGGTTCTAACTAACAGTTTTGTCAAAATTGAGTTATATACAGTACGGAACACTAGAAATTGAGCTTTATTCAAATATATGACTTTTATTGTTGTAACTTGAAAAATAGACTGTCTACTAATTTGACAAGGTTCTAACTGCTTCTGACTCTAATACCGTATTCAGTTTGAGAAAGTTCTAACTGCAGCTTGGAAAGTTGTAAGTTACGGATTCCTCCTTTTTTATAATTTATACTTTCTATGTTACTTCCCTTACGTTAAAGAGATAATTAAAATGTAAGATTTATTCTTTTAAATTACCTTGAGAAGTAAATAATGATATTTTCTTCCACTATTTTTTTTTAAATACTTTTGGCACATCAATTCTGAGCACACTATTTTGTTCCACTTCCTGAACCGTGCTATATAAAAATAACTAAATTGGTAAATCGTACATGTTAAACCTGATTGATGAAAGTTTAATATAAGATTACTTGTAGCAAGGCTCTAAACTCTGCAGGGTACATGTGAGGATTTACTGCCATCTATTGGTGTAAAATATACAAAATTTCAAACTTGGTCTTCGTAATTCAATGTGTGTTCAGGATAATGAAGAGGAATCAAGCGAAAATGGAGACGAGACTAAAAATCCAAAAACAAAGAAAGCTAAATCTCGTTGGAAGTATTCTTTTCATTACTTCTACAGTGTTAAAGGTGAAAAGATTCAACTGTGCAAAACATTTTATTTGTCGACTGTCCACATTTCCAAAAAAATCTGTGTGTACTGCACACAAAACCAAAACCATGAATACAAACACATCTATTGTAGAGAACGGCGCCGACTTTCCAAAATGTATGTGGGTGCATTTTAATGGTGGGACGTGTTATATGTTATCAGGAAAGTGTCGATATTTGATTCACTTACTTATTTATCTATTAAAATGCTACATTAGCAATTAAAAGCGCCTGAGCTCCAACTTATAACTTTAGCTTTCAAATCTTTCATTTACGGTTATGTGAGATTTCGCGTTTAACAGAGATAAACATTTTAAGTATTTGTACTTTAAATAGTCTAAATTAGTTAACAATATCTTTTTCACGAAGATTATGATATAAAATTATTGTTCAAATCCTTTGTATTTTTATAAGCCTTCTCCAAAATCAATGCAAATGAACTGTGCTGCCATCTTTGGAGTTCTTTTAAACTATATGTTTCTGGAAATTTATATGTTTGTGGCCAATCCTTTCGGCAATGAGATCTCGGAAACTACAGGCTCTAGAAAGATGCCGTTTTCACTGATCGATTGCAAATTTCGCGTAGATTGTCCAGTTCTAATTGAATATTTAAAAAGAATGGCCATTATTTCTTTATTTCATTTTTATGGGTACACTGGAAGCGTTGAAATTTAAAAAGAACTAAAGCATCATATCCTATGCGTCATACATTCCAACAGCACATTGTTGTATATTGGGGTTGTATATGTCTCAGGCGTTTGTTTCATGGCCAAATAATAATGAAAAAGGAAGGATAACCATTTTTCGAGTCTAAGATAAATCTTTATTTTTTGAGTGTTTTGCCCAATGAACACCATATATATAACTGGCATTATAATTAATTGTATATGTAATTGTATATTGCTTATTACATACTGCATGCAAGAAGAGAGAAAATTGGTTATAAATGAATTAGAAACTCCAACCGGAAATAGGCTCAAATCTTGCAAACGGTGCGAGAAAAAATAATCGAAAAAATCTCCCCTTTATGATACCCTTGCCGATTTTTTTAAAATCAAGACGTCTTTCACTTGTGTCAGTAGAGGGACATGTACTACTATGAGCAAAATAAATGACGCGTCTCTTTATTTTGAAGTTTTTTGAAAATATCTCCGTTTTCTTTATATGTTCGAAATTTCGGAAGGTTTCCTCAGCAGGAAACGTTAATAACAAACCCGTTTTAAATATTTGTGTTAGATATTAGCTTAAAATAAATAAATTAGAAGCAAAAAACATTAAATCGACCGAAGTTAGGAGAATTACCAACTCTGCTAAACTGGGAAATTTTCAAGAACGCGAGGGAATTCTGCAGTTCAACACGAAGCAACGACATCTATGTCATTGAGAGAAATGTGTATTAGATCTACAAACGAAACTTTTAACGAAACATTTCTAATATGTCTTATTACGTGCATTATCTGCAAACTCCAAATATATGAATCTATGCCAAGTATTAACGTATAGATAGAGCAAATAGTTGAAATTACCTATGGAAAAGGACGAATTGGTAGCACGATCGTAATGAAAAATCATTTTTACCGTAGACCAATTTCAGTTGTAAAAAAACAAATAGCTCAGTTAGTTAAAGCAACGAGTCTGTATGCTGGAGGTAGCTAGTTCGAACCCCATAGCAGTGTAAATGTCACTTTTATTACTATGGTTATTTTACTTATTTTTTTATGTGGGAAAGAATCAAATTATAACATATGTGTAAAACTCATGACAATACCAAAAAAAAAGAAAAATAGTGTCGTTGTCGCACTTGTATTAGTGTCCCTAATTTTTGTTTGCAAACACTTTCGTTTTTATTTTCCCTGTGCTCACTGCTCACAATATGCTCGCTGGTGTATAACGAATGTTTTCCAGTAAACGTTAATTCTAATTTGGAGAATTTTATAAAGTTTCACAATGTTTATCATTAAATAATCTTCTATCCACTTGTTTGGACATTTTGATAACAGATTACCCTATTAAATGTTTAATTTTCCTTATATATATTTAATTATGGAAAAGTTTTACAATGTATTTGTTTTAAATTGAAATTGTTTTGAATTTAGCACATGAGGTAAGTAGCCCGAAGGAGGAGAACTCAAGTAGCTGATATTCTACGTAAAAGCAACCAATTATAGATTGATGATGCTTCTTACCTTCAGCACATAATCTTTACGTTAGAGAGTCAGACAGAAAATTCCTGTTTTTTCCTCCCCTATGACCACTCCTCTTAAAGCTCTACATGTAATGATTCTTGTCACATAATTTCGGCTCTCCAATGACATTCATATTTAATAATAATAATAATAATAATAATAATAATAATAATAATAATTATTATTATTATTATTATTATTATTATTATTATTATTATTATTATTATTATTATTATTATTATTATTATTATTATTATTATTATTCCTGAATATGCCACCCTTACATAATGTAGTAACCTTAGACATCTTAGTTTAAAATGCTTTCCTTAGTAATATGGCGTGGGAGACCCGGGTTCGATTCCCGGCGGGAGCTCATGTGGTTCGGATTCCACGTTAATCAGTAGGTCCACGTCTCGTATAGCCTCGCTGCTGAAACGGACGCTAAACTAAAATCAACTCAACAATTTCTTTAGTAATAAATTGAGCAACCACGTAACAAAATTTAAAATGTAGGACGGGCACGATATTTTATTTTGCCACTCTATTTTCAGCTCCCTCCCAAAAGAAAGTATTTAATTTCTGACAAGCAGGGCAGACAAAATGAATAAGAAATATATTTAGAGCATCCTTTCCTCCGTGAGTGGAATATCACGTAGCATTTTTTATTCTATCGAAGATGACTCTAGGCGGTTATGGTTAGGTAACAAAAGAAATACGTAATATATTTATAGCGCCCCTTGGCTGTAATATTACCGCTTCTTTATTTGTTCGAGGGCGCCCTACACAACCAAGGGTGACAAAAAGAATAGGAAAAGTGTCTAAAGATTACAAAACACTTTATATTTTGTCAGAAGCATGGCAGTGTATACACAGCATTGCTTTCGTTAACTTGTGTTTCACCCATGAGTCGCTTATAAAATTAGCCAGAATAAACTTTTGCCGATCGTTGCTCTAGAGGGGTTTGTCCAAGATGGTTTGCTGTCGGGCTAATAGCGATGAGTATGTTTATTTACAACACCGTTAAAGAAATAGTAAACTTTCTGAAAGGAACTTACTTAGGAAACATCAGATCCTCCTTATACTTAGCCAGAGCCCATTGTGAAGTATTGCATCTGGTGTTCTGGGTGAAAGTTCTATGGGACTATTAGAAAAATATATATTTCCGTTTCCACGCTGATTGTAGAATTTCTGAAACAGTTATTGAATTATGTTCGAAGCATTGGCGTAAATAGCACCCCCACAACCCTGTGGTGTGGGGACCGCACAAGCTGCAAAGCCAAAAAAAAAAAAAAAAAAAATATAGAAAGTACGCAGGGTTGGACCAGGCCAAATTTTCACCTGGGCGAAGTGACTTTTTGGCGCCCTCCCCCCTAGTACTAGCCTATATTTTACATTTTATCCTAGTGTTTTTAATAGTTTAAACCCATTTTTCAAAAAGACATTCATTACCTAGGAAAACTTCACAAAGAATATGGTCTGCTATAAACAATACGAACACCGCCCCCCCCCCCCCAAAGCTTGATCTAGTTGCTAGCACGCCTGCCTCTGTGGTCCCGGGTCCAATTCCCGGTGGGTTACTGTTGAACAATAAACGTGGTTCGGATTTCACTATAATAGTATCCACATCTCCTTTGGCCATTAAGGCATAACCGTGGAACGCTAAACTCAAGCAAACAATACTTACTTCCCCTCCACTCTTTATTCTACATGCCATCTCTTCATTTGTCGATACAGTCGCCTTAGTGCTATGAAACTCTCTTCTTCCATGGTGAAATGGAAAAAGATTATGTAATTGCCGCTACTTTACAAGAATATAAACCAAAAAGTCAGTAGGAAACACACTATAAAATTTACATTTTGAGGCTCGTTTTGGCGTCCCTCTGACTCTGGCGCCCCGGGCAGTCGCGCGAGTTGCCCGGCCCTTGGTCCGCCCCTGAAAGTATGGATGCGTAACGAAGGGCTGCGGACGTGAGATTAACCTTCATGTTATGCCACTGGTTTGACGTGTTTGAAATGTTCAGTAACTGATGGGTTAGTGAAATAATTTCGACGGTCATTGATATTTAAAGTTTAGCTAAGACAAAGTTACCTAACCAAATACATTTGATATCGCAATGTCACAATTTGATTTTTCCTCACATAAAAATAGAGGAAAACAATAGCAATAAAAACCCTTACTCGTATTAGGCTCGAACTAACAACCTAATTCGTACAGACTAGTTGCTCTGACCAACTGAGTTTCGATTTCTTACGCGAAAGAAGTATGTTATATTACGAGGCATGCTTTTCATTATGATCGTGCTGTTAATTTATTCTTTCAATAGGTAATTTCCACTGTTTGCTTTATCTATATAAATAAATGTATAGATTCATATATTAAGAGTCTTTAGGTAATGTGTGTAATAATTTCGCGACAAATATACTTGCTTAAATGTATTGTATGCTATTATTTGCCCTGATTGTCTGTTCATATGATGGTTGGAAAACACACGTCAAAACTGTTCGAAGTAATACGAATACGACTTAAGAACAGGGACTGAACTGGGTTACCACTCGATCGACCTTGAGGGCAAAAAACACCAAAGAGTAGCTATAAACGAAAGTTCAGCATGCATTTCTGTGGAGCTCTGTTCAGTATCACGGTTCTCTGGCAAACACGTTTGTTCTTAGGAGTAGATTTTACAAACCTAACCTTTCGATAGAGCGCAATGGGAGGGGAGGAATTCTTGCACTTGTTGCGTCTCCTTGAAGTGATACTTTATCGAAAACAACTCGTTTTCCTTTATATATTCGAAGTTTCTGAGGGTTTCAAAATGAGGAAACATTACTGACAAACAAGGACGCATTTAGAGGTGGGTTCGGGGGGTCCGGACCCCGTTTCAAATCCCAACTTTTCTGTAAATTTAACCTAATTTTGGGGGTTACTTTTAAAATGTTTATTATAATTTATCCTAATATTGAAGTCGGACCCCCCAGATAGCTTTGGACCCCTCCCGAAATAAATTCCTGCATACGTGCCTCCTGACATATATATTTTCAATATATTCGTTAAACAATAAAGTAAAATAACTAAATTAGGAGCAAAAAGCTTCAACACGGTCTAACTTTTGTCCACTGCCAATATTTTTAGAAGAGATATTAATAGCAAAAACTCCTAGTCAATGCTGAACCTTGGAACTTCATCCCGAACACAAGCATATTTTCGAAACACACTAAGGCCTAGCCAGAAGGGATTGTAAGCGAGTTACGTTTGGCAACATCGCACGGAAACAAATGAATACTGAATTGCATTCTAATCCGTTCCTACTACTACTACTTCTACTTTTACTATGGATCTGTATAGTACAAGGGCAAACTTATTTTACTGAAAGAAGTTTAATGAAAATTTTAAAAAAATAATCGTTAAATCACTTTTGAATATTATTTTTAATCTTTTTTAACGAAAAAAGTGTTATAATTTTTTAAAAAAAAATAATAAAAATAACTCTCCTTAGGCAGGGTTTGAACCCACGCCAAAACCAATCCTCCTTACTAGCATGTTGCTCTTGCTCACTGAGCTACGAGAGCCGATAGCAATTGGCGTTTGCTTTGTGCTATATTTGGGTCATGACTCGTGATGTCACCAACAGTATCACGATATAGACGTCATTATTTTTCCTACATTGCAGAGTCCCCCAAGATTTGATCATTGTCTACTCAGACTGGAATTGTCATTTGGAACATACACTTTAATATGAAGACAAAAATTTCTTTAAAATAGACGACAACTTCGAAAGTTTTAAGAATTTTAATATTTTTGCCTTTTCCCATAAGGGGTCACAGCCTCTACACCGAAAAGCCCCCCGAGATTTGATCATTGACCACTCGGATTGAAATTCCCATTTGAAACCAAACCTTTAATATGAAGTAAAAAAAAAAAAAAAAACCTTTTACATCAATTTGAACTGACTGGGTTCCGGTTAACCATACTACTATGTTTAGTTTAGTTAAGTGGTAATTTGTGACAGCTTCACATCATCAAAAGAATCCTTCACTTCACCGCTTCCCCCCCCCCTCAGGAATCCGTGCTGGATCAGCCACTAGAATCAATAGACACTTTTCGTATTCTTTTTGTCACCCTTGGTTGTGTAGAAGCTCCCTCGAACAAATAAAAAAGCGGTAATATTACAATCAAGGGGAGCTATGTATTAGGTATCTCTTCAGTTACCTACCCCTAACCGTACAGGGTTATCTTCGGTAGAATTAAAAATGCTACGTGATATTCCAATCATGAAGGGGGAGAGGGTGATATAAATATATTTCTTATTCATTTTGTCTGCCCTGCTTATCAGAAATTACGTAACGTTGTCCTTGTCTGTTGGGAGGGTACTGAAATGAGAGGGGCAAAAAAGACGTCGTGCCGCCCCCCACATGGTTGCTCAAATTATTACAAAAGAAAGCATTTTAAACTAAGATGTCTAAGGTTACTAAATTAGGTAAGTATGGCATATTCATGATGATGATGATGATGATGATGATTATTATTATTATTATTATTATTATTATTATTATTATTATTATTATTATTATTATTATTATTATTATTAAATGAATGTCTGGAGCACCGAAATTGTGTAAGACGAACCCTGGTATGTAGAGGTTTAAGATGGGTGGTCATAGGGGAGGAAAAAACAGGATTTTTCTCTAACTGACTCTAACGTAAAGATTATGCGCGGAAGGTAAGAAGCATTATCATTCTACAATAGGTTGCTTTTCCGTAGAATATCAGCTACTTCAGTTCTCCCCCTTCGGGCTACTTACCTCATGTGCTAAATTCAAAACAATTTCAATTTAAAACGAATACATTGTAAAACTTTTCCGTCATTAAACATCTAGGGAAAATTAAACATTTAATAGGGAAATCTGTTATCAAAATGTCCAAACAAGTAGATAGAAGACTATTTAATGATAAACATTGTGAAACTTTATAAAATTCTCCAAATTACAATTAACGTTTACTGGAAAACATTTGTTATACACCAGCGAGCATATTGTGAGCAGTGAGCACAGGGAAAATAATTACGAAACTGTTTGCAAACAAAAATTAGTGACACTAATGCAAGTGCGACATTTTTTCTTTTTTGGTATTGTCATGAGTTTTACACATATGTTACAATTTGATTTTTCCCCACATAAAAAAATGAATAAATAACCATAATAATAAAATTTACAATTGCACTTCTATGGGGTTCGAACCAGCTACCTCCAGCATACAAACTCGTTGCTTTAACTAACTTTTTTTAAAGACTTTATTCACAATTTAATTACAGTTACATTAGGCAGTTACAGAAGTAATCCAGAAACAATGTGCCGAAAAAAACTATATAGAAATGTAAATTTGAATAAATTAAAAGAAAAAAAATAGAATTAAAAATAATAAAAAAAATAAAAAAAATAAAGAAGGAACAATTGACAATTATGAACAGTAAACATAAGTGTTATGAAAGTAAGACTACCAAATTATTGCAAAGAGTTTATAGTCATCACATTGGGCTGTTATTCAGGCGAGACAAAACATGTTGATTAAAAGATAGATAACAATTCACAAGTAAGAAAAGTGCATACTAGATTATGAAACTAAGACAACCAAATAATTGGCAAAATGTTTTCGTTTATATTGCACAGGAAGTTTCTGCAAATGGTGTCGCAGATAAGACGAATACACATCGACATGATACGGTCGATGTGTGGTAAGCACATATAGAAGAGTATATGCAGCGAGCCAAATTACACTGTTATTTTTTGCATTAGGGAAATAATGAAAATCAGGATAAATAAGAATATTGTTAGCCGTAATGTAGTGGGGAGACGAGCGACAAATCTTACTTATAAGTAGGCTAAAATGGTGCCAGACATTTTGAATCTCTGTACAAAATTGTAAGCGATGCTCAAGAGTATCTTTGTTATTGCAGTGAAAACACATATTGTGATCCACCATTCCTAAGTTAAAGAGGCGGTCTAGCGTTTCGTATTTGTTGTTGACAATGAAATACCAGAGCGATTTTTGCTGAGTAGTTAAGAAAGGAGCGTTGATATTTCGCCAAATATAAGGCCAGTGAAGTTGTGGCTCTTTCAATTGAATATGAGGCGTGACGAAGTGTTGTGTCTGCACATAACGGCGATAAATTGCTCTAACAGGCATGAGGTCTAAGTTGCTTCGGGCAATCAACCCATAGGCTATATCAAGAACTGGTTCTCGCAGGTGTGGGAATTTATGACCCCAAGGAAAAATATTAATAGGTGTTTGAAGGTCGACACAAGCTAAACAAGCAGAGATAACGTTACTAGATACACTGTTCTTATCATTCGTGAACACGTCGATGGTTCGTTTCAATAGTAGTGCCTGACCTTGGAGCAATATGTTTTGAAATCCTATGCCACCTTGTGCCTGAGGTAACACGAGTTGCTCACGTGAAACGCGAAGCACTCTATTATGCCACAGAAAGAACAAAGCTTGACTCGTGAGGAATGTGTATGTTTGTAGGGGGAGAGGAAAAATAGAGCAAATAAACCACAGAAGGCTGAGCGTTTTTTGTATGAGAAAGAAATTTCTACTGATCATGTCCATATTGCGGGGTTTATGTCGTATTAGAAGACCACGTATTTTGTGTGCTATGATATCATAATTGAAAGTAATGGTTTGTTTGAAAGTATTGAACCACTCAATACCCAGGATTTTGACGGAATTAACTGCCGTGTAGTACGCACTATATTGATCCTGATATTTTGGATGAATACAGAGGAGCTTTGTTTTTTGTTTATTTAAGCTTGCTCCTGAAATGCTTTGATACGCGTCTATAAGATTATGAATATTTTCGAGGGTGGAAATACTGTTCACATAGAAGTGGACATCATCTAAGTAACTCGCGACTGAAATAGAGGCGTGGTAAATTTTGATGCCATTGAGTTTGGTCTGCGCCGCGTATATTAGAGGTGCGATTGAGAGACTAAATAGAATACTGGACATGGTGTCACCTTGAAGAATTCCAGTACACAAGGGGATAGCGGAGCTTAAACCACCATTAAGTTTCAATTTCGTAATTCTGTTGTGATACACTCCCTGAAGCATGGACAGAAAAGTGCCATTAAAACCAAATTTGTGTAGGACTTTAAAGAGTTAGTCATGTGATACCCTATCAAAAGCTTGTGAAAAATCCGTGGATAGAATGGCCACAGGAGTGGGGGCGGCAGTCTCATGATAGGCTATAAAATCTCCTATGTTAGCTAAAGCTTCATAAAGTAACGCATGGTGTCCATGACCGTATTGACAGGAACTAAGCAACTCTCCTATATAATGGTTCATACGAAGCGCTAGACATCGTGTTAAGATTTTTAAATCGGCACATAGAAGACTGATCGGGCGGTAATGATCAATAGACGTAGAGTTAGACTTTTTAGGTATTAAAACAGTAATACCCGTAGAGAGAGATTCTCCTAAAGTAAAATTTTCTCGATATTCATTGAAGAGATCCGTGAGAAAGGGGGCAAGAATATCAATGAAACTAAAATAAAATTCTAAAGGAAGAGAGTCAATTCCAGTAGATTTGCCACGTTTTCCTAATCTAATGGAGGTCTCAACTTCATCGATGGTAAAAGGACTGTTTAGATGGTCTTGAGCATTAACATCTAGGATTGAAGGGATATAGTCCAAAAGAGATTCATCTTCATTATTTACATTAGGTTTTGCATACAATTGTTTATAATACTGAACAAATTGGGGAAGTACCTGCAAACCTTCATAAATTTGGCCATCCTTGCCCCTAATGGATGAAATCAACTTTTGTTTGCCTCTGTGTCGTTCTTTTTGAATTTGTACAATACTAGCCTGTTCCATGTCAGCGGCCGGGGCAATTTTGCTGCGAACAAAAAAACCACGCATTTGTTTGTTATGCAATGACAATAGATGGGCTTTGATTTCTTGTATTTGAGGCCTGACCAGGCGGCCTCGCAATTGTTCTTGCATGTATTCCTTGAGTAGGCGCGAGTAATAGTTATATTGAGTATTATATGCTTGGTTCCTTTGGATACAATATTGCTTACTTATGGATCGAAATCTAGGTTTCACTCGCTTATCCCAAAAATACATAAGTTTGCCCTGATAGCGTGATATTAATGGAGACAAGATTCTCCATTCCTCTCGAATTAAATGCTGATATTCAGGGTCCATAAGTATAGAAGTGTTAAAATACCAAAGAGGACTACTTCTCAAAAATTTTGACACTGGTAGGTTTATTCTCATAACAAGAGCATAATGATCGCTAAAACAGACAGGTTCAAGGGTAACATCTCGTACTTGTGCTACTAGTGAGCGACTTACGTAAAAACGGTCCAAGCGACTGGATGATTTTGAAGTATGAAATGAGTGACCTGGGTCAGTGGGTCGAAAGTGACGCCACACATCAACTAGATTAGAGGTGTCTACTATTCGCTGGAGTTCAGGAGAGAAATTAAAGTTGGGAGTCTGGTCAATAGGTTGTAAAACGGAATTAAAATCTCCACCTAAAATACAAGGGTTGGCACCATTAAATAAAGCCTGCGCAAGATCAGTGTTGAAGAAATCCTGTCTCTCTCGCCTTTTGTGAGACCCAGATGGCACGTAAATATTGCATAATTTGATGCGGTCAAGCATTCCAATGGAGATTCGTTCATTTGGGTGATCATTAACGGCCTTAAACTCTAGATCATTACGGTAGATGATAGCTGTACCTAGCCCATTCTCCGTAAAACGAGAATAGCATGTATGATGTGAAAGATAACTATACTCTTGAAGGGCTACTTCTTGAGCGAACAACACATCAATGTCTGCTTTGTAGATAAAGTCTCTTAATGCTTCTTGTTTAACAGGAGAAGTGAATGCATTTAAGTTAATGGTGGCAAAACTAAAACTATACATAAAGATAAACAGAAACAAAAATAGAGTGAAGCGAAATGTTAAACACTGCATAAATGGCTGTAATATAGACCACAATAGAACAAGGAAAATAATTATAAGTCGTCCCCAACGGGGATACCAGCTTTCAACTTTTTCAAAGTGGCCCGGGTTCGGGCACCTGAAACCTGGGTAACATCGGAAGTACGGCTTCCTTTAGAATTTTTCGAAACGCCACTAACAGTTGTCTTTAGTTTGGAAAGTTTACGTTTTTCGTATACAGGGGCACTGAGATCAGATTCACTAGCAGAGTCACTGGTAAGGGGTTGTACATTCCTATCGAGAGTGATGTTTGAGTCTGCTCCCAAGTGCACGGCAGATTGATTATCATGGTCCATGGGAGCACTCGGAACAACTTTTATATCCTGAACTGACGGTTGGTCACCTACCTGAGCAAGTTGTCCTTCTTGGATAATTTCCTGGGCCTTGGGATCAGAATTAGTTGAGGGTACTGCAGTAGGCTCCGAAGGAGCAAGAACTTCCGGGTCAGTAGAACGAACTCCTTCCATAGGTGGGTCGGGGAGAATGTCTGGATCGGGGGATGTTTCAACTGCTGGAACATCTTGACTCGCAGCACCAGGGCGAGCAGAAGCAAGCAGAGGAAATTCCGTGTAGTTATCAGTATGCAAAGCATCTTTTTCGTGTGGAAGATTATGAGGTATACGGAGCGGTGGCGGTTGGAAGCTTCTAACTTGCGGATTAACTTTGAGTTGCGGAACTTTTTTGCGGGGGCACTCTTGCACAAAATGGTCCTGTGAATTGCACAACGCGCAAGTTTGGATTTGTCCTGAGTAACTACAAAATAGCCTTAAACCACACACTGTAATAAATGAAGGAATATTTTGTTTAACCTTCATCTTAATTAATTTACGTCCAGTACGGGTGACATACACATGGTTCGCAGAATACTGTTCGTCTATGATTGACTGTATTTCACCATAATGAGAAAAAACCCAAGTTAACTGTTGGTTACTAAGTTCCATGGGGCACAGAGATACTTTAACGACTGTAAAGCTGTTGTCAGCAAGATCAATAGGAAGTAAATGTTCCTTTTCACTATCGGTGTATTTGACTTCACCATTAGTTGAAGCGAGAATTCGTTCACACAGCACCTTGAGTTGAGTTGAGTTGATTTTAGTTTAGCGTCCCGTTCAGCAGCGAGGCTATATGAGACGTGGACCTACTGATTAACGTGGAATCCGAACCACATGAGCTCCCGCCGGGAATCGAACCCGGGTCTCCCGCGCCGAAGGCGCGTACGCTAACCGCTTAGCCACGAGGGAGCTCCACACAGCACCTTGTTGACTAGTTTAATATACAGTTGTTTCCTTATGTAGTCTAGTTCTATACTATGGAGTTGATCAATTGTTAACTTGAATATGTTTCGTATCCATTCATGGATAAAAATTGAAGTAGGCTTTTGACTTAGTTGACCAAAATTAATACGTAAGGTATTCTCACGCAAACAACTCATGTTGAATTTTCCGTCGAAACACGACCACAAAAATCACTTCGAAAAAATATATATATATATATATATATATATATATATATATATATATATATATATATATATATATATATATATGGATATGCAGATCCAAAACACTAACACAAACTTAAGTATCTCACTGAGAATTAACACAGTACACAAACTAATTTCGCAACTTGTCCTGTGTTACAACACAAACGGTCAGCGAGCGAGAGACGATGTTACTAGCACGAAGTTTCACGAACGTATCAACTAACTGAGCTATTTGTTTTCTTACAACTGACACTGGTCTACGGTAAAAATGATTTTTCATTACGATCGTGCTACCAATTCGTCCTTTTCCATAGGTAATTTCAACAATTTGCTCTATCTATACGTTAATACTTGGCATAGATTCATATATTTGAAGTTTGCAGATAATGCACGTAATAGGACATATTAGAAATGTTTCGTTAAAAGTTTCGTTTGTAGATCTAATCCACATTTCTCTCAATGACATAGATGTCGTTGCTTCGTGTTGAACTGCAGAATTCCCTCTCGTTCTTGAAAAATTCCCACTTTAGCAGAGTTGGTAATTCTCGTAATTTCGGTCGATTTAATGTTTTTCGCTTCTAATTTAATTATTTTAAGCTAATATCTAACACAAATATTTAAAACGGGCTTGTTATTAACGTTTCCTGCTGGGGAAACCTTCCGAAATTTCGAACATATAAAGAAAACGGAGATATTTTCTAAAAAACTTCAAAATAAAGAGACGCGTCATTTATTTTGCTCATAGTAGTACATATGTTGTGAGGAATGAGAAGGAGATTTATGCTCATAATCGAATGATGCACTGTGTAGAGAGCGCAGGTTCAGCTAGTTTTTAGTTAAAATCTTTTATGAACACTGTCACAAAGGGCTGTGCTGTGATAAAGTAAAAAAGAATAAGTTAGGGCTGCCCTAGCTCAGTCGGTAACACGCTGACTTAAACGTAAGAGAAATGGGTTCAAACCCGTCTCCAAGCACCCACAAATTTATTTGCGTGGGTGCCGGAGCCCCAAAGCACCCACGAAGTCGGCGCTCATGATTGTAGGTCAAAGAGGGAAAAACAGTAATGGTCGTCGGAAGCCAGAGGGTGAAGCAGATTTTTGCAAGGGAACACATAAAATCTTTCCCAGCCGTGGAATCCCACAACTACCGAGCTGATACCAGTGGATTATACCTAGGAAATCATCTGAACATTGCAAAAATGTATGATCTCTTCATTGAAAAGTGCTAGAATGAAAACAAAACGCCAATTAAGAAATTAATGAACTATAGAATAATTGGAACGAAGTTTAACTTAGATTTTAATTTGCCAAAAAGTGACAGATGCGATGTGTGCGAGGCGTGCGCAAGGGAGAGAACAGAGAAAAAGTGAAAAAGAAAACAAAGATCTTCCGGTTATTGCCTTCGATTTGCAAAACGTTATAACATGTTTCCACGCAGATATATTTTATAAGAGAAAGTTAAATGTTTAAAACTTGACCGCAAACAAAAAAGAAAAAAGTGTATCATGCTATCTGGAATAAAACAATGGCAAGATGTGCTGGGAATGGCATTGCGAGTGCTTTTAGGAGAATATTGGACGCCGTGCTCGAAGAAAATGAGATCACGAATCTGATTACTTGGTCCGATTCCTGTGTACCACAAAACCGTAATTCCCATATATCATATACAGTTTTGGACATTTTGAGAGGAAATCCGAACATCAATTCTGTTTCAATGAAATACTCTCTTCCAATACATTCCTGTATTCAGGAAGTAGATCTCGTACACGGTGCAATTATTGAAAAATTAATGAATAAGACGGACTTTTACTCTCTTTTGTGTATCGTAAGAATATTGAAGAGTGTAGACCTTCACAGCCGATATCTTGTTGTTCAAATGAGGCCGAGTGATTCTAAAGAATTTGGGACGACAGCAAAACTTCTAAATTACAAAACCATTCCATTCACTCAAGATGCTAACTTGACATTTACTCAAGAATTCAGTACCGTATTGTTCAAATCAAGCAGGGGCGCATCCAGGAGAGACTTCTGGGGCGAGGGCAGTGGATTGTAATACTGCTACTTAGAGCTACGTTTAAGAGCCTCAAACTCTGGGATGGGTTTTATTTATATATTAAATAAGAAAGTTTTCTCTTCTGGGGGAGGGGTCAATCGCCCCGAAATCAATCCGTGACACGGTACGAGCCTGTTAATGCAGCAAATATCAAATTTCTAGGAACTCCAAGACGACAGGCTAAAGTGTCATATTTTAGCAGATGTTTGAGTGTTTTTGATACCAAACCAAAGCAACAAAAGCATTGTTTGAGGTTTACAGAATTAATGAAAAATACATTAAAGAGTCCCTTCTATTGTAACTGGAAGATAGTGAGTATTATACTAGGGTGCAGCGTTTTACCACTTTTTTCTCGGAATGAAATGTAATACCTGGCAAAAGTGGCCAATCCACATGGACATTTCAGGTATAGATTTGTTTTCAAATCAGATAATATCTTCTGTGAGAACTATTGCCTCAAAGTTTCAAAATTTACCTGAAAATTACAAAAAATACCAAAGTTGTTCATTAATTTTAGTTATGTTAAAGTAAACATATTTTTGGTTAAAAACATGTCAGTTGCTATGAAAACTGACATTCAAGTATAAAAATACCAGTTATATGCCGTTGGGGAGAATAGGGGTGCCGCCTCTGGGGCCAGAAAAGGGGGCAAATTCAGTACAGTTAAGCGGTTGTGCAGCTCCTCGCTCACCTGGCAATATAGCTTGGCCAAGTGACCCAGAGCCCACCGTGTAGAGGTAGCTGCACCTAGGGCTCCTCTGCTAGGCCTATCCAATCAACCAACCATATGTTGGGCCGGATGAATTAATCCGATTAGTCACTGTTAGGAAAAATTGTCACAAATTGGCACTTTGATTGAAATTTAGACGCAGCTTGCCTAGAAAGTAAGGTTGGCCTGATTATTCCGCCTCTAGCATTACTGGCACATACTCGGGAGTCTTCTTCAGTGACTAATTTCACTATCTGTTCTACTGCCACCGTGTGGCACGGATGGACGGTGAAGGACCATTCTGGCACAGTGTTGTCAGGAAGTGAAAGTTTGACCATGAGCTGTTTGTTTGGTACCGTCCATAGAACTTACTGGTAGTACAGTTATTGAAACATCAGTGCTTTCCCAAAAGATCATTGCAGTGTAATCGTTTGCCTCAAAATTCAGTCTGGGAATGATGTTATATCTGATGGAGTTATGGAGATTCCCTGCTTCGTATTCTCGAGCACTAAGAATCTTATGTAATGCATCTTGTCGGACAGCAAGTCGACCATCAGTCATCATGGCGAGAAGAAATTTTCTGGGAGTGCAAAGAATGCATTCGTCTGAATGTATGAACGGATTACAGTCTGGTATTCCCTAGGCAAATATCTAGACCTTGAATGGCCTCAAAGAAATGAGAGGACCATCAGCAATGGAAGACTATGTTCTGATATGGCATTACATAACCACACAGACTCTAACAGTAAGTATGAATGTCGCAATTTCTATTAATTTCTTGGTAGGATTTTTGTTGCAATATGCAATGTTAAAATTCTTTTTGCACTAGTCAACCAGCTAGCTTTGTTTAGTTTGCCAGGGAACATAGAAACAAGCTCTTCCGGGCATGCTCCGGAATCAATGGCTTGAGATACCTGGAACAAGCATCTCAGGTTCTTACTGAGTTTTCTGTGCTCTTCTGGACTATGATGAGGTAAGTCACATTTTATTGGTTTGAATAGTAACACTGAAAGCTTTTTCACAGTTAGATAGATTTGAAACTTTGGGACGTGTGTAAGAATAGGGGATTGATTAAGCGCCTTGAATATGCGTGAAGAGAGCTCGCAACAGCAGTTCATTAAAATGAAAGAGACAAATAGCCCATTGCATTTCTTTTCCTGTTAGTTCCTCTAATTTTCGAAGAACAACTTCATTATAAGCATGTTAGTGTATGTTCCATCACACCCAAGAACCTCAACTTTATCAAAGCCAACTCTGAGTTGGTTCATGATGTATTTGAAAACAGCTCTGGTCTCGTCATGTGCAGAGCCAGAGAATGGTGTCACGTGACCAACGTATTGAGAGTTACGTTCAGCCACAAGTGATAAGTACTCTTCTCTAACGATGGCTGTGTGTGTTTTAGTGTCATCCCTTCTATCATCAAAGTATAGGATTTTAATGGGATCATCATTTCTAGAACTTTCTTTTAAATTCCGAGCAAGTTTAAGTTTCGCACGCCTTATTTTGTTCCTGTCTACTGTTAAAGCACATGTTATGTCGCTAGATTTTTGAGAAGTTATAATTCCAGCCTTTGAAGCTGCCTGAAGCACAGTTGTTATACTAATACTGTAATACTGTAGCTGGTTTATAATTTTTTTTATAACTAACAACAGCACAGCTAAACAGCAATATTTCAGCTACAGACTCATTTTTCCACATAGTTCTCACCACTTGTTATGCACTTTTGCCAACGATGAACCAGAGCCTGAATGTCCGCTTGTAAAAATCGGCATTTCATGGACTGTCTTCTGGATTCCGGCTCGTAGTGATAACACCACGTATCATCTTCAGTGACGATGCTATCCAAAAAATTGTCACGTTCATCTTCATATTGGTCCAGCAAGTCCCAAAGGAAAAGGCAAGGACGAAGAAAGCTGTAGAAACGCTTAATTGTACTGAATTTGCCCCCTTTTCTGGCCCCTGTGGAGGCACCCCTATTCCCCCCAAGGGCATATAACTGGCATTTTTATACTTAAATGTCAGTTTTCATAGCAACTGACATGTATTTAACCAAAAATATGTTTACTTTAACATAACTAAAATTAATGAACAACTTTGGTATTTTTTGCAATTTTCAGTGAAATTTTAAAACTTTGATGCAATAGTTCTCACAGAAGATATTATCTGATTTGAAAACAAATCTATACCTGAAATGTCCATGTGGATTGGCCACGTTTGCCAGGTATTACATTTCGTTCCGAAGAAAAAGTGGCAAAACGACCCACCCTAGTATTATACTGCACTGTTAAACTTGTAACTATGAAATGAAATGAAATCTTTGAGTTTTACGTCCCACGGTTATTTTGGTTAGGCTAAAGGAGACGGTGATGATGAGTAATGAACTAAATGGTGGAATGAAGAAAGTGGGAGGAAACGGGAGAACCCCGAGAAAACCCACGCACACCGTGTTTGTCCACCACAAAGTTCACTTGGCGGGGACTGGGATCGAACCCGGGACCCCCAGCACCAGAGAAGAACGCTCTACCACTGAGCCACCGCGGCCCCAAACTTGTAGCTAGTGTTCGACACATATGTCCATGTAATTAAAATATACATAGTTAATCTACTCAATTGGAGTTACACCCTTATTGTCCTAAATCATGCCTGTTTTCTTCGTCATTTTGGTTTGACAAGGTTCTAAGTGCAATTAGAACCTTGTGCCTCTGAAAATGATCGTTTCTGTAAGACAAGGTTCTAACTGCATTTTACTGATAGCTCAAAAAAAAAAAAAAAAAAAAGTAAAGCCGCATTTGCAACGTCAAATATTTAAATGTAAACTTTGTAGGCAGTTAATCATTGTGTAAAAACATATAGGGCCTTATGCAGAGTCGTTTTGACTTGCGATTAGTGCCATACTAAAGAGTTCGACTAACATAAGTCTCCTGCAGTAGTCAGACGTTTAGTATGATGCTAATCATATGTCAAAACGACTCTGCATAAGGAGGATAATGATTAGTTTATAAATAAAACAACTATAGCCTATTAAAACTTTAAACGCGTTTTTCTCAAAATATAGTCACGTGCAGTTAGAACCTTGTCAAACCAAGGTCACGATTTGAGTCACCAAGGAAGCACATTAAAAGAAATAAAACAGTGGCGAAACTTTACCATTTTCAAATATATTATTCGTACAAATGTGCTTCAGTTTTATGACAACGACGACTTTCCCTTAGCAAAGAAAATTATGCACGTTTTGAGGAATATCATATCTTACAATGGGTATGTAACATCTACCCCGAGCACATCGATTTTCGCTAATGTAATATTACGGATGGTCTGAGGTTCCTCGTGGAGTGTGAGTTAATAAGTGTTTCTTTCAGAAACAGTGTTCCGGGGGCACACTTAGTATTCCGGGGGGAGAGTACTGATACTATTCTATTTATTATTATAGTATAGACGTATTATTTTGGTCTGCTCCGGGGGGCACTCTTAGAGCTCCGGGGGGGCAATGCCCCAAAAAACAGGTCTGAAAGAAATACAGGTGTGAGTACATAATTGTATCAAGGGAGACATTCTCGCAAGAAAGGCATAAAATCAGAACATCGAGGGCGACATCCTTATTTCGGGGAAATGTGACTTAGTGCTAGAGGGTTCAGCTCTGATCTATGGGAGTTCGATTCCCGGCGGGAGCTCATGTGGTTCGGATTCCACGTTAATCAGTAGGTCCACGTCTCATATAGCCTCGCTGCTGAAAAGGGACGTTAAACTCAAAATCAACTCAACTCAACTCTGATCTATGGGATCCCTGGTTCGATCCTAACTCTTAATATGTTCTTCGTGGTGGACAAACATCCTGTGGGTGAATTTTTTCAGCGTCCTCGCGTTTTTCCCACTTTCTTCATTTCACCATCTTTCATTATGATCATTGTCTCCCTTAATCTTGGTGAATAATCGTGGAACGTTAAACTAAAAATACATTATTAATTCAGCATACCGCGATTATGCCCTGTAGGCTAAAACAGAGAAATAATAAATACAAATTAATGATGATGGAAGGAAATAGCAAAATCCTGTGAAACTTACGAACAAGTTTCCACAGAAACTTGTAAGGATTATCACCAGAGGTGAATGCTTTATTACTGGGCCACCGTGCATCCCGTATATATATTTCATGAAATGGAATGAAGTGAAATATGTCAGTTTAACATCCCACAATTACGTCCGTTATTCTAAGAGAGACGAAGATAACGGCAAATTAGTGATGATGGAAGAAATGGTGGAATAAGAATGTCGGGGGAACTCACGGACACGATGTTATCCACCACAAACTTATTTGTCAGGGAATCGAACCAAGAAACTCCATGCAGCAGAGATAACTATTGTAAGACTGAGCAACTGTGCCTTCATGTATATTTCATGAATTGGCGTAAAACATGTAATTATCTTCATACTTCGGGACTTGCTTTGTCTCAGAAATAAATAAAATCAAAATGGTAGAGCATCGGTGTTATATTTCCGTGGTTCTAAGTTTCCACATTGGATGGATAAGAGTGGGATAAATGGAATTTATGGACGAGGATGGGATTACAAAAGTAACAAAGAAAGTTCTGACGGTTTTTGTGGAGGTCTGTGTTCAATTTTCCCTCACACCGTGAGTTGAATGCGAATGGAGATAAGGTCAGTTGTTGGTATGGGTATATCCAACATTCTAGCTGGTTGTGGCAGTTCACTTACAACGAAGAAATGAAATGAAAACTTTGAGTTTTACATCCCACGATTACGCAGGTTAGGCTAAAGGATGCGGTGATGATGAGAAATGAATAAAATGGTGGATTGAAGAAAGTGGGAGGAAACGGGAGAACCCCGAGAAAAAACCACGCGCAAGATGTTTGTCCACCACAATGTGGTCTTAGAGCGAGCTGGGATCGAACCATGGACCCCATGCATCAGAGATGAACGCTCTACCACTGAGCACCGGAGCTCCTTTGAGTTACACAATGAACTTGCGTAAAGACAAAGTAAACATGGAGCCTCTTACAGAGCGTCATAAGGATGTGTATGATGTACGAGTTCAAACTTGGGTCAAACGCCGCTTCAGCGGGGTGGAAGATATGCCAAGTCTTTGGTGAGGGTGTCGTGATTACGCATACAGTGCAGCGGTGGTTTAAGAAGTTTAAGGAAGGTGACGAAATACTCAAACACGCACCACGTGCCGGAAGACCAACACATGTACAAAATGAAGATCTTCAGGCAGCAATTGAAATGAACAGTGGCCAGACATGCGAGGAACTGGTGCCACAATTCAGTGTGAATTGAGAAACAATACTGCAGCACCTTCATCAACTTGGGAAACACTTCAAGTTCGATCGATGGGTCCCACATGATTTAACTCCGGGCCAGAAGGCAACGAAAGCACACACTTGTATTTCTTTGCTGTCTCATCTGAGGAGGGAGCTATTTCTGGACAGTGTGTTGACGTGTGATGAGAAGAGGGCACTGCACGAAGCTCTACCTTGCCGTCATCATTGGCTAGCATCCAATGAACAGGTTCAAAAAGCCGAAACCAACACTGCACCAGAAGAAGGTCCTCTTGTGTGTTTGGTGGACTGCTCGCGGCATCGTGCATCGGGAACTGCTATCAGCTTGTCAGAACATCAATGCAACTGTGTACTGTCAGCAGTTGTGCCATATTCAAGGAAAAAAAACCTCAAAACTCTGGAGCCAACACTTCTGAATCGCGAAGGGGTCCTCCTGTTACAGGACAACGCTAAGCCCCACGTGGCTAGGATGACCCGGGACACCATTCTACACCTAGGATGGGAAATACTATTGGATCCGCCATACTATCCGGATATCGCACCGTCCGATTATCACCTGTTCTATTCCTTGGACCATCACCTTAGAGGACGCCAGTCCAAATCCCTAGTAGAATTGCAAAATGCACTTGATACCTTCTTCGTTTCACGGCCCACCATGTTCTACTGCGATGGAATTCATGTCTCTCCAGAACGTTGGCACTAGGTCGTTGATGCTGATGGACACTATTTCTGATCTTCCAGATACGTCTTATGTAACATATCGATGTTCGAAGGTGGTATGTGAAAAAGCGACGGAACTTTCTTTGTTTCCTTTATATAAACGATGTACTTAACCAGCAAATATCAAGTGTATTTTTGTTCGTTTGCTTATGTAGACATTCGAACCAAAGGAAATGTAGTATTCACACCATGTTCGTATCAGAAATTGGTATTATTAATAAGATACGGACATTAATGATCCTATTAGTGTCAAAGGTTTGTATTGTATCATACTGGATACTGTTAGTAAGACGAGAACCTTTAGTCTCGGTTCACACGAGCAGAAAACTCTGTTGCGGACCCGCACGAGCCAGAAATACACTGGTTCTTATCATTCATGCCACACGAGCAGACTTTCCCGCGCGACTCTGCTGCGGACCCGCAGCGGACAAAAATTGAGTTGCGGGGATTGCTGGCTCGCAGTAATAATAATAATAATAATAATAATAATAATAATAAATTCATGTAGTATTTACATTTTCGTTTAGCATCCCATTTCAGTAGCGAGGCTATGAACACTTTATTGTGATATTAACAATAGACAACCAATAAATTTGGAGAACGAGCCTCTATTGTTAATGCAGTTCCTTGAGATTTCTTATATCGCTCACTCCGGAATAAATGGCCACTTGTAACATAGCATTAAACTTTAGGTCGAGGTCACGCATTATATAGCCTCTGTGCTGAAAAGGAACGCTGAAGTCCAAAACAACCATCAACATAATAACAGAACAGAAAAGAAAAAATTTTAAAAATATTAAATTTAACACGAAAATTAGTTGAACATCAGGGTATTCATGAGGTTAAAAAAAAAGCTTGCTGGATGCGTAAGAAAAGTATTATTGGTTCTTTTATTATTGATAATATTATGCACATCGTTGGTATTTTAGAGATAGCAACTGAATGTTTCTTGACATAAAGAACAACTTTAAAAATTGCCACGAAACTCTACGTATGTAGCTTTCAAAATAATAAGCCCATCTTTTTATGTTTTCGCTTGCTGCATTGCCTCCAGTTGGTGTGCTACAAATATTAGGGGTTTTCTCAAATCCTTTTATAGTTATTTCTAAAATATTTTAGCCGCCTTCTCTCTGATGATTGCATTTCGATAAAAGTGTAATTACAAAACCCCATTACCTACTCTATTTTTGGTATAAATTTTGAACTACCATATCCACTTAGACTAAATAAATAAGTGTACATTTTCATATTATATAAATGACCGCCCTTCCTCTTTTACCACTGGAATATACGAAAGCCTTGAAACATGTTCCATTGTTTTATGTAAGAGTTCATATTTGGAATTCACATCTTTAACTTAAGAGACTCTCACACACGTCACTGTGTGAATAAATAAAGGGAAATGTTACAATTATAAAAATATTCCCCTTTTTCCACCTTAGAAGTGGACTATTCAGAAACGCTAAATCCAATATTTTTTATTTAAGAGTTTACATTTGGAATTTCACATCTCCAATTTAAGCGAATCCTCACATTGAATACCTTCTCAATATATAAAAGGAAATTTCAAATTTCACTACTATAGAAATGAAATGACATCTTTGACTTTTACGTCCCACGTTTATGCCGGGTAGGCTAAAGGAAACGGTGATGATGAGAATGAATGAAATGGTAGATTGAAGAAAGTGGGAAGAAACAGGAGAACCCGAGAAAACCCAAGCACACGGTGTTTGTCCACCACAAAGCCCACTTAACGCGAACTGGGATCGAACCAGGGACGCCACTCACCAGAGGTGAACGCACTACCACTGAGCCACCTCGACCCCACTACTATAGAAATCCCCCTTCTCCTCTTCAAGAGAAAAAATAAATAAAAAAACGCTGGAACCTGTGCTCCATTATATTTATTTAGGGGTTTATATTCCGAATTTTACATCTCTAACAGAAGTGAATTCTCACATTCGGCTCTTTGTGAATAAATAAAGGGAAGTTTTAGTGTTACTGAAATGCCTCTTTTACCCTCTTAGGAGCGGAATATTTGGAAACGCTCAAATAAGTGTCTAATATTTAATTTAAAATTGCCAACATATACCAAAAATTGTGGGGGGCTCAACTACTGTAAACAGGAACAAGGGATGTAGGGTTTTGGATTTAGACACCTTTCAGCGTTAAACAAGCCCCCCCCCCCCCGTTTTGCTTAACAGTTTTCATTTCTTTCTCTCTGTTTACGTTCCGCGTTCCTACGCATCAATAATTAACTACTACATTGACAGTTCGACACAATGCAGTTGCAGCTCTCTCCGCTGACTAGTGGTTAGTGCGTATGACTTTGGTCCACAGAGTCCCGGATTCACGTTTGGAGAGCATTGAACGATAGTGGGTCGGATTTTATCTTAAACTGTAGGTCCACGTCTCATATAGCCTCGCTGCTCAAAATATACCCTAAATGATAATCAACTCAACAATATAGTTCCAATAATTCAAAAACGACAATGAATAAGAATTCATTAATATAACCAATAAACTGTTTAGCCTTCTATTGCTCAATAGGTTCAGTTAATTGCTCCAAATACAATAAAACCTCTCTATAACGGACATCAGTGGGATATGGGGATATGAATATTTGTCCGTAAATGATGGATGTCCGTAAAAGGGAGTGTTCTCTCCCATAACAACACACGTATTTTTACTGGGAGGGAGGGGCCGCGGTGGCTCAGTGGTGATTCGAGTGCTAGCCGTCTTACTGCGCGGACGTGTGGAAAGTGCTCTGCGAGTATATTACTATAGTTTTTTGTTTGTTTAGCGAGCTATTTTGCTAAACGTTTAGTTTCTGTTGGTGTTTTGGTTTATTAGTGCAATATGAATACAATACGTAAAAATACCGTCAAATTTGAGTTTGATAAGAGTTTACGCCATTTACGACCGACGCCACTTGAGGTTCATACTTGGCTTGCCGAGAAAGTAAAGCTCACCTTGGACCAAGTTGAAGCCATTCAATTGCACAACGAACATTATTGTCTTTATGTTAAGTTCAGTGCCCCTAGTACTTATGATAATTTTTTGCGTACAACACCTGAGAAGTTGATTTTTACTCACTCCACTGGAGCAGAAAGCTTCGTCCATATTTCCAGTGCAAGTGAAGATGTCACACGAGTGCGGGTTTTAGAGTTGCCCATTGAACTTAGTCTCGAAGTGATTCAAACAACATTAAGTCCTTATGGAACTATTTCTAAAGTAATAAATGAACAATGGTCTGATAAATTACAATTTCCAGTGTCTAATGGAGTTCGTGTTGTGTATATGACTCTAAAAAAGCATATTCCGTCTAAAGTGACATTTCAAGGTCATCGTGCTACAGTCATGTATCCTGGTCAGCCCCCTACTTGCTTCTACTGTGGCAACAGTTCCCACGTATATAGTAATTGTAATAAACGCCAACCTCGTAATCTACCTGCCCGACATTCGTCTGGTACTTTACAGATGACTGAGTTGTTCGTAGGACCTCTACCCCACACTCCTCAGTATTCCAGCTCTACTGCGTCTCGTCCCTCCCCTGCCACATCAGAAGCTGTGGAGATGACCGAACTTGAACCAGGTGTTCCTAACATACAAGATGTGCAACTTTTCCCCTCTTTACGAACATCGGATTCACAAGCATTATCCCCTGTTATTACTAGTGGTATCACCTCATGTTCCGATATTCATACAAGTGCCTCTCCTCCAGAAGTTCCGGAGAGTTCCCAGCATAATTCTGTGCCCCCCCTCTCTGTTACTTCATCAAGTCTACCCCTTAATAGTGGTGATGTGTCTGCTAACTTAAGTGCTTTACAACCCGAAAACTCTACAAGTGAAAAGTGTGCTGATAAGCTATTGTTGCCTAACGTTGAAGACACAGGTGGTCGGAACAAAAAACGCAAAGTGTCAACAACCAAACAACCGTCACGTGATCCACGTGTACTTACTCCAGACAGTGTTAAGCCTACTTCAGAAGCACCAAGTGAAGGTCAGTTATTACCTGACCAGGATAGCTGTGCGGTTTTGGGAGGATGGCGCTGCTGTTGTGTTTACATCAGTTTCTTGGCGAGCGCGGTGGGACAGGGGAGCGGAGAGTTTCACTTTGCAGTGTATCCAACGGTTTTTTAAAGTTGCATTTTAGATGTTGTGCATAGTCTAATCTCTTTACGCTTAATAAAAAACGCCGTAACTTATGTATGTATTGTAGTGAACCATCCCTGAAGTAATGCAGATGTATTGTGAATAGTGATTTATGAATGGAAATTACCAATTTAAGAACAACATAGCACAGTTGACAATTCAGTGAGCTTCTACCGTGTATTAAGCATATTGTATAAAAATTGATTACGTTTTATTCGATTTCATTATAAAACAGTAGCAGTCTGTAAAACGCAGGAATGACAATGTCAGTGACTAAAAGATTAATTTTGGGTTGATAGCTTAGAGTTTTGCGCAATATCTTGTAACTGTAAGTTTAAATCAAGTTAAGGTTAAGGCTCATGATGCTACTGTTTAAGTGTATGTTTATCGATTGACAAATAAATTATTTTTTCGAGTTTTAGCCAGAGAGGAATCTCGAAACGTTTCCTCTCGAGAACTGTGAAAGTCCTTTCCGCTGGTCTATTGGCCAGCGCATGTGCTTTTATTGTATGTGGTTCTGGCTTTGATTCCCATTGAGAGAACAAAATTTAATTTTACAATCCTTCACTCTCATTAATCATCTGTCTCCTCTAGCATAAACAACATAATCATGGGACGTTAAAATAAATATTTTTTTTTTCGAGAAATGTGAACCCTTTGGGGGAAAAGGAGGTGAAGAAATTTTTCCATCCTTTTCTAAAGATTTATGGGATTGGATAGCTTGCCTTTAGGGATTGATTTGTACAATTTGGTTCAGTGCACCCTTCTTTTAGGATTATTATAGAAATCCAGCCCTTTGGTAGAGTTCGAATAAAAGTATTGATAAAACATCAGCGTATGGGTAGTGTAAGAGTAAGTATCATTGCTTCAGCGCACAATAAATTTTATTTATGAGGAAAGAAATTACCTCTGGACTAATTCTGAATTTCTCTTAGGTTTTAGCTATCAGGTCACAAAGAATTAAATCTACTAACTGTTTTCACACACAATATAATTTTGAAACTTGGGAATTTAGTGTTATATTTGTGTCTGTAGTATATAATAATGCTGATACGTTATTCTGTTGAACATCTTAAAGGTATTTGTCGATTGACTTCAGAGGACTGAGTTTAGCCCGTAAACACAAGTTGCCTATAGTTCAAACATATCAGATGTACGGTCTTGTTTAATAAAACCTGCTCCTCCCTGTCCTCTATCTGAAAAGTCCTATATTGTTATTCACATATGAAATTCAAAGGCAAAGTTAATCGTCTTTATTCAGTTGTATTTTAATTTCAAGTGTAAGTATTAAAATGCGCTACGCATGGTTGCAAGAGGTTGGGTGGCTTTTTAAAAAAATACTGAACTGACATATCTAAGGGCACTCATCTTCTTTATAAATTGATGTAAGAAACGGCCGATTGATTACCAGCCAATTACTTCATCACCGGTATCTTTGAGCAATGAGATAACAATGGAAGACAAACTTCGTTCTTTTCAAACTTGATACTTCGAAAAACTTATGAAAGTGGTTTTGTTATTCAAATACATATTCGCTCTAATCAATTTCAGAAGTAACATTAATCTTAGAATAAAGTAATGGCTGTAAGAGTTACCCTGAAAATGTATTTTGTATGTTTTCTTTTTCACGTAATTCAGAGATTTTGTCTGAATTTTACTGGAGTTATAAGGAACCTTCAATTATCAGGCACCCCATTTTAATCGCTCCCCCTCCGCCGTCAATGCAACACTTCTAACCGTCTCCTCAGGGGTCCTGGGTCCACCCCTGATTGAGATGGTACATAAAAATAACTTTGTCTAATCTCTGTCATTATTTAGCATGGTTTAGTATTTTTTTTTAAAAAAAAAACGATATTTCTGCCACATTTTGAAAAAACTTTATTTGAAAGTTTTCGAAATGTGGCAGAAATATCTTTTTTTTTTAAATTACTAAACCATGCTAAATAATGACAGAGATTAGACAAAATTATCTTTATGTACCATCTCAATCAGGGGGTGGACCCAGGACCCCTGGGGAGACGGTTAGGAGTGTGGCGGTGAAAGATTATCAGTTCTCTCTCTCACCAAATTTTTGAAGTACATCCGAATATGATGTCTATGCAAAAGAATTTTCTTACTCAAAACCCCGATCGCTCCGCCCCTGACTTGAGCATATGCGTGAAGTGGTTTATTACGAACAAGACAGAAAGAACTGTGATAGATTGATTACAGAACTGTGATAGATTGATTACAAGTAGTCCGGTTAGAAACACTGCTGCTTGCTTTTTAGTTCCAAAACCGGCCGCCCGCACTCGTTCGCTGGTTGTGTTATACCTCCCAAGGTTACTTCTGCAGTTCCCACTCAACCATAGTGTTTACGTTTTTGGTGCTTTGTTTTCGTATTGATACGAGCGACTTACCTGTCTCTCGTTCACCAAGATGTTGTTTACATATTGGAGTTTGTGCATTCTTATAGTTTTTTTTTACTCACTATCTTATGTTTCCCTTCCATTTTGCAACAATTAATTTTAACAAATCTATCAGTGTTCTTAAATTTACTGCTTTACAGGACTTTTTACGTTGTCATTCCATTGATGTTTGCTTCTTACAGGAAGTTGGTACTGCATCCTTTGTGAATATTCAAGGTTACAATGTTTATAATAATTTCACTTACAACGCTACCGGTACAGCTATTTTTGTTCGTCAGGGTATGCAGTTTGACAATATTTTTTACCATCCATCTGGTCGCTTAATTAGTGATATGATAGGAGATGTCAAAATTTTGAACTTGTATTCACCTTCGGGGAATAATCAAAGGGCTGCCCGCAACGAATTTTTCGACACAGTGGTTGCTCCGGAATGTGCCGGAAATAATGCTGGTCTTATCATTGGAGGTGATTTTAACTGTGTCATTCATCAATCACAGCAAATTCCGGGCTACAATTATTGTGCTACTCTACACAGGTTGGTAACAGGCCTTGGGTTAAAAGACTGTTGGCTTACGTTACATCCGGATTCTCCAGGTTTTACTTTTTTTACGCATACAAGCTCGTCCAGAATAAATTGTTTTTTTGTTTCTCAACCTTTGCTTCACGGGCTACTTGATATGCAAATTTCGCCCACATGTGCTTCTGATCATTTTGTCCCACATTTAAGTATTATGTTAAATGTTAATAAAATACCGAGAGGCAGAGGTCTCTGGTATCTCAATACATCTATTCTAGTGGATCAACTATATGTGCAAGAGTTTACCGATACCTGGCATCGCCTCGTTCAGCGGCGTTCTCCTCGTAAAACTATTGTTGACTATTGGGAATACAATGTTAAACGCACGATTCGTTATATGTCTATTTCCTATTGCAAAGATAAGGTGCAGGGTTTTAATCAAATGTACAATTTTTATTATGGTGTCCTCCACAATTTATATACTCTGGCTCTTCAAGGGGACAAACGAATAAAATCCATTAAAGAGGTGAAGGCAAAACTATTACAAATCCATCGTCGTCAACGAGCGGGAATTCATATTCGGAGTTAAACTCTATCCATGGACTCCGATGAGTGTGTGTCTGTATATCAAGTATTGCGCGAGCGTCAGCGCTCTAGGTCTCAACTTATTGAAAATATCACTGATGTACATGGAGAATCCGTCACTAAGTTTTCTGATATACAAGCTATCATCCTTCGACACTACCAACAATTATTCAATATGCAGGATGTCGTCACAGCACCTCCCATTGACTACTTTGCCCATCTGCCGCATAGATTAACAGTGGAACAACGACAAGCGCTCACTCAACCATTTTCTCAGGAGGAAGTGAAGCAAGCCGTCCTCACAGCCCAGAATTCTAAAACGCCTGGCATAGATGGACTAGGTATAGAGTTATACAAGACATTTTTTCATTTAATGGGACCCATGCTTACTGAATGGGTGAATTATGTACTGCAAGTAGGCATTTTGGGAGAATCCTCTCGGACTGCTGTCATTGTGTTAATTCCGAAGAAGACTCATCCTTGTACAGTGGCGGACTATAGACCTATATCTTTACTCACCTGCGATTATAAAATAATTAGTCGATGTATTAGTGCCCGATTACAACCTGTTCTTGCCCAACTTGTTGGGCCTCTTCAACATGGTGGTCTACCACATAAACGTGCTCAAGATATTCTTGCTGCTATACGTGACGTCATCACCTACCATCACGATATTGACCAATGTGCTGCGGCCTTAGTTGTCTTGGACTATTCCAATGCTTTTGATCGAGTGAACCATACATACTTATTTTCTTGTCTTCAAGCCTATGGATTTGGCGATGATTTCTGTAATTGGATTAAGCTGTTATATTGTAATTGGACAATCAAACTCAAAATTAATGGATATCTCAGTTCTGCCTTCCGCATTAGTAATGGCATCCAACAGGGCGGTCCCTTGAGCAGTCAACCTTTTATTCTTAGTTTAGGGCCATTTCTATATAATGTCCAACATGCCCTTCATGGTGTCACTATATGTAATACTTCTGTGCGAGTTTACTCATTTATGGACGATGTAACATGTTTCACGACTGGTCACTCTGACTTCGCCGTTTTACTACAGCACATACGGCTTTACGAATCAGTATCCGGAGCCACGCTTAACCCTAATAAAACGTACGTTATGCCTCTGGGTAAGTCAACCACTATTACTACTACTTCCATTGGTCAGTTGCAACAGTCAGTTAAAATCTTGGGAGTGACTTTCAGTTCCAGTGTGGTGGACATTATTACTAATAATGTTGGCCTTGCAGTGAATCGGCTAACTTACGTTCTTGACCAACATCGATTTCGGAACCTTAGCCTTTTATCTCGCTTAGAATTTGTGCGGTTGTATGGATTATCTCAATTATATTACATTGCCCAAGTCCTACCTTTTTCTAACTGTCATCTTGCTAAAATTAAGAAAATTGTGGGTAATTTTTTGTGGAAACCTATGATTTTTCGTGTTTCGTACCAAATCTTGTGCAACAATTTCCAACAAGGTGGATTAAATTTGAAAGATGTCGAATTGCAGACCCAAGCCCTATTTCTCCAACGATGTTTACGTTTACTCCACGAGCATCCTGATCATCCTACCACTCAGCTTCTCATGGACTTATTACACCGTGTTCCATTAGAAGCACCTTTTTATCTTGGACACCTCCCGCCTCAATATACATATCTGAAACCGGTTTTGTATGAGATTTGTTATCGATTGTTAAATCATGATTTAGACGAAGTGCCCACTGTTAAAAGACTGTATTCGGTACTTCGACAACCTTGTACTCTTGTTCCTACCATTGTTACTAAGCATCCCCATCATAATTGGCAACGTATCTGGCGTGTTCTACATGCTCCTTATTTAACTTATCGTGCAAGATCCGTATGGTTTATTGTGGTGCATCAAATTGTTGATACTGTATCCCGACGACATTCACTTGGATTTAGTGACTCTGGGCTTTGTGCTTCTTGCAATGTAACGGACACTATTGCACATCGTCTTACCGAATGTGGTGAAGCAACAGTGGTGTGGCCTCAGTTCTGTCGCTATATGGCCCACATGTGCCGCACTACTCCCACGGCTATTTCAATAGACTTTATACTTTTTCCCGACTTTACTTTTTTTCCGAGAACAAAATATCAAGCTGTTAATTGGTTGATTGGCAACACTGTTTTATACTTGTTCGTAGAATCTCAGAAACTTGTTCATACTACCTATATTATGTTTTTATATGCTCAGCTAAACCAAATTCCTTTTGCTATGCGCAATAGGTTGTTTGCAAATTTTTTTAGTGTTCTATCTGCATAATGTACCTTTTCTTGTATCTGCCCATTTGTATTACCTTCCTTAGTTTGTTTATTGACTTGTACTGACATTAAGTTGCAATATAAAAAAAAAAGTGGTAGAGCGTTCACCTCTGGTGCTTGGGGTCCCGGGTTCGATCCCAGCCCCCGCCAAGTGAGCTTTGTGGTGGACAAACACCGTGTGCGTGGGTTTTCTCGGGGTTCTCCCGTTTCCTCCCACTTTCTTCATTTCACCATTTCATTCATTATTCATCATCACCGTCTCCTTTACCGTGAAACTCAAAGATTTCATTTCATTTTTACTGGGAGGGACAAACATAGTTTGTTCACATTATGGAGATGTCCGTTAAGAGAGGTAACAGTGTATAAATATTTCCAATATTTGAATGATACTATAAGACTTTCTTCGGCCTATATTAACTTGTAAAATAGATGTAAGATTAAGATATGACTACCAAATTTTAAATTTCTCATTAAATTGTAATATTATGTTACTTGTATGTAGTTGACTTTCTTCCCTCTAGGTTCAGATTTGTAGGCGGTAAAGGTTGAATTACTTTTTTTTCATAGGAAAAGTTTGCCCGCGGATTTCGGTGCGCATTATAAATTCGTCTGGAATAATATCAACATCGAGTCTTGCAGAAAGTTCTTGATGACAATTTAAAATTAGTAACGCGTTGAACTGTTTTTGGCCCATGTTAGATCGTAGATAGATGCCCGTGGTGGATGGTAGCGTCAAAAATAAACGAACAATGGAATGTCTCCCTCTTGTCAGTCACTGGCATAGAAGATTCATTCTGCACTTTTCCGTTCTCACTACAAAATGATCCATTTCTCAAATGTGCAATTAACACTATTTGCCAGCAAATAATGAATGAATGAATAAATAAAACTAAAACACTTCACTAAAACTCACACTCCTCTTCTTCCACTAAACTGAAACGATAACAAGGCACTACAATAACGTTTTTCTGTCAACACTACCGATAAACTAAAACACCGAAATCTTTGGAGCAAACAAGGGAGTATACGTTGTTACTCAGTACATTTTCTCCACCCGCACAAAATGACCAAAACCCAGCATTTAAAAAATATGGAAAGAAAGAAAATCAGAAGAAAGAAATGAACGAAGGCAGCGTTGATTTTCTGAAACCAGGGTTCATAAACCCCTATATAAAATATCATGTGTGGCGAAGGCAAGGAGAGGAAATTTCAGGGGCTTCCAGAATTCCTAGAAAAAGGCCCACGATACTTGGTCTTTACATAGGCTCATCTAATAATAAAAGAAGGGCAATTCTCTCTCTCTGTTTGTTTTGATACTTCAGGACGACAGTCCTCACCAGCTAGCAGTAAAGAATTGAAGCTGGGAGCGGGAGGAGAAAAAAAAAGTCAGAACAATATCAGGTTTCCTTCTTTCAAAAAAAAATTCTGAAACATAAAAATAGATGTTTGGCGACACTAGTTTTACTAAAGAAAACTGAATACTAGTATGTTCTGAAAATGAAAATTACCTGAGTAGTCATTTTTTAAAACTAAGTCTGAAAAATTTATTTTAAAGGGATAAGAATACTAAAACAGGACTGAAACATTGGGGGGACTCAGCCCCCTCATCGGTAATATTGGGGGGGCTGAAGAGGTCTGAGCCCCCAGGTTCCGGCGCCTAAGGTGGTAATTAAACCACGCTACTGGACCGTAATAACAACTGAAAATATCTATGAACAGGTCCCCGAATTTCTTACTTTCTGCATTCATACAAACGATAGTTAGTTAGCATAATTAGTTTACATTTAATGTAACAGGTAACATTTGAATTGGTAGTATCGGAAATCTTATGATAGTACCTTCTGCTTTAATTTATCCCTTAACTTATTATCGTTAAGAGTTCATCAAACGAAGTGCTTATCATGCGAAAATAATTTAAAGAACTTCACTTCGTCATTGGTTAAATCAATCAACATGGAAAAAAACTGTAGCTGAAAATATTTGGTCTAGGAATTAATTCGTGCGGGTGGACAAGAGATGGCGCAACGAACGGAGCGTCCCACAGTTCCGTGTATCCACACATGTGTTGCAAACCCCTGTCATCGCGTATCGTTCGTAGTATAGGGCAGTGGATTAAAGCGTCAACAACACCAGTTTGTAGTTAAGTGAACATGGCGCAATTTGTGCCTGATAGTGTTTCTGCGGGGTGTCCTGCTGCATTACTTTAACATGCAGAAAAGTGCGACTGAAAGTCATCGTATTTTGGTGGAAGTGTATGGTGACCATGCTCTAGCTGAGCGAACGTGTCAGAAGTGGTTTGCACGGTTTAGAAGTGGTGATTTCGGCTTGGCAGACCAAGAGCGAGCTGGACAGCCAAAAAAATTTCAAGGCGAAGAATTGACAGCATTGCTCGAGCAGGATTCGTGTCAAACGCAGGAACAACTTGCAGCAGCATTAGGCGTTGATCAAACAACAGTCTCCAAAGGCTTGAAAGCCATGGGAATGATTCAAAAGGTGTCACATTGGGTTCCACATGAATTGAAAGACAGAGACGTTGAAAGACGAAAAACCATTTGCGAATTGCTGCTTCAACGACAGAGCAGAAAGGGGTTTCTGCATCGAATTATTACGGGTGATGAGAAGTGGATCCATTACGAGAACCCTAAACGAAAAAAGGCCTGGGTGAAACCAGGTGAACCAGGTCCATCACAACCAAAACGAGATATTCACTGTGCACAGGTTATGCTGTGCATATGGTGGGATATGAAAGGTGTGGTGTACTATGAGCTGCTGCAACCGGGTGAAACTATGAATGGAGAACGTTATCGACGACAATTAATGCGTTTGAAGCAAGCTCTGGCCAGAACACGACCAGAATGGGAGAACAGACATGATAAACTTATTGTTCAACATGATAACGCTCGCCCACATGTCGCAAAACCGGTCAAAACCTATTTAGAAAATGTCGGATGGGAAGTTTTACCCCACCCGCCGTATTCACCAGACGTTGCTCCTTCGGACTACTACTTGTTCGATTGCATGATCAACGATTTGATTGGACAGCGGTTTACTTCTTCAGAAGATATCGAAACATGGGTCTCTGACTGGATCGCTTCCAAGGATGAGGACTTCTTTCGCCACGGAATTCGTACATTGCCTGACAGATGGGCGAAAGTGGTGGCTAGCGATGGACAATATTTTTCTTAAGGTATTTATGTATTTTGTGTTTGTACTACAGCTTCAATGTGTGCGTACCAACCGCACGAATTAATTCCTAGACCAAATAGTTTAAAGTATTTTCTATGTTGGACGGAAACGCCCGCACGAATTTGTTGCGAGCCTACAGCAGACTTTTCTGCTCTTCTGAACTGGTTGATCTGTGACGCTCGCACGAGTCTGTTGCGGGCCCGCAACTGAATTTTCTATTCGTCCGACCCGAGCCTTAATATACAACATGCGGCCATTTTTTGTTCTTGTCTTCTTCCTCTATCTTCCTCTCTCTTGCTGTGTTTCTTGTGACCCTATCCTCTTCGTTGCATCCATTTCTCCTTAGTTGTGTCCAGAACTTTTTTAAATCTGTTTTTCTCTGTTCTTTATTTGTGTTTAGGTCTCCTATTCTTTTTTCCATGCATTTTTTTATGAAATTCTTCTTTGTATCCTCATCCACATCATTTCGTTCCTTTACACAATAGAAACAAAAAAGAAGATGCAAGAAAGGACTAAACAACACCAGGGTGATGTAAGATTGAAAAAGGGACAACAATGCGATATGCAAGCATCACAAAGTGACAAACCACGGGATACGGTGGGAAGGAGCAGAAGTCATACAAGTAGAGAACAGAACTTTGGTGAGAAAATGGAAGGAAGATAGGGAGATTATGAAGGCAGGAGACAAGGTGATGAATTGGAATGCAGGATTCTCGATAAATAAAGAGTGGAAGAAGATTCTGTTTAAAGAAGATATGAAAAGGAAGAAGAAAGAGAGAAAAAATAATAATTAGGAAAAGGAAAATAAGGATAATTAGAGGACAGAATGTATCTAGCGAAAAAAGTAAACTTTTAATTGGACACGTGTGCAGCTAAAAAGTGAAAGTGTTACCTTTTAATGAAGGGGCGGAGCCTAATTAAAAGTTGATCTCCGCAGAGTATATAAGTGATGACCAACTCCGAAACAGCCAGAAGGAGTGGAAGTCTGATGAAGACACAGTTATTGTGTTGAAACTGTTACGTGATAGTGTTTTTAATATATTATCACATAGCCTTGCTCAGTGGGTTATTGTGTAATAGTACAAAGAGAAAACTAGGCCTTATAGAATAGTCATAAAATACAGGGGTGGACAAAAACTCTAAAAACACTTCATACAGGACACTTAAGGTTGGCCCTCCACTGTACACCACATGTTCCGGTTGCCGATCGTTTTTTTGTTTTCAATGTGTCGTGTGGACCTTCCTCTTCTGTCAGCGGTAATCAGTTCACCTGTGAGTGTCGTGGTGTGAAAGTGATGAGGTAAAATAGGCAATCTGACAGACTTCCAAAGAGACAGGATCGTTGGTGCCCCTCTTGTTGGAGCTTCTGTGGCAACAGTGGCAAATATTGTGGGGGTATTGAAAGGCACTGTGTCCAGTGTCACGAGGGCATACACAATTCATGGGCAAACGACGTCTGCAAAGCACATCAGTGGTCGAAAGACAATCCTGTCAGATAGGGACCAGAGGGCATTAAAACGGATTGTAGCAGCTAAAAGGAAGACCACTGCGATGAAAATTACGTCTGAACTCAATTCCGGCCTACAGAATCCGGTTTCATCGTAAACAGTGCGACGGGAATTTCATAAAATGAAATATCATGGCAGGGCCGCTATCGCCAAACTCCCTGGTCACAGCAGTAAATGCGGAGAGGCATATCCAGTGGTGCAAGGACCACAAGGAGTGGACACATGAGCAGTGGAAACACGTAATGTGGTCCAATGAATCGATTTTCACCTTGTTTCCAACAACCGTTCGTGTTTACGTGTGGAGAACACTGTCGCAGGCCTATGATACAGACTATCTGCTCCCAACTCTAAAGCATGGGGATGGTTCGGTTACAGTATAGGCAGTGTTATCGTGGTGTTTTGCAGGTCCCATTATAGCCCTGCATGGAATGATGAATGCTAAGGCATATGAGGGCTTTTTGGGGAACCAGGTTCTACCCACGACCCAAATATTGTTCCCTGATGATGATGGTATCTACCAAGATGATTTGGCACCCTGTCACGTTGCAAAAACGGTGAAATCGTGGTTTGAAGAGCATGACCAGGAGCTATCACACCTCTCCTGGGTCCCACAATCACCAGATTTGAACATCATTGAGCCATTGTGGTCTGAGTTAGAAATGCGTCTTCGGTCTCATTATCCTCCAGCTGCATCCCTTGAGGAAATGGAGCATGTTTTGGAGGAACAATGGTACAAAATTCCACACAGTACGATTCAGAAGCTGTATACGTCCATTCCACGTCGGATCCAAGCTGTTTTGGACCCAAAGGAGGCCCCAACCACACCATACTAGGTATGATTTTCACACTTTTGCAAACGTTTTAGATTTTTTTTGTCAACCCCTGTACATGTGTCATGATTAGAATTCCTTTCAGGCTAAAAGATAAAATCCTTTCTGAAATTGAAACTTTTCTTGAAATCAAAGTTTTCGCATGATCTTCTCTTACTTTTTCTACAGAGTTTATTAACTTTAAGAAGTTATTTTGGTTTCCTTGCTTTATCACAATTTTGAAAATAGCTGAGAAAGAAAGATTGTACAATTTGGTCTTGACGTAGTCTAGATATTATATGGAATAACTTTCCACTGAACCTTTTTACATTTTTAAAGTATTGCATTGTAGAAAATGAGTTTGACAGATGGCGTGCATAGTCTAACCTTTTGCTTCTGAAATTGAGCGTTAAGGCATCTGATTTCCAAAAGGGCCGGTGGAACAAAATAGGGAGGTTAGGGGCAAAAATTTATTCACGAAGTATGTGAAATAGAATTTCATGTTAAACTTTTATCTTGGTATTGGACTAAGGCCATGACATATTCTATCTATAGGTGTTTTACATTTATTATTAGTATTAATAATAGTAATATTTATTATTATTATTATGCAATCAGCAGCTAAAGATTTAGCTACTCTGGGAAATAGGAAAATGCTCGCTAATATAGCACTTTTAAAGAATTATCAGTATTTCTTTTGCAAATTCTCAGTCTTTTTTTTATTAATTATATAATAACTCCTTGCATTTATATCTTGAGTTTTATATTAATTTTGCAATGGTAAAAGATATCTAACTGACATAAAATTTGAATATTATAGATATAAAAAGTCGGTCAAAAAATGCTCTTGATCCTCTTTGTTTGGAAAGTGAGGAAGGGAAGTGCATGTTTATTTTATTTTTTTTAAAAAAAGGAAATTTCGAAATGGATAATGAAAGGGAAAATGTAAATTCTGGAGGTTTTTGACCCTCTTTGAAGAGGTTTTATTACCTTGTAGAGTTATATGGTTGACTATAGGGATCCATCCCCTTTAATAGTACATGGAAACGTTGATGCTGCCAACTTAAATTTTTGAAGTTGTACATAAAACCAGCTCTTAAATTTTGGAATTGTCAAAGAACATTCTGTAAGTATTTTAAAGAACCTAAATATATATTTCTGTAAATTTGGTATGTACAGCATGTACCTTTTAATGGATTAAAAAAATGCTAAAATTGAGCAATTGGAGATTTTTGACCTAATATATCCTTCTTGATGAGGCTTTAAAGTATTATATGTTTATACGGATGAGTACAGGATCAATTCTTATCCATACGACATTGGTATATTGATGTTTTCCTTTTAATATTTATGTTGACGATATTGGCCCATATCTTAAATTTGGAAATTGTCATAAATATGTATATATGTTTAAATGTTCTCCAGGTGTTGAATATAGATTTCTATAAATTTTTATTAGTCATGATTGTAACCTTTTATGGGTGCAAAATTGTCAAAAGTAGCACTTCACATTCAGTGTGAATTTAACATTTTGGCGGTGATATTGAATTAGAATAAGGCTCGAATTTTGAATGTTGTGGTTAATGTTCACTAGGATAGATTGTAACCCCTCTTTAAAGTATGGAGGGGTAAGTTGGCAAGCAACTTAATTTTGAGAGGAGTACCTAGGACCTTCCCCTTGAATTTTGGACATTACTAAAATTACGAACTTGGTATTGTAGTCTAGGACTAGGGATTAGTGCGAGGTGACACTTTGAATGTAGTTTTCTCTAAGACAATGTTTTATTGCAAGATATGATCATGTGGATTAGTACCATACACCCGTTTCTTTCTTTCTTTCTTTCTGTGAACGGGGAGGGGAAGAGTTAGTGTATGTGATTCATAAATTTTGAAAAATAATTAATTTACTAGAATGCTAATGTGGGAGGAAACATCACACACAAGCTAATAATTACTATGATTATGCGCACCCTTCCACTCACAAAGTTAAACAAATGAAATTAGTTCAGTCGGTAGAGTCTGTATTCTTAATATCAAAATTTCAAAAAAACTAATTTAGAATAAATGTAGCATGATACTCTTGCTTACAGGTATGCGCAGTTTTAACATCCACCCTGAGTGTGAAAATTACCCCCAGTTACATGAAACATGCTCATCGTATTCACGGTTTATGTATAATCCCGGCATCTGGCCTGAAAAGAAGACATAAGGACAGGAAATTGTAACACATACCTGACGGCCAAGCTGTGTGAAGAAAAAGAAAATCCAAAATTTCCCCTCCAATCCTTTTAATGTGCAGAACGAATATTCCAATTATGCTAATATAATTTGTTACAACGCACTCGCGCGCAGCCTCGAATATGAGACAAGAAAAAAAAATTATTTTTAATAACACTTATCGTGAAGCGGAGCTCTCGCTTATCGTATTGTTTGTGCACATAATTTAAACTTTCACCGTTGTCTTCATTCTTGAAGTGTCCATCTAAGTATGTTCCTATTCCACTGCACCGCGACGTTGATTCCTTCGGCTCCTTATCGTTGACGGCCAAGGTTGTCTTGGGTTACCATTTCCCTTCTTCTTCTGGATCTCTGGATCTCAGCTGTCCTCCTTCCACAGGTGTCTTTCAGTAATAGCAGCTGGGTCTCACTACTTCAGTGGCGGCTTTGCAGGCTGTCCTCCTACTCATGTTACTATTAATAACACGTACTTGTACTGAAAGTTTTCTCATTCGCAGCATCACGAAAGCACTTAAAATATTATAACTATTTACACGAAAGATTAGTACAAGGCTATTGGCTTAGTCTCTTGTACGCGTGTACTATCTGATTGAAACAAGCTGCGAAGTATAGCAACATTGGTCACGGGCCTAAAATGACGGGCGTACTAAGTTTGTTAGGACCAATAAATTAGTACTTTTTTATATATTCACTACGAGTAAAATAAGAACATGCTCTCCTGAGCTTAGTACATGATCTTCATGTTTAGTTTCTGCAAGGCACGTCACTAGTTTAAAATAAAAACTGTTACTTCAAACCGCACTTGCCGCAAAACAATCTCAACACCATCAAAACCATCAAACAAGTTTCTTCGAAAACCGAAATTGTCGCAAATGATGTGTATGCCACTAAAACTATGAATCAACTGTCCTGAGTGTTAGCCACTCTTTGGTTTTATCTCAACGGAAGTTCATTGTCTGTTTGAACTCCGCGTCGGGTCAAACCACTTTCAACCACTTCCACCAAAATAGGTAGGGAAGGTACTCCCCTCACAGTAGGCCTACCTGTGACCTACTTAACTTTTAAAATCAACAGGTTTGTTTAAATTTCTGCGTATTGTATCTCACACCAATTAAACTGTTTCACGTCACTATATTCATTCGCTAGCGTATTTAATAAGCTTTTATTTGGTGTATATCACTCACAAGCACTATTCCGTGTTAATTAGCAATGTTTAATTAAACACAACAAAAGATACTAATCTTGTCACTAGACCTATTCGTGGACCTGTCATGACCTGTGCTGCCATCTCGTTACGAAGTACCTAACTTTTTGTCCAAGTGACGTTTAGAATGGCATAAACCTGGAATGTTTACTTTTAATGTTTTTAAACTTTAGAATGATTTCTCAGCGTAGATAAAACAATATAAACAAACTACACATATTATATAATATTAGAACAGTCCCTCACGGGCTGTCATGATCTGGCACCTGAAAACGAGGATTATTTCTTGGTTTGAGGGTTCCCTTCTTTAGCATCCAGCATTGGTATATGGTCGAGGTTTTTAAAAAAACTAATTTTTGTGTTTGCCCATAGGTCACCTCTCGAAACCATCAACCAGGCCTATAATTGCTATTAGAACAAGCCATTAATATTATAACAAACAAAATATCGATTTAAAATATATCTAAATAATACGGATTCATCCAGAAAGTTTATTTACACATTACAAAACATACTCATGTAGCAGACCATGCAGGGGAAGGCAGACAAAAATTACCACACACCAGAGACATCTGACGGATGTTTCTGAATTATTACAACTAGGACCAAAGTGGACTCTTCCAAAATTTCAAATTTCTTCAACTTCTCCTCTCAGGCAGAAGTTCGTTGGTAAAGCGACGCTTCTTGTATCTGGGACGTGAAAAAGAGGTGTGGCTTGCAAAGTTCACAATCCATTGTATCGTCAATTCGCCACGGACATGCTAAAATTTTGCTTGCTTCGAACTCATTGTGAACATCGACTTGCTGTCTACACAGTATCAGTGTATGTCCCTTACAAATAACACACTAGGGAGTGGGACTATCTCTGCTTATAGACAAAGTTTGGAGCTCCTTGATACTATATCAAAATAAGGTGGCTACAGTGGATAACTGTACATACCCACGCTGCAGTCAGAACAAAGCTCCATCAGAAAAGCAAGCTTTCTTAAAGTTTTTTTGAGGGCTTCTCTGCCTCTACGAAAAGCAAACTAGCGTATATGAAACTCAAAATGTTCTATCTTCTCCATTATTATATGTAAATCATACTGCAATATCATTGTCCCAGTATCATGTCCAGTCCTGATGTTAATCTACATATACTTAAATACGCTAAACAATAATACATATACATAAAATACTAATATGTCGTTTGCTCCCGCTGCTACATATGCAAATCAAATAAAATGAATATGCTTATTGTCCTAATTAAAAGATTAAATATTCACAAAATATAGCGAAAATTTAATATGCAAATAATATATAAAAACACTGTTAATGGGCTGTTCACATTATTCCCCTCCTAAGGAAATGCAACCGTTAATTGCTTAATCGTTGCATTTTCTCAGAAGTGGAGACAATACATTTTACGCAAACATCATACATCATCCGTATATTCCTAAAGTTAACAAAATATTCCTAACATACGTAAATATATTCCCACAATAATGAAAAAGAGAAAAAAACTAGTTATCAATACAACACAAACAATACACAACTTATGTATATACAAAACAACACTCAGCGCAACAACTCTCTTGTGCCAGTGGTGGAGAGGTGCGACCGTGAGTGATGGGATCATTCAGCCTTCCTTCCTGTATGACGCGTTTTGTTGACCTTTCCTCTTCTACGACGTCATCAGGTCAGCTGGTTCCTGCTGAGGCGCGGCTTCGCGCTGTACATATCTCTTCAAGTGGAACACGTTTCTTTTCATTTTTATTTCTTTCGTCTCAGAGATGTTAGTTATCTTCTGGAAACGCTATTTTTGAATACTGCGTACTGGACATTACTTGAAACCGACAATAATGCGTAATTGTTATTCAAATGCATCGGAGACTACTTTGACTTTATTTCACTATGTATCTTAACGAGACTTTCTCCACTCATCAACCCTGATGGTTGTGTTGCACACACACTTGTGAAGCACACCTCTGCTTCGTACCAACTAGGAAATTTTTGAATTATCTATCTTATACCACCGTGCAGGAAACTCAATTATTTCTGGCTGTTTTCTTCTACTACAACTGCGCACTGATCCAATCTACATTGGCGCTATGACCAGCGGACTCTGATAAGAAGTGGGATGCTTCTTTATGATTCCCTACGCCATTCATCGATTAATAGTGTTCGTGACGGCAGTTCTGTGACGTAACGGGTACGGATACATTCGGGTCTTCATTGGTCGGTCATCGGTCACTTCTATTGTGTGGTGGTAGTCCTTTACTGTTCCGGGCTTCTCAAGATCTCTCTATGTCTGTAGAGCACGGCGTACAACTTCTGTTTCTCATCCCCACTCAAATCAGTATACTTTTCGACGTGGTCTCTAATGTCATTTTGTGTAGCCTGGGTTCGAACCTTCGCCCACTCCTGTGGCGAGTACACAACATTTGCAAGTTCGGCTGCGGTTGGGAATTTCCCATCGTCCAACCGGCTGCGCAGAGTAGCCAACTCTTGCTGGTGGCATCCATCTGCCGACGCTAGCGCGAACTGCGGCGTAGTCAGCGGTCCTATACTCGACGCGCACATACTACTTACGGTGGGATTATATAAATCAACCACATCATCCTCGAACTCCCAGGATAATTTTCTTATAACTAGTTCTTCTTCTTCGACTTCTATGTCGCGAAAAGAAACTTCTATATGGTGGGGGTGATTCAACAAAAGGACGTTCCTCTCATAGTCTAATATTGCCCTACTTTCTACAAAGAACTGTGAAGCCAGAATGAGTTCACGGTTGAGCCCTTTCACAATTATTGCTGAAGTATAGAACTCCTTTCCCGCAATAATTAGTTCTAATTAGACTTGACCAATGATCGACGCAACGGAACGACCGAACGCAGAACTGACACGTATATTGGATGATTTAATAAACGCTGGTGAGGGGTCACGCTGTCGTATTGTTTCCCAACATTGGAGCGAGATCGCTGAGATACTTGCTCCGCTATCCAATAATGCCAGAATTTTGTTTTCAAACAAACCTACTTCTACTTCTGGTAGTGTCACTAAATTATTTGTCGGTAGTTTCTCAGTTGACGTCTCTAAAAGATCTCTAAAAATCGCATTCGTCTCATCGAACAAATTCTTATCAATTTTAATTTTGTCCCCATTTCTTTTCAAAAACATAATTTCAGAATGACGAATGTCGTCGTTTCCTCCACGATTGAAATGTGTGGTGCCTATAATTCTCTTACATGTATCACAGTCCCCATTCTCTAGTGTCTCTATAATTTTCACATATGTCTCATAACTACCTTCTTCCTTTTCTTCTAATGCATGACTATGTTCCACTACACTATTACGCATATTCCCAGTATTAAAATTCGCCGGTTCTCCAAGAATATTCAGCACGCTAGTATTCATGGTACCGTTCTGAGAACATGCGGACAATTCTCAGTTTCTCTGATTGCTCCCTGGGCTATTCGCACGAGAATTGCCACGAGACGAGACTTGTCTCGTGGACTGGTTAGCCCTCTGCTCGTGAACACGGAGCTCGTTCACCTCTGCAGCAAAGTCACTATTTCGATTGTTGTCTCGTTGCTGCATGTTACCACGACCCCGGTTCCTACCTCTCCTTTGCCCTCTATTGTTTTGGTTCCCAGTTCGAGACCCTCCATCGTCATGAGCACGACCATTGGAGTTTCTCGAACGCCAATTACCGTTTTGGTTGCTGTCTCTATTACTATAGCCTCTCCTGTTACCCCTTGCCTGATAAGGTCCAGTGTCCCTATGGAACCTCCTGTTTCTTGTGGGGTTACTAGGCCTACTGTTCCTTGGTGGGGGAAGAGCGCCCTGCTTCTTCTTCTTCTTCTTCGATTGTGAGGGCATTGATTCCCCTCCGGTTATTTGAATTCGGTGGCTGGTAGATGGACTGCAGCTCACCTACTATACTAAGCTACTCGTCTATAGAGCGCGGTTTCGAAGAAACTATGCACCTATAGATCGAAAACGGCAACTGTCTCGGTAATACCCTCAACAATACTTGTGGTGACAAAATGGGGTCGAGAATACTGTTAGTGTGTAGTAACTCCAACAAGTATTCTGTAGGTTTCTTGCTGCCCCGTGTCTCGAATCTCGATGTCAGGATAGAAGCACGGAGGTTGGCTAGCTTCTCTTCGCTCAAATAAGCTTACTTGAAGTGCTTTACTAGGTCCTGATAGCTTCGGCACTTTCCTAATGTGACCTGCACGCATTGTCGTGATATCCCACGAAAACAGTGGGATGAAAATGCAAGACGCCTCTCTTCAGGCACACCAGTCAAGTCAAAGTAATTTTCTAATTCGACCAAGAAGTTGTGGGCCTGCACCTCAGATTCTGAACCAGAAAAAGTGGGAAGAAATAAATCTCTGTGCAGTAGCCCTAGCGCAGATGCTACTTGACACGTAGAGACATTACTACTGCTATTATTGTTGTTATTGTTGTTGGTGGGAGGGGCAACCTGCTCATCTGAACTCTCACGTCTCGAGAGCTCAGGGGACTGTCTCGCATGGCTCGGTCAAGCGACCGGCGTGTCGACTCCATCATGTGAAACAGAGGCTGTGTTTTGACAGCTGGAACTACTCTCTCGCACCGACTCCCTTAATAGTTCCAACTGTTCCTCCCATCTCAATTCCGCACGTCTTAACTTTGACTGTAAGTGCCCTACGGAGCTCTCTACGGTGGCCTTTACTCGATCTACTTCGCTCGACATAGCGGTAACATTCTCGCCCACTCTCTCCATGTCACCACGTAAATGGTTGACATCACGAGAGACCTGCGCTAGATCCGAACCAAGGAACTCAGATATTTCACCTATTCTACTCTCAGTATTGACCTCCAATTGGTTCACTCGTTCTTCAGTTGCCTCGACAGAAGTTTTCAGCTCCTGGCAGGATGCTGTGATCCGTGACTCAAGAGCTTCCGCTGAGGAATCAATCCTGGCCTCCAGCTCTGAGACATTTTGAAGCATTTCCTGCCTGAAACTGGCAGTAATCTGCTTCTCGACAGCTTCTAACCTCTCTAGCATAACTCTACTAGAGTTCTCCTGCCTGTGAGCTATTTCTTCTAACGTTCTCTCCTGTGCCCTTTCTTGCTTCTCTAGTTTCTTCTCGTGTTTTTCTAACCTATCTGCAATTTCCAAAAGTGATTTCTCATGTTTCCCTGAAAGCTCTAAAAGTGACTTCTCCTGTTTCTCCGAAATTTCTATGAGTGACTTTTCTTGTGATTTTTCTTGTTTTTCTAATTTATCTGAAATTTCACTTAATGTTTTCTCTTGTTTCTTCTCTTGAGTTTCAAGTTTACCAGAAATCTCCCTTAGCATATTAAACAGTGACGCGAGACACGGGTCAGTAACGGTATTAGTGACTTGCGCTGAGGTGGATGGAATCGGTTCCCTAACCTGCTCCGGTTCGTTTACTCTTTCATTGCGTACGGTACTTTCTCCAGGCGGAACTACTTCCTGGAGAGAAGTATTTACATCGCCTATTGCATCACCTACGGTGTCCTGAGACTCCGACGGGAACTCAATAACCTGCGCAAATTCATCTTGTACAAAACTGTTGTCTACAGAGCCCTCCATTTCTCTAGCTTTTCTACGCGTTAAAACCATAAATGTGTTATACGAAAAATGATAACAATAAACAAAAATATTCTCTAATGTGCCTAGCTGTTCTCTAATATATTATTCCCCTCCAAAAGCACTAAAAATTTCAACACACTTTAAAAATGCACACAAAACACAAAAACAATAACACAATTAACGCACCAATAAGCTAACACAAATAAATCTTAAACTTTCTGGATGGCTTCTCGCGACAACCTGAAAGAAAACATATTCTGACTCGCGTCTGGCTTGTGCTAATAACCGTGAATCCGGTGGGTAATTTTCTTCTCCCGTTGTGGCATCATAATTCAAATAAACAGACAAATGAAAAACTTTAAACTTTACTTTCTTGCCACAACGTTAACTATCCAAACAACTTTACAAGGGACATTGATACAAAAGTTACACTCAGGATGGTGTGTGCCGTGCCCCACGCGAGCGGCAGCCAAGTTCTTTGTGACGGGGGGAAGAGTTAGTGTATGTGATTCATAAATTTTGAAAAATAATTAATTTACTAGAATGCTAATGTGGGAGGAAACATCACACACAAGCTAATAATTACTATGATTATGCGCACCCTTCCACTCACAAAGTTAAACAAATGAAATTAGTTCAGTCGGTAGAGTCTGTATTCTTAATATCAAAATTTCAAAAAAACTAATTTAGAATAAATGTAGCATGATACTCTTGCTTACAGGTATGCGCAGTTTTAACATCCACCCTGAGTGTGAAAATTACCCCCAGTTACATGAAACATGCTCATCGTATTCACGGTTTATGTATAATCCCGGCATCTGGCCTGAAAAGAAGACATAAGGACAGGAAATTGTAACACATACCTGACGGCCAAGCTGTGTGAAGAAAAAGAGAATCCAAAATTTCCCCTCCAATCCTTTTAATGTGCAGAACGAATATTCCAATTATGCTAATATAATTTGTTACAACGCACTCGCGCGCAGCCTCGAATATGAGACAAGAAAAAAAAATTATTTTTAATAACACTTATCGTGAAGCGGAGCTCTCGCTTATCGTATTGTTTGTGCACATAATTTAAACTTTCACCGTTGTCTTCATTCTTGAAGTGTCCATCTAAGTATGTTCCTATTCCACTGCACCGCGACGTTGATTCCTTCGGCTCCTTATCGTTGACGGCCAAGGTTGTCTTGGGTTACCATTTCCCTTCTTCTTCTGGATCTCTGGATCTCAGCTGTCCTCCTTCCACAGGTGTCTTTCAGTAATAGCAGCTGGGTCTCACTACTTCAGTGGCGGCTTTGCAGGCTGTCCTCCTACTCATGTTACTATTAATAATACGTACTTGTACTGAAAGTTTTCTCATTCGCAGCATCACGAAAGCACTTAAAATATTATAACTATTTACACGAAAGATTAGTACAAGGCTATTGGCTTAGTCTCTTGTACGCGTGTACTATCTGATTGAAACAAGCTGCGAAGTATAGCAACATTGGTCACGGGCCTAAAATGACGGGCGCACTAAGTTTGTCAGGACCAATAAATTAGTACTTTTTTTATATATTCACTACGAGTAAAATAAGAACATGCTCTCCTGAGCTTAGTACATGATCTTCATGTTTAGTTTCTGCAAGGCACGTCACTAGTTTAAAATAAAAACTGTTACTTCAAACCGCACTTGCCGCAAAACGATCTCAACACCATCAAAACCATCAAACAAGTTTCTTCGAAAACCGAAATTGTCGCAAATGATGTGTATGCCACTAAAACTATGAATCAACTGTCCTGATTGTTAGCCACTCTTTGGTTTTATCTCAACGGAAGTTCATTGTCTGTTTGAACTCCGCGTCGGGTCAAACCACTTTCAACCACTTCCACCAAAATAGGTAGGGAAGGTACTCCCCTCACAGTAGGCCTACCTGTGACCTACTTAACTTTTAAAATCAACAGGTTTGTTTAAATTTCTGCGTATTGTATCTCACACCAATTAAACTGTTTCACGTCACTATATTCATTCGCTAGCGTATTTAATAAGCTTTTATTTGGTGTATATCACTCACAAGCACTATTCCGTGTTAATTAGCAATGTTTAATTAAACACAACAAAAGATACTAATCTTGTCACTAGACCTATTCGTGGACCTGTCATGACCTGTGCTGCCATCTCGTTACGAAGTACCTAACTTTTTGTCCAAGTGACGTTTAGAATGGCATAAACCTGGAATGTTTACTTTTAATGTTTTTAAACTTTAGAATGATTTCTCAGCGTAGATAAAACAATATAAACAAACTACACATATTATATAATATTAGAACAGTCCCTCACGGGCTGTCATGATCTGGCACCTGAAAACGAGGATTATTTCTTGGTTTGAGGGTTCCCTTCTTTAGCATCCAGCATTGGTATATGGTCGAGGTTTTAAAAAAAACTAATTTTTGTGTTTGCCCATAGGTCACCTCTCGAAACCATCAACCAGGCCTATAATTGCTATTAGAACAAGCCATTAATATTATAACAAACAAAATATCGATTTAAAATATATCTAAATAATACAGATTCATCCAGAAAGTTTATTTACACATTACAAAACATACTCATGTAGCAGACCATGCAGGGGAAGGCAGACAAAAATTACCACACACCAGAGACATCTGACGGATGTTTCTGAATTATTACAACTAGGACCAAAGTGGACTCTTCCAAAATTTCAAATTTCTTCAACTTCTCCTCTCAGGCAGAAGTTCGTTGGTAAAGCGACGCTTCTTGTATCTGGGACGTGAAAAAGAGGTGTGGCTTGCAAAGTTCACACTCCATTGTATCGTCAATTCGCCACGGACACGATAAAAGTTTGGAGCTCCAGGATACTTTATCAAAATAAGGTGGCTACAGTGGATAACTGTACATACCCACGCTGCAGTCAGAACAAAGCTCCATCAGAAAAGAAAGCTTTCTTAAAGTTTTTTTTGAGGGCTTCTCTGCCTCTACGAAAAGCAAACTAGCGTATATGAAACTCAAAATGTTCTATCTTCTCCATTATTATATGTAAATCATACTGCAATATCATTGTCCCAGTATCATGTCCAGTCCTGATGTTAATATACATATACTCAAATACGCTAAACAATAATATATATACATAAAATACTAATATGTCGTCTGCTCCCGCTGCTACATATGCAAATCAAATAAAATGAATATGCTAATTGTCCTAATTAAAAGATTAAATATTCACAAAATATAGCGAAAATTTAATATGCAAATAATATATAAAAACACTGTTAATGTGCTGTTCACATTTCTTTCTTTTTCTTTTTTCTTTTTTCTTTTTTTTTTTTTTGAATAGGACATGGGTACCATGATCCATACTTTGAAATGTTTGGATGGGCCCACCCTTAAATTTTGGAAATTGTCAAATCTAGAAATTACAAAAGTGTTTCTAGGACTGAGGTATATACTTCTGTAAATTTAGATGGCTCATATTAATCCTTTGCATGCGTAAAATAGTTTCAAATTTAAATTTTGGGAATTTTGATTCATCTATATATCATTTTACTAGCTGAAATACCCATTCTTTGCATGGAGGCTGTACCTGGAAGTCAACGCATATGAGAGATCACCATTCACTTCAGTGACCGCCTAACTATGGATTTGACACTAATATCGGTCATTTTGGATTATTGGTACATGTCTCGGTATCCTCCGGTGACCTACATCCCGCAGCCGAATAGAGTGAATTTGGAAGGTAATGCAATCAGAGTCTCACCATTGATCTCAGCGACCGCGAAAACTATGAATTTGTCACTAATATCGGTCATTTTCTACTAAACGCTCCCGAGATCCCCCTGGGTCGAAATTTAAAAAAAAAGGTTCGTCTTGGTCTGGAGTCCGGACCAAGGTACCCGTGATCCAATCTTCTAGTTCCCAGTCCGCATACAGACACAGGAACACACAAACGAACTCTTTATTTTATTTATATTAGATTATATGGATAAGTACAGTGCATAGTGTGAGGTCATTGCTGGAAAGTTAGCTTTGGTGATCCCAACCTTTAACTCCAAATTTTGGACTTCAAACCTAAAAGGTAGTTATTGATATACATTAGCAATTTCACAATTAGAATCTTAGGATTGTAGTTATTAAAACCGAATGATGTGCGTCATAACAATTTCACCCTTTGAACTTTAGTTGTAACTCATAATCTAAGGTCATTAGTGGAAAGTTATTCTTGGTGCAATCTGATTGGCTGATCAGTTTAAAATATTCGTTTAATTTTTTCCAATTTTTTTAAAAAGACTTTCTTTAATTTTTGTTTAAAATTTATTTTTCGATTATTGATTTTTTAAAAATTTTGCTTTCAAAATTTTTGAATCTTAGTATTCTGGTTACAGTAAGTACGACTCATAGTTTTAGGTCATCGTTGAAAACTTATACTTGATGCAATCTGATTGACTGGTCACTTTTAAATTTTTGTTTGAAACTTTTTGAAATGTAAAAGTTTGTTGTAAAATTTTAAAGTCAGTGTCTTTATTGTCACAAATGAACTATTTATTAACACATGTGCGTATCCAGTTATGACGACGATAAGATTCATACATCTACATAAATGCTGCACTGGCCGCGGTGGCTCAGTGGTAGAGCGTTCACCTCTGGTGCTTGGGACCCCGGGTTCGATCCCAGCCCCGGACAAGTGAACTTTGTGGTGGACAAACACCGTGTGCGTGGGTTTCCTCGGGGTTCTCCCGTTTCCTCCCACTTTCTTCATTCCACCATTTCATTAATTACTCATCATCACCGTCTCCTTTAGCCTCACCGGCATAATCGTGGGACGTAAAAAACTCAAATTCCAACTCAAAATCTAAATTGAATGCATATTCCAACGGGCCCTCTGTTGAATAAGTATATGATACTAGTATTTAGAAACCTTAATACTTCCTGTTGTTTTTCAGTTTCCATTGACAGGTATTTTCGAGACAAAATAACATATTTATCACCTTCCAGAGTCATAAGTATATATCACCTTCCAGAGTCATAAGTAATCTGGATCGAAACCTTGTATAAATGACTTTTATGGATATAATTTTACAAGGTGTATTCTGATGTAAAGTGGAAATTATGGTAATTCATTTCAAAAGATCACATAAGTATAGAAATTGTTAACAAGTAGCCATGGTGACGTTATGATGGATACTATTTTAATCGACACTTCTTTACGAAGACAATGATATATACATGTACATCATAAACACATGTGATGCTATTTTGTTGATGCTGCAATTATTTATTTTTCTGACATGTATCATTGCGTTCAACTCTTCTGTGCAATGTTGCCAGATATTATTGTTCTACACAGCTCCGATTCTTAGAAACGGTTCTTTTCTACGTCCTCGAAACTTTTGCACTAACAAAAACATCAACTTATTGATCAACTCGACGCCAAAAGTGCAGGAAAAAGTAGACCAATGCGAGTGAAATTGAGTACAGGTATACTAGACGTGAAATAAGGGAGATTGTGTTTTCTACTATCCTTCAAAAATATTTCCCTCCACACTTATTACCACATAATGTCAAAATTAGGAATAAAAGTAGTCCAGACGTCCTGAAGTACATGCAAGATTGTATCGAAACTATGTTCTTGTTTACTTCAGTTGTTAAAGAATGATATAAGTGTTTGTTAAGTTTAAAATTGTTAAGAGCCGTTCTTATTCTACTCAAAATCTAGCAGTGTAGCTATATAAAGTTTTATATTTCAGGCGAAGTGGGAATTAATATTCGGAGTAGAGTAACCATCAGCTCATTGGATTCAGATCGCCTGATTGCAGACAACAGGTAAGAGGATTGTTTAAAATTACGAGCTTATTTATATTCTCTTACAGGTTCGTAGAATTACTTTTGAATCTAAGCAAAACAACGTGGGCTGTTCGGCTAAATGTAAGAGTATTTCTTGTATCAAAAGTTGAAATATAATTGATCCTTTCTAACTCACACCATTCCAAGGATTGTATTGATACTTTCGTATATAGCAAATTGCGATTATAATGTATGTTCGAAAATTAGGTATTGTTTCCTCATGTATCACAGGTTTTGATTTTATGAGTGACATTTTTCTGTTTCTTTTCAACGTAATTTCAGTCTACTTCTTCACTAAATTTGTAGTCTTCGTTTTAACATAACTCAGCTGTCAAAGAGCGAATTCACACTGTCACAGCTGTTGATGTGTGGTTTCACAAACATCGAGTAGAAGAACTTTAAGACTTCCTCTCTGTCCCACAACAATTCGTAGACTTCAACATTAATGAACCAGTTGTCAGTTCTGGAACTCAATATTCTTTTCCATTGTCGGTGACGGAACTGAATGCTGCATTGCATAAAGAATGGCACAGGTGATCTATGAGTTATTTGCCTTTTTCCTGCGACGAATTGGAGCTCTTCTGAACGCTAACGGTGGCGCCACGCCGTATTTATCAGGATAATTTACTTTCTTAAGATCATCCATTGTTTTCATGATGAACTGTATATAAGTTATGGAGCGGTTTAATTCCGAAAGACACGTCCGTTGAATTCAAAGGGCTGTACGAGGAGAAGCGAACAATATTAATACAATAATCAACGATCGCCTCCAAAAGTCCAGTTCCGTGTTTTATTAGGATCACACAGTGAGACTAAAAGATTGCCTTGTAACTACGTCTGACCGCTATTCCGAATAAGAACTCTTAAGGGAGAGCGGATTTCTAAATTCTGTTTTTGCAATAGCTACCTAGAGCGATTATCTCAGTCCAGTTCTTTAATGGAGTGAATCCGTTAAATCTTAACATGTAACGGCGACTTTAATTGTAATCATCTGTATGCCATTTAAGCAAAATTTTGAATTAGTCAAACCATTATCCTGCATGAGTTCGTTAATGTAGTTGATCTATTAACATCTTAATGGATAACGATAGCTATCTACATGCCATATACAGGGTGAACTTGAAAGATGTGCACATATTTCGGGAGGGATTCATGACATCAAAAGAAAACAAAAAAAAGTCCTATTGCATGTTGTCAAATTTCGCGTCGTGTACGAGGTACAGGGGTGTCAACTTGGAATTGAAACTCGAATCCTGACAATGGGAACGGAATAGAAAAATGTGCACAATGTACGTAGGTACACAAAGCGGAATTCGACAACATGCAAGGAGAGTTACGTCTTCTTTTGGTGTCTCGGAGTTTGCGCACATCTTTCTGGTTGACCCTGTATACACAGTTTGGACGATGTTCTTTACTATGTTTACGACCTTTTTACCAATTTCTTTCCCAGTAGCATACGCAGAATTCCATCAAGGGATTTCAAGTAGTAAATATGTATAAGCGTAATACAAGTGAGTCGTGTAGTCTTATAAGATTTCAATAGTAGATCTCCGTCCGTATGTCCGTTACTCCACACGATAATTCATGAGTGAAGTGTAGTTTTTTTTTAATTCTGTTCTTTTCTTTTTCCAATCTATAGACAGCTAAATTATCTCGGTCGAATTCGTTAACATATTCATTCTTTAATATATTCATTTGTAACTTCCGTCTGTTATTTCACAGCTAACTCTTGAGGAAAAGAGATTTTTGAATTTTGAATACCGTTTTCCGCAATAGCTAGTTGGAGCTATTAACTCTGCCGTGTTTGATAATGGAGCATCCCCATGCCGTAAGCGTCGGTAGACCACCGATGGGCAACTAGCGACATCTTGCCAAAAATTGGCGACCCAGCAACGACGATCACCAGTGGCCCCTCTTCTGTTTTGAATATTATACTACCTGCGGCCCACCAGCGTCAGTGACGCGACAAAACGCCAATGAATCACAAAAGTACTCCTCAAAAATATGTTAAATCATCTATATGTGTGATTTGTTTACGTTAAGGTGAATCTTAAAGAAAATTTTAAAAAAAGTAACCAGGGTGGGCATGAACTACTCTACCAACCTTATCATTACTAGGCGCGTGTTCTTCCGACTTCACCACGAAGGCGATGAAGAAAACCTCGTTTGTAGAGGGATAAATCATGGAAGTGTATTTAATGTGGCCAATCAGAGTGCTCCTTTTGAGCCACAACTGTTTGGGATCACATAAAATTCGTTCGCCATGTAATTTTATAACGAAATAACGCACGTATATTTACTTTATTTCATAGTTCTCCCAAATTCACTTTCGAATGATCTGCGATAGTTGCTACCTAAATTAATACACACACTCATCTCAAGAGTTTACACCTCATGATGTAATGGCAGGGGTTAATCTTGAGCTGAGGAGCTGACTTTAGAAACAATTTGTCAGGAAAAAATAATATATAATAATAACTGCATGCACATGACTGGCGATACTAGTTCATGTTGATCTCCTCGCGATTCTCCGCGACGAATCGAAGGAGCGCGGACCATAATGAAGTCCTCGCTGCTACGCGCTGGTGACTTGAACAGACCGACCCTAGATATCTGTTTCGACTCGGCGAAACTCTCCCGCCAGTGGCACACTAGCGGCAATCCTTCCACGTGTCGCTATATCGACAATTGACATTTACCGACAAGTAGGCCACTATGGCGAGGTTTACGGCATGTGGGCGAGGTTTACGGCATGGGGCAGAATGTTTGAAAGGATTTTATAGGATGTTGAGAGAAGAGAGATGCCTCGATAATTATTACAGTCAGTTTTGTCGCCTTTCTTGTGAATTGGAACAATGATTTATTCTTTCCACTCTTGTGACAATTCTTCCTTGTAGATAAGGAAACTGAGTTTGTATATCTTGTTCCACAATTTTTCGCCTCCAGCTAAAATTAACTCAGCCAAAATTTCGTTCACGCCCGGAGATTTGTGTTTCTTTAATATTTTTATAGCGATTTCTACTTCTATTTGGTTGGATTCTGGAATATACAGTTCTGCGGTGTGTATCTCCCTTTTTCCACGCACATTAGTTTTTGGCTGCGTGTTAAGCAAATCGTCAAAGAAATCTTTCCATCTATTTAAAATGCTATCTTGTGTCAGTGAGAACCGTTCCATCAGCTTTCTTTAATATAAGCAAGAAGTTGATAGCCTTTCTTAATTCGTTGATCCCTTTGTGCATGTCCTGAATGTTTTTATTTTTACTATTATCTTCAAGTTCCTAAATTTTAGCTTTCAAAAAATCGCGTTTCTTTGTTCTAAAAGTTTTGGAAGTTTCCAGCCTGATGTCTGCGAAATTTTGTGTAGTTATTTCATTCGGATTTTGTAGCCAACGTAATTTTGCCTGTTTTCTCTTCTCTGCTAGTTCAAACCATGGTTTGTTCCTACGTACTTCCGCGTGTCCCAGTTTTTCTTTTGAGAGAGGATGCTTCGTAAGCAAAGAATACAATTGCTGGGATATTCTTTTCCATAATCTTAAGGTTACATCTGTTAACTAAAGAATATATGACATGTATCAGATTTCTGTAACCACTACTGTAATGTTATTGAGATTATCATCATTTTTTGTGTATATTGTTGCGTCATACATAATTGATATTCTTTCTTCATAGTTTTGCTGAAATCATTATTTATATTATTATATTATTATAAAAGAATTTTAACGTGGATCTTTGTGGATGCCTAATTAGAAACATACTAATTATAAATATGCATGTATTCAGATTTCGGAATGTGTTCACGGTAGAGACCTGCATGGGCCTGGCTTGGCCCGAGCCCCGAAGCCCGGCCCGGCCCGCGGGCCGGGCTTGGGCGGACCGACTCTATTATTTCTTTGGACCGGGCCGGGCTTGGACGGGCCGACACTTATTTCTCTTCAGGTCTGGCCGGGCTGGGGCCGATTAATTGCAATTCTTTACTAATTATTGAGATTCGTTAAACGATATTTAGAATAAAGGCAAACGTTGAAGAAGTGTGTCCGTGAAAAATGTTACAAAATGAAACTTCGAAAATTTATCGAGCCCGGGCCGGGCTAGGGCCAAGAATTTTAAAAAACTTATCGGGCCGGGCCGGGCTCGGGCCGAAAATCTCCAAAAAGTTTCGGGCCCAGGCTGGGCCGGGAATACGTACATTCGGGCTGGATTGGGCTCGGGCCGAAAAATTCGGCCCGTGCAGGTCTCTAGTTCACGGCAGTGATTTGTAATACAGTACTAATATGTACTACTACTTCATCTACATCGCCTAACATATAATATACTCTACAACAGTTGATCAGATTCATCTACCGTAATATGAGTTTCATCTTCCTTCTCTAGAATAAGCCTCAAATCTGCCCACCTCCCAATGTTGAAGACAACCAGTGGTGCATTTAGGATTTTGTTTCGTAGGGCTATGCCCAAGCACAGTTGGCTTGGGTCAATAAAAACTTGACCCACGACCCACTGACCCACCACCCACCGTGACTCACGACCCACCACCATCCGTGAGCCACTCTGACACACGACCCATCATGGCCCACTGTGACCCACCATGAACTACTCATCCACTGTGACCTACTCTGACTCACCAAAATCCATCGTCATCAACTCTGAACACGATCTACGGCCTCTTCCGTACTGACTAAAGAGTTTACACTTGTAATAAAACAAGACTGAAATTGTCACTAATCGGAGTTTGAATTTCTAGTCAATTGCTAAAGCACCACTCTGTTACAATAACGGTAGATCGACCTTTACAATATCAAATGGTAAAGTATTTGTCAGTGAGGAAATTGAAGCACTTCGAGGTGGGGGGAAATTAGTGCGTGCCTAAAATATACGTGTCATACTAAGAGAGTATTCTTGCAAGTGCTAATTTCTGAACGCATTCCAAAAGAAACTTCTATTCACAGGAAAATACCCCTGTACAATATGGAAAAGGTTATGGTTTCTCAGTTCACAGTATTTTTCTCACAAAAGACTTGAAAAATCAGTTTTTCATAGTGTATAAAGGTGCTCGGGTACCTTCTGTGAGAGCATCTCCATAAAGTATGCTCATAATTGTAATTTGTGTAATCACTAAAACACCACGTTAAATTTAAGTTACAAATATGCATCATTGCAATTATTATGAATATTTATTCAAAGTAGTTTACCTAAAGCAAAGAAGAGACTTATTAAAAATTAGGTACATAGTTGTATAACACAAATAATCCATTAGTAATAAGTATACATTTTCCACAACTCGTAATTTGCCACCTTAAAACAAATCTGAAATCGGGTTTATTTCCTGTTGGTAACTTTTTCGTGGTAAATCATCCGCAGCGGAATGATGTCCATCCTTCAGCCAAGAAATAACTAGCTCGTCTACTTTAAGCTTGTCTAACGGTGGGTCATTAACATTGATGAACAACAAGTTAGACAATGTTTGAGCACTTAGTCTAGTTCTAATATGTCATCTGTAAATTCATAAGGGGAAATCCCCGTTCGCACTCTGTCGTGGAAATTAATAATACTTCTACCCGATTCTGCAACTCCTCATCGACAATCTGCTTGTTAGACTTAAGAATGATAACGATTTTTCTCGGCCAGTTTTGAAATACTCAACAAGAAGTATCATCTCTCAATCACCATACAACATGTTTTCCATATCGACCATGTCAGTTGGCAATGTCGACTCATGGAGAACAGAAACTTCATCTACCACGCCTTCCATAGGGAACCTTGTGCATAAATTATCAATTAAAGCCTGATAAACTGATGATTTCTTATTTGTTTATAAATTTAATTTTTGTAATTACACATGAAGGTTTGATGTCATTACAAAATTCCTCTTCCCCTAGAAAGCAAAAAGGAACGAGGTTCCGGGGAATTGTTCAGAGGTGAATGGGAATTTCCCTCTTTCTTCCCCTTCAATTACCACACTGCTGTTTGTCATGGGCCAAATTACGATGAATTTCAATTAAATTATCATAGTATCTTTATTTCCTTGATGAATTATCGGTACTTTTCAGTGCAAAAAAGGATGAAATTCGAAAGTCCCAAATCGAAATAGGGTTATTTCCTCAACTGTCTATTTCCCCAACTTTCCAGAAAGGTGTCATTTCCTCAAGTGCTTATCTTTCTTGTTAATCTGATGACCATTAACCAAAACAAGGAGGACAACTGCTGAAATTCTTAACTAATACAAGAAAGAAGAGGGGTGATACTTCGCTGCTGACTATTTGAGCTGTTGCTGATAACTAGGGTTGCAGGGTATCAAATAAAATCATACTTTATCGAACAAAATTGCATATAATGTTACATGTTTTATATTAATCCAACTGAAAATGAACGTAAGGTATATCTGCAGAGTATGAAATGTCTGTTTTACAATGAATTCATTGAACTGTTCTTTAGAAACAAATCTCAAAGCAGAATCACTACACGGATTTATTCTTTAAATCCCTTAAATCTGAAAGTGCTGGGTAAAGTATTGTGATATAGAACAAGTCACACGGACAATGAGAAGTTACATTAATCAATTGCCGAGTTTCTATTGACACTGTTGGAACCATGTTCCTCCAATATTTGTTGAATAAATTATATAATATTATCACTTTTGAAGGAAATGATCTATTTTAATTCAAACTTTAGTTCATTGGTCAAACTTTCTGTTGACACGTAAGCTTACTAGTGGTTCTGTATAAGACCAAGTTAAAAGAGTGTGAGGTAAACAGTTTGCGCTGCTCTTTTCAATCGTGAGATCTTGGATTCAAATTTCAAGTCTGTATATCCTGATTAGGCAGGCAAATTTTCTCAGTCTTAACACAATGATACATTCCTGACTGGCTTTTCCCCAAATTTTCTTTTACTTGTTAATCTTTCAAAGTGAAAAGACTTTCCGGTTGTATCTTTAACTCAAAGTAAATAAGTTTCCTTGAGCGTTTAAAACCTTGCACTTAGAAGAAACATTATTTTTATTATTAAAATCGCTTATGCCTTCGATGATTTGAAGCTGTAACTGTCGGGAACTTACAGTTGTGTCGTACCCCAAAAGTTCCATAATACCTATTTGTTTATTTAAATTTATTTTTATCATTTGAAAACATGACAAATTCTAATGAGATTAACAGTTTTCTTTTAAAAGCCATTCGACGTAGAATTGATGATATTCTACATTTTTAAATAAATCTAAAATAAGCAAAAGGCATTATTATGCTGTATAGAAAATAGTGACCCAAAACAGTGCTATTCAACCTTTTTTCTCGGGTACCCCTAGACACAGTTCGCCATTCAATTGTGTACTCCTGAAGCTGTTTAAGAGAAATTAAATCAAAATGAACTTATTGAACTTAATACAGGTTTTGTTGATTAAAAAGGGGGACAAAGAGAGACCCAACAAAATGACAATCTGGGGGCCAATCAAAACACTATTTATAGGGGGATAAGTGCACATCTGAAAAATTAACATGAGAAATTTAAAGATATATGGGGGACATCCAGTTCTACTGAGGAGGATTTTCGCCTCATCCTCCCTGATAATTCGTACACTGAAGACAATGTTAAAAGTTCAAAAACTAAAAGTAACTTTAGATCTAACCTGTTAATGAGATAACTGAGCTTGTTTCCAAAACGCCAACTACTCTATTCTTGGTCGAATCTTTGAGAGTGCGAGAATCAGAGCTGATTCTGGATTCAAGCAATTTCTGTGTTTCGTTTTTATTGATGTTAATGCAGAGAAACACTGTTCACACACATATGTTGATGGAATGGAAGAAGTTGTGAAATAGCACTGTCATTAATTTCATTTTACTCTTTTCGAGCATAAATACAAAAGTCACAAATTGACAAGTTATCCAATTTCATTTGCAGTGAACTGTCAACGGACATTTCCAGCAGACCCCCAGAAGCTTAAAGCAGCATTACGTACCCCCAGAAACATCTTCGCGTACCCCTCGGTGTACGCGTACCCCCGGTTAAATAGTACTAATCTAGAACATGGGAAGCACTAAGAAATAGAATAGTAAGAGTTTTGATATGGTATATTTAGGTGCTAAGCATAACACGATAAATGTATGAGATCATAACATTATTATTAAACATATAATAAATAATTTATGGGTAGCAATCCTAGGGTTTTATTTACAGGAAATCTATCCTATATCTCATTCTGTCAACTAGACCAAAAGATCTTGTGATGCATGTACATTATTTGGTCAAAACAATGATTAATGTTTTTTAAAATAATAGTGACTCACTTTTATCGAGAGGGGGCGCGGTGGCTCAGTGGTAGAGCGTTCACCTCCGGTGCTTGGGGTCCGTGGTTCGATCACAGCTCGCGCCGTGTGGACTTTGTGGTGGACAAACACCGTGCTGGTGGGTTTTCTCGGGGTTCTTCCGTTTCCTCCCACTTTCTTGATTCCACCATTACACTCATCTCTCATCATCACCGTCTCCTTTAGCCTAACCGGCATAATCGTGGGACGTAAAACTTAAAGATTTTATTTCATTTCACTTTTATCGAGATCTGCATTACGAGTGTTCGAAGTGGAAAAAAAAAGAGGCGGTATGTTTTATTATGATTTTGACTCAACATACCTGTTGAGTGCCAAACAGCCTCTGCTTATTTAAATATTGTCTTGATCACTGAAAAACCAGAGACGGTATGTCCTCATTACTGAAAAACCAGAGGCGGTATGGCATACCACCGTATATCGCAGCGTTTCCCAACCTTTTTCAACTTGCGGCACACCACAGGTGTAACTTGAATTCTCGCGGCACACTCATATATTATTATTATTATTATTATTATTATTATTATTATTATTATTATTATTATTATTATTATTATTATTATTATTTGCAAATATAAAATACCATGGTATTTTTTTCTGTGATTACTGATCTTCTCACAGAGATGAAAGCTCGATCACTGGTTTTCCCCCCATGCTAATTCATTATGCTTATTTTTTATTCTAATTTTAAAATAGAAAACAATTGCAATGAAATATAGGACTTAGGTTTTTAAAAATACGCTTTTTTTTCGAAAACTGTATCCAATCTTTCACTAGGAACGAAGATCACTAAATAACGAACGAACAAACAAATGTCTTGTACTTTTAACTTTGCTGTTTTAATCAAAACCGGTGCATATTATTGCAATCACACAGCTTGCGATGCGTCGAAGTCAAAACACAGCTGCTGAACAAAGTGTTGTTCTGTCATTCAGGTGCAAATGAGTGTTCTACGAACGTTCACTTGACGCGTACGGTACAAGTGCTTCCATTTCTCGGTGTTAGTATGACTCTCAATCGAAACGTAACATAGCAGCTAACCGTGGAAATGTGTACGAGCTGAAATACTGTCTGCTACACAGTAATAGAAGTAGAATAATACGTATATTACAATTACAGTAACTTTTTCCATGGTAGAAATTCATAGTAATGTGAAATACAAAAATATACATTTTTTCCTATGTCTTGCAATTTGGTTGCTATAGAATTAATAATTTTGTTTCGATTTCCTCGCGGCACACCAGCGGTCCATTCGCGGCACACCGGTTGGGAAACGCTGGTATATCGTCTCATCTCGACCACTGTGTATTACCATATTATTTTGTTTTCAATACTGGAGAATTTACTATAGTTTTCTTCAATCAGCTGATTCGAATTATATTATACACAAACCAAGAAACTAATATGATTTACTGAGGCAATCGTACGTATAGGGCAATTTATTTAAAACAATTCGCCTGTAATTATTTATTGAGTATTTAAAGAAACCTTTTGTTTTGAATGGTTATGATGCAGGGTTTTGCCTTCGTAATTCAAATGGGATACTGAAATCGAGGAAACTGCTATGATTGAATTCTAAATTGAAAGCTTGTGTAGTCTATATAGTTTAGGAATATTCAGATGTCCTTTGATATAAAAGACCTTCATTCTTAAAATTTAATAGTAAAATTTTATCTAACCAGTGGCAATATTGTACTTATTTTATCACGCATAGAAATCATATCCCTCCATTCTGGCTGTTGGCCAAGATTTGTTTCTCTTTCTTGGATTTCTAGTTCGTGATCAATATCAAGATAAGGCACTTGAGGAAATGTCCCACATTTTCTGGACTTGAGGAAAACGCACTTGAGGAAATAACCCGATACCCCCAAATCAAGGTAAGTAGACCAACGTAAAGGGAAAAAAAGAGTAAAAATTTCCATATAATTAGGTATGTGTACAATCCAAACTTAAAATTTCCGTATAATTAAGCTTACAGTACAAATTTTATGTCTATTTTTCTCACAACTTTATGGGTTGATTGCCCTGTGCTGTAAGCGCTCCATATAATAAACGTAAGCTTCAGCAATTATTATAGTACAAAGCAATGACTCTATGAAGCAAAGCACTGTATTTTTTGTTTCTGATTTTTTTCTAAACTAATATCGTTCGTTTTCGATCATTTTTACAAACCAACTCATTACCAATTTTCCATATAGAAAGTCCCCCCCCCTCCATAAAGGAGAATTTAAAAAATGCTAGGACACATTCTGTTTATTTTCAATAAAGAGTTAATACACTGAATTTCAGCTCCGTAAGTTTAACGGTTTGCGAGATATTTATTTTGTTCCCGCAAAACTTCGAATCCTCACTACCTCCTTAGGATATTATGTATTATAATGAAAGCAATATAACATCCCAGTTTGGATTAAGGCCTAACTATATAACAAAAGTAATTTCATTTGACTTTGCAATTTGACCGTGATGATCAGGCACACATAGTCTTTTTGGCTAATTTCGAAGCAGGTAGACGTGCTTGTGTTGAGCTCCCGAAGTCATTCAACCGTAGCACAATGGGAATATCTATTCAAGTCTGGAGGTTTCGTATAGGAGTCTTTAACATAGGCAGTCGCGATAAGTGTTGCAATCTAATGCGCAAAAGACAGCCGTGGGAAAGTGCAGTGAAAGTGTTCTTCGTTGGTGCTATTATTGCTGTATTGCTGGTGATTGGAGGTGTGGAGATGAATCCAGGTCCCTACACCCTGGATGATGTGATTTAAAAACTAGAGAAAATGGAAAAGAAGATGACTGACCTTCATGATGACAATAAGGAATTTCAAAACAAGTTAAGTAATTTGTTTTCCGAACTACAGGAGTTGAGGGAAGAAAATAAAAGACTGAAGGAGGAAATGCTACATAACCGCCGGACAATTGATAAACTTGAGAACTACTCTCGTAGAAATAACCTTCTCTTCACTAATTTAAAAGGGAAGACAAATGAAACATGGGCAGATTGTGAAAGTGTGGTGCGGAAATTTGTGCGAGAACAGCTTCAAATTGAGCTTTCGGATAGTGATATCGAACGTGCACATCGCTTAGGGAAAGGAAGTAACAGACCAATTATTGTTAAGTTTAATTCTTACAAAGTGAAAGATAACGTTTTGAGGAACGCGTTCAAAGCTAAAGGTACACCGACGGTAATCTAAGATTTTTCTGCAAATATACGACAAATAAGGAGAGAGTTAACAGAACATATGAAAATTGCTAGATCCGAAGGTAAACGTGCGTTCTTACGATTTGACAAATTTTGCATCAATAACGAATACTTCACATTGGAGGACCTAAATAACACTTCTTTGAAGTGTGTAGAAGATGTTTCCTCTACAATTGCAGTAGCGTCAGGAACAAAACAAACTGTGAGCGAGTTGGATACAGTGTCAGTGAGTCAGGTCACCGGAACGACCAGCAACAAGGTCATTACAAGAAAAATGACGAAAGGAACAGGTGCCACACCCCGAGGGAACAAGTGGAAGTGACCAGAGACTGATTTCAAGGCAGGTAAGAAAGAGGAAAAAGCACAAATAGATTCTTCTTCAGATAACAACGTGCATTCCGAAGGGTTTCTAAGTGTGTATTATCAGAATGTAAGGGGGGCTAGAAGCAAAACTGAATCCTTCTATTGTAGTGTGCTGTCAACGAACTACGATTTCTTGGCAATAACAGAGACGTGGTTGCATGAAGGTATCTTTGACTCAGAACTCTTTGATGCCAGATATTCACTAATCCGTAGTGACAGAAAAACCGGAAAGAGTAGGGGGCAGGGGTAGTGCTTGCAATACTAAGAAATAAATATAAAGTGTGCTTGATATATAATGATGACCTAAATAATGGCGTAGACTGTCTTTTGGTGAAAGTAAGTGGGGAGAGGGTAACAATGTATATATGTGTTGTGTATTTTCCACCAAATTCTGTCATTTGTAAATATGATGAAATATTTCAGTACATTGAATCTAAGTGTCAACCAGGCTGCACCCTTCTTGTACTTGGTGACTTTAATTTACCATACATTAAAGGGTTTCGATTTCATGAGCGCCCCGGGGCAGTACAAATTTGTAAATAACTTCATGTCATTATACGACTTGAAATCATTCAATGATGTTCAGAATAGTTTAGGTAGAACACTAGATTTGGTATTAACAAATTTATATAATGTAGTGGTTGAGAGAGAAGAACCCCCCGTACTTAAAGAGGATAAACACCACCCTGCGCTATTAATTAAAATCAAACAGAACAATAAGGTAAAGATAAAAAGTCAAAGTAAAGTAATGGGTTATAATTTCAGTAAGGCAAACTACAATCAACTATATCACGAATTGGAAAAGGTAGAGTGGGAGGTACTGGGTGACCATACTGACGTTGATTGCGCTGTTGAAAAGTTTTATTCCACCTTATATAATATATTTGACAAATGCATTCCGAAAAAGAAACAGAGCACGGGAAACTATCCTAGCTGGTTCACGCTAGACATTATAAATAAAATTAAAATGAAAGCACGTCACCGCAAAGCGATAAGACTTGGAAAGTCAAATATAGATTTACATAAACGCGAATTTAATAAACTTCGAAAAATGATTAAGAAAGATATACAAGTCGCATATACAAACTTCGTTAAGGGAGCGGAATTTTTAATACAAGAGGACCCATCTACGTTTTGGAACTTTATTAAGAGTAAAACAAAGCATTTAAATAGTAATGTATTGTGTTATGAGGATAAAGAGTTAGCATGTGATAAAGATATAGTAAATGCATTTGCAACCTACTTTAAATCAGTGTATACAGATGGAGCACCACTGCTAGTTGAAAGAGATGATTCGACATTAGTTGAAATGTATGAAAAAAATGATATGTTGCAAATAGCGGTAATAGAAGTGGACGAGATTCGAATGGCAATCAGAAAACTAAAATCAAAGTGTTCGATAGGTATCGATGATGTACCACCATATGTACTAAAAGGTTGTGAAGAGAGTTTCTTATTACCTTTACACATGCTATTTAACCTAATACTCCAAACCAGCACGTTTCCAGCAAAATGGAAACTTACCAAAGTTTGCCCTATTCCTATAACTCGACAAGTTTCAAACCAAGATGCGCAGATCGCTGCGGAGCACTTCGCATTCCACCACCCTCCCCACTACTCTTCCATCCACTGATCTGGCCTTGAAGGTACCAGTGATACTAACTCAGCAAACTTATGCTACAACAAATATCACCTGCTAAAATAAATGACAAATATTACCGTGTAGCGTTATACCTACAGTATCGACTCGTAATTCTCATATCAGTGGTCCATTTCATTTAATCCCGCTTTCGAAAATGCGTTGCGGTGGTAGCTCTTCGTATTCTACGGTAGTATATTCTGCGTATGTTCGTTATTAAGCTTTAAAACGAAGAGAAACCAAAAGGCGAATGGCTTAATTTTCTGGATTCCACATTAAAGACTGAATTGACAGCCGAGCCTACTAGAACATTACGATACTGAACCAGGGGCGAATACAGAACGGGGGGCGCACCTTTCTGAAAGGGAAATATTTCTGTCTTACTTCAATGAGACGAGTTGACAAAAGTATTTTTGTCAATATAAGACAACAAATAAGCTGCTTTCAGTCTATTGTTAGTACAAACTATGTCTCAAGTGTTATAATGTTTAATATTTTGCGCCCCCCCCCCCCCATCCTTCTGAGTAAGAATGAATAATTATTCAACTTCCAAGGCCGAAGATACAACTTGTGTAAAAAAAAAACTATAACAACTTATAACTAGTAGAGAAAACTTCGTTCAACGATTTCTTTTATTTCAGCTAGTTCCTCTTCGAGAAGTGCGGATCAAAATATTTGGTATAGTTGCAATTAAAATATTTGATTTAATTATCACCCTAGTTATATGTTCGAGGTCCCAAAGGTCATGTAGACCCCCTATTGTATTTATGAATATACATTATTTGGCATAATGTGAATGCAATTTGCTTTAAAATCCTCATGTATATACCTTCTGCATCTGAATGCCCCCAACTTTACAGAGAAATCGGCGCCCTTGGGTCGGGCCTAAATGCTAACTCGAGTCGGGCCTCACATTATTAATTCACGGGCCCGGCCTGAGATGAAACCTACATTCACGCATCACATTCAGTACTGGCGTGTTGGCAAAGTAAGAGTGAAATAGGTGCAACAGAAACTGTTGGAAAAGGGCCACGTCTTATTATGGTTCATGCAGGAGGGGAATTTGGGTTTGTTGATAATGCTCTATTATTGTCCAAATCTAAGCAAAAAAAGTGGAGATTATCATGATGAGATAAACAGTAGAAATTTTTCAAAATGGATTAATGAAAAACTACTTCCTAATCTTCCCGAAAACAGCGTTGTTGTCGTTGATAATGCCAGTTATCACAATGTTCAAATCAATAAAAGACTATCTGTGTCTTCACTTAAAAGCGACATGATACAGTGGCTATCAGCGACAGACAAACCTATAAACGAAACCGAAATTGAAGCGGAGAATAGAGTAAATACATTGTGGAGAATGAACAAAAGACAATTTTTCTTAAGAATTCAAAATGTATCTTATGTGAAACAATACGCGATTGACAAGAAATGTATAAACTCGAGGCACACTATAATAAGACTTCCACCTTACCACGCAGACTTAAATCCTATTGAACTTGTGTGGGGGGGGGAAGGGGGAATAAAGAGCAAAGCAAGACAATGCATTTCCGATTCACTGGATGAAAAGAAAGAATTACTGGGAAAGTTATTTAATGAATATTCACCACAGAAATGGGTAAAATGTTCTGAACACGTGAAAAAAATTGAAGATTCTTACTTTGAAAGAGACGGACTTATGGATGAGCGTGTAGATGAACTGATAACTAGATTTGGTGAAACCGATTCAGACTCAGATTCATCGGCCGATACAGATTCAGATGAGTGGGAGAGTGAAACTGAAGGAGAAATGGAAAATATTTAGAAGATGATTTCTGTTATCATTTATTTATTTATTTTTCATTAAGATTCATTGCGAACTTTTCCACCTTTTAATTCATATATTACCTTGGTAAGGAATACCCCTAATCCTACTTAATTCATTTAATATTCAAAGAGAAAATATTAAAATGCATTAAAAATTTAGTGCAATCAATATACAGCATTTACACTCAAATGTCGTAGAAAATCCTCAGACCATTCTGCTCCCTCCAGATTGCAACACTGCAAAACATCATCGTCGCGGAGAAGGGAGTGGGGAAATGTAGGATTAGATGCGCAACAACTAGGCTGCAGCGTTCTGTTTACAAACTTTTTCACTTATAAAAATAATGACAGTAAAGACATTCAAAATTATAGGCCGGTTTGTATTCTAAACTCATTTGCAGAGATATTTGAAAGCATAATTTATAAGCGCATTGAAAATCACATTAAACCAGTAATATCGGATTATCAGCATGGATTCGTTCCTGGCAGATCCACCGTAACAAATCTCGCTGTCTTCACTGACCATCTAGTTGATACATTGGAGACTAATAATCAAATAGATGTAGTTTATACAGATATTGCGAAAGCATTTGATAAGGTAAACCACACGTTGTTAGTGAATAAACTTAAATTTCTCAACTTTTCTGATCAGTTAATTGCTCTTATGAAGTCATATTTGATGGACAGAAAACAATATGTGGTTTATAAATCCTGTAGATCATTTGAATATATTCAATTTTCTGGAGTCCCACAAGGATCTAATTTATGGCCGTTACTTTTTTATAATATTCATTAATGACCTTCCTAATTGTATTAAAACATCACATAAACTACTCTATGCAGACGATCTAAAATTATATAGGAGAATTACAACAGCACAGGACTGTGTCAGTTTGCAGGAGGATCTAGATAGAGTAAAAGAATGGTGCAAGAGCAACTTGTTAAACATAAATTCAGATAAATGCAAAACCGTGTCCTTCACTAAGAAACGGAATGTTGTTAAATTTCAATATAAGATAGATGGTAAAGAATTAAAGGGGGAACAAACTATCAAAGATTTGGGTGTAATATATGATAACAAACTATCGTTTGAGCATCATATAAATCAAATTGTAAATGACGCAAACAAAAATCTTGGATTCATTTTGAGAATGGGAAGGGAATTTAATAAGTCGAATGTTTTACTGAAATTATATTTTTCATTTGTTAGATCAAAATTAGAATATGCGTCTATTATATGAAACCCCCACACGAAGAAAGACTCTATTAGAATAGAAAGAGTTCAAAATAAATTTCTGCGGTTTCTGGTGTACAAGAGAACAGACATCTTCCCCACATATGAAAATAGTACTTCTCTTAATGAAAATTTTAACACAATGTCTCTCAATCACAGAAGAGTGTTAAATGACATGATATTCTTGTACAAAATATTAAATAACAAATTAAATAGTAAAGATTTGGTCTCTGCCTTTCATCTCAGGGTACCCAATGGAAACATACGTGTGGGCAATGGAATTTTCTTTTATTGTAAGAAATCTCGAACAAATGCAACAAAACAGTCACCAACGTGGAGGATGGGTGTAGTCTACAACAAACTGAGTAAATGTAAAAAAAGTTCTGGATATACACAGTATGTCAGAATAGATTTTGCAAATATATTATAGATATTCTATGTAACTCTGGTATGAACACTGTAATTGGGTAGAATAACCTGTTGTGTTCTTCTTCTTAAATAAATAAATAAATAGTTACATTCAATTTTTTATATAATAATTTATATATTACAGTATAATGTATTTTTTCCAGTAGTTAGCTCCTCTAAAAACTCACAGGCCTCGAAAGCCAAGTAGTAGTATAAGCCCTATTGCTATTATTACAATTACAAATATCAATATCCAAAACTGCCTGAAGTTCTTTTTTCACTTGGTTAGATATATTCACCTCAGGTAAGTAGACAGAAACAAATGGAAAAGAAAGGGAAATGAAGGCCTTGAAAGTAAATCGAAGACAAATTTACAAGTCTTCAGAAGATACCGTCTACAATGCAGTGAGCAGAGTAGGTCGGTAAATCAGACTGAGTCGGTGGGTCGCAGTGGGTCATGATGGGTGGTAGGTCGCAGTGGGTCATGGTGGGTGGTAGGTCACTGTGGGTCATGGTGGGTGGTGTGTCGCAGTGGGTCACGATGGGTGGTGAGTCACAGTGGGTCACATGCAGTTGACCAACGATCCACTCAGAAAACTTGACCCACTTGATCCACTGACCCACTCCATCTCTGTGCCCAAGACAAGGAAAAAAGTGGGCAATTGCCCACCTGGGTTTGCGAATCAAATATATTTTAATTTATGCATAAATTGAAGTTATAATGGCAAGAATTACAGACAGATAAATCCTATACGATATGATTCAAAAATTTAGGAGTGAATCTAACCCTTTATTCTATTCATTCAAGAAAAAGGAAGCATCCTCTTGGTCTTCCTAATTTCCTGGGCTAATTATTCCCCCGTTTTGATTTTCTTTTATTCAAACATTTCCTTTGTTATAACAACTAAAGTCCTGTCATGTTGATATCCGCGCTAGTTGGTGTGAAACACCAGTTTCGCTTATCATTTCTTCTTAGTTTTGGTGTTACTGATGGGCCGACTTGAATCACAACTGACAACGGTCGATAAAGTATGATAGGCGAAATGAAAGAAAGTACCGTCAAGAAAAAGAAACAGAAAGTAGAAAGGATGAAAGAAAGAACAAAAGGACGCAATTCTTACATGGAATGAAATTTGACAAATACAGTATTATTTTAGAACAAAGAGCGTAAGAAAATGGAAGTAAATGACATTCTTAGAAATGGTAAGAAGGATTATTGTTGTACGTGGAATGCGAAAAACTATAACAATTCGGAGGGAGCTTGAGCCCGATATTCCCCTAAATACGCCACTGAAGATAATTCTGCACCCCTGATCCTTTTTCAACTTCATAAATATTTTGAACATCGCTTATATATATATATATATATATATATATATATATATATATATATATATATATATATATATATATATATATATATATATATATATATCTGGGAACGGTCTTACCCGCTCCCCCCCCCCCAATGTTGAAGGCAGATTTGCGCCGGTGCTTCTAGTTAATTAATATTCTTATCTTTATGAATTATTGAAACAAAGTTGATAGGCGAAATGAAAGGAAGTACCGTCAAGAAAAATGGAAAAAATGGGTAGGAAAAATGAATAAATAATTAAGTAGAAAAAACAATTCATTAATCTTAATAATTTAAAGCGATGCATATTGTGTATTTTTAAAAATATATTTCAGTTACAACTTATGTTACAGTAATGATTTACATAGTTTCTTGCTGTGGATAGAACAGAACAATAAAAATATAGTGTACGACACTGAAACATTAAAATATTGGTGTGGTAGTATACATTAAAATATTCTATTATATTTCTATTTTTATTTATTTACTTGCATTAACACGAAATGCAGAATCAATCTTTCATTAGTGACAAGGAAAAAGTAATAGATTAAAAAGGAAAATGACCTCTCAAACCCACATGTCTTCCATGAGTATGAATAGAGCAATATCTCATAACCCAATAAGCTGCGAAGGACTAGGATTTTAAGTCTGGAGGTAATTGTGCTATCATACAAGAGATAACACTTAAATATATCTCAAAATCTAAGTTTAGTATATCAACCAGTTGAGAATGCTCCAAAAGCATTGCCAGAACGAAGTTGAAAAGAACGGAGAGATGGAGCGGGAAGAATAATTGTGGTCGTTCCTAGATGTAAAAGTAAATCTTTTTATCTGCACCTTGTACTGTTTCTTGCAAAATTCGCAAAATATCCTCTCTGTATGACTTACAGTTCCCGAGATATGGCTCCTTAAATCTCCTGAAATTCCAACTTTTTAGGCCAATATCTGGGGAACGGTGGCCTGTTGGCCAGTAGCCAGTTGATCAGTAGCCACCGGTTACTATTTGGTATCAAACAGTTCACCATTCTCTTAGGTATTGATCAATACCAATATGATGCGTGACTTATGATTCTCAAGATATGGCTCCTTAAATATCTGGAAATCGACAATTTTTGGCCAATATCACGAGAGCGGTAAGTCATAGAGATGATATTGGAGTTGATCAATATTTAAGGAAATGGTAAACATTTTAATACCGATATTAATTGATGGCCACTGAACAACTGGCCACTGCCCAAACCAGTGGGCAGTTGGACAGTGGCCACCTGTTACTATTTCGTACCAAAATATTTACCATCCTCGTAGGTGTTGATCAGCACCAATATAATCTCTTTATGACTTACGGTTTTCGATATATGGCTCCTTAAATGTCTGGAAATCGGCCATCTTTTGGCCAATATCTCGGGAACGGTAAGAGTGACGCGAAAATCTTAATCACTTTCTCAGATAGTTTTTGATGCTCTATCGAATGCAGGGTTCAAAATTGAAAAACAAAATCGTAAATAACAGACAGACAGGCACATAGACATAGACCGCCTTATGCAGAGTCATTTTGACGCATGATTAGTGTCATACTAAAGGCATGACTACTGCTGGAAACATATGTTAGTCGAACTCTTTAGTATGGCACTAATCACGTGTCAAAACGACTCTGCATAAGGCCCAGAGAATTCAGTAACAACTCTAAGTTGTTTGAAAAAAGTGAAATTAAATGCACACACATTGTTTGTAGATATTTTTAGTTTTTAGTAAAAACGTCTATATTGTTAGTATAGTATATAACATTTATATTGTGATTTGTTTTTATCTGCTTAAACATCTTAAACCCTTGCACTGAAACGACGAGTCTAGATCGTCATGGCCTTCCGGTGCCAAATCGCACCTGATGAGCTACACTAATCATAAAATCTAAACTATTGTAGCATCACCCCACCCATCTATAATGCACGTTTATAACTTATATTTCAAGAAATTTGATGCAACGAAAGGAATTAAATGATTTAATATTGGAGATAGTCGCTCTGTTTATCATAAAATAAATCGTAGTGGAAAGGGTTAAGTAATAACTTTAAACTGGCTCTTGCAAATTAAATACAATCATTTTAACCACAATTAAATGTTTAGTATAACGATATAAATGAACAACTGTTTGAAAATATATTTCAAATTTACATTACAAATGCTAACAAATTATTAATAACTGTTTCAGGTTGCATATTTACTAATTCACTGGAAGACCTTTATCCGTGACTCGTATGAGCACTTATATTGGAATTTCACACGAATTGGAACGAGTAAGACGAAAACATCTTTACAGCCTGGTCATCTGTACATAGTTATCAAACTCACCTGTTTAAACCAACTAGGGCCATTTCTAAATAAATATCCAATGGTAAGACTTCTCTTTTCCTTGATAAGTCAGAAATTATACTAATCATAAAAACGTATTTTAATCAGAAATGTAGTTTTAATTTCCTTATGTAAATTTATAATATATTCAAAGGCCCTAGTCAACGACGTTCAGGAGCATGATGTATAGGTGCTGCATCATAGTTATTCGGAAGTAATAATCACTTTAGACTTTTTCGTAAGCAGGTAAAGAGAAACAACTTTGTTCAAGTATACAGTATAGAGGATAAAGAGATTGAAACTCACAACCAACAAAAAGATTAATATAGTTTTTTTTTTCTTTCTTTATGAAATTGAAAATAATCGAATACAAAGACCGATACCATTTGTTGACCGTGGGAATCCTTGAAACTTTGCTGAAAATTTATTTAGAAAATTATTTCGTATTTCTACAGATCTCATCAATGAAATAATACGCCACATTGCACCCAGGGTGAACATATATGAAGTAATGTGTCATATATATATTAGGGCCGAGCGAAAAATCACTTTTTCATATATCGAAAATACAATAGTTAGGAATAGTTGTCAATTCATATTGATAAAATACTGTAAAAATTTCGTCGCTGAAATCGAGCATCTTCGGGTGACGAATCGCCAAAACAGATTTTGTGTCTTTATAAGGTATGCAAACCCGAAGTACACACCACTCTCCTGTGTTTCTATGATAAATGAACAAAAATATTACCTATATTTCTTAACTTAAGCAGTCTATAAAATTGAAGAAATAATTTCCAGATAATTTAGGCAGATTTGGAACCTTAGGATAGCCCATTTTAGTAAAACAAAGTATTGTATATCATCTACTGTACTTGTGGTTTCATATAAGGTTCTAGCATTGAATTAATACGCCGATAAAAGTGTTCATTGTTCATTATAATTTTTCCTTCAACACACTTTTTCCTTTTAAAAAAATTCTCATACTACTTTATAGAGCTTACCTTTCTCCCTGCGTAAGAATTTAATTTGAACTAATCCAATTGATAGTACCAGTATTGAAAAGAAACAACGTAAGTATTTTATAACTTTGTTCGAGAGTGGAAGACGACCTTTTCAAGGTAATTTTGCGGTGTTAACATTGTGTTTCAGTGTTTATTTCGTTGTACGTAGTTGATAAGTGTATAAACAGTTTGTTTGTGTACTGTAAATTAAACTTTATGTAATATTATGAGATCTGTATTTTATATCAATATTGAAACTAACAATGCCGAAGATAAGAACAAGATTCAAGACGACTTACCCCGTGTTTGGACATTCAGCTGAACTTTCAGGTATACAATCGCCCACAAAATTAGATGAAATGAAGCATTATTTTCAGCTGGTAGAGCTTAAAAAGCATGAGAAAGGGTATGATCGATCTGTAAAGAAGGTGGCGAGAGACGTTGCTCAGGGTGTGAAATCTGTTTAGGACAAGACTTCCATGCCTACTGTGTCGTTAGAACGTATAGTTCAGCTTCTACTTGCCTTGCACGGAAGGTATACAAGATTTTTTTTTTAATCTAAGAAGAAAACGAAAGCTTCTGCTAATTTCCAGAAAAAAATGAATATATTTAAACAAATTAAACAAAGTTCTTTGATATATGTTCCTGTAAATGTCATGAACTTCCCACGTGCTCATGTGAATTGAGAAAGAAAGTACCTAAAAAGGGTGGACATTTCTGCAAGTTCAGAGAACAACATGACTAGACAGAATAGAGGGAGTTGACTACGACGTGACTTTACAACTAATCATACGCACTAAAAGGAAATCACGAGAGACCACCCGCCAACAATCTTCTTACATATCACAAACGAGTACTTCTAATGAACTCCAGACATCATCCGGAGGGGAGCTCAGATTCCACGTTAATCAGAAGGTCCACGTCTCATATATCTCGCTGCTGAACGGGACGTTAAATTCAACTCAACTCAACACCAGACATTAGCTTCTGATTGCGATGAGTCAAGTGTTGATGATTACTTTGCGAAACAACAGGATATTAGAAAAAAAAAAAGAAGCAAGCAGCAACGACATGTCCTTAGACTTCTCATTATGCTGGCAGACCGATTTGGAACATCTGATCGTGCAACTGCTTTGATAGCAACAGCTACATTGCAATCTTTTGGAATAATTGATCCAAAGAATGCTGGCCAGATGATAGCTCAGAAATCCGTCGAGAAAGAGAAAATATATGACAAATGTAAGTGCTAATGGCCAAAGAGGCTTGTACTTTGATGGTCTTAAAGATCAAACTCTATGCAGAAAAGAGACAGGAGGTCTCTGGTTTTCAGTAAAAAGATACTCTACTTGTAAAAATGGAGCTAAATATGTGTGACTAATGAGACCTTCTTCAAGATACATACCACAAAAGGAGCGGCAATTGGTTCATTAAGTGATTCATAATAACTGTATTTCGCACACCTGGAGAATATATTGCTTTCTATGGTTCACAATGACAGACTTCACGTCAGAAAAGAGGCATGGAGAAAGATAGTCATTGTAAGGGAAAAGGCTAGGAACGAGAATAGTACAGATAATGACAGTAGCAAAAGTAGGAAAAAGAAACGAGGAAGACCACCTAAAGTAGACAATGAGTCACATGTTAAAAAAAATGCTACCAAAGCTCAATTTCAATTCAAACGATTACACAGACCTTTTTAATTGGAAATCAGTTGAAGTGACGCATCCTCAAGCGCTGTCTTCTTTTCCAACAAAGAACATGAAATATACAGTAATAAACGTGAACAACAAGGCATAAAAAGAACTTTGAAATATTTCTGTCACATTAAGAGTACAGAACGCTGCGTGAAAGTTGTAACAGACGCACCTATAGCAGTTTGTGGCAGAGATGGTTTTACCAGACTAAAACCCCTATCTGCAAACTCAAAAGTAGAAACAAAGGCAAACTATGCTCTGAAAAGAACAAAAGATCTAATTTTGAAAATACGTGTATGGATGGTAGGGTGGGCATGGGAGGGATCCGACCTGCACCCACGTTCTTGTCGTGAGTTCTGGGTCGTTTCACTGAAACAAGCAGACAGGTACAGAATAAATATATATTTTGTATTAAGTAGGTTGGCATTTTGATCAAATTGGCTATTGTGTGATTCCAAATGTGCCTAAATCATGCAAAAAATATTTCTTAAATTTTAAATATTACTTAAGTTAAGAAATGTAGGTATCTGTAATACTTTTGTACATTTATCGTAGAAACACAAAAGAGTGGTGTGTACGGCAGGTTTTCATAACCTATTAAGACACATCTTTTTCGGCGATTTGCTACCCGTAGATATTCGATTTCAGCGACGAAATTTTTACAGTATTTTATAGGATGTCCAGATTTGCCTAAACAAACTATGTAACTGGTAAACTCATTTGGCTAAACACTCACGGGTGGACCTGTTTTTCGGGAGGGCACAAACGGGTCTGCGCGGGGAGGGCACAAGCGCGTAGTCTCCTTTCAGTGTTTTGAAGGTAAACTTTGTGCCTCCTTTACGGTTCTTTGGGGGCTTTCGGATCCAGGTCTGGAACCAGTTCTATGATCCGGTTCTGGAACCGGGTTTTTAGATCCAGGTCTGGAACTGGTTCCTAAGATTCGGTTCTGGAACCGGTTCCGGAATTGGTTCTGAAAATCGGATCTCCAAGAACAGGTTTCTCGAGGAATCAGTTCCGCCGGAATCGAAACTAGTATTTTATTAAAATCAATTGACAACTTTTCCGCATTCCACACTATTGCGTTTTTTATATATAAAAAAGTGATTTTTCGCTCCGCCCAAATATGTATATATATTAGGGTGGTTCGAAAAAAAATCATTTTTCTATTTCCAGAACGCTATAGTGCGCAAAAGTTGCCGTTGATTAGTAACAAGAAGAAACCTAAAAAGAAAAATTTTTTATTTACATATCTTCCAGTCCCGCATCGCCGTTGAAATTTTAAAAATCCGGTAAAAACAATAAATTTTCAATATTTTTCTAAAACGACTAAATAATAGAGGATGATGACACTACATAGCTTAAAGGTTTTTTCAAGTATGTAAAAACAACTTTGAAATAAATAAACTATATTTATATAGTATTTTCTGGTCGCGCATCGCTGTAAAAAAAAAATTGCAAAATTTGCGAATTTCGCAAAATTTGAGGGTTTGACATGTTTTTCTTCTTTTCTTAAAACAAGTAAGATAAGAATGCTACTCATCACGAAGTAATGGCTGTACTTGAAGTTCCACTACCCAACCAGCCATCCATTCCATGCTTACGAGACCATTCAGAAAACGCGGAATTTTGCCAGAAGAGCTGAAATAAGTTGTAGTCCCCGTTATATGATAGAACGGAATGCTTACTTTGCTCATCCCGAAAATTTGCAGGCGATGATCATTGATAACAGAAACCACATTCGAGAGCTTAGGCAGAGACGACTTTTGAAAGCAAGGAAAGCAGCTTTTGAAAGTGATCCTATTAGGCATTTTTGCCACGCATGAACTTTGTAGCTAAAGATTTCACCGAAATAAAACAATGGGATACTTGTAATCATACTTCTCCTTTATTAAGAGCATTGACTAATGACTTAATAAGACAGTTTATAAGCAAACATTAAACCAGTTATGAATTTCAAGAAGTTCCTATGTCATACTCATGCTGCCGAAAGATGCGTTAAACTTGTGACGGAAGCTTCCGGTAGAGTGTGTGGACACAGTGCTAGAGACGGCTTCATCAGAGCTAAATTATTGTCAAGATCATCTAGGCCTACATTTTCACATAAATCAGAAAAAAATGAAATCTTTAAGTTTTACGTCCCATGGTTATGCTGGCTAAGCTAAAGGAGACGGTGATGATGAGAAATGATGAAATGGTGGAATGAAGAACGTGGGAGGAAATCAGAGAATCCCGAGAAAATCCACCCACATGCTGTTTGTCCACCACAAAGCTCACTTAACGCGAGCTGGAATCGAACCAAGGACCCCATGCACCAGAAGTGAACGCTTTATCGCTGAGCTCCCGCATAAATGAGAGTTTAAAATTATTAGTAATACACAAAAATTAAGGGGAAAATGGAAGTTTGTAGGGGACGAGTTATGTGAAATTATAAATGTGTAAATGCAATTGTAAATAATATACCCTAACCATTTGATGGCTAGTTGGTTGAGCTGATTTTGAGTTTAACGTCCCTTTTCAGCAGCGAGGCTATGTGAGACGTGAACCTAGTGATTAAAGTGGAATCCAAACCGCAGGGAATCGAACCCGGGTCTCCAGCGCCAAAGGCGCGTACGCTGTTTCTTTTCTTTTTCTTTCTTTTCTTTTTTTTAAGATTTAGCCACGGATTCTGTTAGCTGTAGTGAGCCATCTTGAATGTGAGAAAGGGCCAGAATCACGAACTGAAAAGTCTTCAGAGCATTGTCCTAACTGGATAACTTTTGATATGTCTATTAAATATCGTTGGTCTTTGCTTAGTATCTGCCTGTCTACTTCAGGAATCACATAATTGATAGGTTCAATTTCAATAACTGGTATTGTGTGTGAACACAGTGCTAGAGACGGCTTCATCAGAGCTACATTATTGTTGAGATCATCCAGGCCTACATTTTTACACCAATAAGAAAATATGAAATCTTTAAGTTTTATGTCCAACGCTTACGCCGGCTAAGCTAAAGGAGACGGTGATGATGAGAAATGAATGAAATGGTGGAATGAAGAAAGTAGGAGGAAACCAGAGAATCCCTAGAAAATCCACCCACACGCTGTTTGTCCACCACAAAGCTCACTTGGCGCGAGCTGGAATCGAACCAAGGACCACATGCACCAGAAGTGAACACTTTATCACAGAGCTCCCGCATAAACGAGAGTTTAAAATAATTAGTAATAGACAAAAATAAAGGGAAAAATGGACATTTGTAGGGGACGAGTTATGTGAAATTATAAATGTGTAAATACAATTGTAAATAATACACCCTAATCATTGGATAGCTGGTTGGGTAGTGGAACTCCAAGTACAGCCATTACTTATTGATGAGTAGCATTCTTATCTTATTTGTTTTAAGAAAAGAAGAAAAACGTCAAAATCTCAAATTTTGCGAAACTCGCAAATTTTACAATTTTTTTTTACAGCGATGCGCGACCAGAAGATACTATATAGATATAGTTTATTTATTTTAAAGTTGTTTTTACATACTTGAAGAAATCTTTAGGCTATGTAGGGTCATCATCCTCTATTATTCAGTCGCTTTAGAAAAATATTGAACATTTATTGTTTGAACAAATATTGAACAAATATTGAACGGCGAAGAGGACCGGAAGATATGTAAATAAACATTTTTCTTTTTGGGTCTTTTATATATATATATATATATATATATATATATATATATATATATATATATATATATATATATATATATATATAATAAGTGACTCACAAATAAGTGGCCGTAAGTGGGATATCGTTTTTGTAATAAAGCAAGTTGTAAGGAAAAAACATCACACGCAAACTCATTTCAGGTTTCGGTAGATATTTGCGGCCATTTGGACAATGCAGAAATATCTCGAGTGGCAGTTGAAATCCTAAAAAAAAAAAAAAAAAAAAAAATGTCACATTGTAACGATTAACAATGGGGTACGTTATACTCCAATGCTCCCGCTTAAGATTTAAGTTAGGGAGACGAAACTCAGTATATGAAATCCCCATTAAAAATAAATGGACAAGTGCTCCAGCGTCTTTGCAAAATTCTACTTTTAAACGGAAGGAAGTACAATTTCTATCATCTTTCTTTTGGTAATGGTATGTTTTTCGTTTTATCTCGTTAATAGTACATATTTTTTTTAAAAAAAATAATACATTAACAAATCTTGAGTAATACAAATATATTTTGTTTGTGAAGTCTGAAAAATATTCTTTTTCTAACGTCTCCCATACGAACACCTATTTTTGTGTAACCACATGTCGATTAGTCGGCAAAGTAATAGAAAAAGAACATTAAATCAATAATTAGAGTTCATAATTAAACATATTTTTAACCTATAGCGCACACTGTTCAGAAGGCCGAGGGCTTGGACATGACAACTAGCTTGATTAATATAAAACGTTAGTAACAGTTTTACCTTGCCTACAATAATTAGTTTGATTACGCGGAAATAATACAGTGAGACGTTTCGCTTTTATTCAACGGACACAGAAGATTTTAGTCAATTATGTAAAATTTTAAAACAATTCACAAACTGTATTATTTATATATATTTGCAATTTTACATCATTAATCTCATAGTTTTAATTTTTTTCAATTTAGTAATATTAAATGCCACTCAGGTACTTACGAAGGAATTTATTTCGGAACGGGTCCAACCTTTGGACGTCCAAATTTCTTTTAAATATATCAACAAAAGAAAATTTTCTATTAAAATTTGTAAAAGCATCCCTAAAATTAAAATAAATTTACAAGTAAACGTCAGGATTTCGGGGGAAGAGCTTAGGACCTGCAGCACCTAGTCCCTACGTACGTCTCTAATGACAATGATTTAAATTGAGTCTGATTAACCAGAATAGGACATCCATAATTTGACTTGGACATTGGAGATCTGAAATTTTGATTAGCATATAGATTATTTTAAAAAAAAATCCTTCAGCGCCAGTATGCCTTGAATCCCTTTTAAAACTACAGGTCAAATCTTATACAACCTGGATGCTGAAAAAGAATGCGATCACATTCTGTATCAAAGTCAACATGGTTTGTTAATTTTGCGTCTCTCTCTCCCTCTCTCTCTCTCTCTCTCTCTCTCTCTCTCTCTCTCTCTCTCTTTCTCTCTCTCTATTAATAAGAAATAAACTTATTTAGTGTTTTCATATATACTACCACAACAGTGGCGTATTTAAGAAGGGCTTCCGGGCTTAAGCCCCCTCTCCCAAAATGTTATTTACTATTTTAAAGTAAATGAGCTATCTTGCAGAATCTTCACATTTCCAGGAATAAATTTGGCAAAGCCCCTCTCGAAACAGAATCGTAAATACGCCACTGCTACCACAACTAATTTGTATATTTCTTTGTCTGTCCGTGTTTCCGACCGTCCAGGAGACAAAAAAAAAAAAATCTCATGAAGTACTTGATGGATCGTTACAAATTTTGACCAGGATGTGGAGGGTCAAAAGTTAAGAACTGAATTTGTTGATTGAGATAATATTTAAACCGGAAGTGGCAAAATTCATGATTAACTTGGATCACAATAGACCAAAAGCGGTATTAAATAGAATAGAAGCAGTGTTTGCAATTTGATTAAGTATCTCCATCCATAACTCTATACCGAAACGGGAAGTGATAAAAATCCAGTATAACTTCCGGTTTCAATATTGATTTATGTAGATCCGGAAAGATAAGAGACAGCAAGAAGTTATTTTTAATCGATTTAGCGTTTTAAGAATAGGTGCCATCTTCCCTCATAATACCTTTATTCAAACAGACACTGGAATAAATCAACTTCTTCCGGTTTTAACGTTGATTGCTATGGAGTAAAACGGTAATAGTTAGTGAAAGGCAGTTTTCTGCAGCCACCTAAGCGTCCCAATAATATATATCCCATCCCCACTCTAATCTCTCTACTTAAACCAGTGCTGTCAATGTTAATTAAAAAATATCACGCTATACTAACCAAATTCCTTCCCGTGGTATACTCATAGCACTCGGTAATTCCTACTGCTTCTTGTTATTTAAAAGGAAATCATAGTTCAGATTGAACCAGACTTTCATATGATATTACTTAGTACTTATTAGTCACAATCTTCTAATTTGGAATCAAGTAGGGAATTTGTGTAGAATATTTGCGATTTTTATTATTATTATTATTATTATTATTATTATTATTATTATTATTATTATTATTATTGCACTCTCTTAGCGGGACTAAGGTTGTGGAGGTCCTCAACTGGAGGCTTGTTTTGAATTATATGGGTAGTGAGTATTAAAATAATAAAAATTTAAAAAAATCGAACCTATATGAAGTTAAAAAAAATAAAATGAAACATGAGTTTAACGTCCGACGCATATGCTTATTTCGCTAAGGGAGAAGATGATTAAGGCAAGTGAATGATGATGGAAGAATTGGTGGCAAGAGGAAGTGGGAGGAAACAGGAATACCCGGAGAAAACTCACGAACAGAGCTTCCCCACTACAAACTTACTTTTTTAATTATTTTATTTATTTATTTAGAAAACAACACAACAGGCTTGATGCCTAATTATAGTGTCGTATAATACATACATAGACATATATACATTTATCCGTACAATTAATCACTTCACTTCGAGTATCATGTACTCGATAATAATCCTGTTTCTAAATACATATTCTGACATACTGAATATATCTAAAACATCAGTTTTGTGACTTAATTAATTGTAGGAGTCACATATTCTCCACAACGGAGATTAGCTTAGAATATTTGTTCGTGCCCTTTGACAGAAAAATATACCAGTATTCCCTGGTCTTGTTCTGCCTGCTGGAACGCTCAGATATACTTTCGTGAGTAGCTCTGGACAGTCAATTTTATTATTTAATACTTTATATAAAAATAGTAAATCAAACATCTTTACTTACCAGGGATCGAACCAGGAATGCCATGCACCAGTGATAAGCGCACTACCAATGAGCCACCGTGGTCCCTGTATGAAGTTCGTAATAGAGGGGAAATTATATATTTTTTTAAAAAAAATTCAGTTAAGGAAGCTGCTATGTGTACCCTAACTACCGTCGATTGATTTACAGTTAGTATGTCGTTAACTTCGGAATGAATCAATAGTTTCTTTGATATCAAACATCTGAGTCATGGATCTATAAATTCACGAAAGAGAGAAACAAACTGAATTATTTATGGCAAATACTTGTTCAACATTTTAACCCTCCTGTCGTGGTTCCACAGTCAGATATCTGCACGAAAGGTACCTCAAAAAATACCACATGTTGTAGACCATACATTTGCCGAGTTTCTTCACAAGATGGACAGCGAACATGAAGATATAAAAGTGTATCAAAATAAACAAATCAATCAAGTAATTTTTAAAAAAGTATTCAGAAGCCTCCTGCTCAAAAAAGAATTATCTTTGGCCTATGGTTCGTAAATCATTGTATTTAGAACGAAACAGGCTTTCAAATTATGTGGTACACATGCTCTTTGACTTAAAGTTCGTGTTTATCTACAGCTTGAGGTGGGATCCCAACTACATGAACTCCCACTGGAAATCGAATCTGAATCCGTACATTCGGGAGATATTGGAAAATATCCCGAAAAAGACCATTGACCATTTTTTCAAATTTGTGCCTTCAGATAGATAGCAGTGGCGGCTCGTGCTTTGAATTTTAGGTGGTGCAATATAGAGGACATCTCCTTTTTCATTATTATTACTATTATTATTATAAATAATAATAGTTTAATAATAATAATAATAATAATAATAATAATAATAATAATAATAATAATAATAATAATAATAATAATAATAATAATAATAATAGCAGTGCCGTATTTACGATTTTGTTTCGGGGGGCTTTGCCTGAGAATGTGAAAATTCTGTAAGATATTTCATATACTTTACTATAGTAATTAAGATTTTTTGGGGGGCTTAAGCCTGGAAGCCCCCTAAATACGCCACTGATAGTATAAATAATAGCGATTACTTCATGGCATGCTTCAAGCATGCAATGGAGAAGCTCATTTTGTATGATTTTTGACGTACTCTTGAAAATTATTGCGGTTTCTAAATGACTCTTGAGAGCGCTGTCAAGTTCTGCACTGAAATTAATTAATCTACGAAAAACGCCTCGATTTGAAGAAGTCTGTTTTTCATCATGTCCTCTTAAAGCCAATTCGAAGGTGCTACGAAACCAAATGCAATTGATGATTATATTGAGCACGTACCTGTTTTGCATTACTTTTCGATTGAGGGTGCGGTGGCTCAGTGGTAGAGCGTTCACCTCTGGTGCTTGGAGTCCCTGGTTCGATCCCAGCTCGCGCCATGTGGACTTTGTGGTGGACAAACACCGTGCTCGTGGATTTTCTCGGGGTTCTCCCGTTTCCTCCCACTTTCTTCATTCCACCATTTCACTCATCTCTCATCATCACCGTCTCCTTTAACTTAACCGGCATAACCATGGAACGTAAAACTTAAAGATTCCATTTCATTTCATTTTCACTTTTTGGTTGTGATTCTCAATGGACCGCCTATAACCAGCATTTAGTTGAGCAGCAATATTGACGTTTCCCAACACAGTGAGATCAGAACTTGTCTTATATGACCTAACGATTTATTTATTTATTTATTTATTTATTGTCGTGCAGATGCTGGATATCCCCTTTTTTTACCCCATGCATCTTCCTCCTCCCCGAACAACAAACAGGGAAAACAAAACAAAGCATTTTTAATTTCACATTCACATAACCACTTACGCTGTTCGTACAAGTTGAGATTTAACTTCCTTGTAAATGTTCGTTTCGGATTTATAATTACTTGCGTTATGTTGAGAGTCGAAATTGGTCTTCCGATGTCTTTCACAAGTAGGTTTGCTTCTGAAGTTCTTTTTGAAAACGGGTAATTCAACAGAGGCGTTACATAATTCATTGCTACTGCATTGCTAGTTCACGTACGTATATCAGGGACAGACACGTAATTATGCAATTACAGCAACAATATTCCAATGAACAACAAAAACCGGTATACACACACAACTTCCCCAATTAACGCCCTTTCTCTAAAAACTGTTCTCCAATTTTCTCATTCACCCATGCACACTTGAAAAGGAAAACGTATCTATGCTGCCATATTTCTACTTATTCAGATACGAGTGTATTAAATATCGACACCTTCAATTTGTCTTCACTCTTCACGGGGTCGCCTTTACTGTCTCCATAGCTGCCTTGACCTTACTTGGTTGACAGAACCAATAGTTATGACCTCTTGGCAATCTCGCATTTAGGCAAGGTGCAAGGTTTTTTTCCCCCTCTGTAGCGACTTGGTTACGGTACGCAACATTGTCACAAAGAACAGGCGAGAACCGTGTGAACCCAATACTGCAGGGGGAGGGACGGTGGTGAAGTTCCAGTTCCAAAGCGTCATGTTTTGGAAAGGCTGTTTTTGTTTGGTAGATTTGTTTGCAAAAGATGTGCAAGCATATGGAGTCTTATGAGGCAATGCATAGCGTGATAACCCCCCTCTTACTGCGCAGTCCCGCAATGGCCCAGAAGCTGTTAAAGCTGGGAGAGTTTGGCAAACTTTCAAACAGAAAGCAACTAGCCAGCCTCGTTTCAAACGTACTTGTTTAAGAAAAGATGATGTTGACAATAGAATGAAAAGTGATTTAGCACAAATAAAAAATGAAAATATTGGAAGTAGGTTTGTACAAACATGCAAACATTAAGAGAAACCGCCACTGATAGATAGATAGATAGATAGATAGATAGATAGATAGATAGATAGATAGATAGATAGATAGATAGATAGATAGATAGATAGATAGATAGATAGAGATAGAGAGAGAGAGAGAGACAGACATAGGGGGAACGGAACTACGTTGAAAAACTTCAGCAAGTGATTCCGAACACCCGTACGAGTATAACGTCTTGAGAACAAATGCGAGCCGATCAATGGTTTGGGCGCTACAGGTTGCCGAAGGCGTGGGAATATTAACTTGAAAGCTCCATATCTCTACTATCCTGAATGATGAGCTAATGCGGCAAGGTCACGTCAAAGAAACCGAACTTGCTCTATCCAAAAATGCCTATGCTGCAAGCGTGACATTCGTGTGCAATGTAGTCCCCAAAGGAAGTGAAGAATCCCCGGAAAGTTTCTGCCGAAAAATGGGTTCCAATGTGAACGGTTCGACGGCTAGACGAATAGTAAGCAATGATTTATTGGCCGAAATGTCATATCGCCAACATTATCAATATGGCGCAGGAATTTACATTTGCTATGTGGAGTTGCATAACTAACCGTAGGCAGGCGTTACGTAATAACAAAAATATGTTCTTGAGTGACCAGACCTGAGAGGGGGAGTCATTTGAAATGAATAGAAGCAGCATATTATGTACACAACTACAACGCGTAGACATGGGAATTAGTCGTAACACAGATGAAAATAGTGTGTAAGAAGTAGAAACTATGAAATGTGAAAGACCACTACATAAGGCAAACATTTGTATTGAAACATGCATTCGTACAATACCTTATTGCATGCCATAGATGTTGTTCTTAGGTCTGCAAACTTTATAGATGTTGGAAGCGCTCTCCCTGCTTGCCAATGCATCCAGCAACTCGTCACATCATGGATTGCCGAACCCGCTCCATTCGTCCATCTTGCAACCGAAGTTCGTCAAATGGTATACGGATATGTTGTTGAAGTTTCTGGAGATCAGGAAGGGGCTCGACATGCACGAGACTTTTCGCGTGTCCCCAGGCCCGTATCCAGGGAGAATCTAGGGGGGACGTCCCCCCTAAATTTTGGCTGCCCCCCTAAAATTTTCACAGTAGACTGGCAAATGAACTATAATATGGCGATGAACTATAATATAGTTGCATCGAGCCCCATAACTTCAGCCGCCCCCCTACATTTTTGGGCTGGTTACAGGCCTGCGTGTCCCCACAAGTAAAAGTCGAAGGGGTTCAGGTCAGGTGACTGGGCAGACCATGCAACAGGATCTCCCCGACCAATCCATCCCCGGGAATGTGGTATTTTGATATTGGCGGACGGGACGTCGGAAGTGGGCTGGAGCTCCATCATGCATCACCACACCGTCGTACTTGGAGTGGCACATCTTCAAGTTTCATAGCAGAGTGTTCCGCAGAAAATCCAGATAAGCCTGTCTATTGAGACACTGTGGCAGAAGTATTGGCCCAAGTAGGTGGTCCGCAAGAATCCCCGCCCAAACGTTTTGTCACATCCGCCACACACACAGCATAATCTTCATCTTCTTCAAACAATCATTGAACTGTAGACTTTATTTTAGGCATTTATTCCGAAGTTGGCCATTAGCCTAGTTTTTGGCTAAAAGCGTAATAATTGGTTTCTTTGTGTACAAAAGTTTAAAATTTAATTCACATAATATTACCGAGCGAGCGTTAGCGAGTGAAGGCGGGTTACAGCTACGCAAGGCACATTGTTTTCTGTCTTTATTACAGCTAAATTAGAAGGGGTACCTGTGTTCTAGAACCTTGCCTCCATGTTGGTTATGTTACTTTCCGTTACATTGAAAAGTATAACTTCCTCCACGTTTCTTTACAGTTATTTGCTTAACGCATTTTCTACAATTTATTTTTAGACTTATTAAACCATGACTTCTACTTACGGTACTTTTAATAGATTTTCCTGACTATCACCAGCCATGTTTACAAAACAAATGCTCATTACATGCCCATAATCGTACCATGAAGTAACCTTGCGCCAAGTAGTTCCCTCCGTTTGCCAAATAGTTCCATATTTAGAACCGCTCATATAAGAAAAGGCATTTATTCCGAAGTTGGGCGTCCGCTTTCGCCACGTTTTTTCGCTGTTATCTCCTTTCCACACTTTCTGCAATTTGTTATTAGGTTCATTAATCAGTGCTCTTCACAAATTTTTAAAAGATTTTGCTTGTTATCAACGTATTGCTTCACAAATGTTAAAACTGTTAGTTCATTGCCCTTGTACATTCGCCATGTTGATAACATAAATGCTCGTTTCTTTCCCACAATCCATCTGTTCGGTTACCTTACAAGTAGTTCCCTCCGCTCTCCGTATAGTCTCATGTTTATAACCGCTTATATATAACAAATAAACAGATTTTTCGAGACTCTTATATATTATCAAGCACACAAACGATCAAATTATCCATATCTTTCCTGTAAATTTTAAAAATTTTGCTGGAAACGGACGCCCAACTTTGGAACTTAACCCTAAGAAAATAAGCACTACTTTTGCTCTCCTCATGCATTATCAGGCACACAAACGAACTCATACTCTTCAAGGCGGAGTCTTTCTATATCATAACGTTGACGAACTGATATCTAGTCAGCCTGGGTAGTATCAGATACTATTTTTAGTACTTTCAATTCCTCAATTGTCCAGAAATGTTGAGATAATAGAATTCAATAATAACGTCATCGTATGAAGATTCTGATAAATGCACTAATTGACTTGTAAATCTTTACTTAAAGGCAAACATAGAAATAAACAAGAGGCTTAAGCAGTTGGAGGCCCCGAACTTGATTTACGCAAACATAGTTTTAGCCATGTTACTCATCAACAGATAAATTATCAATATGAAAAAACGAGATTATCTCATTTTCTGGAGTGAAATAATTATATTTTACTTGGCACTGGATTCATAGATACAAATAACAAATTTAAAACATTCGTTAGAAATCTTGATAACATTTGATTACAGTGAATAAGTTTTAATTTGATTTATCTATGTTCGTTTATGCTTAATAAGTTAGCTGCTAACATATTTACTATTCGCATCTTTCAAAATTCAGCGAGCTTTTGAGACATAAATCATGACTTTTAAATCAATAAACTAATTTCTCTTTTTCTTCTAAAATGTTAAATTATAATTTTGATAAAACAGCTGTAGTATTGGTGTTGGAAGTAACTTTCTGAGGTTCGGACGGGGGTGTAAAACAGATTTATTACACTGGAGAAAATACTTATTTTAAACAATAATTCTTAAAAATTTTAATATTACATTAAAATGTATTTTGTTTTAACATTTTGAACTTTTTTTTTCAAATCACTTGTAAAAATGTATTACGGATTATTACAAGAAAATGACCATTCCTTTAGTAAATAATACTAAACCATTATCCATTGTGGTCGTAGTTACTATGCAATAATTGTAGAATTTTTTGTTAGTTAGCACATATTACTTGCTAATTGCTACATATACTTGGTTGTTTCTTTCTTCATCATCAAAATTCCTTCTTTGCAGTTCCATCTGGCTGATGCTGAAGAACGAATGAAGACGTTAGAAGACAAGATGCCTCACACGAAGGATGGAATACTTGACATGGAGTTACTTGGGAAGATGATCTTGTCTAAGCGTCCTAACCAGATCTCGAATTTTTCCAAAGCTGAAGAAGCTGGAAATAGTGCGTGGGGGAATAAGTGTGTGCTGAGCGCTCATTGTCCATTCGAAGAAAAGAGCTCCAGGAACTTGAAAAAGAAGTTAAGTTTCTAGAACCTAATTGGAGCCGTAATATCTGGATCTGGAGCATCCGTGGATTTCTCTAAATCTAATGATAAGTTGCCTTGAAATCTTAAAATGCCAGAAGCTGACAGAAGATAGACAGTAGTGATTGAATATGTTAGGAAAGTTTCTTGGGAAGATGATCTTGTCTAAGCGTCCTAACCAGATCTCGAATTTTTCCAAAGCTGAAGAAGCTGGTAATAGTGCGTGGGGGAATAAGTGTGTGCTGAGCGCTCATTGTCCACTCCAAGAAACGAGCTGCACAAATTTCAAGAAGGAGTTAACTTTCTAGAACCTTAATTGGAGCCATAATATCTGGATCTGGAGCATCCGTGGATTTCTCTAAATCTAATGATAAGTTTCCTTGAAATCTTAAAATGCCAGAAGCTGACAGAAGATAGACAGTAGTGATTGAATATGTTAGTAATTTTGACCAATCAGCACAAATTGAAGTGAAAGATGGCTTGTGAAATATGAGTGTGCTGAGCGTCATTGTCCATTCGTAGAAAAGAGCTCCAGGTACTTGAAAAAGAAGTTAAGTTTCTAGAACCTAATTGGAGCCGTAATATCTGGATCTGGAGCATCCGTGGATTTCTCTAAATCTAATGATAAGTTTCCTTGAAATCTTAAAATGCCAGAAGCTGACAGAAGATAGACAGTAGTGATTGAATATGTTAGGAAAGTTTCTTGGGAAGATGATCTTGTCTAAGCGTCCTAACCAGATCTCGAATTTTTCCAAAGCTGAAGAAGCTGGTAATAGTGCGTGGGGGAATAAGTGTGTGCTGAGCGCTCATTGTCCACTCCAAGAAACGAGCTGCACAAATTTCAAGAAGGAGTTAACTTTCTAGAACCTTAATTGGAGCCATAATATCTGGATCTGGAGCATCCGTGGATTTCTCTAAATCTAATGATAAGTTTCCTTGAAATCTTAAAATGCCAGAAGCTGACAGAAGATAGACAGTAGTGATTGAATATGTTAGGAAAGTTTCTTGGGAAGATGATCTTGTCTAAGCGTCCTAACCAGATCTCGAATTTTTCCAAAGCTGAAGAAGCTGGTAATAGTGCGTGGGGGAATAAGTGTGTGCTGAGCGCTCATTGTCCACTCCAAGAAACGAGCTGCACAAATTTCAAGAAGGAGTTAACTTTCTAGAACCTTAATTGGAGCCGTAATATCTGGATCTGGAGCATCCGTGGATTTCTCTAAATCTAATGATAAGTTTCCTTGAAATCTTAAAATGCCAGAAGCTGACAGAAGATAGACAGTAGTGATTGAATATGTTAGTAATTTTGACCAATCAGCACAAATTTAAGTGAAAGATGGGTGTACCCTTAATCTATATATGTAGTGCTATTTGTTTGCTTGCAAATTAGTAGTGAAATAAATTCAGAAATTGATAAAACATATTTTAGGATTTTCTAAAAATTCAATGTATTGGACATAATTATTTACAATGAAATGAGAAATGTAATGAAATTTTTTAGTTTTACGTCCCACGATTATGCCGGTTAGGCTGAAGGAGACGATGATGATGAGAGATGAATAAAAAAAGATAGGAAGAAACGGGAGAAGCCCGAGAAAACCCACGCACAAGTTGTTTGTCTACCACAAAGTTCACTTGACGTGAGCAGGGTTTGAACCCGAGACCCCAAGCACCAGAGGTGAACGCTCTACCACTGAGCCACCGCAGCCCCGTTATTATTTACAATAAGTAATCATTTATATTCTTAAATTGGAAATAAAAGGATAATATTAATAAAATTAAATTGGTTATTTAATTCTAATGAAATCTAATTGCGTTCGATACCATGTTATGCTTTTTATTATTGTAATAACCTTTGACAACTAATATTAAAATTGGCTATTTGTTATTTCTTCCGGAAGAAGATACTAAAAGAGCTGTCAGGAATTCAACAAATGTAAAATTTGATCCGTTACACGTTGACGCTGAACTGTTTCTGATGGGACGATTCAACCATTCCATGGGGGTTCTCTGTATCCCACAGATGACGGTTGTGTAGGTTGATGACGCTAGTCGTACCAAAAGTCGCATCATCTGAGAAGAGGATTGACGACAGAAATCCAACAATAGTGGTGACCCTATGTAATAACCACCCAGGGCCGTCGCGTGGGCGGGCCAACCTGGGCAATCGCCCCGGGCGCTGCGACCAGAGGGGCGTCGAGACGACATATCAACAAAATTCAAGGAATTCAGATTATATTGGTAAATGAATTTTTTTTTTAAATAATGTTAATTCAGATATTTTAATAAGATCAGGCCACCGCTAAGTAAACTTTATTTATTTATTATTTCATAAGAATAACACAACAGGCTTAATGCTCAGTTATAGTGTCGTGTACATAATTATCTAACAAACAATATTATACATACACAAATATACGTCATTTAATTATGCAGAACTTATTGCTTTACAATTGTTTTGAACTTGTTTTTTGGACATTATTAAATACATTTACTACATGAAATCTAATAATTTCGTTATATGAAGCACACATTCTCCGCACAGCAGGCTTATGTAATATGTTAGTTCTTGCTTTTCTACAATAGAATGTCCCAGTTTTTGCTGTTCTAGTCTTACCTGTTGGGACACGTAATAACACTTCTGAAACTAATTCTGGACAGTCAATTTTACCGTTTAATAATTTATGTAAGAACAAAGATCAAATACCCATTTTCTTTTCTCTAATGTTTGGAAACTAAATTCGTTATTAAGTCTTGATAGGAAACATACTTTGGCTAGAAACCGGCTTTCCTGTATGCAAGCATTTTTTTTTAAATTTAAACTGTATATTTCCTATTGCATCAGTGATATTTAGTGATATTTAGTGTCCAAACAGTAAAACAGTATTCCAATTTTGACCTCGCATACGAAAAACGTAACTTTATAATGTTGATTCTTTGTAGAAATCCTGTCCTATCCTATAATTTAAACCTAGGTTTCTATATGCACTACTCGTTATTGCGTCAACGTGTTGAGCAAAGGTTAATTTATTATCAAATATAACCCCTAGATCTTTAATAGTATTTGGAGTAGACAAGGAAGTGCCACTTATTGTATAGTAAAAGTCAATTGGATTTTTTTCCCTCTTGAAAGATACAGATTTACATTTGAACACACTCAGAACTAATTTATGCTTATCACACCATTTTTGAACTCTCTGTAGATCCTGTTGAAGTTTCACGCAGTCATCAATTGAACTTACTTTGGAGTATAATTTGAAATCTTCGGCAAAAAAGAAGAGGCTGAGAAGTTTTAATACACAAAAGAATATCATTAACAACAAGAGAACCTACATTCTATATTTAAATCTAGGAATGCATAATAAACTCTGGTTGTTTTTCATAACACACTGAGGGGGAGGAGCGCCTGAGAATTCTCGCCCCGCGACGGCCCTGTAACCACCGACAAAACTTTCTCGCGGAGGGAAGTCCACAGGTGATAATATCTGGACGCGTTGCAGGTGATAGGGATAGGAGTTGCTGTCGTGCAGAATACTTAACACTGTCGCTTGGCTTATATCATACTGGCGGACCACTTCCCTAGAGCTTGCACTGGGGTTATTTGCAATCTCTTGTAGCACACGTTCTTCGAGGTTTGGTGCATGAACGTATTCCACACTGCCTCCATGTTAATGCATTCCAGAGTTGGCGTGGGTCAATGAAAACTTGACCCACGACCCACTGACCCACCACCCACCATGATCCACTCTGACCCACGACCCACCGTGACCCACCATGACCCACCACCCACTCTGACCCACCACCCACTGTGACCCACCATGACCCACCACCCACTATCAACCACTCTCATCCACTGTGACCTACTCTGACTCACCAAAATCTCGTCATCAACTCTTACACATAATTCACGGCCTCTTCTACTGACTAAAGAGTTTACACTTGTAACAAAACAAGACAGTGAAATTGTCACTAATCGGAGTTTGAATTTCTAGGGTCAATCGCTCAAGCACCACTCTATTACAATAAAGGTGGATCTGACCTTTACGATATAAAATGGTAGTGTTTGTCAATGAGGAAATTGAAGCACTTCGAGGTGGGGGGCAATTAGTGTGTGCCTAAAATATACTCGTACTAAGAGAGTATTCTTGCGAGTGTTAATTTCTCAACGTATTCCAAAAGAAACCTCTATTCGCAGAAAAATACTTTTGTATATACAATATGGAAAAGGTTATGATTTCTCAGTTCACAGTATTTTTCTCCAAAAGACTTGAGAAAAGCCTCTGCCATGGCCTCACTAACTTGAACCAACGAAAACTACTAATCACTGCCTCTATCCATTAATTCTTCAAGATACACTGAGAAAAATCCGTTATCCGGACAGCGGTATATTGTACAAATACACAGAATCCTCTTGCTTACTACAGAAATCAGTATGGAGCATACGTTATCCATATGCTACATACGCACTGTCCTTAGATGTTACATCATGCCGTTGCAGGATGTTTGACATCTAACAGTTTTTCTGTATATCACATGCATATACTTATGTAACCTTCGTCAGCTATTTGTTATATACGTCCATTTGTATGCGAGATCCTTACCGCCTATATTGTTTCATACGAAAAGTACGTATAGATGGAACACTTATACGGAAAGTATTATAAAACATCCGTTTTCCGTTATAAGTCTGGTGTAAGTTAAGTTCAAAAATTACAGGAATTACGCATGTAACCTACCTTTTTAATTTACGCTTCCTACATTTTTTCTTAGTGTAGCTCACAAGAAATTTATCGAGTTGGAATTTTACACCTGATTGTACAATAACTTAGTTTTGTAATAGCCTTCCTCATATCTGAACCAAGAATTTCTTTAAACTAGGGCTCAGATACAAGATCCATTGATCCAGATATACAGTCACTCCAATAAAAGCGACATCTGACTTCTAGTGAACAAACAAACTCGCTCCATTTGATCATGTTGAATCATCTGTGCCGATTCTAATGGTGCAATTGGTTTAAATGGGTCAGCTCACGATTCGTTCACCACAGAGCCGATCTAAAACAAAATCGTTTGCATGTCATGTCTACTGAGCCGATGGCTCACCACAAGCGAGCCGGCTCGAGCTGATGGCTCATCCCAACCGAGCCGGCTCGAGCCATCGGCTCACTTGAGCCAAGTTGGCGGCTCACCCCAACCAAGTCGACTCGAGCCTTCGCTCAATTGAGCCGAGTCGATGGCTCATCCCTACCAAACCGGCTTAAGCTATCGGTTCAATTGAGCCGTGCCGATGGATCATCCCAACCGAGCCGGATCAAGCTGTTCTGACAGTTGAACCGAGCTGAGCCTGTTGACATCACTGCCTGGGTTGGGCTTTTGCTTGGGCTCAAAAATTCGACCGTACAAGTCTCAGCCTTGATAGTAAGATCTACACAGTATACATACTTTATTGGTGCTCACAACATTTGAGACTGTCTCGTTATAAAAATCTATTGTCTCGTTATCGAGACGAGACGAGACGTGAACAATGTCCCCTCTCGTGAGCAACATTAAAAGTAATCCACTTTACTACTTATATTTCTCATGGCTTTCGCTTTCCACTCTAGTCAGGTCATTATTTCAAAACGATCTAAAACGAGCTGAACGAGCGAGTCATGTATCAAACTCGACTCGAATCGAAACTCGACCTCAAAACAGTGACTCGACTCGGAACTCGCCTCGAGAAAATTACTTTTGACTCGACTCGTAACTCGACTCGCATTCGAGTCGAGTTTCGAGTTGAGTCGAGTTTTAGCTTGACTCGTGCCCATCCCTAAAAAACACAAATAAGCCATTAGTAAATCAAGTATACATTTTACATAACTCGTAATTTGCCATCTTAAAACAAATCTGAAATCAGGTTTATTTCCTCTTGGCCTCCAGGACTTTTTCGTGGTAAATCATCCGCAGCGGAATGATGTCCATCCTTCAGCCAGGAAATAACTAGCTCGTCTACTTTGAACTTGTCTAGCGGTGGGCCATTAACATTGATGAACAAGTGAGACGATGTTTGAGCACTTAGTCTATTTCTAATGTCAGTCATCTGTAAATTCATAAGGAGAAATCCCCGTTCGTACTCAGTCGTGGAAATTGGTAATACTCGACAATCTGCTTGTTAGACTTAAATCTGATAACGATTTTTCTCGGTCAGTTTTGAAATACTCCGCAAGAAGTATCACCTCTCTATCACTATACAACATCTTTTCCATATCGACCATGTCAATTGGCAATGTCGACTCATGGAGAACAGAAACTTCATCTACCACATCTTAGATAGGAAATCTTGTGCATAAATTATCAATTAAAACCTGATAAACTGATGAGTTCTTATTCATTTATAAATTTAGTTTTTGTAATTACACATGAAAGTTTGATGTCCTTATCAAGTTCCCTCTCCCCTAGAAGGCAAAAGGAAACGAGGTTTCCGAGAAGTGTTCAGAGGTGTCTGGGAATTTCCCCCTTCTTCCCCTTCAATTACCACACTGCTGTTTGTTATAGGCCAAATTACGATGAATTTCAATTAAATTATCATACTATAATTATTTCCTTGTTGAATTATAGATACTTTTCAGTGGAAAAAGGGATGAAATTTGAAAGTCCCAGATTAAGGTAAGTAGACCAACGTAAAGGAAAAAAAGTAAAAAGTTTTCCATATAATTATGCATACAATCCAAACTAAAATTTCCGTGTACTTAAGCTTACAGTTCAAATTTTATATCTAGTTTTCTCACTTTATGGATTGATTGCCCTGTGCTGTAAGCGCTCCATATAATAAACATAAGCTTCAGCAATTATTATAATACAAAGCAATGGGTATATGAAGCGAAGCACTGTATTTTTTGTTTCTGAATTTTTTTCTTAACTAATATCGATCGTTTTTGATTATTTTTACAAACCAACTCACTTCCAATTTTCCGTATGTATTATAATGAAAGCAATATAATATCCCAGTTTGGATTAAGGCCTAACTATATACCAAAAGTCATTTCATTTGACTTTGTAATTTGGCCGTTATGACCAGGCACACATAGTTACATTTAATTTTTTTATAATAATTTATACATTACTGTGATTCAAAAATGTATTTTTTCAGTAGTTAGCTTCTCTAAAAACTGACAGGCCTCGAAAGCCAAGTAGTAGTATAAGTCCTATTGCTATTATTACAATTACAAATATCAAATCCAAAAGTGCCTGAAGTTCTTTTTTCACTTAGATATAGCCTATTCACCTCAGGTAAGTAGACGGAAACAAATGGAAAAGAAAGGGAAAAGAAGATCTTGAAAGTAAAATGAAGACAAATTTACCAGTCTTCAGAAGATACTGTCTACAATGCAGTAAGCAGAGTGAGTCGGTAGGTCAGACTGAGTTGGTGGGTCGCAGTGGGTCATGGTGAGTGGTGAGTCGCAGTGGGTCACGGTGGGTGGTGGGTCGCAGTGGGTCACGGTGGGTGGTGGGTCACAGTGTCTCACATGCTGTTGACCCACGACCCACTGACCCACCCAGAAAACTTGACCCACTTACCCACCGACCCACTGACCCACTCCATCTCTGATGCATTCCCTCAAACAATCCTGTTTCTCGCAAACTTCGAAATATTGCAGCAAACGTTTAGTGATTCGGTTGCTGTCAATGAGGATACTTCTCCGCGTATATTTTTACTGCTTCCCGACCATTGCTGTCTGCTTGGCCATACACGAACAACATATCAGCCGGGTCTCGGTAGGATCAACGGACCATTTTACCAGCACAACACAACACAGGTTCACCTACGAGGCACACTCGTACAGTAAATATGCTGGATGTGCCGTGACTGCTGCTACATGACAGAGTGCCATCTATGTACTGTACTACGTACTATGTCTACGTTCGTCCCAAACCATTGATCGACTACATGTATTCCCAAGACGTTTCATTCGTACAGGTGTTCGGAATCACCTGCTGAAGTTTGTCCACGTAGTTACCGTTTACCCTGTATAAGTATGTCCTTATCAATTAAATAGAAGCGCTCGAAGTTGGAAACACGTCAGATGCTTGTGTTGGCAACCGTCAGGTGGTGACCACAAAGCTGAGCTGTTCGTTGTGTGTTAGGGATATCTCATACTACGCGAGGATCCGTTGAACGACAGCAGACACGTAGCCAACCTTGTTTCTTAAGGGGAGAGGTCGAACTGAATACTGAGGGGGCAATGACAAAGACATTAAAGAAAACCACAAAATTGTATATTTATTTATTATTTACAGAATCTGTAACAACTATAGCTGCTTTTATACATAATATCCTATGTTGACAATATTATAGTGCACAAATTCAAGATTAAGAACATTGATCATTAGCATACAAAGATTAAAGAAGACACGATGCTATACAATTGGGGTGCTTGCAGCAATGTAGTGCTATGCCCCATTTTTAAAAAATGAGATTACAGTACTTTTAGGATTCCTGCATATCGTGTGATCCGTTGCACTTGACAAGTATTCCAAAAATCCTTGCAAAACAAGATTTTTAAAAGAATTATTAAAAAATGCATCAGAAGATTGCGATCTTGGCCATAGTTTTTGGATCAGGAGCTACAAAATTTTTGAACGGCCCCTAAATCGACTTTTCGTATTGTCTACAGAATAAGCACATCACACCGAGTTAAGTGATAGTTTGGGTTTGGCTACACTACACGTAGTTCTCTAAATAGAAGGCCTAGAAGAAATTTTTTTATTGAAATATATTAGACTTTTTGATCCAATAAGCGAGACACTAGATTCTAACAGCACAAGATGTGCTACGCATGTGCCATTTAGGGGTCCCAGCTACTTTTTAGGTATCCGACACTTGACACATACGATATTCATGTGTTAAGTATGTACTTCAGCTACCTACAGTTTTAGGTGCTTGTTACACCTAATTGATATTTGCAACTATGTATATCCAACTACAAAAGGTTTAACGTACCTTGTCCGTAACAGATAGTTATAGGCTCGTAATAAGTTGATTTATTTCTATTTTTTGTATTTAATATTTGAGGTATACTCTCATTTAGTGTCCATACAACTTCAATGCTAATCATTCGTTAGTCACTTTATTTGCGTTGAGTGACATAAATTGGCTTGTTTGTTTCCTCTTTTCTTTTGGTCTGAACGCGTTGTTTTCTATTATCGTCTCATTAAGAAATAAACAATATATCTCTTTATCCATTGTAATTTATGTACACCTTAAAATTTAAGGGATAACATTTAATTTGTAGATCTTCTCTAAGATCAAAGTGTAAGTCCAGGAATGAGGCTTTGTCTGCATCCGTTTCTTAAATGTCTTTTCCTTTTCTTCTACGAGTTGAGAAGAGTCATAGTCTTGAATTCACAGTAGCTAAAGAAGGTACGGAATGAGGCTAGCTAGAGTAATGATTATCAACCATTATATTGTTCTTTTCTAATTTAACTTCTTAACGTTTATATTTCATATATATATATATATATATATATATATATATATATATATATATATATATATATATATATATATATATATATATATATATATATATATATACATTCATGTCATTTTGTTATTATTAACACGTCTATTCCGAATACACCGAATTTTCCATGGAACGGGGAAAGAAAGAGAGGGATGGTAAAGGTTTTCTATGCAGTGTTTAGACTGCGCAAGTATACTGTGCACTGTGCAACGAAAGAATGGAAGGATGAAGTTGTAATTATATCAGGATGATGTAAAATTCATCGAACTTCGGTAGCATCTTACCATATTCAATTGAATTTCAATAACCACGGAATTAATTGGAGTTCCGTGACAAAGAGTAGTTAGTAGCAGCAAGCAGGGACGTACGGAAGGGGGGGGACACGGGGGTCCGGACCCCCCCCCGAAATTTCGACTTTTTAAAAATTTAGCCTAATTTTAGGGGCAATTTTAGCAATTTTAATATAAAATAGCTTCATATTTAGTTTGGACCCCCCCCGAAATAAATTCCTGGGTACGCTCCAGCAAGCACTATAAACTGTTATTCTTAAGGTGTTGAAAGAAAGAAATGGTGTACGTGGACATTAATGGTACATTCCTACTCCGTTTGAGGACAGATTTTTTTTTTACCCCGAATGGAGAGGGTGGTTTGTAGCTGCTTTGAAGGTAAAATTATACAGTATATTCGAGATTGAAATCCAGGAACTCCTGAGATGTAGATAAAAGTTATGTGGAAACTATATTGTTATTGTTATTGGAAAACGGATTTTTGAAATTGTAATTAAGTGAGTGTTAAGCACATGTTCGTGAAGAGTGATTCCATCATTAGTTAACAATTTAGATTCGAAATTGGAAGTCATGGTTCACGACGAATTACTTAAATTGTTTGTTGCATATGAACACCCGTAATAATAGTAAGATATTGAACATTTAAACCCGTTTTCAGAAAAATGATGCTTTTGAGAATGTTAAACTTTGCGTTGTATTCTAAATACTAAAATATGTCAGGGTAAATTAATTCCGATGGGGGAACCCTTTCCATGGGTGCCTGGCTAGTGCCGGACCCTGTAATTGTCCAGTTCCATTCTCTTATTATCTAGGTCATATAGAATTAAGTAAAATCTCCAGCTGTTCCAACGGATGTTTACAATCGAGTATTACATGACTTTAGTGTCTTAGTTACTCCCGTACTCGCTTGTAGATAAAATTTCGTGTTAACTAGTCTCTTTAGAATAATGAGTAAGTTAGGCCTATATATATTATGTCGCGTATGCACTGAAATTAACAAGTAGTTATAGCATTATGTACGCTAGTTAAACTAATCGAAGTACTGTTATGGTCATGAGAGGATACGTCTAGGTTGACAAGATCGTTCGCCCTTATCTAGTCGATAGTAATATCGACTGAGGTCGGCGTCATTCTCTCACATCCATATATATATATATATATATATATATATATATATACATCTATAATATAATTCACAAGTATCTGTTCAAGTTAACTTCGGCAAATATTTCCAGCAATAATAATCAATACAACTCATTGAGCATTCATTCAAATCAAGTTACGTCTACTGGGTTACTCCATTATAAATATACATATCCACATTTTTCCACGTCGTTTGTCTACTTTGTCCTGTCCGCCCTTAAGGGATTGTCGTTAGTGATTACTAAGTTAATAGACCGTGGTTGTCGTCGTCTCGTCGAGTGCTTTAATGGTTTACTACGTCACTGGAGGTTTGGTCTCGGAGTTTTCTTCCGAAGCTGGTGTACATGACTTTACCGTGCAGAAGTTGCTCGTACATTTCAGGTGTGGCTCTAATTTGACATTAAGGTAATACGAGTGATATTAAAGTGAAGCTCATATATATTGAAGCTGCTGAACGGAGATGAGTAAATAAATAATTCCTTTGTTTCTTTTTTTCCTTTTTTTGTGGTGTTGTGGCACCTGAATTAAATTAGGAATGGATTGTACTTCTGCCGACGGACGCTCGCTCAGGTGAGAGTCAGATTCGTCCTGTTTAAGGTGTAATGACTATATGCAAGGCCAAATGTGTTACCAGGTCTACCAGTGTTTGTTTATTTTAAACCTCGATGCTTTGGAAATTATTTAATAGCCTATTGTTATCATGAAGATTGGAAGTTTTCTATTCTGTAGTACAAGGAGGGACAGTGAATGAACATATACTAAATTCTTATTCAAAGTTATATCACACTAATTTGAGAATCCTTCAGGTGTAAACTATAGTCTGCCATGAGAAAATTGTTGTAAATGTGTGGATGGTGACAAAGACTAACATATGCTGACCTGTATGGTAGTGAAACTTGATTTTTTCTTTCCTTTCTTCCGTTTTTCATTGCCTGTTGTAATGTGTGAAAATATTGAGAAACTGCTAATTTGCTGAATAACATTTAACTTCTGGGTTTTGAGACTGATACTAAGTTACATCCTTGTTAATAAATTTATACTTTGGGAAATCAGAGAATCATTTGAAAATTCTACATCTGATATAATATAAGGTAATTTAAATTAAGTAAATAGGTATCAAATGTTTCTGTGATTGGTGAATTTCCTCTTTCGTCCCGCTGCATTCTCCTGGGGCAAGATCATGGTTCTCTAAATATTCCGTTGCGCAAATCGTCTCTTCTTGGCTTCTCTCAGAGTTACCAGGACCCTGAGTTAGGAGTTGAGAAACTGCATCAAGAAAGCTGCTCGTTACGTATTTAGACTGTAGTAGTTGAGGTGTTAAAGTTTTTGGCGTTCAAGCCAAGGATTTTGCTGATTGTAGAATTGTGGTAGGAAGAAGAGTGAGTCTTTAAGAAAAAACAGAGAGAGAAAAGAAAATGAGAGTGAAATGGACGGTTCGGTGCCGTGTATTGGTTGGGTTACTTGGAATTGGTTTCTGCCATGGAAATTTGGTTTTGTGGCAATATAAATATTTCTTGTGTGTTTTAATATATATATCTTGTTTTTTTAATGTGTTGTAGTGTAACTGGCTAAAATGTCAACGTCTGAGCGAACTTCTGTCGCGGAAAGTGTAGCTGGTTCCGACTCTGACAGGGAGTATGCGTGTTGTAATCAAAATTTCAAATCTGTAATTTCAGAAACTGCTTAACGCGACGATTCAGTAATGTGTGAGAGATGTACGCGATGGTATCACTTCCGTTGTGTTGGGATAAAGTAGTCTTGATAGTATGTTCGAACTAATAAGTCGAGATTCTTACTGGTGGTTGTGCCAGGGTTGCCAACTCCCAAACGGAAATAGGAAAAACTGAAATCTCTCGATGACATTGGCTTGGTTAAGCTAAACCAAAATGAGAAATCCGATGTTCCCAAATCCCCTATGGTTGCCTCGTCTTCTATTGGTGGATCAGAGAATCCCATAGAAACACGTTTGTTTACATTTTTGCAAAGTCTAGATGCGAAATTGGACAAGCAACATGATGAAGTGAATGGAAAATTTGAAAACAAAGTGAAAAGTTCGATAATTTAAGCGACAATGTTTTAGTTTTAGCAGCTAAAATTGATGAAGTTAAATTAGAGGCACACAGAGAAATAGTAGAAGAAACGAATAAACTACGCGAACTAATTTACGTTGTAGCTGCGTCACAGTTAGAAAAGAGGCCCGACTGCAAAATGTCGAAAGCGACCTCTTGAAGGTGAATCAAAAAGCAGAGAGTTTGCAAATTGAATTGCGAAAGCTACCTGAACTGTTTAATACCAATAGTAAAGACATAGCTTCAATTCAGGAGGGTTATGAAAGTACTGCTGTCTTCCTTGAATCAGTTTGTGATGAACAAAGAAGCTTGACGAAACGAGTTTCGGTCCTTGAGCCAAAACTTGAACTTTGTTATAATCAACTCTAGTAGGAGATGAACGAAGCTAGAGTTAAGTGGTTAAATTCGAAAGAGGTAAACCATGAGGTTGAAGGAGATGATAGTATAGCTCCTAAGAGAGTATGTTTCACAGATGTTGGGAAAGATAGGATATCTATCGAAAAGACTAGGTTCGGTGATGGTGGTCAACCGACGTCGCACTCGAATGAGACTTTGTTTAGAGGCGTTACCACAGCAGCTAACTCTTTTTGTTTTTCCAACTCAGTCCCTAATTTCTCGCAGACGAAGCCTCCGTCTAATGCTGATACTTTTGAGAATACCGTTGGGAATACCTTCGTTCAACCAGTCTGGTTGGGATAGTTCCCTTACCAATCCTATAAATTCGTTAAGTCAGTGTTCTACACCTTTTTACAATGTATCTAACTTAAGTCTTTTTGGCTTTGGTAGTAGTTGCGCTAGGTTTCCTAGTCAAGAATTCAACTATGAATCTAAACCGATTCCATTAAAAGATCTTAGTTACTTTCCTACATTTGGAGGAGAGATAAGACGTGGTGTATCCAGAGCTTTCTTAAGAAATTTCAGACGTTGTATAGATAGGTACTCTGTTTCAGATATCGAAAAGATCAGGGCTTTTCAGAGTTGTTTGCGAGATAGAGCTGAAGTTTGGATTCAGTCCGTTTCCCATGAAATACTATTATTCGATGATTGCATCCTTTTGTTCAAAAGTCAGTATTGTAACGAGAAAACAGAGTTAATGCAAGAGATATCTTCAATTCTTAAAGTATGATAAAAACAAGTATTCTTCATTACTTGAATTTTCTTCGTTCTTAGTTGAGACTTACTATAATATTACGGAAAATCCTAATTTCCAAGAACTTTCCAGTTTAATCTTGGGAAGTCTCCCGTATGATGACGTAAGATTATTGTCTCTAAACCCAAGTCCAAATTTAGTTGATCTGATGATTCAGATTGGAAATTTATCTTCGGTTACAGGACCCCGTACCGAATTTGAGCTTCCTTCTAGGAAGAGATCGTTTGTTAGATATGCGAAGGTTATGAAATCTTCGAATCAAAATTTTAATCAAGATAAGAAAGTTGACAGTAGTTGTCAAACTGAAAAGAGATATTCAGAATATTCTCAGAATTTTAATAATAACTATAATAGCAATTATAACAATTACAATTCAAATTCGTTTCGAGGAAATAATCGAAATCGACGTTTTCGAGGAAGAGGAAATCGTTACCGAAATAACGGAAATCTGTATAACAATAATAATAGCAATAACAACAATCAGATGGAATAAAACAATAGTTCTAGGCAGATGTCTAGTAATGAGGGTGAAGGTTCCATGAATTCGAGAGAACACATAAATGGTTCGGAAAACATGACTCGCAGCTGCCAATGAGAAAGGGGCAGGCGAGCTGCGAAGGAGACTCCTTACGAAGTATTTGTACAATAACTTCGCAAATTCCTTCCGTTTCTAGGAATTCCTTTTTGGAATTTCATGTCAACTTTGTGGTAGATGACTATGATAGTTCTTCGTCTGAATATTATTTTTCTCCGTCGCCCGTGGCAAAAGGAAACATTGCTGGCGTAGAATTAAGATGTACGGTGGATTCTGGCGCAGAGCTATATTTGATGGACTGGGAAGTTTGGAAGCGTTTAAAACATACTTTCCCGTCTGCCAAATTACATCCGTATACTACGAAACTTACTTTGGAAGTCTTTGCAGGAAAGGAAAAAATCCCAGTGCAAGGATTCCAGGCGTTTAATTTAAATTTTTAAGGCTTTTTCTAACTCTGGTATTTGTAATGAAATATCTACGAACCGACAATATTCTGAGATGTACGTTCTTAGATAAATTCAGTGGTGTCATTGATCGAAGTAAAAATGAAGTTAGGCTTCTAACTCCCTCTGGAATTGAAATTTCTCTACAGACGATAAGACCTGAAGTTTTATTCGTCGGAATTTCTTCGAATCGTGTGGAAATTTCTACACCAACAGTTCCAGTCCAAATTAATGAGCATTTTATTAAGAATACTGCTTCAGTTGTCAGAAATCAAGTAATAGAGGAAACGCAGCAAATTGAGAGGTCCTCTATTGATTCTTCAATGAACTCAGTTGAGCATTGTCCGTCCATGGATCAGAACCTAATGCTTCAGAAGCTGATATTCAGGAATATGTGAAGTCGAGATCCGACTTGGATGAAAATTCAAGACAACGCTTAGCGGCTCTTCTTTTGAAATATCGATATCTATTTTCCGAGACGAGTGCGTGCACCCCTCCGTAAAATTCAGTTAACGGATGAAATGCCGATAGTAGAACCCTACTATCCGGTCCCTCAAGCGCTTCAACCTTCTTTTGAAAAAGAACTTCAAACTTGGATTAAACTGGGACTAGTCAGGGAACAACCTTCTCCGTATCGAAACCCGATACATTGTGTACCTAAAGCGTCAGGAGGAGTACGTCCAGTTTTGGACCTCCGAGCTATGAATAAGACCGTTCTAGCCCCTAAGATTCAAGTAGAGCCTACTGGTGAGATTTTGAACCGTGTAACTAAGGCTAAACACTTTAGTTCTTTTGATTGTTCTTCTGGATACTATGGAATTGGGTTAGATTCTACGTCGTACTCGTGTACTAACTTTGTTTATGCAGGACTTCAGTATGTCATGTGTGTATTACCTATCGGTATAAAGAGCGCCCCTTCAATTCTCCAAAATCTTGTGTATTCTTTCTTCGATCAATCAACTAAATCTTTTGCTAGAGTCTACCAAGATGACATTTTAATTTCTAGTTTTTCTCTCGAAGAACACTTCGAACATTTAGAGAAAGCCTTTGAAATTTTTGCCCGTGCAAATTTCTCGCTAAATTTTAGAAAATGTCAGATTATTCAATCCGAAATACACTTCTTACGGCGTATCATTAGCGGAAACAGTGTTCAAGTGGATCCTAGACATAACGAACCTATCCGTTGTTTTCCAGTCCCGAAAACTAAGCGTTAGTTAAGAGCGTTCTTAGGTTTAGTAAATTGGAGAAGGAAGTTTATAGCTAATTTCTCAGCTCTAACGTATCCTTTTTATGACTTGTTGAAGGATAGAAAATTTGTCTTCACTCCAGATCTATTAGATCTTTTCTATAAACTTAGAGAACTTGTTAGTCAGCCTCCTACTTTAAGCCAGCCTGACTTCTCACTTTAGTTTTATATCTTCTCAGATGCCAGTGGAGAAAATTTAGGAGGGTTTCTGGCGCAATCTTCTGAAAACGAATCATCTCCAGTAGTTATTGCATATGCTAGTAGGAGAGTCAAGCCTTACGAACTATCCTTATCTATTTTCAGCTTGTACTGTCTATTCTTTTCCTTTGCGATCATTTCTCGCAGTATATTTTACGGTGACCAACGATAGTGCATTGCGATAACGCAGCCGCTACGCATGCGTTCACCATGAAAAGATTAGACCCGAGGACTACTCGTATTCTTCTAAAACTGCAAAGATACGATACCTAACCTAATGTTTCAGAAGCTGATATTCAGGAATATGTGAAGTCGAGATCCGACTTGGATGAAAATTCAAAACAACGATTAGAGGCTCTTCTTTTGAAATATCGATATCTATTTTCCGAGCATCCGAGACGAGTGCCTGCACCCCTCCGTAAAATTCAGTTAACGGATGAAATGCCGATAGTAGGACCCTACTATCCGGTCCCTCAAGCGCTTCAACCTGTTTTTGAAAAAGAACTTCAAACTTGGATTAAACTGGGACTAGTCAGGGAACAACCTTCTCCGTATCGGAACCCGATACATTGCGTACCTAAAGCGTCAGGAGGAGTACGTCCAGTTTTGGACCTCCGAGCTATGAATAAGACCGTTCTAAGCTGCGCATGCGTTCACCATGAAAAGATTAGACCCGAGGACTACTCGTATTCTAAAACTGCAAAGATACGATATACAGTTTCAGCACCAGTCATCAGAGGATAACTTCGTTGCCGATGTACTTAGTAGACATCCTCCTCATTCTCCAGGTGATAGGAAGAATCTCTCAGTCAATTTATTGTCCGATCTTGACTTTTCCTTTCTAAATCGTGAAGAATTTCTTCGAGGTCAATCCGAAGATACATTCTGTCAAAAGTAAGGGAATCTCTCGTTAATCCATCCGAAGTTTCGAAATTTCAAAAATATCAAGGTCTTCTATATCGTTAGAATATTCGAACGAATCAATGGGTTTTAATTGTACCACAACGTCTTGTTCATAGTTTCGTCGAAGCCGTTCACTTACGAGGTCATTTTGGCGTCTACAAATGTCTGTCTTTGTGTCGTAAGGTTTTCTATTGGCGTAACCAACAAAATTCTACAAAAAGGCATGTGAAGGATTGCACTCGCTGTGCTGAGACTAAATTCGCCAATCGAATTATTGCTAAAGAAACTTGTCAGATCGAAGCGCAAGCGCCCCATGAAATATTAGGAATCGATTTGGTAGGGAAATTACCTGGTAATAATGGATATTATTATCTTCTGTCGATCATCGATATTTATTCTAGGTTTGTTGTCTACTTACATTTGCGCACTACGCATGCTAAAGAGATCATCACTGTTCTCAATAACCAATACTTTTATTCTTTTCCATATCCTCAAATCATTATAACTGATAAATGTTCACAGTTTACCTCGCGCCTCTGGTAGCCTTTTTGTCATGAACATAATATCAAACACCAACAAACGTCGAGCTATTCGCCAAATGCGAATGGGGTAACTGAACGTTCCCATAAAGAAGTCAATCGAATTCTCAGATTGGAGTGTAACATGCAGCAAGCGAATTGAAGTAAGGTCATCAAAATGGCTCAAGATCCTAATCATTCTATTTGTAGTAGTACTGGATAAACTCCGGCTGAGTTATTTCCTTCGTATTCCGCTACTGATGCGTTTAAGCATTCATTTCCTTGGCCTCCTGAGTTACAAAAGGAGATGCAATCAAAGAAACTTATAATAACCTCTTTATATAATCCTAATAGAGAACTTAAGAAATTAAAGAAAACAGGAAGGAAAGTAGAGTTAAAGCATGGGGACTTAGTAATGGTTAGAACTCAAAACCTTTCTTCTGCTGTTAAGAAGGAAATTTCTAAATACTTAAATTCTTTCATTGGACCATTTTTGGTTTCCAAACATTTAAAGAATTGTGAAGTACTACACAGTTTATCGGTTGTACCTGTAGGTACCCAAAACTTTCAAAATTTGAAGTTACTCGATTGCTCTGTTAGCAACCGAAAGGAACTGTTGGCGAAGTATCCCAATCCGGATATAGTTTAAGTAATTTGCTCTGTTAAGTATATTGTCTATTTTATGTTTCTCTAGCTATTTTGTAGGGTTAGGAGTATAAGCGTATATTCTATTTTGTAATTTGTAGCTCAAAGTTAGTAGAGATTTTAGGAAAAAGAGAGATTATTTTCTTTAAGGTGGGGCGAGAACTGTAACGTACCTTGTCCGTAACAGATAGTTATATTATAGGCACCTAATAAGTTGATTTATTTCTATTTGTATTTAATACTTGAAGTATACTCTCATTTAGTGTCCATACAACTTCAATGCTAATCATTCGTTAGTCACTTTATTTGCGTTGAGTAACATAAATTGGCTTGTTTGTTTTCTCTTTTCTTTTGGTCTGAACGCGTTGTTTTCTATTAATGTCTCATTAAGAAGTAAACACAATATACTCTTTTATCCATTCATGTATACCTTAAAATTTAAGGGATAACATTTAATTTGTAGATCTTCTCTAAGATCAAAGTGTAAGTCCAGAAATGAGGCTTTGTCTGCTCCCGTTTCTTAAATGACTTTTCCTTTTCTTCTACGAGTTGAGAAGATTCATAGTCTTGAATTCACAGTAGGTAAGAAAGGTATGGAATGAGGCTATCTAGATTAGCGATTATCATTCATTATATTGTTTTTTTCTAATTATATTTTACTTCTTAACGTTTATATATATATATACATATATATATATATATATATATATATATATATATATATATATATATATATATATATATATATATATATATATATATATATCCTCACGGCAATGTCAAGGCTCTATATTTGTATTTTACATTTAAAATTGCAACCGGGTGTTTCTGGGTGCCGTATACGATTGTCCGATCATCACCCTTGTTCTTCGCGCGCACAGTCATTCGAAGAACTGAAAACGTACTCTGTACACAAGCAGTTAATGGTTGTGAACTCGGAAAGCCTGGTACTTCTGATTGTCAAGCTCAAAAAGTGGGAGAAAAAAGGATGTGTAGAATGTAAAGAGGGTGCAACAGTTACTGATAATTCTAAGAAACATATTCATTTGTAGTTCATGCACATTCCGCCTGTAGCGCTACTTTGGCACAACGTATATTGTAACTGTATAACTCTTGTACACCGCTTGTAGGTCTATTGGCGTAAGTGACAACCGAAACTATGTTGTTAGCTCTGCTTTCGATAAGGCACTACTGTGCTGCTTTTGCTTTCCTTTCTTGTTCTTTGTCATTTGTGTTGTTTTTCCTTGTTGCACGCGCTGAACGGGTTCCTCCTGAACGAAGTATTTAAGAAGTTTACTACATATTCTTGTTTGCGATAGAAATATGATTGAATTGTAATACGGTTTTAAATTGGTTAACTGTTAAAATAAAGCTGTACTTGTAAATGTATATTAGTCGAGGACGTAGCTACTGACAGTGTTGATTACAGATTTTCTCGTGGAAGAATTTCATTACACTAGAGGTGAAAAGCAGACGTCCATTTAGACAGCCCCCCCACATTTTCAGACTCAATCGGAAATGGTACAAATGGTTTGTACAGAAATGTGCAGGCGAGATTTTCGTTACTACACATTTAGGGGCGCCGTCAGAACGAAAACAAAGTGGGGCCTACCTAAATGTATCCCCCCACCATGTCGAATTCAATCACAAATTGTCACAATCGTTTCTACATCCTTTGTACAAAAATGTGCAGGCGAAATTTTCGTTCGTACATAAATAGGGGCGCCGCCAAAACGAAAACAAAGTGGGGGCTGTCTAAGTGGTAGCCCCCACCATTTCCAATTCAATCACAGATTGTCGCAATCACTTGTACAGAAATGTGCAGGCGAAATTTTCGTTTTTACACAATTAGGGACGCCGCCAGAACGAAAAAAAGTGGGGGCTGTCCAAGTGGTAGCCCCGCCATATCCAATTCAATCACAAATTGTCGCAATCGTTTGTACATCGTTTGTACAGAAATGTGCAGGCGAAATTTTTGTTTGTACACAATTAGGGTCGCCGCCAGAATGAAAACAAAGTGGAGGTCTCTCTAAATGGTAGCCCTCCCACCATGTTCGATTCACCACAAACTGTCGCACTTGTTTGTACGTCTTTGTACATTAATGTGCAGCTGAAATGTTCGTTTGCACATAAATGGGGCGCCGCCAAAAGGATAACAAACTATGGGCTGTCTAATTGATAGCCCTCCCACCATGTCGAATTCAACCACAAACTGTCGTACTTGTTTGTACGGCTGTACAGAAATTTGCAGGCGAAATTTTCGTTTGTACACTATTAGGAGCGCGCCAAAACGATAACAAAGTATAGGCTGCCCATGTATTACCGTTTTTGCTGTTTAGCGATCAACGTTAACCGGTTTGAATAACGGTTGCTGAGATTGAAAATGGTACCTATTACACTAGTCGACAAAAAAGTTCTTTTTTCTCTGGCACACGGATGAAAATACCTGATTCTAATAGAACGTTTCACGTAGAATTCGAATATGCAATCAGTTTTTCTCCATCACTCTCAGTTTTCCCGTGACAGAGGGATTTTCGGGAAATTTCTCCTCAAATTTCCCTTTTTTTACCATTGTCATACCTGTAGCTCGGGTGGGTACCTTAGGTATATAAATGCACAAATTATATTGTATTTTAGCTTAATTTATACTTAGTAAGCCCTCTAAGTTTCAAAAGAATAGCATTGTTCTTTCTAGAGAAATAAACGTATTTATATAAAAATATGTTATGTGTACTGTTCATTTTACCATATTCATTAGTGCAGATAAAATCACATATAACTTCCACGAAAATTACAATATAAGCACCGGTTTATATCTCATTGGATTTGAAATAAAACATATTTTGAATGATGTATACACCGCGTCACCAGTTTATATCTACTTAATAAATAATACAAAAGAAGTGAGTGGTATCTTCTTAATAAATGAACACTTACTTACCTCAACTAATATGTCTTAGTTGTCGACTTTCTTCTGTGTTTGGCTTCTGGAACATCTCTTTTGAGTGTCCAACAGTAATCAGCTACCATTTATGAACTTCACTGTCACTGGTATCTCTTCTCCATGGAGGAAATGTCCTGATGAAAACGCTCCCCATACTCATCACTAACAGCACCAAGGATTTCAGGAAAGAAATGCAGGTGAGAGTCCAGAAAGTGAACTTTAAGGGACATGTTGCAACCAATTCCTTTGAACGATTCCAGGAAATCACTCACAATTTCACGGTAATTTGGGGCTTTCTCTTTTCCTAAAAAATTCTCTGTTAAACATTTAAATGAACACCAAGCTGCTTTCTGAACCAGAGTTAAGAGATCCTCAAATTTTTGGTCACGAATCAAACATCTTATTTGGGGGTCTACAAAAATCCCTAGCGCCACTAACCCGAGGAAATTTTTCCTTGAGATAAAAAATCCTGCATTACCTTTGTCCATTGCCTTAACAAAGTTTTCGAAGAGCCCCAACTTTATGTGAAGAGGAGGTAGAATTATCTTATCAGGGCTCACCAGTGAGGAATAAACAGCATTCTTCTGTCCAGGAGTTAATACATGCGTTGGCCATTCCTTCTTGATGTAATGTTCCGCTTTGTTCCTGCTGTCCCATTCGCAGAGGAAACAACACTATTTCGTATAACCGAGCTGCAAACCCATGAACAAAGAAATGACTTTTTAAATCACAGCAAACGGTCCACATGTATTTCTCATACTGAATTCTTTCTAACACTATTTCAATGTTTTCATAGGTTTCCTTCATATTAGTTGCATAAGCCAAAGGCACTGAAGGAAATTTGTTGCCATTGCGCAAAAGGACAGCCTTAAAACTAGTTTTGGAAGAGTCAATAAACAATCCCCACTCTGTACTTATATGTGCATGTCCAAGTGTATCCATCACAGCACAGACATTAATACAATACACTAAATCATTTTCTTGAGAATAATAGTTTTGAAACTCTGTATGAAGGTTTTGAAAAATACACACTTTAGTGTCACGATAGAGCAGATTCCAGCCTTTAAGTCTAGAAGCAACGAGTTCTCTGTCTGTATCTTCGAGAGTTTTAAATCCCGTACGAGGTCATTTAGTTCACCCTGAGTTATCAGATGGGTATCCAATGTAGATGTGCTTCCTACGTAAGTAGGATCAACTTCTTCATTTGGAAGTTCAGTAGTTGTCTCAAGTACACAATCCTCATTTACCGTAAGATGAGGAGGAGGTACTGGTACAGGTAATTCTGCACTGTGGAACTGGCCTAATTGCTGATGGCAAATTAGGGTACTGTACTGTGTGGTTAGATTTACTGGTTATTTCTTTTATCTGTGTTATACAAAAGTAGCAGTCTGAAGAATGATATTTTGTTTTCCTCCAGATCATCGGTACTGCGAAGTTCATGTTTCGCTCACCATTTGCTCACCCAGTCAGACGTTTCACGCAAGTACAACAAATGTAGTGAGGAGCGAAATTCTTATCTTGGTCTCCTACACAGCAACCAAAATATAACTGGTAACACTTCCCCACAAATGGAGTAAAACATCGACGTTGCGATTTAAATGTCAGCTCCCCAGATATATAACAGAAATTGTCCGGTTGATTTACACACTTCCTTGGCATCTTGTATCCTATAAGGTATCACACACACATACACGCAGGAATCTAAACTCCATCAAATTCCCACAAAATCCCTCTAGAAATTCCCTCATACAAAAATGGCGACATGGTGTACACATCATTGAAAATATGTTTTATTGGAAGTCCAATGATGTATATACCGTGATATATTGTAATTTTCGTGGAAATTATATGTGTTGAAGACAGACCCGAACCGACCCGTGACCCGAATTGACTGACTCGACCCTAGTGACCCGACCCGTGATCCTAACCGATTGGCCCGATCCGAATAACCCGACCCGAGCAGGCCCGATTGACCCGACCCAACAACTCGACCCGAGGTGACCCGAGTGACGCGACCCGAGGTGACCTAACCCGACAACCGACCCGAGTGACCTGACCTTACAATCTAACCAGTTTGAGAGAACTAGAACCTTACACAGCTGCCACCGGAAAAAAATGCTGGTCAATTCGTACGCATAAACCATTGTTTCGGCTTTTTTATTTGTAGTATAATTATCCTCCTCGTCCTCTTCAGTGTTCTGCCATTAATGACAGGCCAGTTTCCGTGAACTAGGTAAGAAGCTTCCATTTTTGCGATTCCCTGCTAATATCTTCCTCGCAACCCAACATAATGTACCACCCTCCTTATTAGTATTTATCAATTGCAACCTTCTTACACACTCTAGCTTTCCTGATATCACCCCCCCCCCTTTACTACATCTCTCAGAATGCAATCCCTTAGCAAGATCGAAACTTGTGATTCGTGCATTTTTTCGCTTCCTTATATCGTCCAATATTGCTCTCGTCTCTTGCATTTTTTCAGTATTTCCTAATTCGTTTTCCTCTAACCTGCTAACCTTCTCTATTTTCTTTCACATCCAAATCTCCAAGATTAAAATTTAGGCAATCAACTTCGAAAGTCAAAATAAAATTTGAAGTTCTGAAGACAACATGATTTTCTAGTAAGGAATGTATATAGAACTTCTTTTAATATTTTTGCTGTGTAATAAACAAAAATTTCATCACGTTAACATTCCGATTTTTCTATTTAAAAACAACGTTGCTCTCTGATAGAATCATAAGGAACTGATTGCACTGAAATATCATTTTGTAGGGAATTACCTTTTAATTTTTTCTTGATTAATTTATCTAGAAGATATTCGCAACGTTATATAAAATCAGCGAGTAATTTAGTGCCGAGAAAGTCTAATCACTACCGCAATAATAATAATAATAATAATAATAATAATAATAATAATAATAATAATAATAATAATAATAATAATAATAATAATCTGAAGGTGACCAAAAAAGTTCTTTCTCTTTTTGAGGAGGTCTGTGTTCAATTGGCCATCACACCGTGAGTTGAATGCGAATGAGATACGGCGAAGGTCAGTTGTTGGACGAGACGAGACGAGACGAATTTTCATGAAGGGGTACGAGATGAGACAGAGCTCTTTCAATAGAAAGATATGTACTTTTCGAGACGAGACTACCTCCACGACACATTTTCGAGACGAGAATGCCCGAAACCTGGTCTCGTGAGCAACACTAGTAAGTATATCCAACATACTACCTGTTTGTGGCTGTTCAGATACACCGTGAACGTGCGTAAGGACAGAGTGAACATGAGACCTTCACAGAGCGTCATAAGGGCTTGTTTGCTGTGCGAGTTCAAATTGCTGCTCCGCGGGGCGGAAGATATGGCCTTTGGTGACGGTGTCGTGACTACGCGGAGAGTGCAGCGGTAGGACGGTTTAAGGACGGTGACGAAACACTCGAAGATGCATCCCGTGCCGGAAGACAAACAGATGTTCAAAATAAAGATTTTCAGGCTGCAATTGAGGCGAAGACAGACATATGAGGAACTGGTACTACAATTCAGTGTGAGTGGAGAAAGCATTTGGCACCACCACCATCAACTTGGGAAGCACTGCAAGTTGGGTTGATGAGTCTTACATGATTTGACTTGGGGCCAGAAAACAAAGCGAGCAGACACCTGTGTTTCTTTGGTGTCTCGTCTGAAGAAGGAGCAATTTCTGGACAGGGTGTTGACATGTGATGGGAAGTGGGTCCTGTACGAAGCTCCACGGCGCCGTCATCGTTGGTTGGTATCCCATGAACCGGTTCAAAAACAGCCCAAGCCAGCAGTGCACCAGAATAAGGTTCTCCTGTACATTTCGTGGACTGCTCGCGGTATCGTCCATCGGGAACTGCTACCAGCTGGTCAGAGCATCAATGCAACTATGTCTGTCACTCTCTGGATCCAGCACTTCTGAATCGCAAAGGGGTCCTCCTGTTACAAGGCAACGCTAAGCCCCACGTGGCTAAGATGACCCAGGACACCATTTTACGCCTTGGAGGGGAAACACTATTGGATCCGCCATACTCCACGGTCCGATTATCACCTGTTCCATTCCTTGGACAATTACCTTAGAGAACGCCAGTTCAAATCGCTAGTAGAGGTTCAATATGCACTTGATACCTTCTTCGCTTCACGTCCCACCAAGTTCGACTGCGATGGAATCCATAGCCTTCCAGAACGTTCGCAGAAGGTCGTCGATGCCGATGGAGACTATTTTTGATATTTCAGATACGTCTCAGGTTACATATCAATGTTCGTTTGTGTTGATGAAAAGACGGCGGAACTTTCTTGGCCACTCTTAAAGTAATAATAATAATAATAATAATAATAATAATAATAATAATAATAATAATAATAATAATAATAATAATAATAATAATAATAATAATAATGTGTCCTGCCCAAAGGCAGATGTTTGACCAGAAGGTCCATGGGTATTGATCCCAGCTCGTACCAAGTAAGTTTTCTGGTGGACAAAGTCCGTATGCATGGGTTTTCTCTTTGTTCACCCATTTTCTTCATTCAATCACTTCAATTATTTCTCATCATCACTGTCCATCTTAGCGTTGGTGCATAACGTGGGACGTTAAGTAGATATTTCCTTTCAATTTCATTTAATGTGACATTTAACTTGACATAAAAACGCAGAAAGGAAAAAGTCAATCGTAATATTAATTACAATTACCATGCCAATTAGTTCATATAGGGTTAAATTAAAATTTTATTACTATTTCAGCTACAATTAGTCACAATTATCATTCATTCACCAACTTCGAATTGAATTCTAGAACAAAGCTCCTTATAGTATTTCAAAATAAGTGAAGAATGTGACGACCCGACCCGAGCTGACCCGTAACCCGACTCGTTTGAGAGCACTATCAGAGGGGTAATATTTACAGTACAATTTATTTTGTATGGTTTAGCATACTTTAAGACTACCATATTTTTTGAAAACAGAAAAAACGGAATATCTTACAAATTCGTAGTAAATATTGCATTTTGTATTAATTTTATCTTTCGAATTTTACTACAGCATCGCACTAATTGTACAACTTAAAATAATGTATTAATATAGTTCATACTTAGTCAACAGTGCTAAAAATTATTATAGAAGCTAGAAGCTGTTATACAATATAAACGCAATCAGTGAACATACAATATTTAGGCAAAAATTATATTTTCAATATTATTACACATACCACCTCACATGCTCTACATGTCTATAAAGAAAAAAAGTCCAGATTTATGAAGTTGTTTCCAAATTTCAATGAACTGATTTATTTTTGTTAACCTAACATGCGAACTAAAAGAAAGCAATTTGCATAATTGTTTTTCTGAAGCAGAAAAAAATGTGTTTTCGGGGCTGGTCTGCAACGTATACATTCTTACTTTTGGTGATAAGAGTGTCAATTAGGAGGATTTAAACATTGCATGTTATATCCGGGGAAGCAGCGATTGGAATAATAATTTATTTATTTATTTATTTATTGAAACAGAACACAACAGGTATTATACCCAATTACAGTGCTCATCTTTCATGAAATAATATATTTACAATTTCCCTTTTAAACCTTGTGAGGCAATCAACATAAATATCTATATTATTTGTCATTTTTAAGAGAGTAGGTTGCACTAATCCTCCATGTTGGTGACTTACTTAGGATATTCGTCCTTGCTTTTGCACAATGAAAGAAGTTATAGTTTTCTGCACGTGTTTTTCTACCTGGTACGTTTATTTGAAAGCTCGAAAGCAATTCGTTGCAGTCTAGCTTATTATTAAGTATCTTGTATAAAAATATCATGTCAGATAACGTTCTTCTTTGTTTGAGGGTTAGAGTTTCAAAATTCCTATTTAATAAATTAGAGTTTTCAGTTCTTGGGAAAATGTTTGTTTCCTTATATACAAGGTATCTAAGAAATTTGGACTGGATTTTTTCTATTTTAGTGAGTTAATTTTTGTATCTGTGTTCCATACAAGCGTCGCATATTCGAGTTTGGATCGAATGTAAGTTTGATACAATTTTTGAAGCGTGGCAGGTTTACGAAACTCCCAACTAATTCTTAAAACAAACCCAAGATTTCTGTTCGCTTCATTTATTATGTTATCAATATGAGGTTCAAATGTAAATTTCGTATCATTCATTACTCCTAAGTCATTAACAGTACTTACAACGGGTAGTTGAGTCTCATTAATTGAATATTTAAATTGCACTGGTTTTTTTACGTTTTGTAATACTCATGATTTTACATTTACTAATTTTTACATTCAATAAATTACTTTGACACAATTTCACTACTGAATTTATATCTTGTTGAAGTTGATTACAGTCATTTATGGAATTTATACATCTAAAAAGTTTGAGATTATCGGCATACAACAATTTGTGGGAATACGTTATACATCTAGGAAGATCATTTATAAATATTACAAATAGTAGAGGAACTAAATTTGACCCTTGCGGAACACCAGATAGTTGCAAGTATTCGGTTGATTTGTATCCCTTATATACAACGAACTGCCTTCGGTCTGTCAAATACGACTCAAATGGCCCAATTAACTCTGCGGAGAAGTTAAATTGACGAACTTTCTCTATTAGTACCTTGTGATTTACTCTATCAAATGCTTTCGCAAAATCGGTGTAGATAATATCTACTTGACCACCTTGAGCTAGGGTGCTTGCTATAAAATTGTTAAGAATACTGAGGTTTGTGACTGTCGATCTACCTTGGGCGAAACCATGCTGGTATTCTGAAATTGATAGTTTTATGTGATTTTGAATACGTTTATAAATAATAGATTCAAACACTTTAGCAAAAGTACTCAATATTGATACAGGCCTATAATTTTGAATATCTTTACCATTATTAGACTTAGGAATGGGACAGACTTTCGTTATTTTCCATTTACTGGGGAATTTACAAGTAGAAATAATTAGGTTGAATGAAATTGTTCCTATAGTATTGTCGGAATCGAAAGCAAAAGGAATAAGTCGATTTTATTATCTTTTCAGAACTTTTAATATGTAATTAATAAAAAAACAGGACAAGAAGGAGAATTTCTGCACACCGGGACAAATTTTAAGAAACCGGGACGTATGGTAGCCTTATACTTACTTGCATGCGGAGTGTCAGTACGGAGCCACTACGCAGCAGAGTTGAAACAAAACGTCGCAAATATGTTGCCAACTGACGAAAACAAAATTACCGGCACACCCTCCAAATTGTACATGTTGTACTGCTTCAATTCTTAATTTCAAAGTTTAAAATTATATGAGCATTTATTATGCTATTGGAAAAGAGCACATATTTTATGACAGTGCAATTAAGTTTCTTGTTTTAACAATTGAAAGAAAGGAAAACACCAATAAAAGTAATAATAATGCCTGACACGAATCCCGATTCGATAGTAAATCATATTTCATTATCTTATTTGAAACTTTGAGAAAATTGAATCTCTACACCGAATACAAATTGGATAATAAGCGATGTTTTATAATTGCTTGATACATTACAAATTGAGAACAAAGAGAGTAATAAATACTGTTTATAAGAAAGATTGGATAAAAACAAGAATTTTTGGAATCATCTAAAAAATGGATCGAAATATTATGATCTTGGCTAATATTAATTTTTGGATCAGGGACCACAAAATATTCGAACGGTCTCTAAATCGAATTTTTTTCAGATATGTAATTCTCCAGTTATAAGGAGTACAAGAAAAGTTTCGATTTAATGAAATATTTTGGATTTTTTATATAACGGGCCACAAAATTTTTGGACGGTTCCTAAATCGAGTTTTCATATTTTTTACGCAATAAGCCTATTACACTGAGTTAAGTGATATCTTGGGTTTGGTTACACTATATGTAGTTCTCCATATATATAAGGCATACAAGAAAATTATTGATTCAATAAAATATATTAGATTTTTTTGGATCAGAGGCTACAAACGTGTGGATGGACCCTAAATCAAGGTTTCGTATTTCTTTCGGAATAAAAACATCATGCTGAGTTAAGTGATAGTTTTGGTTTGGCTACACTATATATAGTTCTTCAGATATAAGTCGTACAAGATTTTTTTTTTAATTATTGAATGAAATATATTAGATTTTTTGGATCAAGGGCAACAGAATTTTTGAATGGCCCCTACATCGAGTTTTCGTATTTTTCAGGCACTAAGCAAATAATACTGAGTTAAGTCATAGTTTAGGTTTGGGTACACTATATGTTGTTCTCCAGATATAAATCCTACAAGAAATTTATTGCCTGAAATATATTGGATCTTTTGATCCAATAATAGTCCTTCATCCTCCATTTATACATTAAGCAAGTAACAGTATAAAGTGTACATTACGTGATACAGTTTGGATTTTATGGTGTGATGTTTAATAATAAATTATTAACAGAACACCCGTTCTTCGCACGTGGAGAATACGTTTCATTTTCAGCATTAAGGGCAATGGAAGCTAAGTATGGATTTAACCTGCATCGGAAGTGTTACTGTTCGTCTCAGTGACCCCAAATACTATGTCATCGACACTAATATCGGTATTCTTTTTTATCATTATATATATATATATATATATATATATATATATATATATATATATATATATATATATATATATATATATATTGTGTAACTTAACTAATGTAGTGAACGTCTGGAGGTGATTCCTGGACTCGGAAGAAGAATTTAAATGAAACGAAGTCTCTAGCGTATCACAATTATAACTTCTAGGCTAATGGTAACGGATGATCAATGAACGGCTTCCTGTTCAACTTAAGAGTGTCTAAAAATGGAAATAATAACTTTGATCCAGAGTAGGTTTATAACGACTTTGCATAAGACAGTCAGGGGTAAAAGATCATGTACGATGAACTAGAGTATAAGGGATTCTTCACATAACAACAGTGATTCACACAAATTATGTGAATATAATTTGAGCGAAAGTAAGCTGCATTAAAAGATTTCCTCCCCGTAATGCGTAAATCCGTGGAAGATAATAACTACGAGTACAGAAGATGAAATTCGACGATACTCAAGGTGTTGGGCGTGTTGCACAAGGAAAGAAAGAAATACAATTTCAAACTATCGATTTATTCTTTTTCCAGTACCGGCGGAAGGGCCGGGCGAGCCGGACGACCGCCTGGGGCGCCAAATTTTAGAGGAGTTTGGGGGCGCCAAAATCCTTGCTAAATTTATATTATTGTAAACGGTGAACTAAAAATTAACTTTTTCCTAAATTGTGTAGCAACATTGGTTACTACCTCATGCCATAGGCCTCACTCATTATAACAACCCCGGTTTCTTCTTGAATCTGCTATAAAGGAAATCCCTTCATCCCTTCACCTTATTTGTCTATAAAAAAAATCTCCGCTGGCAAAGCTAAAGGCTATTGTTGAGAGTTGGGAGTTTTGAGCAACAATAACACGATCTGACACTTACAACTGCCGCGGTGCCGACAATTGCACTCCCTTGCGACAAAGCTATGTCGGCCGCTCTAACAATACACACAAACAATACTGAGTTATCGGCAACCAAAAAGAAATTAGTCCTGTTTGTACTGTCAAATGTCTCGTGAAAGAAAATTATAAATCAGAAGTCATGTACATGTAGTGCAGGCTTCATGGTGTGCGTGTTCTTCTTTTGTCTCCTGAATTTCGACTCTTAGTAGAAGAATCGTTGCGTTAATGTGTTCTTTATCAACATGTCGGAAAAAAAGAAGCCTTCTGGAAATGTATACAGAAAAAGAAGAGCACAATTAGCGGCTGAAAATGAGAAACAGGCAGCAGCATTAAAGAAATTCTTTCGTACTCCTGGAACAGACAATAATGCAAATGAAAACGTAGAACCAGAGAATGAGGAAACCAGCAAGAAATCAACAAATATTCCAGAAGATAACATCACAGTACAGGTAAGTAGGCCTACATTACGTAACGTATTTTCGTTTTATTACGTTTAATAGAGAAGAGGTGTTTACACACGTAGCGTCTTAGCAGGCTGGGGTGGGTAGGGTGGCGACCTCTCAGATAGACGGCGAAATTCCGGCTCAAAGAAAGTTCTTTCCCCATTGATATAAGTAGCAATAATTACATACTATACCAACACTGATGCTTGATACATGTACCAAAGCGATAAGACTTACTCGTTAGATGTGTATTAACCAACTTTAGCTGTATTTCAAGCATTCATCTATTAATTAAGTAGAGGGCCTCCATAGTCTAGAGGTTAAAGCGTTGGACTCATGTCTACGTGTTCCTGAATTCAATCCCCGGACTTTCCGCTTTTCAACGGCAGGGGAGTCACATAAATAAAGATATGAAATATTTGGGTTTTTGTATGACATCCATCCAACAACGGACAAAGAGTATTTACTAAAGTGTTGCAAGGACTTACAACTATCTTTAACAGACAAAGATCACTGTGATATTGACGGATTTCAATTATATCAAGAGCTCTTACTTTTACCTTCATTTCTCGATTCTGAAAGTGGGAGCAAACCGTTGCAAGTACTTACATATATTTGCAAGAACTTCCTTATTGGGTTATTTCCAAATGCAACTATTGCTCTAAGAATCTTACTAACTATTCCTGTAAGTGTAGCTTCAGCAGAAAGAAGTTTCTCCAAGTTGATACTTATAAAGAACTACCTACGATCAACGATGACGCAAGAGCGTCTTGTAGGCCTTTCTATGATGTCTATTGAATGTGATGTTCTGTGTGAGCTTGACACTGATACTTTAATTAAAGACTTAGCAGAGAAAAAGGCACGAAAAGTTAACTTTACTTAGCATTGTAAACAGTCAAAGGACAATTTGCATTAAAAATGTATAAAGATATAAAATTATATTACTGGTTGTATTATTTGTATTACGAAATCTTTGTACAATGCTGTTACGAAATATATTTGTATGTTCTTTTGTTCATATATGTGTTCTCTTTCGCAGTTAACAAGGTTGTTTATGTATATATGTGTAAATAAATGCTGTATCGCATCATCAATCTTAATTTTATATAAATCGTTGTTTCTTGAATCGTTCTGTAAATTTCTAATCAGTGACGTAGAATATTTTGCATGCTCATGTGTAAATAATTGTTTCGTATATCGTTAACCAAAACTTACTCTGTGTATTTAACTGACAAAAGTTAAGATCTTACTCAGTTTGATAATTGATTCTTATAGTTATAGTTATAGAGTTCAAGGAATTATTCTTTAAAAGCAGCTATCTGTAAGGTAGCATAGCAAATTTAAACTCAGTAATACCAATGGGTTGTAGGGGGCGCCATATGGATTCTTTGCCCGGGTGATATTTTCCCCTTCCGCCGGCCCTGTCTGTTTCGTACAAGGTAGGATAACTGTGAAATACTCAGAGGTACCTTGTACAGTATTTGTGCAATGCAGTATGTGTACACGAGACAGCTCTGAAGAATAACAGTTCACAGTCTGATATTGTCGACCGTTGACCGCATTGCAAAGATGACATCGGCGAAGCAAATTTTTCCGCGTGTGGTCAAGCACATCTGAAATTTCGTAGATAATTGCCGCAGCTACATTAAATCGAGCTACAAGTTCTTCGACTGTCGTGGCCGGAGCTGCACACACAAGGCGTTTCATACGTGAGAAAAAAATCAAGCGGCGTGAGGTAGGATGAACGAGGTTGTCATAACACAGGTTTTTCTCTCCCAATCAAACGATCTGGGAATGTTTCATTTAGGTAAGTCTGCATATTCCTGTCAAAATGTGCAGATGCACTGTCATACTGAAATCACATCTGCTGTCTTATGTTCAAGGGCACATGTTCTATCAATTTTGGGAGAAAATTACGTAAAATTAAAAGATACGTACTCCCACGCAGTCAGGCCGGTAATGAATTAGATCCTACCACAAAATTATCCACCATACCACACCAAATTTCTGCTGCTGATCGTTTACTAGAGTTGCATGTTGATTTTTACGCCATACACATGATAGTTTCAAGACGGTCTCTGATCATTCACCGTACGCTGTCTTCAAGTTCAGCTGTCCATATGGTGCGATTTCCTCCGATTTCACGTAGGAGAAATTGAAGAGACCCCTCTCTCGAAGTCGAATATGGAGTCGTGGAAAAATACAAGGAAAGTTACTCTCTTTTAAAGGCGACGGTCACGATATAAACGACTCGCCTCTGGGCTATTGCCCCTTGCTTCTCCAAAAATGAGGTGCATATCTGCCAGCTCGTGGACAGGGTAATTTGCCATTGCGAAGGCGTGTACAAGTTAACACAATCAATTTTACTTAAACACCAACGTCTACACTTTTACACGACCGTGAATACCTGGACCCAACCCTCTACCCTTGAACGCAACACTTCCCATCCTGTTAAACAGCAATTCCACGTGCAACAGTAGAGCATCTGACTATGTATATCACTCACAAGTTGCGTAGATGTCTATTACAACTCAGTCACGCTAATTGATGCCATTCCACAATAAAACTGCAAGACAGCCTTCTGCAAGCCACTCGCAACTGGCACACAAGAGACGATAGTTCCGTAGGTATTCCTCCGTGTAGGTAATCCATACAGCTCCAAGGTACATTAGAACGTCGAAAAAAGACTATCCTTTTTTTTTTTAAATGTAATTTCAACGATCTTTCTTTTAGAAAATTTCTCCAGCAATGACAAAATCAAAATGTAAGTGGTCTACACTAGGATACTATTTTGGTATATTGACAATAGCAATGAAGTTTTTTATAGCTGAGGGAAAAGTTGAGGTTTGCCAACTCGAAGGAAGGGGAAAACACCATCAAAAGTATTCCTGGGAGAAGATTCACCTAACGGATAAATCAAGTATACTGTTCCAGCGCACTTCTTTGTATCGTTATGCAACGTGTACAACATCCCTTGTTTTGTCCACTTTTGTTGCTTCTGTGCACAGAAGTACCATATTCTACCGAATTACATATTACGAGGAGGAAACCGTTTAATGCAGCTTACTTTTGCCCCATATGTATTCACACAATATTTGAAATCCCTGGGTCATGTGGAGAATTCCTTGTACACTCGTTCATCACATATTTATTTATTTTATTTATTTAAACAAGAAAATTAATATATTGGATGTATCCAATATATTAAAGAATATACATAAAAAATACATAAACATATTAAATTATAAAATACAATATACAAAATATTAATGAAAATAAAATAAAAGAATAATAAAAATAACTGCTATAGAAATTAACAAGTAAATTTTCTACTTATAAGTGCTATACTTCTTTAAAGGAAATCGGACTTCCTAGATTCCCTTTATTAATAGAGCTTAACGTACCCGATATTCAGAGATGACAGGACTTCGGACTTCCAGAAGTCATGTCTATCTCCCAGTGTCGGGTAACTTAATTCAATGCACTTATTTCTATATTGCGAATTTTTTTGTATTTTTTTATGCAAAGAATAAAAAAGATACGAAATAACTCACATAAGCAAATGCTTGTGTGTGAGCCTGATTCTCGTGTTTTATTTATTTTCTTATCGTAACATATGAGGTTTATTCTTACTTTTAGCTAACAATAGTTTGTTTAAACACTTTTTAATTCTTTTAACCACTGTAAAATTAACCTTTTATATGTTTTGAAATTACTTTCATCTTTGATTCGGAGTGGGAGTTCATTATAGATCTTCAGAGCTCTGTAATATGTTTGGTATTGAGTTATAGATTTACTCGTTGCTCTAATTTCTAAATTTTTGTTTGTCACATTTCTGGTTATATACGTATATTTTATTACTTCCCATTTGTTTCTGTTCTTTTTAACATATATTAATACCTTCTGCAAATATAATTTTGAAAGTGGTAATACTGAAAATGATCTTTGAACATATGATCTTTGCATTTTTCGATGTTATATTTCTTTACATGCCGCCTGACTGTCCTATGCACAGTCGTTCTAAACTTAATCTGGATCAAAGTTATTTATTCCTTTTTCACACACTCTTGAACAGGAAGCCGTTCATTTATCATCCGTTACCATTAGCCTAGAAGATATAAGTGTGATACGTTGAAGACTTCGTTTCATTTAAATTCTTCTTCCGAGACTTTATTCTGTACTGTGACAAAATAGATGAATCACACATGTGTATCTCTCTTTCGAATTCTGAGTGTTCTTCTAACTTGAACAATGCACTATTATCTTTGAATGTTAAATCTTGTACTTGATTGTTGTTCATTTCCTCATTCAACGTTTGATAAAATACTCAAAGGAATACTCCAGTTTCTTTGGGAGTCATCCTTGCATCGCCACTGCACTATATCCGTTTGTACACTAATCGAATCTACGACTAAATTAATTGACATTCTTTTACCCGACTTCAACCTGACGTTTTCTTCATGAGTTATGGCGGTTTATACATTTTTCCGACAAATTTTCGGGTGTTACACCCAGGTTGTTGTATATTTTTCGTTTTATTTCGGTGTCAGGAATCACATAACAACGTTTGTTATATTAATTAAATTACACCCTGTATATATACGGACGCCATTTTATGTATTAAAACCACCAAATTTTTTTAGTAACGTAAATAGCTAAACTATGAACACGTCTGTACTAGAGAAACACTTTTTAGTTCTTGTAATAATTTTCTCTCAAACAAACTGAAGCTAAATATATACCAATAAATCAATGCAGCTATATTTTAGAAATACAATAGGCACTGATTATTCGAACACTGCTCTAATACATAGGAACAACCAAATTTGTAAATAAAGAGTTTTGTTTCTAAATAAAACAAATTGAATTGCTTAAACTGCGCTATATCGATTGCTTTTAGCATCTGATTTTTTTAAAAAATAAATGAGTAGCAGCACGAAAAATTCCTATATTATCTTACCAAATAGACCTACATGTTAATTGATTTACTGGCTTTATACATTTTTTTTTTTTTTTTTGAAAAAGTGATTGTAGGGGAAGGTGGGGCTACTTACAACACTTTTCAGATCTTTTTTTTTTTTTTTTTTTTACTCGAAAACTATTATAGATATAAAACCATATTGAGTAAACTAAAAGGTACATGTCTTAGCTACATACCAAAAAAATAGAAGTGCAAAACATCGAACGGCAGTTTTGATAGCATCCACTTTTTGAACTAAGTCCGACTGTTGACACTTGCCCCACCCATGGGGTAAATTGCAACATCATCTGGGGTAAGTTGCAACAATCGGACTTGGTTCAGAAACTTAATGCTATCAAATCTACAGCTTCAACATCGCTTCACTCACCTTCATTCTCGCAGTCAATTTCTATAATATATACAGATGTAGTACGGATTTCTCTCGGAACACGGCCAATGAGACCACTTCTCACAACATAAACACTGTACCCAGTCTTCTTCTGCATCCTGTTCTTCGTACGGTTTTCAGAAACCAAACAGATGCAATCTTCTGTGGAACGACTTGAGAATAAATTCTTCTTAGCTGATGATTTTACTTTTTCGGCTGTTTTTAGATGCTTCTTTTTCATTTCGATAGCACTTTTTTCTAGAGTGTCTGTGAGAATAGCACATTTCTTCCTTTTCCGAGCTGTCAGTTTTTAGTTCCAGATTTTGGATAGAACCATACATGTTCAGGAGAGAAGTCAGGTTTGTCTGAAAGACCACTTGGCCCTGGTATTTGATCATCTGAAGAATTCTACACTATCTTCTTAGATTCATTTGCAGGTGATCCATGAACCTCACTTTGACCTGCAGTCTGAAGTTCTAACTAAGGAGATGAAAGGAAACAACTACTACTAGGCACTGCAACCAATAAGCCACCACTTTTGTCCTATAATAATAATAATAATAATAATAATAATAATAATAATAATAATAATAATAATAATAATAATAATAATAATAATAATAATAATAATAATAATAATAATAATACCGAAAAAAATAACAATCATAATACTCTTAGTTTTATAACCAACAACAATTGTTCATATAACAATGCTTAACCGCAAAAATATCTATTTCAATGGCATGGAGCATGTTGCAACAGATATTGCAAGTTACCCTCTTTCCTCGCCATTAAATAGCAGGTAACATGGGAACAGAAATATAATGTAATTGTACTTCAACTGTTATACTATTTGTGTACTACATGTTACTTACTGTTGTTACATATGTGTAAGATGTAGTAAAGAAAGACAAAAGTTTTAAAAAATTACTTACTTCTACAAAAAACAAACTTTCGTCCGCTACGTGCACAGCACATTTCGACATCCATTGTCAACACACCATCCCATTCAAACACGCCAACCCTAAAAGAGAAAAAGGGCTGTTGCAACGTGCCCCCTGCTACAACGTGCCTCACCTTCCATTTTTCTTTACCTGTTCCCTGCCAGAAGCAACTGTATGAATGTATGATACAAAACTGGTATACAGAAGAATTAAAAATATATATTTATTCGCAGGTCGCCTTTTATAAGGGCCCAGTGTACGCTTCACAGGCTCTTTACCAATAGCCACTATATGAATTTACTATACAGAACAACAACTAAAATCACGTATCTATAATGTGATGTTTCGCAGGGCGCACTGTATATACCGTTCACGGATTCTTCATCAACAGTAACAGTATGTATTCATTGTATAGAACTGTCATACAGAATATTATTATTATTATTATTATTATTATTATTATTATTATTATTATTATTATTATTATTATTATTATAACACTGTGTTTAAACATGAAAGATACGCGATTTGTATTTGAATACTAAAAAACTAGTTGATTGCCAACCTTGGTAGTCGTGAAGTCTAGGAGTCAAGGACATTGTTCACGAGCTTCTGAATTTGGGTTGAGGGTCTAGGTTGAGTGTTCGGGCTCGAGCCAAACATTGTTAAAAGTTATAGGGCACTGGCCAAATATCTTCAAAACTGTTCGGCCCGGGTTTAGAATTGTCAACGACTTGAGCAGATCGGCTCACAGCTCATTCACTATCGACCCGAACCGAGAAGTGAGCCGAGCCAACAGCTCACCCAACCGAGTCAGCTAGAGCCTTCGGCCCAGATGAGCCGAACCGAGCAGAAGGCTCATCCCAAGCCAGCTCGAGTTGATGGTTCACCCCAAGCGAGCCGGCTCGAGCCATCGGCTCAGTTATTACTTCCCAACTGAGCTTGTTATTAAAAAACTAGCAGCGTTCACCCCGCTTCGCTGGGGTCACCCCGGAACGCAATAAACTTTGTTACTTAGATAATTTTTACTTTTTCGCTTTCAAGTGATATGATAAAAACCATAGAAGATTGCAGTAAATGTTAACATTATATCGCCTGTCATTTATGTTAACCCGCCGAGTGACACGGTCATGTGGGTTGCATATAAATACGGTTAGATTTAGCTATGATGAGCTAACAAAGGATTTCTACGTTATGGACACTTGAATGGTCAATTATCTCAAGACACTGGTAATTGAAAATTAAAGTGATATGATAAAAACCATCTAGGGTCCAAATCTTAATAACCCCCCAAAAATGAAAGAAATTGGTTCAGCCGTATTAGCGTGATGAGCTAACAAAGGATTTGTACGTTCTCTTTTATATATATAGATATCTTGTGGTCTCGATATCGAGACGAGAAGAGATGCGAGCAGTGTTCCCTCTCGTGAGCAACATTAAAAGTATTCCATATTAATGCTTAGCTTACATTTCTCATGGCTTTCGCTTTCCAGTGTAATCAGGCCATGATTTCAAAACGAGTTAAAACGAGCGAACCATTTATCAAACTCAACTCGACTCGAAACTCGACGCCAAAAGCAGTGAATCGGCTTGGAACTCGACTCGAGAATATTACCTTTGACTCGATTCAAAGCTCGACTTGAATCTGAGTCGAGTTTTAGCTCGACTCTTGCCCATAAATATGCGTTAGAAAAAAATGATTGCTTATTATTCTTCTGCTAATCTAATTATATAATAATAACAATGCTGTTATGTAAAATTAAAAATGCAGAATATGGAGAAACATTACACTACAACTAATAAAATGGGAACATATTAACTGAAGGTGAATCAAAACTTGCCAGTAATTCTAAAATAGATGCATGCTTTTTAAAGCTAGTTGTTCCAAACTCTATAATCAATAAAGTAGGCCTGCTTATCAGAACACAGTTTATTCATCCAATTTGTTTTAATTCTAAATTTTTGATTTTGTTATTTTATTATTATTATTATTTTTAGATCATTATAATTTTCTCCCAAAATTCGTATTTTTGAGTTAGAAATGTTAGGCTCGGCCATTTTGGATTACTCCTGAGGGCAAAATAAGTTTCCAATCGAAAAAAAAAGTCCAAACTTGTTGAAAGTAAGCAAATACTACAGGATCCTCAGATTCGACCGTAAATTGACCTGCAAAAGGCAGATTGGAAAGACGGGTAGCAACCTCCTTTTTTTTCTTTTTTTTAATTTTTGAATATTTTCTTAGAAAGACCTTTTAACACATTTTAGGTCATATTTTTCCCCCTACAATTCATATTTTTGAGTCAGGACCGATTATCACGACCAAGTCACGATGAAGGGGGTTATAAATTAAAGTTTTAAATCCAAATCTAATATTTTGTCTTAAATACTGTCTCTCTTTCAATTCAGTACGCGAATAACTTTCGACGAACATTTGTTGTGTTAAAAGAATTGTGAAGAAATAAGTTAATGTTAAATTATTTCACTTCAATAAAACGAGGGGACCGTGGTGGGTAAGTGGCAGAGGATTCACCTCTGGTGCAGGGGTGCTTGGTTCGATCCCAGCTTGCGCCAAGTGAACTTTGTGTTGGACAAGTAACGTTTGTGTGGGTTTTCTCGGGGTTCTCCCATTTTCTCCCACTTTCTTCATTCCATCATTTCATTCATTTCTCATCATCACCGTCTCTTTTAGCCTAGCCAACAGAACCATAGGACGTAATACAAAATTTAGAACCTTATTACTAGAAAACTTAATCCAGTAGTTATATGTTTTTTTTTTTTATGTATTTGAAACTACATCTTGATTGTGTGTTGTCATTTCATTCAAAGCTAATGTAAAATTAGTTCTTCAGTTCTAGTACTTCCTTTGCAAGTATAATACTAGTGGAATTCTTCTTACGACAAATAATAGGTATGACCAAATTTAGTGTGTGGTTCTAAAGATTTTCCGAAACCTGGAGTTTTTCCGAAATCCGAATATTTTTGGTCATCCTTCTTCTTCTTCTTCTTCTTCTTCTTCTTCTTATTATTATTATTATTATTATTATTATTATTATTATTATTATTATTATTATTATTATTATTATTATTATTATACTATTTCGTGTTTATTCTTTTGTTTTAAGCGTTCCGACTATTGACTCAAGTCTCTTTAAAGCACTGCTCTAGTCTCTGAATTCAGAGGACTATTCAAGAAATTACAGCCAGATAATTATAAAATATATAAAATACGGTATATTTATCAAATATCACATCATGAATTATCTCATGCTTTGCGTAGCAAAATAGTACATAAATATATAGCAAAAGACTATTGCTGAAATATTTGATAGTGTATATTTCAATTTTGGGTCACCACAAATTTATAGAAGGTCATTTGTCCAGTGCTACACGGACATCTCCCAATATTCTATTACATAGAAAAATAATAATTTATATTGATTTCGACACTTCGGTAGTATTGATAATTTTCAATTAATTTTACATGTCATCTTTCCCCATATATTGTATATACAGGTTTGGTTAATCATTCCAGATGTACTGGGCTAGAACATAACCACATACACAAACACACTTCACATAACACATAAAACCACACGCTCCCATATTATAGCAGCCACTTTCTGCTCTTTCCTGGCAACACTTGCTTCCTCCCCCAACACCCATCCGGTAGTTTGCCGCGTATATGTGAAGAGCGCCATTGCTTGTAATGTTCCGCTTGGCTATACACGGCGATATGCCGCGCCGGATTCTAGCAGGGAGATCCGGCTGTTTTTGCTCGCCGGATGAATGTCCGGTGACCGCCGCACATATGTGAAAAGCTTCATTGCTTGCAATGTCTTTCTACCTCGTCCGGCAATTCGCCGGACCCGGATCCGGCAAATCGCCGGATAATGTGAAAGGGACATTAAGGGTTACAACCATGGTGCAGTTAATTTACAATCCATTGACCTTCTAAAATTTACACACTTAAGTTACCAATCGGAATCTGCAATCGTATTTTCAAATAGTGAGCTACACTTTACGTATATAATGTTTCCCAGAAAAGCAATTAAGAAACCACACATAATTGAAGGAAATGGACATAAAGTAGTTGAAACAAATTATTGTTGAAAACAAATAAATAATTCGTTACCCAAAATATCAATCAGGGGCATTTTTACACATGGGCCAACATGGGTCATGGCCTGGGACGGCGAGTTTTCTGAGACCATTTTTTTAATACCAGCTTTGGAAATTTCAGGTATTTATTTATTATGCATAGTTATGGTGATATGACAGGATTACTGACTATATATAGGATGACTATATATATATACAGTGTTGGGTAAGTTACTTGTAAAAATGTAACGCGTTACAAGTTACTTTACTTTCTCTTAAAATGTAACGCGTTACTAGCCTCAAAAAAGTAACTGTTATTTTACTTCGAAAGTAACGCGTTACTTTTAGATCCGAAACTTTGAATATATGAAAAAATCTTAATTCATTTTTCCGTACGACTATTACTACCGCTATTATTATTATTATTATTATTATTATTATTATTATTATTATTATTATTATTATTATTATTATTATTATTATTATTATTATTATTATTATTATTATTATTGTAGCAACACTGTGTATAAACATGAATGATAGGCGGTTTATATCTGAATACTAAAAAAGTAGTTGATTGCCAACCTCGGTAGCCGTGAAGTCTAGGAGTCAAGTACATTGTTCACGAGCTTCTGAATTTGGGTTGAGAGTCTAGGTTGAGAATTCGGGTTCGAGCCAAACATTGTTAGGAGTTTATAGGGCACTGGCCAAATATCTTCAAAACTGCTCGGCCCGGGTTTAGAATTGTCAAGGACTCGAGCAGCTCGGCTGACAGCTCATTCACTATCGACCCAAACCGAGAAGTGAGCCGAGCTAACAACTCACCCAACCGAGTCAGCTAGAGCCCTTCGCTCAGTTGAGTCGAACCGAGCATATGGCTCATCCCAACCAAGCCAGCTCGAGCCGATGGTTCACCCCAAGCGAGCCGACTCGAGTCATCGGCTCAGTTAAGCCGAGCCGAGCTAAGCTTGTTTTAAAAAATCTCTTGTAGTCTCGCTATCGAGACGAGATGAGATGCGAGCAGTGTCCCCTCTCGTGAGCAACACTAAAAGTATTCCATATTACTGCTTAGCTTACATTTCTCATGGCTTTCGCTTTCCAGTGTAATCAGGCAATGATTTCAAAACGAGTTAAAACGAGCGAGCCATTTATAAAACTCTACTCGACTCGAAACTCAACGCCAAAAGCAGTGAATCGGCTCGGAAATCGACTCGAGAATATTACTTTTGACTCGACTCGAAACTCGGCTTGGATTCGAGTCGAGTTTTAGCTTGACTCGTGCCCGTCCCTATGCGTTAGAAAAAATTGCTTATTATTATTCTGCTAAACTAATTATATAATAATAACAATGTTGTTATGTAAAATTAAAAATACAGAATATAGAGAAACATTACACTACAACTGACAAAATGAGAACACATGAACTGGGAGTGAATCAAAACTTGCCAATAACTCTAAAATCGATACATGCTTTTTAAAGCTAGTTGTTCCAAACTCTATAATCAACGGGAATTTAGAATACGCAAACTGATCTAAAATAACTCTAATATTACATACCATTAACATTACATCAATAAAGTAGACCTGCTCATCAGAACACAGTTTATTCATATTAACCCCTTACTGTATGTCGTTAATTATGGTACCTAGTTGTTGATAAATATTTCCCGCCGGGGCACCACTTTACTTGCAAATTCTGTTCACCATCATCTTCAGCTTTTAAGAAAAAGTATTCTTTCAAATGTTCGAACGATAAAATATTTTCGTTCTCCATCTTTATAAAAACAACGTCAATCAAAGTAAAATAGACTACCATTGCACTCGTAGTTCACTCACTGAATGTATTGATTTGGAGCTGTCAAAATCTTCCAGGTGCATGCAGCGGCGGCCGCTGAAGGGGAGCCAATGTGCCGTGGCACTACCACAAATAATACAAAAAATAATATAAATAATACTTGCATCTTACTAAATAATAAACTTTTTAATTTTATGCACAATACTTTACTTGCAACGTCATCATTGCTCACGAGAAGCTGACTTGAGTCGCGCTCAGTGATTGAATGCGCTCAGAATTACTCGCACGCTAGCATTACATAGGCCTATCTCTACTCTTGTTTGTGCCAAGTTCTCCCGTGCTCTCCCGACTGTTCTAAAAATGGTTTGTGCGCATGCTCGTTAGTTGGAGAGCAGGAGGAAAGTACGGAGAAATAACTAGCATTTTGTGCCACGATCGAAGGTGGCTCGAAGCGGGAGATTTGTTTCGTCTTATGTTTTGATGCGGTAGGAAAGGGGCTTTGATTTGGAGTTAAGTCGCATGGAATTCTAACATGTGACTCCTGATTCACTTGTTCCTATTGCAGTGTTTCCAAACTAGTTACTTATTACATATCAGTATGTACCATCTAGATTTGACCCTCCCAAAAATCGATTTGGAGTTTATTTCGTTACTGTGTTGTCAACCCAAGTATGATCCCCCCTGATTGAAACCTAAACACATTGTGGGCCTGAGTGTTTGTGGTGTTGAATGTTTTGTGTGTATGAACTTGTCATTTATATATTTTTGCGAAGTTTTGATGCTGAGTATTTAAGTGTAGCAGGGGCGGATCCAGAACCGACTTCTGGGGGGGACGGTGGGTTGTCATACTGCTACTTAGAGCTACTTTTAACAGCTTCAAACTCTGGGATGGGTTTATTTATATATATAAAATAAGAAAGTTTATTCTTCTCGGGGGGCGATTGCCCCCCTTCCTGGATCCGCCACTGAAGTGTAGTGCTGTTTTCTTCTTTCTCTATATTTGTAACTACTTCCCGTGAAACCAGAACAACACATTACGATGAATGTGGCAAGTAATTTAGTGAAATATCCGTTTACATCCCTATCATATGACGACAAACTAACTGGAAGCAGGAAATTTAGGAAAGCAAATGCCTAATTTAAAATTATGTGTTAAGCAAGTGATCCGTAATAAGGAAAGATTGCATCAATTTAACATGAACATATACTTGAAAAACAGTTTGAATTTGTGGTTGTGATTAGCCAATCCTTTATTTTGTTTTCCGTGTGTTGTTTGGGGAAGGGAGGACGCAAGCTGGACAAAATCTGCTTTATGTTTATAATAAGTTTACTGTAGGCACAAACAACTTTATTCTAAATAACTCTGTCTGTCCGTCTGTCTCTCTCTCTCTCTCTCTCTCTCTCTCTCTCTATATATATATATATATATATATATATATATATATATATATATATATATATATATATGTGTGTGTGTGTGTGTGTGTGTGTGTGTGTGACTGTAATAAAATAATGTTATTTGTGCCTTTACATGCACTTTTTTTTTTTTTTTTTTTACGGATATGCATTTATTTACTGTTACGTTTTGGCACTACCATATCATATACTCACGAGCCGCCACTGAGTGCATGCAATCAGTACATGTGATTCTCCTGAGGCTGTCCTCATCTTCCAAAAACAGCAAGTGGCACTATATTTTGTTATATAAATAAACAAATCAAATTGTATCTATGAATGTATTTGCAAGCCTACAACATAAAGTTCGTAAGGCGAAACGGGAAAATGCACATCGAGATTTCCCGTTCCGCCTTACATTAAGATGAAAAGTGATAACAGGTTTTATATGCAAATTTCATTGCTAGAGGTCATAAGGCGAAAAGGGAAAAGGCGAACATTGTTCCATTCTGAGAAATTCACATCACAGGAAAAAAACATTTGTTTCCGAACAATATATATATATTGTAGTTACTCATCCGAAATGTAACGCTAAAAAAGTAACGCAAACTAGGTACGTTACTTAAAAAATTGTAACGCGTTACCGTTACAGTTACTTTGGAAAAAATGTAACGCGTTACTAGGAAACGTTACTTAAAAAGTAACGCGTTACTTGCGTTACGTTACTTCCCAAGACTGTATATATATAATAGAATAAAAACATTCTTGCGGAACTCCATGAATAACGAAAGGTTGAACGCACTGGCCATACTATCAATAGAGAAGAACATGGTAAATGCCATTCCGGACTTCAATAAGCATGTGATAGAGGAGTTTTCTACAGCCAAAAATAGAAGACTGGAACTGATATACAAAAAATAAAGGAAGCTTTGCTTTGTTTGGCTTTTAATGTTATCCTACTATGTAGCAGTAGACTATTTTAGATTATGGTGGGGAGACGGAAGGCAAGACTATCCACCGACATAATTAAAGTTTTTAATTATATTTTACTATAGTAGATTATTAATGCTATATATATGACGCCCTAGTATGTAGGTATTTTGGATGTGCCCCCCACTTTTAAATCCCACGAGCCGCCACTTCCTAGTTGTTGATAAATATTCCCGCCGGGGCACCACTTTACTTTTAAATTCTGTCCACCATCATCTTCAGCTTTTAAGAAGAAGTATCTTTCGAATGCTCGAACGGTAAAATATTTTCGTTCTCCATCTTTATAAAAAACAACACCAATCAAAGTAATATAGAATAGCGGTACAATTGTACTCGTAGTTCACGCACTGAATGGACTTGGAGCTGTCAAAATCTATGACAAAACCTTGCAGGTGCTTGCAATCAGTACACGTGATTTCTCTGAGGCTGGCCTCATCTTACAAAAACAGCAAGTAGTACTATGATCTTATCTGTTTCTTCGAGTGCCGATGAGTGACTGTCGGTCACTGACATCGTTCATGCTCCATTGCTCCATTCCGAGAAATTCACTTACACGAAAGAAACATTTGTTTCCGAAAAATACTTAAGGGCGTTGGCACTCTACTCAGAATTACTAAAGAACGCAATTTATCGAAATGATCTGAGTATGTAACATTATAGCAATATATTTAATAGTAGTAATTATTAATTTTATGTTGATATAATCAATATGCGCTTTGTAACGGTTAGAGAGCTAAATCTCTATTCCGTAGTTTAAAAAAAAAAAAAAGTCTCTCAAGAGTCCGGATAATTTGGTTTAGTTTCCTACCCTGTAGTGCTTTCAGCTACTGTCGAGAGGAAGCTTAGTATCGTTCTCCGTACGCTTGGTTGTCAGCGCCAACGGTGATTTTTGGAACTACTCGTTCTACGTTTCAATAGCTCCGGGTTGGGCTAGATATAATAGTTCGGAATTGCTAAGGTGCAACATCACCTAATAAGTGAAGTAAAAATCGGCGGAGAAAATGTCTTTACAATGTTTGAAAATTCCAAGTATAATTAATCGTGAAGTTATTACCAGAATTGTTATATAGAGCAAATCCTAATATGAAGTTAATATATATATATATTTTTATCGTGAAGTGTGTTTGAGTAAGAAAAAGGATTTGGAAGTAAGTTTCATTACTAGTGACCATTTTGATTGTGATCAACATGTGATAATCGGTCATTTAAGGTGGTGTATTTCGTTATTGAATTTTGGAAGATCTCCTATTATTCAATTTATACAGTAAATTGGTAAGTTCTTTAAATATATATATATTTAACGTTAATATTTTTGTATCTATTTTGAAGATTGTTGTAATTCTATTCCTATCAGTTGTATCAAAAAGTCACTTGCTTAGATTGTTGTATTCAACTCTATTTGATCATATATAAATCATACAGTAAGAATTACCTTCTTTTTTTATATAAATAATCACTATATAAACCTTAGTTAGCACATTTGTATTTGACATTTTGAACTTTAGATGAGTAATTATTTACTTTTTCGATGTGATATAAATTCACGTCATTTTTAAAATAATAATACTAAAAATAATTCTCCCCGATTTAGCTGAGCTAGATTCCTATTCTGAACAATTATCCCGAATTAAAGGACCTGAAGCTAATATTCTATTCTGTGCAACTGCATTTTTGTTTAAAATTTTTTTATTTACTAATGTGCGTTACACAGTTAAATTCCGAACTATTATCTTTCCTTACAAGCACCAAAGTTTTGGATAGACCTTGTATAAGTGCTATAAGAGTAGTTTTCTTAAATGTATTTAAGAGAATGATCGTAAGGATGAATTATATTAGCAATCAGTGTCCTTGTTAAGATAGAGCAGTCAGAAGGTCAGTTAGGATATCTTTCTTTTGTATATTTACATACAAGAGACATATTTTTAAATCACGTAAACTTCAAGTTAATAATTTAGTGTCTAAGCAAGTGAAAAGTACAAAACGTTGCATTCTACATCATAGTTTTGTTGTTGTTAAGTACGCATCGAATCCAAAAGCTGTGCCTTATTAATTGTAATCCTTCTGATAGCAGGAGTATATTTAAAAAAAAACTCAATAAAATGTACAGGAGTTCTTCCAGTAATAGTCGTCCTGAAGGCTTGTGGTTAAACGGGTTTTCCAATGGTGACCATGGCCTCTTTGTTAGGAGTCATAGACCACGAACAGAAAGTAACAGTTCGAGTGAATTGTCAACTCCCGATCCTTTCTTGCATACCTATAGCGATTCTTGGTTAGTTACGTCTGGTAGCTATTCTTCATCGCGTGGTGACAGACAAGCAGGAACTAACGTGATGCAAAAAGTAAACAATGACGATACGACTCGAGCAGCCGTACCGTGTGTAAGTGCACATAATCCTTTCGTCATGGAACAAAATTCATTGATAAGACAAGAACCAGTTTTTGTTCCGATAGAACCAGGTTTTCATAAGTTGGTAGAAAAAGAAGGAAATAAAAACACAAATCCTTTTATTTCTCTTACCGATAATCAGCCAACAGTATTGGAAAATAGTAGACTTATAAATATTGGAGTACCTTTTTCTACAAATATTGACAAGTTAACAGTAGATATAACTAGTAACAACTTCACAGATATATGTAGATCCATACCAGTATGTGACGGGAGTAACGACCTATTAATTTTTGAATTTCTGTTATCAGTTTATCGGATTGTCAAGCAAGGCATATATCCGATAGAGGCAATACTCATGGCATCTATTGGGAAAACTCGTGGTGGTTTTCATACTGAATTGTTAAGAGAAATAGGGTTATCACATGATTGGATATACATAGCAAATGTTATTTTTGCAAATGTAGTCACACCCATATACCAGAGACATATTTTTGATAAATATATTTACTGTTTACAACAGACTACAGAAAGTGTGTTGGAATACGTAAACAAAGTGATAGACAGTTTTACGATTTGTTATGGCGGTATGCAGGACGATTAATTGAGAGACATATTGTTGCGGGGTTTGAACCCAGTAGTCAGACATGAGGTTTTTCGATATAATACACCCTCATCTTTACCAGTATTTGTACAAGAATTAAAGAAATACAGCATTCACCAGCGTAATGTTGACATGTATAATTCGTTGGTAAGTGCCAGGCGTGAAAGGTCGAACTTTACAATTCGAGGGAAGAAAACAACACCGAGGTGTTTTGAATGTTTAGGTCCGCATCTGGTAGCTCAGTGTGATCTACGACGTAGATTCGTTAGTGTTAATAGAGCTACGATTAATAATAATAATGATAGACAGAAATATGCGAGTGGGCAAGGTTGTAGCTTCAAAACTGACAGGCCCTCAGTTCGATCCCAATCCTTGAGAATAGAGCCAGAAGTTAGTGCAGAGAACAATATAAGTCAAAAACATAATGCAAATTGTGTCCTGACATCACACTCAAGAAAACTAGTGGCGGCTTTTATAACAGGTTACATTTTAGGTACGCAGAATTGTGGCGCCATCGATAGTTGTGCTTCCGCTTCGCTAGTAAATACAGAGAGCTTTTTAAAATGGAATAGATCTTTGAAAAAACCGGTTAAGATTTTCACAGAAAAATTTATTGGTGTTGGTGTAGGAAATACGAAAATCAAGTTAGACAGTGTGGTATGGTTACCAGTGAGATTATATCAGAAAGTATATAGACTCAAATTTTATTTAGTACCTGAACTTAAACCTATATTTTTGATAGGCATAAATGAATTGAAAATGTTAAAGGCGCGAGTAGATATTGAAAACAATCAGTTATATCTTGGAATAGAAAAAGTGAATATACCTTTACGGTATGAGTGTAAGGAAAACTCGTCTTCGGACAATTTACATGACATTAATAGTGTTTCTCAAAGTGCGGAACAAGTAACATTCAGTGACAGTGTTAACATTTCAAATATATTTTTGGATTCTGAGTTAATGAATATTCAAGATAAATATGTGTGTTTAGGGAAGGAAGATGATGTAAGGGGCACCGTTAAGGTAGGTTCCTCTGAGTGCACCCCTACGAGGGAGATGGAGCCGAATGAACAGCAGATACATCTTGCATCCAGAGATCTTCAATCCTCAAATCCCTTTAATAAAGATATTCCTCATCCCTCTAATCTTTATTATGGTCGCGTTGATAGGTCTATGGAGCACAGGGTTGCCACATCAGATAGAGAATCACGAGTGTCTCATATAAAGAAGAAGATCTTGCGTACTCATGATGCGATCAGTGGTCCATCACATCTCCACACCAGTAGTGATCTAACTTCATCAGTGGCCCATCCAGCATCCAACCATCAACAGATGAGAGGACAGCATCCTTCATTAGATGAACCGAGAACATCTTCTAGTAGTTGGGTGTTACCTTCTCCAAGTGGACATAGTGTTCATCAATCAAGGGGATGCACAAGTTTATGGGAGAGAAGAGATGCTACATCTGGAGTTACAGTTCAGAGTGACAGCAGTGTTGCCAGTTCTATAGTGAATACAAATTTAGTTGAGAATGGTACAAATAATTTTCGGACTTCTTTTACTCATCGAACTTCTTCGAAGGTTGGGGACTTAGACCATACTTTAGGTTCGGTACACAGTGTTGCCAGACTTAATCCTTTTCTTAGTGACAATGAAAATCCACGTTTACATTTGGAACTTAAACAATCCAGAGATGTGAATGAACATGAGTTAACATCCGAACATGATATTCTCCCATCATGTTCAAAGAGTAACAGTGTTGCCATCTTCATGCAAGAAAACACCAGTGATAATGATTCAAGAGAAGAACATAAAACTTCTTTGTGTAATGAAAATCTGATGGATTTTAATCAACTTTCTGCTACTCGGAAGTGTAGTGTTGCCAACTCTAAATATTTGAAGAATTCTTTATTAGATAATGATGGTGATTTGGAACTTCAACCTCTTATCAAACATGCATCTTTTTCGAACTCAGTATCGTGTATTGACAATAATAATGATCCATTTACTTTAAATCTTCATCATCCGAGATTCCAATTTAGGTCCAATGAAAATAGATGTCTCGATCCTACTAATGATAAAAGAACTAGTGGTGGAAATGGAGGAGCGGCTTTCCATGATGGTGCCAGTCCAGTCCAAGGTTCCAGTCAGCTATTTGGAAGTCAGGAAATATGGATGGAGGCTAAGCCAAACAGTGTTCCCGGTAGTCCAGCCAAGCTGAACTTAGGTACTTCTGCCAGTACAAATGATTCTGAGTGTTCATCCCGAATATTCCAGATCCTGAAGGACGATGATCGACCACCAGCTATGACAGTGGATCCAATTCTCCTAGAACAAGATCCTAGTTTGGAAGAATATATAAAAAAGTTAAGTATAAAGTATCCTAGTGTATTTTGTAATAGAGTAGGAGAAGTTCCTAATTTTCAATATAATATTCAACTTAAAGATTATAAACCAATTAGACATAAGGCATATCCGATGTCCAGGGTTGCACAAAGAGAGTTAGACAAAATATTAGATTCACTATTGGAACAAAATATTATTCAACCTAGTTCAAGTGAGTATGCTTTCCCATGCTTTTTAGTGGGAAATAGGGATGGTTCTAAGAGGCTAGTTGTCAACTATACTGATCTGAATAAAGAACTAATAATCAATACTCAATATACACCACGTATTGAAGATGTCTTAGCAGAATTATCGAAAGGTGTTGTGCTATCTAGAATAGATATAAAGAAAGCTTATCACACTATAAGATTAGCTCCAGACTCATATAAATATACTGCATTCCTCACGCATAGAGGATTATTTGAGTTTAAGTATGTTCCATTTGGCATTGCCTCTGGATCTTTTCTACTTAGTAAATTGATAACAGATATTTTGTATCCTCTGAAACATCTAGGAGTAAGTTGGTATGCAGATGATGTAGTAATAGCCAGTTCTGATATTCCTTCACATATGAAAACATTAGATTTAGTCCTGAGTAAACTTGCTCAGAGTGGATTAACGTTGTCAGTAGATAAATGTTGTTTCTTTCAACGGCGAATTTCTTATTTAGGTCAAATAATAGAAAATGGTAAAATGTATTTAGATCCAGCTCGATTAGAAGTAATAAGGAAACTACCAAGACCTAAAAATAGGCGCGCTGTGATTGCCTTGTGTAGTTTTGCTCAATATTATAGTAGGTATATACCAGATTTTCAAGAAATTTTAGAGCCAATTAGTCGTCTACGTTCTCCTAAGGTTCCCTTTGAGTGGAAAGAAGAACAAGATGTAGCTCTTAAGAGATTGAAAGAATGTTTTGAAAGTCATGTAATATTGAAATTACCGGATCTAAATAAGCCTTTCGTTATCTCAAGTGATGCCTCAAGTCATTCAATTGGAGGCGCTATCTCACAATTAGATGCTGAAAATAGACTAGTTCCTGTAAGTTTTTATTCTAGGAAGCTTAAAAAGTATGATGTAAACAAGCCAATCTTTGTTCTTGAACTCATTGCAGCTTTAGAAACCATGGAACGTTTTCGTACATTTTTACATCAACCCTTTGAGTTGAGAATCGATAATTTGGGTCTAGCTTATGCTCTTAGAAACTTGAAAAGAGTTAAGAGATATGGTAGTTTATTATATAGGCATTTGAATTTAACTTTACAGTTAAGAGTGTACCTTCGTCCTTAAATGTACCTGCAGATTTCTTATCACGTTTACACAATATAGAAGATTTCGAAGATTTTAATGAAGACCCCTCATTAGATGAAGAGGTCATTAACTTATTTATGGTTAATATATGGAATATGCCTTATGCACAACTTTCTATTAAGGATCATCAAGAAAAGGATCCCGAATTGAGCCCTATAATTGCTAGGTTGAAAAACAGAGAGGAGGTTCAGGGATATAAACTTGTAAAGGATATCCTATGCAAGCGTACTAAAGCTTTGAAGAACCCTTACAAGATTTGTTTGCCCAGGAGTTTATCAAGAAACATCATTGAATTCTACCACTCTTATATTCTTCCAGGGGCGCACTTGGGTTTTTCCAAATGTGCTTCTAAGATCTGTGCGAGATATACGTGGCCAGAAATGATAGCAGAAATTCGAGATTATGTGACTTGTTGTATTGAGTGCCAGAAGTCCAAAAGTAAGAATACTAAACCTATGGGACAGTTGGTATCAACCTATGAGACGTTTCCAAACGGAAGATGGTCCTGTGACGTCATTGGACCACTCGTACAGTCCAGTTCGGGCTGATTTTGTTTAATTGTTGTAGATTCTTTTACGAAAAGAATTTTCTTAGAACCTTTTAGAACTTTATCTAGCCAAGTAATCATAAATAAGCTATATAAGTTGATGTGTCGTCATGGATTTATCCACGCCTTATGCCATGACAATCACTCTGTGTTCGTATCAGCAAGATTCCAGGATTTCTTGTATGCAAACGGTATCAGGGATATTAGAATAGCACCGTACCACAGTGGAAGTAACGCAAGTGAACGTTACATACGAGTGATCAAGGACTCTTTGAAAGCATACTTTGCAACGAAGCAACATCATTGGGACAAAGGCATTCATGAAATTGAATTTTCTCTGAATACATCTGTCCATTCAGAACATAAACACAGTCCGATGGAATTAGTATATACATATCCAGTGTTTAATCCACTAGATGTGAAATGGAATGTCGATTCACTTGATGTTCGACACAGGGATCCAGATATCTGGTTGAATGCCTTGCGGAATATGGAACGAGCATGGCTGCGTAGAAAGAAGCTATACGACAAAAACAGAGTAGTGTCATCATATCGAGTGGGAGATAAATTATTAAGTCCCAATTCCAATCTTCCCTTGCAGATAAGGTTACGAAAAGCTTATGTCATCGATGGCTAGGGCCATACACTGTTATTAAGCTGTTAACGAAAAATACAGTCCAGGTACAAAATGATTCGGACGAGCGTGATATTAGGAAATGTCACGTCTCTTTAACAAAGAAATTTAGGGTACCACGATCATAAAGAAATGTGTTTACAATTCTGTAAATTGTTATAGTGAGATAACTTAGTGTAAAATTGATGGTATCGGTAGATATTTCTATATGAATACATCATAATTTCATAGTTCATTTTATGTATATAGTTAAATCATTGATATCATTCTTGTATAAATGTTATTTATTTGTATTGTTCCGGAACTCAGTCATTAGGAATTGTAGTATGATTGTTATCATTTGTATGTTCCTAAGTTGTAAAAAATTTAAATTAATGTGTGCACATATACTAAAGTACTTTTATTTTCAGGAATAACAAAGATCTTAATGTATATTGGAAGATGTAAAGTCGCTGGTTCGACTATTCCATATTTATGTATTTGGCCTCATTATGTGGATGTTATGGAATGAATGAGCTCATCACTCTCATAATTTATCATCTAGTCATTGAGAAATTGGAAATGTCTGAAGAAATCTACCATCAAGATAACTATTAATACTCACACATATATAGATTTGAAATAAATGAAAGAATTAAATTTGTCAACTGTTAATAAGACAAATATATATGCTTATATTTGAAGTTATATATGATGATAAAATTCTATATATTTATATTACATATTATTCAGCTTATCCTTTATTGTAAAATAGAAGATCAATATATATATATATATATATATATATATATATATATATATATATATATATATATATATATGTATAGAGCAGATTTTGTATAATTTTGGATATGTAGTTTGGTTATGTATTTATAATTTATGAATGTATATTGTTGTCATACAGTAGATTTTTATTACTTTACGTAGTTATTTGGGAATTTTCTTTAGTTCTATTCTGTTTAAGTTATGCATTTAATTTTATTTAATTTCCTTTGGTTTTCTTATTTTGGGTTAGTTTATAGTAGTAAATAGTAATTAACAATTATTCGACAACAATATAACTTCATAATAGCATTTAGCTTTACAGGTTTCTATACATTAATGACATTAGACTTAAAAAACTAGATTATTATTATAAAAAAATATTGCATTTTTTTTTAAATGGACGAAGGGATGTGTGTAACGGTTAGAGATCTAAATCTCTATTCCGTAGTTTAAAAAAAAAGGTCTCTCGAGAGTCCGGATAATCTGGTTTAGTTTCCTACCCTGTAGTGCTTTCAGCTACTGTCGAGAGGAAGCTTAGTATCGTTCTCCGTACGCTTGGTTGTCAGCGCCAACGGTGATTTTTGGAACTACTCGTTCTACGTTTCAATAGCTCCGGGTTGGGCTAGATATAATAGTTCGGAATTGCTAAGGTGCAACATCACCTAATAAGTGAAGTAAAAATCGGCGGAGAAAATGTCTTTACAATGTTTGAAAATTCCAAGTATAATTAATCGTGAAGTTATTACCAGAATTGTTATATAGAGCAAATCCTAATATGAAGTTAATATATATATATATATATTTATCGTGAAGTGTGTTTGAGTAAGAAAAAGGATTTGGAAGTAAGTTTCATTACTAGTGACCATTTTGATTGTGATCAACATGTGATAATCGGTCATTTAAGGTGGTGTATTTCGTTATTGAATTTTGGAAGATCTCCTATTATTCAATTTATACAGTAAATTGGTAAGTTCTTTAAATATATATATATTTAACGTTAATATTTTTGTATCTATTTTGAAGATTGTTGTACTTCTATTCCTATCAGTTGTATCGAAAAGTCACTTGCTTAGATTTTTGTATTCAACTCTATTTGACCATATATAAATCATACAGTAAGAATTACCTTCTTTTCTTATATAATTAATCACTATATAAACCTTAGTTAGCACATTTGTATTTGACATTTTGAACTTTAGATGAGTAATTATTTACTTTTTCGATGTGATATAAATTCACGTCATTTTTAAAATAATAATACTAAAAATAATTCTCCCCGATTTAGCTGAGCTAGATTCCTATTCTGAACAATTATCCCGAATTAAAGGACCTGAAGCTAATATTCTATTCTGTGCAACTGCATTTTTGTTTAAATTTTTTTTTATTTACTAATGTGCGTTACAGCTTATATAATTAATTAATAATTAATTAAAATTCGTTCCAATGTAGTGAAATAATTAATAAAAATTTTCTTCCGAAACTTGAATATGTTATTCCCTGATTATTATTAATTAGAATGAAATGGTATTAAATTTTTCTTGAAGCTTGATTTGTTTTTAATTATCTTAAGAACTAGATATATTGGAATGAAAAAATGCAACTAAACTGCACGCCACAGCGCAAATCCGTTTTTTTTGATTACTTATATTTGTCGAAAGAGGCCAGCGATCTTCAACATTTATATATCGTTCTAAACACTGAAATGGCTTCTTTCTCTCGATATTATACTTCATCATGTATTACCAACGTACTTTATGTATTTCGAGAATAAATGCGGAAAGTGTTAACATTTTAAAAGGAACATTTGTACGCTAGCGCCACTCGCATTTTCGACGGGATGTTCTACAACTACATGGTCCTACTATCACCTATTTCGCAGTGTAGCTAACGAGTTGAAGGTGTTACCAATCAGGCGTGAGCTGATATACTGCAAATACATAATGGGTCGTAAAGATCTTTATCAAAAACCAGAAAACGAAATAAGCGCTCAAAATTTGCTCGAGCCGCCGCTAAACGTCGCAAAACTGAAATTGTTGTTTGTGTTGATGATTCTTCTCCATGTTATCAAGAACAAGGAACTGCTGAAGATTCAAGACAGCATGATGAAAGGTAAGATTATACATATATATATATATATATATATATATATAAGCTTCGTGTTACTGGAGTATGTTAGTACATAACTCTTTATATTCGTTTTACTTATTATTTAATGTATATTTAGATTATTTTTGTCTCTCTTGTTTTTTCTAATTATGTTTTGTTTTCGTTGTTTGCAACTATTCTCAGTACCTACCAGTTTCTATATACAATCTGTAATATATATTGACTCACTATTTAGACTGGGACGGAATATTGTACTCAGTGTTGGGTAAGTTACTTGTAAAAATGTAACGTGTTACAAGTTACTTTACTTTCTCTTAAAATGTAACGCGTTAGTAACGCGTTACTTGCCTCAAAAAAGTAACTGTTACTTTACTTCGAAAGTAACGCGTTACTTTTAGGTCCGAAACTTTGAATATGTGAAAAATATCTTATTACTTCAGTCTTCCGTACTACTAATACTACCGCTATTATTATTATTATTATTATTATTATTATTATTATTATTATTATTATTATTATTATTATTATTATTATTGTTGTTGTTGTTGTTGTTATTATTATTGTTGTTGTTATAGCAGGTTCTGAATCGATTTATGTAAATGCAAGGACAAATTTTTACTTGAAAACTATATGAACATTTTAATATAATGTAACATTGAGTAAAATGCAATACTGCGTTACTCGTAAGGATGGGCACAAGTGAATTCGAGCAAGTTTTCTTTGAAACTCGATTCGACTAGAAACAGACAACTTTGAGCTCGACCCGGGAACTCGGTTTGAAAAATTTCCTCCAACTCGACTCGAATTCGCGTCGAGTTTCGAGTCGAGTCGAGCCAAACCTGGCGAGATAGTTTCGAATACTCTCTTCAAGTATCTTACATAGACAATATAATTATTGTCAATGCTACTACTACTACTACTACTACTACTACTACTACTTATTATTATTATTATTATTATTATTATTATTATTATTATTATTATTATTATTATTATTATAACAACACTGTGTATAAACATGAAAGATAGGCGGTTTATATATGAATACTGAAAAAGTAGTTGATTTCCAACCTCGGTAGTTGTGAAGTCTAGGAGTCAAGGACATTCTTCACGAGCTTCTGAATTTGGGTTGAGGGTCTAGGTTGAGTATTCGAGCTCAAGCCAAACATTGTTAAATGTTATAGGGCACTGGCCAAATATCTTCAAAACTTCTCGGCCCAGGTTTAGAATTATCAACGATTGGAGCAGATCGGCTTATAGCTCATTCACTATCGACCCAAACCAAGAAGTAAGCTGAGCCAACAGCTCACCCAACCGAGTCGGCTAGAGCCCTTCGCTCAGTTGAGTCGAACGTACAGATGACTCGCCCCAACCAAGCCAGCTCGAGCCAATGGTTCACCCCAAACGACCCGGCTCGAGCCATCGGCTCAGTTAAGCCGAGCCGAGCTAAGCTTGTTATAAAAAATCTCTTGTAGTCTCGCTATCGAGACGAGACGAGATGCGAGCAGTGTCCCCTCTCGTGAGCTACACTAAAAGTATTCCATATTACTGCTTAGCTTACATTTCTTATAGCTTTCGCTTTCCAGTCTAACCAGGCCATGATTTCAAAACGAGTTAAAACGAGCGAGCCATTTATCAAACTCAACTCAAGGATATTACTTTTGACTCGACTTGAAACTCGACTTGGATTCGAGTCGAGTTTTAGCTCGACTCGTGCCCATCCCTATGCGTTAGAAAAAAATGGTCGCTTATTATTATTCTGCTAAACTAATTATATAATAATAACAATGTTGCTATGTAAAATTAAAAATACAGAATACAGAGAAACATTTCACTACAACTGACAAAATGAAAACACATGAACTGGGGGTGAATCAAAATTTGCCAATAACTCTAAAATCGATACATGCTTTTTAAAGCTGGTTGTTCCAAACTCATAATCAACGGGACTTTACAAACTGATCTAAAAGAACTCTAATATTACATACCATCAACATTACAAAATAAAGTAGGCCTGCTCATCAGAACACAGTTTATTCATATTAACCCCTTACTGAATGTCGTTAATTATGGCACCCTAGTTGTCGATTAATATTTCCCACCGGGGCACCACTTTACTTTTAAATTCTGATCACCATCATCTTCAGCTTTTAAGAAAAAGTATTCTTTCAAATGTTCGAACGATAAAATATTTTCGTTCTCCATCTTTATAAAAACACCACCAATGAAAGTAAAATAGACTACCAGTACCATTGCACTCGTAGTTCACTCACTGAATATATTGATTTGGAGCTGTCAAAATCTAAGACAAAATCTTCCAGGTGCTTGCAATCAGTACACGTGATTTCCATGAGGCTGTCCTCATCTTCCAAAAACAGCAAGTGTCACTATATTTGGTTATGTAAATAAACAAATCAAATTGTATCTATGAATGTATTTGCAAGCCTACCAGCATAAAGTTCGTAAGGCGAAACGGGAAAATGCACATCAAGATTTCCCGTTCCGCCTTACATTAAGATGAAAAGTGATAACAGGTTTTACATGCAAATTTCATTGCTAGAGGTCATAAGGCGAAACGGGAAAAGGCGAACAGTGCAGAAATTGTCGGTCACTGACATCGTTCATGCTCCATTGTTCCATTCTGAGAAATTCACTTACAGGAAACAAACATTTGTTTCAGAAAAAAATATACATATATTGTAGTTACTCATCCGAAATGTAACGCAAAAAAAGTAACGCAAACTAGGTACGTTACTTAAAAATTTGTAACGCGTTACCGTTACAGTTACTTTGGAAAAAATGTAACGCGTTACTAGGAAACGTTACTTAAAAAGTAACGCGTTACAAGTAACGCGTTACCTGCGTTACGTTACTTCCCAAGACTGATTGTACTACATTTAATACTCTCTCACTGCGAACCAAATAAGGGTACCAGTGTACTGTAAGTTATTTCAATAAATTAGAGTGCTAAGAACAGTGGCTTGCAAGGATACCCGTGAACCGTAAGTCATACCAGGGGGGGTCTATCTTCGAAATCTTGGTTTACGTAGGTACAATATTTGTCAATTAGGATCGGACAGTAAGGAAGGTATAAATAATGTTGACAATTAAATAATATAATAATATTCACATGCGAGAATCATTTTCGCTCTGAAATATTCCATGGTACGTATAAAATTTGTGCGTGTTATTTTGTTCGATCTTTAGCACAATATAATAATAATTTAATGTTAATGGACTAGAGATTATGTGGAATTAATTATGATGATGATACATATCTTGACAAAGAGCGATGTATACGAATATGATGTTGATTAAAGAGAAGAAGAACGATTATAATTACATGCCACTTGGTCCTCAAACATATTTGTCAAATAAAATATTTACTTTTGCAAAACTGAGATAGGCAGCTTCAGAACTGCGTAAACTGACGAGCAACTAGTTATATAATGCAGTATACCTATATGGATATTGTTCATGGGTGGAGAACTTCACACTATATCTCCTCTCCCTAATTTATTTCTAGTATAAAAGAACTCGTTCGAAAATAATAATTTTAGCAACTAACCTAAACTAACGATTTGAGGTGAAAAATCTCAAAATCGGACGGGTAAGTGTGAAGTTGTCCCGCCCGTAATAATAATAATAATAATAATAATAATAATAATAATAATAATAAGTCTCATCTATCAGTTATGAGTACATCCTATCTCGCAAAACGGTACTGTGGGGCAAGCAGATGAACCAAGAATTTCTCTGCTTTGCACATCACGTGACTGACTAGCTTTGGGTTAGAATTCCAAGAATTGAGAAGAAGCAAGCAAACGAGAGCTGATAAGACCTTTTTTTTTCCTTTGTGCTGCACAGAGGGTTTTCACATTGGAATTGGCATGTCATTTCTACTCCCCCTCCTGCGGGATTGGTTTTCCTCATTCTTGTTCCGCCAAAATGTTTCTAAGTATTGACTCAGCCGCGGGCATTTCAGGTGCCATAGTAGGGTATCTGTTTCGCTTTCTTTCTTTCAAGGCATGGTAAAAACGCCAGAGTCACTACGAAAACTAGTGCATTTCATATATTGTAGCTACAAATGAGTGTATTCTTCACGTTAGCATGCGTCTTTATCCTCTCATCTGGTATATAGTTTTAGTCGTCTTGATCCACCATTTTTTTTCAACGTCTACCAAGTGTTCACATCGGGAATCATATTCGCAAGCCCCCGCATCGCAGGCTATGACTTGAATGATTTTTTTTTCCTAAAATTTATTTACATGTACTATAGCAAGCAATTTATGCAGCTATTTAATTCACTTGGGTACTTTCTAGCGGAAAAAAAGTTGTGTAGAAACCAAGGATGTAGCTAGGGGGAGCACGGGGTCCAAATCTTGACTTGCCTTCCAAATATTTAAACTAGTATATAAATACTAGTTTGCTATTTATACTACTAGTTTAGTATATATGCCCCCCACCCAAACAGAACTCTGGCTACGCTCCTGGTAGAAGCTTAAAAAAATGTAATTGCTGAGCATTTTGAACGTCCAAAAACGTGATTCGCAAAAAAAAAAAAAAAAAAACTTTTGACGCGCAATTACCAGCTCTGATGATAATTGCATCACAAAAGTGGTATGATAGAAGGAAAAAATCATTTCTCAGTGAGATCCGATTTTTCCAACTTCTAAAATGTGGAATTTGCTATTTATTTTTCTATAGGAGTATTTTTTTCATTTGCTTAGAATTTTCTGGGAGGGGTGTGTATGAACCCATAGACCCCCGTTCATCTGCACGTCTCTATATATATCACGTAGCTATCATTGTATCACAATGATGCCTCTATGCTATGCATAAGAAATTGAAGTCCTTTAGAACGGCTGTGTCCGTCCGTCTGTCTGTCAACAGGTATCACAGCAAAAACGGTAAGAGCTATCGACAAGCGGTCGATCCAGCGAATAGATTCCATCTCCTTCAGAAACCTCCTACTTACCAGAAGTGGTAAAAATCGGCAATTTGCGGTTTTAACTCATAACTCATAAAACGGTAACAGCTATCGACAAACGGTTTTCGGAAATTGATTCAGGGTCTCAAGGAAGCAAACCACTTCCACTTCTGCCTTTCTACTAGAACCGAAAGTGGTACATATTCATTATTACTTTCGGTTTCAGTTTATTTTCATACAATTAAAGCGGTAAAATCTATCGACAAGTGGTTTTCGGGAATCGATTCAGCATCCCATGAACAGATTCCATCTCCTTCAATAACCTCCTACTTCAATTTTTACCACTTCCTGTTTCAACAGTAATAGTCATAACCCAGAAACGATAATAGCTAGCGTCAAACGGTTCTCAGAAATCGATTCAAGGTGTCAAAGAAACAAAACACTTCGACTTCTGTATTTGCACTAAAACCGGAAGTGGTAGAAATTCACTACTACTTCTGGTTTCAATATTAATTTTCATTGACATAAAACTGTAAGAGTTATCGAGAAGCAGTTTTCAGAAATCGATTCAGCATCCTAAGAATATGTCCTATCTCCTTCACCAATCTTCAACTTAAACCGGAAGCTATACAAATCGGCCACTTCCGGTTTCAACAGTATTTGTCATAACTCAAAAACGGTAAGAGGTATCGACAAGAGATTTCTGAGAATCGATTCATCGTTCCAAGAATCGGTACAATCTCCTTCGACAATCTTCTATTTAAACCGGAAGTGATAGAAATCAACTATTTCCGGTCTCTACCATTTCCAGTTTTACTATGTAATTTGTATAGTTTGGAAGTCTACCGTAGTTTCACACTGTGGAACGATACTCACTTGTTTCTTCTTTGCAGCTTTGATTCTGAAACTTTCATACTTGAGACTGAGCGTGGAAATGTGACACGAAATGGCGTCCCAAGCGGCTATCAAATTGTTAACTTGGAACATTTTCTTCAATGGGCATTAACACTTCAAGATAACCATAGAAGAATATGCACTGGCGGTAAATTGGACTTTATAAAAGAACGGCGACTAGGACTTGTTAGTTATTTGTACTTCAAATGTCGAGCATGCAACCGGGAAGTTAGCCATTCTACTGAGAAATTGGACTCAAAAAGGAAAGTGTCAACTGTTAATACGTCAGCAGTTTGGGCCCCGGTATCTATAGGAAGTGGTTACTCCAACTTAGAAGAATTCCTCAGCATTTTAGATATTCCATGCATGAGCAAGACTATGTTCACTAACATTGAAGGGAAACTTGAATCCGTAAGTATAATCTATTTTTTTTCTATATTTATCCAGACACATGCACACAAACCAATCAGACAGCATCATATTGTGCGTGTGCGTTTAAAATTAGATGTATTCTATATGTTAACCTATAGCGAGTGACAAAATCTACTATCTGATTTTGATAAAGTGTCTGTAAACAAAATGAGTTCATGTGGTTAAAATAAAGAATGTACTACAAATGTCACTAGTGTGAGAAAATTTGTAGTATTTTGACGAAAACAGGTAAAAGATCTTCAATGTTCATGAAGGGATTAATGATTTGGGGAAAACCAAATTGTAGCCTAACGTTCATTCGCTACTATGACTCAACCTTACTGAAAGTGATGAATAAATCTCATTATTTGGTATTGCGCGTTCCTTTTGTCTTCTTTTATCGTAAATATTTTGATTTACTATTTTTTTTCGAAATGAGACGTGATTATTTTATTTTTCGCTTTATAAAGTGAAATTGATGTGTCTTACATGTGTCACTTGTTTTTTCTTTCGTGATTTTCATTTCGGAGAATCTCATCATGAGGTCTCATTTCCCTTTACCAACATCCTTCGTACGTCCACAAAAACACCAAGAATTACAGGGTGTCCGAGAAGTCCTTCCCTGATTACAGAAATTGATAACTCAGGCTAGAAATAAGATAGAAATATGAAACTGGTGTTGAATTGTTTACAAACTATAAAAGTTTTGGTCACATCAGTACACTTCCACATGAGCACCCTTGGTAGCACGTAGCACATCTAGGCGATATTCAATTTCCAGATCGACCAGACCTCGGAAGGTCAGCAACCGACCCTGTGTTCTTGAACTTCTCATACCAGGCTTTAATGCTCTTGACATCAGGTGGAGTCCTCCCAAATGTTGTCTGGAACTGTCTCTGCACCGTGGTTGGTGATCGTGTCTCATGGTACACTCCGCATCAAAAAAATTGCGACACCTAATGCCTTGCAGTTAGGTCATCCAATATACTCCTTCTTATCCCATAATTGTGTCTGGTAAAACATCCCCTCTCACTCCTCCTTTCCTCTCTCCCATACTAAAATCAGCAAAAAAGATTAGTGCAATTCTTATTACAAAATATACATATATTAGTATACACAAAATGAAACAATCAAACCGAGACGAAACAAGATTCATAAGATAATGTAGGGAGAGACTTAAACACAAACAGAATGAACAGTTGAAAGCGATGTATGCCTGTTAGACAGACATACAGAACTGAGATAGAGAGAGGAAAGAGGACAGAAGAAGGAAAAGAAAAACTGAACATAGATAAAAATAAGGAATTTAAAAGTATTTTAAAAAAGAACCTAACATTATAAAGTTCCATTTCCAGAAATCCAACAGGAATATAGAAGTAAGTTTAGATTATATATTTCTTCAGGACTATTCGAATACATAGAAAATACAGGAAACAACCATTAAGTCACTTTCAAAATGAATACCAAACTTGGAGGTCAAATTAAATACTCAATTTCCTGTGAAATTGTAGAGCTCTGAAAAATATAGAATAATGTCAGTAGTTTAACACACGTGATTTGTTTCACGTGTTTCGGTAGCAAATTCGGTGGTGTTCATTGAACGTACTGATACGAAATACATTATAATAAACCCAGTAATACCTCCATTCCGGACTACTAATACAAACTCAACAAAAATTAAAAAAAGGAAACAAAGAAAAGGGTAAATAAATGAGTGCTATTTTACTGCTAATATCTATTAGAAAGAGTCAATATTAGAAATCCAAACTGTATCATAATGAAAAGTTACAAATTTTCAAAACAAAAATTGGATGTTCTTTATAAACGTAACAGACCTTGCATGTTTCACATTGAAAACGTGAATAAAATACATTGAATTATAGGATGGAAACGAACTTTTTGTCAAACTAATATAAATAAAATCTTCTCTTGAACCAGCAGAAAAGGGACCATTTTCTAGTCATCTCTGAAGATTTATCTGTTCTGAACATCCAGTCTCAATTTCACCTATTGTGAATATAACTTTCTAATTCGAACAGATAGAATGAACGTGCCAGAGCTTAAGTGGACCATTGACCAGTTGGGTGATGTGGATTGGTTATGGACCGACACTGCGTCGAAGATTCGAACCCGTACTGACCCAGTGATTCGATTGAGACACGATAACCTGGAGGACAAACAACAGATTTACGAGAGAGAGAAGCAATAAGAGAGAGAGAAGTAATAAATAGGAGACGAAGATAAAGATGACAGGACACAGGGAGAAAGACGAATTTATAAATGAACACTAATTATTATTATACTGTATAACAAGGAACGCATACACTCTTTACTCATATTTTCACAAGTGATGCTTTGTAAGTTCTCCAACGGGAGATGAACCTCTGTTTGTAGCCATTACTTTATGAGAAAAAGAATTTACTTGATGGGGAATCGAACCGAGGTCTTCCAGTTGCAAATCCAGCACGCTACCGCTACTCCACAGATTACTGTACCCAAAACATCTTTTAACAAATGGTTTAGTGTTTCTTTCTAAGACCAATAATATGAAAAGTGGATACTTGTGATCATTGAACAGTTTCGATCAATCCTAGTAATTCCTGTAAATGTTGTTTGCTCATCCCCAACCAACATTCGTAAATTGTCTCCATCGTGATACAGGTGTGTGCTTCCACCTTCTTAACGATTCCTCATTTAGTATGAAAAGTCAATCTTCGATTCCTCACGATCGCTTTGTGAAAAAACAAAGGTTGGCCTGAAGAAGGTTTGAACCTATGTTGCCTAGATGCACTAGTCATGAGTCAAACACGTTACCCCTACGCTATCTTCGCAGCTCAAAACCTAAGCCAAATATTACTAAGTTCAGCCGTGATGTTTGGAACGAACTAGTTTTTTCTGTAATGCTATTTACACCACAGTACACGCCGAAATTTATTTATTCGATGACCTGGAGACAAGATAGTGCCCACTAATAAATTAAATAACATACAATCCAGGAAAAAATTCAGAAATAATAACAAGTTACGCATTAATTTCCCAGTGCACGTTCAAAAGTACGCTCATAATAATAATAATAATAATAATAATAATAATAATAATAATAATACATTCTAACCTTCATTGCATAAGATGTCACCTTAACGAACAATAATATTAATATCCTACTATATTTTCGTCGCCACGCACAAGCAAGTCACACAGCGTCCATCTCGCGGACGATCCTTTTGGGATTAGGCTCCTGTCTCATTTCCTTTTCCGTTTCTATAAAAGCCACACACATGGTGTTTATCCACCATAAAGTTATATGGCACGAGGAGGGATCTATCTTACGTATACATAAAGGTCGGGAACAGCACTACAAGTATTATTGTCGAATAAGCTTGCGCACAGTGTTACACAAAATATTTACTTACGTCTTGCTGCACGTGGACACGGGTTTGAGTCCGTTGAGGACTATTGACTACAATAGTTCTTAACCCACTTTAGCCCAAATTGCAAGCCCCGTCGTTAGGAGCCTAGATGTTCGTTTTAGTCTTTCGTAGCAATTCTTTAGTACTGGTAATAGTGTTTGTTTGGGTGTATTGTTTTCACTTTTTTCTTCGTTTTAAAAATATATCCAAATAAATGTCAACATAATTCCTCTTATTTGGAATGTAAAGATGAAAATTTGAACGTTCCGACATAGCTGCAAAAAATAAAGAAGTGGCAGCGTTGGGCTTCGAACCCATACTCATGGACACCAAAAGTACAACAAACAGGTGCCTGAAACCCCGTGACCATGATGGTTAGTCTTAGGAAGACTTAATTTATTCAAGTTCTGTACCGCTCCATTATAGCAAGCTTGTGCGGATTATTTTCGTTTCTTATTGTAGAGAAGTGGTAAATGTGGAGATAAGTTTGGTGCTAGGGGACTTCAGTCAGTAAGCTTGTTCTTCAGAAAATATAGGAGAAGTTACACTTTCGCGGAAAAGAGACATATTAGGTCAAACCCAATCCTAAAGTACTTTCTTTGAGTAGGAATCAATTCAATGCGCCTGCGTTGTTTTCACAACGTCACAAGCGACTGCATATTATCGTTAGTTGATAATGTGCATTGTGGTGTGCTGGGACTCTGGGAGCATGGCGCGTCATTACGACAGTGCAATTAAACAGGGTGTTATAGCTCTCATTCAACATGCAAACATGAGTGTTACTGATGCAGGTCTGGAATATGGCGTCGATCGTGCTACTGCGTACAGATGGTGGAAACGTCATCAAGAAAGTGGAAATGTAGCCCGAAAACCTGGATCTGGCCGGCCTCGAGTTTCTTCTGCAGTTTAAGATCACTCTCTAACTGAAGAATGCCGTCGGCATCCTTTCATGTCTGCCCGACAACTAAAAGAGGCATCGGGGTTTCCAGGTGATGTAAACACCGTTCGGCGCCGCCTCAGAAATGCAAATCTGAGGTCGTTCCGGGCTGCAAGGAAAGAACAACTGTCAGATAGCCACATGGTCGATCGACGGGCGTTTGCAGAAGAAAATATCGGTCGTATGTGGGACAGCGTTGTCTTTACAGACGAGAAAGTTTTTTCTACTGCAAACGATGGTCCTCGGCGTGTCTATCGTCCACCTGGAACACGATATGAACCACGATACATGACGCGTTCATGTCGAATGGGACATGTTACCATTCATTGTTGGGGTTGGATATGTAAAGATGCCGGTGGTGGTGGTATCTACCGCATTAATGGTCGACTTAATGGTCAGAAATATTTGGAACTATTGGAGGATGCGCTTCCTGAGATACGAGCTCGATTAGCTGACGACGCAATCGTACACTTACAATAGGATCATAGCTCTGTACACGATTCCAATCTTGTTCAGGCATATCTACAACGGGAACCACATATCGAGCTAGTCGATTGGGTACCTCGGGCAGCGGATTTGAATCCAATAGAAAACGTTTGGAGTACCGTTGTAAGAGAACTTCAAGAAAATTGGCCGCGGAATCCACCACGCACTGGAGATGAATTATGGGAGCTGGTTCAACATACATAGACGGACTGTACACGGCGAAACTATATTGCTCGCCTGGTTGATTCCATCCCAAACCGACTGCAAGCAGTTATAGAAGTTAATGGCGATTACACTCGCTATTAAATAAACATACCTCCCAACAATTCACCTATAACAGCTACCTAATTCATCTAGCGCATTTGAATATTGTATTTTGGCAAAACATGGTCTATGGCCTGTAATGTATCTAACTCCATGTATATTGCTACTAAAGACTTATTTCAATGTTCTCTTTAGTCAAGTGAAAAAACAAAAATAACAAATAAAAATAATATAAAAATGGAAAGCAAAAAAAAATAATTACAATAAAAACAAAAAATAAAAATAAAAATAAAAATAAAAAACAAAAATAATAAAAATAATAAATAAAACATTGCATTATACAGGTTCTGGGGACTTTCTTTATGGTTGTATGTTTAAAGTTCCTGCAAATGATGATTTGTCATGATTACAATACAAATTTCCAAACGTTACAATTTGTGTTGCGTTCAATTTATCATAATGCACAAAATATATTAAAAATTGTATTTGTGGTTTAATTTTTCTATTTGTTATTGAGTTCGCTTCGTTCAGGCTGGTTTACTTTAATATAAAAGACAATGAATGATCTCACCTCAATGTGAAAATACTAACGCTAAATTGGATTTGTTAATACAAGAGCCAAAATATATTCATTGCATAATTCGACATGGAAAAAAAGTACCAAATTTCTCAAAAGTCAATCCCCACGTTGAGCGGGTTTGCATATGCAGGCTCCTAACTATGAAAACATTTACGATCACTCAAACTCCAATCATTTCACAGATTCAACCTGTTGTATAGAAGTTATTAGGACGTAAAATTAAACATAATTTATACGAAAAAGAATTTTATGCATTGCAAGACCTGTAACTGCCAAATATTCACCACAAACTTATAGTCGTATCGACATAAACAAAAAGAAGTGTGAAGCAGGAAACTACTTTACCCAAAAGTCAAAAAAGATGCCCTGAAGACATACGAACTGTTCTATACTCTCCACCTTAGGTCTCGGGGAGCAGTTCATTCGCTGGATTCGTATCTTGTACGACAATGCTCAAAGTAAACTTAAAATCAATGGATTTCTCACTGAGCCTGTGCGTGTCAAACGAAGTGTGCGTCAAGGGTGCCCCTTGAGTATGAGCTTGTTTGCCATTTCTCTTTGCCCTCTTCTTTATAGTATTCATGCTCGTCTCTCCGGCCTTTCCCTTCATGGCCATACCTTACGAGTCTGCAGTTATGGTGATGATGTGACAGTTTTCATCCACGATTGCAGTGATATTCGCACCCTTGATACCTGTTTGATGGAATACACTGCATTATCTGGCGCTCAGATCAATCAGTCGAAAACTAAGCTTTTGGTTCTTGGCACACAAGCTTCTTCTGAGTATCCACTTATCACTAATGTAGTGCCTCAGTTAAAAATCTTGGGCATCACATTTTCCTCTACCATTTCTGAAACAGTCCATGTGAACTATAAGATACTCGTAAACAGCATCCGGCATATTCTCCAGTCTCATCGTTCACGCCAGCTGTGCTTATTGTCTCGGATATACTTTCTGAATACTTATGCTCTATCCAAATTGTGGTATGTGTGTCAGCTGCTTCCTATGCCCAGTGATATTGCTCAACGCATTACGAGTGTTGTTAATTGGTTTCTTTGGCATGGTCACGTCTTTAGAGTTAAGTATCCCTTCACATGCCTCTCACCAAAAGATGGTGGTCTCAACCTTATCCACGTCGGTCTAAAAGCTCGGGCTTTGTTTCTGTTCCGAGGCTTCCAGAGCCTTACAACCAGCCTTACGGGAATCAGCCATGCCCTTCTTTCTTACTGTCATGACACTGTCTCATATACATTTCCCCTTAATGTCTGCCATATTCCTGATGTTTATTGGTATTATAGTGATGTTATTTGTTCCTATGCTTATATGACTGCCAGTCTGACGGCTGCGTTGCCTAGTTCAGTGAAAGACTTGTACCAGTATTTACTTAGCCAACTTTCTCTCCCTCCTCATCGCCTCTACGAAAAGCACCCCGCACGACAATGGACGAGAGTATGGAGTAATATCTTTGCCTCTCACCTTTCTGGACCGACAATCTCGAGTTGGTACGCTGTGGTGAACGACCTTGTGGACACTCGTGCTAAACGACATCGCTTACATTTCAGTGACAGTGCCCTTTGTATCAAATGTGGTCGTGTCGATGACTTGGACCATCGATTAACAATTTGTTGTAATGCAGCTCATATTTGGGCGAAGTTTCAACGAATGATCAGTACTATTTGCCGTACAGTGCCCGCTTCTGTTACCAGTGATCTCGTCTTATTTCCTGATTTCCGTCTCTTTCCCAGCGCTAAACACAACTCAGTGCTGTGGTTATTATCGAGTACTGTTCATTATATCTTTACTCCTGAGTTACGCCGTATCACCGACTACCAGGATTACTTGTATACCAGATATAGACATTTTCCACCAACCAGACGAAAAACCCTATTTGCACATTTCCTCGATGTAGCTCTTGTTCAAGCTTATAACTAACGCCCTGACCTTGGACGTTCTACCACTATGTAATCGTGTATTCTGATCTCTGTCACTCTACTAATAGAAAACAAGGAACTGTTCTCTGATACTCATGTAATCTGACTGTACTTTATGATTTATATGTAACTCTACTGTAATAAAGAAAATGAAAAAAAAAACTGTTCGAGCGGTTTGGGTCACTAGTCTATCAATTAGAAGTTTATGTGTTCAAACCCTGAAGGGAGTATTCCTTTTTTTCTGTTTTTTTAAGTGTGTTCCTATTTTCATCAGAGGAAATGAGAACATTTCTTTAAATAAATCTTTGGCAACTACTTTTCTCTCAAATTCCATTAGAAGGGAACATTATATGAATTGCAAATCTAAAATCCACAGCTGAGAACAAAATATTATGTTCAATATTTCATTATTATCCTTTGATTTGTAATGAAAAACTAATTATAAGCATTGACGATTTCAGAAGATTTTCCCCTGGTAATGGTCAATATATGAATGAGAGAAAACTGATAAAACATTATTAGTTCACTTTGAGCATGATCGAAGATAACTTATGGCCACGAAGGGGGAAATTTATGTCGACAGAGTCTCAAATTCTCCCACAGGTCATGCCCTGAAATCATCAGTTTGAAAGGTTTCCTTAACAAATAGAATATTACATTTATTTCTCGTTCTAGGTTTTGAAATGGAAAAATAATAATTTTAAAGTGAATTATAATACGATAAGCATAAAGATCTATAGAACAAATGAAGTAAATATTCTTGTGTAAGTTATCGATTTCTAATCAGATTACAACTCTAATATTCGTTTGCATCGCACTTTAAAGTAAATCCTCTCTCTATATAGTTCTTACTGGAAAGTATGTTTAACTCCAATTACTTAATCAATATTTTTAATAATATATTTTTATTGTAATACTTTTACTATTCAATGTTGTATACACTACATTTCCCAAAGCAAAACCTTGCAAATGTATAGGGGACTAGTGAATATTATAAAATAAATTTTCATTTTGTTTACGTAAATACTGCATCGTCTCATTTGAAACTTCGTACTTTAAATAATAATAATAATAATAATAATAATAATAATAATAATAATAATAATAATAATAATAATAATAATAATAATAATAAAATCAGAGCCATACCTTTATCAGAATTTCAGGCTTAGTCAATAAATGAATTCAACGTGGTCTCTTTCGAAGCTCTATTTAATCGAATCCGATAGAAATACAAAGAGAAACTTCGAGAACATGTAAAAGGAAAATGTTACCTTGGTGAGACTGGAACTAACCTTTAAGAGTTCCTTTCAATTTACAGACAAATGCCTTAGGCACTTTGTTTCCTTTCTTTAAGTTTACTGATTCACCGAACGTATCCGAGTAACTTGTATCTATTTTGTACTCTGTTATATACGTTTTATAATCATTTCCGTTAATCTTGAACGACAGGAACACGAATACAAAAATATCTAAGAGAATTAAAATTCCGAACTCCCCCACCGGAAATAGAACCCGGGACCCCACATACCTTAGGCACACGTGCTAGCCACTTTTTTTTTTAATCACTTTTTATTTTTACTAATTGACGTTACAGATTGTATCAAAATACAAAAATAAAGTTACATATTGGTACACACTGTGTACATTGGTACAAAGTCAATGTATAGTAGGGAAAATTAAACAAAAAAAATTACATGCCAATTATAGCGGGCGTCCATACAATAAGTAGTTGAGGTAATGTGCAAAGAGTTTTTTCTTTCTTGGTGGTGGGAATTTACCATATCGTGAACACAGGAAATCCTTGTATGTGTGATGTGCTTGAGGTAACCTAGGCGACAGAATAAATTCTATAGTATTAGCCGATAGCCAAACAACAGAATTTTGCTTCTCTGTAGGAAAAAATCTAAAATCAGGAAACAAGATCATTTGAACAGTAATGCAATCCAAGCTTATTTTACACAAGTACTGAACCATTTCACGATAAGTTTTCCAAACGGAGAGCGATTCGTTGCAGGTAGTGAGACGATGTTCCAGAGTATCAACTTTCCCACAAATATGACATTGGTTGTCATCTGTAATTTGAAGATGATGCCGTTTAGCCTTAGTATCTATTATGTTATTAACAGATCTGTACCATAACGAACGAGCTGAGGTGGACACAAAATTACACGAAATGTTCCTCCAAATACGTTGCCAATTCGCAGATGGGAATTTGGAAATTATATGATGACGTTCGCTGGGTTGTTCGTGTAGAAACAATTTATAGAGAAGTTTTACTGTTTGAGGTAAGTTTTGCAGGCCACTCACAGACAAATAAAAATAATTACATATGACATCTTTAAAATACCAGAAATCGGTAGGAATCATAGATAAGTTCACTGGTAGTAATCCATCATTAGTAGCTACGAGAGACGAAAGGAGCGTAGTACTGAGGTGATCTCCAATACCTTGAATGTTTTGGAATCCCCGGTGAGAAAATAAGGCTTTCGTTTTGCTGGCAACATGTAGAAGGTTTAGTCCCCCGGCACTATATGGTAGACATGGAATTGGATAGCGTACTCGAAAAATCATACCTGTCCACACAAACCAGTTAGCAATGCTGGTGAACTTCTGAATGTAAGGTGTAGGCATAGGCAGAATTTGACAGATGTACCACAACTTGGAAAAGGCATATGTATTTACAAAGTAGACCCTAGATATCAACGAGAGGTTACGAGATCTATGCTGATGTAAAACAGATCTTATCTTCAGAAAAACATCGTCAAAATTTTTGGCTATACTCTCATGCAAGTTACAGGAAAAATAAATGCCAAGTACTTTCATATTCTTCACTACTTGAGGAAAATTTTTAAATGCAGTTGTAGAACCATTTCCTAACGGCAGGAGGTTCGTTTTCAGTCTATTAAGAACTGCTCCTGACTGTTCAGAGTACTCTTGAACGCAGTCTTCAACTATTGCTAAATCCTGTGGATCACGAAGGAAAACATGCACATCATCAGCAAAACTATACACCTTGACAGGAACATTACAAATATTAAGGCCTTGGATACGCTCGGCAATTCTGTAGAGTAGGGGACAGATAGAAATGACAAAAAGAGTCATGCTTAATGGACATCCTTGCCTGACGCTGCGTTTGAGTTGAAAAGGTGTAGTAAGGAACCCATTGATTTTTAATTTTGATTGCGCATCATCATACAGGACGCGAATCCAACGAACAAATAAGTCTCCAACGTTCATATGCTTCATTAGCGACCACAAATAATTGTGATCTACACGATCAAAGGCTTGGTTAAAATCTAAGGCAAGCAAGGCATGACTAGTAGTGTGAGTCTGAAAATTTGCGATAACATCTCGAATAGTTTGAAGTACGTGGTATATTTTCTTAACACCTACTCTTGCATATTGAAATGGTCCAGCAAGAATATCAATATAGAGTCTGAGTCTGTTGTTCAAACAACGGGCAAGTAACTTGTAATCACAATTGAGGAGAGTGATAGGGCGATAATGATTAACACTTGTGGGATGTGCTTGCTTAGGTATAAATACTGTAACACCTGGGCTACGATACAGTCGCTGTGGGTTAGTACTGAAATACTCGTTAACGATACAGGTCAGTATTTCACCAATGAGAGGGAAAAACTTGACATACCATTCTGCAGAGATTCCATCGAGCCCTGGAGATTTACCTTTGGGAGCTGCAAGGACAGCGTGCTGTACCTCTTCAATACTAAAAGGGCGAACAAGAGATTGCTGTGCAGCATCATCAAGAAGAGCAGAGGGTGGTGTAGAAAATTCCTCAGACGTTGGAGTAATGTTAGCCATACCATAAAGTTTGGAGTAGTGCAACCAAAACACATGTTTAATGGAAGCAGCATCCTGATGAAGATGTCCTTCGTCATCAGTGATTCGATGGATCCATTTTCCTTGGCCTCGTTTGATTTCTTTGAGAATATGATGTAATGATGGCTCTTCATCAGCATCTATTATTGGAACCTTGCTTCTGACCTTGATACCTGCTATACGGCGGCGATGCAAATTGAGAAGCAAGGCTTGATAACGCTTAACCTGAGAGAACATAGTGAAGTCAGAAACAGCTGAACAGCGAGCTTCGCGCAAACACCTGGTATAAAAGTAAAGCAGATTACGAAGATCTCTGGACTTTTCAGCTGAGTACCACCGACAGAAACTTGCAAACCGTGGTTTGAAATAAGCATGCCACCAATCACTAACAGTGGGAAAGTATTGACGTTGTCTAAGCCAGTAATGCCATTTGGATTGAAACTCAGCACAAAATTGATCGTCTTCCAATAACGATGCGTTGAATTGCCAATAACCGCGACCTCGTTCAACACTTAGATCAGGAATGGTGAAGGATACAATATAAGCTGAGTGATCAGAAAAGGAGGTGGGGGCAATTTCAACTTGCTTAATGCATGGCACCAATACGGGAGATACATATATGCGGTCAAGGCGTGACGCACTCTGGTGTGATAGATAAGTGTAATCCCGGGCTTGCGGCTTCAGACAGATCCATGTGTCTCGTAAATGAAGTCCAGTCACTAATTCCTGGAGAGCATGGCAGTAGTTAAATCCCGGCGTTTGATCTTCAGGCCTTAAAACGCAATTGTAATCTCCCGCCAAAATTAACCTTTCAACATTGGATCCAAGCGACAGAGCAACGTCCTGGGAAAAGAAGGTATTTCGCCTGGTTCGAGCTTGTGAACCACTCGGAGAATAAAGATTGACAAGATTGATATCGCCTAGGTTACCACGTATGATTCGAGCGGATGGATGGAACACAGGAGAAGAGAAACTTGTTGAATCGCGAAAAACAATCGCTGTACCAGTGCCACTATTGTCAAAATTATTTTCAACAGTATAAGTTGGACCGAGATTCAGTTCAAAAAGACCAACTTCTTGTAAAAGGGCAACATCAATACCCTCTACATGCAAAAAGTCACGTAGTGCAGATTGTTTGGCAGAACTTTGCAAATTATTAATGTTAATGGTAGCAATTTTAAGCATCATCACACTAGAAAGCACATAACACCACCAATACAAAAGAAAGAGCGAAGAGAATAAAGATAAAAGCATAATTAAAAACAAGTAAAACTGTGCAGGGAAGCGTAGAACATCGGAACGACATACAAGTCAATCTAACGCAGTATAGGAGATACTAACTTATCATAACACGATTGATCTCGAGCCATTAAAACATAACACATACACCAACCATGATATTATGACATAGTATCAATATTTGTAGACAGAATAGATGTGGTCGGGTCATTTTCACATTTCTTAAACAGTTTTTGACTCAGTTCATTACGTTTGGAACGCTTGCGGCGATTTCGATTTTCGTCACTAAGTGCATTGAAGTCCGTGATAGGAGAAGCTCCCTGCATCTCACTAGGCTGGGATGATGTGGGTGGTGCACGAAGCATATCCTCAGACGAACCACAATTGTCCTGGGAACCAGAAGTACAGCACTCTTTATGATGAACGAGCGTAGAAGCCGACGTAATCGAGAAGTCCTGTTCACCAGAAACTGGTTCAACATCCGTAGCACAATTAGACAAGTGGGCATCAGATGTAATTGGTAACTGCTGTGGGGCTTCTGTTTTTTCAGTGGAAGGATTAGGACACGCACGTACAGACAATTCTGAAGAGACACGAGTAGCATTGTTCAACTCACACGAAACATTCGTAGTTGGTAGTTCTGGAAATTGAGTTGCATCTATTGTAGGCACACTTGGGTCAGATGAGCATGATACAGTGATGGTGGGTTTGTTCCAAGGGCGGGAAGGAATGGGCAAACTGTCAAATTTAGGCATGAGACGATCTGCAGAATTATTAGTGCGAAGTGTAGGGGCTACCTTAGCTGCATAACTGTTGGGATCACTGGGAACTCGAAGGGGGCAATTAGAATACATATGTGCCCCATTGCACCTGAGGCATGTACGGGTCTGATTGGGGTACGTAACACAAAACTTTTGTCCTTGAATTACAACAAACGATGGAATAGGTCGTTTCACTTCCATTCGTATCAACTTACGCCCGGTTCGTATAGGGTAAACATGATCAGCAGAATAAAGTTCATCTGAAATTTTAGAAATAACACCATAGTCCCCAAGAACTCTTCTAATTTCAGCATCATCAAGTTCCATTGGCGTACAAAGCAACTTAACGGTTACAATTTGCACATCGGCCCACAAAACTGGTACTGGATGTTTCCCATCTGTATCACTATAGTACACAGTTCCGTCAGAAGCACGCAAAACTGATTCACAAAGCTCTTCGGTACGAAGTTTCACATACAACAATTTGCGATAAACATCCATTTCGATACTTAATACATCATCAACAGTAAACTTGAAGTTATCACTGAGCCACTGATGCAAACTCAAGGTGCTTGGTCGCTGCGAAACACCACAAAATCATATTTAAGAGTATTTACCCTTTTTAACGACATGGTTCATTCAACTAATTCACTCACAAAAAGAACACAGAAAAAAGAAAGAAAAAAAACAACAACAGCAAACCTGATTGCTAAGGAAGGCAGCGTTGAAAGTAAACACGTCAGAGCTTGTTGCACAGAGCTAAGACACGTCTACTCACTTCAACAAGCAAACACAGTATGCCACTAGGCCAGCGGGGAAAGCAAGTGAAATGCGTTTTGTAGTATCTTAAGTTTACACCTATTTCATCCTGCTGTAATAATGTTTACCGTATTCGTTACTTTGAGGAATGATATATGTTATTCATATAGGTTCTATTACATATTCGTTCATAAATATTATATAAATTATCAGAATTATTCATGATCTTCCATGGAAATTCACTGGCGCATGCACAGTAGACAGACAGTGTAATTGAAAGGTGAGTTTAACAGATATTATATATTTCGCCGACATTATTTAATAGCTATGTAGAAGAGATAGCAAAAATGAGTTTTCATAATGAAGATGGAATTTCGGTAGGAGATAGAATGATGACATGAAATGAAATTTTGAGTTTTACGTCCCACGGTTATGCCGGTTAGGCTAAAGGAGACGGTGATAATGAGTAATGAATGAAATGGTGGAATGAAGAAAGTGGGAGGAAACGGGAGAACCCCGAGAAAACCCACGCACACGGTGTTTGTCCACCACAAAGTTCACTTGGCGGGAGCAGGGTTTGAACCCGAGACCCCTAGCACCAGAGGTGAGATAGAATGATGAGGTGTATACGGTTTGGGGTTGATATGATTGTTGTTGCAGAATCTAAAAAAAAAAATAATAATCAAATGGAGAAAACTTCAGAAAGGCTTCTGAAGAATGTGGGATGAAAATAAATGTTAGAAAGACAAAATCCATGGTGATTGAAACGAAGCGATCGGTGTCAAATATAGAAGTAGGAGCGAAAAAAAACAGGTGACTAGTTTTTGATGTCTGAGTAGTATTATTAGTGATATGACATGCGAACGTGAAATGAAAGCAAGGATAGAAATGGCGAAAGAAGCCTTTAGGATGAAGAAAATACTATTTTTTGGGGCCTTAGACTTGAAAAAAAAGACTCATAAAATGCTTCGTGTACTGTATTTTACTGTATTTATAGGACAGATACATGGACATTACACAGAAATGATGAGAAACAATTAGAGGCTTTCGAAATATGTGCGTGGAGAAGAATGGAGAGAAGTAACTGGGTCGAGAGGAAAACGAATGAGAGGGTTGGAAATGGAAGGAGAAAAATATTATTAAGAAAAGGAAGAGAACTGGTTGGAATATTGGTTAAGAAGGAACTGTATCATGAGGGATGTGCTAGAGGTTATGGTGGCAGGAAAGAGAGGGAGGGGACGAATTAGACTATATAGAAACATAATTAGGCTATTGGCGATATCAAAACAGAAAAATCGTATGTGAAGTTGGAGAAGTTAACAGAAGATTGTGGAACATGGCAGCTTCTCAGCTGCAGTAAGTGACCCGCTGGTAATGGCGGAATACTTCTGATATAATGATGCTGATGATGCACAGTAGAAACAGAAAGATCCACTTTACTGTCATTGCTAATACGAATCACGATGCAAATTTCTACAAGTTGTCAAAATGCCTAGCTCTAAAGGCTGTAGAGAACTATCTGTTAGTCTGCGAGGAGAAATTATATTCGAGTAAAAGTGGAACAAACTCTCATTCAGATCGCTTGGGTTTTGGGCTGTGACGAAAAAGCAGTGAAGAAATTGATTTAGCAGTATGACAAACAATAATAATAATAATAATATTATTAATAATAATAATAATAATAATAATAATAATAATAATAATAATAATAATAATAATAATATTAATATTAATAATAATAATAATAATAATAATAATAATAATAATAATTTATTTCACAATTCATTTCTGCCAGTAGCTTTCGCTCCCTTACTCCCACTTCATGCTTACTCGGGAGGAAGCTGCGCGTCCCCAGCTTGGGAACCACTACTTTCCACTAAAAAATTCTGATAACCTGTTAGAAATTTGCATTCTGACTAATATCAGTAAACTGCATTCTTCTGTTTCTACTGCGCATGCACCAGTGAATTTCCATGGAAGATCATGATTAATTCTGATAATTTATATAATATTTACGAATCAATATGTAGTAGAACCTATATGAATAACATATAACATTCCTCAAAGTAACGAATACGGTAAACATTATTACAGCGGGATGAAATAGGTGTAAACTTCAGATACTACAGAATGCATTTCACTTGCTTTCCCAGCTGGTCTAGTGGCTAGCACGTGTGCCAAAGGTATGTGGGGTCCCGGGTTCGATTCCCGGTGAGGGAGTTTGGAATTTTAATTCTCTTAGATGTTTTTGTATTCGTGTTTCTGTCGTACAAGATTAACGGAAATGATTATAAAAGGTATATAACCGAGTAGAAAATAGAGACAAGTTACTCAGATACGTTCGGTGAATCAGTAAACTTAAAGAAAAGAAAAAAAAACTGTCTAAGGCATTTGTTTGTAAATTGTAAAGAACTCCTAAAAGTTACTTCCAATCCCACCAAAGTAACATTTTTCTCTTACTTGTTCTCGAAGTTCCTCTTTGTATTTCTATCGGATTCGGTTAAATAGAGCTTCGAATAGAGACCACGTTGAATTCATTTATTGACTAAGCCTGAAATTCTGATAAAGGTATGGCTATGATTTTATTATTATTATTATTATTATTATTATTATTATTATTATTATTATTTAAAGTACGAAGTTTCAAATGAGACGATGCAGTATTTACGTAAACAAAATGAAAATTTATTTTATAATATTCACTAGTCCCCTATACATTTGCAAGGTTTTGCTTTGGGAAATGTAGTGTATAAAACATTGAATAGTAAAAGTGTTACAATAAAATATTATTAAAAGTATTGATTAAGTAATTGGAGTTAAACATACTTTCCAGTAAGAACTATATAGAGAGAGGATTTACTTTAAAGTGCGATGCAAACGAATATTAGAGTTGTAATCTGATTAGAAATCGATAACTTACACAAGAATATTTACTTCATTTGTTCTATAAATCTTTATGCTTATCGTATTATAATTCACTTTAAAATTATGATTTTTCCATTTCAAAACCTAGAACGAGAAATAAATGTAATAGTCTATTTGTTAAGGAAACCTTTCAAACTGATGATTTCAGGGCATGACCTGTGGGAGAATTTGAGACTCTGTCGACATAAATTTCCCCCTTCGTGGCCATAAGTTATCTTCGATCATGCTCAAAGTGGACTAATAATGTTTTATCAGTTTTCTCTCATTCATATATTGACCATTACCGGGGGAAAATCTTCTGAAATCGTCAATGCTTATAATTAGTTTTTCATTACAAATCAAAGGATAATAATGAAATATTGAACATAGTATTTTGTTCTCAGCTGTGGATTTTAGATTTGCAATTCATATAATGTTCCCTTCTAATGGAATTTGAGAGAAAAGTAGTTGCCAAAGATTTATTTAAAGAAATGTTCTCATTTCCTCTGATGAAAATAGGAACACACTTAAAAAAACAGAAAAAAAGTAATACTCCCTTCAGGGTTTGAACACATAAACTTCTAATTGAAAGACTAGTGACCCAAACCGCTCGAACAGTTCGTATGTCTTCAGGGCATCTTTTTTGACTTTTCTGTAAAGTAGTTTCCTGCTTCACACTTCTTTTTGTTTATGTCGATACGACTATAAGTTTGTGGTGAATATTTGGCAGTTACAGGTCTTGCAATGCATAAAATTCTTTTTCGTATAAATTATGTTTAATTTTACGTCCTAATAACTTCTATACAACAGGTTGAATCTGTGAAATGATTGGAATTTGAGTGATCGTAAATGTTTTCATAGTTAGGAGCCTGCATATGCAAACCCGCTCAACGTGGGGATTGACTTTTGAGAAATTTGGTACTTTTTTTCCATGTCGAATTATGCAATGAATATATTTTGGCTCTTGTATTAACAAATCCAATTTAGCGTTAGTATTTTCACATTGAGGTGAGATCATTCATTGTCTTTTATATTAAAGTAAACCAGCCTGAACGAAGCGAACTCAATAACAAATAGAAAAATTAAACCACAAATACAATTTTTAATATATTTTGTGCATTATGATAAATTGAACGCAACACAAATTGTAACGTTTGGAAATTTGTATTGTAATCATGACAAATCATCATTTGCAGGAACTTTAAACATACAACCATAAAGAAAGTCCCCAGAACCTGTATAATGCAATGTTTTATTTATTATTTTTATTATTTTTGTTTTTTTATTTTTATTTTTATTTTTATTTTTATTTTTATTTTTTGTTTTATATTTTTATTATTTTTATTTTTGCTTTCCATTTTTATATTATTTTTATTTGTTATTTTTGTTTTTTCACTTGACTAAAGGGAACATTGAAATAAGTCTTTAGTAGCAATATACATGGAGTTAGATACATTACAGGCCATAGACCATGTTTTGCCAAAACACAATATTCAAATGCGCTAGATGAATTAGGTAGCTGTTATAGGTGAATTGTTGGGAGGTATGTTTATTTAATAGCGAGTGTAATCGCCATTAACTTCCATAACTGCTTGCAGTCGGTTTGGGATGGAATCAACCAGGCGAGCAATATAGTTTCGCCGTGTACAGTCCGTCTATGTATGTTGAACCAGCTCCCATAATTCATCTCCAGTGCGTGGTGGATTCCGCGGCCAATTTTCTTGAAGTTCTCTTACAACGGTACTCCAAACGTTTTCTATTGGATTCAAATCCGCTGCCCGAGGTACCCAATCGACTAGCTCGATATGTGGTTCCCGTTGTAGATATGCCTGAACAAGATTGGAATCGTGTACAGAGCTATGATCCTGTTGTAAGTGTACGATTGCGTCGTCAGCTAATCGAGCTCGTATCTCAGGAAGCGCATCCTCCAATAGTTCCAAATATTTCTGACCATTAAGTCGACCATTAATGCGGTAGATACCACCACCACCGGCATCTTTACATATCCAACCCCAACAATGAATGGTAACATGTCCCATTCGACATGAACGCGTCATGTATCGTGGTTCATATCGTGTTCCAGGTGGACGATAGACACGCCGAGGACCATCGTTTGCAGTAGAAAAAACTTTCTCGTCTGTAAAGACAACGCTGTCCCACATACGACCGATATTTTCTTCTGCAAACGCCCGTCGATCGACCATGTGGCTATCTGACAGTTGTTCTTTCCTTGCAGCCCGGAACGACCTCAGATTTGCATTTCTGAGGCGGCGCCGAACGGTGTTTACATCACCTGGAAACCCCGATGCCTCTTTTAGTTGTCGGGCAGACATGAAAGGATGCCGACGGCATTCTTCAGTTAGAGAGTGATCTTAAACTGCAGAAGAAACTCGAGGCCGGCCAGATCCAGGTTTTCGGGCTACATTTCCACTTTCTTGATGACGTTTCCACCATCTGTACGCAGTAGCACGATCGACGCCATATTCCAGACCTGCATCAGTAACACTCATGTTTGCATGTTGAATGAGAGCTATAACACCCTGTTTAATTGCACTGTCGTAATGACGCGCCATGCTCCCAGAGTCCCAGCACACCACAATGCACATTATCAACTAACGATAATATGCAGTCGCTTGTGACGTTGTGAAAACAACGCAGGCGCATTGAATTGATTCCTACTCAAAGAAAGTACTTTAGGATTGGGTTTGACCTAATATGTCTCTTTTCCGCGAAAGTGTAACTTCTCCTATATTTTCTGAAGAACAAGCTTACTGACTGAAGTCCCCTAGCACCAAACTTATCTCCACATTTACCACTTCTCTACAATAAGAAACGAAAATAATCCGCACAAGCTTGCTATAATGGAGCGGTACAGAACTTGAATAAATTAAGTCTTCCTAAGACTAACCATCATGGTCACGGGGTTTCAGGCACCTGTTTGTTGTACTTTTGGTGTCCATGAGTATGGGTTCGAAGCCCAACGCTGCCACTTCTTTATTTTTTGCAGCTATGTCGGAACGTTCAAATTTTCATCTTTACATTCCAAATAAGAGGAATTATGTTGACATTTATTTGGATATATTTTTAAAACGAAGAAAAAAGTGAAAACAATACACCCAAACAAACACTATTACCAGTACTAAAGAATTGCTACGAAAGACTAAAACGAACATCTAGGCTCCTAACGACGGGGCTTGCAATTTGGGCTAAAGTGGGTTAAGAACTATTGTAGTCAATAGTCCTCAACGGACTCAAACCCGTGTCCACGTGCAGCAAGACGTAAGTAAATATTTTGTGTAACACTGTGCGCAAGCTTATTCGACAATAATACTTGTAGTGCTGTTCCCGACCTTTATGTATACGTAAGATAGATCCCTCCTCGTGCCATATAACTTTATGGTGGATAAACACCATGTGTGTGGCTTTTATAGAAACGGAAAAGGAAATGAGACAGGAGCCTAATCCCAAAAGGATCGTCCGCGAGATGGACGCTGTGTGACTTGCTTGTGCGTGGCGACGAAAATATAGTAGGATATTAATATTATTGTTCGTTAAGGTGACATCTTATGCAATGAAGGTTAGAATGTATTATTATTATTATTATTATTATTATTATTATTATTATTATGAGCGTACTTTTGAACGTGCACTGGGAAATTAATGCGTAACTTGTTATTATTTCTGAATTTTTTCCTGGATTGTATGTTATTTAATTTATTAGTGGGCACTATCTTGTCTCCAGGTCATCGAATAAATAAATTTCGGCGTGTACTGTGGTGTAAATAGCATTACAGAAAAAACTAGTTCGTTCCAAACATCACGGCTGAACTTAGTAATATTTGGCTTAGGTTTTGAGCTGCGAAGATAGCGTAGGGGTAACGTGTTTGACTCATGACTAGTGCATCTAGGCAACATAGGTTCAAACCTTCTTCAGGCCAACCTTTGTTTTTTCACAAAGCGATCGTGAGGAATCGAAGATTGACTTTTCATACTAAATGAGGAATCGTTAAGAAGGTGGAAGCACACACCTGTATCACGATGGAGACAATTTACGAATGTTGGTTGGGGATAAGCAAACAACATTTACAGGAATTACTAGGATTGATCAAAACTGTTCAATGATCACAAGTATCCACTTTTCATATTATTGGTCTTAGAAAGAAACACTAAACCATTTGTTAAAAGATGTTTTGGGTACAGTAATCTGTGGAGTAGCGGTAGCGTGCTGGATTTGCAACTGGAAGACCTCGGTTCGATTCTCCATCAAGTAAATTCTTTTTCTCATAAAATAATGGCTACAAACAGAGATTCATCTCCCGTTGGAGAACTTACAAAGCATCACTTGTGAAAATATGAGTAAAGAGTGTATGCGTTCCTTGTTATACAGTATAATAATAATTAGTGTTCATTTATAAATTCGTCTTTCTCTCTGTGTCCTGTCATCTTTATCTTCGTCTCCTATTTATTACTTCTCTCTCTCTTATTGCTTCTCTCTCTCGTAAATCTGTTGTTTGTCCTCCAGGTTATCGTGTCTCAATCGAATCACTGGGTCAGTACGGGTTCGAATCTTCGACGCAGTGTCGGTCCATAACCAATCCACATCACCCAACTGGTCAATGGTCCACTTAAGCTCTGGCACGTTCATTCTATCTGTTCGAATTAGAAAGTTATATTCACAATAGGTGAAATTGAGACTGGATGTTCAGAACAGATAAATCTTCAGAGATGACTAGAAAATGGTCCCTTTTCTGCTGGTTCAAGAGAAGATTTTATTTATATTAGTTTGACAAAAAGTTCGTTTCCATCCTATAATTCAATGTATTTTATTCACGTTTTCAATGTGAAACATGCAAGGTCTGTTACGTTTATAAAGAACATCCAATTTTTGTTTTGAAAATTTGTAACTTTTCATTATGATACAGTTTGGATTTCTAATATTGACTCTTTCTAATAGATATTAGCAGTAAAATAGTAGACCTGGAGCTATAAGTGGTAGACAATAGCTTTTATTGCCCTCTTAATTGCTTTATTACCTAACCACTTTCTTGTGAATATGGCCGTGTCGGCCTTGGGGAGGCCGCCCCGTCTTTGGGGGAGGTTTCTGGGGGAAGTGGTTTTATTAGTTGTGCAATAGAGGTTGTTTGGAAAAGTGGAATGACCTTCTTTCTTGTTGAAACACGCTCCTATACGATTCTTGAATCGAAATTATAATTAAATTAGAATTAAAACCATGATTTAGATAATTAGAGCATTGGTATACGTCATTGAACGCAATCCCTAGCTTCAAACGCGATCCAACACGATTTTTGATTGAGGATACGGCTTTGAACGCTGTTCCTAGCTTCAAACATGATTTAATACGTTTATTGAATCGAAATTATAATCAAATTAGAATTAAAACTACGATTTAGATAATTAACACTTCAGTATACGGCTTTGAAAGTGATCCAACACGATTTTTGATTGAGGATACGGCTTTGAACGCTGTTCCTAGCTTTAAACATGAACCTATACGTTTCTTGAATCGAAATTATAATTAAATTAGAATTAAAACTATGATTTAGATAATTAGAACTTCAGTATATGGCTTAAAACGCGGTCCCTAGCTCCCACAAGGTTTTTCCCCATTAATTTAATTATGATCCAACTTGTAAAGTTCGTAACTAATTGAACACTCTTATTTGAACTAGAAAATTATGAATAATGAATATGATTACATCCTTTAAGCTCCAATATTTAGCAATGATTTTTAATGGTGCTTTGTTTTACGGAGTAAAGTATTAAGATGGAGGAAAAAAGGAAGGAAAGGAAGAAATATTTATTTATTTTCATTTATTTTTTTTCGTTGCGAACTGCACTTCTTTCGTTTAGCTTGCGTGGTTCTTAAATGATAGACTTAACATTGCCATTTTTCAGCGTTGCTCAGTACAAAATTTGCAGATACGCAAGGTCCTGTGTTCTCTCCAACATCCATTGCATGACTGAGCCTTGGGAGATTGGCGTTCAGTTTCACACACCCTATGCAAACAACCTTGCGATATGATTGGCCAGGAAAGACCAGTTTGTCCCGCCTTCAATGTTTAATCATTCCCTCTAGTTTGAGTGTGCGGGAGAACCCACCCTTCCCCCGCCTCTCTTTGTCCCCATCTTGTTTGAACAGGTTTCTACCCTCTCCCCACCTCACGACAACTGACATACATTTCTTGTCCCCACCCTTCCCCCGCCTCTCTTTGGCTTCAGCTTGTGTGAACAGGTTTCTACCTTCTCCCCACCTCGCGACAACTGACATACATTTCTTGTCACAAACCACTTCTGGTGGCTGGTTCTGCGAACAACCTTTCCCCGCCCATTCAGACAAACAAATAAGTTGATGCTTGCCAGATTGGTTTTGGACTCAATGCCAATAACCTGATGAATAAACGGTTGTCCTTCATATTGAGTACTGCAAAACAACACACAAAAACCTGTAGAACGGTTTCTGTGTATTGCCACATAAAATAATTGTGCTGTTCTTTTCGGCAAAATACAAGTTATTGAGACAGATGTTGAAAATGATAGCTATATAGTTTACTGAATAAAGCCGGAATTTTAAAATCTAAGAACATTGTCGCCTGAACCCAGCTAACGAATTTTATTGCTTGGTAAACAACTATTGCCGTGAAAAATACGACAATTTGGCGTCTTTGAGGTACGAATTCAGACATACTGGCGATGTTTTTCAAACTTTAGGCATTGTGTGAAAATTCCCTGGTATTACTTTACGATATGTATTATCCATTTACCTCTATAGAAAAAGAAAGAAAGAAATATTTCCTTCGATTCGGCAAGAGGCCGACAAAGGAAATACCCCAATTCTTTTCTGCTTCTTTGCAGAGTGAGGCAGTGCTGTATTACAAGGCAAATTCATTTACTTTATTTTTTCTCCCCTATTCCATTCCCCTTATGTTAATGAATAAATAAAAAATATATTATATAAGTGCAGTACACATTTCCTGTATTGACAATCTTGCTTGCGAAGGCTTTTGCGTTTGCTTCTTTAGTGTTTTTTCTGGATTTTTTTTCTGTGTCTTGTTTAAAGAAGAAGATATCATATTCAAGTAAGTTTTATATTATTATAATTGATTAGATATATTTGCATAAGTATCGAATGGTGGGACTCCCCCTAGAAAATTAACACATATTGTTTTTCTTATGAAAATAATTAACACAGTGTAGAAACGAACTAAGAGTTTGTCAATATGTTTCAACTTGTGGGGACCATATCGAGCCCAAACAGGGAACCGCGTCCGTGTTTGCCAAAATTGGGGGATCCATACATGGGGGATAACGCCCACTGGGTTTACCAGCACCGGGAAAAGCTAGCTTCCTGAACGACCACCACGAAGGAACGAAATATTTGCTTTTTAAAAAGAGATTAGCGCCTTATGAATTGTTTTCCGAATAATTAAACTGTTGTTTGAATACTATGTTTGAGTTTTGATTTCGTTTCGGTTGCGTTTTTGGACAAGTTGACCACAGGAAAGAGTGAAGAATGGAACTAGCATTATTATTATAGTTAAGAATATGTGGGGACACGAAAAATATCTTGGCAATGTTATTCTTTTTAGAGAAAAATGCGTGGTGACATCCCTTAAGAACCGTCAATGACGGATGGACTTATAGTTTACTGCAGAATTTTTTTTGGCGTTTTAGAAATGCGTGGTGACGTCCCTTAAGAATTGCCAATGACAGATGGACTTATAGTTTACTGCAGAATTTTTGGCGTTTTAGAAATGCGTGGTGACGTCCCTTAAGAGCCGTCAATGAGATACTTTATAGTTTTAGAAATGCGTGGTGACGTCCCTTAAGAGCCATCAATGAGATACTTTATAGTTTAATACATAATAGTTGGTATTTTAGAAATGTTTGGTAATGTGCCTTAAGACCATCCACTGATGGACTTTACGGCAAAAATCAAGTGTGCAATTTCTTTGAATCTTTATAATTGAAATTGTGATTAAACAGAATTGGGTACTGTCCAATATTTTTTGATGGTAGATTTTATATAAATACATTGTGTCTGAATGATTTGTCATGAATCTGTATTCATATTGGGAAGTCTTTTCGGAAAATAAGCAATTTACACATAAAGAACACTTTTAGAACACATACATATTCAATATTTACTACAGATAATGTTCAAAATATATTGTTTAGTGTAAAATAATTAAGTTCAACAGAAAAGATAGACATTTGTTTTGCTTGTATCCCTAATATTTAGAAAATCAGTCAGTATTAAGTGTTTTATATAAAGAGTTCTTAGTTGTAGTGGATGCAATTTTCCAAGATACATGCGAATATTGCAATTTTTACGTAAATGTGTAGACTTTTCTTTTCCACAGTTAGATTCGCAAGAAAAGAACTACGTTCATTGATTCATTTTGGATCATAGCAGCGGACTTCTCCCTTTAAATACGCGTTAGAATAGCTTGTTCATCACGAAACGTAGTGAATACTCAAACGGTTCATTTTCCAAGACATGACAAATGAAAGAATGTAATTAAGTGAGAGAAATTTAAGGTAGATGTTCTTTATTTCTGAATAAGTGTTGGGAATATGAACTTGCGTATTTTTAACATGTGTTGCAGTATTCAGAATCTTAATCATATGGTAGTCACATGGTTTTTTGTATCCTCGTCGCCAAAAGTGCCTTTACATCGCCGTGACGGGTATGTGACACCGCAGTACTCTAAGGAAGGGATAGTTGCATAAGAAATTTTGATTAATTTTGAAGAGTTTTTATTTTGACTAGGGAAATAATGTAGGTATAGGGAGTAAGGGCATAGATTTAAAGCATCAGTGCACTGTCATCTCTGAAAAGATTTGTATTCTCAGTTTTTCAAATTATTGTCTTATATGTTAAGTTAAAAACTGCTAACAACTGCTACTAGCGCTTTTCACTCTTCAGGAATTTACTACGACATGTTCGGGCTTGAATTATTTCATTCGCCTCACTGTAATTATTTGTGAATGGAAACTGATTACGCTGAACATGAGTATGTTTCGTTGTCGTAAAGCAAGGGCCGTAATAAATGTAGATCAGGTTCTTATTATCATATAAAACACATAAGTATTTATTCCGTGTATAGAATAATATAATACAATAACTAAGCAACATCATAATCACTAACGCCCGCAGGATTTTTTCTAACGGGGGGGGACCGATATAGAGTTTTTCGTTTTATTCCCTATATATATTACGTTAACAGTCATAACACTGATAAGGTATATCGTCTTTCGCCGCTGTAGGCTATTAGTCAGAACACTGATCTCCAGATATGTCGAAAGAAAAAATAAATTGATATGAACAGTGATGTGATTAATTTTACTGCGCCCTGGATCGATCTACCTTCGATTTACTCATACTCCCCCAGGCCCCCTGCCCCAGGTATTTCAGCTGCTGCGTTATATATACGGTTCCATGTCAAAAGGGCCTGACAAAAGGGAAAAGACCGAAAGGCCAGAGTCAATATGGCCCGCAACAAAAGGACCCGAGTCAAAACGGCCCTGCTTCAAACGGACCCGGGTTGAAAGAGGCCCCGCTACAAAGGGGCCCGAGTCAAAATGGCCCATGTGAAAAGGACCCAGGTCGAAACGTCTCCGCAACAAAAGGGCCCAAGTCAAAAGGGCCCGAGTGAAAATGGACCATGTTACAAAAGAGCCAGACCACAATGACCCCGCAACAAAAGGGCAGGAGTCAAAATTGCCCGAATCAAAACGACCCTCATCAAAAGGGTCCATGACAAAAAAGCCCGAGTAAAAAGGGACTTGCCTCAAACGAGCCCGGCTGAAAAAGAGCCTTGCTACAAAAGAACCTGAGTCAAACGGCCCGGGCTAAAACGCCTCCGCAACAAAAGGGCCCGAGTCAAAAGGGGCCAAATCAAAACGGCCCTCATAAAAAGAGCCCAGGTCAAAAGTGACCCACGACAAAATAACCCGAGTCAAAAGGCCCCGGGTCAAAAAGGGGCATCGCTGCAAAATGGCCCGAGTCAAACGGCTCGGCGTCAAAAGGGCCCGGTTCAAAAGGTCTCCGCAAAAATGGGCTCGAGTCAAAACGCCTTTCATTAAAAGTACCCGAGTCAAAAGGGTCCCACAACAAAAGGGCTTGAGTCCCAAGCGACCAGCGTCAAACGGGCCCGGTTCAAAAGGTCTCCGCAACAAAAGGGTCCGAGTCAAAAAGGGCCGAAACGAAACGCCCCTCATGAAAATGGCCAGGATCAAAAGAGTCCCGCTACAAAAGAGCCCGAGTCAAAACTTTGTCACGTCAAATGGGCCCAGGTCAAAAGGTCTCCACAAGAAAAGAGCAGAAGTCAAAAGTGGCCCTCTACAAAGGGCACGAGTCAAAACGGACCCGCGAAAAAAGGGCTTGGGTCAAACTTCTCCGCAAGAAAAGGGTAGGAGTCAAAAGGGCAAGAATCAAAAGAGCCGCGTCAAAAGGGTCCCACGACAAAAGAGCCCGAGTCAAAAGGGACTTGCCTCAAACGAGCCCGGCTGAAAAAGAGCCTTGCTACAAAAGAACCTGAGTCAAACGGCCCGGGCTAAAAGGCCTCCGCAACAAAAGGGCCCGAGTCAAAAGGGGCCGAATCAAAACGGCCCTCATAAAAAGAGCCCGGGTCAAAAGTGACCCACGACAAAATAACTCGAGTCAAAAGGCCCCGGGTCAAAAAGGGGCATCGCTGCAAAATGGCCCGAGTCAAACGGCTCGGCGTCAAAAGGGCCCGGTTCAAAAGGTCTCCGCAAAAATGGGCTCGAGTCAAAACGCCTTTCATTAAAAGTATCCGAGTCAAAAGGGTCCCACAACAAAAGGGCTTGAGTCCCAAGCGACCTGCGTCAAACGGGCCCGGTTCAAAAGGTCTCCGCAACAAAAGGGTCCGAGTCAAAAAGGGCCGAAACGAAACGCCCCTCATGAAAATGGCCAGGATCAAAAGAGTCCCGCTACAAAAGAGCCCGAGTCAAAACTTTCCCACGTCAAATGGGCCCGGGTCAAAAGATCTGTACAAGAAAAGAGCAGAAGTCAAAAGTGGCCCCTCTACAAATGGCACGAGTCAAAAGGGACCCGCGAAAAAAGGGCTTGGGTCAAACTTCTCCGCAAGAAAAGGTAGGAGTCAAAAGGGCAAGAATCAAAAGGGCCGCGTCAAAAGGGTCCCACGACAAAAGAGCCCGAGTCAAAAGAGACCTGCCTGAAATGAACCCGTGTCAAAAGGTGCCGCGCTACAAGAGGGCCCGAGTCAAAATGTCCCTAGTCAAAATTGCCCGGGTCAAAACCTCTCCGCAATAAAAGGGTTTGAGTCAAAAAGACCCGAATCAAAACGCCCTTCATTTAAAGAGCCCGTGTCAAAAGGGTCCCACGACAAATTGACCCGAGTCAGAATGCCCCGCGTCAAACGGACCCGAATCAAAACACCCCTCATCAATAGGTCCCGAGTCAAAGGTTCCCAGTACAAAGGGGCTCGAGTCGCAAGGGCTCTGCGTCGAACGGGCCCGAGTGAAAAGAAGCCCCGCTACAAAAGGACCCGAGTCAAATGGCCCCCCATCAAAAGGGCCTGGGTCAAAAGGTCTACGCAACAAAAGGACCCGAGTCAAAACGCTCCTCATGAAAAGGGCCTGGGTCAAAAGAGTACCACGACAAAAGGATCCGAGTCAAAAGAGCCCTGCGTCAAACGAATCCGAGTCATAAGGGGGCCCGCTACAAAATGCCCGAGTCAAAACAGCCCCGCGTCGAAAGGGCCTAGGTAAAAGGGTCTCCGCGACAAAATGGCTCTGCGTTAAAAGGGCCCGGGTCAAAAAGGATCTGCAACAAAAGGAGCCGAGTTATAAGGACGCTGCGTCAAAAGGGTCCGGGTCCAAAGGGTTCTGCGACAAAAGGGCCAGAGTCAACAAGAAACTTTGTCAAACGGGCCCTGATCAAAAGGAGCACCATTACAATAGGGCACGAGTCAAAACGGCCAGGCGTCAACTGGGTGCGAGTCAAAAGGGCCCTGAGTCAAAAAGGCACAAGTCAGAAAGACCCCGCGTCCAAAGGGCCCGGTAAATACGGTTCCACGTGTAAAAAGCTTGAGATCAAAGCAAGAGTGGAGGTCAATCATGCAAAAGAGGATTGTGTCCCCTTAGTAAGTTGAAGTGTTTATGCAAATGAAGGAAATATATCTGTGGTTATTAATAACAAATAGGAAATTTGAATGATAATATTAGTTTTGTTTGCTTGTTGATTGTTTTGGAACAATCGCTATCCCTTAAGTCGTTCTCCATGAAAGTTTGCTTGCACTCCCGTCATAGGCGGACTGGGTGTATTAGGGCCTAGGCCGCGGTTAATATGGAGGGAGCTCAGACTATAACACCAATTTCTAAAATAACGTACAATCAGTGGCGCAACGAGCTATGAACTCGGGGGCCCATGCCCTCTCCGAAGCAAACCTGATCTATCTTATACAGCAGCGTTGCAGACAAATTTTGGTGAAATTTCAAAATAGATCAAAGCATAAGTGAATATTGAATTAAGTCAAAGCACTGTACGAAAGGAGAAATACCCAGTGAAAACCCTTACATTAATTTCTTAGAGTAATAAATGTTAGTAAAGAGTGCGTTATTTTATGCAAAAATAAAGATGTTCAAAATATTTATTATAGCGCAAATTTTAAAACTTGTAACCGTTAATAATAGGGAATTTGTGAATTAGAATTTTCATTTTAAGGTTTTTTAGCATGTTAATAATAAGGATAACTAAATTGCTTGTAATGAGGAGAATTCAAAATTTCAATTTTGTCCACATCAAATGGTGCAGCACGTCGTTTGCAGACTACTGTACTGGATATTCTTGGCCCCTCCCGAAATAAAATCCTGGTTGCGCCACTGCGTACAATGAACATCTGCGATGAGCCATCGCGTTGTGCAGTTGTAAATTCGTTGTTACTTGATAGTTTTTGCAAGCTATGATTTATCATTGGTCGTTGAAAATTTGATGTCACAGCAAGCACAGAATTTCCAGAAACAAACTTTCAAGAGAATATTTTATAATTATTATTGCATTGCCACACGGGGTGTCTAAAAAGTCCCCTGACGTGGATAACTCTGTTGTTATCAGAGTTACAACAAAATATAAGAGGGGAAACCGCCTACAAATATAATGTTTTTAATAGACAGTAACTTCATTCATTTATGTTGTGGGTCCGGGTAAATGGTAACGTTGCATTTTCATGTAACGTTGGGCGCATATAGAGTGTACAGCCCAAACGGCTTGTCCGATTTTAAAAATTCTTTCACTTTAGATTGAAAACATCATATTTGGAGACCGTTTCCCCGCCTATATTTTGTAGTAACTCTGATAATAAGAGAGTTACCGTATGTCACGGGACTTTTGAGACACTCTGTATAGTAGCTGAAACACTAAAAAAATAATAGCGAATAACTTTTACTATGGAATGAACAGGGCAGCTTACTAAAAATTGTAACACTAAACAACTAATAATAACTTTTGACTGTGGAATGAACACGACAGTTTTACTGAAAATGATAAACACTGCTGAACCACGAAACAACTAATAATTTTAAAAAGTTAAGATTCTTTGCAGTTCAGCTTATGAATCGCGGAGTTTCTGAATAACTTCGTTCACAGAGACTAAATTTAACATGTCCCTTTCCATATTCATTAGCAAAAATGTGTCCAAATGTCTTCACACAAACTAGCTCTGAGATTTGTTTACTCTAACTTTAACTTTGAGAAGCACCTTCCACATGTCACTTGTGTGCATGGTAGAGACAACGCATGTTTGTATACAATGTATAAATTATTAAAGCAACTAGACTGACGGAAATTGGTGCAAAATTTTCCCTGCACATGACAAACAATTTTTATACAAGGTGTTTGCAGCATCATTACCACTCTTACCGTGAATCCCGTCCAAAGATGTTCCATCTTCCATAGCATGCTCAGATGCATAATCATCATCATCTTCTGCGGATTCAGGGGCATCATTCTCTTCAGGATCATCAAAAACGAGAACGTTTTGTGACAGTGAAATACACGACAGAGAACTGCTGGAGCTCTTTGTATATTTTCTCCTGTTTTATATTTTTTTTTTCGGAAGAACTCTGAAAGCTCTTGCAGATACACCATTCTTCTTGATTTCTGAAAAGTCCTTAGGTTCCAGTATTTGGAGTTCTTTCGGCTGCTGAAATATATCACTGACACATGTAACAGCTGTATTCAGAATTTTCGTTGAAGTTTTTTTATTCTGAATAAATCATTTTCACTTATATTTAAGTTCTTTTCCAGTTCATCTGCTCTCCTGGCATTTTCTTTTTCTATAAGATTCTTCTGTGCAAAAAGTTTTTTTCCATTGCTATCTCTACACCAGATTGCGCAAGCTGTTGATTTATTTTCACACAAAATATTTTTGTGTTTTCGTAAAGCATTAAACAGACATCTTTTGCCTCTATTTTCTTCTGAAGCTGCTGCTGCAAATTGTCTAGAAATCTCCAGGTAGTAAGATAGTCCAATCCGTGAGACTGCAGGTATTTTGAAACAGGCTCCGTTTCCGTAAATAAGTCCTGAAACACAGAAGTCCTCATTACAGTATTAAATTCTGTCCATTTATTCAGCAAAGTTTAGCTTAAAATTTTCATTTCGCATTAAAACCCCTGTTCTGTACATCATCACTGAGGAACAATAAGAATGAAAGAAATCTTGATGATAGACAGTCATCCTCGTCTTGGTTTCATGTTTCGTAGCGAAACTCATTAGTGTCCACTACTGCATTCAGTGCCTTGTTTCTGCTCCATCATCGTGTTGTACCAACTTGTTGAACTTTTCGTAGTCTGTCATGTCCCTCGTGGCTTGCATCAATCATTTTCTTACAAACATCCTTTCTTTTGTAGTATTCAGACAGAACATGGCACTGGTTTCAAATAAATTTGCAGCTTCAGGTATCTACTCAGTCGAATTTGTCATAACGAAATTAAGAGCATAAGCCATGCATTGGGTGTAAATGATTTCAGGATTATCCTTCTCCAGTAATGCTTTAACTCCTTAATAGCATCCACTGAAGTTAGCAGCTCCATCAAAAAAGCAACTTACAATATCATCACAAGCATCAAAACATTTTTGTCACAAAGTACTCTTCTGATTTCATTATAAGTTACTTGTCTTGTAGTGTCATTGTTTACCACTGGCGTCTCTGGCATATACAATTTGGGGAGGACATCAAAGAAAGTTATTTAAATGGTACCAGCTAGCCCAACCTGTTTATTATCTTTAATTCCATTTGTTACATTTCTGCTTACCTTCACGGACCCCGTGAGGCATATCAAGAACTCTGTTACACAGCCTGAATATTATATGACAAATAAATATAATTATTATCATTTATATGTTATTCTGCCGTTAGTAAATAAATTAAATTAGAACAAAATATTGAATATTTTGTACTTCAAAATATTGGAGGGACGCGTCCCCATCGTCCCCCCGCCAGAGACGCCCAAGCTGTTTAGGACAACTACTAACAGCCGCTCAAATACTTGACCGTTTATAACGCAGAGAATTACTATAGCCAGCTGATTAAGCCCTGAAACATCTTGGATAGAATCAACCATTATGTTGAAATGCCCGCTTTCTTGGCGTCTTCCACTGTTTTCTCCTGTTATTTTGTAAACTTTTTGATAGAAAATAAATTTTTAAAAATGCGTTGTTTTCCCATTTTTGAATTATCAAATATAGACCTACAAGGTGTATCAACATCCATAAAGAACCAATCAGCCTGTGCTTAAATATGAACCCAGCTACAAACCAGGCACCAGTCTTCAACCTTGAAAGGGATGCAACTACCCTACATTATGAAAAAAGGTCCCAGGTCCCAACAGCTCAACATGATGAAAAACATGCCTAGGACCGCAACTGCTCAATGAAATGAAAGAAGGGCCCCAACTGTCCAATATAATGAATAAAGGGCGCAGGGCCCCAACTTCTCAATGTAATGAAAGAAGGACCCAACTGTCCAATATATTGAAAGAAGGGCCCAAGGCAACAGGTACAAACTAAATCACAGTTTCTGATAATAAAAGACCATAGTGAAAGATGGACCTAGCCACAAATCTAGTAACGAAAGGACCCTATTAAAAAAGATAACTTACTGATTGATGGAAGGGTGGAAGAGGAGTGTGTTGGTAGCATAATAACACTGAGCTACCGAATTATTTAGCTCTCTTTTGTTTTAGCTTTTCTTTCTCTTTCTTTCTTTATTCTTTCATCATTGTTTTCTTAGAGGGCCTAGGCCGCGATTGCGACCTAAGGGCCCTGGCCAGTCCGCCCCTAACTACCGTCTTTCTGAGTTTGTATTCTCGTGACATAGCTCAATCAAACTTTATCTATTGCTGACTTTTCCCTTACTTCTAGAATTCCGTTTCTACTCCTGGATCAAAGTATAAAAATACATATTAGTATGAAAAATATTCTGTGGAAAACATTAGTTTAATTTTGCTGTGAGAAGACATGTGGATCTGTATACAGGGTTACTGAAAAGTATTGGGACAGAACAATAATAACGACATGTCAATTGCATTGATTTGGAGTGTGGTCACCATGGAAGGCATCTTGAATTCCGCCATATTGCATATCACACAATATTGTTTTAAATGTAAAAGGTTATGATTTTACACTTCAACTTAGACTTGAATATTCCCACAAATGAGAATGTGAACTCATTTTTGACACTTCATCTGTTTGAGACAGGGTGTGCTATGTTTTACATATGTATCAAATAGGGAAAGTATTATGACAGGGCTGTAACAAAGAGACACATAGACGGAGTAAAAGCAAATGTTACAATTTGGCATTGGTGTATAAACTGCGTTAAATGATTTAGTGCACATCATGGCAGCCATCTTGAATTCCGAATATTGTATATCACACAATATTTTTAAATAGAAAGAGGTATGTGTTGAGTTTTGATTTAGAGTTTAACGTCCCGTTCAACAGCGATGTTATATGAAAAGAGGTATGTGTGTCACATACATTGATGCTAGAATCTTCGTACGAACTACATTCATCGTCCGTTTCAAAAGCATCGGAGTCTACATTATTTATTATTTCCATAATTTCTCCGGACGAAAATACGCCACTATCATAAGAACCACGACTTGTCGCGGTGGTATTAATTAGGGATGGCCTTTTTAAAAAATCTGTTTTTCGATTTTCGGAAATTTCATTTCTCGTTTTTTTCGTTCGTTTTTCGAAAAAAAAATTTTTCGTTTTTCGGAAATTTTTTTGTCTTTCATTTTTCGAAAAAATTTGTTTTCCGTTTTTTGGAAAAGATCTTTTTTCGAAAAATTCGTTTTCCCTTTTTTGATGATTTTTCGTTTCTCGAAAAGTTTTCGGAATTCGTGGAATGACAATGTGGGAGGAAATGGGAGTACCCCGGTAAAATACACGGACACGATGTTGTCTGCCACGAAATTACTTGGTCTGGGATCAAATGCACAAGAGGTAAGCGTTCTAACACTGAGCTACCGTGCTCCTTGGATTTGGATCTAATGAAAGGTTGAATTGATTTTGAGTTTAACGTCCCGTTCAGCAGCGAGGGTATATGAGACGTGGACCTACTGATTAACGTGGACGTTCACCTCTGGTGCTTGGGGTCCCGGGTTCGATCCCAGCCCCCGCCAAGTGAATTTTGTGGTGGACAAACACCGTGCTCGTGGGTTTTCTCGGGGTTCTCCCGTTTCCTCCCACTTTCTTCATTCCACCATTTTCATACATCTCTCATCATCACCGTCTCCTTTAGCCTAACCGGCATAAACGTGGGACGTAAAACTCAAAGATTTCATTTCATTTCATTGATTAACGTGGAATCCAAACCACATGAGCTCCCGCCGGGAATCGAACGCGGGTCTAACACGCCAAAGGCGCGTACGCTAACCGCTAAGCCACGGAGGAGCTCGATCTAATGAAAGGATAGTGTGTAGTGCTACTATTGACGAAACTCATCCAATCACGACCAAAATTAGTATGGTTATGGACTGCAATGTATTTAGTACTCATGTTAAATATTATGGTGTTTGGGACTTTGGTTCCAGAGTTATTGCTAATCAAATTTGTGTTTTAAGTTAGTGATATCAAGAAATTTCACTAAGTCGCATTTGATTAAACTCAAATGATCTTGACGAAAGTTGGTAGGATCGTAAATATTGACAAGCTTGGTATGCATGGAAGCTCATATAAAATATTATGATGTGCAGACTTTTTGTTCCTGAGTTATTAGCTATCAATGTTAGGTTTGGAATCAGTGAAATCAAGAAATTTCATTAAAGCGCGAAAGATGGAACTCATCCAATTTTTACCAAACTTGGTAAGGTGGTAGATTTTGACGAGCTTAGTAACTATAAAGGTAACCAAGAAAGATCTGTCGCTTTTTCACCCAACACCTTCAAACATCGATATTTAACCTAAGACATACCTGGAAGATCAAAAATAGTCTCCTTCTGCCAACGTTTTGGAAGGCCATGTATTCCATCGCGATAGAACTTGGTGGGCCGTGAATCGAAAAAGGTATCAAGTGCATTTTGCACCTCTACTAGGGATTTCAACTGGTGTCCTCTAAGCTGATTGTCCAAGGAATGGAACAGGTGGTAATCGGACGGTGCAATGTGCGGGGAGTATGGCGGATGCAATAGTGTTTCCCATCCAAAGTGTAGAATGGTGTCCCGGGTTATCCTAGCCACGTGGGGCTTAGCTTTGTCCTGTAAGAGGAGGACCCCTTTGCGATTCAGAAGTGCTGGCTCCAGAGTCTTGAGTTTTTTTTTTTTTTTTTTTTTTTTTTTTTTTTTTTTTGAACACGGCTCAACTGCTGACAGTACAGAGTTGCATTGATGCTCTGACTAGCCTGTAGCAGTATTTTTTTCTCAAAATACTGTTCAGAAAATTTGGACTTGAACTTAGTTAAATGAATAAATTTCATTAAAACGCGTTAATCTCATCCGATATTGGCCAAAGTTGATATGGTCATAGACTTTAACAAGTCTAGTACGTGTGCGAGCTCAGCATGAAATATTGTGATCTACAGACCCTTGGTTCTCGGTTCTTGAGGGATATAAATTAGAAATAATAATTCACAAAGGTAAACAGTGTAAAATTTATATTTTACAGAATATTAAAAAATAATTATTTACTAGTGATTATTAATGTGTTATCGACAATATGGCATTACTGCTGAATAGCCGGATCAATTTGAAAATCGAAAAAATGGAACAAAATATACTGCATTCGGTTATATTTGGTTGGATTACATTAAATTACGTTAGATTATTTTATTAGGTGCGCAGTTTTACTATACGGATCCATAGTATAAGTAGGAGTAGCAGTAGTAGTAGTAGTAGTAGGAGGAGTAGGAGTAGGGGTAGTGATAGTAGTAGGAACGGATTAGAAGCCCCACAGGGGTTTGTTGGTTTCTGTTCTCGACATGAAATGGGCAAATTAAAGATTTGCTCAAATTTATCTATACATTTTACAATCTATGGATCCGTATAGTAAAACAAGTGTACCTCTCCGCGAAATAGTCCATCCGTCTCCACATACAGTGCCGCTTACAACATCAAAAACAACCATCAAATACAATCACTATCTGAGCTTTTACTATTCCCCTTACCTGACTTTCAATCACTCTTCCTCATAAACTTAAATAAATTCTCCAATTGACCCGGTAAATTTCCTAAAATTAGTCCGGCGATACAGCAATTAGCCCGACATTATATTTTATAATGTAAAAAAAGACTAACAAATTACCAAATAGAAGGATGCTGTATAAACTGATCGTGATTGTATCAGGCAACTCTGTAATAAATTGACTTTTAACAATTGATTTTAACAAAATATGAAACATGAAGTGATTATATATACTGATACTAAAAACTTCTCACTAAGATCCCCCATTCATTTCTCTTATTTTCTATAACTAATTAAGTCAGTATCAAAAACAATTTGATTGCTTTCAAAAATAGGCAATTGAATGCTAACAAAATACTGTTGAATGGTTTATTTGTTCTAAAGATGTTTTATATACGGTAAGACAAAGAACTAAGTATCTGACTATAATAATCTCATCAAACGAGAATTCAAATTTTAAATAGGTGGGTCTTCGTTTTCGTATTAGTTTTTACTGCTACTAACTTCAGTAGAAGAATACTACTAAGATGAAATATTTTTTATTTGGTTGTTTGTAGAAGTTCAGCGTCCCTTTTCAGAATCGAGCAAGACTATACAAGACGTGGACCTACATTATAAAGTGGAATCCGAACCACCATAACACGTTCAATGTTTTCCCACTCGGGACCCTGTGCATCAAAGGAATACGCGCTAGCCACTAGACCAGTTGCAGGGCTTGAAATCTTTTCTTGGAATTATAAAATTAAATATTGAAAAGAAAGGTTTGTCGCTTCCTAGTACTTCTCTCGTTCTATGAGAAAGAAAGATTGTAACCAGAGATATAGTAAGTATTTATCACTTTCGGTTGCATTAAACTTAGAGATGGAAACTACCATTGTGGCACAGAATCCATATCAAAAACTGCTTCCGGCTATCGCCTTTTCTTTACTATGAAATCGGAAATGGTAGTTTCTCACTATTTCCGGTTTACGTAGCGGGATAGCGATCGATATGACAATCTTCGAATCCTGGATTCATATATATAAACATATCTCATTATCTCTTATTAGTTTTGCTCTATGGTGATCACTATTGAAATTAGAAGTGGAGTAAATTTCTGCCACAGGATAAAACTTGGACATAGTCTATTGCGAAGGTACTGAATTCATGCTTCTCGCTTGCTCTATGGTGATCAATACTGAAACCGGGAGTTGTGATCAGGGGCGGATCCAGGACGGACTTCTGGGGGGGGGTGTAATACTGCTACTTAGAGCTATTTTTACGAGCTCCAACTCTGGGATGGGTTTTATTTATATATAAAATAGGAGTGTTCTCTTCTGGGGGGCGATCGACCCCTGGATCCCCCCTGATTGTGATACATTTTTCCTGTTTTTGTAGAGAAACAAATGAGTTTCGTTTCACAGTGTAAAACTGAGGCAGACTTGCAATCCATGCGAATTGAATATTCAAAACTTCAGTACAACAAGTAGCACAACTAAAACTCTTGGTTGGAATAGATTAATAAAATCAAAGACAGAATCTGTTCCTCGGATGCTGAATCCATATCAAAAAGCCATTATTAGCTATCACTTATCGTTTTTGTTCTATGGCGATAAAGATTGAAAGCAGGAATGGCTAATTTGAACAAGCAGGAATGGCTAATTTGAACCACTTCCGGCTTGAATAGAGGGTTAAGGGAGGAGACGGAATCTATTTTTAGGACGCTAAATCGATTTCAGAAAACTTCTCGATATCTTTTATAGTTATTGTTCTATGCATATAAGTATTGGAACCGAAAGTAGTAGTAAATATCAAGTATTTCCGTTTCAGAAGAGTGGTGCAGGTTAGAAGATATGTTCTCTTAAATCCCTGAATTGATTCCAGAAAATTGCTTGTCGCTATCTATTACAATTTTGTTTTATCGCGACAAGTGTTAACACCGGAAATGGTTAATTTGAACACTTTCGGTTCAAATAAAGTGTTAACGAAGAAGGTGGAATCTATTCTTGGGATGCTGGATTAATTTTTTATAAAAAATGCATCTCGATATCTCTGACCGATTTTGCTCTATGGAAATTAGTATTACCTATAAAATCAAAAATAGTAATAACCTTCAACCATTTCTGCCTTTGTGGAGTGTTGTGGATTGTAATTGTATTTCCTCTTGAGAACCTGAATCGATTGTAGATGAACCACTTGTCGCTATCTATTACCAATTTTGTTCTGTGGCGATTAATGTTGAAACTTGTAATCGTTAATTTGAACCACTTCTGGTGTGAATAGAGATCAAGGGAGAAGGTAGAGCCTATTCTTAGAACGCTTAGTCGATCGCGAAAAACCGCATCACTATTTTTTCAAGCTTTTGCTTTATAAAAATCCGTATTGAATCCCTATTGAATATACTAGTAAATTCAGCCACTTTCAATTTCGATAGTATTGTGCGTTGAGATGATATATAGCTTATATACTCTTGAGACGCTGTATAGATTTTTTTTTAACACTTGTGGCTATCTATTACTATTTTTGTTCTATATCGATCAATGTTAAACCGAAAATGATTATTTTAAACAACTTCCGATCTGAATAGAGGATTAATGGAAAAGATACAGCTATTTCTAGGTAGTTGAATCGATTGCCAAAATCTACATCTCGATATCTCGTAATTCAGTATTAAAACCGGAAATAATAGTAAATATAAACAATTTCTGGTTTTGATTAAATGTTGTGGATAGTTGTATGTTGTCTAAGACGCTAAATTGTTTGCAACAAATCGCTTCTCGCTATCTATTACGATTTTCGTTCTATAGCGATACAAATTGAAACCAAAAATGGTATTAGAACCATTTACGGTTTTAAATGGAGGGTTAATTTAGGAGATCGAACCTATTTTAGGGGCTCTAAATCGACCGCAAGAAACGACTTCTCAATATTTGTTACTGTTTTGCTCTGACACCTCTCGACAGACAGACGGACAAAGCCATTCTCAAGACTTTCGACACTTATGCATAGCTTAAGCTGCAAGTGTAATAAGGGCGAACATTGAATATATTCTTGGGACACTGAATTGGTTCTGGAAAATCGCGTCTTTCTATATGTTACCGTTTGTGTTCTGTGTTGATCAACAATGTAGCAGAAAGCGATAGATCTCTACCACTTCTGGATTATTAAATAAAAGTCAAATGCATTAGATGAATCTATTCGTGTTGCAAACCTACATGTATGCTTCTCGCTATTTCTTGCCGCTCTTGCTCTGATACCAGCTGACAGACGAACGGATGGATAGGCTGACAGATGAACATAGCCCTTCTATAAGATTTACTATACGTATGCATATTATACTATAGTTTGGAAGTACTAACAAATGAAATAAACTCAGTTTGTTTTACAAAAATTATCCGTTTTCCGTTTCTCTGTAGTTTTCGTTTTCCGGTTTTCGGAAAAATTTCGTTTTCGTTTTTTCGAAAAAAATCGTTTTTCGTTTCTCGAAAAAAATTTCGTATTTTCGAAAAAATTTTCGTTTTTGAAAAATTCATTTTTCGAAAAAGTACTTTTCGAAAGAATGTGGCCATCCCTAGTATTCATAGCCGAAGCTCAACTAAAAAGCCGAATGCTAAGCAAGCTACAAGAAGGATGTTGAAACAACGCTTCCACTGGCTAATAGAAAAAGGAAAACAAAAGTAACTACAGGTTTTTGCCTTTTGAGTACTCATATCTTTTTGGGAATATATACTTGACACAGCATGCCTTTTAAATGTACGCCAGACGTGACCTGTACACATGAAGGTGAAAAATATTCGTGAAAAGTAAACAGATGAGACTAGTTATATGCTTCTGTTTTCTAACAGTCAACTTCGTGTTCAACTGCAGGAACTGACCTTGATACCTACTCAACACCTTGTAACAAGAGGGCAACTATAGTTACCCATAGGTTTCTTGCAGCTACACAGCGAGCTATGTGTTCTGTGTGTCTCTCTTTCTCTGCCCCGGGCTGTGTTTGCTTTTCATGCTTTGGGGGAAGGGGTAAGACACCCTTGCACACCTTCGAACATAAAATGATCGAAAGACGACCTATGTTAATGTAGAGTTCATAGTTTCAAACAGTGGCGTATACTGGTTTGAAGGCATGGGCTACCACTGACCTTGCATATTATTATTAATAAAAATGGTAATAATAATAAAAGTAATATAATAATAATAATAATAATAATAATAATCACAATATGCATAACAATGAACAAAAAGTGATTGATGTGTTTTGTTTAGTGATGAGCAAATGCAAGGTTTTGGTCTGAGCTCCTCCGTGGCTAAGCGGTTAGCGTACGCGCCTTTGGCGTGGGAGACCCGGGTTCGATTCCCGGCGGGAGCTCATGTGGTTCGGATTCCACGTTAATCAGTAGGTCCACGTCTCATATAGCCTCGCTGCTGAAAGGGACGCTAAACTAAAATCAACTCAACTCAACGCAAGGTCTTGGTCTTGGTCTTGCACATCGAGCCTTGCTCTTGGTCTTGCACATCGAGTCTTGGTCTTGGTCTTGCACTGGAACCCTTGGTCTTGTTCTTGATCTTGCAAGTCTTGCATTTAAGAAATCTCAAGCTTTTCATAGGTAAATTTTACTATGGATATAAGGGATAATAAACTCTACAAAGCACCAGTAGTAACGGAAATACAATGTATGTTTCTAAATGTAATATAATTTAACGTCGTGTAAGTATGATAGCGTACAACATAGGTTATGACCTTTATTTTTTTTAATGGGTGCCCATGCTTCACTACTTATAAGATATGCCTAAATCACAGGGTTTCGTAATCTGTTTATATATATTTTTTTAAACAGATCCAACATTCCACTGGTTCCCAAACTGAGGAGGCTACCCCTGTTTCGCATGAAAGAAAATCAGACGGCACAGATTATTGAAATACCATGAATTGCAAAATTATTTTTACACTCTAAACGCGTCAGATTTTTCTTTCCAACCACGATTAGCTAATTCTTGTATTAAACAAACTTCCAATTAAATATTGAATTTTTGTTTTACTGATTCCAATATGTACTCTATGGGGCAGAGACATTCACATTACGCAAAAGCGATGAAAAAATTGCAGACTTTCGAAACATGGACATGGAGAAAAAAGGAGAGAATTAACCGTGTTGAACGAAAACGAATGAGGTGTTAGAAATATTAGCAGTAGGAGAAAAAAAGAAGAATTTTAGATATTGTTAAGAGGGGGAAAGGTAACTGTTTAGGATATTGGCTGACGAGGAACTGTATTACAAGGGACGTGCTAGAGAGTATTGTGGAAGGAAAAAGAGGGAGGGAGCGAAGCAGACTAGTTGAAGGAAGGTATTGAAACAGAAAATTGCCACGTCAAGACGAAGAGACCAGCTGAGGACCACCGAACGTCAAACCTTGTCTGTTGAAGCAAATAACCTGCCAATAATAGCAGAATAGCTATTATGATGATATGTTTAGCAATATTGACAAAAAAAAAAAAGGAAAGAAAATTAAAATAATAATTATTATAATCAAACCTCTTAATATTTTAGAATAATTTGAGGGAAAACTGAAAACGACTCAACTGTCTATGTCTTTTGTGTAGACTCAATTTATATAAATACTGTTGACCTGTATTAGAAATACAAAATAAGGGCATCAAACTCCAAGTTATTTGAAGTCTCACTTGTGAATATGGATTACTAGCATCAAGTATCTACTTTGTTGGGTTAAACTATAATAATAATAATAATAATAATAATAATAATTATATATATATATATATATATATATATATATATATATATATATATATATATATCGTTAGTCAATCACTTTTTTACTATTAGTAAAGCGCTCTCTAATATCGGTCATCTTCGATTATTTTTATGTTTCCCTCTCTTCCTCCTCCCCAAGTTGCCGGGCTGAATTTGGATTTAAACGGCATCACAAGTGTCACTGTTCGTGTCAGAGACCACGAAACTATGGATTCGGCACTAATATTTGGTCATTTTTAATCATTATTATGCATCTCCCTCTTCCCCAAATTACGAGGCTGAATTTGGTCGTAAATGGTATAGGAAGTCTCAGTATTCAACTCAGCGACCTCGAAAACTATGGATTCGACACTAATATTCGCCATTTTCGATCATTTTTATATATCTCCCGTCCCCTCCGCCAAGCTACGGGCCTGAATTTTGATTTAAACAGCATCGAAAGTATCATTGTTTACCTTAGCGGTCCCCAAAACTATAGATTCCATTTCAATGTCGGTCATTTTCCATCATTTTTAAATATCTTTCCTCTCCCTCTCCCCAAAACTTCAAGATCAAAGTGATATGACAGAAACCATCTCAGGCCCGATCCTCATCAATCTTAAAATAAGATCGAGTTCGGTCAGGTGATTCAAGAGTTATATATATATATATATATATATATATATATATATATATATATATATATATATATATATAATATACCCTTTCACTCTTCTCCCCCTAGGTTCTACCATCAAAGTGAACTGACATATAACATTCCAGGCTTGAACCTCATCTATGTTAAAAATTTGATCGAGATTACTCGTTTGGTTGAAGTTGTTAAGTTTTATTTATTATTATATAACTCCCCCTTCTCCTAAGCTTACCGTCAAAGTGAAATGATGAAAACACTCCCAGGCTCAAACTCCATCTGTGTTGAAAATTTGATGGAGATCGGTTGGGTGGTTCAAGAGATTAGGAGTCACAAAAATAGTCACTTTCAATTTTATAACAGATTTATTGTTGTAGGATAATGTTATATCGCTCAACCCTCGATGTGTCGTATACCTAAGGATGCTAAAAGTTATATTGAAAAACAATTATTCAACGTATAAGCATCCGCCCATGAAATCAAACTTGCGGATACATGTATTAAATTTTTTCAATGTCATGAAAATGTTATTTCGATATTAATTTTATGAGCACACATTAAAAATTCCCAACGGATGCTTGAGTCTGGGAGCCAAGGCCATACCCATGTAGTCGACACCTATGGTGTACGATATCACCAATGTTCAATACTACATTTCACTTTAGTTTTGGAAGAAAAACACCACTAATATGTTTTAAAACGAAACGAAATATCTAGTTTAACGTCCCACGTTTATGCATCGGGGCTAAGGGAGACGGTATTCATGAGAAATGAATGAAATAGTGGATTGAAGAAAGTAGGAGGGAACATCAAAACACCGAGAAATAGAGACCTGCACGGGCCGAAGTTTTCGGCCCGAGCCCAATCCAGCCCGAATGTACGTAGGCGCGGCCCAGCCCGGACCCGAAACGTTTTGGAGATTTTCGGCCCGAGCCATGCCCAGCCCTATAAGTTTTTTAAAATTCTTGGCCCAAGCCCGGCCCGGGCCCGATAAATTTTCAAAGTTAACAAACTGATACCAAGTATGAGAAAAGAGAAAATTAGAACTGAACAGCTTAAAACAACGGAGGGAAATGTTAGGGATTGACTATTTGGATAAATCAGCCGACATGATCTCGTGGAAGCTTTGTCTGAGGAAGATCATAACAAATATTTATATATATATGAGTGAACACGAAAGGTCAAGTGAGGAGTCTGCGAGCGAATCTGAAGACCTTAAACCCAGAAATGATCAGCGATTCCCCGAATGTAGTCAGAGCAAGAGGGGACGAAATAAGCGACGACGAAGTGTAGAACAGTGTAAATTTGAAGATAACCTAAAATAATTCAATGTAGTGCTGTATAGGTGAAGTTTCAAAATAACAGGACCTTAAAATAATTCAATGTAAATTTGATTTGATTTCAATTTAGCGCCCTTTTCAGCATCAAGGCTATGTAAGACGTGGACCTACTGCTTAACGAAGGATCCGAACCACATGAGGTTCCACCGGGAATCGAGCCGGCAGTCCCACGCCAAAGGCGTGTATGCTAACCGCTTAGCTACGACTGAGCTCTAATTCAATGTAAAATGCGCTGTGAAGCTTTGTTTTACTGTTATGTTTATATAGTATATTTTTAACTAATTTAATATTGCATTTCTAATTTTAGACGAACCAAAGTTGACAAAAACAAAAGATCATCATCAGGTTTAGAATTTTCAATAAAACCAGTGCGTAGCTATCTATCTAAAGAAATATGTAACGACAAAAACATTTTATTCCAAATGAGAAATAAAAAAATAACATGTCTAGTTGTAGGTTTCTCTAATAGTTATTACTGTAAAACTTATTATAATAATAAAAATGTTATTCCCTCTTAATCAGAAAATATACAAAATTACGTTTCTAATACAATAAAACTGTTTAAAACGATTTTTGCAACACATTATGTTCGTTCAGTCCATTTGACCGCGCGTGACTACTCGCGTTACTTTTTCAGCGCGACTTCTCAAGGGTTAAAGAATTGCAATTAATCGGCCCCAGCCCGGCCCGACCTGAAAAGAAATCAGTGTCGGACCGCCAAGCCCGGCCCGACCCAAAGAAATAATAGAATCGGCCCGCCCAAGCCCGGCCCGCGGGCAGGGCCGGGCTTCGGGTCTCGGCAAGGCCCGGCCCATGCAGGTCTCTACCGAGAAAACCCACGCACACGGTGTTTGCCCACTAAAAAGTTTCCATGGCGCATGCTAGAATCCAACCAGGGACCCGTATAACCACATGTGACTGCTCTACCACCGAAACGGTACTTGTGCAAGACTCTTGCGCAAGAGTCTTGGTCTTGGTCTTGGTCTTGCAGGTGTGGTCTTGATCTTGGTCTTGCACCCCTAGGTCTTGGTCTTGCATCGGGATTCCTGGTCTTGGTCTTGCATGCAAGACTCTTGCAAAAACTGCAAGACCAAGACTCTTGCGCTCATCACTAGTTTTGTTTGATCTTTTGTTTTGAGACCGTTAATGTTTTCCACCGTAAATGAAATTCCATCATACATTTGTGCAGTTAACTTCTTGTGGATTGCGTTCGTAAAATGTTAATTTTTACCAATGTCACTTCCTTCAAGAGTCGCCTCTGTTACTGACGTTGGTTGTCATTCCGTACCAGTATACACAAAAATTCTGCAGACATCATTATAATTTTTATGTTTATTATCGCTATCTAAATCTCAAATTTTTGGGTTGTGTTAACAAACGATTCTCAGGCCCTTTTGTTGCGGAGACATTCCGACCCGGGCCCTTTTGATGAGGGGCGTTTTGATTCGGGCCTTCTGTCTCGGCCCGTTTGTTGAGGAAATATTTCGACCCGGGCCCTTTCGACGCGGGCCCGTTTGACTCCGGCTTTATTTGACCCAGGTCCATTTGACGCAGGGCCTTTTGACTCGTGTCCCTTTGTCGTGGAACACTTTTGACTTGGGTTCTTTTTATGAGGGGCGTTTTGAGTCGGCCCCTTTTGACTCCAGCCCTTTAAACCAGCACCCTTTTGACGCACGGCCTTTTGACTCGGGCACTTTAGTAGGGGGACCCCTTTGGACTCGGCTTCTTTTTATGAGGGGCATTATGATTCGTGCCCTTTTGTTGTGGAGACCTTTTGAACAGGTCCCTTTTGATGTGGGGCCGATTTCACTCGGGTCCTTTTGTAGCGGGGCCCATTTCGACGCAGGTGCGTTTAATGCAGGTCCTCTTGACTCGGGTCTTTTGTCGTGAGACTCTTTTGACTATGGCCCTTTTGATGAGGGACGTTTTGATTCGGGCCTTCTGGCTCGGGCCCTTTTGTTGAGGAAACCTTTCGACCCGGGCCCTTTAGACGCGGGGCCGTTTGACTCCGGCTTTATTTGACCCGGGTCCGTTTGACGCAGGGTCTTTTGACTCAGGTAACTTTGTCGTGGAACCCTTTTGACCCGGGCTCTTTTTATGAGGTGCATTTTGATTTGGCCCCTTTTGACTAGGGCCTTTTTAATCCGCGACCTTTTGACTTACGGCCGTTTGACTCGGGCCCTTTCGTAGCGGGGCCTCTTTTGACTCTGCTCCTTTTTATGACGGGCGTTTTGATTCGGGCCCTTTTGACTCGGGACTTATGTTGTGGAGAGCTGTTGACCCTGGCCCTTTTGATGTGGGGTCGTTTTCACACGGACCCTTTTGTGGCAGAGCCCCTTTGACCCGGGCTCATTTGACGCAGGGCCTTTGACTCGGATCCTTTTCTCGTGGGCTCCCTTTGACTATGGCTCTTTTTATGAGGGGCGTTTTGATTCGGACACTTTTGACTCGGTCCCTTTTGACGCAGGGGCGTTTGACTCTGGCTCTTTTGTAGCGGAGTCCCTTTTGACTCGGGCTTTTTTATGAGGGTCGTTTTGATTCGGGGCCTTTTGACTCGGGCCCTTTTGTTGCGGAGATCTTTCGACCCGGATCCTTTTTATGAGGGGCGTTTTGATTCGGGCCCTTTTGACCTGAGCCCGTTTGACGCAGGGTCTTTTTACTCGTGCCCTTTTGTTGCGGAGATCTTTTCACTCGGGCCCTTTTGTAGCGAGGGGGCCATCTCGACCCGGGCCCATTTGACGCAGGGCCCTTTTGACTCGGGTCTTTCTGTCTTTGCCCTTATGTTTGGCCCTTCTGACATGGAACCATATATATAACGCAGCAGCTGAAATACCTGTGGCAGAGGGCCTGGGGGAGTATGAGTAAATCGATGATCGATCGATCCATGGCGCAGTAAAATTAGTTACACCACTGTTCATGTCTATTTCTTTCTATTCTCTCGACATCTTGTCTGGAGATGAATGTTCTGACTAATAGGCTACAGTGGCGAAAGACGATATACGCTATCAATGACAAATGTTATGACTGTTAATATATATAGGGAATAAAACGAAACATTTTATATCGGACTTCCCCTCCACCCGTTGAAAAAAATCCTGCGGGCGTTAGTGATTATGATGTTGCTTAGTTACTGTATTATATTGTTCTATACACGGAATAAATACTTATGTTTTATATAATAATGAGAACCTTATTTACATTTATTACGGCCCTTGCTTTACAAGAAACATTTTCACGTTCAGCGTAATCAGTTTCCATTCTAAAATAATTACAGTGAGGGGAATAAAATAATTCACGCACAGATTTAGGACTTAGAATAATGTTTTGCGAACATGTAGTAAATCCCTGAAGATTAAAAAGCGCTAGTAGCAGTAATTAGCTTAGTCGTTTCCTATAGTAACTTAGTGAATTACATAAATCTTACAGATGTTGTATCTCTTTCTTTCTCCTCTCTATACATCATGTCTGGAGATTAATGTATGAACAAATAGGCTACAGAGGCAATTTTAAAAAAGTAAGATGATCTACGCTATCAGTGACAGATGTTGTGGTGTTTAACTTAACATATAAGGCAATAATACGAATCTTTTCAGAGATGACAGTTCACTGATGCTTCAAATCTGTGTCTTTACTCCATATACCTACTTTATTTTCCTAGTCAAAATAAAAACTCTTCAAAATTAATCACAAATTCTTATGCAACCATCCCTTCTTTAGAGTACTGCGCTGTCACATACCCGTCACGGCGATGTAAAGGCACTTTTGGCGACGAGGATACATACTAACTCTATATTAAGCAAGGTAATGAGTGAGAAAAAATAAATATTGGCTTTGTAAAAAATGATATGAAATACGAAATATCTTGTTAGGGGTGCAGAAAGAGAATCCAAATGCAGTGTGAACGCAGTCTTTTGCGTAGGGAAGAGGGACTATACCCGGACTGAATTCCCCCTCACAACTTTTCCAAATAGTGAACGCGCTCTTTGCGTAGAGAAGAGGGACTATGCCCGGACTGAATTCCCCCTCATAACTTTTCAATTACTGAACGTTACTTGTTTTATACATGGATTTCACAGTGAGAGAGATGTTGGTTTTACCCCGTCTTTTTGGCACTAGGATTTCAATGTAAACGTAATGCAGCAATACTAGTAGAGGGGTCCCTCACTGAAAGACTGGGCTTCATCCCCCTGAAATGAGGAGGTAGTGATCCATCAGTGAAAGACTGGACTTCATACCCCAGAAATGATGCGGTACCGAACCACTTAAGTAAATATTTGCTCTGTCAGTGAAAGACTTGGGTTTATATTCCTTATTTAACCCAATAGTTTTACTTATACGTGTTTGATTTTCAATACTTTTATAGAATATTAAGACCAACAGAATATACAAGCATATGTATTTGAATGAAGTGAATATGTGCTATGGTTTATTACACATTGAAAACATATATATATATATATATATATATATACTATACTCACCTGAGAAATATATGGAAATCAGTCGCACACGCGTCAGCACTGCGGGACTTTCAACGCACAACTAATCTTTAATTATGACTTTTGCCGATAGGTGTCACTACTAGTTCTATTAAAATAGTATTAAATCACTATTGCTAATGTACTGGTTTTGAATTTTTTCTTGGAAACATATTGGTAGTATTAGTATATAAAAAAAGTATAAGGAATCCGCAGACATAGTGTTTGTTCAGTTGGCATAACCTAGGATTGAACTACAGACCCCCTAAACATATGAAGTGAACATCTTACCACTTTTTTAAATAAATAAATAAATAATTTTGTATGAATCCCGTTTTATAGCATCAAAATTTTGCTTGTTATGTTGTTGGAGTGGAGTCATATAAGTTTTTTTATCGGGATTGAGATATAGGATTTTACAAGTGCAAGAGTTTTTGCGGTTGAATTAGATTTATTTTTTTTTATCCTGTGAGACAAGACAACTCCCAGCAAACATACTATTCGGGAAAAGAGGGAAATTAGGTATCACGCAAGACATTTGTTTGGTGTAAATGAGAAAAACATTATTATTATTTTTGACTGAATGCCCCGCCGGTAACTGGACCAGAACCGTTTGCTTTGAATGCGTTTTCAGGTACGTCCGCGTCGCGACACCTTTATACCGGGAATCGGGCCCGGGACCGCTTACATTGAACGCAAAAGCGACAGCGAGTATGCTACACGGAACCACCCGCATTAAAGCCAAAACGCGTTAGCGACTATATTGTGAGGGGAACACTAGTTCCCCTACCGGGAATTGAACCAGATGGTTCTCGCACTGAATGCAAGAGCGTTAGCAATTATATTGTGAGGGAACACTAGATTTGATCTTAAGTTATTGGTACGTTTAGCTTGGGTCTTACACAGCACAGATAGTTTGCTTGTACAGATTTATTGAGAATTCGAAAATGTATAAAGCACTCTGCCAGAATTCTGCATAGCTCTTGCAAACTAAAGATAGTTTTTATAGGATTTGTACGCTAAAAGAAACTGATTTTCGTACATGGATAGAATAACAGAATTTTTTATTTCTATTAAGTATAATTTGCACTATTTTGATGAAATTATGTTGTACTAATAATTTTTATTTTTTATTATTTTCCAGAAGAAATGGAGTCCCAACACCGACCATCAACATCATCATCCGCTTCTTCCTCCTCCTCCCTTAACCATATCGACTGGTTTGAAAAAATACATAATTTATTAGATGTAGCAGAGGGAAAGAAAAGGAGAAGAGATGAGGGGACATCACAAAGGACGAAAAAGACGCGCTACTCACCAGTGATAGAAGTAGTTCAAAAAAGAAAAGAAGCTACACCAGTGGAAGAAGTAACAGTGTCACTAACTCAAGAAAGAAAAGAACTTCGACCAGTGGAAGAAGTAGCAGTGGAAATAGTGGGGGAGCGGGGTAATAGCGGGGCAGCGAATGAAGCTGATATATATTTGAACGATGGGGAAGATTGGGCTATAGTGAAGGCAGGGGAAAAGTGGGATAGATTAGAGAAGGGGAGAAAATTAAAAGAAAAATTTTTGAAATAAAATAAGTTGTATATATTTTGTAAATAAATCGTGTGTTCTTGCTGGATGAGTACTGGGAAATTTGTGTTTTCTTTCATCTGAATTTTAAAACCTTTGTAACTTTTTTAACAGTAATGAGGTATTTTGATAATAGTCTCAATAACTAATGTGTAATGAAAATTCATTTTGTGCAAACATATAAGGTTTCTTCTGTTATATATACTTGAAATTAATGCAGGTTCTATTTTTTGATGAATGGTTGAATTTTGAGTTTATTTTTTTCAGCAAGAAGTCTTTTTTTTCTAAATTTTTAGAACATTCCTTGTAAGAATTAATCTGTTGTCACATCTTCGGGAATCGAATCCTTGACGAGTGATATTAGAAAATGTTTTCGTACAAATAAAAAATATTAAATGTCCAACACTGATGTACTATTCAGTTAGCCAAGACGATCATACTAACCACTTGGTCATGAAACAATTTTAGTTGGTACAGTAGAAAACAAACTGTACACGAAACTATACTGTACACACCTTGAAGATTTCAAAACAAATGAAAAGAGAGAAAGAGAATTGAAGTAGTATTTTCTTATTGGTAATTGCTTATTTGATTTTTCACCAGTAATATTTCTCTTTGTCTTGTGGTAAACTAATCAAAGTTTAAACTTGGATAGGCTAAAGGAGACAGTATTTATGAGAAATGAATGATTTAATGTTGTTTCGTCTTGAAAAACTCCAAGAGAGTTCACTATAAGTCTAACTGCTGGTACTACCACTGACCCACTGCTGTCTTATATTGAAATTTGAAATCAGATTCTTTACTAGTTAAATAAATAATTAGTGGTCTCTCTTCGCTATGTATTGAAATGATTTCCCCTTCACTGTGTATTAAAACGAAATGTGACACCTCACAATTATTTTGTTTAGGGTAAAGCAATTGGTAAAATGAAGAAACTCTGAGGGGAACGCTTGGAAATGCTCAAGAAAAAAAAAGTTACATACACAATATGTTCAGCCACAATTTTAGTTGGTCAACCCGGGATCTCAACCATCTAAGGTGAAGTTTGGTTCAACAATTAGTTTGAAAATATGTATTCGTGAGGATAGAACAGTAAGCAAGTTGTATGTCAAGTCTCATTCTAACATTTAATTGGTGTAAACCTCCCTTGGTTTTGAATTTGTGAGCGTAATGTGAAAACAATCTTATTTTATTTGACATCATATTTGCGTTGCAGGATTAAGGAAAACTTTACGTAAGATAGTCATGATATGTATGAATTTGTTTGGAGTTCGCCATCATCAAAGCTATTTTCTTTGTAGTCCTTAGACAGTAAACTGATAGACTTTGAAGTTCTTTTAAACATTCTACTTGGGAATCGAATCCTCTTATTACTTATTTCTTCTTCTTTTGAGTATTTCTTTTATTGGATTATCTGCTTTGCGGTATGTATTTTGACTTACCAATTACATTTTTAACGAATCGCTTGTTCAAGCTATGAACAAATTTATTTCTGAGCCAATAAAAAAATCCTTCGAAACACTAAACTCTATGAACATATTAAGAGCTACTTGTGAAATAAATGGAAAATGATATTAGAAAAAATATAAGTACGAATAAAGTTTAGATGTCAAAGACATGTACGCTATCCGCTTAACCATACAAACTTTTGTTTCATCTCGTCTCATCTCATAGGCAAGCTAGAACAAAGAGAAAAACTATTCTTATTACTTTTAGTAGTGAGGTTATATGAGACGTGAAATCGATACATCGATCATTTAGTGTAATCTCCTTCTTTATGCTCTGTAAGCTAAGAGAAATGAATAATGCTGACAATCAAAACAAAAGAAAATGTACATTTAGAGGAAGAGAGAGATGTACAGAGAGAGATGGAGAGAAAGGTACAGATAGGGAGATAGGGAGAGAGAGAGAAGTTCAGAGAGAGGTCCAGAGAGGTAGAGAGAGGAAGAGAAGGATAGAGAGAGGTACAGAGATGGAGAGAAAGGTACAGATAGGGAGATAGGGAGAGAGAGGTCCAGACAGAGATGAATAGAGAAAGGTACAGATAGGGAGATAGGGAGAGAGAGAAGTTCAGAGAGGGAGAGAGAGAAGTTCAGAGAGAGGTCCAAAGAGGGAGAGAGAGAGAGGTCCAGAGATGTAGGGAGAGAGGTCCAGAAAGGGAGATAGGGAGAGAGAGGTCCAGAGATGTAGGGAGAGAGGTCCAGAGAGGGAGATAGGGAGAGAGAGGTCCAGAGATGTAGGGAGAGAGGGAGAGATAGGGAGAGAGGTACAGAGAGGGAGAGAGAGGGAGAGAGGTACAGAGAGGGAGAGAGAGAGAGGTACAGAGAGGGAGAGAGAGAGAGGTAGAGAAAGAGGATGTACACTACAAGAAGTTTGTATTCAATAATCTTCATGGTTTTGCGAAATATGTTCCTATCTTTCTTTACAACATTACGATCTTCATATTGAATTGAATTCCTCATAGGCAATACGAAGCTAGAACTAACCTAATGATGGATTTGTCAACAATTTCATAGTTCTCACTGTAATTTTTCGTATTATTTTAGAGTGCATATGCGTAGCAGTCTCCTTGTTAAAATTGTTTGAACACTAAATAATGATAAGTAAGCACTTCAAAATTAGACCTGATATATAGCTGAAGCTATTAAATACTAACAACGTGAATAGGGTCAAGTCAGAAAGTATACTTGAACTGAAATCTTTATTTCTACTGGGTATGAAGAACACCTCTTAAGACACGCGGGTGAATAAATGAAGGAAAACATGACTGTTGGGAATCGAATCACAAACTAGCACATCAGAGATGTGTACCCTATTACATATAAAGCTATTTGATTGTACAACAGATAAAAAGGTGATATACCACACTTTATCCGTAAAAAAAATAAAAATAAAAATAAATTCCAATTTCATGAAACGAAAGAAGGAAAGGGGGCAGAGGCTGATGTTGGAAACTTTTATAATTTGCTCAGTTTACTATAAATATTATTAGGAATTAGATTTTTTTTCTTTCTTTGTTTGAGCTTATCAGTCTTTAAGGACATGTTAGCTATGAAGGTCTCAGTATCTATTTATCTATAAAAAAAAGTGTACTGCGCTGTGAACAATATCAGCATTCGGAGATTTATCAACTGAATATGAGAATTTGTATAAGCTTGTAGCAGAATAGCTGATTTGAACAGCGAGTGCAATTGCGACATATATTCGCAACCTACACTAACCAATGCTGACAAACATTCTCGTTCTCCTTAAACAATGAAATAAATGAAATCTTTGAGTATTACGTACCACATTTATGTCGGTTAGGCTAAAGGAAATGGCGAAATGAATAAAACTATGAGGGAAAACGGGGAAAATTCCCAAGAAAAGATACGAACACAATATTGTCCGGCACAAAGTTCACTTCTCAGATCCTTAAACAATTTATTACTCCCATTTGATCTTTCCTATGACCAATATTATTTTAGATAATGTTTGTTGTACTTATCTGTGCACATACTTTTCTGCATTAGTAGAGCAACTACCACATCCCGGTGTCAACTCTGTTGAATTTTACGCGGGAACCAAATCAAAAGCAAATAGAAAAGGGAGTAAACCGCTAAGGCTTCAATGGGTAATAGGATAGGACGAGTGTGGACAAAGTAGGAAACTCAGCATGAGAGAGAGACTTAAGATTGGTCAAAAGTAAGAAATGATAATTAGATACAGCTTAAGATAATCATTATTGGAAAATAACAAGAGCAAAGGACTACTTAAGAATCGGAAAATCTAGTAAACATTGTTAAAATCTTCCCTTTAACTTTTAAAGGGATTATTTATCGATCAAATCAAACTGTCACATTGCGTTGGAATCCAATAGTCTAATTAAAACCAACACATGCAAAGGATCTATTGATGTTCAGGTATCGTGATTTCTAATTATTAATCTAAATGTCAGTATATAGAAATTCAAGCAAGCGCGGGTAAACGGGATGGGTGACTTTATCTGTTGTAAAAAACTCTTGTAAAAATGAAAATATTTTATTGCAAAGATGTGATATTCAAGCAAGCGCGGGTAAATGGCACGTGTGACTTTGTCTCTTTTAAAAACTGATGCAAAGATGAAATATTCAAGTTAATTTGAGTATAAGAATCACTTCATAATCATAAAAGAATAGCAGTTAAAACTAATGGTGGGGTGGAAACTATGAGTTTCAGGTCTACCTTAAACTTGTTCAAACCTGTTTTCACTGGTTAATCCAAATAATACAATACATCCTACGGTGAAACGTAAAAATACCAGAGTTAACAAAGGTACATATAAATAATCTTGTGCTGTTGTAGTCGATGAAAAAGATTTCTTCTTCGTATGGTGGGCAGTGAAAATATTTATGCCTAGTGTTTTAGAAAAATACATAAAAACAATATTTTCAAACTGTTGAAGATTTGAACTGAAAAATGTCTAATGTTGAAAACGTATGGCTTTGTTTCTGCGATAACATTCGCATAACCACGCAGTGCTTAATAAATGCGTTTCAACTGTGGGAATCTAAAAGAAGTATGCTTCTTTGCAGTGGATGTGCACGCGGATTAAAAGACGCAATAAACCATGACTGTATTCTGTTAGATAAAAATATATTGAAAACAAAAGTACTAAGTATTGTTATGGATATTGATATACAAGATGAAATTTGGTATGAGTTTCAAAAGATGCACGGCAATACTTTTAATAAATTAGAACAGTTTTTTCATATATATGATGATGCCATTCATAATGATACATTTCTTAATCAACTGATAGAAATATTCTTGCAGAAAGATTTTAAGAAATTCTTAATTTGGAATAAAAACCATAGTGATAGTGATAGTGTTTGTGATTGAAAAATATGAAGAAATAATAGACGTATGGATGAAAATGTTACTCCCCTGTAGGCGTATTACACATACAAAGTGTAAAAAGGATTTGGTATGACTTGATTTCTTCTGTGAGCGTAAAAACAGATAACAAATGAATCTAACTGCTGTAATTCTCTAAGAAAGTTGACAATAGTTACTGCATAGTTCGGTATAGTGCGATAATTTTAAACATATGTTTTGATAATGATGAAAAGAATGTGGTAAATGCTACAAAGAACTGATTAACACCAATACAAAATGAAAACTATGTACAACCCAATTTAAAATATTGAAAGATACGCTTCTGCTAGAATTATTTGGGAAATAAGTGATAGTAAGATATTCACTATAATACATTTAAGATCCTACAAACAATAACCACAAAAACATTGGGTTCCAAACGTTTATGTATGTTAGTTATCAATTGGTTCTCATACAAGCTGTAAATTTTGTTGTCATCTTTAATTCACGGATATATTATACTCTTAACTCATTTGTTCTTCTCATAAATGATCATCTGGTATTCAGAGGTTAGTTTGTTTTCGAACTTCTTCGCATCTGCAATAGTACAACCATGTTAATGGTCAATACTAACATTGGGATCAATGTACAAATCCTTAGTCTGTTTTAATACTAGCTCAGGATAATTCTTTAGTTTGTACATGGAGTTACGACGTTGATCAGTCTTACCCATTCCGAGGATGACAATATACATTGTTTCTTCATTGGGGTGGAACACTTTTCCAAAGCGCTGCATAATCTTCATATTTCACCGAACCATGGGTTCAACCCTTTCCCTTGCATGGATCTCCCTTCTTTCCAAATGTTCATTTGTATTTAAAACATTTTCAACTATATGAAACAATACATCGGGTTTCCATTCCTTTTTTTAGGATGTCATGTCATGTACATCGTTTGTTTAATTTTGACGCGAACTTTCAATAGTAATACCGATAAACATGTCATCATTGACGTCATTTAGCGTATATTCTTGTACAAATTCGAATAATGAGCCAACATATGTTTGCGAGTCTTCGATAGCACTAGTGTGCATACATTCAATGGTAACTTCCTTTCCACGCAGACCAAAATAAGGATAGTGCCTAGTTCTACTATTAACAATGCGAAAGTAATCCTGAGTGTCTGTACCATACAATGTAGAACATATATTATGTTCTGGTGCAAATCTCGTGCTAACCCCCGAAAAAAAATACCCAATAACTCGTCGAAATCATCACCAGTTAAGACCGTAGTCTTCCCTATAGACACAAATTCACTAATTTTTCACACGTAGCTTTCAACATATTATCTTGACGAAAGAAGCCTACACAGTACAGATTAACAATATCTTTGCGGACTTGCAACTTTTCAACACAATGGTCGGTACACAGCCAAAATGCAGGAATACTGCTTGCAGTAAGTTTACATATGTTTACCCTTACACCCGTAGCATAGCGTTGCGTTAACACCAAGTAAAACAAAATCTTTTTGTTTTGCAGTAAGTGTGATCGTTATGTCCATTTTCATGCAGGGGTTCGTTCTAATGTTATCTTCCATTAATTCTATTCCTTCATATACATGATACTCTTTCATGTATTTTTCTTTGTTTCCTTTGGTTTGACATGAGGTAGAAATCTTAAAGCTTCCTGATATATTTAAATGACTGAGCTCAGAATCGAACAGTTCAAATTCCCATACTTCAATTATTTGCAGAATTTTATATTCAGTCTTTAACGCTTTATGAATTTCTGGGGTACAATATGTGTCTGTTAAGACATGTTGGACGTCACAATGTATGCATTCAATAATACCTTCTTCCTTACATGTGCAACATAAGCCAAACATAAGTCAACCGTTACACGTATATGTCTACTGTTACATGCATATTTCTTTACTCTGTGTATATGTGCTGTATCATGAAACATTACAAGTGGATATAGTACTGTAACATCCAAATACTGAATTGTCATCCATTAAATCTGTATGAATAAAATCATGCTTTCTCACACTATATTTTCATAAGATCATGTATATAATTAATGTTATTCTTAAGTTAATATTATATTCAATCAAAATAAAAGTGGAGTTAGTCTGACGTATCAAATTAAATATTTTTTGATATTTAAAATACACGGAATCTAATTCAATACGTAAACAAATATTGTAATGGGGAAAAAACTTTTAAAATATTCATACTTATTTTCTGCGCATTTGTTTCGCGCATCCCCTACCTTTGCACTATAAATCCTGCGCATGCGTGTACTTGTACTAACACAAATAAAGTGTGTGATACGTTGTTAAGATGTACAGTCAAAAGGTAGATGTTTCAGCAGTTGCAAAGCGAGAAATAAATAAAGACCCGCATAATGTTAAACAATTAAGAACATATTCTTCTTTTCATAATAAGAAAAGGAAAGGTGAAATTGAAACCAATCTTTCCTTATCGCAAAGTAAACATGTAAAGTACATTTCACCACGTGGAAAACGTTTTGAACTTGAAAAACAAAAGAAAATTATTGTTGTACAACCAAATGATCCTGACATTCCTGAAGAAGACGCTGAAAAATATAGGATTATTTATCCAACACAAGAAATTAGCATAGACGAGACTGTGTATAGACGAAATTTCAGATACCCGAATGAAATACCCTTTGAAGAGGAAGTAGTAGTGCTAGATCAAAATACAATTTCTAATGACATTCTGATATTCAATGATGTGAAGTGTGGATGTACTCCTAATGAAGTAAATGAAGTTTGTGTAAAACAGTTACTAAAAAAATATAAACTTTCTGAACCATTACTTTGTGAAAGTTGTGCAATTCGTAGTGAGAAAGAAACTGAGCATAAATGTGTAAGTGAAAGTGATGAAGAATTAAATACTACTGTGTGGAATTTCCTAATTAAGAAATCAACACGCGAAGAAATATTAAAACAATATCTAAAAATTCATGTGAAATACATAGACGTAAACATTATTCCCCATCTTATAAACAAATTTAACTATACATATCAGGAGATTACATTTAATGATTATCATATTTCTGATTTAAGAGAAACATATCTTGAACACGATAAAAATGTGTATCAACAATCCATACTGTGAATACGAATGTCGTTTCCTAAATACATACAATTATTGCGAATATCGGTGTTCTTTTTCTATAGATGAACAATGTGTGTTATTATGTATTGACCGTTGGAAACCACAGCGAGAACTTTTGTGTTACGGGTGTTTTCAAAATCGCGCAAATTTAAATGAACATAAGTGTATTACTTTAGACTATGATATGTTATGCTATAATGCATGGCGTAGAATGGTAAGCACACAAACTTTTGATGACTTATATGAAGATTTTGCAACAGTGCATTGTGATACTGAAATTGATGATTGGACATTTACATATACATTATATAACATTTTGTTAAACAAAGATAACATTCAGTTAATTACAGAGTTATTCTTACAAAAAGATTTACATTATAATATGCACAAAAAATAGTAATAATGGAAAATAAAAACTCTTCTGCTAATCAATTACAAAATAATAATAAAAACAATGTGTATAAATTAACAAAAAGAAGTGATAAAAGACTTTCAGCAAAAAACTGGCCAATATGTAATTGTACATATACTAATATAAATATCGATTGTATTAAACAATATATCAAGGAATGTTAAAATCACAAATGTATCTGTATGTAAACTATATATATATATATATATATATATCTTATTGTAATTTGTAAATAAAATTTTATCACTGTATCTTACTTGTTTTCATTTATATTATTTCCTTAGATGTATGATTTTGAAAACTTTCTTTTGTGTAAATGCGTTTTACATTATCGTACTTAAAATATTCTGTGAAAATTATTTCATGCAACTAAAAACTTTATCATGTGCATATGAAACTTTAACATATGCATATAACAAAAATCCGTATGTTATGATCCACGTGCCTAAAATTTGTTTGTACACTTTTATATTGCATGCATGTGAAAAAACCTCACATTTTTTTAGTTTACGGTTCTGCATTTTGTTTTTAAATTTGTATTTTCATTTTGACAACTTGGATTTTTAATTTTGAAAATTACATTTTCATTTTTTGACAAGTTGCATTTTCATTTTGACAACTTGCATTTTCATTTTTTTCACAAGTTGCATTTTCATTTTGACATCTTGCATTTTCATTTTCACAAGTTGCATTTTCATTTTTCACTAGTTGCATTTTTAGTTTTGACAACTTGCATTTCTAATTTTGAAAGTTACATTTTCATTTTTGACAAGTTACATTTTAGTTTTGACAACTTGCGTTTTCATTTTGACAAGTTGCATTTTTAATTTTGAAAGTTACAATTTCATTTTGACAACTTGCATTTTTTAATTTTGAAAGTTACAATTTCATTTTCGTAAGTTGTATTTTTAGTTTACGTTTCTGTATTTTGTTTTGAAAACACTTTTCGACATTTATAGCACATGTATGTGAAAAAACTTAATGCATGTTATGATGCTTGTATGTAAAACATTTTCTACATGTTATGATTCGCGTTTGTAAAAACAATTTCTGCATGTTGTGATTCTCGTTGTAAAAACATTTTCTGCATGTTATGATTCGCGTTTGTAAAAACATTTTCTGTATGTTATGTTTGTATGTAAAACATTTTCTGTATGTTATGATGCTTGTATGTAAAACACTTTCTGCATGTTGTGATTCACGTTTGTAAAACACTTTCTGCATGTTATGATGGTTGTATGTAAAACAGTTTCTACATGTTATGATTCGCGTTTGTAAAAACACTTTCTGCATGTTGTGATTCACGTTGTAAAACATTTTCTGCATGTTATGATTCGCCTTTGTAAAAACATTTTCTGTATGATATGATGTTTGTTTGTAAAACAGTTTCTGCATGTTATGATGCTTGTATGTAAAACACTTTCTGCATGTTGTGATTCACGTTTGTAAAACACTTTCTGCATGTTATGATGGTTGTATGTAAAACAGTTTCTACATGTTATGATGCTTGTATGTAAAATCAGTTTCTGCATGCTATATTACATGTATGTTAAAACTTTCTGCATGTTATTATTCGCGTTTGTAAAACAGTTTCTGCATGTTATGATTCGCGTTTGTAAAACAGTTTCTGCATCTTATGATTCGCGTTTGTAAAACACTTTCTGCATATTGTGATTCACGTTTGTAAAACAGTTTCTGCATGTTATGATTCGTGTTTGTAAAACACTTTCTACATGTTATGATGCTTGTATGTGAAACATTTTCTGCATGTTATTATTCGCGTTTGTAAAAACACTTTCTGCATGTTATGATTCGTGTTTGTAAAATCAGTTTCTGCATTTTATATCACATGTATGTGAAACTTATTGTATTTGTAAGGTAAGTATATAAATCATACTATAATATTACTATTTTTTTATTCTCTTGTATTATTTAATATCTCGTAATTATTTACTCGAACACTGTGTGAACGTATTAAGAATGCAATGAACAATCTTCTTATTTCGTTTTACTTACCGTAATACTCTTACATCAACATAGTTATGTAATGTTAAATAATTACTATGTAAAATACTAAGAACACTTAAGTGTGAACTTAGAAAATCCTTTCTCATTGCAAAGTCAGTGTTAATTTTTTTATTGTAAATATATTAAAAAGTTTCTGTGGAACTCTGAACAATCTATGATTCTGAATATAATAAAAATTCTTGCAGAAAGTCTGCTTACTTTTCTTAACACAATACTCAGAGTGTAATTCATCAAATATTTGTTGCACAAATTCGTTCTTATTTATTTATGTGGATCTTTCGTTACATAAACTCTTCTTATTCAATGTATGTTTTGTTTGTTACACAAACTTTGAGGATCTATGTTTCAAAATCGCAAACTTGTAAAATACTCATCAAACTTTTAAATACTTCAAAGTATTAGTAAAATCAAGAAAAATATAAAACACTCATCAAATACCAATTATAACGATAGAAACCGTAAATGAGTTTCACCTTGTAAAATGTCAATGATACCTTTTATTTAGGAAAGTTTCTTTTATTAAATAAAAATCAAGAAATGAAATTCGTATATATTTATTTGGAGATAAAGATATATACAAGCAAACAAGTATAGAAAATAATATATATATGTACACACACACACACGCACACACACACACACAGAAAATAATATATACAGATTATATATATATATGTACAAAAAAATCACTTTGCAGCGTTTCTATCTTTTTCTAATAAAATGTTCACTAGTCCTTCAATATAATTTGGATTCTTTAATAAGTTGTCATAGTTTTCATGAAATAAATGTTCACTTCTTTTGTTAGCAGAATGCGATTTCACATAATTTGAATACACATTGTCTCTCACATTTTTGCTGGCCATAATTTTCCATGCTTCTGCTTCGAGAGTTAATATATTCACAAGAAGGCACCTGTGCCCGAACTGATTGAAAAAATTTAGGGTACAACCAGGGCATAGTAAAACTGTATTCGGTTCCCACTTTAAAATACTATCTTTAACACATGTTTCACTTACAAAGTCACTACTACACTCGCACTGGTACTGCACACGCAAATCCAATGGGACCTTTTCGGGTGAAGATGGATAGTCCAACGGTGAAACATTTGGTGATGGCGTGCTGGGTTTGCACTCTTCTATCTCACTGAATAGCTTACAAATTTCTTCCTCCTCTTCCTCATTAAATAAATCAGGAGATGCTGATCTTTCTTCTTGTTCTTCTTCTGCAAGTGTCCACTTTATTGCTGGAACTTGAAACTTTTGCTCCGGTGTTCCTGTTACTGGTACTGGTGAAGTTGTTCTTGATCCAACGGGCGAAGTTGGAATTAATATTGGCTCTTCTCTTAAATCAATGATTTCTTCCTCTATAATAACATCTGGAGAAGCCGGTGAGCAAGTTTCTTCCTCTATAATAACATCTGGAGAAGCCGGTGAAAAATAGCAAGTTTCTTCATCAATAAACAAGTCCGGAGATTCTCTATTCAATTTAAACTTTTTGTTGGGAGATTCAACATAGTCAAATGAAGAATCCCAATCTACTTCGTTGCAAAGTTGAATTTCTCGTTGTACTGTACTGGCAGACGAATCCATGATGATACTATACCCGTCTTCTCATCATACCCCATATATAAGGAAAACTTATGTCGACGTCACATCACGTGGTACTTTAAAACACTACCCTTACATCATTTAAAATATTTTCAGATGTACTTTCCCAATTCTCTATACAACTTTCAATAGGTATAAGGAACGGAGAAAACATATACTTACATTTCATTTATGTTCGCATGTATCATTTATTGATCAAACATTCTTTTGAAACAACATCGTCAATATTATTCACATTGTGCCACGTTCATTCACATCTTACAACGGTATTCCCTCAATAATGTTATTCATATCCTGTACTGATCAATTAGATGATATCTACGTACAAAGAAAAGTGTCAACACAGTTCATACTGCAAAACTTCTTTTGTGTTTTCATTCGGTATCATGTCAATGTGACAATCTTCTATTGTATTCAATGCCGCTTCATGTTTCAACAGGATCAACAGTTCTTTTGTATTTCCGTTCACTGTCGCGTCATGTACCACCATTCGTGGTGCCAAACTTCTTTTGTATTCTTCGTCAACAATGTTTTATTTTCATTTCCTATACCATTAAAGTTTTTTTATTACTCTGTTGGTATTCTGTAATGTTTATCTACCGCAACCTTAATCTTCTTTGTATTCACCCATTGACAATATGTTGTGTTCACCTAACGCCGCGCCAAACTTCTTTTCTATTACTAATTACCATACAGGTATAATTCAACATGTTTACCTGTCACGACGTCAATCCTCTTTGTATTCTTCGCCGACAATGTTTTTTATTGTCACTTCACATACCAATAAACTTGTTTTTTATTACTCTGTCGGTATTCTGTAATGTTTATCTACCGCAACCTTAATCTCCTTTGTATTCACCATCGACATTGTTTTGTGTTCACCTAACGCGGTACCAAACTTCTTTTCTATTACCAATTAGCATACAGGTATAATTCAACATGTTTACCTGCCACGACCTCAATCTTCTTTGTATTCGCCGTCAACAATATCTTGTGTTCAACTACCCTGACGCCAAACTTGTTTTTATTACCAATTAGCATAGGGGCATGATTCAACATGTTTACCTGCCACAACCTCAATCCTCTTTGTATTCTTCGCCGACAATGTCTTGTGTTCACCTACCCTGGCGTCAAACTTGTTTTTATTACTCTGTCGGCACTCTGTGATGTGTACTAAACGTGTCGTCGGTTTTCCTTTGTATTTGTCTTCATGTTTTAACACGCACCTGTTACCCAACAACGCCATCTTTCCCTCTTGTCCAACCAGTTTCCAAAAAGCGCGCGAAAAGTTCAGTTCATGTCTTGAGTTCACCAGCGAAAGACGTACAAGAACCACGCTCTGCATATGTACCAGCAATGCATATCGTACCGCAGTATACATGTTTTATACACGACGTCTTTCAGACGGAAAATCCACAATGTGTCCCGCATGAATAAAGTTTATTCCCTCCAATTTATAACAACGAGTATTATTATAAATAATACGAAAGAACAAAGAATTAATATGATCACAATCAAATTTAACAACGAGTATGCTTTAGCATACGATCCATCAAAATACAAGTTGCTATGCAAATGGTCAAATTAATTAATATAATCACAATCAAATTTAACAACGTGTATGCTTTAGCATACGATCCAATAAATAAGGAACTTCCTTAGCAAGCAATCCAATAGAAATTGTTCCGATTAATTTATTAAGAGAACGCAAATAAGAATGAGCTTCTAATGAAGCGATCCAATAAATAAGGAGCTTGCTTAGCAAGCAATCCATAAAATAAAATGTTCCGATTAATTTATTAAGAGAATGCAAATAAGAATGAGCTTCTAATGAAGCGAATTAATTAATATAATCACAATCAGAGATTGTTCTATGGAGTATGCTTTAGCAAACGATCCAATAAATAAGGAGCTTGTTTAGCAAGCGAACCAATACAATTGTTCCGAGTAATTTATTAGGAGAATACAAATAAAAGAATAAAAGAATAATTAATTTGATCATAACATAGCTGTTAGAAACAACCCTATCAAAATCACGTGATACATGTCCTTCATCCTCTTTTCTAGAAACTACTCCATCCCTCCTAACACGCAACCTTTTCCAGGAACCCGTCTAACCACTTAACAAACAGGGTAATAAAACCACCTCCCCCTAAAACCTCCCCAAGGCCGACACGGCCATATTGACAAGAAAGTGGTTAGGTAATAAAGCAATTAAGAGGGCAATAAAAGCTATTGTCTACCACTTATAGCTCCAGGTCTACTTAAAATAGCACTCATTTATTTATCCTTTTCTTTGTTTCCTTTTTTTATTTTTGTTGAGTTTGTATTAGTAGTCCGGAATGGAGGTATTACTGGGTTTATTATAATGTATTTCGTATCAGTACGTTCAATGAACACCACCGAATTTGCTACCGAAACACGTGAAACAAATCACGTGTGTTAAACTACTGACATTATTCTATATTTTTCAGAGCTCTACAATTTCACAGGAAATTGAGTATTTAATTTGACCTCCAAGTTTGGTATTCATTTTGAAAGTGACTTAATGATTGTTTCCTGTATTTTCTATGTATTCGAATAGTCCTGAAGAAATATATAATCTAAACTTACTTCTATATTCCTGTTGGATTTCTGGAAATGGAACTTTATAATGTTAGGTTCTTTTTTAAAATATTTTTAAATTCCTTATTTTTATCTGTGTTCAGTTTTTCTTTTCCTTCTTCTGTCCTCTTTCCTCTCTCTATCTCAGTTCTGTATGTCTGTCTAACAGGCATACATCGCTTTCAACTGTTCATTCTGTTTGTGTTTAAGTCTCTCCCTACATTATCTTATGAATCTTGTTTCGTCTCGGTTTGATTGTTTCATTTTGTGTATACTAATATATGTATATTTTGAAATAAGAATTGCACTCATCTTTTTTGCTGATTTTAGTATGGGAGAGAGGAAAGGAGGAGTGAGAGGGGATGTTTTACCAAACACAATTATGGGATAAGAAGGAATATATTGGGTGGCCTAACTGCAAGGCATTAGGTGTCGCAATTTTTTTGATGCGGAGTGTACCACAGGACACACTGTGCCTTCTCCTGGTTGGTTGGCATGGCTTCTTGGGCTTCTTACTTACGTACTACAAACCTAAAACAAAAGAAAATTGAGACTTGGTAAAACAGCACAAACCTAACACAAACAAAAACTTTTATAGTTTGTAAACAATTCAACACCAGTTTCATATTTCTATCTTATTTCTAGCCTGAGTTATCAATTTCTGTAATCAAAGAAGGACTTCTCGGACACCCTGTACTTTTCACATTCATCTGCGAACCTTATACATTTTATCGTTGTTCTGTAACTGACTCCTTTTTCAAACATTTTTTTTTAACGGTGTATTCTAACGTATAGGAGAGAGAGAGCACCCCTGCTTTACACTTCCCTTGCATACAAAAATTTTTAGAGGATTAGCTGGAGACGATTGTTGCGGTTGCTTGTTTGCTGATACTCATGAACGCGAGCCGAAACATATTTACGTGTGGGTCAACGGGTCTAGGAAAATTCGGTGTAAGAAAATTCGGTGTAAGAAAACTCGGTGTAGAAAAATTCGGTGTACAGAAAATTCGGTGTACGAAAAACTCGGTGTGGGGAAATTTAGGTGTAAGGTAGACTCGGTGTAATACATATTGAATATTATCACTTATAGTGGTTTTCAAAGCTAAACCAAGTTTTCTTATCAGCAGTAAAACTGTCATATGGTTGTTTGCCAACCAGTTGCATGTTGCCGTTATTACAAAAGCCTTGCCGCTCTCCCTGCCGACAGAGTAAACAATGAAGTCTCGAAATATTTTTTCTGAGTGTTGCAAACCAATAAGCAGATACATAAAACCAGAATAACCATTTAAAATAGGGATAAAATACGTACACGTCATTCAACAAGTAATTTTCTCTGCTATTAATATAATAATAATAATTATAATAATAATAATAATAATAATAATAATAATAATAATAATAATAATAATAATAATAATAATAATAGTTTTTACGTCCGAGCCGTTTCGGGCAACTGTGCATTTTCGGTAATGCTCGGAAAATAGAATAGATCCTGGACCGCACGCTGGACCGATATTGTATTTTTACCCGTATGAATCGGATTTGCCCGATTGAACCGTATGAATAGGGATGACCTGATAATCCCGTCTGTCATTATTGTAAATGATGTGTTGTTTCACTTTATTATCATAACACAAATTGTTCTAATTATCATGTACGAACTCATAACGAGTCTATCGGGCCAAACGGTCCAAACAGGCCAAACGAGTTTATCAGGTCTAAGGATCGAGTAAACCAAACGCAATGGGTATCGGGCGGGTACAGCTTACCCGAAAAGTTCAAGCACTAATTATAGGTTAAAGTCAATACTTAAGAACTCTAATTGTTTGCATTCACATTTTTTTTTAGTTAACTGACCAATGAACTTGCGGATACATAAATATAAATGCTCAAATCTAAATTATTGCATTATATTATTGCAGTGAGCATCAACGTGATTTACTATTAGGAGTTAGCGTGATGCACTAATGTTAGTCTTTTATAAATAGCATTATTATTATTATTATTATTATTATTATTATTATTATTATTATTATTATTATTATTATTATTATTATTATTATTATTATTATTATTGCCTTCATGCAACTTAGAATCAATCTCATAAAGCACTACATCAGACCTGATTGAACATTATTTTGAAAATTCTCACATAAATAGATAAAATAAACAATTGGAACTGAACACTTCAAGAGTTCAAAATATGTCCTCGTTTTCGTTTTCCTCAGTTTCTGAGGACGATTGATCTATCTTGATGACAACATGATCTTTGTCTCCATCAAAAATATTTTGCAAGACACGATAACTTTGTTCAATGTCCTAAGAAAACATGAAAATGAAATGAAATGAAATTTTGAGTTTTACGTCCCACGGTTATGCCGTTTAGACTAAAGGAGACGGTGATAATGAGTAATGACTGAAATGGTGGAATGAAGAAAGTGGGAGGAAACGGAAGAACCCCGAGAAAACCCACGCACACGGTGTTTGTCCACCACAAAGTTCACTTGGCGGGAGCACCTAAGAAAACATTATTATTATTATTATTATTATTATTATTATTATTATTATTATTATTATTGTTATTATTATTATTATTATTATTCGACAGACCATCTGTCTATAATGGCAATTTAAAACTTTTTTTCTTTTAAAAAAGAAATGATTAAAAACCATTCTATTAAGTACCTAAATCCTCACATGTATTAATGTATACAGGTTAATATCTGAGTAATAAAGCTATCATTATTAATTTCCTGTGTATAGTATTCTAATTTGTAGTTTGTCCAGTTTTTATACACGTGAAGAATCATATTAGAAAGAAACTGATCAATTATATATTGACCTGTATAACTATGTCTTAAAGTTAGAAATAATATACTTACAAGCAGAGCAGATAAACAGACAGAATCTTTATTAAGCCTATTACTAATATTACATATTATTATTAGCAATAATAATAATGATAACTAAATTCCTGGCGCAACAGCCTTTAGAAGGCCTGGACTTATGGCACTCATTTCTGTGGGGTAATGTGTTTAGAAATCTGTACGGACTCGGGCTACTATGATAACCGTAATGGGGTTAGCCATACTGAGAGCTTTATACAGTTCTACCTGAGTTGGTGCGGCAACGCCGAAATCTAGTTACAATGAAGGATTTATGGTAGGGACAAGTAAACCCTTAGATCTTGACTTCCGAGGAAAAAATTGGCTATGTTTTGTCGCGATGTATACGATAATTTAAACACTTCATATTGTGAAAACGAAAACTATAAAATGTAACGAATAAAATGTTATTACCTATTTCTAAAAAAGCATATTATTATTATTATTATTATTATTATTATTATTATTATTATTATTATTATTATTATTATTATTATTATTATTATTATTGCCTTGAGTCCAATACCTCTTGCATGTCTTTTGCGGGGTATTACTAGACCTATAAACTACTTTTCATCACACAATGAAGCTGACACTTTTTGTCAGAAATAAAACAATTACAACTATAAGTTCAGAGAATAGTTATATTAACAACTAAAAACACCTTTCCTATATAGTACATCATAGAACATATACAAGGTGATTCTTTTAAAACTCACGGATTTCATTTCGGTCTAGAATTTCTAACTAAAGTCCGACTTTCATGCGGTTTGTGGCAAATGATCAAGGAACGTTAGGAGATTTATGGAACTATGTTTACTGGTTTAAATTCATTTGGGGTAATACCGGCCGCGCCTCTAGAAAAGCAGCAAATATTCGCCACTGTATCGAATTGGAATTAGATGAGGTGGGGTGTGGAGATTTGAGTTTCTTCGTTAGATGGCAACCTCGCGGCGGTCAATAAGAAACAGGAAACTGGGCCGTTGTATTGAGAATTATGCTATGCTACTGTACCAATATCATCAGGACACAGTTACAATAATGTACTCTTTGGAGCAGCGTGATTTTATCGTTAAAAATATTTTGGAGACCGGGATCTGTTGTTGCTACGCAAAGGGCAACTTTGCCTCACGTTCTGCTCCAGACAGGAACATAATATGGTCGTTAGTGAATAAATTGCAGGAAACAGGATCCTTCTGAGTAAGACAGGGAATCATCGGATCCCGCTGGCGGATGTTGTGGAAGATATCAGTTACCGACTCTTTAAGTCATCCAAGAAATCTCTCTGTCGTTTGTAGCGAGAAACCGGCTATTCAACATGTGATTTATGTGTGTTACCACTAACACTTAATTTGTATTCTCACTAACACTTAATTTGTATTCTTCAATTTCGCTTCAAATATCCAATATCTCATTCGAACTGTAACGCACAATGGCGAATATTTGCTGTTTTTCTTGCGGCCTGCTCGATATTACCCCGGATGAATTTAAACCAGTAAACATAGTTCCATAAATTTCCCCTCCTCCCTTGATGATTTGCAACAAACCGCATGAAAACCGGACTTCAGTTAGAAATTCTAGAGCCAAATGAAATCCGTGAGTTTTCAAAGAATCGCTCTGCATATACATACCTAAGATGCAAATATGTATTGATCAAAAAATTCTTAGTGGAAAGGGAAATATAAAGCAGGATGGTTTTATCAGATAATATTTGTACAAATAGTTGACTTCTCCACCAATCAGACACTTTAGTTTGTTTGCCTTAAGTTAAGGTAAACAAGCACTGCAACCCTATTGACTCCTTGTTGACTTCTCCTCCAATCAGGCGTAGGTACTTTAGTTGAGGCATTTATTTTTACACCTTTGAGTAACATAAATAAACTATGTCGTTTTTGAAGAATTTAGATTTAAATATTTATTTGTAAAATAGACATAAATTCGTCAGAATATTTTTGAAAAATCTACAATTTTCAACTTTACCCGTTCTGTAACCTACTTTTTATTTTTATTTTTGAAGTAGAAAATTCTAGGAGACATCCTCCAAAACAACATAAAAACTTAAGTTTTAAATTAAATGTCGATTGGTAGCGATGGTCGCTTCGCTAAATCACACGAACGGACATCAAAAAACAAATTTCTCGTCATGTAAGCTCCATGAAATGTTAAAATCCGTCGAAATCTAGAATTCAAATTATTTCACGATCACAATTTTTTAAAATTTGGTATAGTAGACAGTAAAAGTACGTTCTACACAAAGTTTGAACTTAACGCTCATTTATCCTCAGTTGAGTTTTTAATAAATCCTACGCTCTACTACAACGGATCTTTCTTTACACCTAACATTCCCCACACCGAGTTTTCCGTACACCGAATTTTCTGTACACCGAATTTTCTTACACCGAGTGTTCTTACACCGAATTTTCCTACACCAAATTTTCCTGCTCCCGTGGGTCAACATCAAATGTGTGCTTTGTGATCACACTTGATAATCGCAGATGCACACTACATTGCTATGTATTTTATTTAGGTTTGGAATGAAACTCTCTGGTCACAAATGAAAGTAGCAGGCGAAGAAGAGTAAAGAATAGCGATTGAAAAGGGTAATGTTGATGCTGATGGGATGCCTTGGATTACGGTATACTTGGACGGAGGCTCGAGTCAAAGGAGTTACGGTCACAGTTACAACGCAGCTTCAGGAGTCGTAAGTTCTGCATGTCAGAATGTTTATATTTATTGCCATATGTACTCATATTACTACTAACCTAAGATTATTATTTTTAAAAAAATCTGTATGAATATTACCAGCGGGAATCAAACTTCTGATAGCTCGCATATATATGTGAGCAATTACTTCTACGCTATAGCGGGGACATTTGTCAATAAAGTATGAAATGTATTGGTCGCAATAAAAACTTTATATATGTTTAATAAGTGAATGAAAATAGTACTTACTGGCAGAGGTAACAGAAAAATAAGGAACATTGACATAATGCCGGATCCAGTAGCGTAGCAAACTTCTGCGGGGGACTCCCGCAAAGGGCCCCAGCTGGAAAGTCGATGGTAATAATAATAATGATAATAATAATAATAATAATAATAATAATAATAATAATAATAATAATAATAATAATAATAATAATAATAATAATATATATATATATTATTATTATTATTATTATTATTATTATTATTATTATTATTATTATTATTATTATTATTATTATTATTATGCGTGCACTTTCTGCTTACTGTTAAGCAAGGTGACAACTTTTATCATGGCTATAACTACCAACGCACACTGTGGATTTGCTTGATATCTCCGCAGTGCATAAGAAACAAAAAGTAGGAAATACTTTTTTTTCTTTTGGTATATCGGCCAATGAGAGTGTTGAAGAGGGTAAAGGCCCACCTAAAGTGCAAATTTCGGGCAATGAGACAATTTTTATCACGGCCATAACTATCAACGCACACCGAGGATTTCTGCAGTGGGTAAAGAAACAAAAAGTAACTAATACGTGTTTTTTTTTATATATTGGACAACGCGGGGGTTGAAAGGGGTAAAAATCCTCCTAACCTCTACCATGGCTGTAACTATCAACGCCCATTGTGGATTTGCTTGAAACTTCTCAATTGGATAAAGGAACAATAAATAAGAAATACGTGTTTTCTTATGTAGGCCAACGTGGGGGTTGAAAGGGGTAAAAACCCTCCTAAATGTCGAACATAGGTCAAAGAGACAATCTTTACCATGGCTGTAATTACCAAGGAACATTGCGGAGTTGCTTGAAACCTCTGCATTGGCTAAAGGACAAAAAAAAAAAAAAAAAAAATTAAGACACACTTACGTGCAATATATAATCTTTCCATTGTATCCGTTTCAAAACACCGCGGACATTGATTGCATCTGTCATTTAGTATTCGTTTTCGTGAAGTATTCGTTTAGTAAATTATGAGTATTCGTTTTCGATATAGAGTGTGTTCCCATGTCAAAATCTCAAATTTTAATTGAAATACTTGCGTTGGATGATACAGTGTTCAATAATAACATTGCTTTTAGGCTCGTTTTTTTATTATAAAATTTTCTAAGGATAAATAGTTTAGAAAGAAATAAAAAAAATAGAATGAATATTCTTTATTCTAGCTTCGAACGCTGAAGAGCATCATGAAAAAGGTATCATTCCGTTGAGCAGAAAGTAACAAGAATAAGCATAATTTTGGCGCAGGTGCGTTTACTATGCACAGTGCTGTTTTGTTGTGCAAAGTTTGAAATTTTCAAGTTACCCCCCACAAGAGGTATCGTCTGAACGCCATTTGATGGGCTTTGTCGTACTTCTCTATGTTATTCTTTTTTTTTTCGTTCATGTATCGCCAGTCGTTCTCACACTACTCCCAATTACCCCCCCCCCTAGGCCGCCCAGAGAACAGGGAAGCCAAGTCATATTCTGGGGGCCCAGACTACTAAAAGGGCCCGATCTGACTCATTTTATAAAGTTTATATTTTCTTGATTTCGGATGCTCTCATACACTTACGTACTTCTTAGATATCACCTTCATACGACTACTGAAATAGTACACATTGATTGAAATAGATCTACCAAGTACCAATACATTTGTTTTGTCCGTCTCCCTTAGCCTCGGAGCATAATTGTGGGACGTTAAACTAAATACTTAATTTCATTTCATTTCTCTTGTCTTGAAATAAAAAATCTTCAAATTATAAAATAGGTCTTACTACTAGTTAATGCCCGTATTGGTATATCCTCGGGGCTGCCTGGGATTTCTCTCCACGGCCTGTCCTCTCCGTCCCTCCCCAAAATGAAACACAAATGTCTAACTAGTAGCAAGAAGCAGTTTTATCTTGCCTTTTCTTTTAATAATTTAGTGCCTATTTGCCATGTATTTTAAATACCATTTTATCTGCCTATTTACGCAAAAGTAAGGCCTAAACTTTCGGGAATTAGCAATGCCTATTGTAACTGATTTTCCATTATTTATTTTCTTTCAGGCCTGTATCATCGGTCAAGAAACAAATAAATTTCTCTTTCTTGGAGTTAGAAATAAATATTGCTCTGTGTGTGCCTCAGCTGCTGCAAAGAATATACAGTCACAAGATCATATATGTTACCGTAATTGGACAGCATCTTCAAGTGCAATGGAAGCAGACATTGTTGTTGAGGGTTTTAGTAAGAGTGAGGAAATGCACGGTCTTCGCTATAAAAGATTTGTAGCAGATGGGGATTCAAGTGTGCACAGCAGAATTGTTGAACGAGTGTCATATGGACGTGAAGTAGTGAAGGTGGAATATGCTAACCATTGTGTGAAAAAATACACGAAAGTATTGCACAAACTTCGTGTGGATAACACGTTTTCGCCGAAAAGCAGAGGAATCCTGCGCAACAGAATTCCACGCCTTACAGCAGCTGCTCGCGGTGCCATTTCCAGGAATGCGGCAGCAAAGAAGAGCGTCCAAGACCTGCAAGATGATCTTCGAAACGGGCCTTCACATGTATTTGGAAATCACGAAAAATGTAAGACATACTATTGCTCAAAAAAGAATGATGAAAATTTAGTACCGGTTCTTCAAGAAAGTGGATTATATTATCATATAATGTCAGCAGTCCAACAGCTGATAAGGAAGGCAGACAAATTGCTACCTAATGAGACGACTAATAGAGCAGAAGTCTTCATGAGCATTTTGTCAAAATTCAACGCTGGGAAAAGGATTAACTTTACAAAACGAGGGTCGTTTCAACGGAGGTGCTATTTAACTGGCCTTGCATACAACAAAAAGGTGAAATGGCATCTTAGTCCCTGGAAATCTATGACAAAACTGAGTCCTGGAATGCATTTCAAACGCTTTATCGAGAGAAGATCTGAACAACACCGATCAAAGAGTGTTAGTAGGAAAGTAAGAAGGAAACTACAGCTTCCATCAACTAATCGTGATTATGGACCGAACGCTGACAAACCACCACTCTCTCCGGAATCACTTCGGGCTGCTTGCGAAGTACAGCTGCAATCTTATGATGTAAGTCATTATTTTTATAATAGTCAAAATTTATATGAATATTGTTTACACACATTAACATATTGCACTGACAAGAACATTTACATGTATTAATACTTTGACGAAGTTGCTCCTACTAATTTTCCTTTTCTATTAGGAGCCGATAAAAATGCGCAATCAATACGGTAAGTACGGATAGTTCTCATCACTACAATCAAACAAGAGAGCTCAGTAAGCGTAGCCTTAGAACGCATATTAGTAAAAGTATAGGCCCCGGATAGCCGTGAAAATGAAATTCAGAGACAATCATGAATCACAGAATTGATATGTCATGATCCACTAATTGAAATCAAGCGAAATTCTTTTCAAATTCTTATAATTTATGTGTAGATGGATACTCATTGAGTACGTAGAGAAAATTACGAGAATTTCTGGGAGCCTATCAGTTTTGTGGATTCATGTAATTATAAAATATGTTTCAACTCTATGATTCCAGGTTGTCTCGAAACTTCGTTTTTACATATTTCGCAAACATATACCTCCACAAAGATAATTTTGAAGGATATGTTTAGAACATTCTTTTAATGTCTGTAGGAAAAGTAGCTATTTGTGCTTACAATATTGCTTACAAATTTCAGTTCACCCTGTCCTGTTTTAAGAATGCTTTACATTATTTTTAATATTAGGTCAGTTCAGATGAAAGAACTTTGATTAAAGTATCCTCCCGCGGACAGCATGGGAATTCGATTTATGAAGAACATCGCCGCAACCGTCTAACGTCATCCATGTTCGATAAAGTTGTGAAACGTAAAGATCACACTTTGTGCCATGTGTTGGTGAAAGACATTTTGTACAAGAGAAATCTATCGACACCATCAATAGAATACGGAAGAAATCATGGAGATGTTGCTCTACGAAAGTTTGCGGAGGAGAAGAATGTGACAGTAGAGAAACTAGTGTTGCCACGAGACGAGACATTTCTCGTGTCTCGTCTCGTCTCGTCTCGTAAACGAGATGAGACACGAGACGGGACAGAACCCTTTTAGACGAGACACGAGACGAGACGGGACGTCTCGTGAAATGTCTCGTCTCGTCTCCTGTCTCGAAAATAAAAACGCTGGCGGGAATGGCCAAGATTGAAATTGCCAGTGGTCATATAGATTGCAAAAGGAAAATTCCCTTTGTGAGAAAACATGTTGAAAAGCCTTCATAGAAAAGTGTCCTCTGTCTATTGAATGAAACAATCGTGATACATGAGCTTCCAGGAATATCATCCTTAATGTCTTGTCCCCAATTCCCGTTGCTGTAAACTGAGGAATTCTCACTTTTTAAATTTCTGGCTGGAATGATGACAAACAAAATAAAAGACAAGGAAGATTTTTACAAGGTCAAGAAACCGAACTACCACCACCATCTATTCAATTTGAAAACTGGGTAAGGTCTACACTCATTACAGGCTGTAGTTGAAAGTTCTGGCTGAAATGGCGGAAGAGAACAGGACAGACTACACTTGTCTTTATTCTCTGGTGGCGGTATTCTTTTTGCTATATGAACCGAAAATGGCAATTGAAGTATGTCATCTTGCAACTAAAATTACACCTTCTCTCTCTCTCTCTCTCTCTCTCTCTCTCTCTCACACACACACACACACACACACATACACATAAAAATATACTTTTACCATTTTACCAATCGCTCGCTTATTATACAGCAGTCATGTTGTAAAATTCACCTCTTCGTTTGGAAGGCGAACGAAGGACAAAGAAAGCAAATATATTATCGACGAACCCTTCAAATTGTTTGCTTTCAGCAAATTTATGATACTAACAATAACACTTTAGGTGAAGAGGCTTTACAGGGGGACCTTCGTTTTGTTACGCGGAAATGTTTGATCTGACCAGAGTGCGAAATTGCCCTCTGCTTGCATGTTGAGAGGAGGGGAATACTTCCCTTTCCTAGTGAATAATATTCATTAGGACCTGAATTATCTTCAGAAATTGTTTCTTACAGGCATATAAAACCTCTCGAACTTGATAAGTTTAAAGAACATTTGATATAATATTCATGGAACTCCGTTGAAAACAGAAAATATCATGAGAATGATCAAAATTCGAAAATTGGAGAACATAATTAACAGAAAAGAAATAGGATACCCAAACCATATTTCTAAACCTCCTATATTTTTACTAATTCCTTACTCTCATGAAAGTATCGTGGGGAGGATATTCTCTCCAATTTTTTCAGACTGAAATCCTTTTATCCCGTACGATTTCCTCCCTGACACAATACGAAAAAACAAATGTTGTTAAAATCCATACACATGACCCTTCCAGGACTCAACCCGGGGCCTTCAAGCCTATAGTCTATCGCCGCAGACCGCTCGGCTTGGTATGAAGATGTACGTTGTATGATTGCGAATAGATCACGACAATATAAGAAACTTTAATCCAAAATGGCCACCCAAAAATCAACTTTTTTTTAGCCATTAGCTAATCTGGGTGTACTGTCATGAGTTTGTTACACAAACGGGGCAACCACCACATAGTATCACACACCCCGCGGTTATGGAAACAGATTTGAACCATGGAGGTGAAGACTGGCCCCAAGCATTCTTTCGTCCCATGTGTCGTTCAGCTCCCATTACTATGGCACTTTAAGTGGAGCTTACTGTGCAGTAACATAAAATTCCAATCAAATACTTTCCATTACTCAATAAAATTATTTGGTTCTGAGATTTAAAAAAAAATAATAATTGCAGCAAATTTAAACATGCTAAAATGGAAAGTAGTTTTTGGATTGTTATGGGTTAACACTGTGAAAGCTAAAGGCTGGAATATATGAAATCAAAGTGTACACACATATCTATCTCTCTATTTATCTATATATATTTCCATCTCTCTCTCTCTCTCTCTCTCTCTCTATATATATATATATATATATATATATATATATATATATATATATATATATATATATATATACATAGACACTATAAAGCAAGTGGGCTGATAGTATACGATAGTGTCGGGGATGGTGACACCTTTACATGGAACTTTGCTTGTCGTGTAAACATTATTTGACATTAGTGTCTTCATCTTCGACGTACCTATAAGCAATTTGCTGTATATTCGTGTATTGAAACTGGCAAAACAGGTTTCAATGTTTCAAAATGTGTAAAAAAAAAATAAAAAAAACTTTGTCCTTGCCTTGTGAGCTTATTTGAATTTATTTTTAAGACCTTTAGGCAACTTTGGCCGAATGGATGATGATGGGAAAATTAGTGGAATGAAGAAAGTGGTAGAATACTAGACAACTTCAAGAAAACACACATTCGAAAAATGAAATGAAATCTTTGAGTTTTACGTCCCATGGTTATGCCGTTTAGGCTAAAGGAGACAGTGATGATGAGTAATGAATTAAATGGTGGAATGAAGAAAGTGGGAGGAAACGGGAGAACCCCGAGAAAACCCACGCACACGGTGTTTGTCCACCACGAAGTTCACTTGGTGGGGCTGGGATCGAACCCGAGACCCCAAGTACCACACACATTCAATGTTTGTCCATCACAAAGCTTACATGGCACTAACCGAGATCGAACTGACTACCACATACACTAGAGCTGAAGGCTTCACGGTGTAGCTACCGTGACATTTCTTGTCTTGTGTGTTCTGGGTAATACTTGTAACTTACTTGTATCTTGATTAGCATGGTGCAGCCTGCTACATTTTACTTTCGTTCCCATGGTATGCTGCTATATTTTTTACGAGACAAAACGAGACGAGACGGGACAGCAGCTCTCGAGACGAGACACTAGACGGGACGAGCCCATTTTTTCGAGACGAGACATGCTTTGCACAAGACGAGACAAGACAGCCTGAAATCTCGTCTCGTCTCGTCTCGTGGCAACACTAAGAGAAACGAGGATTATATATTGATTCTAAGTATAGTTTCTTAGCTACTAGTCCAGATGGTAAGAAATATTTTTCAACTTCTTTGTTGATATAATATAATAAGTGTTTAACTCTAATAAGTGCTGTTTGTTCAGTGTGCTATAATTAGAGGTATTAACTGAATCTGAACGAAACCAAATCACTTCCTTTTTGTTTATGGAAAAGGGACAGACAGATTATTATATTACTTTTTTTTAAAATCTATTTTCATTCTAGTCTATCAATTAATTCTCTTCTAATCATATTTCAGGATATGTAGTAGAAGATGATACGTTAGTGGAAGTAAAGTGTGTTCCTTCACTCAGAAATAAGGATGTCACTGAAGAGATAAAGAAAAAGAAAGGGGCATTTTTTCTTAGAGCCCTTCCAGACAGAACTATAGGACTAAATACTAACAGCGACTACTACTACCAAATTCAGGGCCAGTTGAATATTACCAAATTAGACAAATGCTTTTTAGTTGTATACATTGATGATAAATCACCTTTACATATTGTGGAAGTAAGAAGAGATGAAGAATTATGGGTAAATGTTATGCTACCGAAACTTATACGGTTTTTTAAAGAATGTATGCTTCCTGAGATAGTAGATTCTATGGTACAACGTGGGATGCCCTGCAGAGACCCGGAATATATCCTAAGTGCTCAAAGCAAGATCGCCAAGAAAAAAGACGATCGAGTAAAGATGAAATAGGTGTGATAATGTACATACTTACTGCAACGAATTTGTGTTCTAAATAATCGTGTTCAGCATGTGTGTATAATTATTGTTACTATTATTGTATATTTGCAGTTCGTTAATTACTCTTGTAGTGTTTTATAATGCTGCTTCTATCGTGTTATTCGAAATGCTGGAAAATGCCATGATTTACTGGATCATGGTTATGAAATATATAAATAATGTAAATATTTTCTTAATAATGTAAACTTGTATTGTGTTATTGTAAAATATTTCCTTGAGTTCCATTCTTGTGTTCTATGTATTACTTTGTTACATTTTTTTCTATGTCAATTAATATTATATAACAAATTATAAGTGGAGAAACAACTTTCGGATATAAAACTCATTAAAAGTGAAATTAGAACTACAATATTATTTTCAACAAACAAATCACAATCTATCTATATAACTACTAGACCAGTATTGTGTTTATTTGTTGCTCTTTGTATTATAGTTGCGCTGTGTATGTATTTGAATTTGTTCATGTTGATGTACTTGTTAATATTGAATAAAGTAACTTAGGGTATTATTATATGATATAAAGACTCAAAATAGAGAACTAAGAATGATCTAAATAGTGTAAATAATTTATAAAATGAAAATTATCATTGAAACACTTTATTTTTACTCAAATATTCTGTTATATATTTTTTATTCACATAGACTCTTATGTACTTATGTTATACTCAAATAATTACTTAACATTACTTAAATTTCCAAGTTCCAAGTTTTTAAATGTAGTTTATAATGTAGTAACTGTATTCTTGCGCTGAATAACCAATCATATCATTATTTGTATTTTAGCATAAATAAAGAAATCGCTAGTCTGACTAGCCCCAGGTAACTGGGAAAGCAGCCAAGAAGACATTGTACCAGTGTTTCTCAAACTGTTTGGTAACAACTCCCAAAATCGGTAAACTATAAAGGAGTTTGTAAGTTTAAAAAATATTAATTCGTAAATGACTTTGTGACATTAGTATTATACAAAGAGGAGACGTCGTAACTTTTTTTACTGACTTCTAAAGCGGGTCTAGAGGTAAATTGTTTGAGAATCACTGTACACATTCTTGACGGTCACAAGCCCGGTGAATGCTGAGTGACAGTTGCCGATTGCTTTTCCTGTCATTTGTATTTTGTGTAGATCTTTATATAGAGAGGATAGAAGTGTGACGGGGAGATCGACCAGTAGGGTCGAGTGAGCGCGAGGTACGTCAAGGAAGAATGAATATCTCCGCTCTATAGGACGAGTTTTTCTGGAGTGAATGACAGCTTCTACACGGGAGAGATAGACCTACTGACCGCGCGTTGAACAGAAGGATGGGTACATCACCATTGAAAGAACTCCCCCGCCACGGTTAGGGCAATAGATATAGACTGCTGCTACCAAACATGTTCTTCTAATTACTTGGTTCTCAAGACAAGCTTTTGGACCATTCTTTTTCCTTGAAATCCCATCCTTTCAATTCGTATTTGATGTTTTTTTTATTTCAAGAAGACAAAAGAGGTTTCTATGGCTTTTTTTATATTGTCGTTTTAAAATTTTATTAAATTTGATAAATAATAACAAATGATATATGTATGGCCCTGCACCGGCCCCAACCAGGGGTTTTCCCAGAATTTTGTCTGGGGTTCTGTATTTTTGCTGGGGGAGTTTGGATATTGATGCACGGAGGAACAACATAACGTACACGAAATTACATGTGTGATAAAATAAGGCAGAAAAAACATTCTCTAACAAGTACACCTTCTCCAAAAAATACTTTTCATGGCTTGATCGAGAGCTATTTCAGAATTGACTATCTCTACAGGGTACCCCTGGAATTTTCAATTAAAGTTTCTAACATTTCTTCATACATTTACCCAGGGACGTACGCAGAGGGTGGGTCCTGGGGGTCCGGACCCCCCAGAAATTCCGACTCTTTTCTAAATTTAGTCTAACTTTAGGGTAGAGATGCAAGGGCTCGGAAAAAAACCGGCTTTTTTGAAAAAAAACTCGGTTTTTTCTGCTTTGCTTTTTTGCTTGGGAAATTTTGGGCTTTTTTCAAAATTCTGCTTTAAATCGATAAAGCAGACTTTGTTTCGCTTCTCTATAACACAGAAAGTCATTTAATTAGTGGTTGATGCCGATAATAATATAAAACCTCGAAAGTAAACCATGAATTTCGAAAAGATATTTTAAACAATTTTACTTCAACATTTTTACATTATGAATTCCAAAGGATTAACCAATGTATATAATAAACACATTTTAACCTCCTATATACAAAAGTAAGCAGAGTTGGCAAGAACCATGGTTGTTTCTGAAAATGCCAAAAACCCGTTTTGGGGGGGGTCAGTTTAAACCAGGCTTTTTTGGGGTTTAAACCAGGTTTTTTGATTTAGATATTTTGCTTTATGTATTTGTATTACATATTCACAGAAATAAGTTTGTTTCGCCTTGGTGTTATTATTCAACAACGGGGTTATGCTGGAAGAGGTCCCATAAGCTTAAAGAAGTCCGGTCAGTAAATTTCTTAAATTGAGAAACTCCCGCCCTAGCCATCGGGAAAATCCCGTCATTCTTTTAAATGTAAAACAATAACGGGAAAATCCTGTAAAATTTAATTTGCATGTAAAATTTAAAGGTCAACGTATTATAATCAGTACGCTAAAACTGAGTGACACACAATCATAGTCAACGTCTTGCGAATAAAATCAGAAAAATAAACACACTTCTGAACAAGACTGCACTTATTTAATATAAAAACACATTTACACCTGACGTTTCGATCTTCTATCCAAGATGAGGATCTTGGATAGAAGATCGAAACGTCATGCGTAAATGTGTTTTTATATTAAATAAGTGCAGTCTTGTTCAGCAGTGTGTTTATTTTTCTAAAAGTGAGGTATTAAATTACAAATTTAGTATGTAGGTATCATTGAAAGTCAAATCCAAGCTAATGTTGGAAGCTAAGTAGGCAATCGATAAATTTTACCAATTTTAATCAATATATTTAAGCAACCTTCGCTTCTTTATAAAACAACAGGCATGGAGAAATATATAATTTGGTTTCGTTTTGTATGTTTAGGCTTAACATCCTTACGTAATACCGAGGTTATCAAGGAGAAGACTTTCGCTTAAAGTGACATCCGAAAGAGTACTTGGTTTACACATGAAAGAAGGGTTGTGGTTCGACCGAGAATTGAACATGGGACACCTTGATTAAAAGGTGAAAAGGAAATAAGACTAATGCAGATGGTTTGACATGTGAAACGTCACTATGAAGTTCACACGATTCGCATTTTTGTTCTTTTAATTTTTTAAGTTTAAACCAGTTATTTAAAAAAAAACAGCTGGTGTAAACGAGCCAACCCTAAGAGTAAAAACTTCTTTCAAAAAATACACAAATAACTAGCAAAATTGTATGTAGTATTTTTACTTCAAAATATTCCATACCCTCTTTTTGAAACAAAATAAAATTAAAATAAAACATAAGAGAAATACTAAGGCTAGTTTTAGACGGAAGCATTTATCGTAGCATTTCTCGTACCAGATGTGCTGCCAAAAATCTTGTATAATATTCTATGGCATCAAAAGTATATTGTGCTTTTACACGGTAGCATTTTGATAAGCATTTTGTCGTGACGTAGCAAACAAATCACTGGAGAAGAGCGCAATTATGGCTCCAAAACTAAAAACAGATATTTAAGTCACTATTTCTTCTGAAGCCCTTTTTCGCATATGCTTATTATGATACAAAGGACTTTTAACGGTGCAGTTATACTATACAGATCCATAGATTTTAAAATTTACAGAAGAAATTTATAATATTTTAATATAGTAGTGTATAAGTAATGGAAATATGGTGTGCACTTACATCTGAGATGCGTATTTACGTGGAAATATAGAAATTAAAATCGAACCTGAAATGCACGTAACCTTCAATAAGCTGCCATAAAATTTTGGCAAGTCTGTAATTTCCCCCCGTTCCCACTACTGATACTACTACTACTACTACTACTACTACCACTACTACTCCTACTCCTATTCCAACTACTATTACTATTACTAAGTACTGCTACTGTTACTATTACTAAGTACTCCTACTCTTACTACTACTTACTCCTCCTACTCCTATTCCTACTACTACTATTTACTTCTACTATTATTACTCTTACTACTACTACTACTTACTTCTACTATTATTACTCTTACTACTACTACTACTACTTCTACTACTACTAATACACCTACTACTACTTACTTCTCCTCCTCCTCCTCCTCCTCCTACTACTACTACTACTTATACTATGGATCCGTATAGTAAAACTACACGTTGCCACCTGTTAAAGTGAACCTGCACCGGAGAATGAAAGAGCACACCTCAGAAATTATTGCTGAAGGTACAACAAATGAAACGAAAAGTTTTTTTTAAATGAATTTCTGTGGATCCGTATAATGAAACTGCACGCTTTTAACTTTGTACAAACAAGGATGTTCCTCATATTTTTTAATCAACATAATAATAGTATCCCTTCTCCGACTCATTTTTCTTTACTACAATTCAATTTCCCATACAAAAAAAAAAAAAAACATGGATATTTGAAACAAAATCTTTCGCTTCCTTTTAACACACCACGGCGCTGCAATCGGAGCAGAAATGCTGGGGAAAATGCTACGAAATAGAGCAGGTTCTATCGACAAGAAATGCCATAGGATATGCCATGGCATGGGAAATGCTATAGCATTTGCTACTTTACACGGTAGGATATCGATGACACTTTTTTTGCTACGAGAAATGCTACGATAAATGCTTCCGTCTAAAACTAGCCTTAGATTTGTATGATACAATTAAAGGCTGCACATGGTTCTGTATATTCTTGAAATTCTACAGTCAAGTTTTTTATAACCACCATCAAGGGCGCCCATCAGGGGGGTTAAGGGGGCGATTGCCCCCCCCCTAGAGGAAAATGTACTTCAGAATATTGAAAATCCAATAGGATTTTTACATTAGTTACAGCAAAATTTGAAACTATTTTTGAAACGTTGCTTATACTTGCCCTCCTTGGAAACCACAACATGGGCGCCCTTGACCACCATCACGGTTTACCCAGTCCTCAAGTTTTCTGAATTTTTAACAAGAGGGATTCAACATATCATTACGGAACAAAAAAAAAAAAAAAAAAAAAGACTACGGAATATATTTAAGTTAAGCTAAATACAACTGCACAACAAACGTGACTGAGTGGTTGGCTTTTGCGCTTCTATCGGGAAGTCCGGGATTCAACCCAGCATTCGACCATTCTGACAAAGCCTTCCTTCATTCCATCTGAGAATGTAGAAATAGTGCGTGTACTGGCCGACTAGGAGTGTAGGAGTTGGCCGACTTCCTTTCTTATTGTTTTTAAATCGTTATTATTACTAATTACCAGCAGTGACGGTTTTGCGAAGGTTAGAGGATCGGTCTTTCGGACTGAAGCCTGTTCTCCAAAGTTGTCGAATGTCTAAAACGAACGAAATATCTATTAGTTATGCCTTCACTCATAAACTTTAAGCTCCCGTCAAATAAAAATTACGAATATTTAGAAAAACTAAACATTAGTAGTAAGAAAACCCCTCCCAAAACACTTTTTTAAATTCGCCACTGATTCTCAGTATAAAATGATCTTCAAGGTTGTATCCGGAAGATTATTGCTAAACATATAAACGAAACGAAATATTAGTTATGCCTGTACTCATAAACTTCAAGCACCTCCCAAATAAAATTAGGACTTTTTAGAAAACGAAACAATCAGAGAAACCCCTCCCAAAGTACTTTTCTAAATCCGCTATTGATTATTTGTATAAATTGGTATTCAAGGTTGTATCTGGAAAATTATTGCTAAATCATTGCACAACTACAGTATAACAGAAATGTGGAAATACGGTTTGACGGACATATTGAAAAACGTATGCTTTGACGGATATATAGAAAAACGTAGTTTAACTTTCGTGCTAGAAGCTGGAGTACTAAGCTCTTAGAAATGAAACACGGATGACAAACTAAAATGATCTAGAGAAGGAAAAAAATGTCGATAACTCAAAAGTTAAAATAAAGTTAAATAACCTGTAAAATTGCCCTCAAATACTACATTCTTCATGTTAGCTTTAATTCGTAAAATATGTGCTCCATCCATCTTGATGGTGAATTACAGAGCTAAATATGGCATTCAGGTCGTGGAAATCTTATCTAACTATAGAATATACTATAAGAAAGCTATTTGGATAGAAAAATCATGAAAATGAAAAAAGCCAAAATTTCCAAAATTCTCGGTTTTTTTCCAAAAAAGCCGGCTTTTTATGTGAAAGAAACCATCGATTCAAAAAAGCCGGCTTTTTTGCATCTCTACTTTAGGGGCAATTTTACACATTTTAATATAATTTAACCTTAAATTGTATTCGGACCTCCCGAAATGGTTTGGACCCCTCCCAAAATAAATTCCTGCGTACATCTCTGAGGGAAATATAGATACTTTATCTTTAGAGGGGGGTCCTGGGGGTCCGGACCCCCCCCCCCGAAATTCCGATTTTTTTCTAAATTTAGTCTAACTTTAGGGGCAATTTTACACATTTTAATATAATTTAACCTTAAATTGTATTCGGACCTCCCGAAATGGTTTGGACCCCTCCCCAAATAAATTCCTGCGTACATCTCTGAAGGAAATATAGATACTTTATCTTTAGGAGTGATATGAAAGGCTATGTATTTTTCTCTATATCCATCGATGAATTATGGCAATAACCATTCAAACTATTGAAACAGATCAACGTGAAGCTTCCACCACAGCAAGCATATATAGCAGGCACGTATCCAGGGGGACCTGGGGGCTCATGTCCCCTCCAAAACTGAAGCACGTTTTTAATAAACATACTTTTACGCTTTTGAGAGTCTTTTGTTTCAAATTACTTCGAGTCTGTCAAAATTTTGGGCAATATGTTGTCGTCTTCTTGTAAGTCTATGAACATACCGTGATGCCATTGCCCCTTGGTGGAATAAAAAAAGAACACTTTTAAATAGGATTAAAATTTCGTTTCTGTTTTGTTTACAACTTTAAATGTAATAGAACTATACACTCAGTGTTTTCTTGTTATTCTTGTTATATGCTATCGCAGACATTTTCCTTAGTTACTTATCTCTCGGAAATATTTGTTAGACTTTCTTTGTGACACAATACAGTTCATTCAAACTAAACTGGTTCTTATAATGAAAAGTAAGGAAAAGTTTAAGCAAGAATAGAACTGTTGCATTATATTATTATTATTATTATTATTATTATTATTTTGAAAACAAATTGATAGTTTAAAACATTAGAATTACGTGCTTACGAGACTAGCCCTTGTCACCCCCCTTGCGAAAAGAAAACCTGGATAAGTGCTTAATATATACGGTAGTGATTAAATTCCCATCAAATCAAATAAGTTCTCATGTATCCGACCTTGATACATGGATACATGTATTCAAACTACAGACCAGGAGAGCATAACGTGTTCTACAAGATAAAATTTTGAGATGACCAATTTCACATCACATCACAAACTCAGGATTGTGAAGACGAGGGACGTACGCAGGGAGTGGGTCCGGACCCCCAATATCCCGACATTTTTGTAAATTTAGTCTAATTTTAGGGGCAAATTTACAAAGTTTAATATAATTTAGCCTCAAATTGTGTTTGAACCCACCCAAAAGATTTCGACCCCTCCCGAAATAAATTCCTGCGTACGTCCCTGGTGAAGACTATATCTGAATTCGGTTTCTCGTAATAAATAATATAAACAAAATTTTATATAGGCATATTTAACATTACTGTGCTCTTTTGAATAACAGTTTCATGATTTGTTATGATTATTTTCTGATTTATAAGATATTATATTAGATTCAGCTAAAAACATTCCACCATATTTTAAACGTTATAACATATGTGGTAACAGTAGCGTAACTTCAAGCCTCAGAGTTCCCATAGCCCTTGGTTATATGCCCTCTGGGTCGCAAGGCTTGTGGGGGCGCAATTTACGCCTGTGTGTGGCATATACTTTTGAGAAATAAACTATTCAATAAAATGATTCTGACAAGTATTCAGTGACATAAATAGAAAATATTTTGTCCAGCAGGATAAGTGGCGTAACAAGATGAAGGACCAAGAGGGGTGCTCCTCCCTCAATTCTGATAGAGTTTGAGGGGCGTCAAAGGTACATAAGATTCATTTTGCAGCCTTCAAAAACAAAAAGTAGGCAATATTACAAGAAAGAAAGTAAGTATATTAGTTATTTCTTTTGTCGGCGCTGATTGACTACGGTCAGTAGACCTGTCGCTATAAGTCGTAGACAATAGATTTTATTGCCCTCTTAATTGCTTTATTACCTAACGACTTTTGATGTCAATATGGCCGTGTTGACCTTGGGGAGGTTTTAGTGGGAGGTGGTTTTATTACCCTGTTTGTTAGGTGGTTAGACGGGTTCCTGGAAAAGGTTGAGTGTTAGGAGGGATGGAGTAGTTTCTAGAAAAGAGGTTGAAGGACATGTATCACATGATTTTGATAGGGTTGTTTCTAACAGCTATGCTATGATCAAATTAATTATTCTTTTATTTTATAGGAAGCTCATTTTTATTTGTATTCTCCTAATAAATTAGTCGGAGCAATTGTATTGGTTCGCTTGCTGAGCAAGCTCCTTATTTATTGGATCGTATCGTTTTTCATTCTTTCGCTTCATTAGAAGCTCATTCTTATTTGCATTCTCCTAATAAATTAATCGGAACAATTTGTTATGGATCGCTTCATTAGAAGCTCATTCTTATTTGCATTCTCCTAATAAATTAGTCGGAACATCTTATTTTACGGATTGCTTGCTAAGCAAGCTCAGAACAGCTACGCTGCGATCCTATGAAGAATGTGATCATATTATTTTTTTCCCAAATCGTATGCTAAAGCATACACGTTGTTAAATTTGATTGTGATTATATTAATTAATTTGACCATTTGCATAGCAACTTGTATTTTGATGAATCGTATGCTAAAGCATACTCGTTGTTATAAATTGGAGGGAATAAACTTTATTCATGCGGGACACATTGTGGATTCTCCGTCTGAAAGACATCGTGTACATAATATGTAATGCTGGTACAAATACAGAGCGTGATTCTTGTACGTCTTTCGCTGAAGAACTTAAGACATGAACTGAACTTTTCGCGCGCTTTTTGGAAACTCGTTGTGCAACAGGGAAAGATGGCGTTGTTGAGTAACAGGTGCGTGTTAAAACATGAAGACAAATACAAAGGAAAACCGACGCCGTGTTTAGTACACATCACAGAGTGCCGACAGAGTAATAAAAACAAGTTTGGCGCCAGGGTAGGTGAACACAAAACATTGTCGGCGAAGAATACAAAGAGGATTGAGGTTGTGGCATGTAACATGTTGAATCATGCCCCTATGCTAATTGGTAATAAAAACAAGTTTGGCGTCAGGGTAGTTGAACACAAGATATTGTTGACGGTGAATACAAAGAAGATTGAGGTCGTGGGACGTAAACATGTTGAATTATACCTGTATGCTAATTGGTAATAGAAAAGAAGTTTGGTACCGCGTTAGGTGAATACAAAACAATGTCGATGGTGAATACAAAGAAGATTAAGGTTGCGGTAGATAAACATCACAGAATACCGAGAGAGTAATAAAAAACAACTTTAATGGTATAGGAAATGAAAATAAAACATTGTTGACGAAGAATACAAAAGAAGTTTGGCACCACGAATGGTGGTACATGACGCGACACTGAACGGAAATACAAAAGAACTGTTGATCCTGTTGAAACATGATACGGCACTGAATACAATAGAAGATTGTCACATTGATATGATACCGAATGAAAATACAAAACAAATTTTGCAGTATGAATTGTGTTGACACTTTTCTTTGTACGTAGATAACATTTTTAAGTGATTAGTACAGGATATGAATAACATTATTGAGGGAATACCGTTGTAAGATGTGAATGAACGTGGCACAATGTGAATAATATTGACGATGTTGTTTCAAAAGAATGTTTGATCAATAAATGATACATGCGAACATAAATGAAATGTAAGTATATGTTTTCTCCGTCCCTTATACCTATTGAAAGTTGTATAGAGAATTGGGAAAGTACATCTGAAAATATTTTAAATGATGTAAGGGTAGTGTTTTAAAGTACCACGTGATGTGACGTCGACATAAGTTTTCCTTATATATGGGGTATGATGAGAAGACGGGTATAGTATCATCATGGATTCGTCTGAAAAGTGCATGACAACGAGAAATTCAACTTTGCAACGAAGTAGATTGGGATTCTTCATTTGACTATGTTGAATCTCCCAACAAAAAGTTTAAATTGAATAGAGAATCTCCGGACTTGTTTATTGATGAAGAAACTTGCTATTTTTCACCGGCTTCTCCAGATGTTATTATAGAGGAAGAAACTTGCTCACCGGCTTCTCCAGATGTTATTATAGAGAAAGAAACTTGCTCACCGGCTTCTCCAGATGTTATTATAGAGGAAGAAATCATTGATTTAAGAGAAGAGCCAATACTAATTCCAACTTCGCCCGTTGGATCAAGAACAACTTCACCAGTCCCAGTAGCAGGAATACCGGAGCAAAAGTTTCAAGTTCCAGCGACAAAGTGGACACTTGCAGAAGAACAAGAAGAAAGATCAACATCTCCTGATTTATTTAATGAGGAAGAGGAGGAAGAAATTTGTAAGCTATTCAGTGAGATAGAAGAGTGCAAACCCAGCACGCCATCACCAAGTGTTTCACCGTTGGACTTTCCATCTTCACCCCAAAAGGTCCCATTGGATTTGCGTGTGCAAACGAAACAGTACCAGTGCGAGTGTAGTAGTGACTTTGTAAGTGAGACATGTGTTAAAGATAGTATTTTAAAGTGGGAACCGAATACAGTTTTACTTTGCGCTGGTTGTAACCTAAATATTTTCAATCAGTTCGGGCACAGGTGCCTTCTTGTGAACATATTAACTCTCGAAGCAGAAGCATGGAAAATTATGGCCAGCAAAAATGTGAGAGACAATGTGTATGAAAATTGTGTGAAATCGCATTTTGCTAACAAAAGAAGTGAACATTTATTTCATGAAAACTATGACACCTTATTAAAGAACCCAAATTATATTGAAGGACTAGTGAACATTTTATTAGAAAAAGATAGAAACGCTGCAAAGTGATTTCTTTTTTTTGTACATATATATAATCTGTATATATTATTTTCTATGTCTGTGAGTGTGTGTGTGTGTGTTTGTACATATATATATTATTTTCTATACTTGTTTGCTTGTATATATCTTTATCTCCAAATAAATATATACGAATTTCATTTCTTGATTTTTATTTAATAAAAGAAACTTTCCTAAATAAAAGGTATCATTGACATTTTACAAGGTGAAACTCATTTATGGTTTCTATCGTTTAAAATTGGTATTTGATGAGTGTTTTATATTTTTTACTAATACTTCGAAGTATTTAAAAGTTTGATGAGTATTTTACAAGTTTGCGATTTTGAAACATAGATCCTCAAAGTTTGTGTAACAAACAAAACATACATTGAATAAGAAGAGTTTATGTAACGAAAGATCCACATAAATAAATAAGAACGAATTTGTGCAACAAATATTTGATGAATTACACTCTGAGTATTGTGTTAAGAAATTAAGCAGACTTTCTGCAAGAATTTTTATTATATTCAGAATCATAGATTGTTCAGAGTTCCACAGAAACTTTTTAATATATTTACAATAAAAAAAATTAACACCGACTTTGCAATGAGAAAGGATTTTCTAAGTTCACACTTAAGTGTCCTTAGTATTTTACATAGTAATTATTTAACACTACATAACTATGTTGATGTAAGAGTATTACGGTAAGTAAAACGAAATAATAATAAAATAAGGAGATTGTTCATCGCATTCTTAATACGTTCACACAAAGTGTTCGAGTAAATGTTCACACAAAGTGTTCGAGTAAATAATTACGAGATATTAAATAATACAAGAGAATAAAAAATTCAGTAATATTATAGTATGATTTATATACTTACCTTACAAATACAATAAGTTTCACATACATGTTATATAAAATGTAGAAACTGATTTACAAACGCGAATCATAACATGAAGAAGAAAGTTTTTGCATACATGTAATATAAAATGCAGAAACTAATTTTACAAACGCGAATTATAACTTGCAGAAAGTGTTTTACATACAAACATCATAACATGCAGAAAGTGTTTTTACAAACGCGAATCATAACATGCAGAAAGTGTTTTACATACAAACATCATAACATGCAGAAAGTGTTTTTACAAACGCGAATCATAACATGCAGAAAATGTTTTAGATACAAGCATCATAACGTGTAGAAAGTGTTATTACAAACGCAAATCATAACATGCAGAAAATGTTTTACATACAAGCATCATAACATGCAGAAAGTGTTTTACATACAAGCATCATAACATGCACAAGGTGTTTTACATACAAACATCATAACATGCAGAAACTGTTTTACATACAAGCATCATAACATGTAGAAAGTGTTTTTACAAACGCAAATCATAACATGCTGAAAATGTTTTACGTACAAGCATCATAACATGCAGAAAATGTTTTTACAAACGCAAATCATAACATGCAGAAAATATTTTACATACAAACATCATAACATGCAGAAAATGTTTTTACAAACGCGAATCATAACATGCAGAAAGTGTTTTACATACAACCATCATAACATGCAGAAAGTGTTTTTACAAATGCGAATCATGACATGTAGAAAGTTCTCACATACATGTAATATAACATGTAGAAAGTGTTTTTACATACAAGCATCATAACATGCAGAAACTGTTTTTTCACATGCATGTAATATAAATGTCGAAAAGTGTTTTTCAAAAACAAATAATTAACACCAATTTTAAAACGTTCACAATCTATTTTAACAATGAGTTTGCACAGCAAACGATCCAATACATAAGCAGAGTATGTATAACAGACGATCCGTAAAAATATGAAGTAATTGAACAAAATTAAAACTAAAAATACAACTTACGAAAATGAAATTGTAATTTTCAAAATTAAAAATGCAACTTGTCAAAACTAAAATGCAAGTTGTCAAAACTAAAATGCAACTTGTGAAAAAATGAAAATGTAATTTTCATAATTAAAAAATGCAACTTGTCAAAAAAATGTAATTTCAAAATTAGAAATGCAAGTTGTCAAAATGAAAATACAAATTAAAAAAAACAAAATGCAGAACAGTGAAGTTTATCACATGCATGCAATATAAAAGTGTACAAACAAATTTTAGGCACGCGGATCATAACATACGGATTTTTTTGTTATATGCACATGTTAAAGTTTTTAGTTGAATGAAATTATTTTCACAGAATATTTTAAGTACGATAATGTAAAACGCATTTACACAAAAGAAAGTTTTAAAATCATACATCTAAGGAAATAATAAAAAAATGAAAACAAGTAATATACAGTGATAAAATTTTATTTACAAATTACAATAAGATATATATATATACTTTACATAGAGATACATTTGTGATTTTAACATTCCTTGATATATTGTTTAATACAATCTATATTTATATTAGTATATGTACAATTACATATTGGCCAGTTTATTGCTGAAAGTTTTTTATCACTTGTTTTTGTTAATTTATACATATTGTCTTTATTATTATTTTGTAATTGATTAGCAGAAGAGTTTTTATTTTCCATTATTACTATTTTTGTGCATATTATAATGTAAATCTTTTTGTAAGAATAACTCTGTAATTAACTGAAAGTTATCTTTGTTTAATAAAATGTTATATAATGTATATGTAAATGTCCAATCATCAATTTCAGTATCACAATGCACTGTTGCAAAATCTTCATATAAGTCATCAAAAGTTTGTGTGCTCACCATTCTACGCCATGCATTATAGCATAACATATCATAGTCTAAAATAATACACTCATGTTCATTTAAATTTGCGCGATTTTGAAAACACCCGTAACACAAAAGCTCTTGCTGTGGTTTCCAAAGGTCAATACATAATAACACACATTGTTCATCTATAGAAAAAGAAGAACACCGATATTCCCAATAATCGTATGTATTTAGGAAACGACATTGGTACTCACAGTATGGATTGTTGATGCATAATTTTATCGTTTTCAAGATATGCTTCTCTTAAATCAGAAATATGATAATCATTAAATGTAATCTCCTGATATGTATAGTTAAATTTGTTTATAAGATGGGGAATAATGTTTACGTCTATATATTTCACATGAATTTTTAGATATTGTTTTAATATTTCTTCGCTTGTTGATTTCTTAATTAGGAAATTCCACACAGTAGTATTTAATTCTTCATCACTTTCACTTACACATTTATGCTCAGTTTCTTTCTCACTACGAATTGCACAACTTTCACAAAGTAATAGTTCAGAAAGTTTATATTTTTCTAGTAACTGTTTTACACAAACTTCATTTACTTCATTAGGAGTACATCCACACTTCACATCATTGAATATCAGAATGTCATTAGAAATTGTATTTTGATTTACCACTACTACTTCCTCTTCAAAGGGTATTTCATTCGGGTATCTGAAATTTCGTCTATACACAGTATCGTCTATGGTAATTTCCTGTGTTGGATAAATAATCCTATATCTTTCAGCGTCTTCTTCAGGAATGTCAGGATCATTTGGTTGTACAAGAATAATTTTCTTTTGTTTTTCAAGTTCAAAACGTTTTTCACGTGGTGAAATGTACTTTACATGTTTACTTTGCGATAAGGAAAGATTGGTTTCAATTTCACCTTTCCTTTTCTTATTATGAAAAGAAGAATATGTTCTTAATTGTTTAACATTATGCAGGTCTTTATTTATTTCTCGCTTTGCAACTGCTGAAACATCTACCTTTTGACTGTACATCTTAACAACGTATCACACACTTTATTTGTGTTAGTACAAGTACACGCATGCGCAGGATTTATAGTGAAAATATAGGGGATGCGCGAAACAAATGCGCAGAAATAAGTATGAATATTTTAAAAGTTTTTTTCCAATTACAATATTTGTTTACGTATTGCATTAGATTCTGTGTATTTTAAATATCAAAAATATTTAATTTGATACGTCAGACTAACTCCACTTTTATTTTGATTGAATATAATAATAACTTAAGAATAACATTAATTATATACATGATCTTATGAAAATATAGTGTGAGAAAGCATGATTTTATTCATACAGATTTAATTGGATGACAGTTCAAGATTTGGATGTTACAGTACTATATCCATTTGTAATGTTTTATGATACAGCACATATACACAAAGTAAAGAAATATGCATGTAACAGTAGACATATACGTGTAACGGTTGACTTATGTTTGGCTTATGTTTCACATGTAAGGAAGAAGGTATTGAATGCACACATTGTGACGCCCAGCATGTCTTAGCAGACACATATTGTACCCCAGAAATTCATAAAGCGTTAAAGACTGGATAAAAAATTCTGCAAATTATTGAAGTATGGGAATTTGAACTGTTCGATTCTGAGCTTAGTCATTTAAATATTTTTCTTTAAATATAGCAGCAATCTTTAAGATTTCTACCTCATGTCTAACCAAAGGAGACAAAGAAAAATACATGAAAGAGTATCATGTATATGAAGGAATAGAATTAATGGAAGATAACATTAGGACGAACCCATGCATGAAACATAATGGAAAAACAAACTACACGTCAATGTACGAAAAATGGACATAACGATCACACTTACTGCAAAACAAAAGATTTTGTTTTACTTGCTGTTAACGCAACGCCATGCTACGGGTGTGAGGGTAAACATATGTAAACTTACTGCAGGCAGTATTCCTGCATTTTGGCTGTGTACCGACTATTGTGTTGAAAAGTTGCAAGTCCGCAGATATTGTTAATCTGTACTGTGTGGGCTTCTTTCGTCAAGACAATATGCTGAAAGCTACGTGTGAAAAAAATTAGTGAATTTGTGTTTGCAGAGAAGACTACGGGATTAACTGCTCTTGATTTCGACGAGTTAATGGGTGTTTTTTCGGGGTTAGTACGAGTTTTGCACCAGAACATAGTATATGTTCTACATTGTATGGTACAGGCACTCGGGATTACTTTCGCATTGTTAATAGTAGAACTAGGCACTATCCTTATTTTGGTCTGCGTGGAAAGGAAGTTACCATTGAATGTATGCACACTAGTGGTATCGAAGACCCGCAAACATATGTTCGCTCATTATTCGAATTTGTACAAGAATATACGCTAAATGACGTCAATGATGATATGTTTATCGGTATTACTATTGAAAGTTTGCGTCAAAATTAAACAAACGATGTACATGACATGACATCCTAAAAAAGGAATTGAACCCCGATATATCGTTCCATATAGTTGAAAATATTTTAAATACTAATGAACATTTGGAAAGAAGGGAGATCCATGCAAGGGAAAGGGTCGAACCCGTGGATCAGCCAAATATGAAGATTATGCAGCGCTTTGGAAAAGTGTTCCACCCCAATGGAGAAACATTGTATATTGTCATCCTCGGAATGGGTAAGATTGATCAATGTCGTAACTACATGTACAAATTAAAGAATCATCCTGAGCTAATATTAAAACAGGCTAAGGACTTGTACATTGATCCCAATGTTAGTATTGACCATTAACATGGTTGTACTATTGCAGATGCGAAGAAGTTCGAAAACAAACTAACCTCTGAACACCAGATGATCATTTATGAGAAGAACAAATGAGATAAGAGTATAATATATCCGTGAATTAAAGATGGCAACAAAATTTACACCTTGTATAAGAACCAATTGATAACTAACATACATAAACGTTTGGAACCCAATGTTTTTGTAGTTATTGTTTGTAGGATCTTAAATGTATTATAGTGAATATCTTACTATCACTTATTTCCCAAATAATTCTAGCAGAAACGTATCTTTCAATATTTTAAATTGGGTTGTACATAGTTTTCATTTTGTATTGGTGTTAATCAGTTCTTTGTAGCATTTACCACATTCTTTTCATAATTATCACAACATATGTTTAAAATTATCGCACTATACCGAACTATGCAGTAACTATTGTCAACTTTCTTAGAGAATTACAGCAATTAGATTCATTTGTTATCAGTTTTTACGCTCACAGAAGAAATCAAGTCATACCAAATCCTTTTTACACTTTGTATGTGTCATACGCCTACAGAGGAGTAACATTTTCATCCATACGTCTATTATTTCTTCATATTTCTCAATCACAAACACTATCACTATCACTATGGTTTTTATTCCAAATTAAGAATTTCTTAAAATCTTTCTGCAAGAATATTTCTATCAGTTGATTAAGAAATGTATCATTATGAATGGCATCATCATATATATGAAAAAACTGTTCTAATTTATTAAAAGAATTGCCGTGCATCTTTTGAAACTCATACCAAATTTCATCCTGTATATCAATGTCCATAACAACACTAAGTACTTTTGTTTTCAATATATTTTTATCTAACAGAATACAGTCATGGTTTATTGCGTCTTTTAATCCACGTGCACATCCACTGCAAAGAAGCATACTTCTTCTTTTAGATTCCCACAGTTGAAACGCATTTATTAAGCACTGAGTGGTTATGCGAATGTTATCGCAGAAACAAAGCCATATGTTTTCAGCATTAGACATTTTTCAGCTTGGATTTTTAACAGTTTTGAAAATATTGTTTTTTTAAATGTATTTTTCTAAAACACTAGGCACAAATATTTTCACTGCCCACCATACGAAGAAGAAATCTTTTTCATCGACTACAACAGCGCAAGATTATTTATATGTACCTTTGTTAACTCTCGTATTTATACGTTTCACCGTGGGATGTATTGTATTATTTGGATTAACCAATGAAAACAGGTTTGAACAAGTTTAAGGTAGACCTGAAACTCATAGTTTCCACCCCCATTAGTTTTAGCTGCTATTCTTTTATGATTATGAAGTGATTCTTATATTCAAATTAACTTGAATATTTCATCTTTGCAACAGTTTTTTTTTCTACATCAGACAGTCACCCATGACATTTACCCGCGCTTGCTCGAATATCACATCTTTGCAATAAAATATTTTCATTTTTACAAAAGTTTTTACAACAGACAAAGTCACCATCCCGTTTACCCGCGCTTGCTTGAATTTCTATATACTGACATTTAGATTAATAATTAGAAATCACGATACCTGAACACCAATAGATCCTTTGCATGTGTTTGTTTTAATTAGACTATTGGATTCCAACGCAATGTGACAGTTTGACTTGATCGATAAATAATCCCTTTAAAAGTTAAAGGGAAGATTTTAACAATGTTTACTAGATTTTCCGATTCTTAAGTAGTCCTTTGCTCTTGTTATTTTCCAATAATGATTATCTTAAGCTGTACCTAATTATCATTTTCTTACTTTTGACCATTCTTAAGTCTCTCTCTCATGCTGAGTTTCCTACTTTGTCCACACTCGTCCTATCCTATTACCCATTGAAGCCTTAGCGGTTTACTCCCCTTTCTATTTGCTTTTGGTATTGCTTTTAAATTTGTTTCCCGCGTAAAATTCAACAGAGTTGACACCGGGATGGGGTTAGTTGTTCTACAACAAAACATTACCTAAACTAATACTGGTCATAGGCAAGATCAAATGGGACTAATAAATTGTTTAAGAATCTGAGAAGTGAACTTTGTGCCGGACAATATTGTGTTCGTAACTTTTCTTGGGAATTTTCCCCGTTTTCGCTCATAGTTTTATTCATTTCGCCATTTCCTTTAGCCTAACCGACATAAATGTCGTACGTAATACTCAAAGATTTCATTTATTTTATTGTTTAAGGAGAACGAGAATGTTTGTCAGCATTGGTTAGTGGAGGTTGCGAATATATGTTGCAGTTGTACTCGCTGTCCAAATCAGCTATTCTGCTACAAACTTATACAAATTCTCATATTCAGTTGATAAATCTCCGAATGCTGATATTGATCACAGTGCAGTACACTTTTTTATAGATAAATAGATACTGAGACCTTCATTGCTAACATGTCCCTCAAACAAAGAAAGAAAAAAATCTAATTCCTAATAATATTTATAGTAAACTGAGCAAATTATAAAAGTTTCCAACATCAGCCTCTGCCCCCTTTCCTTCTTACGTTTCATGAAATTGGAATTTATTTTTTACGGATAAAGGGTGGTATATCGCCTATTTATCTGTTGTACAATCAAATAGCTTTATATGTAATAGGGTACACATCTCCGATATGGTAGTTTCTGATTCGATTCCCTACACCCATGTTTTCCTTCATTTATTCACCCGCGTGTCTTAAGAGGAGTTCTTCATACCCAATAGAAACAAAGATTTCAGTTCAAGTACACTTTCTGACTTGAGCCCATTTAGCTTGTTATTTAATAGCTTCAGCTATATATCAGGTCTAACTTTGAAGTGCTTACTTATCATTATTTAGTGTTCAAACAATTTTAACAAGGAGTCTGCTACGCATATGCACTCTAAAATAATAATACGAAAAATTACAGTGAGAACTATGAAATTGTTGACAAATCCATCATTAGGTTAGTTTTAGTTCCGTATTGCTTATGAGGAATTCAATTGAATATGAAGATCGTAATGTTGGGAAGAAATAAAATGATGTGAACTATCAAATCGTTGTAAAGAAAGATAGGAACATATTTCGCAAAACCATGAAGATTATTGAATACAAACATTTTGTAGTGTACATCCTCTTTCTCTTCCTCTCTCTCTCTCTCTCCCTCTTTGGACCTCTCTCTGGACTTCTCTCTCCCTCTCTGTACCTCTCTCTCTCCCTCTCTGTACCTCTCTCTATCCTTCTCTTCCTCTCTCCCTATCTCCCTATCTGTACCTTTCTCTCCATCTCTGGACCTCTCTTTGAACTTCTCTCTCTATCCCTATCTCTCTGGACCTCTCTCTGAACTTCTCTCTCTCCCTATCTCCCTATCTGTACCTTTCTTTCCATCTCTGGACCTCTCTCTCCCTCTCTCCCTCTCTGGACCTCTCTCTCCCTCTCTCCCTCTCTGGACCCCTCTCTCCCTCTCTCCCTCTCTGGACCTCTCTCTGAACTTCTCTCTCTCTCCCTATCTCCCTATCTGTACCTTTCTCTCCATCTCTGGACCTCTCTCTCCCTCTCTCCCTCTCTGTACCTCTATCTCCTTCCATCTCTGAACCTCTCTCTCTCCCTCTTTCCATCTCTGGACCTCTCTCTGAACTTCTCTCTCTCTCTCTATCTCTCTCTGGACCTCTCTTTGAACTTCTCTCTCTATCCCTATCTCTCTGGACCTCTCTCTGAACTTCTCTCTCTATCCCTATCTCCCTATCTGTACCTTTCTCTCCATCTCTGGACCTCTCTCTCCCTCCATCTCTGGACCTTTCTCTATCCATCTCTCTCTGTACATCTCTCTCTTCCTCTAAATGTACATTTTGTTTTGTTTTGATTGTCAGCATTATTCATTTCTCTTAGCTTACAGAGCATAAGGAAAGGAGATTACACTAAATGATCGATGTATCGATTTCACGTCTCATATAACCTCACTACTAAAAGTAATAAGAATAGTTTTTCTCTTTGTTCTAGCTTGCCTATGAGATGAGACGAGATGAAACAAAAGATTGTATGGTTAAGCAGATAGCGTACATGTCTTTGACATCTAAACTTTATTCGTACTTATATTTTTCTAATATCATTTTCCATTTATTTCACAAGTAGCTCTTAATATGGTCATAGACTTTAGTGTTTCGAAACATTTAACAACGAGTGTTATTATAAATAAAACGAAACAATTCAAAAGCTGAGTTTTAATAAAAAACGAAATAACACAAAAGCAGAGCTTGAACTCTTAAAAATTGAAATTGGTAAGTCAAAATACATGGTGCAAAAGCATATAATCCAATAAAAGAAATACTCAAAAGAAGAAGAAATAAGTAATAAGAGGATTCGATTCCCAAGTGGAATGTTTAAAAGAACTTCAAAGTCTAACAGTTTACTGTCTAAGGACTACAAAGAAAATAGCTTTGATGATGGCGAACTCCAAACAAATTCATACATATCATGACTATCTTACGTAAAGTTTTCCTTAATCCTGCAACGCAAATGTGATGTCAAATAAAATAAGATTGTTTTCACATTACGCTCACAAATTCAAAACCAAGGGAGGTTTACACCAATTAAATGTTAGAATGAGACTTGACATACAACTTGCTTACTGTTCTATCCTCACGAATACATATTTTCAAACTAATTGTTGAATCAAACTTCACCTTAGATGGTTGAGATCCCGGGTTGACCAACTAAAATTATGGCTGAACATATTGTGTCTGTAACTTTTTTTCTTGAGCATTTCCAAGCGTTCCCTTCAGAGTTTCTTCATTTTACCAATTGCTTTACCCTAAACAAAATAATTGTGAGGTGTCACATTTCATTTTAATACACAGTCAAGGGGAAATCATTTCAATACATAGCGAAGAGAGACCACTAATTATTTATTTAACTAGTAAAGAATCTGATTTCAAATTTCAATATAAGACAGCCGTGGGTCAGTGGTAGTACCACCAGTTAGACTTGTAGTGAACTTTTTTGGAGTTTTTTCAAGACGAAACAACATTAAATCATTCATTTCTCATAAATACTGTCTCCTTTAGCCTAACCAAGTTTAAACTTTGATTAGTTTACCACAAGACAAAGAGAAATATTACTGGTGAAAAATCAAATAAGCAATTACCAATAAGAAAATACTACTTCAATTCTCTTTCTTTCTTATCAATTGTTTTGAAATCTTCAAGGTTTGTACAGTATAGTTTCGTGTACAGTTTGTTTTCTACTGGAAAATCATGTAAGTACCAACTAAAATTGTTTCATGGCTAAGTGGTTAGTATGATCGTTATGGCTAACTGAATAGTACATCAGTGTTGGACATTTAATATTTTTATTTGTAGGAAAACATTTTCTAATATCACTCGTCGAGGATTCGATTCCCGAAGATAGGTCATGTGACAACAGATTAATTCTTACAAGGAATGTTCTAAGAATTTAGAAAAAATAGAGACTTCTTGCTGAAAAAAAAATAAACTCAAAATTCAACCGTTCATCAAAATAGAACCTGCATTAATTTCAAGTATATATATATATATATATATATATATATAATAAGAAGAAACCTTATAAGTTTTGCACAAAATGAATTTTCATTACACATTAGTTATTGAGACTATTATCAAAATACCTCAGTACTGTTAAAAAGTTAGAAAGGCTTTAAAAATTCAGAGGAAAGAAAACACAAATTTCCCAGCACCCATCCAGCAACAACACACGATTTATTTACAAAATATATACACTTTTATTTTTCATCTCATTTCTTCATCCGTTCTTCAAGAGCTATATATTTTAATACAGCACCAAATTTAATTGTCCGATTTTTTATCACAATCTTTTGCAAATATAATAAATATCTCCTCTATGTCTTTTTTTGATAATTTGTATGTTTTGATCCTTTGTTTCGTAACCTTGCCTACAGACCCTTTCTTCTCATCCTGAATTTTCGTTGATGATCTTGGTTGGTGTTGTGGTTCCATTTCTTCTGGAAAATAATAAAAAATAAAAAATGTTATTAGTACAACATAATTTCATCAAAGTAGTGCAAATTATAATTAATGTTTTTAATGTGCACAATATATACTTAATACTTAATAGAAATAAAAATTCTGTTATTCTATCCACGTACGAAAATCAGTTTCCTTTAGCGTACAAACCTATAAAAGCCATCTTTAGTTTGCAAGAGCTATGTAGGATTCTGGCAGAGTACTTTATACATTTTCGAATTCTCAATAAATCTGTACAAGCAAACTATCTGTGTTGTGTAAGACCCAAAGCTAAACGTACCGTTAACTTAAGATCAAATATAGTGTTCCCTCACAATATAATCGTTAACGCTCTTGCATTCAGTGCGAGCACCCCCGGGTTCAATTCCCGGTAGGGGAACTAGTGTTTCCCTCACACCGTAGTCGCTAACGCGTTTTGGCTTTAATGCGGGTGGTTCCGTGTAGCATACTTGCTTTCGCTTTTGCGTTCAGTGTGAGCGGTCCCGGGCCCGATTCCCGGTATAAAGGTATCGCGACGCGGACGTACCCGAAAGGGCCTGCGAATTCCGGTCCGAAGGGGCGAATATATTCACAACGGTTCTGGTCCAATTACCGGCGGGGCATTCAGTCAAAAATAATAATAATGTTTTTTCTCATTTACACCTAACAAATGTCTTGCGTGATACCTAATTTCCCACTTTTCCCGAATAGTGTTCTCGCTGAGAGTTGTCTGGTCTCACAGGTTAAAATGTTTAGAGATCGGAAATATAAAATCAAATCAATCTTTCACCAACGTATAAAAGATAAATCTAATTCACCCGCAAAAACTCTTGCACTTGTAAAATCCTATATCTCAATCCTGATAAAAAAAACTTATATGAGTCCACTCCAACAACATAACAAGCAAAATTTTGATGCTATAAACGGAATTCAAACAAAATTATTTATTTATTTATTTAAAAAGTGGTAAGGTGATCACTTCATATGTTTAGGGGGGTCTGTAGTTCAATCCTAGCTCATGCCAACTGAACAAACACTGTCTGCGGATTCCTTATACTTTTTTATACTAATACTACCAATATGTTTCCAAGAAAAAAAATCAGAACCAGTACATTAGCAATAGTGATTTAATACTATTTTAATAGAACTACTAGTGACACCTATCGGTAGAAGTCATAATTAAAGATTAGTTGTGCGTTGAAAGTTCAGCAGTGCTGACGCGTGTGTAATGGAGTTCCGTATATTTCTCAGGTGAGTATAGTATATATGTTTTCAATGTGCAATAAACCATAGCACATATTCACTTCATTCAAATACACATGCTTGTATATTCTGTTGGTCTTAACATTCTATAAAAGTATTGAAAATCAAACGCGTATAAGTAAAACTATTGGGTTAAATAAGGAATATAAACCCAAGTCTTTCAGTGACAGAACGAGTATTTACTTAAGTGGTGCGGTACCACATCACTTCTGGGGTATGAAGCCCAGTCTTTCAGTGAGGAATCACTACTTCCGCATTTCAGGGAGATGACCCCTCTACTAGTATTGCTGCATACGTTTACATTGAAATCCTAGTGCCAAAAAACGGGTAAAACCGAGATCTCGCGAAATCCATGTATAAAACAAGTAACGTTTAGTAATGGGAGGCATTACTCTTAAACACGGGTATAGTCCCTCTCTTCACCCACGCAAAAAGAGCGCGTTCACTATTTGGAAAAGTTATGAGGGGGAATTCAGTCTTAAACACGGGTATAATATCCTGTTCCCCACGCAAAAGAGCGCGTTCACACTGCATTGGATTCTCTTTCTGCATCCCTAACAAGATATTTCGTATTTCATTTCATTTTACAAAGCCAATATTTATTTTTCTCACTCATTACCTTGCTTAATATAGAGTTAGTATGTACAAAAAGTATGTGACTACAATATGATTAAGATTCTGAATACTGCAACACATGTTAAAAATACGCAAGTTCATATTTCTTACATTTTTCAAATATATTCCCAACACTTATTCAGAAATAAAGAACATCTACCTTAAATTTCTCTCACACAATTACATTCTTTCATTTGTCATGTCTTGGAAAAAGAAACATTTGAGTATTCACTACGTTTCGTGATAGACAAGATATTCTAACACAAATTCAAAGGGGGAAGTCCGCCGCTATGATCCAAAATGAATCAATGAACGTAGTTCTTTTCTTTCGAGTCTAACTGTGGGAAAGAAAAGTCTACACATTTACGTAAAAATTGCAATATTCGCATGTATCTTGGAAAATTGCATCCACTACAACTAAGAACTCTTTATATAAAACACTTAATACTGACTGATTTTCTAAATATTAGGGATACAAGCAAAACAAATGTCTATCTTTTCTGTTGAACTTAATTATTTTACACTAAACATTATATTTTGAACATTATCTGTAGTAAATATTGAATATGTATGTGTTCTAAAAGTGTTCTTTATGTGTAAATTGCTTATTTTCCGAAAAGACTTCCCAATATGAATACAGATTCACGACAAATCATTCAGACACAATGTATTTATATAAAATCTACCATCAAAAATATTGGACAGCACGCAATTCTGTTTAATCACAATTTCAGTTATAAAGATTCAAAGAAATTGCACACTTGATTTTTGCCGTAAAGTCCATCAGTGGCGGGTCTTAAGGCATATTACCAAACGTTTCTAAAACTATAAAGTATCTCATTGACGGTTCTTAAGGGACGTCACCACGCATTTCTAAAACCTCAAAAAAATCTGCAGTAAACTATAAGTCCATCCGTCATTGACGGTTCTTAAGGGATGTCACCACGCATTTCTAAAAACGCCAAAAAAAATTCTGTAGTAAACTGTAAGTCCATCCTTCATTGGCGATTCTTAAGGGATGTCACCACGCATTTTTCTCTAAAAAGATTAACACTGCCAAGATATTTTCTCGTGTAAAGTTCCCCACATATTCTTAACTATAATAATAATAATGCTAGTTCCATTCTTCACTCTTTCCTGTGGTTAACCTGTCCAAGAAATGCAACCGAAACGGAATCAAAACTCAAACATAATCTTCAAACAAAAGTTTAATTATTCGTAAAACAATTCATGAGGCGCTAATCTCTTTTTAAAAAAGCAAATATTTCGTTCCTTCGTGGGGGTGGGCCAGCCCGTTCAGGAAGCTAGCTTTTCCCGGTGTTAGCAAACACGGTTAGGCGTTATGCCCCATGTATGGATCCCCCGATTTTCGGTAAACACGGAAGGTGATATAAGTCAAACGCGGTTCCCCAATTTTGGCAAACACGGTTGGGCGTTATGCCCCATGTATGGATCCCCCGATTTTCGGTAAACACCGAAGGCGATATAAGTCAAACGCGGTTCCCCAATTTTGGCAAACACTGTTGGACGTTATGCCCCATGTATGGATCCCCCGATTTTCGGTAAACACGGAAGGCGATATAAGTCAGACGCGGTTCCCCTGTTTGGGGGTGCTATGCTCCCCCACAAGTTGAAACATATTGGCAAACTCTTAGTTCGTTTCTACACTGTGTTAATTATTTTGATAAGAAAAACAATATGTGTCAATTTTCTAGGGGAGTCCCACCATTCGATACTTATGCAAATATATCTAATCAATTATAATGATATAAAACTTACTTAAATATGATATCTTCTTTGAACAGGACACGGAAAAAATAATCCAGAAAAACACTAAAGAAGCAAACGCAAAGGTCCTCGCAAGCAAGATTGTCAATAGAGGAAATGTGTACTGCACTTATATAATATATTTTTTATTTATTTATTAACATATGGGGAATGGAATAGGGGAGAAAAAAATAAAGTAAATGAATTTGTCTTGTAATACAGCATTGCATCACTCTGCAAAGAAGAAGAAAAGAATTGGGATATTTCGTTTGTCGGTATCTTTCCGAATCGAAGGAAATATTTCTTTCTTTCTTTTTCTATAGAGGTAAATGGATAATACATATCGTAAAGTAATACCAGGGAATTTTCACACAATGCCTAAAGTTTGAAAAACATCGCCAGTATGTCTGAATTCGTACCTCAAAGACGCCAAATTGTCGTATTTTCACGGCAAATAGTTGTTTACCAAGCAATAAAGAAATAAAATTCGTTAGCTGGGTTCAGGCGGCGATGTTCCTAGATTTTAAAATTTCGGGTTTATTCAGTAAACTATATAGCTATCATTTTCAACATCTGTTTCAATAACTTGTATTTTGCCGAAAAGAACAGCACAATTATTTTATGTGGCAATACACAGAAACCGTTCTACAGGTTTTTTGTGTGTTGTTTTGCAAACTCAATATGAGGTTATCGCCATTGAGTCCAAGGCCAAGTCTGGCAACCATCAGCTTGTTTGTTTGTCCGAATGGGCGGGGAAGGTTGTTGTTTCCAGAACCAACCACCAGAAGTGGTTTGAAGAAAACATCCTTTGTGACAAGAAATGTATGTCAGTTGTCGCGGGGTGGGGAGAGGGTAGAAACCTGTTCACACAAGACATTGATGAGGTGGAGGAAGGGGTGGAGGGATCTTCCGTTCACTCAAAACTAGAGGGAATGATTGGCAGGTAACTATCTCGCTTTGGTTAAACATTGGAGGCGGGACAAACTGGTCTTTCCTGGCCAATCATATAGCAAGGTTGTTTGCATAGGGTTCAAGATAGCTAAGTTTCATTCTTCCACCATTCAGTCATGCAATGGAAATTGGAGAAAACACAGGAGCTTGCGTATCTTCAGCTCTGTACTGAGCAGCGCTGAAAAATAGCAAAGTTAAGTCTGTCATTTAAGAGCCAAGCAAGCTAAACGAAAGAAGTGCAGTTCGCAACAAAAAAAATAAATGAAAATAAATAAATATTTCTTCCTTTCCTTCCCTTTTTCCCATCTTAATACTTTACGCCGTAAAACAAAGCACCATTAAAAAATCATTGCTAAACATTGGAGCTTAAAGGGTGTAATCATATTCATTATTCATAATTTTCTAGTTCAAATAAGAGTGTTCAATTAGTTACGAGCTTTACAAGTCAGATCATAATTAAATTAATGGGAAAAAAGCTTGTGGGAGCTAGGGACCGCGTTTTAAGCCATATACTGAAGTTCTAATTATCTAAATCATAGTTTTAATTTTAATTTGATTATAATTTCGATTCAAAAAACGTATTAAATCATGTTTAAAGCTAGGAACAGCGTTCAAAGCCGTATCCTCAATCAAAAATCGTGTTGGATCACTTTCAAAGCCGTATACTGAAGTGTTAATTATCTAAATCGTAGTTTTAATTCTAATTTGATTATAATTTCGATTCAATAAACGTATTAAATCATGTTTAAAGCTAGGAACCACGTTCAAAGCCGTATCCTCAATCAAAAATCGTGCTGGATCGCGTTCAATGACGTATACCAATGCTCTAATTATCTAAATCATGGTTTTAATTCTAATTTAATTATAATTTTTAAAATTTCGATTCAAGAATCGTATAGGAGCGTGTTTCAACAAGAAAGGAGGTCATTCCACTTTTCCAAACAACCTCTATTGCACAACTAATAAAACCACTTCCCCCAAAAACCTCCCCCAAGGACGGAGCAGCATCCCCAAGGCCAACACGGCCATATTGACATCAAAAGTCGTTGGGTAATAAAGCAATTAAGAGGGCAATAAAATCTATTGTCTGCGACTTATAGCCACAGGTCTACTACGGTCCGCCTTCGATAGAATCTTTTTGTACATAAAGTAGTTACTATATAGATTTTCTTTGTACCGTATATGTGAAATGAACCCTCCAAACATAATGTATAATTAAACATGAATAAAAGAATAAATAATGCTATGTAATATTGCAGTCACGGGAGATGTAAACATATTCTTTATTCCCTTTATCTATCTGTTAGGGAAGCGTAATAAAATAGGTTTCCCCCGCCATTTTAAACTTTGTTACTCGGCTGACTAGTGTTTTCTTGTTTTCTCAAAATCAGCTAAACGGAACGTTTTCCTTCTTTAAAAAGTAGTATTACTGTTTTATTACAAACAGTAATAGTTTGTATATTGATGAATAAGAACTCAAGATTTAAAATTATCGCACTTTTCCGTACGGTAATCGGATTTGGATGTACATCTGCGGACAGCCAAATTACTGTACAATTTCCATCTCTAAATCGAACAAAATCTGTTTTTAAATACATTAGTATTTTATTTCGTAACAGAAGAAAAGACATGATGGGTTGAAAATATATAAATATTGGAAACAGAAGGAAGAAGTTAAAGAGTTACTTACAAAAATAAAAATAACGTAAGTGTATTAGCGTGATATTGCGCTCATTGGTATGCGTTTTCGTGCACAGAGAAATAATAATAATAATAATAAAACGTATCAGATATTCCATAGAAACACATTATATACCAAGCAATACAGAACAAGTAATCATTTCATTTCTTCCTTTTCTCTGCAGGTATTTATTAAATGTATTTAATTTACTGGTATTTCGTATTCTGAAAATGTACAAGAATGAAGATAAAACAAGAAATTCCCATTTATCGCAAACTTTCAATATTTTTTTCTTTTTCTGAGATTTCAAGAGGGTTCGAATAATGATGAAAATCTTGAAAATATTTTCATTATTTAAGTCACTGGTTCTTAACAATGGCTTAACGCCCCCACAGGCGTTTTCCTTTCTAAACGAGGCTTGGAACAAAAAGGGGCGATTGGAGGGCGTTTGAGATTTCATGACATGTTGTAGACTGTTTTCTTATTATTAGACGAAAACTATGACTTATTTTACCAATACACACAAAACACACCTATAAATATACAAAAGAATTGTATATATAAAACAATTATGTTCTTTATGTTCATTATTCGTCAAACCGATTTGACTGTATTTAGCACTTTTTTATTATTGAGATGGCAACATCGAATTAAACAACAAACTTTTTCACACATGTTTTTGCGAGTGTAGGCAAGACCGACTGCGATGCTAACTCTATCTCTGGACGGAGAAATAAAACTCGTGAAAATCCTTCGCTGTTTTAATATACATATATTGTAGTTACTCATCCGAAATGTAACGCGAAAAAGTAACGCAAACTACTTTAAAATTTGTAACGTGTTACCGTTACAGTTACTTTGGAAAAATGTAACACTTTACTAGGAAACGTTACTTGCGTTACGTTACTTCCCAAGACTGCTCATGGACGTGGTGCGTAATGCCATTGACCAGTGGCCGGACAGACTTCGTGCCTGCGTCAAGGCCAAGGGAAGACATTTCGAAAAATGATTCGTGCGTCAGGTGTACAACATATCAATGTAAAACATGACCAAAATAAATTGCCTTGGTGTTAATACTCTCTGTGTGACTCACATTCGAACTCATGACAGTATTTGTCCCATTTCTTTTCGAGTATTTGTCGAATGGTAATATCTGGTTGATCGATTTCGTGTAAATCTGCACTGATAATCTCCAACAGTTTTATCTGCATATTTGGTTAATTTTGCTAAGAAAATGTTTGAGAGGATTTTATAGGAAGTTGATAGAAAAGATATCTCTCGATAATTACTACTCGTATAATCAGTTTTTGGTTCCTTTCTTGTGAATTGGAACAATGATAGATTCCTTCCACTCTTGTGGTGTTTCCTCCTTGTTCCAGGTGAGGAAAATGAGACTGTATCTCGTTCCGCAATGACTCATCTCCAACTAAGATTAATTAAATCGGAATTTCGGCTACACCCTGGGATTTGTGTTACATTAATTTCTTGTGTTTCATAAAAATAGGAGTTTCTACTTTATTCGATCAGGTTTCGAAATATACGGTTCTACAGTGTACATTTCTTTTCCTACACGAACATTAGTTTTGGCTGTGCGTTAAGCAGATTCTCACAGAAATTCTTGCATTTATTCAACTATTTCCATTCATATCACATTAGGCTACTAAATCACCAAATATTCTTGATTGGTTTTGACCGTAAGCATATGAGGGTTACGGAAAAGAGTCAACGAAAATATATAATATTTCATAAAAATTGTATCAAAATGGAACTAGTTTTATAGAAGCTATCATGGAAATCTAAATAAGATCGGAGGGAATAACCCAACGTCATTCTTTACTGATTCCATCTTCATGAAGAGCGAATGATTATGAGGTCTTGAAGAAAATATGCGATATATTACACAATTATATTACACAAAAGTCTATATTAGAAGATTGCCTTGGGTGGTGCAATATCGTCAGGGTCTTGAAACATCACAAACGGGTGGAGATGGTCTCCGAGCACCGCTTACCAGTCAATTTGTCTTCCAGAACAACAGGGGGCCCATTCCATACCAGGAAAATGCACCCCACACCATGACTGATACCTCACCGGCCTGGACTACGCTCTCTTGGCATGCGGGATCCACCGCGTCATGCGGTCTGCGCTACACACCATGCCTCCCATCGGCATGGTACAGTTGATAACGTGATTCGTCATACCATATAACGTTACGCCACTGTTGCAGTGTCCATCCGTGGTGATAGGTGGAAAATGCACGCCGGAGTGTCTGGTGACGTTGAGTTAGCAGTGGCATACGTGTAGGGCGACAGCTCCCATACCCGAGGACACACATGTTCCGACGGATTGTACACTGGGAAACGTTTATAACAAGGCCAGTGTTGAATTGGGCAGTGACTTGTTGCACAGTTGATCTCCTGTCTCTGTTGACCATTCGTCCCAGGTGTCGCCGGTCTCGGACTCGGGGCGTCCGGTATGGTGTCTGTTGTGGACTGTCACACCTTCATTCACCCATTCTTGGTACACCCTCGACACGGTTGAACGTCGAAAGACGAATTCCTGCACCACCTCCGAAATCGAATGTCTCATACATCGGGCACCTATCACGATGCCACGTTCGAATGCTGTCAGCTCACGAAGACAGCATTTTACTGGATCATTCACACAGCGAGTTTCCACAACGTCTTACACAGAACTGGAGCCGTCGCGGAGCCCTGCAGGTGGTGTTGAGCACACGTGGTGTCCATCCGCGAATTAGTGACCTGCTATTCCATGAGTTTTACTCAGTCAGTGTAAGTTCTCGTTATTATTATGATTGTTGTTAGCAAAAAGCAACACGTTCCCGTTATTATCATTATTGTTGTTAGCAAAAGCAAAAGCATTGATACCTCACCTCGTTTTAATATGATCATAAAGTCGTTTAATTGGTGTGTATGGATAAGAGATTTCTGCAGTCCTTAATTATTTCTTCATTGAGAGTCTCAGCACAAGAAAATGATCTGTATCACATAACGTCAGTAAACTCTTTTGTTTCTGTTTAGATATCTCTGGCAGAGCACGTTCCAGTTTGATACTGAAATAAAAATACTATCTAAAAATTTTCCTGTGTGTCCTATCATCAAATACAGGTACTCTTTTATTACAGCATATTATTCCAAAACACTTACATTTTGGAACCTATTCTATTCTCCACACGTAAATATTACATCAAGACTATAAAGTGTATTACACAAGGACGTACACTATAATAACGCAAAATAATGAAACTAAAATGGAATAATAATAATAATAATAATAATAATAATAATAATAATAATAATAATAATAATAATAATAATAATAATAATAATAATAAAGAAGAAGGCACACTACGTTGCAGCGCTCCTCCCTAAAAAAATGTAACGATCACACTACATAGAATCAAACATTGACTAAATGACTAGGCACTGTCTTCTATTCTCCGAGGTGATCGAAATACGGTTCATGCCAGTAGCGTAACGCAAAAATGTCGGCCCCCCGCAGGATTATTTAGGGGCCCCCTTCTCATGCCCATATTATGTCTCTGTAGAAGATAATGGTTAATAAATTCATGGAATATAATAAAATTACAATTAAAATTAATAATCACCGAAAAAGGCAAAAAATATTTTCCCTTAACCTAAGGCAAAAAATATTTTCCCTTAACCTTCAAGTACTAAGATAATTTATTAAACAGATGTTGCTAGAATGGATGAATTTTCCCCCAGAGCATATTTTTCTTTTCTAAAAGCCCGTGTACACTATAAAAGATCTTGTACAAGATCTTGTAGCTGTCATAAAAAAAATCTTGAAACCCTACCATATTTCCCCGTGTACACATAGTCTTGATAGGGTCATAAAACATTTTTTCCATCTTGCAAGAAGTTCAACAGTGTCCAACTTTTTGGGCCGTCTTGCTTGCTACCTGCTATCGCCCTCCCGCTGACATAAAAGAAAATCCAGTTGCGCCGCTTCCGAAACAACGGTTTCTTTTGGGCTGGAGGGGGAAGAGCCAAAATACACATTTTTACGACTGCCAGGGAAAACAAGTGTCTCTTCTTTTGTTTACAGCTCGGTTCCATGAATGTAGGCATCGAAATAATTTAGCTTCCTCACAGATATCAAAATAGCATACTGAATTCAGGATGGTACTGCAACCTAAATTCTGTAATCATAGCAGCTTTAATCGAAGTTATTATCTTTCACAATTACTAATTTTCATAATAATAATAATAATAATAATAATAATAATAATAATAATAATAATAATAATAATAATAATAATAATAATAATAATAATGTTTTTTCCGATAAACTGATTGTCACCAAATAATATTATATAAATATATATATATGATGGATTAAATGGAAATTTGAACCGATGTACATAGTTTTCAGGGTTGTACTTGAGCAGAAATCCTTAGGTTTTGCAATTATTCTAATTATGCCTATATTTTGATTGTAGATAGAAGCTGCGGTGGTTCAGTGGTAGAGCGTTCACCTCCGTTGCTTGGGGTATCTGGTTCGATCCCAGCTCGCGCCGTGTGGACTTTGTGGTGGACAAACACCATGCTCCTGGGTTTTCTCGGGGTTCTCCCGTTTCCTCCCACTTTTTTCATTCCACCATTTCATTCATATCTCATCACCGTTTCCTTTAGCCTAACCGGCATAACCGTGGGACGTAAAACTTAAAGATTTTATTTCATTTTTTCGCAATAATTCTGTAAGAAGAATAACTCTTTCTTTTAGTTTTATCATAAATTTTAGATGTTATTCTACTTGTTCTTCTTGGAAAAATAACTAGATACTATTCTCTTATTAGCAGCGTTATCCACATCTATAGCAGTAAAAATGAATGTGATTAAAGAAAAAGAAAAAAAGAAAGAAAGCTAACTGCATAGAAATTGAAAATTGACTGACTCAGTTGCAAGTAAACCAACATTATAGCTGAAACAAAGACATTGACAAACTTACTTCGGTCTAGTATCAAGTCATTTCAATTGTATTGTTTTCCAGTAGTTCACCTCCAACATGCTAAAGCTCGCAGTCAGGGGCGGCTTTAGGATTTTAATTTTGGGTAGGTCCGCTCCTCGCGTATGGATACATATGCACATTCGATTGATTAATGACAATAGGAAATTACTTTTACAGTAGTTGTTGATGCTGTTTATTAAATAATTATTTACCATTAATAGAAAAAGTGAAAATATATTTACTTTTTATTATATCTTTTAGTTTTTATATATTTTCAGTTTTATATATTTTAGGGTAGCCCCGTGTCTACCCGCTAAAACCGCCACTGCTCGCAGTACGTAAAAGGTTCCACAGTTCACAGCCTCAAGACATGCTTGGCCATATATTAAGCAAACAATGCAAAAGGATGCGTAAGACGGCCCTGATCCCCCATTATCTGACCCTATGATTTGATTGAAACTACAAAAAAAAAACATGCAAGTATTTTGATATTGATATTGATATTTTGTATTGCTGCTATTTACATTGACAATATAAATATGAAAATCAAAGTATATATGATACTATTGCATGTAGTATAGAATTATGTGTACACTGAGAAAAATCCGTTATTCGGACAGCGGTATGTTGTACAAATATATGGAATCCTTACGATTAGTACGGAAATCTGTACGGAGCATACGTTATCCATATACTACATAGTTACTGCCTTTTCTCATTTAGACATTATATCATGTCGCTGCAGGGTGTCTGACATCTAACAAACTTCCGTATACTACACATGTATACGTATATTATACGTATATTATATACGTCAGCTATATATTTCATACATCCATCTGTATGTGAGATTCTGACCGCCTATGGACAGTTGTTTCTTTCATCATGAGTGACGTCATTGAACAAAGAACAACTGTCGTTTTCTTGCGAGTCGGTTTATGCATATCGTATCATGGCATGGGAGGTCCTAACACCCCTCATTCTATATCTTCTATTCGTGCTGTTAATACTTTACTACGCAACACGCTCTTATTAGTTTATTATAAGCTTCATATATTTACTAACTACCGAACGATATTTGTAGCCTCGGACATTAAATTGGTGAATAATAATAATAATAATAATAATAATAATAATAATAATAATAATAATAATAATAATAATAATAATAATAATAATAATAATAATATGATGATGATGATGATGATGATGATGATGATGATGATGATGATGATGATGATGAGTCATTTACTGAACGAGGTTTGTTTACAACTAAAAAGAACAAAGGAAGGAAACAAAAGCCTGAGTAAGTACAACAGTTATTATAACATCAATTAAATATTCCTTTAATTACCGATTACTTTAGTATAACTCGCTTTAAGTTTAATATATTAGTAACATGTTAACGTGACTTATGGTTGATGATGAGATAGGTGATAATGGTTGAATAAAGTTGGATGCAACAGGAGAATCCCAAGCACACAGTGTTTGTCCACCAAAAGCTCACTTGACAGTGGCTGAAATTGACCTATGGACCAAACGCGTAAGAGTTGAGCGCTCTATTGGGTCCAAGTGCTTTTCGTGAAACACTGTGAAGGGAGGGAATCAATTTTGTGAAGATAGGCGAATAGCACAGAGAGTTGAGGCACCAAATGTGATGGAGGGGGAGTTACTATCAGTCAACTTCACTTAGTTTTACTATGCATGCAGATTCACTAGCTTATCTGACCTACTTTTAAGCGCGTAACGTTCCAGTTTTGGATGTTCGAAATCTGAAAATATCGTGTTGATAGGTTTTCGCCATAAATACTTTCAATATAGAAAAGTAATTCACGTGAAATATATTTACGACGTTAGAAGGTCCGTGGCATTATTTACATCTCATAGTTTATAAAAGGTATAAATAATACAATGTATATATGTACTGTATGCTGTAGACTTATAACATGAATAAAGGTTTGCAATTTTATTAATAGAGGCCGCGATGTCTCAGTGGTAGAGCATTTACCTCTGGTGCATGGAGTTCTTGGTTCGATCCCAACTCGCGCCACGTGAGCTTTCTGGAGGACAAATATCGTGTGCATGTTTTTTCTCGGGATTCTCTCGTTTCCTCACACTTTCTTCATTTCACCATTTCATTCATTTCTCTTCATCACTGCCTCTTTTAGCCTAGCCAGCATAAGCGTGGGATGTAAAACTTAGAGATTTCATTTCATTTCATTTTTGGAGTAGTGACTTCGACTTTATTCAGCGGAAAGTCAAAGTTTGGTTTGGAAAAAATCATCGAAATTAATTTTATTTCTTCGGAAAATTCGATTACGCAGTTTTAGTGTTTTAAGTTCTTCTAATGTCCTTTTAACACGCAACCACCTAGTTATGTTACTGCATGTAAATTATTGCTTAAATTGGAGCTTTTGTACAGGGCAACTGTAGTTGCTTCCTCTAAAACTGTAGTTGCTTCCTCTATTATTAAATAATGAGTTACATAGCTCTATTTTAGATATCCTATTTGAGACAAGAGATTAAATTTCCAGTAATTCTTTCACAGAAATATTATCATATAGGAAATTTTGTCACGGTTATTTTTCACCTTTGTTGAACTAAATAGAGGCAAAGCATAAGCGTCTTTAAATATAGCCTTATGGAGCTATTGAGAAGTGAAACATGGATGGTGGACGGCATTTTTTCAATGGTTCCTTAAAAAAAAAAATCACGTATATGTTATTTGAGGTAAGACTTCCTTTACTAGGTGTAGGCCTACGCCTTAATGCACTGCAACACACAAAATTCATATGAAGAACTGTTTCGTGTGGTGGTGCATCAGTGCAATGAATTTAGTGAATATCCAGACCCTGTAACTGTGGTTATGGATTTCAAGATAGAGGAAATGCGGCTGTAAAAGCAACTTTTGGAAATTCAAGTCGTATACACCGTTGGGTTTTTCATCTGACTCAGTCAACATGAAGGAAGGTCCAAGAGCTTGGACTCACAGAACGGTACAAGAGCAATGAAAATATTCGTCTATTTTGCGAGAAAACGAATGGATTGGCATTTCTTCTCATAGCAAATGTGCATCAATTAATACAAGAGAAATCAGAGGAAGAGCTGGAACTTCTGGACTATTTTGATAGTACTACGTGTCCGGCGCGTATTGCCGTGTTAAAGCTTGGTCTGGGAATATTCGCTTACGTAATGTGCCCCTTCTATATTCCCCAGACACTTGGAATGTTCACCAAGCCACCCTTGAACAGGAACTAGGACAAATAATATTTGTGAATCGTGGAACTAGAAGTTTCATCATTTGGTAGGAATGTCCCACCCAACTATCTGGAAGTTTATTCATGGAATTCAACAAGTTGAAGAAACGGTTTCAACTGCGCTTCATCAAGATGCTGTGGGTCAACCACCAAAAGAGAAAATTGGAAGAGTGTTTCAGATTTTGCAGAAACGACTCCAGTCTTTGTGCATAACGTATAACACTGGAACTAAATGTTTGAAAAATTTTTGCTTGTTGTTTCTTATAATGATATGAATAATAGAAAGTGGACATGTAAAACACTTATTGCATTATAAATAGTTATATTTTGTTTGCTATTTTCTGTTCTGAACTTTTGATATTGGCAAAACCTACTATTTGTAAATAACTAACTAACTAACTCTATGGCCTATGGAACCCGGAGGTTCAGTGCCGCGTTCACAAAAGCTCTCCACTGACTTCTATCCTTAGCTAACTGGATCCAGTTTTTACTTTGTATTCCTATCTCTGCGAGATCCATCTTAATGTTATCCTCCCATCTGCGCCTAGGTCTTCCTAATGGTCGTTTTCCTATGGGTCTACCACTCAAGACTTTGAAAGCGTTTCTACTTTCTTCCATTCTAGCTACATGACCTGCCCACCTAAGCCTCCTAGACTTGACGACCCTAACAATGTTGGGTAAACCGTATAAACTATGTAGTTCCTCGTTATGAAGCTTCCGCCATTCCCCATTCTCGTTCCTTTTGGGTCCGAATATTCTTCTCAGGATCCTGTTTTCAAATACTTTCAGTCTATGTTCTTCCCTCAGAGTAAGCGACCATGTTTCGCAACCATACAGAACAACAGGCATGATTATCGTTTTATATATTTTAAGCTTCAAATTCCTCGACAGAATTCGCGACGACAAGAGATTTTGAACCGAATAGTAACACGAATTCCCTGCTTTTAGTCGACATTTAATTTCTTCGTGAATATGATTTTCGTCTGTTAATATTGATCCTAAATATTTGAAAGTATCCACTTTATCAAAAGTATTATTTAATATTTTAACGCCTCCACAATTTGCCGTATTACGGTCCCGACGCACTTCCATGTATTTAGTTTTCTCTGCATTTACTTCTAAACCCATGTCCCAGCAAGCGTTTAATAATATCTCTGCATTTATTTCTACTGTTCTCCTATCATCCCCTATTAAATTTACATCATCAGCATATGCCATAACCTGGTGAATACCGTTCAACTCTAGGCCCTGGTTGCTATCTTTGATTTTCCTTATGGCGTATTCCAGCACAAAGTTAAATAATAATGGCGACAACGCATCTCCTTGTTTCAGGCCATTTTCGACGTGGAAGCTCGTGGACAAAAATTTTCCTACCCGGACTTTACTTTGGGATTCACTTAAACATATCTTAATTAATCTAATTAGCTTTCTCGGTATTCCAAGCTCTGTAAGAACGTTGTATAATGTTTCTCTCCTAACCGAGTCGTAAGCCTTTCTAAAATCAATAAATAGTTGATGTACCGGGGTATTGTATTCCCACTTCTTTTCGAGTATTTGGCGAATGGTAAATATTTGGTCGATAGTTGATCGATTTCGTCTAAATCCGCACTGATAATCTCCAATAATTTCATCTGCGTATAGGGTCAATCTTGCTAACAGAATATTTGAAAGGATTTTATAGGATGTTGACAGAAGAGAAATGCCTCGATAATTATTACAGTCAGTTTTGTCGCCTTTCTTGTGAATTGGAACAATGATTGACTCTTTCCACTCTTGTGGCAATTCTTCCTTGTTCCAGATAAGGAGAATGAGTTTGTGTATCTTGTTCCACAATTTTTCGCCTCCAGCTAAAATTAACTCAGCCGGAATTTCATCTACACCCGGAGATTTGTGTTTCTTTAATTTCTTTATAGCGGCTTCCACTTCTATTCGATTGGGTTCTGGAATATACGGTTCTGCGGTGTGTATCTCCTTTTCTCCACGCACATTAGTTTTTGGCTGCGTGTTCAGCAAATCGTCAAAGAAATCTTTCCATCTATTTAAGAGGCTATCCGTATCAGTGAGAACTGTTCCGTCAGATTTCTTTAATATATAAGCACGAGGTTGATAGCCTTTCTTAAATTCGCTGATCCCCTTATACATGTCCCGAATATTTTTATTTTTACTATTATCTTCAAGTTCCTTAATTTTAGCTTTCAAAAAATCCCGTTTCTTTGTTCTAAAAGTTTTGGAAGTTTCCCGCCTGATATCTGCGAAATTTTGTGTAGTTATTTCATTCGGATTTTGTAGCCACCGTAATTTTGCCTGTTTTCTCTTCTCTACTAGTTTAATGCATTCTTGGTCGAACCATGGTTTGTTCCTACGTATTTCCGCGTGTCCCAGTTTTTCTATTGCTGAACTTTTAATGCTATCTCTAATTTCAATCCAAGTATCCTCAACACTAGTGCACTCCGAGTCTTCTAAAACCGAGAATCTATTCGAAACTTCAATCTGGTATTCCTCTCTTACCTGGCTCTCTTCTAATTTCTTTAAATTAAATCTCTCCGTTTTCGGACATTGAGTATTACCTTTATTCAACGATAATCTCTCCCGTATTATCGCTGCTACCAGGTAGTGATCAGTGTCACAATCAGCCCCTCTAAACGACCGGACGTCAATTATGCTAGATTGTCTTCTTCTATCTACTAAAACGTGATCAATTTGATTGTGTGTTTTTCCGTCTGGTGATGTCCAAGTGTATTTATGAACGTCGCGATGTGGGAATTTTGTACTCTTCACGATTAGGTTTTTGGATGTTGCAAAGTTTACGAGTCTAACACCGTTGTCATTACTTTCCTTATGCAAACTTTCGTTCCCTATAATCGGTTTGAAAATATCCTCTCGTCCTACCTTCGCATTGAAATCTCCTAATAGAATCTTCATATGGTATCGCGGGAGTTGGTCAAATATCCGTTCCACTTCTTCGTAAAAACTATCTTTTATATCGTCACCCTTATCTTCGATATAAACGTCACCCTTTGTAAATAATGATATGTAAATCCATTACCGGCCCATTTTTCCTGTGCTTTTAACATTTGCTGAACCTGACATTATGGTTTTCATTGCTGTTTGTTCTTGCGTCGAGTATCCGGGACTTCGATTTTCCAGAGTCGAATACCAACTGAATTGTTTTCCAAGTTTGATTAACCCTGGAAGTCCAAGCTTTTTTTTTTTTTTTTTTTTTTTTGGTCTCAAGTAGGTCCAACAAGTGAGGCTCCTCGAACCCACAGAATAAAAGTGAGATTTTTTATAGTTTGGTTGAAAAAGAAAAAAAACTTTGTATGGTACTGGTACTGCATAGTGTATTTGGAAATAGAGTGTAAACCCAAGTCAAGTCAAGTCGTGAGTGGGAACCTTTCATCCTTCGTGGGGATGATATATCATTATCTTATTAACTTAGAGTATTCTAGATTTCAGCAAAATAAAAGAATTCTTATTATCGGACTTCCGAAGAGAAAATAAAAATGTAATAAATGTATGACCGTGTTTATTTCAACTTGAGTTCCCAATCACGACCCCCTTTTTCAGTTTTTATTTTTAAAAGGAGAAAGAAGGAGAGAAAGGAAAAGAAGAAGAAAAGGAAAATAGAAGAAGGTAAAAGAGGGAGAGTAAGAAGATGGAGGAAAGAGAAAATCTGTTATTGGTTAATTTAGGGGATATGGTAAAATGAGTTGAAAAGTTGAAGAATTGAAATTGATTTCAATGATTATTCGGTAATGATTTGGTATTCGATGGTCGAGATAGCCACATGTCGACTCATACACACCGGACCTAGCACCAGGATGACCACATTTTCGGGGATTACCCCAGGCTAGCGCCGAAAATAAATGAGAAAGTTTATATGATCATTTCAAAACTGTTCGATGTTAATTCAACACTTGAGGTTTAAATTCTGAGATCGATTGTACTGTTAAACTGGTCGCAGGAAAAAAAATATTTAATTGGTCTCTGGAGATTCAATATTCCAAAATATTAATAAACAATGGTTAGTTCCGGCTTCTCTTGTTCTCTTCGCTCCTCTCATAGAGCCATTTCAGATAGAATCAGCGGTTTTCATTAGTATTTATTAGTAGTAAACTGCAGCCACTGATTACCATTAATGAGCAAGTCTACATATAGGTAAACACAAATATTTCAATTCAAACTAAATCTAATGTCCAGCCACACACACACTCATACAGGACAGCGTATAGGATTTGTATATTTAAATTGAACTAACCTAACTACAATTTACAAAACAGTTTATTATATCTATTTAAAAAATATTAGTTTAGCAGAATACAGATAAGTTACAATTGCATAAGTTAAAAAAAAAATGTTTGTCATCAATAGTCACATAGATACGACAGTATGGAATTACTATATTATATGTATAGATATTAACGAATTTAAATACATTGAAAGTAAAAGAAGAATGAATTAAAAAAAAACATAATGATACTTCAAGTATTGACAATAGGATGTCAACATACTTAAATTTTCGTGAAATAAATGAAAAAATAAAAAAAAATCTTTCGTTGACCATTCTACAACGTTGTGTAATTAAAAAAATGTTTTAGAGAAAATCTTCGATGAGTTTTGGTTCTTTTAAAGCCAAATTATTCAACTTTTGAGTCCTGTCTCATATTACTAACATCAATTTATTTAGCGAGACTCACTTGCACTAGTCAAAGTGTCCATATTTTTTTTAATTTTCCGTGGTCTCTACCTAAACATATATATATATATATTCACGTCGAAGACATGTCATATTCGTTCTAGGGTACATCACTCGATGCACATCAAATAAACTTTCAGTCCATATTTTTATTTCAATTACATAAACATTAATTCCATTTAAATTTCTAGGTCCGACTTCTCATCCCCAACCATAGGGAGAAATATCTTTCATTATAAGTTATTCTGATATAATAGGTCCTTGGACCACTCCTTGGTCCCCTATACTAATTGAGAAATATTACGCAATTTAGGTCAATTTCAGGAGCACAAAACACATCTTAATTTCCAATCCATGGAGATTTAATCACTGCACTGGTGAAATTAAATAGTTGCACTTTTGGAACGTACCGGGAGGATTTGGGACACACTGTTTCCGAATTTCGGGTTTGTAAATTCACAGAGGGGAAAAAAATAATATTCGTCCAAGTTATTTTTTTTTTTTTTTTTTAATCTTGGTGTACTGATCACAGGCGAAAAATGCGGAATTGTTTTTCGCTGAAAATGCACTTTATTTTACGTCACATACTGGAGTTATCCAATGTCTTAAAACAACTATAGACTATTTCTATATTCTATGTATATTACTACAATACGGTATCATCCCTGTGATGAACGCATAAGATACCAGGATTACATTGTTGCCTGCTTCTTTATGTTTATACTATCTTCCAAATTACGTTTATAATACTGATCTTTCTGTAACGTAAAACGTGCCCATGGAAGCTAATTAGTCATTTATTAGGTTTTGTTTTATGTATATGAAGGATATATATTAATCATCCGATTTGCAGCCACCCCTAAAGCATTTCTGGATGTATGTTATTATTATTATTATTGAGTTGAGTTGATTTTGAGTTTAATGTACCTTTCAGCAGCGAGGCTATATGAGACGGGACCTACTGATTAATGAAAGGCGGAAATTTTGGCACCAGTAGTTTTGACACGGTAGTTTTGGCACCGGTAATTTTGGCACCAAGAAACGAAGCAAACGGAAATTTTGGCACCATTTATAATTGAAGTACAGAAAATGTGGGAAAATACTCTGAATGTA